>NC_086098.1:168960482-170282982 GCF_963921235.1 Mobula hypostoma | reverse complement strand
GAAAGTGGTAGAGAAGATTGCTAGGTTTGGAGTGATAAGCTTGGAAGGATAGGGGTGCTGGTAGGATTGGAAGGGGTTAGAGCTACCGGTTGCCAAGTTGGGTGTTCATTGGCATCTAAAGGGAGGTGGGATTAACCTAAGGTTCATTTTTAACTGGCGTGAACACAATGGGTCAGTTGAACGCCTGGAAGCAAATATTTCCATCTCTCTGGAGCCAACAGAGGATCAGTATGCTGAACGGGCTTGCAGCCCTGCAGTCGTAGCAGATGTCTTGTGTGGGCTGGTGCTGGGGCAGGGTAGGTGAGGTCACCAGGAAGAGTACTCACTGTTACAGGTCTTTCCGTCCAGGTTGAGTTGTCTCCCCGGGGGACAGATGCAGAAGTACGAGCCGGGTGTGCTGACGCACTGAAATTCACAGCCATGTTCCACAGTGTTACACACATTAACAGCTGCAAAACAAAACCCTCAAGACCTTAGGAGGGCAATCGTAACTGACGCACAACAACTGCTCCTGGATCCTGGGGACTAACATCTGGGTGCTTTTCATTTACAACCTCTTTACATAGAACATAGAACATTACAGCACAGTACAGGTCCTTTAATCTACTCTAAGATCACTCTACCACTTCCCTCCCTCATAGCCCTCCATTTTCACTTTCATTTATGTGCCTATCTGAGAGTCTCTGAAATGTCCCTAACGTATATGGCTCTACCACACCCTCAGCAGTGTGTTCTGTGCACCCACCATGCTCTGTGTAGAAAAAACTCTGACATCCTCCCCTATACCTTTTTCCAATCACTGTAAATTTATACCTTCTTGTAATTAGCCGTATCAGTCCTTGGAAAAGGTTTCTGGCCAGTCACTCAATCTTTGCCTCTTCTCATCTTTTACACCTCTGTCAAGTCACCTCTCAGCCTCCAAGAAGAAAAGCCCTTGCTTAAAGACTCATAAGACCTTAAAATTACACGTTTAAAAGAGATTTGGATAAGTTCATGTTTAGGACGTTGCTGAGGCCTAATCTAGGGTATTGTGTGTAGTTTAGGTCTCCTACCTACAGGAAAGATGAAAATAAGATTGAAAGAGTACCGAGAAAACTTACAAGGATGTTGCCGGGACTGGAAGATCTAAGTTGTAAGGAAAGATTGAGTAGATTGGAACTTTATTCCCGAGAATGTAGATGATTGAGAGGAGATCTGGTGGAGGTATACAAATTTATGAGGGGTATAGATGGGATAAATGCAAGCAGGCTTTTTCCACTGAGGTTGGATGAGACTACAACTAGAGTTCATGAGTTAAGGGTGAAAGCTGAAAAGTTTAAGGGGAATATGAGGAGAAACTTCTTCACTCAGAGGGTCATGAGAATGTGAAACAAGTTGCCAGCATAAATGGTGGATGCGATATCAATTTCTATATTTAAGAGAAGTTTTGGATAGGTACATGGATGGGAGGGGAGGTTGATGGGAATAGGCAGTTTAATTTAGGGTGGCACGGTAGTGTAGTGATTAGCACAACGCCTTACAGCACCAGTGACTCGGGTTCAATTCCCGCCGCTGCCTGTAAGGAGTCTGTACGTTCTCCCCATGACTGCGTAGGTTTCCTCCGGTGCTCTGGTTTCCTCCCACTGTTCAAAGACGTACCGGTTGGTAGGTTAATTGGTCATTGTAAATTATCCTGTGATTAGGGAAGGGTTAAATCGGGAGATTGCTTGGAGGGCCAGAAGGGCCTGTTCCACACTATGTCTCAATAACTAAGTAAATAAACAAAATTGTTCAGCATGGACTAGATGGGTTGAAGGGCCTGTTTCTGTGCTGTAGTTTTCTATGTCTCTATGTCTGTGATAGGAGTATTTTCGAGGGATATGGACATAATGAAGAGGATTAGTTTATCTTTTAGACAGACAACTTGGTTAGCATGGGCAGGTTGGGATGAAGGATTTATTCTCCATGCTGTACAACGCTCTCTGAATTTGTCAGGGCAGCCTCTATTCCTTCTCCCTTGTGCGTTTGCCCAGCGTGAACTTAAAAGTACTTAAGCTAATCCCAAAGTCCACTTTCTTACCATGTGAAAGAAAGCAAGAATATCTCAAGTCAGCACCATACTACTGCTGCCCAATAAATATTTTATCATGCAGTTCCACATCATCGCCATGGTAACCCAGCTCCTCCCTCAATATCACGCTGTTCTGATTCCTGCCAATATTGTACCAGGGTCAGAATGTTGCCTTGAAACCATTCCAGTTCAATAGAAGACAAGAAGACCTTGGTCTTAAAGAACCAGGCAGAACAACCAGAGTCATCTTGGGGAATCTCTTATTGTGATGCCCTGGAATGCACTGCCACTTAGGAAGCAGATTTGATAGAATTTCAGTGGGGAACTGGATAAATAATTAATGTGTCAATAAGTGTTCTTGCAGCTTTCTCTTGCCTCTGAATAAGTACACTAGAAGGCGGGATCAAGAATGGAACACAAGGCCACTTCAGCCTGCTCCAGTACGCAGGAAGGTTTCAAGGCATACTGAATAGAAACAGGCCCCTCAACCCGACTGAGTCCATGCTAGATTATTAAGATTGTTGGAAACCACTGTTTTTTTAAATAATACTTTTTATCAGAGTTGTACTTTTTAGCAAACATGTACTTTCACACTCACTGGCAGAAAGTGATATAGCAGCTAAACTAACGGTTTATCACCGTTCTCATTTTTCATCGTCTATGTATTAGTATACTACCAAAGTGATGTAGTAGTTTTAATTATGCAGCCTATTAGCTAATTCATCTCTATCTAAGGAATTTTGTTTACCTTATCTGTAAAAGTGAGGGATTTTTCAGAAGTGCCATCTTGGCTTCTTCTTTATTCTTTTATCTTTGCATTAATTCCACTCTTAGCATCATTTCTCAGCTCCTTATTTAGTTTGCTCAGTATTTGTATGTTTGTTAGTACTCTAAAATGAACTGAAATCTTAAAATTACGACTACTCATCATTCTTGACTCTTGGATGAATGCTAAGGATCAGGAATTAAATGGAGATCCAGAAAGATCTAGGATCAACTTTATTCACCATATACATTTACATGCATTATGAACTTGCTATGGAGTGTTGGTGTGACATGCAACAATAAAACAACTTTCAACAATTATAAAGAATTATATTAAAAAAAAGTTAGAGGTTAAAGTACTAGTTTATTAGTGCACCAATCCTGGACTAATCCAATTTTATTCCCCTTGTATTTTTATCAATTTCCCCCAGATTCTACCAGTATCTGACACATGGCAATGTTCAAATTTCAAGTATATTTATGATCAAAGTACAGTCAAACATTTTAATTCCCATTCCCATTCTGACATGTCAGTCCATGGCCTCCTGTTGTGCCAAGATGAGGCCACCGAAAGTGTGGAGGAAGCAACATGTTATATTCTATCTGGGTAGCCTCCAACCTGATGGCATGAATATCAATTTCTCCTTCCAGTAAAAAAAATCTCTCCCCTCCTCTCTTCTTCTATTCCCCACTCTGGCCTCTTACCTCTTCTCACCTGCCCATCACCTCCCCTTGGATCCCCTCCTCCATCCCTTTCTCCTATGGTCCACTCTCCTCTCCTATCAAATTCCTTCCTCTCCTGCCCCTTTACCTTTCCCACCCACCTGGCTTCACCTATCACCTCTTAGCGCTCCTCCTTCCCCTCCCCCCACCTTTTTTATTCTGGCATCTTCCCCCTTCCTTTCCAGTGCAGAAGAAGGGGTTCAGCCTGAAACACAGACTGTTTATTCATTTCCATAGTTGTTGCCTGGCAGCATCTAATCGGCATCCGTTAGTCTTGTGAGACCATGGATTTGCGCCTTGGAAGGTTTCCAGGGCGCAGGCCTGGGCAAGGTTGTTGGAAGATCGGCAGTTGCCCATGCTGCAAGTTTCCCCTCTCCATGCCACCAATGTTGTCCAAGGGAAGGGCACTAGGGCCGATACAGCTTGGCACCGGTGTCGTCGAAGAGCAATGTGTGGTTAAGTGCCTTGCTCAAGGACACAACACGCTGCCTCAGCTGAGGCTCGAACTAGCGACCTTCAGATCACTAGCCCGAAGCCTTAACTACTTGGCCATGCGCCAACACTGGCAGCACCTATGGAAATGATAAACAGTCGACATTTTGGAATGAGACCCTTTATTAGGGCTGGAAAGGAAGGGGGAGGGGGAAGAAGCTGAGGTGAGGGAGGAGAAGGTGAGACCAAGTGAGGGAGAAGTTGGGTGACTGGGGAGAGGGAGGCTAAAGAAAGAAGCTGGGAGGTGATAGGTGGAAGAGGTAACGTCTGGAGAAGGAAGAATCCGATTGGAGAAGTGAGTGGACCATGGGAGAAAGGGAAGGAGGAGATGCTGCAAAGCTGTAGCTGCCATCTTACATGACATGCACAGATTGACAATTGAGGGACAGCTTGAAATTAGTCAGAAGTTGGAGGTCCGAAAATCCCACCACGGTCCCACATTACCTTTACAGGTTTTGCCATCGTTCTGCAGTTCAAAGCCTTCCTGGCATGTGCAGTAGTACCCATTGAGGACATTCACACACTCGTGTTGGCAGCTGTGGTTCCCGAACGAACAGTAATTGATCACTGCAGAAAGGAAAGATTTGGACAGGCTAAGCTCGTATCCACTGGAATCCAGAGAGAGGGATGGAGGGTTAAGCCCTTCATTGGTCAGGGTCGACCACGGATGTTGTGTCCCAGCTGTCTGTGCAAGGCAGGCCAATACGATATGGAGAGCAAGCTGTTACCCATCTAGAATACTCCCCCCCCACCCCGCCACGCGGCTAATGGATGCAAAGGAACAGCAGAGACTGGTACAGTTCGAGACCAGCAGAGTCGCAGGAGTTGCCAGCCAGTGTGGGACTGAAAGTAGATCTACTTCCAGGACTCCAGCTCTGGATTTTTCCTCAGGGTTTACTCCCGAAGCCTTTCCCATGAGTGGGTATAGCTGCAAGGCAGTGGAGGTTTGAGATTGGAGTTTTCTTTCTCCTAGACGAGCTGCCAACCTCGGCTAATGGGCCCCATCTGCCCTAAGCGACTGGTTTTAAGGTGCCAGTAATGGGCCTTTGCCCCTTCTGCCAGTAGAAATGGTTCTGCCAGGCTCAATAGCTAAACTACATTTTAATCTAATCCAGAGGATTAGATTAAAATGGAAGTTAGTCCTGAGGGCACTTTCAACAAGGAGGACATGGGGAGGATGTTTCTGGAGGGGGCACCTAGAAATCGGGAAATGAAGAATTGTAGGGCAACACTATTGAACAGCTATCTTACAAATTCTCAAGTATGACTGCCCTTTAACATTTAGATTTAATTGTTTATTAACAATTGAAATATATATCATGATTTATACTTCAATATGCAAATCATGAGATTCAAGTTAACAAGGTTTCGAGTGGATCAATATCTGTCTCCAACTGTCAACAAAAGTAGCATTTTTTTGTTCATACTTCAGAATGGTTTGATGACAGGGACAGAACCTGTACTTGTGCACAAGTACACTCAATGACCACGTTATTAGGTACACCTGTACACCTGCTCGTTAATGCAAATATCTAATCAGCCAATCATGTGGCAGCAATTCAAAGCATAGAAGCATGCTGACATGGTCAGGAGGTTCAGTTGTTATTCAGGCCAAACATCAGAATGGGGAAGAAATGTGATCTAAGTGACTCTGACTATGAAACGATTGTGGTGGTTTGAGTATCTCAGAAACTGCCGATCTCCTGGGATTTTCACGCACAACGGTTTACAGAGAAAAGGTTTTAAAGAGCTGTAAATGGAAGGCGAAGTATGAACCACGAAAGAAGGGCTACCCAGGTATGAAAGTGATAAACAAGTCTCTGGAATTTACGGAGAATTTGCAATTAACAAACAACATCCAGTGAACAGCAGTTCTGTGGGGTGAAAACACCTTGTTAATGAAAAAGTTCAGAAGAGAATGGCCAGACTGGTTCAAGCTGACAGGAAGGTGACAGTAACTCAAGTAACTACTCGTTACAACAGTGGTGTGCAGAAGAGCATCTCTGAAAGCACAACACATTGAACCTTGAAGTGGATGGGTTACAGCAGCAGAAGACCACACAAACATACAGTCAGTGGTCACTTTATTAGATTCAGTGTAATTATAGTGTGATTGAGGAATGAGTTTTCAGAGCCCATTTAAACAGCAATGACAGGACTTCCCCCATGCTCTAACCACTCCATGATCCCCTCAGCACCAGGGAGAGACAAGCAGGTTCCCCGCTACTCACTGCTACAGGTCTTCTTGTCCTGGTTGAGGGTGTAGCCAGGACGACAGCGACAGTAGTACGAGCCAGGGGTGCTGACGCAGATGTGCTCGCAGCCATGGTCTCCCTGGTCGCAGAGGTTGACAGCTGGAAAGGGAAGGTGGTGATGGGTGAGTGTGTGAGGAGAAGTGATTCACTATGTCAAACATTGATTCTATGTGATACACTCTAGCAAGAGTGTACAAACCCAAGTTAGATCATAAGGCCACAAGATGTCGGAGCAGAATTAGGCCATTCGGACCATCAAGCCTGTTCTGCCATTTCATTATTATCCCTCTCTATCCCATTTGTCTGCCTTTTCCTATAACCTTTGACACCCTGACTAATCAAGAACCTATCAACCTCCACTTTAACTATACCCAATGACTTGGCCTCCATGGCTGTCTGTGGCAATGAAGTCCATAGATTCACCACCATAGGACCATAACACAGAGGAGCAGAATTAGGCCATTCAGCCCATTGAGTCTGCTCCACCATTTCATCATGGCTGAACCCGCATCCCTTCTGGCTAAAGAAATTCCTCCTCATCTCTGTTATAAAGTAGTTGTCCCTCTTTTCTGAAGCTGTGGCCTCTGGTCCTAGACTCCTTCACCACAGGAAACATTGTCTCCACACCTACTGTCTGTAGACCAGAGCTTCCCAACCTTTCTCATGCCATCTACCCCCACCATTTACTGAGGTGTCTATGGGCTCCAGGTTGGGAACTTCTGGTCTAAACCCTGTTCCTCAATGCTAACACAGTACAGTTCAGTACCACATGCTAGTGTAGCGGTCACAGGGTGGTGTAGCGGGTAGCGGTTAGTGTAATGCTGCACAGTGCCAGCGATTGGAAGTTCAGCGTTCACTTCCCATCGTGTCTATAAAGGGTTTGTCCATTCTTCCCCCCCCCCCGCCCGGCCCCAGTGACCATGTTTTCCCTCTAGAGACACCAAACATAAACATAAGTATTTCTGCAGACACTGGAGATCCAGAGTAACACACCACAGAATGCTGGAGGAACTCAGCAGGTCAGGCAGCATCAGAAAGGAATAAACAGTGAAATGGTTCGGGCAGAGACCCTTCGACACGACTGTAAAGGAAAGGGGGAAGAAGCCAGAAATGACCTCCAAGTGCTCGGGTTTCCTCCTGCTTCCGAGTATGTACAGGTTATGGTTAGTGAGTTGTGGGCGTGCTACGTTGGCACTGGAAGCATGGCAATGCTCACTGGGCTGCTCCCAGCACAATCTTCGCAGATCTGTTTGGTGCAAAAGGACGGGTTTCACTGTATGTTTTGATGTACATGTGACAAACAAAACTAATCTTTAAAGATCTTTAAACTCGGATTCGTTGGGCCAAAAGGCCCCCTGTTGCCACGCTGTATCTCTAAATAAAACTTTAAGATATTTGTCTCACCACAAGTGATTAAAAAAAAAGATCGGGACAAATAAGACCGTAAAACTATAAGATATAGGAGCACAATTAGGCCATTCAGCCCATCGCATCTGCTTCACTATTTAGTCATGGCTGATCCTTTACTCCTGCCTTCTCCCGTCAGGGACCGAAGCGTATAAATTGCAGTCACAGTTAAGAACAATGATGTGCGGTAGTAGCGGTGAGTGATGGAATACTGACCACTACAAGTTCTCTGGTCCTGGTTGAGCCTGAAACCCTCACGACAGCTGCACCTGTAAGATCCTGGGGAACTGATGCAAATCTGTTCACAGTCGTGGTCTCCCTGGGAGCAAAGGTCAATGGCTGTAGACAGACACACAGAAAATTAGAGGAGTTTCCATCAATTTTCTTCACGCGTATTTTAATCCTCTCACCTGTACTTTCAACACTTGTCCCATCTATTGTGAAGTCGAAGAACTCGAAGACCACGCGCAGTACTGTGCAAAAGTCTTAGGCACAAACCGTTTACAGCTAGGCTGCCTAAAACTTTTGAACGGTACTCATTTGTCAGTGTGGAGCAGAGAGTGAGTTTGTAAATCTGGCGTGAGCAAACGATGTTGGGAGTAGTGAGGGTGGAGGGCCGTGGGAGGGGTGTGGGACAGGTGGCTGAGAAGGTCCAGACACCCCCGGCCCTGAGACACCAGGCAAGGTCATTTGATTCCAAACAATTGGTTTATTGATCATTACAGAATGTCTCTCTGGTGCTTCCTGTTCCCTCCCCTCTCACTTCCCCTTTTCCCAACTGTTGTGTCTATGCAACTACGTATCAATGAAATAAAAGCACACACATGGGGGATGGCTTTAACTGGTGTATTCACATTGCAGCGAGAGTGAGAGATCATGCTTAGACAACAATCCATATGTAGTGCTAACGGGGAGTCATTGCTCTAAAAGAAATAGATCCATACATTACTCTTCCTCCCCCTTTAGATTAATACAACATAAAACTGTATATGTACAAAATATTCAATTTCCATTTCTTAAACCTATATTCCAAATAAACATGCTTTCACAATAACAGTCCATAACTAACTTCACTGCTCTAAAGATTCAGTGGTGCTCTGTTTCTTCCAGGGTAATACTTCTGGACCTGTGCAGTGGCATCAGGTTTGATAGGTGTCTTGTCTAAGACAACGTTCTCAGTTTCCAGTGTCATGTTGCTCTCAGTGACATGATGATCACTGAGAGGTCAGTCTGGTGACTGTAATGTGTCCGTCTTGTTGGATGCGGTCAACTCAGCTGTGTTCTTCGATTGAGCATCCAGTATCTGGTCCACATGACGTCTCCATGTTTGATCCAACATCCACTGTGTATATTGGTGGTCCAGTTCTTGAAGCTATCCTTCCAGGTGTCTACTTGTCTTCTCAGAATCATGCACTAGGACTTCCTGTCCAACCTTGAAGCTCCTTGCTGCTTCACTTGGCAACTAGTTGAACTGTTTATTCTGCACTTCCCTCTGTAGGTCTTGTTTCAGGAGATCTATGAGAGATCTCAGATTCTGTTCATGAACAGCACTGCAGGTGTTTGATTTGTTGTTGCATGATCAGAGTTCCAATTCACAAAAAGGAAGTTGTCCATATTGTGCTGTAGAGAAATGTTTTCCTTATCCATAGCTTTAATGGATTTTTTGGACAAATCTTTCAGCGAAACCATTTGTTGCTGGATTGTGAGGAGCTGACTTGAAATTTCTGATGTCATTTTTCTTCAAGAGCAGTTGTAATTCTTCTGAGGTGTATTGTGGTCCGTTGTCACTCACAAGTTGTTCTGGTAAGCCACTTCTTGCAAAGATAGTCCTCAGGTGGATACTGTCTTTGATGAGGTGGTTGACTTCATTGGTATAACCTCCAGCCACTTTAATTGGTGTATTCACATTGCAGTGAGAGAGAGATCAATACACATGCTTAGTCAACAATCAGGAACGTGGAGTCCATGAATGGCCCAGCAAAACAATATGTACTCTTTGCCATGGTGAAGACAGCCACTCCCACAGGTGTAACAGTGACTGTGGGGGTTTATTTTGAACTTCTTGGTATTCCGAACAGCTTTTGGCTAAATCTTCAATCTGTTTATCTATTCCTGGCCACCACACATATCTCCAGGCAAGACTCTTCATCTTGACTGTAGCCAGGTGTCCTTCATGAAGATTCTCTAACACTCTTGTGCAAAATTTAGAAGAATCACAACATGAGATCCATACATCAGTGTTCTTTGACATACCAACAGTTGGTCTCATCTTGCTGAGAGCTCTTGAAACATAAGATAACCATGAGCTGGCCATGGTTTACATGGTGATTTCATAGACTTTTGACAACGTCAGATCCCTCCTTGTTTCTCTTTGTATTTCAGAATTTGTTACCGGCAACTGGACCACCAATGTTGTGTGGAACACCTCTGCTGGGTCACAGAATGAAGACCTTCCTTCTTCAGTTGCCAATAGTGGAAGATGTAACAAGCCACTAGCATTGCTGTGTTGTTTGGTGCCCTTGAACTCCATGTCATAAGAATGGGCTCCGAGAAAAAGTGCCAACATTGTAACCAGGTAGCAGTCATCACTGGAATTTTCTTCCTGGGATTGAAAATGGAAAGAAGGATCTGGTGATCTGTTGCTAGCATAAACTTTTGTTCGTGGAGGTAGTGGTGGAACTTCTTTATTCCCCGTATTAGATTAGGGGCCTTTCGGTCGATCTGTGTGTAGTTGCATTCTGTGCTCGTCAGTGATCTTGAAGCAAACACAATCAGACATTCAGATCCATCTTTTATAATATGTCGGGAAAATGGCTCCAATGCCATAAAGGGATACATCACTGAAGTGCAGGGATGGGCCATAATGGGGGAGCAGTTCATCTGATGTTATTAGTCTCCGTTTCCTTGAATGCTCTTTCACATCCTTCTGACCATTCCCACTTTGCTCCTGTCTGTAATAGTGGGTGCATCACTGTAACAATGTTTGGGAGAAACTGGTGGGCGTCGTTTACAAGGCCCAAGTATGACATAAATTGTGACACATTTTCCGGTTTGGGTGTCTGTAGCACTACTTTAATCTTCTCCTGTGACATATGTAAGCCATACTGGTCAATGACATGTCCACAATATGAGATTTCATTCTTGAAGAACTCACATTTCTCTCTCTTTCTGTGCAGACCATACTCACCCAGCCTGGTAAGCACTTTACCAAGGTTCTGAAGGTGCTCTTCATCATTCTTGCCGGTGATGATGATGTCATCAAGGTAACATTGTGTTCCTGGAAATCTTGGAGCACTTGGTCCATTGCTCTTTGCCAAATTGCTGAAGCTGCTGTGACATCCAAGATGAGACGATTATACTGGAACAGTCCCTTGTGAGTGTTGATTGTGAGGAACTTCCTGCTTGACTCCTCAATCTCCATTCGCAGATAGGCTTGTGACAAGTCAACCTTTGAAAACCTCTCCCTGCCTGCCAAAGATGCAGAAATGTCTTCTATTCGAGGCAGGCGATACTGCACAGTACGCAGCACTGGGTTGATACTTACTTTGAAATGCTCACATACTGTGGATTCTAACCTTCCCTATCCTGATCACCGGGACAATGGGCATGGCCCAATCGCTCCACTTGAAGAGAATTCCAGATGCCTCCAAACTCTACAGTTCAGCATCCACTTTAGGAAGCAGTGCATAAGGCATTGGATATGCTTTATGAAATCTTGGTGATACTGCTTCATCCAGTTCAATTCTGGCCTTCATGCCATTGGGTTTATCAATCCCTTTCTCATTGGCATTAATCAGCTGTGACAGTCTCTGGTTAGTGCTACCATTTGGGCTGCTATTGCCTGTTGATGATGCATTGAGAGCTTTGATTGTGTACCGGTTATGCGCAAAAAGTGCTGGCCCCCCTCTTTTCAACACATCAAGCTCTAACTGCTGTGTTTTGCCTCTATATGTCACATAGCATCACTAAGGTCTTCTTAAACTGTAGCTTAGAAAACAGTCTGTTGTAGTCAGCCTCTGGAATTATGGACAAAGCTGACCATGATCCAGCTCCATTTTCAATTTTAACCAGACACCTCTATTGTGATCCAGATGAGTTTATGATCTTTTTCAGTAAAACTATACAGTTCTAGGCATGGCAGCTCTGTGTTGTCTGATCCCGTTTCACATTCAGTAACTTTATGCATTTGCTTAATTTGTATTTGAAACTTTTCACTCCGTTGTGCTTTTTGTCTGCCTTGCACACTCTCTCTATGTGACCTCGTTTGTGACACTTTCTGCAAATTTTTTCTTTGAACCAACAGTAGTTTGCATTATAGGAGGATTTGCCACATCAATAACATTTTGGCTTTTTGCACCATTCAAGGATATTTTGTGCATTTCACATTCTAACCTTTTCTGTAGTTCTGCTGCATCCTTTGATATAGTCTCTAACGATGTTGCAATGGTCAATGCCTATTCTAAGATTAGGTCGCTTTCCGACAGCAGCCTCTTTTGAGTGCTTTGACTGTGTATGCCACGTACAAGCCTATCCCCTAATGCATCAGAAAGTTCATCTCTAAAGCCTCAGTGCAGGGAAAGTTTGCACAGTTCTGCAATGTATTCAGAAATGCTTTCATCATTTGATTATTCTTTTTGTAAAATCTAAATCTCTCATTTATTACCAATGGTTTAGGGCTCAATAGATTTTGTAAAATTGTAACAATTTTGTTGACTGTCTTGCTTGCTGGCTTTTCAGGAGTTTCTAAGTTGAGTAAGAGACCGTACGTCCTGGCAGCCGTTAAGCTAAGAAGTGTGGGGATGTTCTTTTCCTTCTCCACATTGTTCGTGTTACAGTACAGTTCCACCCTCTCGATATACGACTCCCAGCCTTCATTAGCACTATCAAATTCATCAACTTTCCTGACTAAAGCCATCGCCACATTATTTTCACCATAGTTTTGCTAGTTGTGTGTCTTTCAGTACACAATGCTAAATCCGTGCATTTCTTTGTAAGTGTCCGTGACGGCCTACATCGTACTGTTTAACTCTTTCCTCTTGCTGTCTCGACCCATAACTGTCGGTGCAGTTTGTGGTACGTTCTGACATTCAGGTTCGTACTCGTCGCCTTTTTGTTGTATCTTTGCAACTACGTTTCAGCTAAATAAAAGCATGCATGCGGGAGATGGCTTTAACTGGTGTATTCACATTGCAATGTGTGTGAGAGAGAGAGAGAGAGAGTAAGAGAGCAATGTGCATGTGTAAACAACAGTCCATAGGTAGTGCTAAGGGGAGTCATTGCTTTAAAAAAAATAGATCCATACATTACACCAACCATGATTCCCTTCTCCGTGTCCCATTCCCACTCTCACTTCACAATAGAGACCCATATCACTCACTTATGTCATGAAATTTGATTTCGTTGTGGCAGCAGAACAGTACAATTCATAAAATTACCAGAGTACTGTGCATAAGACCTTTTGCGTAGTACCGTATGTTTTAATTAGAGTTTTATTGTCGTTGGTGAGGACAATGAGATTGCCGTGCTGCTCTATTCAGTGTAAAACAGCATACTGACAACTCAATTACAAAAAACAGCGAAATAACGTCTGAGTTATTTAGAATGACACCTCAGTTACAACTGAATTAAAAACAAATAACTCCAATCTCTTTCAGTTGCATGACAGTCCTGGGGAAAAAGTGGTAGAAGATTGAACAGGTGATTACAAATCTGACAAACCCTACGCTCTGTCTGCCAGAGAAAGCAGGATCTCCCAGTGGCCACACATTTTAATTTCATATCCCATTCCCATTCTGACGTGTCTATCCTCGGCCTCCTCTACTGTAAAGATAAAGTCACACTCAGGTTGGAGGAACAACACCTTATATTCCGTCTGGGTAGCCTCCAACCTGATGGCATGAACATTGACTTCTCTAACTTCTGCTAATGCCCCACCTCCCCCTCATACCCCATCCGTTATTTATTTATATACACACATTCTTTCTCTCTTTCTCCTTTTTCTCCCTCTGTCCCTCTGACTATACCCCTTGCCCATCCTCTGGGTTTTTCCCCCCTCCCCCTTTTCCTTCTCCCTGGGCCTCCTGTCCCATGATCCTCTCATATCCCTTTTGCCAATCAACTGTCCAGCTCTTGGCTCCATCCCTTCCTCTCCTGTCTTCTCCTATCATTTCGGATCTCCCCCCCTCCCACTTTCAAATCTCTTACTCACTCTTCCTTCAGTTAGTCCTGACGAAGGGTCTCGGCCTGAAACGTCGACTGTACCTCTTCCTAGAGATGCTGCCTGGCCTGCTGCGTTCACCAGCAACTTTGATGTATGTTGCTTGAATTTCTAGCATCTGCAGAATTCCTCGTGTTTATGATTTAAAAAAAAATCTGTTGGAATTCTTTGAAGAAATAACAAGCAGGGTAGACAAAGGAGAATTCACCATTTTCCATTCTCCATTCCTGTTTCCCTCTCTTACCTTACCTGTCCACCACCTCTCTCTGGTGCTCCTCCTTCTTCCCTTTCTTCCATGGTCTTCTGTCCTCTCCTATCAGATTCCCCCTTCTCCAGCCATTTATCTCTTTCACCAATCGACTTCCCAGCTCTTTACTTCACCGCCTGATTTCACCTATCACCTACCATCTTGTACTACTTCCTCCCTTCCCCCCACCACCTTACTCGGATCTCATTTTTCCTTCCAGTCCTCATGAAGGGTTTTGGCCTGAAACATCAACTATTTACTCTTTTCCATAGGTGCCTTCAGACCTGCTGATCTCCTTCAGCATTTTGTGTGTGTTGCTTTGGATTTCCTGCACCTACAGATTTTCTCATGTTTGACAATTAGTGGATGTTGTGTACTTGGATTTTCAGAAGGCCTTTGACGAGGTGCTACACATTGGCTACTCAACAAATTAAGAGCCCATGGTATTACAGGAAAGATACAAGCATGGATAGAGCATTGGCTGATTGGCACGAGGCAAAGGGTGGGAATAAGGGGAGCTTTTTCTGGTTGGCTGCCAGTGGCTAGCAGTATTCCACAGGGTCTGCATGTTCTGACCACTTCTTTTCATGTTACTATATATGTCAATGATTTGGATGACGGAATTGATGGCATCGTGGCCAAGTTTGCTGACGATGCGGAGATAGATGGAAGGGCAGAGTGGTTTGAGGAAACAAAAAGGCTACAGAAGGACTTAGACAGATTAGGAGAATGGGCAAAAGGTGGAAGATGGAATACAGTGTTAGAAAGTGTATGGTCATGCACTTTGGTAGAAGAAATGAAAGGGTTGACTATTTTCTAAATGGAGCGAAAATTCAAAAATCTGAGGTGCAAAAGAACTTGGGAGTACTTGTGCAAGATTCCCTTAAGGTTAATTGCAAATTGAGTCAGTGGTGAGGAAGGCAAATGTGATGTTGCCATTCATTTCAAGAGGACTAGACAATAAAAGCAAGGATGTTGAGATTTTATAAAGCCCTAGTGATACCTCACTTGGAATATTGTGAACAGTTCTGGGCCCCTTATCTAAGAAAGGATGTGTTGATATTAGAAAGGGTTCAAAGGAGGTCCAAGAAAATTAAGGGAGCGACACACATCAAAGTTGCTGGTGAGCGCAGCAGGCCAGGCAGCATCTCTAGGAAGAGGTACATTCGACGTTTCGGGCCGAGACCCTTCGTCAGGACTAACTGAAGGAAGAGCTAGTAAGAGATTTGAAAGTGGGAGGGTGAGGGGGAGATCCGAAATGATAGAAGAAGACAGGAGGGGTAGGGATGGAGCCAAGTGCTGGACAGGTGATTGGCAAAAGGGATATGAGAGGATCATGGGACAGGAGGCCCAGGGAGAAGGAAAAGGGGGAGAGGGGAAAACCCAGAGGATGGGCAAGGGGTATAGTCAGAGGGACAGAGGGAGAAAAAGGAGAGAGAGAGAAAAATGTGTGTATATAAATAAATAACGGATGGGGTACGAGGGGGAGGTGGGACATTAGCGAAAGTTAGAGAAGTCAATGTTCATGCCATCAGGTTGGAGGCTACCCAGACGGAATATAAGGTATTGTTCCTCCAACCTGAGTGTGGCTTCATCTTTACAGTAGAGGAGGCCGTGGATAGACATATCAGAATGGGAATGGGAATGGGATGTGGAATTAAAATGTGTGGCCACTGGGAGATCCTGCTTTCTCTGGCGGACAGAGTGTAGGTGTTTAGCAAAACGATCTACCAGTCTGTGTCGGGTCTTGCCAATATATAGAAGGCCACATCGGGAGCACTGGACACGTTATATCACCCCAGCTGACTCACAGGTGAAGTATCGCTCACCTGGAAGGACTGTCTGGGGCCCTGAATGGTGGTAATGCAGGAAGTGTAAGGGCAAGAAAATTATTCTGAGATTGGAAGTCTTGTCATATGAGGAGCATTTGATGGCTCTGGGCTTCTACTCACTGGAATTCAGAAGACTGAGGGGGGACTTCATTGAAACTTATCGAACATTGAAAGGCTCAATAGAGTGGATGTAGAGAGGATGTTTCCTATGGTGAAGGAGTCTTAGAGCAGAGGACACAGCCTCAGAATGGAGGGTGTTCTCTTAGAATGGAGATAAGGAGGAATTTCGCCAGAGAGTGGTGAATCTGTGGAATTCATTGACAAGGTGACTGTGGAGACCTTTGGGTATATTTAAGGCAGAGTTTAATAGAGTTTTGATTAGTCGGAGCATGAAGGGATATGGGGAGAAAGTAGGAGACTGGGGGCTGGGAGGGAAAATGGATCAGCCACGATGAAATTGCGGATCAGACTCAAAAGGCCAAATGGCCTAATTCTGCTGCTATATATTATGGTCTTAATACTGGGGTGGGACGAGCCCATCACAATGTTGAGAGCCCACCGTAGACGCCATGAGTTGTTGATGGTTTCCATATCTGGTAGTTATATCCCAGTAATGCTCTGTGCAGTCCTAATGAGCTGTTGAAGTACCTTTTAGTCGATCTTGTTGCAGCTAGTGTACCATACTGTCAGTGTGCTCTCAATTACACACTGATAAAGGCTTACCAGCAGCTTTTGGGACAGACTTTCTCTCTTTAAACTCCCAAGACAGTATAGGCACTGCTGAGCATTCTCTACTGTCAAGCATAATACAGTACAATAAGACACAACAACCCCCACCCACTATCAAGATCACCTTCAACAGATGGCGTCTCAAGAAGGCGGTATCCATCACTGGAGATCCTCACCATCTGACCCACACTCAATGGCTCAGGAACATTTTTGTTTCGTTGTGTTACATAGAAACGTAGAAACATAGAAAATAGGCGCAGGAGTAGGCCATTCGGCCCTTCAAGCCTGCACCGCCATTTATTATGATCATGGTTGATCATCCAACTCAGAACCCTGCACCAGCCTTCCCTCCATACCCCCTGATTCCCGTAGCCACAAGGGCCATATCTAACTCCCTCTTAAATATAGCCAATGAACTGGCCTCAACTGTTTCCTGTGGCAGAGAATTCCACAGATTCACCACTCTCTGTGTGAAGAAGTTTTTCCTAATCTCGGTCCTAAAAGCCTTCCCCTTTATCCTCAAGCTGTGACCCCTCGTTTTGGACTTCCCCAACATCGGGAACAATCTTCCTGCATCTAGCCTGTCCAATCCCTTTAGGATTTTATACGTTTCAATCAGATCCCCCCTTAATCTTCTAAATTCCAATGAGTACAAGCCCAGTTCATCCAGTCTTTCTTCATATGAAAGTCCTGCCATCCCAGGAATCAATCTGGTGAACCTTCTTTGTACTCCCTCTATGGCAAGGATGTCTTTCCTCAGATTAGGGGACCAAAACTGCACACAATACTCCAGGTGTGGTCTCATCAAGGCCTTGTACAACTGCAGTAGTACCTCTCTGCTCCTGTACTCGAATCCTCTCGCTATAAATGCCAGCATACCATTTGCCTTTTTCACCACCTGCTGTACCTGCATGCCCATTTTCAATGACTGGTGTATAATGACACCCAGGTCTCGTTGCACCTCCCCTTTTCCTAATTGGCCACCATTCAGATAATAATCTGTTTTCCTATTTTTGCAACCAAAGTAGATAACTTCACATTTATCCACATTAAATTGCATCTGCCATGAATTTGCCCACTCACCCAACCTATCCAAGTCACCCTGCATCCTCTTAGCATCCTCCTCACAGCTAACACTGCCGCCCAGCTTCGTGTCATCCGCAAACTTGGAGATGCTGCATTTAATTCCCTCATCCAAGTCATTACTATATATTGTAAACAGCTGGGGTTCCAGCACTGAGCCTTGCGGTACCCAACTAGTCACTGCCTGCCATTCTGAAAAGGTCCCGTTTATTCCCACTCTTTGCTTCCTGTCTGCCAACCAATTCTCTATCCATATCAATACCTTACCCCCAATACCGTGTGCTTTAAGTTTGCACACTAATCTCCTGTGTGGCACCTTGTCAAAAGCCTTTTGAAAATCCAAATATACCACATCCACTGGTTCTCCCCTATCCACTCTACTAGTTACATCCTCAAAAAATTCTATGAGATTCGTCAGACATGATTTTCCTTTCACAAATCCATGCTGACTTTGTCCGATCATTTCACCGCTTTCCAAATGTGCTGTTATCACATCTTTGATAACTGACTCCAGCAGTTTCCCCACCACCGACGTTAGGCTAACCGGTCTATAATTCCCCGGTTTCTCTCTCCCTCCTTTTTTAAAAAGTGGGGTTACATTAGCCACCCTCCAATCCTCAGGAACTAGTCCAGAATCTAAAGAATTTTGAAAAATTATCACTAATGCATCCACTATTTCTTGGGCTACTTCCTTAAGCACTCTGGGATGCAGACCATCTGGCCCTGGGGATTTATCTGCCTTTAATCCCTTCAATTTACCTAACACCACTTCCCTACTAACATGTATTTCGCTCAGTTCCTCCATCTCACTGGACCCTCTGTCCCCTACTATTTCTGGAAGATTATTTATGTCCTCCTTAGTGAAGACAGAACCAAAGTAATTATTCAATTGGTCTGCCATGTCCTTGCTTCCCATAACCAATTCACCTGTTTCTGTCTGTAAGAGACCTACATTTGTCTTTACCAGTCTTTTCCTTTTTATATATCTATAAAAGCTTTTACAGTCAGTTTTTATGTTCCCTGCCAGTTTTCTCTCATAATCTTTTTTCCCCTTCCTAATTAAGCCCTTTGTCCTCCTCTGCTGAACTCTGAATTTCTCCCAGTCCTCAGGTGAGCCACTTTTTCTGGCTAATTTGTATGCTTCTTCTTTTCTGTGTGGTTCTGCTGAACAAATGGGCACGCTATGTGTGGCAATACTTGTGGATGCTACCCACACATGGTTAGCTTGTGCTGGTTGTTGAAGCCAACGATGCATTTCGCAGTATGTTTCGATGTACACATGACAAATAAATTAATCTGAATCACAACCCATGGACACTACTTTGTGATTTTTTTTTGCACACCAATTAGTTATTTTGCATTTTAAAACAATTGTATGTTCCTTGTACAGTACTGCTTCCACAAAACAAATTTCATGATGTATAGGTCATAAGACCATAACACTCATGAGCATAATTAGGCCATTTGGTCCATTGAGTCTGCTCTGCCATTCCATCAAGGCTGATTTATTATTCCTCTCAACCCCATTATCCTGCCTTCTCCCTGTAACTTTTGACACCCTGACTAATCAAGAACCTATCAGCCCCTGCTTTAAATATGCCCAATGATTTGACCTCCACAGCCGTCTGTGACAATGAATTCCACAGATTCACTACCCTCTGGCTAAAGAAATTCCTCCTCATCTCTGCTCTAAAGGGATGTCTTTGTATTCTGAGGTTGTGCCCCCTGGTCTTAAACTCCCCCACTATAGGAAACATCCTCTCCACATCACTGAACTGACTCAAGTCAATGAAAATGAACTTCCTTCTGATTCTGATATCACCACTGCAGATTCTGTACACCAAGCACCCCCGACTGTACCTGTACACGTCTTCTCGTCTGGGTTCAGCACGTAACCCTCACGGCAGGCGCAGTGGAACGATCCAGGGCTGGAGACGCAGATGTGTTGACAGCCGTGACTCCCATCAGCACACAGGTCCTGAGCTGGAAAGTTAGGCAGATTCATCAAACTCAGGCACTCATCTTATCCTGAGGTAAGAGCAAGATTAGTGGATGGAGTTTATGTTAAGGCAGGGTGCATAATCTGATCAACCATTCTCGTTAGCCCCCTACCTTCTGTAGCTATTACCCCTATCACTGCATTGCACTGTAAACACTCCGTAGAGATGGTTAAGAGCACCAAATTTCTTGGTGTTCACCCGGCGGAGAATCTCACCAGGTCCCTCAACAACAGCTCCATAGCAAAGAAAGCCCAGCTGCGTCTCTACTTTCTGCGAAAGCTGAGAAAAGTCCATCTCCCACCCCCCATCCTCACCACGTTCTACAGAGGTTGTATTGAGAGCATCCTGAGCAGCTGCATCACTGCCTGGTTTGGGAATTGCACCGTCTCAGATCACAAGATCCTGCAGCGGATAGTGAGGTCAGCTGAGAAGATCATCGGGGTCTCTCTTCCCGCCATTACAGACATTTACACCACGCACGGCATCCGCAAAGCAAACAGCATTATGATGGACCCCACATATAAACTATTTTCCCTCCTGCCATCTGGCAAAAGGCACCGAAGCATTCGGGCTGTCACGACCAGACTATGTAACAGTTTCTTCCCCCAAGCCATCAGACTCCTCAATACCCAGAGCCTGGACTGACACCAACCTACTGTACCCTCTACTGTGCCTACTGTCTTGTTTATTATTTATTATTATTTATTGTAGTGCCTGATCTGTTTTGTGAACTTTATGCAGTCCTGGATAGGTCTGTAGTCTAATGTAGTTTTTGTATTGTTTCATGTAGTACCATGGTCCTGGAAAACATTGTCTCATTTTTACGATGTTCTGTACCAGCAGTTATGGTTGAAATGACAATAAAAAGTGACTTGACTTGACTTGACTTGACTTAAAACGCTGTTTATAATGTTGTTTACTTTGTAAATACATGCTGGCATTTATGTATTCATGCACATTCTATTCCCTATCTGTATGTGATAAAGAGCACTTATTAAATACACTCCTCACACACACACAAATATTGCCTTGTCATGCTGCAGTCATTGTGCTGAGTGTGTGTACTTCAATGTCTTCCCCACTTATAATGAGTCCTAAACTGAGCCGATGCATTCAGGTTGGTTTTATCCTGCCATTCTTTTTAGTAAATGTTTCATCTCTTTAGTAAATGTGTGTATGTTTTTTGTACACTGTATTTAAGGTGGACACTTCTGTGTATTTAGTAATATGATTGTAACTACAGTGTGGAGTGCATCATATTCCAGTTCAAGTGTAGTCATAAGTTAACTTTGTGGGTAATTAAAGATGGTTTGTCCTGCTGTTGAATAAAAAGGAACTCTTCACCTTCAGTGAGAGAGAGAGATTGACGCTGCTAGGAGTTCACACTGGACACAAATAAGTACGGAGCTATTCATGGGTTTTCATGTAGATATCATTTTGTAAATATTGGCATTTTTCTTCTCACTAAATTTTGTGCTCGGTTTTTGACACATCTATTAAACACCCTTGTACTAAAGTGCTAAGCGACTCCAGCCATTTCATCTTTGGTCATAACCCACTGTACTTTAACCTCTAGCTTTATTCTTATGCTCATTCTTTATTCTTTACAATTGTTGAACGTTGCTGTTTCATGTTACATGTAACCCAACACGGTAAATTCCGAACACATGTAAATGTATATGGCGGAAGAGCTGATCTTTGATCCAATATAACCGTGGATCTAAACAGACTAGAGTGTAATGCACAGAACAACTGGTTGTGATCATCCATTCATCAGAGAGGGTGTTATATACTGTTTACCCAGAGTAGCACACAGTCTAGAGAATGCCAACTCTGTGGAAGTGTGTCCGACAGTGATTAGGATGCATTATACACAGGTATAAGATGGCAGTTTGAGATGGTGCTGGTGAAGTACAGCGACGACTTGCTGACAACAAACACACCTTTTAACTACATTATTACTCAGACTTTCACTGGTGAACGATCACTGCTATCAACAGCCAGTAACTTCCCTTTTGGAGTTGAGCTTTTGAACCGCCTGTACGACGTGGCATTTTTCTGGTGTGAACTGAAGGTGAAGGATGGTGAAGCTTGGTGGGGATGGGCCAGACTGAGCCGGCGGGGTTCGAGTCTGGGCCCAAGATCAGGGTACAAGCCAATGTTTTGACCATTGCTGGAGTGGACTTAGAGGTGATAGAAACATAGAAACATAGAAAATAGGTGCAGGAATAGGCCATTCGGCCCTTCGAGCCTGCACCGCCATTCAGTATGATCATGGCTGATCATCCAACTCAGAACCCTGTACCTGCCTTCTCTCCATACCCCCGATCCCTTTTGCCACAAGGGCCATATCTAACTCCCTCTTAAATATAGCCAATGAACTGGCCTCAACTATTTCCTGTGGCAAAGAATTCCACAGATTCACCACTCTCTGTGTGAAGAAGTTTTTCCTCATCTGGGTCCTAAAAGGCTTCCCCTTTATCTTCAAACTGTGACCCCTCGTTCTGGACTTCCCCAACATCGGGAACAATCTTCCTGCATCTAGCCTGTCCAATCCCTTTAGGATTTTATACATTTCAATAAGATTCCCCCTCAGTCTTCTAAATTCCAGCGAGTATAAGTCTAGTCAATTCAGTCTTTCATCATATGAAAGCCCTGCCATCCCAGGAATCAATCTGGTGAACCTTCTTTGTACTCCCTCTATGGCAAGAATGTCTTTCCTCAGATTAGGGGACCAAAACTGCACACAATACTCCAGGTGTGGTCTCACCAAGGCCTTGTACAACTGCAGTAGTACCTCCCTGCTCCTGTATTCGAATCCTCTTGCTATGAATGCCAGCATACCATTCGCCTTTTTCACCGCCTGCTGTACCTGCATGCCCACTTTCAATGACTGGTGTATAATGACACCCAGGTCTCGTTGCACCATCCCTTTTCCTAATCAGCCACCATTCAGATAATAATCTGTTTTCCTGTTCTTGCCACCAAAGTGGATAACCTCACATTTATCCACATTAAAGTGCATCTGCCATGAATTTGCCCACTCACCCAACCTATCCAAGTCACCCTGCATCCTCTTAGCATCCTCCTCACAGCTAACACTGCCACCCAGCTTTGTGTCATCCGCAAACTTGGAGATGCTGCATTTAATTCCCTCGCCTAAGTCCTTAATATATATTGTAATCAACTGGGGTCCCAGCACTGAGCCTTGCGGTACCCCACTAGTCACTGCCTGCCATTCTGAAAAGGTCCCACTTATTCCCACTCTTTGCTTCCTGTCTGTGATGCGAAACAGTAGAACTGAGGTGAGACAGAGTTGAAGCAGCGGGTCTCGAGCCTGAGAGCGAGGAATGACCCTCTGTTTGGCTGATTTAAGCACTAGAGCTAGAATTGAAAGGTCAGGTACAGGCCAAATCAAGCTGATGAGGCCCAGGGCCGAGAGCATATTGAAGTGGCAGGGGATGGGTCCGAGAGTGAGGAATGACCCAAGGCTTCAATAATTTATGCGCCGTGCTAGATTGAAAAGGTCAGGGTGTCAGGGCTGGAGGCGAGGATCAGGCCAATGTTTAGCTCACTGCTCCACGACGTTTACTAGTCTTTGCATTGAACTGAGGCTGTGGCCTGCAACTAACAGGCTCCTGGATCAGCTGTGGCTGTGAACTCACTTTCATGAACTTCGGTTCTGACTGTTACTCGCTTAATTTTGTTGTTTAGACAATTTGGTTTCTTTCCTGCACATTGGGTGCTTGACAGTCTTGCATTTTTAATGGGTTTTATTTTTTTGTTTTGTGTTCTGTAAGGAAACGAATCTCAAGGTTATATATAGTATACATACCTTGATAACAAATGTACTTTAAACTTTGAACTATTGGAGTGTGTTGTCTACAAAGATATAAGAATGAATGTCGCAGATGATACACAGAGGCGTCGCGTAAAGAAAGGAACATTATCTGGGATGGGGAATGTAGAGAGTAGGGTCAATGAACTGGAATATAAGATGATAAGGCATAGAAGAAGCATCAGACCATTGGGCCTATCCAGTCTGTTCCACCATTCAATCATGGTTGATCTACTTTCATTCTCAAAACCATTCTCCTGTCTTCTCCATGTAACCTTTGACACTCTTATTAATCAAGAACATATCAATCTCCATTTTAAATATACCCAATGACTTGGTCTCCAGAGCCATCCAGGGCAATGAATTCCATAGATTCACTGTCCTCTGGCTAAAGAAATTCCTCCTCATCTTTGTTCTAAAGGGACATTCTGAGGTTGTGCCCTCAGATCCTAGACTCCCCCACTATTGGAAACATCCTCCCCATGTCCATTCTAGCCAAGCCTTTCAATTTCCATAGGTTTCAATACAAACTACCTTGGGCACTTTGGTTCTGTATCTGTTTATCACATACCACATAATTTGGTCTGGAAAGTCTTTGCAAATTGTTCAATCAAGTCAAAGGACTCAACCAAGAAGACGTGTTCCTCCAGAGGCAAGGAGGCCATGGCCCTGAGGGAGCTCATCTCTGCCCTCTGCACTCCGACAGCATAGATTTCGATACCAGCTTCACGAGCCCTGGTTGCCACCTCTGTGACCCTGTCCTGGGGCCTCCCATCCGTCACAATGATGGCGACCCTTGGGATCTTCATTGCCAGAGGCCGGGCTCCTTCCCGCTCAGTGAAGGCAATGTTCATGGCGTACTGGATGGCCAGCCCAGTCATCGTGCCTTGGGCCAGTGGGATCACCTCCTTGATGCTTCTGATCATGTCCTCCTTCTTCTGGAATGTCTTGAAGGAGAAGACGTTCTCAATTTGGCTGGAGTACTGGATCAGCGCCACCCTGCTGGCATCAGGGCCCACGGTCAAGAAGTTGATCATGTCAATGACAAAGTTCCTCATCAACTCAAACTCAAAGGGTCGGACACTCCTGGAGCTGTCAATGACAAACAGCAGATCAATGGGGCCAGTTGTGCATCTTCTACCTGTAAAAGAAGACAGGACAGTTGACAGCAGAACACAGAACAGTACAGCACAGGAACAGGCCCTTCGGCCCACAATGTTGTGTTGATCTAATTAAATTAGTAATCAAATGAGCAACTAAATGAATCCCTCTGCCTACACAATGTCCCTATCTTTCCATTTCCCTCACGTTTATGTGTGTATCAACGTCTCTTAAAAGTCCTGCCTCTACCACCACCCCAGGCAGTGCATTTTAGGCACCCAGCAATCTTTGTGTAATAAACTTGCCCCTTGCATCTCCTTTGAACCTACCCCCTCTCACCTTGAATGAATGCCATCTGGTATTAGACATTTCAACCCTGGGTAAAAGATAGTGTTCATCTACTCCATCTATGCTTCGCATAACCTTATAAACTTCTATCAATCTCTAACTCAGTCTCTGCCGTTCTAGAAAAAAGTAACCCCAGTTTGTCCAACCGCATGTGCCCTCTAACCCAGGCAGCTGCTGCTAAATCTCTTCTGCACCCTCTCCAAAGTCCTGACATCCTTCCTATAACAGGGTGACCAGAACTGTATGCAAAATCCTAACTAGAGTTCTATAAAGCTGCAACATAACTTCCTTTCTTTTCCTTGTTGTCTTTCCTACACTGGCTGTATGCCCTGTTGGATGTAATCTTTCACGGATACTATTATGGTTATTGGATTTATTGGGTATGGCTGCAAGAAAATAAACCTCGGGAGGGAAAATCAGGTTTGATGATGAATTTACTTTGGACTTTGAATTTCTTGACTTTTGAAATCAATGGCTTGACTAATAAAGACAAGCATGCCATAAGCCTTCTTAATCATATGACTTCAGGGATCTATGAACAATTAGGCATTATACACAGCCCAGCCCCAGCCCCTCAGTTACAGAAAGACTTTGCCCTTCAATTCAAAACTCTTTCCTCACCTGCAACCGCTTCATCCCGCAGCTCCACCTGTTTAATCCTGGCCGGCTGAACCCCGTCCATGAGCAGAACTTTTGTTATTAGGAATAAGGCTGCTGCCAGTGGAAACTTCATCTTTCAAAGTGAGGCGTGGGATTGACAGAGAGAAACAGACACACACCTAGAGAGCAAAGAAAGGGAATCATTTAACCCTGCAAAGACCAGGATTGAACATCCTTGCCATTGGTTCTCATGCCTAACTCTGTCTGGTAACTGATAGTTGGAGGGCAGTGGGAATGTTTATAATTAATCCATAGGATGGTCATGTCATTGGAAGTGACAACATCAGCATAGCAGTTTATCACTTTACAGTTTTCATCTATTGGGTTCAATTCTGCTGTTGTCTGTAAGACATTTGTACACGCTTCCTGTGACCGTGTGGGTTTCCTCCAGGTGCTCTGGTTTCCTCTCATGTGCCAAATACGAGGGGTGATTGATAAGTTCGTAGCCTAGGGTAGAAGGAGTCAATTTTAGAAAACCTAGCACATTTATTTTTCGACATAGTCCCCTCCTACATGTACACACTTAGTCCAGTGGTCGTGGAGCATACGGATCCCTTCTTTATAGAGGTGGTCCACAGCAGGGGTGATTGATAAGTTTGTCCCTCAATATATTCACGGTATTTCTATATCAGACCAACATGTAATTGCATTTGCCACATTATTGGCCAGAAGGGCTATACAATGGTTCTCTCAGCTGATGTTATGTATTAGTTTGGAAAAATCAGAAGTCGAACTTTTGATCCTCGATTTGACTTTGAGAAAAGGTGGGGATCTTTTGCCCGCTACTATCATTTGATTTGAGTTAATTAAGGTGGTTCTCTTCTGATTCTTGTGTAATTGGATTTGGTTGGCGGATTGATGTTTTTCTTTTATGGAAGCTTGGATGACGTATAGCTCCGGGGTTGTGCTCCCAATGTTTTTTTCTCTCGTTTTTTTTTTGTTTCTTTTGTTTTAGTTAGTAGGGTTTCTTTTTTCCTTCTTTCTTTTTTCCAAAAAAGTAGTTTTAACATTTTGTTTTTTCTTCTTATTATTGATACATTGTTTAGCTTTGTTGATCAGTTATTTGATAATTTAATTCTTTTTGTACATATCGATATGTTGACTTGATTACTTTAATGTATTTTTGTTGATTTTCAATAATAATTAATAAAAAGATTTAAAAATGAAATTAAATGATAAGTTCATGGCCTAAGGTAGAAGGAGATGAGTTATACAGTTCTCGTTACATGCACGTTCAGTTCAACTCTTTGAGTGAAAATGCAGAAAGTTTGAAGTTAATAACTCATCTCCTTCTACCTTATGCCACAAACTTATCAATCTCCCCTGCTGTGGACCACTTCTGGAGATCCAAGACGCCGACTTCTACATAGAAGGGATCCGTATGCTCCACGACCGCTGGACTAAGTGTGTAAATGTAGGAAATAAATATGCTAGGTTTTCTAAAATTGACTTCTTCTGCCTTAGGCCACGAACTTACCAATTACCCCTCGTACGTATGGTTAGGGTTAATAAGTTGTGATGGTGTTGAAGTGTGGCCAGTATGCTCTTCACTGATTTGATCTGATACAAAATAACACATTTCACTGTATGTTTTGATATTCTGATGTTTATGTGATAAATAAAGCCAATCTTTATCTTTTTTTGGAAGTTGAGGTAGTGCAAGGCAAAAGTCCTGCCTCTCTCCTGTAACAGGAGTGACAGGAGGATGAAATCCTTTTCCACTAAGTTCAAGAGCAGTTACTGCCCTTCAACTATTTGGTTCTGGAGCCAACCAACACAATCCTAATCACCACACACAAAATGCTGGTGGAACGCAGCAGGCCAGGCAGCATCACAGACCCTTGGGTCTCGGCCCGAAACGTCGACTGTACCTCTTCCTATAGATGCTGCCTGGCCTGCTGCGTTCCACCAGCATTTTGTGTGTGTTGCTTGAATTTCCAGCATCTGCAGATTTCCTCGTGTTTGTGTTTTTAAAAACAACCCTAATCACTACAGTTTAGCAACACTCTAAACACAAGAGATTCTGCAGATGCTGGAAATCCTGAGCAACACCCACAAAATGCTGGAGGAACTCAGTGGGTCAGGAGACGAATAAACAGTCAAACTTTCTGAGACCCTTCATCAGGAACTTTAGTGAGACTCAGCTCTTACTTCACTTTGTTGAGTCCATTTTCCTCCATCAACAGGGAGGGGCAATGCTCTGGGGTGGGGTTGGGGGTTGGGAGGATGGGGGGAGGGTGTGGTCTGAAAGAAAAATAGAAGATTTAAGGCTAACCAAGAGCCATATTAAGTCGGTGAGCAAGATGGTGAATGGGATTCAGAGTAAGATAAGCTGTGGTGGAAGAGTTTTGAATGTTTATAAAGCAAAGTTGGAATTTGAATAATAAACAAGAAATTTCTCAGCAGGTCTGTGAAAAAAGAAATGTTTCAAGTCAAAGGGTACTCCATGAGTTGCAATGAAAGGTCAGCAAACAAATATTAACTTCCTCTTCTCCACAGCCTGACCCGCTGAGCATTTTTATTTCTCATTTTCAGCATCCGCAGTATTTTGCTTTTATGTTTGATCGGTCAATGAGTTCAAGTTAACAGAGAGTGGGAGTTGGGCACTGATCTGGAAGAACTGGACGAATGGTCCATGTCTAAGCTTGCTGCTTTTATCCACTTTTGTTTTCGTGTATTAACAAGTAGATATTAGTTTTTGGCATCTCAGAATCAGACTTGCAGGGACCTTGCTCTGGAGCAAGAACTCTCAGTGGGGAAAACAGAACAATTGACAGTCTCTATAACACTGGCAAATCCACTTGCTTAGACTCCAGCCAGAAAACTGTGGCAGGAAGTTTATCTTCCGACAACATAGATTCAAATAAAAGGTACACAATCCAACAATAGAATTCACCTCAAAGTCCAACTTTCTGTGTGATAATCCTTTTCCCACACTCCTTAATCTTGATGCTTTTCTGAGAGAGACGGCCAAGTCAAGCTCTTGGCGGGTTTAACAGGAGAATTTCTTCTTGCAGTTTAATCTGCGCACTTTGAACTGAATTAATGCTTGCCCAGACTCAACTTCCTTTGAAAGGATAATATTATCATGCACCTCCCGTATCTGAGTGTGTGTTTGTGGTCTCCTGCTACTGTAGCCCATCCACTTCAAAGTTCGAAGTGTTGTGCTTTCAGAAATGCCCTTCTGTTGTAAATAAATATAATAAGTCTTTCTTTCCTTCTTCCTATCTTTATAGAAATAGAGTTATAAAGTCATAGAACACTACAGCACAGAAACTAGCCCTTCAGCCCATCTAGTTCATGCCAAAATAATTAGTTCCTTCGTCCCATTGACCTGTACCTGGACCATACTCTCTGATCTACATACCTATATAAATTTCTCGTAAATGTAGAAATAAAGTCTATAGATTTATTTATTTATAAACTTTAATAATTTCTATGCCTTGCATTGTCCTGCTGCCATGAAGCACCAAATTTTAGAACATACTGCATGTCAGTGACAATAAACCTGATTCTGATTCTGATTCTGATACTGGCTGCAGCCCTCTACCATCCTAAACTCCTCAATCCTCATAGGCCACCCTTTATTCCAAGGCTGTCACATGACTTTTCATCCTTAAGGAACAGCCTCTTGGTGTAAAACCTGCCAATTCCTTTTGGAAACACAAGAGATTCTGCAGATGCTAGAAGTCCAGAGTAACACATACAAAATGCTGGAGGAAATCAGCAACTATGGAGAAAAATAAGGAGTTGATGTTATGGACTGAGATCCTTCATCAGGATCCTCCTTTCAGAACCTTGTAAGCCACAGTACAGGACCTGTACACTAGAACACCCAACTCTGATGCTCATGCCTCCTATTGTCCTCTAGTCCAAATGAAAACTGATAGAATAGAATAGAATTTTATTGTCATTGCTCACGATGAGGTTGCAGTTACTGCTCCAGTCCATGCAAAACAGATGTTTACAATACATTTGGTATGGCTTAATTTAAATAGATAGATAGATAGATAGATAGAGAGAGAGATATATAGATAAATAGATAGATAGATAGATAGATAGAGAGAGAGAGATATAGATAAATAGATAGATAGATAGATAGATAGAGAGAGAGAGATATAGATAAATAGATAGATAGATAGATAGATAGAGAGATATAGATAAATAGATAGATAGATAGATAGATAGATAGAGAGAGATATAGATAAATAGATAGATAGATAGATAGAGAGAGAGAGATATAGATAAATAGATAGATAGATAGATAGAGAGAGAGAGATATAGATAAATAGATAGATAGATAGATAGATAGAGAGAGAGAGATATAGATAAATAGATAGATAGATAGATAGATAGAGAGAGAGATATAGATAAATAGATAGATAGATAGATAGATAGAGAGAGAGATATAGATAAATAGATAGATAGATAGATAGATAGAGAGAGAGAGATATAGATAAATAGATAGATAGATAGATAGAGAGAGAGAGATATAGATAAATAGATAGATAGATAGAGAGAGATATAGATAAATAGATAGATAGATAGATAGATAGAGAGATATAGATAAATAGATAGATAGATAGATAGATAGAGAGATATAGATAAATAGATAGATAGATAGATAGAGAGAGAGAGATATAGATAAATAGATAGATAGATAGATAGATAGAGAGAGATATAGATAGATAGATAGATAGAGAGAGAGAGATATAGATAAATAGATAGATAGATAGAGAGAGATATAGATAAATAGATAGATAGATAGATAGAGAGAGATATAGATAAATAGATAGATAGATAGATAGAGAGAGATATAGATAAATAGATAGATAGATAGATAGAGAGAGAGAGATATAGATAAATAGATAGATAGATAGATAGATAGAGAGAGAGAGATATAGATAAATAGATAGATAGATAGATAGAGAGAGAGAGATATAGATAAATAGATAGATAGATAGATAGATAGATAGAGAGAGAGAGATATAGATAAATAGATAGATAGATAGATAGATAGAGAGAGAGAGATATAGATAAATAGATAGATAGATAGATAGATAGAGAGAGAGATATAGATAAATAGATAGATAGATAGATAGATAGAGAGAGAGAGATATAGATAAATAGATAGATAGATAGATAGAGAGAGAGAGATATAGATAAATAGATAGATAGATAGAGAGAGATATAGATAAATAGATAGATAGATAGATAGATAGAGAGATATAGATAAATAGATAGATAGATAGATAGATAGAGAGATATAGATAAATAGATAGATAGATAGATAGAGAGAGAGAGATATAGATAAATAGATAGATAGATAGATAGATAGAGAGAGATATAGATAGATAGATAGATAGAGAGAGAGAGATATAGATAAATAGATAGATAGATAGAGAGAGATATAGATAAATAGATAGATAGATAGATAGAGAGAGATATAGATAAATAGATAGATAGATAGATAGAGAGAGATATAGATAAATAGATAGATAGATAGATAGAGAGAGAGAGATATAGATAAATAGATAGATAGATAGATAGATAGAGAGAGAGAGATATAGATAAATAGATAGATAGATAGATAGATAGATAGATAGAGAGATATAGATAAATAGATAGATAGATAGATAGATAGAGAGAGAGATATAGATAAATAGATAGATAGATAGATAGATAGAGAGAGAGAGATATAGATAAATAGATAGATAGATAGATAGAGAGAGAGAGATATAGATAAATAGATAGATAGATAGATAGATAGAGAGAGAGAGATATAGATAAATAGATAGATAGATAGATAGATAAGCAAATAAAATTTCCCACATTTACATGCCACAAGTGACTTTGATAGTCCTTAATGCTCAAAGGCCATTGGCACGTTGGGGTGTAGCATTATTCAACTGCACAACAGCCCTTGGGAAGAAGTTGTTTTTCACTCTTACTGTCTTGGCCAAGATGATTCTGTATCTCCTACCAGATGGCAGGAGACTGAACAGACTGTGTCCGGGATGGGATGGGTCTTTAACGATGTTGCGAGTGCACCATAGGCATGGAAAGTTGTAGATTGTCTCCAAGTAGCTGAGTCCCAGTGATGTAGTGAGCTGTCCAAATCACCCGTTGGGGTGCTTTGTGATCTGTCTTGCTGCAGCTAGAGCACCGCACTGTTATTCCATGTGTCTATATGCTCTCCATCACACATCAGTAAAAGTTAGCCAGCAATTTTTGGGGCAGATTAGCTTAAGCACCTCAGGTAGTATATCTGCTGTTGTGCCTTCCCGACTATCGAAGTTGTGTTGACGGACCAAGAGGATTCCTTGGTGATGTTCATCTCCAAAACTTGAAACTGCAGACCCTTTCCATTACCTCACCGTTTCTGAATAGTGGGGTTTGTTCGGGACCTCTTGCCTTTCTGAAGTCTCTGGCAGCATAAAACTACCGATATGTTTCATGCTATTACTAGAGCCTTGGCTCCCTTTCACTCTCTCTTCCCTGTTTGCAACTATGTGTGATTAATTATCTGATGTATGTACCAAGCCACTTTTCATTACTATTTTGTCTATCCCATTTAAAGCTTATTAGAGCAATAATTTCATCATTAATTTATTTGATTGACCTTTGAGTCTATTATAGGATAAGTAATTTAAATTTAATTTTGCCATCTTCACCCAGCACGCATTTAATTAGCTGTTTAATTCTCCCTCTTGTCACTTCTACAAACATCGGGCTGTTAATTGAATCAGAATCTAAACATCAAGTGAGTTTAATTGTCCATTTTTCATGCCTGCTGGAGTCTTTCCAGTCCACCTTTCTCCAGTCCCGTTGCGATCACAGCAAATTCAATGAATAAGGTGCTGAGCTGTTGGTACACTCAGTGGCCATTTTATTAGGTACAGGAGTGTGCTGCTCATTGGCCGGAAGGGCCTGTTCCACAACGTATCTCTAAATAATTAAATCTTTCTTTCCTTCTTCCTGTCTTTATAGAAATAGAGTGATAGTCATAGACTTACAGACTCCTGTGTACCTAATAAAGTGGCCACTGAGTGTATGTTTCTGGTCTTCTGCTGCTGTAGCCCATCCACTTCAAGGTTTGATTATTGTACATTCAGAGATGCTCTCTGCACACCACTGTTGAAATGCGTGGTTATTTGAGTTACTGTCACCTTCCTGTCAGCTTAACCCAGTCTGGCCATTCTCCTCTGGCCTCTCTCGTTAAAAAGGCATTTTTGCCCACAAAACCACCACTTACTGGATGATTTTTTCCTTTTTCACACCATTCTCTGTAAACTCTAGAGACTGTCATGTGCAAAAATTTCAGCAGATCAGCAGTTTCTGAGGTACTCAAACCACCCTGTCTGGCACCAACAATTATTCCACAGTCAAAGTCACTTAGATCACATTTCTTCCCCATTCTGATGTTTGGTCTGAACAACAACTGAACCTCTTGACTATGTCTGCATGTTTTTATGCGTTGACTGATTAGATATTTGCACTAAGGAACAGGTGTCCAGGTGTGCCTAATAAATTGGCCACTAAGTGTATATGTTCTGTTGCAAAGTGATTGGAGTGAGTAGCAGGTTGAGGCAGATGCTGAGTTTCTGTCTGAATCTGTGACCACCTGGTACATCCGCAACATTCTCCTCCAGCAACAGCCATTGGATTTGTTCAAAATTCAAGATTCAAGATTGTTTGTCATCATTCTTCAATACACAAGTGAAGGGAGAGCAAAATGATTGTTACTCCACACACACCAACTTCAATTTAATTCATCCTCACTTTAATTTATTTGCTGACAGTATATAGCTATCATTAACATGCTTTTATTGTCAAACAATTGCAGATGCCGGAAAACTGAAGAAAAAACAGAAAATGTTGTAAACACTTATAAGGTCGGGCAGCATCTGTGGACAGGAGAGGAGGGTAAATGTTGCTGTTTGCACAGAAGCTCTCTGATCTGATGAGCACTACCAGTATTTTCTGTTTTTATTTACCTACTTATTGTCTGTTGTAACTGGAGCTTGTTGTGTAGTGGTCAGTGTAACACCTTACAACACCAGCGACCTGGGTTCAATTCCGCCGCTGTCTGTAAGGACCTTCTACCTTGTACTTGTACCCGGTGGCCACAGGGGTTTCCTTCAGTTGCTTTTCCTCCCACATTTTAAAGACATACCGGTTAGGGCTAGTAAGTGGGGGGCATGATATGGTGGCATTGGGAGCATGTTGATACTAGCACAGTCCTCTGTCTAATTGCCCTTCTTCAGTGAGCAGCTGAGAGTCATTTCCCAAAGGATCGATCCTCGGCTCTTGTGGTGACCTTTCTGGAGAGTTATGGAGGGCTTCTGCGGTCCTTCCAAACTTCAGATATACAGTCTTCTTTGCTGCAGGCTCCGTGGGCTTGCAGACATCTTCCAGTAATGCTGAGAGTCTACCCAATGCAGATTAACATTCTGACTGGTTGCATTACTGTCTGGTATGAAGAGGCCACTGCACAGGATTGGAGAAAACAGTCAGCTCCATCATGGGCACCAGTCTCCTCAGCTTCGGGGACATTTTCAGAAGGCCATGTCTCGAAAAGTGTGGCATGCGTCATTATGACCCCCATCACTCAGGACACTCTTCTCATTGCTACCATCAAGGAGGAGGTACAAGAGCCTGAAGACACACACTCGATGTTTCAGAAACAGCTTCTTCCCCTCCACCATCAGATTTTCAAATGGACAATGAATCCATGAACATGACCTTACTATTTTTATTGCTCTACTTATTTAATTTATTTTTCTTTCTTTATATATACTTAGTGTAATTTATAGTTTTTAAATTACTGCTGCAGTAAAACAACAAATTTCGCGACATACGTCAGTGATGTTAAACCTGATTCTGCTTCTGATTTATTTTATTTTATTATTGATTTTATTTAGCAATACAATGTCAGGTAGACCCTTCTGGCACTTCGAGTAACACCGTTCCAGCAACCCTACAAGCCCAGTAAACAACATACATCAAAGTTGCTGGTGAACGCAGCAGGCCAAGCAGCATCTATAGGAAGAGGCGCAGTTGACGTTTCAGGCCGAGACCCTTCGTCAGGACTAACTGAAGGAAGAGTGAGTAAGGGATTTGAAAGCTGGAGGGGGAGGGGGAGATGCAAAATGATAGGAGAAGACAGGAGGGGGAGGGATAGAGCCGAGAGCTGGACAGGTGATAGGCAAAAGGGGATACGAGAGGATCATGGGACAGGAGGTCCGGGAAGAAAGACAGGCGGGGGGGGGGGTGACCCAGAGGATGGGCAAGAGGTATATTCAGACGGATTCCGTCTGGGTAGCCTCCAACCTGATGGCATGAACATTGACTTCTCTAACTTCCGCTAAGGCCCCACCTCCCCCTCGTACCCCATCTGTTACTCATTTTTATGCACACATTCTTTCTCTCACTCTCCTTTTTCTCCCTCTGTCCCTCTGAATATACCTCTTGCCCATCCTCTGGGTCACCCCCCCCCTTGTCTTTCTTCCCGGACCTCCTGTCCCATGATCCTCTCGTATCCCCTTTTGCCTATCACCTGTCCAGCTCTCGGCTCTATCCCTCCCCCTCCTGTCTTCTCCTATCATTTTGCATCTCCCCCTCCCCCTCCAGCTTTCAAATCCCTTACTCACTCTTCCTTCAGTTAGTCCTGACGAAGGGTCTCGGCCTGAAACGTCGACTGCGCCTCTTCCTATAGATGCTGCTTGGCCTGCTGCGTTCACCAGCAACTTTGATGTATGTTGCTTGAATTTCCAGCATCTGCAGTATTCCTGTTGTTTGCGTTTAAGCCCAGTAAACCCTAGCTTAATCATGGGACAATTTGCAATGACCAATTAACTTACCGGGTATGTCTTTGGACTGTGGGAGGAAATCGGAGCACCTGGGGAAAACCCATGCATTCCATGGGGAGAATGTGTAGAGACTCCTTACTGAAGTCGCTGGATTGAACTCTGAACTCCAGAACGCCCCAAGCTGCAATAGCGCTGCGCTAACTTCAACACTAGCATTTGAATTAACTTTATTTCTTACATCCTTCGCGTACGCGAGGAGTAAAAATCTTTACATTATGTCTCTGTCTAAAAGTGCAAAGTGCAAACATAATAATTTATAATAAGTTCTAATAAATAGATCAGTCAATGTAATATAGAAATACACTCAAATCAGTGTGAGTTAACCAGTCTGATGGCCTGGTAGAAGAAGCTGTCCCAGAGCCTCATGGTCCTGGCTTTTATGCTATGGTACCACTTCCCTGGTGGTAGCAGCCGGAATGGACCATGGTTGGGGTGACTCGGGTCCCCAATGATCCTTCGGGCCCTTTTTACACACCTGTCTTCGTAAATGTACTGAATCATGAGGTTCACATCTACAGATGCGCTGGGCTGTCCGCACCACTCTCTGCAGAGTCCTGCGATTAAGGGAAGTACAGTTCCCATATCAGGCAGTGATGCAGCCAGTCAGGATGATCTCAGTTGTGCCCCTGTAGAAAGTTCTTAGACGGTTGAGGAAGTTCGGTTTGGACCCCCAAATCCTGAGGTGATAGAGGCACTCTTGTGCCTTTTCCACCACACAGCTGGTGTGGCAGCCAGTTCTGATTACAATATCTTCCCCACTCTATCCCCCCCCATCTCAGGATGGTACAGCAGAATATGTTTACCCCTGGCTCTGTTTCACTGCCCTCTCTCTCAAAGTCACCACCCTGTTTGTGTGAGATCAGATATTTATCATTTTCTCAAACAAATTAGTTTCATTTGCCACAGGTACATTGAAACATCGAAGCATACAGTGAAATGTGTCATTTGCGTTAACGATCAACACAGTCTGAGGATGTCCTGGGGGCAGCCTGCAAGTGTCAGCATGCCTGCGGCGCCGACAGAGCCTGCCCAAAGCTCACTAACTGTAACTCGTACGCCTTTGGAATGTGGGAGGAAACTGGCGCGCCTGGAGGAACCCCTCACAGTCACAGGGAGAACATACGTACTCTTTACAGGCAGTGGTGTGCATCGCATCCCAGTCGCTGGTTGTGCTAACCGCTACATTACCGTGCCACCCTAAATTGAGAACGACTATATTTGCTGGGGGTTACATGGTCATTGAAAGGACCTAATGTATGTTTACTGGATTTTAGAACATAGAACAGCACAGCACAGGGTCTTCTGCCCACAATGAACTAATTAAGTGAATGGGGCCAAATTAAACTAATCTTCAAGGAGAAGTGCATCAAAACGGAGGCACCCATCATTAAGGACCCCATCACCCAGGACATGCCCTCTTCTCATTTTTACCATCAGGGAGAAGGTACAGGAGGTACAGAAGCCTGAGGGGACACACTGAACCATTCAGGAACAGCTTCTTCCCCTCTGCCATCAGATTTCTGAATGGACATTGAACCCACAGACATGACCCTGCTACTGTTATTTTCTCTTTTTGCACTTTATTTAACTTAACTTTAAAAAATATATATATTGCCATATTTTACAGCTTCTATTATCATGTATTGCAATGTACTACTGCCACAGAACAACAAATTTCACAATGTATGCCAGTGATATTAAACCTGATTCTGATTCTGATCTAGTCTCTTTTATCTGCATGTGGCCCATACCCCTCCATCTCTGCACATTCATATACCTAAGAGGCTCTTAAACAGCTCTTATCGTATCTCACAACACGCTGGAGGAACTCAGCAGGTTGGGCAGCATCCGTGGAAACGATCAGTCAGCGTTTCGGGCCGGAACCCTTCGTCAGGACCCTTCCACGGATGCTGCCCAACCTGCTGAGTTCCTCCAGCGTGTTGTGAGTGTTGCTTTGACCCCAGCATCTGCAGAGTATTTTGTGTTTATCTTATCGTATCTGCCTCATCTCCCCTCCACTGCCCCCCGTCATCCAGTAACACATTCCAGACACCCTCCATTCTCTGTGTAAAAAAAATGCCTCACACCAACTCCTTTGAATTCTCCCTTCTCACCTTGAACGCATGCCCTCTAGTATTAGATATTCCAACTCTGGGTAAGAGATACCAGCTGTCTGCTTATGTCTCTCAGAATTCTACAAAGCTCGTCATTTTGCAAAGTGAAAATTGCCCACTGCCTGCTTTAATGGTGATTACAGTTTGCCTGTAAAGTGCTTCGAAATGTCCAGAGGTGAGATATAAATAGAGATCTTCCTTTAACACAAGTATTATTTCCTGAGGATTAATCGATTGATTACTAACTGTTAATGGCTGGAAACTCTGTACCACATGACTTAAAAGCATTGAAAAGGTATCCTGTATCACTGGATCCATTTGTTAATCTTCTATTCAGACCTTTGACTCTGTGCTGTAAATCCAAGTTAAATATCCCGCAGGATGGTTTCTGTTCCCTACACCAGTTCCTCTCAAGTTGGTTGTTTTAGAACGGAAGGGTGCACTGTATGATAAGCACTGAAAGCATATACCCTGAGACATATGAGACACAAAAACAGTATCTTCTTAATGCTCCTTGTTGAGCAACCGGTCAGCTAGCTCAAGTGCAGCTCTGATGAGGACGTTGGGAGTGCGGTGCTGACAGATAAAGTCTGAACTGGGTCAAAGTCTGAATGGGGTTGAGAGGGATAATACATCAGCCATGATGGAATGGCAGTGCAGACTTGATGGGCTGAATGGCCTCATTCTGCTCCTAAGTCTTATGGTCTTATGGTCTAACGTTAAAGAGGTTTCCCTGTGCCAGATGTCAGTGGGTGTGGAATCATCGTTAGGCTGTAATCCAATTCTGATTCCAAGTGCTAATTCTATTCCGTTTGATGACAATATTGTCTTGCAATAACTTTCAGTAAACCTGTTTGCCTTTACTAGTTATTTATTAACCAATGTGTGATATATTGAAGAACTCAGTCACACATCTATAGTACTCAGGACTAGCTTTCTGCTTGGAGTGATAATGTTACTAGATGCCTACCATAGAGACACATAGCACAAAGCAAGCCCTTCAGCCCAGCCGGTCAATGCCCACCAAGATTCCCATCTAAGTTGGTCCCATTCGCCTATGTCCCCCTAATCCAAGGGTTCCCAACCTTCTTTATGCCATGGACTCCTACCATTAACCGAGAACCCCTTGGACCCTAGTAAGGAACCCCTGCACTAAACCTTTCCTATCCATGGACCTGCCTCAGAAAGCCCCAACTTGCTCATCCTCACTCCATAACTCAGTCCCTCGAGTCCTGGCACTGCCTCCTCAGCACACTTCCAAATCAAGTCAGCGAGGATGGTGCTGGGCAGACTGCAAGTACCTCCACACTTCCAGTGCTGACATGGCAAACACACAACTCACAAACCTGAACCTGTACACCTTTGGGATGTGGGAGGAAACCAGATCACCCTGAGGAATCCCACACGATCACGGGGAGGATGCACAAACTCCTTACAGACAACAGTGAGAATCGAACCCTAATTTTACAGGTGGTGCTGTAATACAATGTGCTAACCACTACTCTACTGTCTGTCTATTTTATACACCTCTATAAGATCATCCCTCATTCTTCTATACTCCAGTAAATATTCCAGCTCTGGTTTGAAGTCCCAACCTGCTCCACTTCCCCAGTACCAACAGTAATAGCATGAGCACATCAGGGACAGACTGGCCTCGTAGGAGATTTCCCTATGCTCTCTCTGCTGCTAGCTGTTTATTACAGTAAGCCTTCATCCCAGGAGAGGGATGCAGAGCAGATCCACCCAGAGATTTACTAGGATGCAGTCTGGACTAGAGAGCACGTCTTATGAAGACAGCTTGAGGAAGTGAGGGCTTTTCTCTTTGGAGCAAAGGAGGATGAGAGGTGACCTGATGGAGTGTACAGGATGATATGAGGCATAGATCGAGTCGACGGCCAGACACTTTTTTCTCCAGGGCAGAATTTTAAGGTAATTGGAGACTCTTGAACTAACTTCACTTGCCCATCATTGAAATATTCCTGTAACCAATGGACTCACTTTCAAGGACTCGTCAATCTCATGTTCTCGATATGTATTGCTTATTTATTCATTATAATTTCCTCTTTTTGTATTTGTAGTTTGTTGTCTTTTGCATTCTGGTTGAACACCCTAGTTGGGAAGTCTTTCATGGTTATTATTCTATGGATTTATTGAGTATGCCCACAAGAAAATGAATCTCATTATTGTATATGGTGGCATCTATGTACTTTGATCATCAAATTTACTTTGAACTTTCAAAAAGTATTGAGGGTGTTATCAGAGGTAAATTCCTTACACAGAGAGTGGTGAGTGTGTGTAACACCCTGCCATGGGTGGTGGTAGAGGCAGATACATTAGGAATATTTATGAGACTCTTAGTCAGGCACATGAATGAAAGAAAAATGGAGGACCATGTGGAAGAGATGTGTTAAATTGATCTTGGAGTATATTAAAAGGTTGGCATAACATGTTCTATGTTCAATGGTACCTAGGTGGAGTGTCTTACTGAGGAGAGAATGAAAAGGCTGGGTTTATAGTTTAAAAGGAAAGATATGGAAGCTTTAGAGAGGGGATGCAGGGAAAATTTACCATCTGGGTTAAATCACCTGGATTGGAGAGCATGTTTTATGATGATAGATTGAGTGAGCTAAGATTTTTCTCTTTGGAGTGAAGGACCATAAAAGGAGACTCAATACAAGATGATAAGAGGCAGAGATCGAGTGGACAGCCAGAGACATTTACCCAGGATGCAAATAGGGGGGGCATAAGTTTAAAGTGATTGGAGGGGAGAAGAGAGGCGATGTCAGAGGTAAATTTTAAACACAGAGAGTGGTAGGTGTGTGGAAGGTGCTGTCATGGCTGGTGGTAGAGGTAGATACTGTGCATTAGGGACACTTAAGAAGCTCTTAGCTAGGCAAGTGGATGAAAGAATACTAGAGATGGGCCAAAGGGTCACTTTTGGCGCTGTACCTTCAGTCGGACACCTTCAAAATATAAAAATGCAGCGGTATTCTCACCGCAGTTTTGAAGCAATATGTCTTGGAGTTTAAGATTCAATAAAGATATTACAGTTGGATTTCCTCTCCCAACCTAATTCTTTCAAACGAGACACTCAAACATTACTATGTAAGGTGCCTTCCCATGGTAACCCTTCGGCGGCTCCGGTCTGAGTCCGCACGCGCCAATGTACTGTATTAATGTTTAGTTAAGATACTACTGTGGCTCTTGCACAACGGTTACTGCCCCGTATTACGTTCTTTGTTAAATTCTCCACTTCCCTATCCGCTTTCCCCAGTTCCCAATGTCTCTGTCTCTCTCTCTCCATTCAACAAACAACACCCTTCCTTTATCCTTTTACCCTCTTTACCCTGTTCCTTTTCTCCTCACTCTCACACTGCCCACCCTCCACGTCACCCCTTTCATGCCACTGTAAGTTCCCCCCATCTCTTCGTCTCTGAGTTCCCCCCCCTCCCTTCATGTCTCCGTAAGGCCTCCTCACTCTCTCCATGTCTTTGTAAATCCCCCTCCCTCCATCTCTGTTCCACCCTCCTCTCCCTCTTTTTCCATCCCCTACTTTCTTCACATCGCTGTAAGTCCCCACCCTCATGTCTCCCCACTCTCTCCCCATGTACCCCTACCTCTTTCTCTCTCCCTTGTCTCTGGTGTCCCCCCACCCACAACCCCGTCTCTCGCGCCCTGGGGCCGTAAACACAAAACACTCTGCAGATGACTCTGGGGCCGCCCTGCTCCGCTCCCTCAGTCACGGTCGCTGGGCTGTCCGTCCCTCTGTTTGTTTGTTGACAGCGCGGGCAGGGCGTGAGAACAGGCAGCGAGAGGCGCAGGTGGAAGGCAGGGTGAAAAGCAAACAGAGCACGGCAGAGCGGCCGCAGTCCGCGCACAGCGAGAGGGAACCGTCACCATGTCGCGGGATCTGCCGCTCTCCGCGCACCACGACCACGGCCGGGCAGTCCGCAGTAAGTAGCCGGGCATGGAGGGCGGGTCCCCGGGCGTCTGCCGCCGGCACTCGGCAATCACCCAAGTGGCGATGCCCTGTGTAGAAACTTACGGAGGCAAAGATCGCTCCAAAGGCGTTTCCCAAGTACATTCCTAGAAGTTTTTCTCTACTGTCTTCTCAATTGAATATTCCCAATGGTCATTCCTAGAGTTCATTCCAGTGGTCACTCCGAATGGTCATTTGACTTTTCCAGTGGTTATCCAAGGACCATTTTCCAATGGCAATTCTCCAGTGGTCATTCTCAAGTTTAATTCCACTGATAATTCCCAAAGGCTATTCAACATTCCAAAGACCATTCACCATTCCCAATGGCCATTCAGTAGTCCCAAAAGGGCATTTATCATTCCTAATGGCTATTCATTATTCCCCAGGATTACTTCTCAATGACCACTCTCACTGGTTATTCCCAGTGCTAATTCCCTGAGGTCACTCCCAAAGACAATTCATATCAATGCAAGAATGAGTTTGGCTGCACCTTCCCATTCTAGGTTCTGGAGTGGCTCAATCTGATGTGGAGCCAACCCATTTGTATTGCACTGGAGAAATAGGAGATTTTTCACGTGTAATTTTCAGGCCCAGGTTGTCCTCCTCCAAGGGCACTCCTGAACTCCTTGAAGCCCCTTCCTCTCAAGGTCTCTCCCTCAGGAGTAATTGGTGAGCAAAAATGAAGATGAAGGAGAGAACTACCAGTGAAAGACCTGGCACGAATGGATATTATTACCACCAAAACTTTACCACCTAGAATTCTCTCCCTAAACCTCTCTGTCTCTCAACTTCTCCCTCTTCCTTTAAAATGTACATTGAAGCCTTTGACCAAGTTAGGAAATTAATTGACTGACGTAAATTACCTTTAGAGGGTTGATGAGTGTTAGAATCTGAGGCAGCTGGTGGGAGTGTGTGGAGATATTTGGGGCAGTGTCAGAATCTTCTGTCCCAGGGTAGAACACCAGAGGGCATACTGTTTTGGGTAGAGGGGAAAGTTTAAAGGTGACATGAAGGACAGTTTTATTTTACACAGAGAATGTAGATGCCTTGAATGGGTTACCAGGGGTAATAGTGAAATCAGGCAGTCTAGCGGAGTTTACCAGGGGTAGCAGTAAAATTGGGTAGTCTAGTGGAGTTTCCTAGGGGTAGTAGTGAAATCGGGCAATCTAGCAGAGTGTACCAGGGACAGTAGTGAAATCAGGCGGTATAGTGCAGTTTACTAAGGGTAGTAATGAAATCCGGCAGTCAAGCAGAGTTTACCAGGGGAGTAGTGAAATTGGGCCATCTAGTGGAGTTTTCGAGGCTTTTAGATAGACTCATGAATATGAAGGGAATGGAGGGATATGGTGATACATGGGAGGAGGACATTTAATATAAATTGGCATCAAGATTGGCACAACATTGTAGGCCCAGTAGCCTACCCAATGGTGTACTGTGCTACGTTCTATATTCTATGGGTATGGTGAGGAATAGTGTAAGTGGGCACACTGTGTTGGTGATGGAATATCTGGCGACACTTGCGAACTGCCCCCAGTACATCCTTAGATTGTTAATGCAAATGATGCTTTTTACTGTATGTTTCAATGTACACATGATAAGTAGATGATTCTGAATCTGAATCTACATGGCTGTTGACCATAAGACCATAAGACCATAAGACCATAAGACAAAGGTGCAGAAGTAGGCCATTCGGCCCATCGAGTCTGCTCCGCCAGTTTATCATGAGCTGATCCATTTTATCCTATTTAGTCCCACTGCCCCGCTTTCTCACCATAATCTTTGATGCCCTGGCTACTCAGATACCTATCAATCTCTGCCTTAAAGACACCCAATGACTTGGCCTCCACTGCTGCCCGTGGCAACAAATTCCATAGATTCACTACCCTCTGACTAAAAAAATTTTTTCCCATTTCTGTTCTGAAAGGGCACCCTTCAATCCTGAAGTCATGCCCTCTCGTACTAGACTCCCCCATCATGGGAAACAACCTTGCCACATCCACTCTGTCCATGCCTTTTAACATTCGAAATGTTTCTATGAGGTCTCCCCTCATTCTTCTAAACTCCAAGGAATACAGTCCAAGAGCAGACAAACGTTCCTCATATGTTAACCCTCTCATTCCCGGAATCATTCTAGTGAATCTTCTCTGTACTCTCTCCAATGTCAGCACATCCCTTCTTAAATAAGGAGACCAAAACTGCCCACAGTACTCCAAGTGAGATCTCACTAGCGCCTTATAGATCCTCAACGTCACATACCTGCTCCTATACTCTATTCCTCTAGAAATGAATGCCAACATTGCATTCGCCTTCTTCACTACCGACTCAACCTGGAGGTTAACTTTAAGGGAATCCTGTACGAGGACTCCCAAGTCCTGTTGCATCTCAGAACTTTGAATTCTTTCCCCATTTAAATAATAGTCTGCCCGTTTATTTTTTCTGCCAAAGTGCATAACCATACACTTTCCAACATTGTACTTCATTTGCCACTTCTCTGCCCATTCTTCCAATCTATCCAAGTCTCTCTGCAGACTCTCCATTTCCTCAGCACTACCGGCCCCTCCACCTATCTTCGTATCATCAGCAAACTTAGCCACAAAGCCCTCTATTCCATAATCCAAATCGTTGATGTACAATGTAAAAAGAAGCGGCCCCAACACTGATCCCTGTGGAACACCACTGGTAACCGGCAGCCAACCAGAATAGGATCCCTTTATTCCCACTCTCTGTTTCCTGCCAATCAGCCAACGCTCTATCCACGTATGTAACTTTCCTGTAATTCCATGGGCTCTTATCTTGTTAAGCAGCCTCATGTGTGGCACCTTGTCAAAGGCCTTCTGAAAATCCAAATATACAACATCCACTGCATCTCCCTTGTCTAGCCTACTGGTAATTTCCTCAAAAAATTGTAATAGGCTTGTCAGGCAGGATTTTCCTTTAAGGAATCCATGCTGAGTTCTGCCTATCTTGTCATATGCCTCCAGGTACTCTGTAACCTCATCCTTGACAATCGACTCCAACAACTTCCCAACCACCGACGTCAAGCTAACAGGTCTATAATTTCCTTTTTGCTTCCTTGCCCCATTCTTAAATAGTGGAGTGACATTTGCAATCTTCCAGTCCTCCAGAACCATGGCAGAATCTATCGACTTTTGAAAGATCATTGCTAATGCCTCCGCAATCTCCACAGCTACTTCCTTCAGAACCCGAGGGTGCATTCCATCTGGTCCAGGAGATTTATCGACCTTTAGCCTATTCAGCTTCCTGAGTACTTTCTCTGTCGTAATTGTGACTGCGCACACTTCTCTTCCCTGCCACCCTTGAGTGTCCGGTATCCTGCTGTTTTCCTCAGTGAAGACTGATGCAAAATACTTGTTCAGTTCCTCTGCCATCTCCTCATCTCCCATTACAACTTCTCCAGTATCATTTTCTATCGGTCCTATATCTACTCTCACCTGTCTTTTACTCTTTATGTACTTGAAAAAGCTTTTAGTATCTTCTTTGATATTATTTGCTAGTTTCCTTTCATAGTTAATCTTTTCTCTCTTAATGACCTTCTTGGTTTCCTTTTGTAAGGTTTTAAAAACTCCCCAATCCTCTGTCTTCCCACTAATTTTTGCTTCCTTGTATGCCCTCTCCTTAGCTTTAACTTTGGCTTTGACTTCTCTTGTCAACCACGGTTGCATCCTTTTTCCACTCGAAAATTTCTTCTTTTTTGGAATATACCTGTCTTGCACATTCCTCATTTCTCACATAAACTCCAGCCACTGCTGCTCTGCCGTCTTTCCCGCCAGTGTCTCTTTCCAGTCAACTTTGGCCAGTTCCTCTCTCATGCCACTGTAGTTTCCTTTACTCCACTGAAACACCAACACATCAGATTTCACAGTGAACTCAATCATGTTATGATCACTGCCTCCTAAGGGTTCCTTCACCTCAATCTCTCTAATCACCTTCGGTTCATTACACAATACCCAATCCAGTACAGCCGATCTCCTAGTGGGCTCAACAACAAGCTGTTCTAAAAAGCCATCTCGCAGACATTCTACAAATTCTCTCTTTTGAGATCCAGTGCCGACCTGATTTTTCCAATCTACTCGCATGTTGATTGGAAGGACTTGTCGAACTGAAGGAGCTGTTTCTATGCAAACAACAGGAATTCTGCAGATGCTGGAAATTCAAGCAACACACAGAAAAGTTGCTGGTGAACGCAGCAGGCCAGGTAGCATCTTTGGGAAGAGGTGCAGTCGACGTTTCAGGCCGAGACCCTTCGTCAGGATTCGTTAGGAGCTGTTTCTATGCCATGTCTCTCAATGAATGCACAACATAGAACATGGAAATCTACAGCACATATGTCCTGGCATACAAACCCCATTGCTGGAAGAAACCCCTCTCAGTTACTGGAAGCTTTCTCAAAATCATTTCAATGTGTCTCAGGGTCTTTAGGACGCCTCCCATAGCAAACAAATCTCAAACACAACACACAATAGGACTTGCACTTCACCAGCTCAGCACCAGCCCATATTTCGGTTATGTTATTCGTGCTGAAGAATCATTTAATAACAAGATATGGATTATTTTCGTTAATTGGAAAATGCACCAGATGATTGGAGACGGGAACTTTATTTTATGCAGGGCATTATTCTGATCAGTGTGTGATGGAACATGGAACATAGAACATCACAGGCCCTTCGGCCCACAATGTTGTGCCGACCATGTAACCTACTCTAGAGACTGCCTAGAATTTCCCTAGCGCATCGCCCTCTATTTTTCTAAGCTCCATGTACCTATCTTAGAGGTTCTTAAAATACCCTATTGTATCCGCTTCCACCACCATCACCGGCAGTGCATTCCATGCACCCACCACTCTGTGTGAAAAACTTACCCCAACATCCTCTTGGTACCCATTTCCAAGCACCTTAAAACTATGCCCTCTCGTGTTAGCCATTTCAGCCCTGGGAAAAAGCCTCTGGCTACCCACATGATCATAAATTGAACCCAGTACTCCTGGTGGCGTCTGACCAAGGTCTTATATAGCTGTAACATTACCTCACGGGTCTTGAACTCAGTCCCACGGTTGATGAAGTCCAACATACCATACAGCTTTTTAACAACACTGTCAACCTGTGCAGCAGCTTTGAGTGTCCTATGGACTTGGACCCCAAGATCCCTCTGATCCTCCACACTGCCAAGAGTCTTACCATTAATGAATTTTCTGTCTTCAAATTTGATCTACCAAAATGAACCACCTCACACTTACCTGGGTTGAACTCCATCTACCACTTCTCAGCCCAGTTCTGCATCGTATCAATGTCTTGCTGTAACCTCTGACAGCCCTCCAGACTTTCCACAACACCCCCAACTTTTTTTATCATCAGCAAACTTACTAACCCACTCTTCTACTTCTTCATCAGGTCATATATAAAAATCACAAAGAGGAGGGTCCCAGAAAAGATCCTTGTGGAATACCACTGGTCACCAACCTCCATGCAAAATGTGAACCATCCACAACCATTCTTTGCATTCTGTGGGCAAGCCAATTCTGGATCCACAAAGCAAGGTCTCCTTGGATCCCATGCCTCAATACTTTCTGAATGAGCCTCGCACAGGGAACCTTATCAAGTGCTGTACTGAAATCCATATACACTCCATCCACTGCTCTACCCTCATCAATGTGTTTTGTTACATCCTCAAAGAATTCAATCAGGCTTGTAAGGCAGGACCTATCCTTGACAAAGCCATGCTGACTATCCCTAATCAGATTATGTCTCCCCAAATGCTCATAAATCCAGCCTCTCAGAATCTTCTCCAACAGCTTGCCCATCACTGAAGTAAGACTCGCTGGTCTATAATTTCCTGGGTTATCTCTACTCCCTTTCTTGAATAAGAGAACAATGTTTGCAACCTTCCAATCCTCTGGTACTTCACCCATCCCTATTGATGAGGCAAAGATCATCACGAGAGGCTCAGCAATCACCTCCCTTGCTTCCCACTGTAGCCTGGGGTATATTTTGTCAGGTCCTGGCGACTTACCAAACTTAATGCTTTTCAAAAGCTCCAACATATCCTCTTTTTTACTGTCTCTACACTCAAGCGTTTCAGTTTGCTCTGAGCTATCCCCACAATTGCCAGGTCCTTTTCACTGGTGAATACTGAGGCAAAGTATTCTTTCCTCCAATCACCTTAAAATGATGCCCCCTCATATTAACGATTTCTGCCCTGAGAAAAAAAGTCTCAGGCTATGCACTTTTTACAAAGATCATGATAAGTGCCTGGAGCACAATGCTGAGGGTGGTGGTGAAGCTGATACATTAGGGACATTTAAGTGACATTTTGATGGGTGCATGGGTGAAAGGAAAATGAAGGACTATGGGCTATGTTGGAGGGAAAGTTTAGGTGGATCTTATAAACACAAGAGGCTCTACAGATGCTGGAAATCCAGAGAAACACACAAAATTCTGGAGGACCTCAGCAGGCCAGGCAGCATCTATGGAGGGGATTAAGCAGTTGACGTTTCTGATGAAGGGACTCGACTTGTTTATTCCTTTCTATGGATGCTGCCTAGCCTGCTGAGCTCCTTCAGCATTTTGTATTTGATTGATCTTAGAGTAGTTTAAAGGTCAGTACGGCATCGTGAGCCGAAGGGCCTATACTATTCTGTGTTATAAAAATCCAACACTTGTGCACGCGTTCAATCTTATGAGCAACAGAACTAGTTTCCTCTCACTTACTTCTAGTAATTGTGCTGTCTTATCAGTTTCCTCTGCTCTTAATGCCATCTGTCACAGTACTGTGGAGGAATGATTACCGTATTGAGTGATTTTTGTGTATTTTGTGATTTACGTATAAAATCAACCAGGATGTCTATAATACTGGAACTCTTTTGTTACCCCTGTGACGGCCTGTACCGGGACTGCCGGGCTTGGTTTGGCTGGCTTTCTATAATATAGTGGAGCAGATGTATCTAAATGTGCTGGTGCTGTGTGTTCTGTATGTACTGTGTTTTGTAATTTGGGTCCAGAGGAAGCCTATTTCATTTAGTTGTATACATGTGTATGGTTGAATGCCAATTAAGCTTGAAGTTGAACTTAAATTTTTGAAGAACATCAGTTTGGCACCTGACTAAACAGCAGAACATAGTTAAATCCACCTTTACTGCACTACAGCATTGGAGGTCAGTGCAGGATTGGACGAAACCCTATCTAACATAAATACCTGGTAAGCTGCACCAGGAATGAAAAGATAAATATACAAATATAAAAAGAAAAAAAATATGGCAGCAACGCACAACAGAACCAAGAACATATGATTTGGAAAAAATACTCTTCAAAAACTTCCTCTTGAATGAGAAGTGACTCGATTTTATTTATTTAGTGATATAATACGTCTATCCGACTCTTTGAGCTGAGCCGCCCCAGCAATCCCATAACCCCAATTAACCCTAACCTAATCACGGGACAACTTACAATGACCAATTAACTCACCCGGTACGTCTTTGGACTGTGGAAAGAAACCGGAGCTCTCGGGGAAAATCTCACATATTCCACAGCAAAGACATACTGAGACTCCTTACAGAATGGCGCTGGATTCGATTTCCAAAATCCAGAACGCCGCGAGTTGTACTAGTGTTGCACGAACCCTTACACTACCGCGGTGTACAAGATGATACGTAGTGTAGATACAGTGGACAAGCAGTGACTTTTTCCCAGGGTGGAAATGGCTGCTATGAGAGGGCCGGCAGGTGGTGTAGTGGGATCAGTTCTGGACTTCAAGGCAGATGGTTCTGAGTTCAAACCCAGCCAGGTCCCAACCTGGACAGCAGCAGTATCTGTGCGGAAAAAGGGCCTGGCAATCTGCTTCCGTACCTTGCCATGCAAACCCTGTGTCCACGAGGTCACGAAGAGTTGGACCACAATAACAACAACAAAATTTCAAGGAGGAAACATGGAGTGGGGGGGGGGGGGTGGAGTTGGGATTGTTCTTTTTTCACACAGAGAGTGGTGGTTGTGTGGAGTGGAGATTTACAAAGATTCTGCACTGTAAGATCCCTCTATACATTAATGCTCCTAGGAGTTGTGCAATTTACTGCACACATTCACTCTTACATCTGACCTCCCAACGTGCACCACCACACACCTCTATGGATTTAATTCCATCTACCATTTCTCCCCTCGGATTTCTAACTGATTCATGAGAACATTGGAATCAGGAGTAGCACCAGGATACACTGAAGCTGCAGCACCGTTACATTACAGTGGAATACTCAATTCCTGCCACTGCCTGTAAGGAGTTTGTACGTTCTCCCCATGACCACGTGGGTTTCCTCCTACAGTCCAAAGACGTACTGGGTTGGTAGATTAATTAGTTATGGTAAATTATCCTGTGATTAGGCTAGGGTTAAATTGGGAGTTGCTGGGCAGTTTGGTGCGAAGGACTGGAACGACCTATTTCATGCTTAATACATAAATAATGGTGAGATTCTCAATCCTCTGAGTTTGCACCTCTATTAAGTAGAATACAGAGCAGTACAGCGCAGTTCAGGCCTTTCAGTCCACAATGTTGTGCTGGCCCTTTAACCTACTCTGAGACCAATCTAACCCTTCCCTTCCACAACCTCCATTTTTCTATTATCCATGTGTCTATCTTATACTCTGTTAAATGTTCCTAATGTATCTGCCTCGATCACCACCCCTGGCAGGGCGTTCCACACACCCACCACTTTCCGTGTAAAAAACATACTTCTGACATCCCTCCAAACCCTAATGAAATTATGCCCCCTTGTATTAGGCATTTCTACACTGGGAAAAAGTCTTTGACTGTGCACTCTACCTATGCTTCTTAGCATCTTATACAGGTATCTCTCATCCCCCTTCACTCCAAAGAGAAAAGCTCCAGCTTACTAAACCCATCCTCATGACACTTGCTCTCCAATCCAGGCAGCACCCTGGTCAATCTCCTCTGTACTCCCTCTAAAGCTTCCACGTCCTTCCTATAATGAGGTGAGCAGAACTGAACACAATACTCCAAGTGTGGTCAAACCAGAGTTGTATAGAATAGCAACATTTCCTTGTGGCTCTTAAACTCAATCCCCTGACTAATGATGGCCATTATGCCTCTAACCCTATCAATCTGAGTGGGAATTTCGAGGGATCTATGGAAGTGGACCCCAAGATCCCTCTGTTCCTCCACATGATTCAGGATCCTGCCATAAGCCACTATTCTGTCTTCAAGTATAAAATCGGAGCTGATAAAATTGCAATTTTATTTTCTTGGCGTCACTCAACAAAGGGAAAAGAATTTCATCTGATGTTAGCTTGATAAAACCATTTTCTCATCTTATATATCTTCATTTTTCATCATTTGGTCTAGACAAACCAACACTTTCTTGCCGGTAATGTTTATTTATTTAGAAATACAGCACAGTTACAGGCCCTTCTGGCCCAGTTAGCTTGTGCTGCCCAAATACACCTAATTAACCCACCAACCGGGAAGAAACTGGAGCACCCGGAGGAAATTCACGCAGTCACGGGGAGAACGCACTAACTCCTTACAGACGATTGAACCTGATCTCTGGCACTGTAAGTCATTACCCCAACTGCTACACTATCATGCCACCTGGCGGCATTCTTAAGAATCCTGCCCGAACTCTGCATCCTCTTTATCGCCTTTAAATATGGACAGCACAGCTGCCTTCATTACTGTTTCCAGCATTTCCTCTATCTATGATGACTAATCTCTTCCTAGCACAGTCAATTATTAGCTTTATATTAATAAACAGCTGTTAAAACCTTTGGGTTCCGTGACGTAGCCTTGATCTAAATTTATACTTCTGGAAACTGGTGAAGTAGATTAGAACTGGATAGAGAAACTGCAGATGTTTATCCATCGAGTGCCGTTCTGACGCAAAACTGTCAGGAGAATCAGAAGCAGGTTTAATATCACTGGCATATGCCAGGAAATTTGTTGTTATGTGGCAGCAGTATATTACAGTCATCATCATTATGTGTCGTGTCGTGTCGTATGATGTGGGCGATCATGATCTTTCCATGACCATGATTACTCTTGGCAAATTTTTCGACAGAAGTGGTTTACCATTGCCTTCTTCTGGGCAGTGTCTTTACAAGATGGGTGACCCCAGCCATTATCAATACTCTTCAGAAATTGCCTGGTGTCAGTGGTCACATAACCAGGACTTGTAAAATGCACCAGCTGCTCATATGACCATCCACCACCTGCTTCCATGACTTCATGTGACACTGATCGGGGGGGGGGGGGAGCTACACAGGTGCTACACCTTGCCCAAGGGTGACCTGCAGGCTAGCGGAGAGAAGGAGCAAGTTACACCTCCTTTGGTAGAGACATATCTCCACTGCCACCCAATATTGCAATACATAATAATAAAAAACTGAAAATTACAGTAAATATACATTTTTAAAGAATTAAATTAAATAAATAGTGCTAAAAGAGAAAAAACTTAATAAGTTAGTGTTCATGGGTTCAATGTCCATTCAGAAATCTGATGGCAGAGGGGAAGAAGCTGTCCCTTAAACTTTGCAATAGGTTGGGTTGATTTGGAGCCATTTCCCAGATCAAGAACTTAAAATCTTAGGGAGGCTTAGACACGAAACAATGAAGACTTTGTAATTTGGAGCAACAAAAAAGGGGGAACTCACTGGGTCAGGCAGCATCTGTGGTGGGAAATAGATATTCAATGTTTCAGGTTCACTTTAAGAGTCTTAACATGACATGTTGACTGTGGTTTTCCCTCTACAGATGCTGCCTGTCCCCTGAGTCCCTCCAGCAGTTTGGTTTTTTTTTGGACTTTGCTCAAGTAGTTTACCTTTATGAACATAGAAGAGTACAGCACAGTACACGATCTTTGGCCGCAATGCTGGCCAACTTTTTAACTTACTCTAAAATCAGTCTAACCCTTCCCTCCCAAATAGCCCTCTATTTTTTTTTCATCCATCTACTTATCTAAGAGTCTCTTAAATGTCCCTAATGTATCTGCCCCTCCCACCACCCCTGGTTGAGCATTCCATAAACTTACCACTCACCGTGTAAAAAAACTTATCATACGACCATAAGATATAGGAGCAGAATTAGGTCATTTGACCTGTCAAGTCTGCTCCACCATTCCCTCTCTGCTGCCTTCTCCCCGTATCCCTGCACACTCTAACTAATCAAGAATCTGTCAACCTCCACCTTAAATATACCCAATGACTTGGCCTCCACAGCCGCCTGTGTAAAGAATTCCACAGATTCACCAGTCTCTGGCTAAATAAATTCCTCCTCATCTCCTTTCTAAAGGACACCCCTCTATTCTGAGGCTGTGTCCTCTGGTCTTCAACTCCCCCACCACGGGAAACATCCTCTCCATATGTACCTTATCGAGACGTTTCAATATTCGAAGGTTTCAATGAGGTCACTCGTCTGAATTCCAGTAAGTACACTGATAATGGAATAGCCTCTGCCTTCCACTCTGTCCTGATGCACCTGGAAAATGGGGTCTCATATGCCAGACTGCTGTTTATAGATTTGAGTTCAGCGTACAACACCATCATGCCCCAGAAACTAGTGGGGAAACTGTTGTCGCTGGGTCTCAACACCACCCTCTGCAACTGGATACTGGACTTCTAACCGGTAAAGCCACAGTCAGCCTGTGTGGGCAGCAACGTCTCTCATCCCATTACACTGAGCTCTAGCGCTCCCCCAGGCTGTGTGCTCAGCCCGCAGCTGTTCACACTGCTGATGCATGACTGTGTCGCAGAATCCAGTCAAACCGTGTTGTCAAGTTTGCGGATGATGCAACAGAGGTTGGCCTTACCAAGAACGATGACGAGATGGAGTATAGAGAGGTAGTGACGTAGCTGGTGGACTGGTGTGAGAAGGACAACCTAAGCCCGAACGTGAAGAAGTCAAAGGAAATCATTGTGGACTTCAGGAAGGTGCAGACAAATCATTTCCCTCTGCAAAAACATGACTCCTCCATAGAGTGAGTTAAGTGCAGCAGGTTCCTGGGAACGCACATCATGGATGACCTCACCTGGTCCCGTAATATCACCTCCCTGAACAAGAAGTCACTGCAGCGCCTCCACTTCCTACGAAGATTCAGGCAAACAAGGTTTCCAACCCCTTCTTAACTGCATTTTACAGGAGCTGATTAATTCCTCTGAATTAAACTAATTCGAAGGAAGATATGGGAGTCTGGAATGTGGGTCTCACTTCGTGTTTACTTTACACGAGATGCACATGCATCACGTAGTAGTGTGATGATGTATGCAATTCATGTATTTAACCCGTAATGACATATTTAAATGAACAGGAGTGCTTAGTCTACCAATAAATATACAAGATTATTCAAATATTATAAAAACATTAAATATAGAACAAAGATAATAGAATATTGTTTTTAGAAGTTGAGGACCACACTGCTGCAGAACTAACATTGGAAGATTTGCGATACACATTGTTAAGTGGGGAATCATTACACAATATACTTTACCATGTTTAAAGGTGGATTGTTACAAATATACAATGAAATCATGTGATAGGAAGGATACAATCATCGCACTTATCTGCTACTAAAGGGGCGGGGGGGAACGTCGACTCAGACCTTCAGAGGCCTGTGTCGGGCATTGTCATGCCTTTCAAGGTGCAGATTGGAAGTCTGTGTGGGGCACCACTCCTCGCACAGACACTAGAGCAATGTGTGGTTAAGTGCCTTGCTCAAGGACACAAGCACGCTGCCACAGCTGAGGCTCGAACTAACGGCCTTGAGGTAACTTGACGAACGCCTTAACCACTTGCCCACGTGCCCAGCTACTAAAGAACTGCCTGGAATTCACCAGAATTTCAGGAAGAGATTGTTTTCTGCAGGAAACAACACCTTTCTCAGCCTTTTGATTTCCCATTTAGCTCTGAGCAGGGTGGAGCTGCTCAGTGACAGTTCGTGCAGTGGCTGATGCGGTTTTAATTCCTGCTGCTATCTGTACATTATCATCACGACTATGTAGGTTTTGTCCGGGCGCTCCAATTTCCTCCCATATTCCAAAGATGAAGAGGTGAGAGTTAGTAAGCTGTGGGCATGCTTCGTTGGCACCGGAAGGATGGTGCCACTTGTGGGCTGATTCTAGCACACCCCCAGATTGTGTTGGTCATTGAGGCAAAACTACATATTTCGATGCTTCAATGTATGTTAGACAAATAAAGCTAATCTTTTAATCTCATTGAGAGGTACAGCATAGAAACAGGCCTTCAGTCCATTGACTCTGTCCTATTCATCAACTATCCTTTAATACAGGGCTTCCCAACCGTTTTTATGCCATGGATCAATATCATTAAACAAAGGGGTCCATAGACTCTAGGTTGGGAACCCTTGCTTTAACATTGATCCTACACCAACAATGAAAGGACTTGGGAGCTACTAATCTTTTGGAACCACATTGCTGTTTGTTTGGTGAGGGCCATCAATTGCAAATGCAAAATGATAAAGCACAATCATGAAAATGCAGCTCCCTGTTCCTGCTAAGCTGCACGGGTACACGGCCACATGGTAACTGAAATGCCCCCACGCACATAGCCTTTGTTGCCATGCAGCTGGAATTTCATTTTATATAATGTTAATAATATTTTGAAGTTATGCTAATATAATTTTGAAATCACTGTTAATATAATTGTGAAATACCCTATAATTAATGAATTCATTCATTCATTAAGTGCCATGTCGTATGGTGTGGATGATCATGGCCTATTCATGACCATGGTTGTTGTTGGCAAATTTTTCTACAGAAGTGGCTTGCCATTGCCACCTTCTGGGCAGTGTCTTTACAAGATGAGTGACCCCGGCCATTAGCAATACTCTTCAGAGATTGTCTGCCTGACATCAGTGGTTGTATAACCAGAGGAGTTACTAGCATGGGTGGAACATCAGCTGATTGGCAGAAAACAGAAAGTGGAAATAAAGGGATCCTATGCTGGCTGGCTGCTGGTTACCAGTGATGTTCCACAGGGGTTGTTGTTGGGACCGCTGCTTTTTACAATGTGTGTCAATGATTTGGACTATGGGATTGGTGGATTTGAGGCAAAATTTGCCAATGATACAAAGTTAGGCGAAGGAGTAGGCAGTGTTGAAGAAATAGAGAGCCTGCAGAGAGAATTAGATAGTTTAGGGGAATGGGCAAAGAAGTGGCAAATGAATACAATGTTGGAAAGTGTATGGTCATGCACTTCGGTGGAAGAAATAAACGGGCAGACTATCATTTAGATGAGGAGAGAATTCAAAATGCAGAGATGCAAAGAGACTTGGGTGGCCTTGTGCAAGATACCCTAAAGGTTAACCTCCAGGTTGAGTCGGTGGTGAAGAAGGCAAATATTCTAGAGGTATAGAATATAAGAGCAGGGATGTGATGTTGAGGCTCTATAAGGCACTCGTGAGACCACACTTGGAGTATTGTGTGCAGTTTTGGGCTCCTTATATTATAAAGGATATACTGACATTGAAGAGGGTTCAGAGAAGATTCATGAGAATGATTCCAGGAATGAAAGGGTTACCGTATGAGGAACATCTGGCAGCTTTTGAGATGTATTCCCTGGAATTCAGGAAAATGAGAGGGGATCTCATAGAAACATTCTGATTGTTAAAAAGTCTGAACAGATTAGATATGGCAAAGTTATTTCCCATGGTAGGGGAATCTAGGACAAGAGGGCACGACTTCAGGATTGAAGGATGTCCATTCAGAACAGAGATGTGGAGAAATTACTTTAGTCAGAGGGTGGTAAATCTGTGGAATTTGTTGCCACGAGCGGCTCTGGAGGCCAAGTCATTGGGTGCATTTAAGGCAGAGATAGATAGGTTCTTGATTAGCCAGGGTATCAAAAGATATGAGGAGAAGGCAGAGGAGTGGGGATGACTGGAAGAATTGGATCAGCTCATGATTAAATGGTGGAGCAGACTCAATGGGCTGAATAGCCTACTTCTGCTCCTATATCTTATGGTCTTATGTTCTAATGATATGCACCAGCTGCTCATACAACCATCCACCACACAATCCCATGACTTCACGTGACCCTGATTGGGGGGGGGTGGGAGTTGTGTTCAGCAGCTTAAGCAGCTTGCCCAAGGGTGACCTGTATTTTACAGAGGGAAGGAGCAACTTACTCCTCCTTTGGTAGAGATTCATCTTTACCCTGCCACCTAGTTAATGAATAAAATCCATAAATTTTCTAATGTTATTTGAAACATTTTAGAATTTTTGAACTTTAACGCATTCACATTTTCAGTGTTTTAAGTTACAACACTGTTACAAATTGTAACAATAAACCCAGAATGGAAGTTGGTAGTTCATTGTTAATAAACCACCAGACCACTGACTGCTGATGCCATCTAGTCATATTACAATAAAAACACTTAAGTGCCATGCATTTTTCAGAGCTGGTAAACATTTCCTGCTCAAAGCAATGGTTGGTCCGTGCAGCTGTTAAAAAAAAATAGGAGGGAATGTTGCAAATGTGTAATATTTTCATCCAGATATTATAGAAGTTGGATGATAATCTTCAGTATTTAATGGCTGTGGAACAGGTGCAGTAGAGGTTGACAAGAATGCTGCTTGGATTAGAGGGTATCAGCTATGAGGAGAGCTTGGGCAAACTTGTGTTGTTCTCTCCAGAGTGTTAGATACTGCAAGGGAGAATTGATAAAATTATGAGGCATAATAATTATGGTCAAGACCATGATCGCCCACTTCATACAACAAGGCACATAATGAATGAACGAATGACATTGAAATATAGAATGAAATGCATCATTTGTGTCAAATCAAATCACCAAGGATTGTTCTGGGTAGCCTGCAAGTGTTGTCATCCTTCCGGCATCAACTTAGCACGCCTACAACTTACTAATATTGACCTATGTGTCTTTGGAATGTGGGAGGAAACCGGAGCATTCAGAGGAAACCCTTGCGGTCACGGAGAGATTGTACAAAAGTCCAATCTTAATATGGCATCAAGATTGGCACAACGTTGTGGGCCGAATGTTTCTGTTTGGTGCTGTTCTGTTCTGTTCTATGTTTAAGTTTCCTGCCCTACAAACTTGCAATTCAGGATTCAAAATGCATTAGAAGAGTAAAGGTTTTGCCAATGGCAATTTACAGACACTCTCTTTTAGAAAACAGACATTTACAACATTGTTTTTGGAAAGTATATCAGTTAATTCTTTGTATAGAGTGTGCATTGGGTCATTTATACGTGATCTTCAGCTCTGACTTTGGGCAATTAATTAAATCAGCAATGGAGCAAAAACAGACTCTGGGTACTTTGCTTCCTGGTATTCTCTTGGAAAAAGTGAACAAGAATTTAATTAAATTTTATATTTGCTTTTGGCACTGAAATGGAATGACCTTTAAAGATAATAATTTCAAGATGATTACAATAAACAGATCCTTCAGAATCATATACAAGCCTAATGAGAAGAGATTTTAATTTAGAATGTCCCTGTGCTGTTGAATGCCCAAGGGCCTTTCTGTAAAACTTGATAAATATTTGAACTTCAAAAATAGTCAATAGTTTCCAACATTGCAAATACAATGGACTTATTATCCAATATTGGTTGCAAATGGCACACACATTTTGCCTTCATCCAAGTAACACTTTGCAGATATTAATTACTGTATTTTCTCAAGCAAATTTTTACAATCTTATCTCCTGTTGAAAGAATCTCTGAATCTCATGTTCTTAAAATGTATTGCTTATTTAGTTATTATTTTCTCTTTTTTTATAATTGCACAATTTTCTTTTTTTTTTGCACATTGGTTGCTGTCTGTCCTGTTGGGTGCAGTCTTTCATTGATTCTATTGTGTTTCTTCTATTTATCATATATACCCACAAGAAAACGTATCTTGGGGTTGTATATGGTGACGTAATTAATTTACTTTGAAGTTTGAACTTTAGAACTTTTCTACAGCAAGTAAGTACCTAAAACGATCACTGATCTGAGAAACCTGGATTGAATGCTTCAAACAAGCCTTACCTTAATTTACTGGAAATTAGAAACATCTCTCTTAAACACCAAGCTGTGCATCTTTAATGTGGTAAAAAAGTTCCAGTGTTTTATAGGAACTTATCCTTTAATACCCTACATCCATAGTTAATAGAAATAAATCTGATCTGGAGTTCCTGATCCCATCCTAAGACTAGAATACAAAGAAACTACATTTTCAACAGCAAAGATGCTCTCTGCTCTTCACTGAGCTGTTGCAGAGAGCGTAGAATAAAACTACTGATTTCAGTCTTCCTAAAACCAAGTGATCTCAGGGAGATTGACAAGTTATTGGCCAGGCCATACTTGAAGTATTCTGTGCTGTCTGGTCACCCAGCAAGAGGAAGGAAGTAATTAAGCTGGAAAGGGTCTGGTAATAAAAAATCATGAAGATGTTACTGAGACTGGAGGGCTTGGATTACAAGGAGAGTCTAGATAGGCTGGGACTGTTTCTCCCTGGAGCATAAGAGGCCATGGATTAACTTGATGTTGAGGCATTTCAAGTCAGGAGAGTCTTGTATAAGGGGAAAAGTCACAATCATTTTCACAGGGTAAGGGAAAATGAGTTAGAGAGTGATGCAGCCCAAGGATGTAGATTTAAGTTGAGAGGGAAAAGAGTTAAAACAGATCTGAGGGGTAACTTTTTCACATAGAGGATAGTGGGTACGTGGAACGAGCTACCATAGGAAGCTCTAGACTCTGGTACAAAGTTCAAAATACATTTATTATCAAAGTATGCATAGATTATACAACCTTGAGATTCGTCTTCTATCAGCCACAAAACAAAGAAACCCAAAAGAACCTGTTAAAAATAGGCCAACAAACACCCAATGTGCAGAGAGAGAGACAGAGCAGACCACCGACTCAGCGTCAGTTCAGTACATGGCAGAGAAAACTGAGGGGGAGGAGAAGATGGCGGCGCGATGCAGCACGCGCGGCCTCTCCGGTGAATGATATCTGTATTTGTCAAGTTGGACGCCGTGCACAATCCTGATTTGATGGAGACAGACATAAAAAGCATGGAGGAACATCTGGAGAAACTTCTGAAATGCCCACTTCGCTACCACCGCTACTGTGCAATCGAGAATCTCCGGAGGGGAAGGCCTCGAATCCTCGGCTTTGTCTGTTGCTTGGCGGCCAGGGCCGGGGTCGAAGTGCTCGGCAGAGATGGTGTTCGGTGCTTGGTGTCAGAGGACTGGTTGGAGGCTCGAAGTTTTCGGACGGACTCAAGAATCGGCTGTGGTCGGGTACTTCCAGGGTGCTGCATCGACAAGTTTGCGGCGCTGGAGATTCATGGCAGGGAAGGTTTTCTTCCTTCTACCATCTGCGTGAGATGATGGGACTTTCAAGACTTTGAGACTTTTTTTTATCGTGCCAATGGTTTGTTCTTTATCAAATTATGGTATTGCTTTGCACTGTTGTAACTATATGTTATAATTATGTGGTTTTTGTCAGTTTTTTAGTCTTGGTCTGTCTTGTGTTTCTGTGATATCATACTGGAGGAACATTGTATCATTTCTTAATGCATGCATTACTAAATGACAATAAACGAGGACTGCGTGTCCTCATAATCTAAACATCGTGGAGCCCACAGACATGAATCCTGGAGCTTAGCTGACTTCAAAGCCGTGGACTCTCCTATTACAGTGAGGGCTGTGCCCGCAAATGGAGACAATAAACATATAATGTTGATTTAAGAGAATGTTATTAGTAATTCACAAAAATGCTGGAGGAACTGAGTCCTGATGAAGAGTTTTGGCCCAAATCATTGGCTATTGTCTGACCTGCTGAGTTCCTCCGGCATTTTATATGTGTTACTCTGGGTTTCCAGCATCTGCAGAATCTCATGTTTATTAGTAGTAATTCTTACAGTTTTAGAAGTGAGATTTAAGAGAGTAGAAGTTTATTATAAATATACTGAAAGGATTTGCTAAAGCCAGCTCACAAAGCCACCACATCTGGTGCCTGTGGCTGCGCCTTCAATGTATAGTATAAACACAGATACTTCATTTGAATTCGAGGGTAACACATTGAGTGGTGTTGCAAGAGCTTTAGTGACACAGTCTCTGCTGTTTCACTTCACAAATACTGTGTTTGAATAAGATTAAGTCAGCCAGTTCATCTCCTGAGGAAAACACCTCAGGTAGATTGTTGCTTCCACAGCACGAACTCAGTGGACAAGTCATAGCTTCTGGAGATGAATGGGAGCTTTGTGATCACATCCGAAACAGTTACCACAACCAGGGCCGAAAACAAAACTGGAATTGTGGTAGGAATTCCTCTGCACGGACTGAGCATTGTAACGTGTGGCCTATTTCAATTCAATAGTGTGTGGGCTGAGAGGGAGGGGAGGTTGTGGAGTGCTGGTGACAGGTTAGGGTTGGAGTTGGGTTCTATGTTGCCAGCTTAAAATGTAAAATATTGTAGCCACAAGAGAGCTTGCTGGAGATCCTGAGTAACACACTCACAAAGTGGTGGAGGAATGCAACAGGTCAGGCAGCATCTATGGAAGGGATGTTTCAGGCTGGCTGAGTCCCTTCATCAGAACTGATTATAGCATCTGTATGCAGAGCCATGAATAAAAATATATGCTTTTTAAGCACAATTGTTATCTAATTTTTTTAAGAGATTAAACTTCTGAAAGCTTTGAAATCCAAGGTCTGCCATCCAGCCCATTACTGCTGACTGGGCAAGCCCTTGCATTAAGATTACACACCTTGTAGTCCATGTGTAAAGAGAAAAAAACAGCAAAACCTTTCATCATCATCATCTTAATTAAACCAAGAAACTCTGTGTCAAAAGGAAAGCAAATTGTAGTCCATGCTCTCTTTTCACTACTATCATCAGGAAGGAGGTAAAGGAGCCTTAGATCCCATACAACCGAGTTCAGTAACTATCATTACTCTACACCATCAGACTCCCGAATTAGTGAGGAAAACTTCACTCACCTCAACACAGAATCAATTCCACAACCCATGGACTCACTTTCAATGACTCGACAGCTCAAGATCTCAGAGTTATTTATTACTTATTATTTCATATTTCTTTTTCTATTTTCACAATTTGTTGTCTTTGGAAGTTGTTTGTTTGTCTGCCTTTGTGTGTAATTTTTCATTAAATATATTGTGTTTCTTTGTACTTACTGCAATAAAATGAATCTCATGGTAATATATGGTGACATATACATACCTTGATAATAAATTTACTTTAAATTTTAAACTTCGGAGCTTGATTTTATGATTTATTCTTGTTGCAGTGTAGTTCGCATGGACTTTATAGTTTTTATGCATTTCCTGAGAATTAGCTGATTTCAAAGCTGTGGACTCTCCTGTTACAGTGAGGGCTGTGCCCACAAGTGGAGACAATCGCAAGAACAAAATGTTTGACTTTTCAAAGCACAGAATGGGAACATGCCCTTCACCAGTTGCGTCAATTCTGACCATCAGCCACCCATTGATAGGACCTGAAACTGTATGTTATTTAAGCTCAACGCAAAGCAAATCCTCAATTGCTCCGAATGCATGGAATTTCTAATTCCTTCCTAATACCATAATAAACAATGTGTAAAGCTTTAGTTAATCACAGCTGTTTCTGTGCTGTACTTTTCTAAGACGGTGCAGAAGAAAATGAATCTCAAGATAGTGCTGTGTATGGTAGCATGTATGCACTTTGATAATAAATCTGACTGACTTCTTGATGAGGTTCATTGAGATGTTTTATGCAACGGAGTGCATATTAGTTATAGGGAGAAGATGGGCAAGCTTGGACTATTTTATCCTGGAGATTCAGAAGCAGAGAGGTGACCTGATAGAAGTTTATATTATTATGTGAGGTGGGGAGATGGTCTTGTTTTCAGGATGGACATTTATACACTAGAGGGCATAGCTTTAAGATGGGGTGGGGTGGAGTTAAAAGGAGACATCTTTTAAGCTTTGTCTCCTTAAGTTTAACAGAAACTTAAACCCAAGAGGCAAGTTAAATCTACGGGAAAACAAAAATTTAAGAGACAACTAAAACTTAAGAGACAACTTAAACCTAGGTGTGAGCTAACTATATTTTTACAGACAGAGTGGTGGGTGCCTGGAACTTGCTGCCAGAGCTGGTGGTGGAAGCACTCAGGTTAGTCATGTTTAACAGGTGTTTAGACAGATGAAAGAACATACTGACAATGAAGGGACAGACCACGTGCAGACAGATGGGAGTAGCTTAATTTGACTTGATGGTTGGTGCAAATGGTGGGCGCAGAGCCTGTTCCTGTGTTGTACTGTTCTATTCTGTTTAGGGTGTTGTGGTGAAGATACGTTTCTACCAAAGGGGATGTAAGGTGCTCCTTCCCTCTGCTAACCTGCAGGTCATTCTTGGGTGAGGTGTGGCACCTGTTAGCCTCACCCACCCCCGATCAGGGTCACGTGAAGCCATGGGAGCAGGTGGTGGACGGTCGGATGAGCAGCTGGTGCAGATCACAAGTCCTGGTTATGTGATCACTGACGCCAGGCAGACAATCTCTGAAGAGTATTGACAATGGCTGGGGTCACCCGTCTTGTAAAGACACTGCCCAGAAGAAGGCAATGCAAATCACTTCTGTCGAAAAATTTATCAAGATTTACAAGGATCATGCCTGGATTGGGAAGCATGCCTGGTGAGAAAAGGTTGAGTGAACTTGGCCTTTTCTCCTTGGAGCGATGGATGATGAGAGGCAACTTGATAGAAGTGTATAAGGTGATGAGAGCCTTTTTCCTAGGGTTGAAATGGCTAACACGAGGGGGCATAGTTTTAAGGTGCTTGGAAGTAGGTACAAGGGGAATGTCAGAGGTAAGTTTTTCAGAGTGGTGGGTGCGTGGAATGCACTGCCAGCGAAGGTGGTAGAGGCTGATACAAAGGGGTCATTTAAGAGACTCTAAGGTACATGGAGCTTAGCAAAATAGAGGGCTATGTGGTAGGGAAATTCTAGGCAGTTTCTAGAGCAGGTTACATGTTTGTGGGCCGAAGGGCCTGTAACGTGCTGTAGATTTCTATGTTATATATTCTAAGAACAATCATGGTCACGGAAAGACTGTGTCCGTGATTGCCCACGTCATACAACACGGCACATAACAAATGACTTCTGTCATTTTAACCCTAGTCTCACTCCCAGCAGTACTAAGAGAGGTCAGTGCGGGAGTCTGGGGGCCCTTACCTCTTCCACTCTGGTTAATTATGTCTAGTTCTTGTTCCCTGTACCTCTACCTCCTTCCCTATAGCCACCTCCTCTTACTCCCACTCCCATTTACACACACATATCCACACACCAAAGTGAACCTTCCATGAGGGGGACCTAGGTGCAAGTTAATTCTTGACTATTCCCACGTCGTTAATGTCAATTGCCTTGAGCCATATCTTTACACCCAATTTGACAGATTTATCCCGAGGTGGGATATTCCTGTGCGCACTGGGCTGACCCGTCTCCCGGCGCAGCGAACAAACCTGGGAAAGTATTCGCTTTGGGAGACCTCCTTTCCAAGAAATCTTGCTTTATGTGTTACACGATCGTCAGTTATTTAGAAGCTCTCTACCCACCGTCTCTCTTTCTGTGTGTGTGTGTCTCAAAGCAGGCGACTGTGCGGATGACAGCGGCGCAGAAGCTGAGGGTCTCCCTGGGCTGTGCTGCACTCTGACCGGAGCTGAGACTCATTTGGTCCTTCAGGAGGGTCCCGGGACGCGGCGGGTTGCAGTGGACCCGCACGGGGACGCGGAGAACGGCCGCGGCTTCGCCCGGACAACTTCGCTAAACAGGTAGGTAGGTTAACAACACGAGTAATACCGGGACCGGAGGGAGAACCTGGCACAGTTACCTGCTAGCAGCCTTCCTCGATTAACGGACCCGCTACTCTGCAGAAATCCAGTAGAAGTGAAAAGGCTCGGGAGTACCGATGAACCAAAAATTCTGTCTTTCCCCCGCCGCCGAACAACTCAAATAAATCTTCTGGATGGGGTTCTTGTCACCGACTGGAAAAGTAGGAACGTGGAACAGGTTTTTAATACATTGCCCGAGCCCAGGATAAATAAACCCCTCCCTCTGGAATTCTCAAGGGATCGGGAATCAGAGGGACTTGGGATGAATGTACGATTGGAAAAAAAAACCCACCCAAGGGAAGTTAGACACTGTGTAGGGTTTCTCTGTCTCTTTCGCTGTCTGTCTGTCTGTCTGTCTCTCTTTCTCTCCCTACACAGAGGAGAGTTGGCAGAGTTGAAAGCCTCTGACAGGAAGACTTTAGAAACAGGGAGGGCAAGATAGTGAAACAATTTTATATATATATATAATTTTTTCAATATTCTGCCCTCGCTGTTCCTAAAGCGATACATATTCAATAACACTGTGCATAAGTTAGGGTACCTAAAACTTTTTCACAGTGCTGTATTTGTCAACGTGGAGCAGAGAGAGAGTTTATAAACCTGGCAAGATGTGGTGGAGCGCAGTGGGAGGGAGGGGTGTGGGACAGGTGGCAGAGGAAGAGTGCCAGGGGTGGTTCAGGTGCAGACATACCCAACCCTCAGACACCAGGCAAGGTCATTTGATTCCAGACAATGGGTTTATTGATCATCACTGAATGTCTCTCTGGTGCTTCCCACTCCCTCCCCACTCCCTCCCCACTCCCTTCCCCCTTTCCCAATCATGTTTCCCTTCTCCCTGCCCTCTTCCCACCCTCAGTCCGCATTAGAGACCCATATCAGAGTAAGGTTTATCATCACTCACATATGTCATGAAATTTGTTTTTTTTTTGGTGCTATACATAAAATTACTATAGTACTGTGCCAAAGTCTTAGGTAGCCCAACTTATTTTCACCGATACCTGGACCATACCTCTTCCTACCCTGTAACTTGTGAAAATGCCATCCTCTTCTCTCAAATCCTCCGCCACATCTGATCTCAGGATGAGATTTTTCATTCCAGAACTAAGGAGATGCCCTGCTTCTTCAAAGAAAGGGTCTTTCCTTCCTCCACAATCAACACGCTGCCCTCACCTGCATCTCTTCCATTTTGCATACATCTGCCCCCACCCCATCATCCCACCACCCCACCAAGAACAGGGTTCCTCTTGTCCTCACCTACCACCCCACCAGCCTCTGCGTCCAGCACATAATTCTCTGTAACTTCTGCCATCTCCAACGGGATCCCGCCACCAAGCACAATTTTCCCTCCTGACCACTTTCTGCTTTCTGTAGGGATCAATCCCTACGTGACTCCCTTGTCCATTCATCCCTCCCCACTGATCTCCCTCCAGTACTTATCCTTGCAAGTGGAACAAGTGCTACACCTGCCCCAACACTTGCACCCTCATGAAAATTCAGGGCCCCAAACAGTCCTTCCAGGTGAGGCGACACTTCACCTGTGAGTCTGTTGGGGTCATCTATTGCATCCGGCGCCCCTGGTGTGGCCTCCTGTATATTGATGAGACCTGACGTAGATTGGGAGACAGCTTCGCTGAACACCTAGAAAAAGCCAGAAACAGTGGGATCTCCATTGGCCACTCATTTTAAATTTACTTCCCATTCCCCTTCCGATATGTCTATCCATGGCCTCCTCTACTACTGTGATGAGGCCACACTCAAGTTGGAGGAGTAACACCTTCTATTTCGTCTGGGTAGCCTCCAATCTGATGGCATAAACATCAATTTCTCGAACTTCTGGTAATGCCCCTGCCTTTCACCATTCCCCATCCCTGTCTCCCTCTCTCACCTTATCTCCGTACCTGCCCATTACCTCCCTCTGGTGCTCCTCCCCTTCCCCTTTCTTCCACGGCCTTCTGTCCTCTCCTATCAGATTCCCTCTTCTCCAGCCCTTTATTTCTTTCACCAATCGACTTCCCGTTGCTTTACTTCACTCCTCCCTCACTCCTGGTTTCACCTATCACCTACTACCCTGAATTTTTCCTCCCTGCCCCCCACCTTCTTACTATGACTTTTCATCTTTTATTTCCAGTCCTGATGAAGGGCCTCAGACCGAAACATCGACTGTTCACTCATTTCTACAGATGCTGCCTGGCCTGCTGAGTTCCTTCAGCATTTTGTGTGTGTTGGTTGGATTTCCAGCTTCTGCATATTTTCTCTTGTTTGTGATATACATGTGTCTAGGACTTCTGCATAGTACTGTCATCGTCATGGCTATCCCTCGAGGTTGAGGATGATGGTCTTCGTTCTGAAGTGGCCCACAGAGTGAAGACGCCTGTGCGTGTATTTGTTTAACGTGTACATGATGTTGCACTCCAAGAAGCACACAATACTTCACAAATCAACCAACTGATTCCAATGGCATGGAAACCACGATGATTGGAGCTGATGGATTTGTTGCATCCTTCATCCGCCTTCACAGCCATTAAGTTCGAAGTAACTTTGTCCGCCTGTTCCACCGTTGACGTCTTGGTTGGATTGTTCTTTCTCACCCTCGACCTTACCGCCATGGGTGACCCTACCAGGAGCATAGCTCCAAACGGCATCGCTCTCGGGATCACAGGACCACACAAGCTTCTCCACCACAACAAGGTGACAATCCACGGAGAAGACTGTATATATTATATACATAGATAATAGGCATCCGGTAGTCTCGTGAGACCATGGATTTGCGCCTTGGAGGGTTTCCAGGATGCAGGCCTGGGCAAGGTTGTATGGAAGACCGGCAGTTGCCCATGCTGCAAGTCTCCCCTCTCCACGCCACTGAAGTTATCCAAGGGAAGAGCATTAGGACTCATACAGCTTGGCACCAGTGTCATCGCAGAGCAATGTGTGGTTAAGTGCCTTGCTCAAGGACACACACGTCACCTCAGCCGAGGCCTGAACTAGCGACCTTCAAATCACTAGACAAACGCCTTAACCACTTGGCCACGTGCCAACACATACATAGATAAAATAAAAGACAATTATGGCATATATGTCACTTGAGGAACAATATATATCTTGCCCTCACTGTTCCTAAAGCCTTGCTGTCAGGGGCTTTGAATTCTGTTGCTATTCCTCTGTGGAAAAGGAGAGGGAGAGGAACAGAGCAAAATAAAAGGAACAATGAGGAAGTGTTCATGGACACCTGGACTGTGCAGAGATCTGATGGAGGGGTAGAAGCTGCTACTGAATGACTTGGGAGTGGATCTCCAGGTTTCTGTCTTTCCTCCCCATTGGTAGTAATGAGAAGAGGACATGTCGTTGATAGTGAAAATCTTCACTGATGGATGCTGCCTTCTTGAGGCCCCACCTCTTGAAAATGTCTGTGATGGTGGAGAGTGTTGACCGTGATGGTGGGGACTGTGATGGTGGGGAGGGTCGTGACCGTGGTGGTGGGGAGGGTCGTGTCTGTGATGGAGGGGAGGGTCGTGACTGTGGTGGTGGGGAGGGTTGTGACCGTGATGGGGGGGAGGGTCGTGATCGTGATGGTGGGGAAGGTTGTGGCAGTCATGGTGGGGAGGGTGGTGACTGTGACAGTGGGGAGGATGGTGACCGTGATGGAGGGGAGGGTCGTGACTGTGATGGTGGGGAGGGTTGTGTCTGTGATGGAGGGGAGGGTCGTGACCGTGATGGAGGAGAGGGTTGTGTCTGTGATGGTGGGGAGGGTCGTGACCTTGATGGTGGGGAGGTTTGTGACCATGATGGAGCCAGCTGAGTCTTCAAGCAACTTTCGACCCTAAACACTGGAGCCTCCATACCAGGCGGTGATGCAGCCAGTCAGAATGCTCCGTACCATATCTATATTGGCAACGTTAAAGACTGGTGATGTACTTTCAAGCCAGAAAAGAGAGATGCACAGATCAAAGTTCAAAGTAAAATTTATGATCAGAGTACATGCATGTCACCACATACAACCCTGAGATTCATTTTCCTGTGGGAATACTCAGCAAATCTATAGAACAGTCACTGTAAGCAGGGTCAATGAACAGCACACTGTGCAAGTGCAAATGTAAATAAATAGCAATAAATAATGAGATCATGAAATAACAAGATAAAGAGTCCTGAAAGTGAGATCACTGGTTGTGGGAACACCAGAAATAGAATGAGTGTAGTTATCTCCTTTTGGTCAAGAGCCTGATGGTTGAGGGGTAGTAACCATTCTTGGTGTGAGTCACAAGGCTCTTGTACCTTCTTCCTGATGGCAGCAGTGAGAAAAGAGCATGGCCTGGGCGGTGGGGATCTTCGATATGGAGCTTCTGGTCCCATCTACTTTCTTCCCATATCTCTTTAGCTGGTCAAGTTGTGGGTTTGACAGACAGATAGATACTTCATTGATCCCAAAGGAAATTACAGTGTCACAGTAGCATTACAAGTGCACAGATATACAAATATTAGAAGATAAATAAGAAAGAATAAAAATAAGTTACCTTAAAAATAAGATGTCCAAGAATTACAAGTCAAAGATTACAAGATCACTTCCCTGGCTATAGGTTGACTCCTTATAGAACCTGATGGCCGAGGGTAAGAATGACCTCATATAGCGCTCCTTGGAGCAGCGCAGTTGTCTTGGTCTATTACTAAAAGTGTCCTCTGTTCAGCCAAGGTGGCATTCAGGGGGTGAGAAACATTGTCCAGAATTGTCAGGATTTTCCATAGGGTCCTTTGTTCTATCACAGCCTCCAGTGTGTCCAGATTGACTCTCATAACAGAACCAGCCTTTCTAATCAGTTTATTGGACCTGTTGGCATCACTTGTGTTGATACCATTGCCCCAGCACACCTCCGCATAGAATATTGTACGAACTGGTAGAACATGTGAAGGAGAGGCCTGCATACTCCAAAGGACATCAGTCTCCTCAAGAAGTAGAGGCGACTCAGGCCCCTCTCGTGCACAGCCTCTGTGTACAAGAGGGTAGTAACCTCAGGATTGCTGCCTGTGCCACATGCTAGTGAGTGCAAGAATAGTACATGAGGCTGCTTAGCAAGATAAGAGCCCATGGAATTACAGGGAAGTTACTGGTATGGGTGGAGCATTGGCTGGTTTGCAGAAAACAGAGAGTGGGAATAAAGGGATCCTATTCTGGCTGGCTGCCGGTTACCAGTGGAGTTTCACAGGGGTTGGTGTTGGGACTGCTTCTCTTTACGATGTATATCAATGACTTGGACTATGGTATTAATGGACTTATGGCTAAATTTACTGATGATACAAAGATAGGTGGAGAAGCGCGTAGTGTTGAGGAAACAGAAAGCCTGCAGAGAGACTTTGATAGTTTAGGGGAATGGGCAAAGAAGTGGCAACTGAGATACAATGTTGGAAAGTGTATGGTCATGCACTTTAGTGGAAGAAATAAATGGGCAGATTATTATTTAGATGAGGAGAGAATTCAAAATGCAGAGGTGCGAAGGGACTTGTGAGTCCTTGTGCAAGATACCCAAAAGGTTAATATCCAGTTTGAGTCGGTGGTGAAGAAGGCGAATGTACTGTTGGCATTCATTTTTTAGAGGTACAGAATATAAGAGCAGGGATGTGATCTTGAGGCTCTATAAGGCACTCGTGAAACCACACTTGGAGTATTGTGTACAGTTTTGGGCTCCTTATTTTAGAAAGGATATACTGACATTGGAGAGGGTTCAGAGAAGATTCACAAAAATGTTTCCAGGAATAAAAGGGTTACTGTATGAGGAACGTCTGGCAGCTCTTGGGCTGTATTCCCTGGAGCTCCCTGAATGAGGGGGGATTTCAAAGAAAAACTTCATATGTTAAAAGGCCTGAACAGATTAGATATGGCAAAGATATTTCCCACATTAGGGAATTCTAGGACAAGAAGGCACGACTTCAGGATTGAAAGACATCTACTTAGAACAGAGATGCAGAGAAATTACTTTAGTCAGAGGGTGGTAAATCTGTGGAACTTGTTGCCACGAGTGGCTGTGGAGGCCAAGTCATTGGGTGTATTTAAGGCAGAGATAGATAGATCCTTGATTAGCCAGGGCATCAAAGGGTGAAGGCAGGGGAGTGGGGATGACTGGAAGAATTGGATCTGCCCATGATTGAATGGCAGAGCATACTCGATGGGCCAAATGGCCTACTTCTGCTTCTATATCTTCTGGTCTGTGTGGTGGTGCTCCATTCAAGTCTGTCAGCTAGGTGCACCTCAAGGTACTTGTAGGTCCTCATCACATTCACGTCCTCACCATCAATAGTAACAAGGAACAGTGCAGGTTTAGTCTTCCTAAAGTCCATCACCATCTCCTTTGTCTCACTGATGTTGAGCTGCAGATGATTCAGCTTGCACCATTTGACAAAGTCCTTCACCAAGGCTCTGTATTTATCCTCCTGTCCTACCTTTATGCACCCAACTATTGCTGAGTCATCAGAGGGTTTCAGCAGATGACATGACTCAGTGTTGTATCTAAAGTCCGAGGTATCCAGGGTAAACAGGAATGGAGTCAATACAGTCCCCTGTGGGTCCCAGTGCTGCTTATAGCCATGTCTGACACACAGCTCTGAAGCCACACATACTGTGGTCTGCCAGTCAGTTAGTCCATTATCTAGGATACAATGGAAGTGCCAACCTGCACTGAACGGAGCTTTACCCCCAACAATCAGGGCTGTCTGGTGCTGAAGGCACTTGAGAATTCAGAAAGCATGATCCTCACAGTGCTGTCCTGCTTCTCCAAATGGGCGTCGGCTGTGTTCAGCAGGTAGATGACAGCATTGTCGACTCCAGTGTGCTCCTGGTAGGCAAACTGCAGGGGATCAAGGGCGATCTGACTACGGGATGGAAGTCAGCCAGGACCAGCCTCTCTAGGGTCTTCGTGATGTGTGAGTTCAGAGATACTGTTGATAAATCCTTGGTAAGATGCTTCAGTGAATTTTGAGGATGGTTCATTCTGCAGCCACTGTGCAATGAGGGAGCAAATGGACTAAGTTGTGGGTGTGCTACATTGGCACTGGAAGCATGGCAACACTGGCGGGCTGACCCCCAGCATGTGCTTGGACTTGGACAACACGTGCTTGGGCACAAAATGACGCATTCACTGCATGGTTCAATCTACGTGTGACAAATAAAGTTAATCTTTAATGAATCTAATGTGTTTAAGAATGCAGAAGTTGGTGCCTGGGAGGCCAGGTAAATTGGTTACTGTGTCCTGGATTGTCTTAACCTCCTTAAGTTTTGTCCAGTGTGAGAGATGTTTCCAGTAGTGGGAGAGTCTAGGGCCAGAGGACTGAGAATAAAAGGACACCCCTTTACAACAGAGCTGGAGGAATTTCTTTAGCCAGAAGGTGGTGAATCTATGGAATTCATTGCCATGGATGGTTGTTGACTGCATGGGTTTCCTCTGGTTTCCTCTCACGCTCCAAAGACTTATGGGTTAACAGGTCAATTGGTCACAAAGGTGTAATTGTGCAGTGTGAGTCATTGAGCCTGTAACTGTGTGTGCCTTAAATCTGAATCTAAAATCACTGGGTATGTTTAAAGCAGAGGCTGATAAATTCTTGATTAATAAGGGTGTCAAAGATTACAGGGAGGATGGGGTTGAGAGGGATAATTAATCTTCCATGATGGAAGGGTGGAGCAGACTGGATGGTCTAATTCTGCTCCTGTGCTTTATGGTCTTCTGGTTTTATTTCTCCTTAGGTCTGGCACAGATTGTCCCAGTGTGGCCCGTGATGTTATACGCCAGTATCTGCGGCAGCAGCCTGACCAGACCGTGCTCATTCTGCACGCCAAGGTTGCTCAGAAATCGTACGGGAATGAAAAGAGGTAAAAAGTTCACAAAATTAGCTCTCAATTCTACAGTTCCTTTAATCTCCTTGGAAACATTTCCTTTACATTTCTTACTTGGTAATTGTCTTTTGTCCCATGTACAGTGATAATTGTCCCTTTGCATGCCATCCATACAATCATTTCATCACATCAGTGCATTGAGGTTCTTTCAGCACGGAAGTGTAGTGGTTAGCGTAACACAGAACAGTGCCAGCAATCAGAAGAGCAGAGTCAAATTCACCCTGCTGCCTGTAAGGAGTTTGTACTTTCTCCTTGTGACTGCATGGGTTTCCACCGGGTGCCCCTGTTTCCACCCACATTCCAAAAGTTGTAGGGGTTAGGGCTGGTAGGTTATGGGCATGCCATTTGGAATGGCATACCACCTGGACAACGCAAACACCTACGTCAGGATGCTGTTCATCGACTATAGCTCAGCATTTAATACCATCATTCCCACAATCCTGATTGAGAAGTTGCAGAGCCTGGGCCTCTGTACCTCCCTCTGCAATTATTTCCTCAACTTCCTAACCGGAAAACCACAATCTGAGCGGATTGGTGATAACATCTCCTCCTCACGGACGATCAACACTGGCGCACCTCAGGGGTGTGTGCTTAGTCCACTGCTCTACTCTCTGTATACACATGACTGTGTGGCTAGGCATAGCTCAAACACCATCTGTAAATCTGCTGACGATACAACCATTGTTGGTAGAATCTCAGGTGGTGATGAGAGGGCGTACAGGAGTGAGATATGCCAACTAATGGAGTGGTGTCACAGCAACAACCTGGCACTCAACGTCAGTAAGACGAAAGAGCCGATTGTGGACTTCAGGAAGGGTAAGACAAAGGAACACATACCAATCCTCATAGAGGGATCAGAAGTGGAGAAAGTGAGCAGTTTCAAGTTCCTGGGTGTCAAAATCTCTGAGGACCTAACCTGGTTCCAACATATTGATGCAGTTATAAAGAAGGGAAGACAGAGACTATACTTCATTAGGAGTTTGAAGAGATTTGGTTTGTCAACAAGTACACTGAGCAACTTCTATTGATGTACCATGGACAGCATTCTGACAGGTTGCATCACTGTCTGGTATGGATGGGGGGGAGGGACTACTGCACAGGACCGAAAGAAAGCGCAGATGGTTGTAAATCTAGTCAGCTCTATCTTAGGCACTAGCCTACAAAGTACCCAGAACATCTTCAAAGAACGATGTCGCAGAAAGGCAGCGTCCATTATTAAGGACGTCTAGTACCCAAGACATGCCATTTTCTCACTGTTACCATCAGGAAGGAGGTACAGAAGCCTGAAGGCACACACTCAGTGATTCAGGAACAGCTTCTTCCCCTCTGCCATCTGATTACTAAATGGACATTGAAGCTTTGGACACTACCTCACTTTTTTAATATACGGTATTCTATTTTTAACACAATCTTTAATCTATTCAATATATGTATACTGTTATTGATTTACTTATTTACTTATTATTATTATTTATTTTCTTCTAGATTATCTATTGCATTGAACTGCTGCTGCTAAGTTAACAAATTTCACGACACATGCTGGTGACAAAACCTGATTCTGATTCTGATTCTGAGTTTCGTGCCCGAGGAATGGTGACACTTGCGGGCTGCCCCCAGCACATCTTTGGAGTGTGATGGTTGTTGACACAAATGACACATTTCACTGTATGTTTTAAATGTTCCGATATACATGTGACAAATAAAGCTCACCTCTAATCTCTAGTACAAGGGAAAACCAGAATATAGATAACATTGACAGAGAAAGTGCAGTGCAGGCAGACAACAAGGTTAGACTTTGATTGTGAGGACAAGAGTTCATCTTACATGTAAGAGGTAGTTTTATAACGGTGGGGCAGATGCTGTCCTTGAGCTTGGTGGTTTGTGCTTTCAGGCTTTTGTATCTTCTGCCTGATGAGAGAGGTTCAGTCCCCTCATCATCATTATGTGCCACATCGTATGACATCATCATTATGTGCCGTGTTGTATGACAAGGGTGATCATGGTCCTTGACTATAATTGTTCTTGATTAATTTTTTTCTACAGAAGTGGTTTGCCATTGCCTTCTTCTGGGTACTTTGAAGTTCCTTGAAGATGTTGTGGGTACATTACAAGATGGGAGATCCCAGCCATTATCAACACTCTTCAGAGATTGTCTGCCAAGTGTCAGTGGTCACATAACCAGGACTTGTGATATGCACCAGCTGCTTGTATGACCGTCCACCACTTGCTCCCATGGTTTCACGTGACCCTGAACAGAGGGCTATGCGGGCGCTACATCTTGCCCAAGAGTGACTTGCGGAGGGAAGGAGCACTTTACACCTCCTTTGGTAGAGTCGTATCTCTACCCTCTCCCCCCACCCCCCCATCAGTAAGGCTGACGATAACATGCCCTAAGTCCAGATCTGTGGGTTTGGATGTGGCTGAAGAATCCTATATAGGGTCCTAATAGTTTGGCATGGTTTAGATGGGCTGAAGAGACTGCTTCCTTCCTGTGGTGTTCTATGACTCTATTCAATGATTCTAGGGTCTGCACATTCTGCCAGAGAGAGGGCAAGTGGGCATTAACAAGGCAGTTAGGTGGTTTGTTTGGGCAGTATTGTTTAATGTTCAGTCAGAGGGACCTTGATGTGTACCATACCTTCCTAGTTGGCAAGAGAGAACTGCACCCAGCACAGTGCAGGTACCCACTGCAAATCGCTATGACTTGTATAGGGAGCTCAAAGTCAAGTCACTTTTTATTGTCATTTCGACCATAACTGCTGGTACAGTGCACAGTAAAAACAAGACAACATTTTTCAGGACCATGGTGCTACATGAAACAATACAAAAACTACACTGAACTACGTAAAACAACACAAAAACTACACTAGACTACAGACCTATCCAGGACTGCATAAAGTGCACAAAACAGTGCAGGCATTACAATAAATAATAAACAAGACAACAGGCACAGTAAAGGGCAGTAGGTTGGTGTCAGTCCAGGCTCTGGGTTTTGAGGAGTCTGATGACTTTGGGGGGAAGAAACTGTTACATAGTCTGGTCGTGAGAGCCTGAATGCTTCGGTGCCTTTTGCCAGATGGCAGGAGGGAGAAGAGTTTGTATGAGGGGTGCGTGGGGTCCTTCATAATGTTGTTTGCTTTACGGATGCAGTGTGTGATGCATCCGTAACAACTTATATTGGGAGTTCATCACAATCTCATTGTTTCTTTTATTCAAGATTAAGGTGAATCGGTCTTGCAGGCAAGTTACACAGGAAGGAAGAGTTATATTTCCTCAACACCCTTATAACCTGTAAAGCACTATGGGGCTTCCTCGGGTCCCAAGGTGCAGTCACAGTCATAATGTGGGAGACGCAGCCAGTTTGAGCACGGTAAGCTCCCACAATCACCAGACCAAGAGTCAGAATCAGAATCAGGTTTATTATCGTAAACACGAGGAATTCTGCAGATGCTGGAAATTCAAGCAACACACATCAAAGTTGCTGGTGAACGCAGCAGGCCAGGCAGCATCTCTAGGAAGAGGTACTAGTCGACGTTTCAGGCCGAGACCCTTCGTCAGGACTAACTGAAAGAAGAGCTAGTAAGAGATTTGAAAGTGGGATGGGGAGGGGGAGATCCGAAATGATAGCAGAAGACAGGAGGGGGAGGGATGGAGCCAAGTGCTGGACAGTTGATTGGCAAAAGGGATATGAGAGGATCATGGGACAGGAGGCCCAGGGAGAAGGAAAGGTGGGGGGGGGGGAACCCAAAGGATGGGCAAGGGGTATAGTGAGAGGGACAGAGGGAGAAAAAGGAGAGTGAGAGAAAGAATGTGTGTATATAAATAAATAACGGATGGGGTATGAGGGGGAGGTGTGGCATTAGCGGAAGTTAGAGAAGTCAATGTTCATGCCATCAAGTTGGAGGCTGCCCAGACAGAATATAAGGTGTTCATCTTTACGGTAGAGGAGGCCATGGATAGACATATCAGAATGGGAATGGGATGTGGAATTAATCCCCCCCCCCTCTACTTCCTGCAGGGATCGCTCCCTATGCGACTCCCTTGTCCATTCGCTCCCCCCCACCCCTCCCCACTGATCTCCCTCCTGGCACTTATCCTTGTAAGCGGAACAAGTGCTACACGTGCCCTTACATTTCCTCCCTTACCACTATTCAGGGCCCCAGACAGTCCTTCCAGGTGAGATGACACTTCACCTGTGAGTCGGCTGGGGTGATAAACTGCGTCCGGTGCTCCCGATGTGTCCTTCTATATATTGGCGAGACCCGACGCAGACTAGGAGATCATTTTGCTGAACACCTACGCTCTGTCCGCCAGAGAAAGCAGGATCTCCCAGTGGCCACACAGTTTAATCCACATCCCATTCCCATTCTGATATGTCTATCCATGGCCTCCTCTACTGTAAAGATGAAGCCACACTCAGGATGGAGGAACAACATCTTATATTCCGTCTGGGTAGCCTCCAACCTGATGGCATGAACATTGACTTCTCTAGCTTCCGCTAATGCCCCACCTCCCCATTGTACCCCATCCGTTATTTATTTTTATACACATATTTTTTCTCTCACTCTCCTTTTTCTCCCTCTGTCCCTCTGACTATACCCCTTGCCCATCCTCTGGTTCCCCCCCACCCTTGTCTTTCTCCCTGGGCCTCCTGTCCCATGATCCTCTCATATCCCCTTTGCCAATCACCTGCCCAGCTCTTGGCTCCATCCCTCCCCCTCCTGTCTTTTCCTATCATTTTGGATCTCCCCCTCCCCCTCCCACTTTCAAATCCCTTACTAGCTCTTCTTTCAGTTAGTCCTGACGAAGGGTCTCGGCCTGAAACGTCAACTGTACCTCTTCCTAGAGATGCTGCTTGGCCTGCTGCGTTCACCAGCAACTTTGATGTGTGTTGTTTGATCAGGTTTATTATATTTGTTTATTTAGAGATTCAGCACGAAACAGGCCTTTCCGGCTCAACGTGTTGCTTCACCCAGGAACCCACCTATTTAACCCCAGCCTGACCACAGGACAATTAATGATGGTCAATAAACCTATTAACCTGTAAGTCTTTGGAATGTGGGAGGGAACTGGAGCACCTGGAGGACATCTATGCAGTTACGGGAAGGACGTACAAACTATTTGCAAGCAGCGTTGGAGTTTGTTATAATATGAGGGTTATGGCAGAAGAAAAAATGGCTGGAGTTGCTTAGCACTTTTGTGCAAGGCTGCTTCAAAAATCAAACTCACAAAAATTGGCCAAAATAGCAAGAAGAAAACTACCAATATTTACAAAAGGTATCTACCAGGAAACACAATAACTGTTCTGTACTTTGTCCAGTGTGAACTCCTGGTAGTTTGATCTTTCTCTGCTATTCAGAGCAAACTGCCCTGTTTTTTTGGGCCCCAGGGGTAACCATCTTTAATTTCCTATGGAATTAACTTAAGACTACACATGAATTAGAATTTGATGCAATGTAGTTGCAATCATATTACTAAATAAACAGAATTATCTACCTTAAATACAGTATATATAAAACATATACACACTTATACATACCCATTACTAAAGAAATGAAAGCCAACCGATTATAAGAATAGACAGTGATGTGCGCCTACTCAGCGCAACGGCAGCAGAATGACAAAGAAATGTTTATAACTGGTGTGTGTCAAGTCAATTCAAGTCGTCACTTTTTATTGTCACTTCGACCATAACTGCTGGTACAGTGCACAGTAAAAACAAGACAACGTTTTTCAGGACCATCATGCTACATGAACAATACAAAAACCACACTGAACTACGTAAAACAGCAGAAAACTACACGAGACTACAGTCCTATGCAGGACTGCATAAAGTGCAGAAAACAGTGCAGGCATTACAATAAATAATAAACAAGACAATAGGCACAGTAGAGGGCAGTAGGTTGGTGTCAGTCCAGGCTCTGGGTATTGAGGAGTCTGATGGCTTGGGAGAAGAAACTGTTACATAGTCTGGTCGTGAGAGCCCGAATGCTTCGGTGCCTTTTGCCAGATGGCAGGAGGGAGAAGAGTTTGTATGAGGGGTGCGTGGGGTCCTTCATAATGCTGTTTGCTTTACGGATGCAGCGTGTGGTGTAAATGTCTGTAATGGCGGAAAGAGAGACCCCGATGATCTCAGCTGACCTCACTATCTGCTGCAGGGTCTTGCGATCCGAGATGGTGCAATTTCTGAACCAGGCTGTGATGCAGCTGCTCAGGATGCTCTCGATACAACCTCTGTAGAATGTGGTGAGGATGGGGGGTGGGAGATGGACTTTTCTCAGCCTTCGCAGGAAGTAGAGACGCTGCTGGGCTTTCTTTGCTATGGAGCTGGTGTTGAGGGACCAGGTGAGATTCTCTGCCAGGTGAACACCAAGAAATTTGGTGCTCTTAACGATCTCTACGGAGGAGTCGTCGATGTTCAGCAGAGAGTGGTCGCTCCGTGTCCTCCTGAAGTCAACAACCGTCTCTTTTGTTTTGTTCACATTCAGAGACGTGTGTGTGTGTGTGTGTGTGTGTGTATTAGTAAATTGTGGCATGCATACCAACACTTGCAGGATGCCCAGCACAATCCTCGCAGATTTAATTTGACACATTTTATCATTAGTCTCCAAGCACCTCTAAACCTCATCCTTAATAATAGACTCCAACATTTTCCCAACTATTAAGGTTAGGCTAACTGTCCAATAATTTCATTTCTTTTGTCTTCCTCCCTTCTTGTGTGATTGGTAGGAGGCAGCAAGTGGGAACTAATGATCTTTTTCTGGTTGGCTGCCAGTGACGAGTGGTGTTCTGCGGGTGTCGGTGTTAGGACCACTTCTTTTTATGCTGTACGTCAATGTCCTATCATGGAATTTGTTGCAAAGTTTGTAGAGGATACGAAGATTGGTGGAGGGGCAGGTAGTGTTGAGGAAAATGTTGGAAAATGCATGGTCATGCACTTAGGTCATAGAAATAAATGTACAGACTATTTTCTAAATGGAGAAAATTCAAAAATCTGAGATGCAAAAGGACTTGGGAGTCCTTGTGGAGAACACCCTAAAGGTTAACTTGCAGGGAAAGTCAGTGGAGAGGAAGGCAAATGTAATGTTAGCATTCATTTTAAGAGGTCTAGAATACAAGAGCAGGGAGGTGATGCTGAGGCTTTATAAGGCACTGGTCAGGCCTTACCTTGAGTATTGTGTACAGTTTTGAGTTCCCCATCTAGGAAAAGATGTGCTGCTATTGGAGAGGTCCGGAGGCCATTCCCAAGGATGATTCTGGGAATGAAAGGGTTACCATATGAGGAACGTTTGACAGGTCTGTGGCTGTACTTGCTGGAATTTAGAAAGATGAGGGGGGATCGCATTGAAACCTCTGGAATGTTGGAAGGCCTTGACAAAGTAGATGTGTAAAGGATGTTTCCCATGGTGGGAGAGTCTGGGACAAGAGGGCACAGCCTCAGGATAGAGGGGCGCCCTTTCAAAGCAGAGATGTGGAGAAATTTCTTTAGCCAGAGAATGGTGAATTTATGAAATTTATTACCACAGGGAGCTATGGAGGCCAGGTAACTGAAAAAAATACTTTTAGTATCCTTCTTTATATTATTGGCTAGTTTGCCCTGATTTTTCATCTTTTCCCTTCTTGCACATTTTTAGTTGCCTTTTGTTGGATTTTAAAAGCTTTCCAATCATCCAACTTCTCACTCACTTTTGCTACCTCATATGCCCTTTCCTTGGCTTTTATGCAGTCCTTAACTTTTCTTGTCAGTCACTGCTGCCATTTGATAACTTCTTCTGTGGGACATATCTATCCTGTGCCTTGTGTACTATTCCCAGAAACTTCAGATATCTCTTCTCTGCCATCATCCCCACCAGTATCCTCCTCCAATCCACTTGAGCAAGCTCCTCTCTTATGCCTGTGTAATTCTCTTTATTCCATTGCGATACTGATACATGTGACTTATGCCTCTCCCTCTCCAATTGCAGTATGAATTCAATCTTATTATGATCACTGCCTCCTAAGTGTTCCTTTACGTTAAGCTCTCTAATAAGATCTGGGTTATTACACAACACCCAGTCTAAGATAGTCTTTCCCCAAGCAGGCTGAAGCACAAGCTGCTCTAAAAAGCCATCTTGTAGGCTTTCAACAAATTCCCTCCCATGCAGTCCGACACCAACCTGATATTCCCAATCCCCTTGCATATTGAATCCCCCATTACAATTGAGTCATTACCCTTATTACATGCCTTTTCCAGCTCCCTTTGCAAACTCAACCCCACATCCTGGCTACTATTTGGAGGCCTGTATATGATTCCCATAATGTTTTTGTTTTACCCTTGCATGTCCTTAACTCCATCCACAAAGACTGAACATTCTCTGACCCTGTGTCACCTCTTTCTAAAGGTGTAATTCCATCTCTTACCAACACAGCCACACCACCGCCTATGCCTTCCTGCCTTTCCTTTCAATACAAAGTGTATCCTTTGCTGGTAAGCTCCCAACTATGACCTTTTTCAGGCACGATTCAGTGATGCCCACAACGCCATACTGATCGATCTGTAATTGCGCCACGAGTTTGTCCACCTTATTCTGAATGCTACGTGCATTTAAAAACAGCACCTTTAGTCCTGCATTCTTCACTCTTTTGAATTTTGCCTCTGTGATACAACTTAACTCTTCGCTCTGTCTGCATTTGTACCCAAACATTGGCTTGTCCTTCTTTACATTCTTGTTACATCCATCATCCACTTATAAACCTGCTGGCTCATTCTCAGCTCTATCATCCTGGTTCCCATCCCCCTGCCATATTAGCTTAAAGGAAGGAATGAACAGATTAGGACTGTATTCTTTAGAACATAGAAGATTGAGAGGAGATTTAATAGAAGTTATGCAAAATTATGAGGAGCGTAGATAGGGTAAATACAATCAGGCTTTTTCCACTGAGGTTTGGTGGGATTACAACCAGAGGTCATGGCTTAAGGGTGAAAGGTGAAAAGTTTAAGGGGAACATGAGGGGAAACTTTTTCACTCAGACGGTTGTAAGAGTGTGGAATGAACCGCCAGCACAAGTGGTGCATGCAAGCTTGATTTCAATGTTTAAAAGAAGTTTGGATGGTAGGGGTATGGACGTCCCAGTGCAAGTCAATGGGAGTAGGTGGTTTAAATGGTTTTGGCATGGACTAGATGGGCCAAAGGGTCTGTTTCTGTGCCGTTCTTCTCTATGACTTTATGACCTCATCACAACCTTTCCGTACACCTCAGGTCCTCAAGTCCTAGCAGCATCCTTGTAAATTTTTTCCACTCTTTCAATCTTATTGTTATCTTTCCTGTAGGTAGGTGACCAGAACTGTACACCTCTTAGCTTTATATCTATATTTGCTCTCTCAAGTCCTGGAAGCTTACTTTTTGGATTCATTGGGAAATTTATTATTCTACAATGTAAAAAGTGAGTGAAAAATCTGTTGATGCCTTGGTATAAAAATATTGGACAATCTGGAAAATCTGTGAGTTTGGTACCACTGAAGCTTTGAGAGTGCCAGATTAACAGAGTTTTCCTAAAACTCAACTATTGCCGCTGGCTCTGTGCTGCTGGATTCTGTGCCGGGCTGGGGTTGCCCTTCCCATCAGTGCTGCTCTCCTGTATTCGCTCAGCAGAAGACAAGCTGGAATGCTTTCATCTGTGCCTGCACTGGCGTGAGATGAGAAACTGCTGGGGTCCTGTTTTTGCTGAATGTGACTCCAGGGCGACATCCAATGCACCATCCATCTACAGGCCATGACACTCAGGGATATGGGCTACATAATTATTTTGTTTTCTTTGTAACTGTATGTTTTTCTGTAATCATAATTATATGGGTCTGTGTTTTACACCTTGGCCCTGGAGGAATGCTGTTTCATTTGGCTGTATTCTTGTATGGTTGAGTGACAATTAAACTTGAACTTGGACTTAATGGATGATTTTCCTTTGTAATCTTAGGTTTTTCTGTCCCCCGCCATCTGTATACCTGACTGGCCCAGGATGGAGAATCAAACATGAACGGCTGAAATGTAAGCACATGAAAGAGTTGACAAGGATTATTACTTTGTGATTATTACAGGGGGAACGTACACTCAGTGGCCACTTTATTAGGTACACTAGTACTCCTGCTTGTTAGTGCAAATATCTAATCAGCCAATCACGTGGCAGCAACTCAATGCATAAAAGCATGCAGACATTGTCAAGAGGTTCAGTTGTCATTCAGACCAAACATCAGAATGGGGAAGAAATGTGATCTAAGTGATTTTGACTGTAGCATGATTGATGGTGTAAAATGTAATTGTTTGAGTATCTCAGAAACTGCTGATATCCTGGGATTTTCGACAGTCTCTAGGATTTACAAAGAATAATGCAAGAAACGAAAAAAAAACGTCCAGTGAGTGGCAGTTCTGTGGGTGAGAATTCCTTGTTAATGAGAGAGGTCAGAGGAGAATGGCCAGACTGGTTCACACTGACAGGAAGGTGACAGTAACTCAAACAACCACTCGTTACAACAATGGTGTGCAGAATAACCCTCTGAACGTACAACACATCGAACCTTGAAGTGGATGGGCTACAACAACAGAAGACCACGAACATACACTCTGTGGCCACTTTATTAGGTACAGAAGGTACTGAGCAAAGTGGCCACTGAGTGTATATCTTGGTATCTGTGCACAACAATGAAACATTGGCTCAGTGGTTGAGTTGCTTCTTTTTACCTCCAGAACGTCTCCAGGTTGACAAGGCACGGAATTTAACTTGCATAGCATGTCACTAAGGAGGCTGTTCAGCCCAATGGGACCAAGCCAGCTCCTAGCAGGGGAATCTCACCATTTCCTTTCCCTCCTTGCCTCTGGAGAGAGCAGAGGGCCCCCCCCCCCAAATACTCAGGATCAGAATCACTGACAAATGGCATGCAGTTTGTTGTTTTGCAGTAGCAGTACAGTGCAATACATTAAAAATGATTCTAAATTACAGTAAGAAATATATGCTAAATAAAAAAGTAGTGTAAAAGGAGAAGAAGAGTGAAGTAGTGTTCATGGGTTCATGAACAGTTCAGAAATCTGTTGGCAGAGAGGAAGAAGCTGTTCCTAAGACACTGAAGCAACACACACAAAATTCTGAAGGAACCAGTCTGGCTATTCTCCATTCTCAGGCAGCATCTATGGAAAAGAGTAAACAGAAGGGTTGAGTCCCCTCTTCAGTCCACATGAAGGGTCCGAAATGTCAACTGTTTACTCCTTTCCATAGATGCAGCCTGGCCTGCTGAGTTCCTCCAGCAGTTTGTGTCTGTGGTTTAATTTCCAACATCTGCAGATTTTCTCTTTTGAGTGAGTGTCTTCAGGCCCGTGCACCTCCTCCCTGATGGTAGCAATGAGGGTATGTTTCCAGCAGGTGACATCTCAAGGTGTTGCTGAGGCCACATTTGGAATATCATGTTCAGTTTTGTTGTAACCCTCCTACAGGAGAGATTCCGCTTAGCTGGAGAGAGTGCAGAGGAGATTTATGATAAGCACACACAAAATGCTCACCCAGATTTACAAAGATGTTGCCAGGATTTGACGGACTGAGTTCTGGAGGGAGGTTGAGCAGGTTGGAAAATTGGTGCTCACTCCACCTTCCTGCCACCTTAAAGGGAACTGAATTCCTCAGGTCCTCACCCACCATCCCATGAGCCTCTGTATCCAACACATTATTCCCTGTAGACTCCCTCACCTCCAATTGGATTCTATTACCAAACACATCTTTATCTCTTCCTCACTCTCCACTTTCCACAGGGGTCACTCCCTCTGTGATTCCCTTGTCCATTCATCCCTTGTCACTAATCTCCTTCCTGGCACAAATGCCTACAAGTGACAGAAATGCTACAGCTGCCCATTCATTTCCTCCCTTACCTCCTACCTATCTATCTATCTAGTCTTTGTACAGTTTGCCTTCTTTTGGTTGTTTGTCAGTCTTTGAGTGATTTCATTGTATTTCTTTGTTCTACAGAGTATGCCCACAAGAAAATGAATCTCAGGGTAGAATATAGTGACATATATGTACTTCGATGATAAATTCACGTTGAGCTTTGATTATAGTTAATATCAAAGACATGTATAGCAGTTCTGAATAAATGTATAGGCAATCTAACTGCACTCGGCCACATCCCGTTTATTCCCAATGTACAGAATTCCCAAAACCATCATGAAATGCCTCTCAGTCGTCTGTGCTCAGCAAAGCTGTGTCCACAGAAAGGAGTCAGACCTCTGCCAGTCCTAATATGGAAGTAACAGGACGATTGAGAAACCTAGTGGCTTCGGCCTCGAGTCCAGGTCTCTGCCAGTTTTGTACAAATGGAGTCTCTGAATGGGCTATTAACAGCACTGGGCAACGAAGTTCGTACCCAAGGATTGGAGGAATCTTGCTCCAGGATTATCCATGTCCAAACATAACATGACTTGGCAGCGCAGTGTGTTTTAATCAGGGCCGGTCTCTGTGTGGAGCTGCTCCACTGGGACAGACGAGATAGAGGGGAGGAAGCATGTAAATGGCCTGTCGGAGAGGCATCGCCTTTGTTGATGAATGATTTCTGAGTTGTCATGGTGATCAGATCCTGCCAATTAAGCTACAAAGTTTACACCCGGATAATATAATGTAAAAATTAGAGAGTGTGGAAGAGATGCCAGGAATTGTTTATGGGCTAGAGTGTGGAGGGAAGTGATGCCTGTGAAGAATTCCAGATTGGCTGAGCAGGGTTCGTCTTGCCGTGCCTGGGGATTCTCAAGTCCTGTGTACAGCCAGCACCTTCTCTGAGAGGGCTTTGCTGTTGAATAAAGTGTTTTTAACTCTTGCAAAATGATGGCTCTTTTAATGCAATAATTCAATGTTTTAAAAACCCTGTACCAAAATCAGTCATTACTGAACATCTAGTATTCGATGTAGGCAAGTCACCACTATTTAAGTGCGAATGGTCTTGCATTTTTCATACACACTCAATGGCCACCTTGTTAGATACCTCCTGTACCTGGTGAAGCGGCTGCTGAGTGTGTGTTCATGGTCTTCTGCTGCAGCAACGCCTCCACTTCAAGGTTCAGTGTGCTGCGTGTGCAGAGGTACACTTCTACTCACCACTGCTTAATGTGTTATTTGAGTTACTGACAACATCCCGTCAGCCTGAACCAATCTGGCATTCTCCTTTGACCTCTCTCATTAACATAGCATTTTCATCCACAGAACTACTGCTCACTGGATGTTTTGTTCTGTAGGTTTTTTTGCACCATTTTCTATAAACTCTAAAGACTGTTGTGTGTGAAAATCCCAGGAGATCAGATACTCAAACCATCCTGTCCAGCACCAGCAATCATTCCACGGTCAAATCCACATTTCTCCCCCATTCTGATGTTTGGTCTGAACAACAACTGAACCTAGATATTTGCATTAAGGAACAGGCATACAGATGTACCTAATACAGTGGCCACTGAGTGTATTAAGTTATCATAGCAACGTTTTAGAGGAACTTAGACAGGAACATGAACAGGCGGGGTCAGCGCTTGGCAGAGATGATGCTTGGTGCTTGGTGTCGGAGGGCTGGTCGGAGGCTTGGAGTTTTCAGACGGACTCAGAGTCAGCTGCGGCTGGGTGCTTCCAATGCATCGGTAAGTTTGCGGCGCTTGGAGGTTCATGGCAGGGAGAGTTTCTCCCTTCTACCGTTTGCGTGAGATGATGGGGCTATCGGAACTTTGAGACTTTTTTTTTACTGTGCCCATGGTCTGCTCTTTATCAAATTACAGTATTGCTTTGCACTGTTCTAACTATATGTAATAATTATGTGGTTTTGTCAGTTTTAGTCTTGGTTTGTCCTGTGTTTCTGTGATATCCTTCTGGAGGAACATTGTATCATTTCTTAATGCATACATTTCTAAATTACAATAAATGAGGACTGAGTGTCCTCATAATCTAATCTAATAACAACATATTGAGGCAAATAGGATTAAAATCTTAGGGTTGTATACAGTGAGTGAGGTCTCTGACCGTCTGAGTTGACCAAGGATAATACACCCTAGCTGTCTGGAAATGCAAGCTTGGGCAGTATGATATGGAGAGAGAGCTGTTGCCCATGTAGCAAACATCCCCTCTCCAAGCATCTGACGAACCCAAAGAAACAGCAGAGACCGATACAGTTTGGCACCAGCAGCGTCACAGGAGTTGCCAGTCAGCATTGAACTCAATGTAGGACTGCCTTAGGAACTCCAATTCCGGATTTTTCCTTGGGGTTTGCCCCTGAAGCCTTGGGTATAGCTGCAAGGCAGCGGAGGTTTGAGATCAGAGTTTTCCTTCACCTAGATGAGCTGCCAATCATGGCTGATGAATCCCATCTGCCTGAAGCGACTGGTTTTAAGGTGCCAGTAACCTGCCTTTGCCCCTTCTCCTGTCAGTAGAAATGGTTCCACCCAGGTTAGTAGCTAAACCAGATGTGAAGGCCGGGAGCTGGACTTGGTTGTCAGAGGCTATTTGAGACATACACCACTGGAAGCATTTAATAGGTAGTGGGAGCTTGTCCTCATTACCACCCTCAGCTTAACAACCATATATGAACTTTGATAATAATTTACTTTGAACTTTTTTTGAACTTTGGATGCCATAAGTATTGTGGCCTGAAGGGCTTGTTCTTGTGTGGTATGTTCCATGTTCTAAATAGCCTTTGGTATTTCCCCCAAAATGTAGTTTAATGCAGAGCATAAGACAGTTCAGCAGAGGAACAGGTTCTTTGGCCTGTGCTGAATGAAATGCCAAGTTAAATTAGATCCCTTCTCCTTGCATATAATGCAGTGCCTCCATTCTCTGTACATTCATGTGTCTATTTGACAGCTTCTGGAACGTCATTATTGTTTCTGCTAACACTAATAATCCTGTCAGCTCCATCCAGGCACCCACCACTCTCTGTGAATAAACTTGTTCCACACCTGTCCTTTAAACATTTTACCTCCCACTTTAAGTGCACGTCCTATAATATTTGACATCTCTAACCATTACATGCCTTAGATTTAGAGCAGCAGTTAGCAAAACATTGTTACAGTGCCAGTGACGTCTGTTCAGTTCCTGCCTCTGTCTCTGAGGAACTTGTGGGGTATGCTGTCCCTGAATCCGTTTCTCCTGGGTGCTTCAGTTTCCTCCCACAGACGGGTCAGTAGGTTAATTGGTTGCATGGGCTGTGCGGAAGGGCCTGTGACTGTGATGTATCTTTAAGTAAAAAAAAATTAAAGCTTGGTTTAAAAATTCAAAAATTCAAAGTAAATTTATTATCACAGTATGTGCTGTATACATCATCATGTACTACTCTGAGATTCATTTTCTGCAGGCATTCACAGGAAAATAAAGAAATGTAATAGAATTTAGGAAAACTATAAATAATAAAGACTGACAAACAACCAATGTGAAAAAGAAGACAAATTGTGTAAATAATAAAAACACAAAATAAACAATACTGAGAACATGAGTTGTAGAGTCCTGGAAAGTTGGTCCATTGGTTAGATTAGATTATGAGGACACTCAGTCCTCATTTATTGTCATTTAGTTATGCATGCATTAAGAAATGATACAATGTTCCTCCAGTATAATATCACAGAAACACAAGACGGACCAAGACTAAAACTGACAAAAACCACATAATTATAACATTTAGTTACAACAGTGCAAAGCAATACCGTAATTTGATAAAGAGCAGACCATGGGCATGGTAAAAAAAAATTGTGACATCATTTCACTCCTGATACTTTTCCAATTCCCTAACGTGTGTTCTTGGGGCCTGGAGCGAATGTGAATGCTGAGATGTTTTTTGCAGTTGGTTCATGCTGGACCAGCTAAGAATGATAAACACAACTTGTTTCCTCAGCTGGGGGGAAATACAGAACAAGGGGGTATCAGAAAGCTCAGACTTACACCTTTCAGAGGTAAAATCAGGAGGCAGCACATCATTCAAAGAGGTGGAAGTTTTGGGAATATTGTGAGCAATTTCATTCCCTGGTATCTAGGGAAAGGTGTGCTGGTCCTGTAGAGGGTCCAAAGGAGGTTCACTGGGAATGAAAGGCTTCATGTATGAGAAGTGTTTGATGTGTCTGTGCCTGCATTTCATAGAATTCAGAATGATGAAGGTGGGGGGAGGGGGGGAACCACTGAAACCGACCAGACACTGAAAGGCCTGGATAGAGTGGACATGGAGGGGATGTTCCCATCAGTGGGAATCTTGGATGTGAGAACATTACGGCAGGATAAAGGGGCATCCCTTTGAAAAGGAAATCAGGAGGAATTTCTTCAGACAGAGGGTAGAGAATCTGTGAAATTCGTTCCCACAGAAGATAGTGGAGTTCAAGTCATTGGGTATACTTAAGGCAGAGGCTTCTTGATTGGTAAGGGGGTTCAGGATTACGGGGGAGAAGGTGAGAGAATAGGGTTGAAAATTCAGCCATCTTTGAATGGCTGAAGAGATTCGATGGGCCATTTGTACAAATTCTGCTCTTCTTTCATATGGTTTTATGGAAATATGGAAAACCCCCAGGAAGACCAGGTGGATCATACAGCTGTTCAGCTAGATCATACATGCCGACCAAAATGTCTGTCTGAGCAGGTCCCATCAGCTGTATTTTGGCCATAATCCTCTGAATGTTCCTCACCCATGTACCTGTATTTTAAACGTTGTTATTCTACCCACCTCTACCAATAAGGCAAAATACCAAAGCCTGAAAGCACGTACCATCAGGCTGAAAGACAGCTGTTATCAGGCTCTTGAATGGGCTTCTTTTATGATTAAATGGAGTCTTGACCTGTGACAGCATGATAGCAGAGTGGTTAGCACAAAGGTTTATGGTATCAGCCACCCGGGTTCGATTCCCGCTGCTGCCTGTAAGGAGTTTGTACGTTCTCCCCCTGATTGCAAGGATTTCCTCCGGGTGCTCCAGTTTCCTCCCATAGTCCAAAAACCTACCAATTGGTAGGTTAGTTGGTCGTTGTAAGTTGTCTTGTGATTAGGTTAGGATTAAATTGGGGGATTGCTGGGCAGCGTGGCTCGCAGTGTCAGAAGGACCTATATACTTTATATGTTATTGATACTAGAATGTACAATCATCATAGCGATATTTGATTCTGTGCTTCCCGCTCCCTGGATTACAAATGGATAGTAAATATTAAAAATTTAAATTATAAATCATAAATAGAAAATAGAAAAATGGGAAGTAAGGAAGTGCAAAAAAACCAAGAGGCAGGTCCGGATATTTGGAGGGCACGGCCCAGATCCGGGTCAGGATCCATTCAGCAGTCTTATCACAGTCAGAAAGAAGCTGTACCCAAGTCTTCAAGCTCCTGAGCCTTCTCCTGGAGGGAAGAGGGATGAAAAGTGTGTTGGCTGGGTGGATCACGATATATCTCAATTAATAAGTAATGAACAATCTCTCACGTGATCCATCACTTCATTGTCTACACACACTGGACTTCCTCTGTAGTTTTTACACTTTATCCTGCATTGTTATTGTTTTACCCTGTTCTAGCTCAATGCATTGTGTAATGCTTGAATCTGTATGACCAGCTTTTCACTGTACTTTGGTACATGTGACAATGATAAAACAATTCCAATTCCAGTACCATGCACCCACCACCCTCTGTATGAAAAACTCTCCTCTCTTGTGTCTTTCCCTTCCCACCTCATACTTCTGCCCTTTGCTTTTGGCTATGTATGGGGAGTCCGGGGAGGGGTAGCACCTTTGGTGAAGGGACTTGTCGTGTCCGTTCTGGGGCAGCTCACTCACCTTTTGTCCCAATCGGACACTCAGCGCTCACCTGTGGCTCCAAGGCTGTTTGCATGTGACAGTGACCACACCCTGGTCCACCATTTCGACAGGTGGGCTAAACCCGGTTGAGGATAGCCATTGGATCTCATACCCCGGTGAGACAAGGACACATGAAGTCAGCTCCGGCGGACTGGGGGGGGATGAGATCCAACAGCCAGGATGGTGGTTCTGCAATGCTCCGTGGAGAGCGAAGGGCATGACAATTCACAGCAGATATCACTGTCATCCACTGCAAACAGGGAAGACCCCGGTTTGTGACTCGGCCTTCCGAGGCTGGGAGAGCGGAACTGCCCCAGTGCAATGGTTTTTCTTCAAAAACTCTCCCACGCAGGATTCTTTGTAACTTGTCATCATTGATATGATAGACAGCAATCAATCAATGTGATCTTCCATCCTTCTATAAGGTCAATACTCTGCTTCTGCACTTCAAGACACAGTGCCTCCGGAAGGCAGCATTCATCATTAAAGACCCTCACTACGCAGGACATGCCCCCTTCTCTATCACCGTCTTTGAGAAGGAGGTACAGGAGCCTGAAGATATGCACCCAATGTTTTAGGAAAAGCCTCTTCCTCTCCACTATCAGATTTCAGAGCGGTCCATGAACTCATGAACACTACCTCACTATATTTTCTGTCTTTTTGCATTTCTTATCTATTTTTATGTATTTTATCATAAAGTTTAGTAATCTTTTTAATGTATTTCAATGTACTGCTGCTGCAAGACAACAAATTTCACGACAGGTCAGTGATAATAAACCCGATTCTGATTCACCTCTGTCTCAGGCCTTGGGAACATGGACCTTTCACGAACGTCATTTCCCTTGGGAATCGTTGGGGGAATGTTTGGTTTTCAAGCCAGCCGCAGGTGGAACAGGCAGACCACTCAATTAAAAATATTTTGTAATTTTCCATACTGGTCGGTGGGATCCCTATGCAATTTTCCAATAACAATTAGCAGACCCATCCAATGCGACAAAGTCTGGAGCAGCCTTACCTGAAACCCTTAAAGCAGGAGTTCCCAACCCTTTTTATGCCACGGACCCCTACCGTTAACCGAAGGGTCCATAGATTCTGGGTTGGGAACTCCTGCCTTAAAGGGCTCTACACTTAACGGGGCCAAATTCTCTGTCCCTATCTCCAACCGCCACCGTCCCCCGCCAGTCTCTGGTAGTGCCTCCTAACAGCTTGCTCACCTGCATCCTCTGCTGCCCCTCCCCTTTAAAAAATGAAGTTTGGATTAGCTCAGAAAAGGTTCCACCTGGTTTTCATCACTCCCACTCAGTGGGCACCGGCAGCCTGCCCATGGAATTCAAGCTAGCTTTGACCACAAATGTTGACAGTTCTTTGGCTGGCAAATATTTAGGAAATTTTCTAATTCCTTTATGGGGGCTTCAGCCCTGAATTCACTCAGACTTTATGCCTACACACTACCATAATTCTCTCATCCATTTATACTGCCTGATCTATTGGATATGTCCTATAAGCAACTCATAGCACTGACATAGAAGCATAATCTACTATTCCAACCCATCTGGGCTCATCCTATCAGAGATATTCCCTTTATTACACCCATCCTTCATTTTCTCTGTTACTGGAAATTAACGTGTTTTTTCTTCTCTCTCTTTTTCTTGTTCTCTATTTCATTCTCTCTTTCTGTCACTGTCTTTGTCTCTCTCTCTCTCATTTTCTCTCAGTCTCCCTTTCTGTCTGTCTGTTTCTCTCTGTCTATCTGTCTCTCTCCTTCTCTCTTTCTCTATCTCTCTCTCTGTTTCTCCATCTCTGTTTGTCTTCTTTGTGTCGGTCTGTCGCTCTCTCTATCTCTGTCTCTCTCTCTCTTTCTCTCTCTCTCTGTCTATCTCTCTGTGTCTCTTTCTCTATCTCTCTCTGTCTCCCTGTCTGTCTATCTGTCCCTCTCCCTCTCTCTTTCACCCTCTCTCTGATTCTGTTTGTATTTTCTCTCTGTCTCTGCCTCTGTCTCTGTCCCTTTCTCTGTCTGTCTGACTGACTCTCTCTTTCTCTCACTCTCTCTCTGTCACTCTCTATCTCTATCTGTCTCTCTCTCTCTCTCTGTGTCCTCAAAAACTGTTTCTCTCTCCATGGATGCCTGCTGTCTTTCCAGTGTTTTTTTTTATTAGCTCATATTCTCAGAATTTGCTGATGTTTTTGATTTTCATTTTCTGCCATAACTGTGTTGGGAGTGTGATACAAATGTGACTGAACATCCAAACGGAGGTCACAGAGTCAGAGAACAAATATAGAATATTGAACAATATAGCACAGTGCAGGCCCTTCAGCCCATAACGTTGTGCCAACCTGTAAACCTACTCTATAATCAATCTAACCCTTCCCTCCTACATAATCCTCCACTTGTCTTCCACCCATGTGCCAATTGTCACAGAGCTGTATAGCACAAAGGCAAGCTCTCCAACACAACCAGTCCACGCCCAGCTGGGTGGTCCCATTTGTCTGCATAGGTTTCATATCCCTCTAAGCCTTTCCTATCGATGAAACTGTATAAATACCTTCTAACTGCTCTTAATGTACCTTCCTGTCCCGATGAAGAGTCTCAGCACGAAATGTCAGCTGTTTATTCCCCTCCATAGATGCGGTCTGACTGGCTGTATTTATTTATTTAGAGATACAGCTTGGCTGACGGGGTGGAGATATGTCTCTACCAGAGGAGGTGTAAGGTGCTCCTTCCCTCCGTTAGCCCGCAGGTCACCCTTGGGCGAGGTGTAGCACCTGCTTAGCCCTCCCTATCAGGGTCACGTGAAGCGATGGGAGCAGGTGGTGGATGGTCGTATGAGCAGCTGGTGCATATCACAAGTCCTGGTTATGTGACCACTGACGCCAGGCAGACAATCTCTGAAGGGTATTGATAATAGCTGGGCTCACCCATCTTGTAAAGACACTGCCCTGGAGAAGACAATTGCAAACACTTCTGTAGAAAAATTTGCCAAGAACAATCATGATCATGAGACCATAATTGCCTACGTCATACGACATTGCACATAATGATGGTGTCATTGACCCTTCCAGCCCAATGAGCCACATGCCCAGCAACCCACCTGTTTAACCCTAGCCTAATCACAGGGCAATTTACAGAGACTGATTGACCCACTAACCAGTACGTCTTTGGACTGTGGAAGGAAACTCCAGTGTTTTGTGTGTTTTGCTCAAGATCTCCAGCATCTGTAGAATCTCTTGTGTTTATGATGTTCCTGCCTCAACCACTTCCTCCTGCTTCTGATTCCATATACTCATTAACATCTGCATAAAAAAAAGTTGAACCAAAGGTCCCCATTAAATGCCCTTTCTCCTTAAAACTATTCTCTTCAGTTTTAGTTTCCCCTACCCTGGTTCAATGATTCAGTGGTTCCATTTAATATCAAGGAATGTATACTTACTCTTACTCTTCACAGATGTCCACGAAACAGCAGAAAATCCTAAAGAATGAATGATAGAAAAACATTAGAAACCCAAAACCCTCTCCCCCGCTCCCAAGCACAAGCAGCAGCAAAGCATCTGCCCTCCCCGTCTCCCCACTTGTTCCAACAGAAAGCCCTCCCACCACCCACCATGCAAGCAATGGAAAGGCCCCCAAAGACACCATGATCTAGACTCCATCAAAAAACCACTGTTCATCCCAACAGTTAGACATCCCTCAATCTTTCTCTCTCACTGACAAGGGAGAGAGAGATATTGCTCCTGTCACAGTGAGGTGGGAGACTAAGTACTTGCCGTTTCAATGTTACAGTCTGCGGTGTCACTTTATTTTGATGTCACAAGGAGAACATACAAACTCCTTACAGACAGTGGTGGGAATTGAAACCGGATCGCTGGTACTGTAAAGCATTGTGCAAGCCACTATACTATCCTTGGGTCCACGTTCATCACTCCCTGAAAGTGGTTACACAGACTGATAGGGCGGTTAGGAAGTCATATGGCACGCTTCAATTTATTAGTCCTGACATTGAGCTCAAGAGTCAGGAAGTTAAGTATGCTGCAACTTTATAAAACTCTAGTTAGGCAGCATCTGGAGTATTGTGTACAGTTCTGGCTGCCCCATTATAGGAAGGACGACGAGGCTTTGGAGAGGGTGCAGAAGAGGTTTACCAGAATACTGCCAGGATTAGAGGGTGCGTGCTATCCTGAGAGGCTGGACAAACTTGGGGTGTTTTCTCTGGGGGGGGTCAGAGTCTGAGGGGCAGATCTGATAGAGGCTTATCGCATAGACAGACAATATCTTTTTCCCAGGTTCGAAACGTCGAATACCAGATGGCATGCATTTAAAGTGTAAGGGAATTTTTTTTACAGAGAGCGGTAGATGTGTAAAAAATCAAGACTTTTTTTTTCCCAGGGCTGAAATGGCTAGCATGAGAGGGCACAGTTTTAATGTGCTTGGAAGTAGGTACAGAGGATATATTGGGATAAGTGTTTTATGCAGAGAGTAGTGAGTGCGTGGAATAGGCTGCCGGTGACGGTGGGTCTTTTTTAAGAGAGTCCTGGACAGGTAAATGGAGCTCAGAAAAATAGAGGGCTATGGGTAACCCTAGGTAATTTCTCAGGTAAGGACATGTTCAGCACAGCTTTGTGGGCCAAAGGGCCTGTATTGTGCTGTAGGTTTTCTATGTTTCTATGTTTTTCGAGACATTTAAAGAGACACATGAATGTGAGGAAAAAGGAAGGATATGGACAGAAGGGCAAATTTGATCACAATTTCATTGGTTTGGAACAACATTGTGGGCCTTAGGGCCTAATCTTCAATATTCCATATTCCTAATAATATTCCATATTAATTTAGTGCCTTGAATTTGAATTCCCCAGTTTAGCTCAGATTAGATTTATTTGTCACATGTACATTCAAATTTACAGTAAAATGCGTTGTTTGTGTCAATGACCAACACCTTCCAAGGATGTGCTGAGGGCAGCCCGTACGTGTCACTATCTGTCACCACATATTGCATGTCATCAGCCCACTAACCCTAATCCGTACGCCTCTGGAATGTGGGAAGAAACTGGAGCGGTGGGGGGAAACGCGGGCGGTCACGTGGCGAACCTACAAACTCTTTACAGAAAGCAGCAGGAGTCGAACCCAGTTGCTGACACTGTAAAGCGATTGTACTGACCACTATGCTACCATGTCGCCCTGTGTTCTTTTGGTCAGGTTCGGCAGAGTAATACCAAGTTAGCTTGAGATGTCACCGAGACCCATTTTGTTTCAGCTTGTGGCCTTGGTGAATCGAGTTGTAGACTCTGTGGTTACATGGGCCTGGATAATATGCTGACCAGTCAAGGAGATGCACTGAAGGTCAACTTTGAAGAACTGCCGGACTCACAGGTAATAATGACAGTAAGTGCTATCCCTGGTGTTGCGTTGTTGCCTCTGAGAGAGAGGACAATGAGTTCAAGTGTTTCCAGTCCAGAGATATGACATTTTCAAAGCCCCAGTGAAAGTGCCCCACATGATATTTCAGATGGAATCCCACTGCCACTCTTTCTAAGGATTCCTGGCCCATATGCTACCTTTAGTACCATCAGAGGATAAGTTATAGAAACGGAATTAGGCCATCAAGGATGACTTACACTCAGAGGTCACCCTATTGGGCACCTCCTGTACTTCATAAAGTGGCCACTGACTATATGTCCATGATCTTCTGCTGCTGTAGCCCAACCACTTCAAGGTTCAACATGTTGGGCATTCAGAGATGTTCTTCTTCACACCACTGTTGTAACTCGTGGTTACTTGAGTTACCTTTGCCTTCCCATCAGCTTGAACCAGTCTGGCCATCCTCCTCTGACCTCTCTTATTAACACGGTGTTTTCACCCACAGAACTGCTGCTCACTGGATGTTTTTTGTTTCTCATATTCTCTGTAAATTCTAGAGACTGTTGTATGTGAAAATCCCAGGAGATCAGCAGTTTCTGAGATACTCAGACCTCTCCCTCTGGCACCAACAATCATTCCACAGTCAAAATCACTTAGATCACATTTCTTTCCCATTCTGATATTTAGCCTGAACAGCAACTGAACCTCTTGACCATGTCGGCATGTTTTTGTACATTGACTTCCTGCCACATGATTGGCTGATGAGATATTTGCGTTAACAAGTAGGCACACCGGTATACCTAATAACATGGCCATTGAGTGTATTTTTTTCCCCTTTCAACTGCATCCTCATGCAGTTGAAGAGAGAGACAAGACAATGCAATTGCTTCAGAAACTCAGCAGGTCAGGCAGCATCCGTGGAGGGGAAATGGACAGACGTATTTTGGGTTGGTTCCCTTCCTCTGGACTCTAGACTAAATGTCAAAGACAGAGAAGAAGGATATTTGGTGCAGGGCCAGTGAGGCAGGGCTCATGTAACTTGTGTGCTCTCTGTTCTTCCAGAAGTTTGGCTGTGCCAAAGCATTGTACATTTCTGATGCCGACAAGCGTAAGCACTTTCGAGTAGTTCTACAGCTTTTTCTCGGCAATGGACAGGAGGTTGGGACCTTCTACAGCAAATTGATCAAAGTCATTTCGAAGCCTTCCCAGAAAAAGCAGTCCATTAAAAACGCTGAACGTAAGTATGACTGGGAGAGGTTATGACGTTGACAGCGGGCTTTGGTTTAGATGAGTCTGTTGCTACATACTGACCCTTGCTCCAGACTACAAGACCTCAGCTGACATTATGGAACCACTGATGCAGTGTAGGAAGATTGTCTTTCAGATACAGTGTTAAACTCTTGTTCTGGCCTCTTACCTTAGTTGGACATAAAGATCTCCCTACATTCAATGGTTCAATGGTTCCGTTTAATATCAGAGAATGTACACAGTATACAGCTTGAAATTCTTACTCTTCACAGACATCCACGAAACAGAAGAAAAACCCCAAAGAATAAATGACAGAAAATGTGAGAACCCCAAAGCCCCCTTTCCCCTCTCCCACTTGCTTCAGCAAAAATATCAGCCTCCCTTCACTCACCGTGCAAACGATAGCAAAGCTCCCAGACCCCGTGATCTAGAGTCCATCCAAAAACTATTGTTCAAAAGACCACAAGGTGCATTCTACCTCTTAATCATCCTCACTGAGAACAGATGAAGGGTCTTGATCTGAAGTGTTGTCTGTCCATTCCCTCCATAGACACTGCCTGACCTGCTGAGTTCCTTCAGTGTTTTGTGTACTGCTTGTAAAGTTCAGACACAGCTTCAGATTGAGATTTCTTCAGTGGTTTGATCGGGGCATGACTGCGCGAACGCTTGGACATCAGCCAGTAAGAACAGTGAGAAGAGTTTAAAAGGAGACACCTTATAGAGTGGGCAACAGAGTAGAGGGAGACAGAGTAGAAAGGCTTTGGCTCAACGGGTCGAGGCGAGGTGGGTTTCCTGTGTAGAATACAGATAGGAAGTATGTCTGTGAGGCCGGTGTTCTGTGCCTGGTGTCAGATGTGGGAAGCCCTGGAGTCTCCCAGCCTCCCGGACAGCCACATCTGCACCAGGTGCGTCTAACTGCAGCTCCTTAGGGACCAGGTTAAGGAACTGGAGATGCAGCTTGATGATCTTCATCTGGTCAGGGAAAGTGAAGAGGTGATAGATAGGAGCAATAGGCAGGTCGTCACACCGGGGCCTCGGGAGACAGATAAGTGGGTAACAGTCAGGAAAGGGAAGGGCAGAAGTCAGAGGCTAGAGAGCACCGCTGTGGCTGCACCCCTTAACAATAAGTGCTCCTGTTTGAGTACTGTTGGGGGGGGATGGCCTACCTGGGGGAAGCAACAGTAGCCGCACCTCTAACACAGGGTCTGGCCCTGTGGCTCAGAATATAGGGAAAGGAAGAGGATGGCAGCAGTGATAGGGGACCCTATAGTTAGGGGGTCAGACTGGTGATTCTGGGGACGCAAGAAAGAAGCACGGATGGTAGTTTGCCCCCCAGGTGCCAGGGTCCGGGATGTTTCTGATCGCGTCCACGATATTCTGAAGTGAGAAGGAGAACAGCCAGAGGTCGTGGTACATACTGGTACCAACGACATAGGCAGGAAAAGGGAGGAGGTCCTGAAACCAAACTACAGGGAGTTAGGAATGAAGTTGAGAACCAGGACCTCAAAGGTAATCACCTTGGGATTACTGCCTGTGCCACATGACAATGAGTATAGGAATAGAGTGAGGTGGGGGATAAATGTGTGGCTGAGGAATTGGAGTTGGGGCAGGGATTCAGGTTTCTGGATCATTGGGACTTCTTTTGGGGCACGAGTGACTTGTACAAAAAGGACTGGTTGCACTTGAATCCCAGGGGTCCAATATCCTGTTGAGGAGGTTTGCTAAGGCTATTGGGAGAGCTTAAACTAGGATTTTGGGGGGTGGGATCCAAAATGAGGAGACGGAGGAAGAGGCGGTTGGCTCACAGATAGAGAAAGATTAGAGACAGTGTGAGAGGGAGGATAGGCAGGTGAAAGAGAAGGGATGCACTCAGACCGATGGTTTGAGATGTGTCTATTTCAATGCAAAGAGTATTATGAACAAAGCAGATGAGCTTAGAGTGTGGATCAGTACTTGGAGCTATGATGTTGTGGCCATTGCAGAGACTTGGATAGCTCAGGGGCAGGAATGGTTACTTCGAGTGCCAGGCTTTAGATGTTTCAGAAAGGACAGGAAGGGAGGCAAAAAAGGTGGGGGCATGGCACTGTTGATCAGGGATACTGTCACGACTGCAGAAAAGGAGGAAGACATGAAGGGATTGTCTACAGAGTCTCTGTGGGTGGAAGTTAGGAACAGGAAGGGGTCAATAACTCTACTGGGTGTTTTTTATAGACCACCCAATAGTAACAGGGACATCGAGGAGAAGATAGATAGACAGATTCTGGAAAGATGTAATAATAACAGGGTTTTGTGGTGGGATATTTTAATTTCCCAAATATTGATTAGCATTTCCCTAAGGCGAGGGGTTTAGATGGGTAGAGTTTGTTAGGTGTGTTCAGGAAGGTTTCTTGACACAATATGCAGATAAGCCTACAAGAGGAGAGGCTGTACTTGATTTGGTATTGGGAAATGAAGCTGGTCAGGTATCAGTTCTCTCAGTGGGAGAGAATTTTGAAGATAATGATCACAATTCTATCTCCTTTACCATAGCATTGGAGAGGAATAGGAACAGACAAGTTAGGAAAGCGTTTAATTGGAGTAAGGGGAAATATGAGGCTATCAGGCAGGAACTTGGAAGCATAAATTGGGAACAGATGTTCTCAGGGAAATGTACGGAAGAAATATGGCAAATATTCAGGGGATATTTGCGTGGAGTTCTGCATAGGTACATTTCAATGAGACGGGAAAGGATGGTAGGGTACAGGAACCGTGGTGTAGAAAGGCTTTTGTAAATCTAGTCAAGAAGAAAAGAAAAGCTTACAAAAAGTTCAAAAAACTAAGTAATGATAGAGATCTAGAAGATTATAAGGCTAGCAGGAAGGAGCTTAAGAAAGAAATTGGGAGAGCCAGAAAGGGCCATGAGAAGGCCTTGGTGGACAGGATTAAGGAAAACCCCAAGGCATTCTGTAAGTATGTGAAGAGCAAGAGGATAAGACGTGAGAGAATAGGACCTATCAAGTGTGATGATGGAAAAGAGTGTATGGAACCGGAGGAGATAGCAAAGGTATTTAATGGGTACTTTGCTTCAGTATTCACTGTGGAAAAGGATCTTGGTGATTGTAAGGATGACTTAGAGTGGACTGAAAAGCTTGAGCATGTAGATATTAAGAAAGAGGATGTGCTGGAGCTTTTGAAAAGCATCAAGTTGGATAAATCACTGGGACCAGATGGGATGTCCCCAGGCTACTGTGGGAAGCGAGGGAGGAGATTGGTGAGCCTCTGGTGATGATCTTTACATCATCAATGGGGAAGGGAGAGGTTCCGGAGGATTGGGGGGTTGCGGATGTTGTTCCATTATTCAAGAAAGGGAGTAGAGATAGCCTAGGGAATTATAGACCAGTGAGTCTTACTTCAGTGGTTGGTAAGTTGATGGAGAAGATCCTGACAGGCAGGATTTATGAACATTTGGAGAGGTATAATTTGATTAGGAATAGTCAGCATGGCTTTGTCAAAGGCAGGTCATGCCTTACAAGCCTGATTGAATTTTTTGAGGATGTGACTAAACATATTGATGAAGGTAGAGCAGTAGATGTATTGTATATGGATTTCAGCAAGGCATTTGACAAGGTACCCCATACAAGGCTTATTGAGAAAGTAAGGAGGCATGGGATCCAAGGGGACCTTGCTTTGTGGATCCAGAACTGGCTTGCCCACAAAAGGCAAAGAGTGGTTGTAGACGGGTCATATTCTGCATGGAGGTCGGTGACCAGTGATGTGCCTCAGTGATCTGTCTGGGACCCCTACTCTTCATGGTTTTTATAAATGACCTGGATGAGGAAGTGGAGGGATGGGTTAGTAAATTTGCTGATGACACAAAGGTTGGGGGTGTTGTGGATAGTGTGGAGGGGTGTCAGAGATTACAACGGGACATTGATAGGATGCAAAACTGGGCTGAGAAATGGCAGATGGAGTTCAACCCAGGTAAGTGTGAGGTGTTTCATTTTGGTAGGTCAAATATGATGACAGAATATAGTATTAATGGCAAGACTCTAGGCAGTGTGGAGGATTAGAGGGATCTTGGGGTCTAAGTCCATAGGACACTCAAAGCTGCAGTGCAGGTTGACTCTGTGGTTAAGAAAGCATACGGTGCATTGGCCTTCATCAATCATAGGATTGAGTGTAGGAGCCGAGAGGTAATGTTGCAGTTGTATAGGACAACTGGTCAGTTGTATAGGACCTTGGTCAGACCCCACTTGGCTCAGTTCTGATCGCCTCACTGTAGGAAGGATGTGGAAACCATAGAAAGGGTGCAAGGGAGATTTACAAGGATGTTGCCTGGATTGGGGAGCATGGCTTATGAGAATAGGTTGAGTGATCTCGGCCTTTTCTCCTTGGAGTGATGGAGGATGAGAGGTGACCTGATAGAGCTGTACAAGATGATGAGAGGCTTTGATCGTGTGGATAGTCAGAGCCTTTTTCACAGGGCTGAAATGGCTAGCACGAGAGGGCATAGTTTTAATGTGCTTGGAAGTAGCTACAAAGGAGATATTGGGTAAGTTTTTTTATGCAGAGAGTGGTGAGTGCGTGGAATGGGCTGTCGTTGATGGTAGTAGAGGCGGATATGATAGGGTCTTTTAAGAGACTGCTGGACAGGTATATGGAGCTCAGAAAAATAGAGGGTTATGGATAACAGTAGGTAATTTCTAAGGTAAGGACATGTTCGGCACAGCTTTGTGGGCCGAAGGGCCTAAATTGTGCTGTTGGTTTTCTATTTATTTATCTCATATACATGAGGGGGCAAATCCTCAGAATAGAGGGATGTCTGTTTGGAACAGAGATGAAGAAGAACTTCTTTAGCCAGAGTATAGTGGATCTGTGTAATTCGTTGCCACAGATGGCTGTGGAGGCCAAGTCATTTAAAGCAGATGTTGATCATCATCTGCATTATGTGCTGTGTCATAGGACAAAGGCGATCATGGTCTCATGACCTTGATTGTTCTTGGAAATTTTTTCTGCAGAAAAGGTTTGCCATTGCTTTCTTCTGGGCAGTGTCTTTACAAGACGGGTGACCCCAGCCTTTATCAGGACTCTTCGGAGATTATCTGCCTAGCATCAGTGGTCACATAACCAGGACTTGTCATATGCAGCAGCTGCTCATGCGACCATCCACCACCTGATCCCATAGCTTCACGTGACCCTGATTGATGGGGGGATGGCTAAACAGGTGCTACACCTTGCCCAAGGATGACCTGCAGGCTAGCAAAGGGAAGGAGCTCCTTACACCTCTTTTGGTAGAGACATATCTCCACCCCACCACCCCTGAAGGTTGGTAGGTTTTTGATTAATAAGGGTGACAAATGTTACTGGGAGAAGGCAGCAGAATAGGTTGAGAGGAATAATAAATCAGCCATGATGGAATGGTGGAGCAGACACGATAGGCTGAACAGCCTGATTCTGCACTGGAGGAACTCAACGGGTCAGACAACATCTGTTGAGGGAAACGGACAGTCGATGATTTAGGCTGGCTCCCTTTAACGAAAGTCCAGTGGAGCAGTCCAGATGAAGGGTCTCGACTGTGCACTTTCCTCCATGGATGCTGCCAGACCTGCTGTGATTTACTGTCCATGTCTCTAAAATGGACGCAGATTGACAATGTCCTCACGTGGAAAGTCCTGTCCATGTCACCTCCACAGTTCCCATCCTGAATAATGTTCGACGAGCTGTTTCTTTCATTGTGCCTAGTATGTATTTCGTCGGGCTCCAAGGTGGCCTTGTTTAATCGCCTGCGTTCTCAGACAGTCAGTACACGTTACCTGTGTGTGGATGGAGGAGAGTTCATCGCCAGTGCACGGCAGTGGGGAGCGTTTACTCTCCACTTGGGTAAGGGTTCAGATTCACTTACTTATTTATCACGAGAATATCGAAACAAACCGTGAAATGTGTCATTTGTGTTAACAACCAACACCCCTAAGGATGTGCTAAGTGTCGCCACACATTCTGGCGCCAGCATTCAGTAGCTTTCCCACAATGCTCAGTAGAACAACACAACTGGCAACAGTAACAGCAACCAAACAAACTCCGTTCCACCCAGCCACCCATTGACGTAGACAGGCCTCCAAACCCAGGACAGGCTACCTCCCCACCTCCAGTGGATTTGCAGAGTTTCAGATATCAGACCTCTAATTTCCCCCTGTGGGTTCATAGACATCAGGCCTCTGACTTCTGGAAATGCCAACCCACGGTCTTTGACCTTTGGGCCTCAACTTTTGGATTCACTGACTTCAGTCCTTTGTATTGACCCCAGGACCCAACAATCACAGGACTCCAAACTCCAGACATTGTATTCTGAACTTGGACGGACCTCTGATTCAGGACTTACCAACCTGTGGGGGGGTGGGGAGGGATCCGATCCCGATGTCTGCTGTCCTCGCTCATTGACCATGAGGATCGCTGGACTTTGTCCTGTGGACCACCGACTCTTGGCCTTGACTTCGACCTCTAATTCTCCCATTCTTTGCTCTAAACCCTAATCTGACCTCTAGTTCCCTGTGCTGTCCACATAACCATCCCTATGAGCCCAAATAACAATAGTCTGGGCCATGACCTCGATGGACATTGCAGCTCGGTAGCCATTTTGACCAGAGGCTAATGAGCGTTCATCGGGTTCACTGTGCATTGTGTTGGTGTTTGGAAAGGAAGTCATGAATCTGTGAGGCAGTGGTCAGAATTCAGCTGTATTTTGTCCAGGTTTTGACCCATGTTTTCAAAGGTACGTTAATTGGTCATTGTAAATTGTCCCGTGATTAAGTTCGGGTTAATCAGGGTTGTCGGATTTTGCAGGGGCGATGTGGCTCGAAGAGCTGGAAGGGCTTACTTCACGCTATATCACTAAATAAATAATGGGCCAAGGCCTTATGTGCAGTGTCAGTCCTGAGTTTCAGGAATCCAAGTCCAAGGTTATCGTCAAGTCTGCATATACGGTGAGGTGTACAGGTATAAGAAGAAGCCCTTGCTGGGAAACAGGGTATCTCCTCATTGTTCCAGTCTAACACCCTGTTGTTTCCCCTGCAGACACGGACTCCGGCCAGAAGGGTGATTTCTATCCTCATGATGGATACATTCGATATGGAACGGCAGTCAAATTAACCTGCACCACTTCTGGAGTCTGCCTCCCAAGCATGGTGTGTACATCTTCCGTGCGTTCACTTCAGACACCCTGCAGTTTGATCGGTGTTATTTTGTGTATTCACCAACTGTGAGAGAAAGATATTCCCTCAGGTGATAGCCCCATGCCCCACTCAGTACCAGTAATGAGCTTCGGAGACCCTTAAATGGGTGTAAAATGTACTACGTAGCCTGCCTTGCAATGGTTCCATGAACCAGGTTTGCTGAAGTGTCGAACACAGATAGATGCCTGAGGAATTCAGCAGGTGAGGTTATCAGCTTTGGAGGGAAATAAACAGTTGCCATTTCCGGCTGAGATCCTTTATCAGGACCGGAAAAGAAGGGAGTAGAAAGCCAGAATAAGAAGGTGGAGGAAGGGAAGGAGTACAAGTTGGCAGGTGATGGGTGAAACCAGGTGAGAGGGAAGGCAGGTGGGTAGGGGAAGGGAGGGGGATGAAGTAAGAAGCTGAGAGGTGATAGGTGGAAGACATAATTGGCTGAAGAAGAAGGAATCTGATAGGAGAGGAGAGCGGACTATGGGAGAAAGGGAAGGAGGAGGGGCACCAGACAGAGGTGATAGGCAGGTGAGGAGAAGAGAAGGGGTAAGAGGGGAGCCAGAATGTGGAATGGAAAAAGAGAGAAGGGGAGGTGGGAGAAATTACTAGAAATGAGAGAAATCAATGTTCATGCTGTCAGGTTGGAGGTTTCCCAGATGGAATATGACGTGTTGCTCCAGGTATTGTTAATATGTAGAGTTGTCTGTGGCTCAGTGCTCAGTGGATTGGACACTTGCCCCCAGTCTGAAACTGAGAAGCCCAGGTTAGAGACTCTTTCTGCCCCCACAGCCCCTACCCTGAGCAAATGGTGTTGCAGGAATATTGATCTGTCAGAGAAGCCATTTTACAAGACATTTGGATAAGTTCATGGATAAGAGGAAGTTTGAGGCAAATAGACCAAATGCAAGCAAATTGGACTATCTTAAGAGTTGCTGGTGAATACAGCAGGCCAGGCAGCATCTACAGGAAGAGGTACAGTCGATGTTTCGGGCCGAGACCCTTCGTCAGGTCTCGGCCCGAAACGTCGACTGTACCTCTTCCTAGAGATGCTGCCTGGCCTGCTGCGTTCACCAGCAACTTTTATGTGTGTTGCTTGAAATTCCAGCATCTGCAGATTTCCTCGTGTTTTGACTATCTTCTTGGGCACCATGATTGGCATGGACGAGTTGGGTTGAAAGGACCGTGCCCATGCTAGTGGGAACCCACTAATGGACTGAATCCAGAGCCTCTCTGATCTGAGCAGAACTTGAAAAGAATTATACCCAAGGCGTGACCATCACTAACATTTCTAGAATGTCTTGTCTAATCTTAGATTTAGAGGCTTGTTAAAGGACACCACAGGGCAGTCAGAACTCAGTTAGATATGGAAATCAACAGTGATTAATTAATGCTGTGCAATGTTTAACAATGTTAAACATATTAAATAAAAGTAGATGTTTGCTTGGTAGAAATGATCATTTATAGTGTATGGTTAATAACGATTAAATAATAATTATTTATAATATTGCGATAATAATATAATATAATTATAACAGGGTTCTATTACATTATATGATTATAGATGAAAATATGGGAATAAACTTATATAATATATATTATAGCATATAATTTTTATATTCATAGCAATATATTATATTATATGGGTGATAATTGTACTTTATTATTATCATTATTATTATTATTATTATTATTATTATTATTTATTTTCTCTCAGCTCGTTGGTAAAACTTGAGGTACGGGCATAGCCAAGCACTCTCATTTTCAATTCTTGGGAACTTTCAGACAATTCTAATGTTTATAGCATTGTAGCTTTCTCGAGATTTGTATAAATATTGCTGTGTAGCCCTAACTGTTTAATGCTATTGTGTAGTGACTTTGGGATGATACCAGTTGTAGATATTACTATCAGGACATTGTTTACCCTGGTCATGGTCCATAGTCTTTCAATTTCCTCCTTTCGTTCAGCTTACTTCTGGTGTTTTTCACCTATTGATTTCTGTATGTTATGTGTGTTTGGAATGGCTAGATCTATTAAGTAAGTTGCTCTTGCTTGTTTATCCTGTAATATTATGTATTGTCCTATCTGTAATAATGGATTGGTTGTGATAAAATATGTAGTACTCTGACTCCAAGACTAGACCAGGTTTGTACTTATAGCAAGGTTTGGTGTCTTTTATGAGTTTGTATTTTAAAGCAAGATTTTGGTGAATGATGTTTGCAACTTGATTGTTCCTGTGTAAGAAATCAGATTGAGTTAAACTGCTACAGGATCCTGCAATGTGTTGGATTGTTTCTGGTTTCTCTTGGCATTTTCTGCATTTATCATCTTGAATTTGTTGGTCTTTTATTATGTATTTTGATAACTTTTTGTGTTAACCACCTGGTCCTGTATTGCCACAAAGAACCCCTCTGTTTCTGGAAAGAGGTCTCCAACTCCAAGCCAAGTGTTCCACACTTCCTTGTCGATGTGCAGTCTGTCAGATTGTGGGGGTTTCTTCCATGTAGGGTCATGCTCTTCCTTTGGTTAACTTTTTCTTCTGTAGTGATAATTGCCTTACTGGACCTGACGAAGGGTCTTGGCCTGACACGTTGACTGTACCTCTTCCTAGAGATGCTGCCTGGCCTGCTGCGTTCACCAGCTACTTTGATGTGTGTTGTTATGAAAATGATTCTGGGATTGAAAGTCTTATCGTATGAAGAGCGCTTGATGCCTCTGGGTCAGTATTCACTGGAATTCAGAAGAATGAGAGGGGATCTCATTGTATCCTAGCGAATGTTGAAAGGCCTCAAAAGAGTGGATGAGGAGAAGGTGTTTCCTTTGCTGGGAGAGACTAAGACCAGAGGACACAGCCTCAGAATAGAGGGGTGTCCATTTAAAATGGAGATGAGGGGAATTTCTTTAGCCTGAGAGCGGTGATTCTGTAGAATTCATTGTCACAGTCAACCGTGGAGATCAAATCATTGGGTATATTTAAGGCAGTGGTTGATAGATTCTTGATTAGTCAGGGCATGAAGCGATACGGGGAGAAGGCAGGAGATCGGGTCTGAGAGTGAGATAGATCAGGCATGGTGAAATGGAGAGCAGACTAAATGGGCCAAATGGCCTAATTCTGCTCCTTTATCTTATGGTCTTATGTTTTTATTGTCTTATTCAATTATGTAAATTCTTCAGCTGCTGAGGTAGACTTTGTGGCCTCCAGGTCATGAGGCAGAGACCTTTGACTTCAAATTGGCCCAAATTCAAAAGCCACGAATGACTGTACTTGTGCTATTTGGTCACCAGCTGACATGTCTGGGCAATGGTGAGGTAACCTTGTTTTTCTTTGTGGTAATTGTGTGGACAGATCATTCGGAAGGTGTACAAGCAGTACGCAGTGCTGGATATCGATGAACCTGTTTCTCAACTCCACAAGTGCGCCTTCCACATCAAGGGAACCAACAGAATGTACCTGTGCCTCTCCAACGAGAAGATCATACAGTTCCAGGTACACTTGACCATCAGCTGCTTTTCCACTGCCGTGTTTTGGCCTATTCAATTGCCCAGATACAAAGATGAAAAGGATAGGTTTATCATTTGAACTAGAATATATCATTCAAGTTCAAATTGAAGTGTATTGTCATGGACACATGCACCCATATTTCTTTGCATTTACTGTGAATGCTGGCAAGAAAATGGTGACATATATGCACTTTGATAATAAATTTATTTGAACATTGAACTTTGAACTCAGCTTATACACACCGTGAGCATTAGCTGTTTGGAGCAGCAGAGTGGTATATTATATACACAAATTGCATAAACAATATAAATTAAACACAACTAACACAACAAAATAAGCAAAAATAAACATAGCGACATGAATGGAAGTTGAGGATATAGAGTCTATGGTAGAAATAGAGTTTCTCAGGTCCAGGTCAGAAATCTGATGGCAATGGGGAAGAAGCTGTTGTTGAACTATGACATGCAGGTCTCAGTCTCTTGCACCTCCTGCCCAATGGTAGCAATGAGAAAAGGACATGGCCTGGATGGTGGAGATCATTTAAGATCTATGCCACCTCTTATTGATGCCCCTGATGGTTGGGAGAGCTGTACCCATGATGGAACTAGATGAGTCCACCAACTCTCTGCAGCCTGTTGCGTTCTTGTGCACTGGAGTTCCAATGGACAAGAAGATTGGAGGGAGGCAAATGTTGTCCCCTTGTTCAAAAAAGGTAGTAGGGATAGTCCGGGTAATTATAGACCAGTGAGCCTTACATCTATGGTGGGAAAGCTGTTGGAAAAGGTTCTTAGAGATAGGATCTATGGGCATTTAGAGAATTATAGTCTGATCAGAGACAGTCAGCATGGCTTTGTGAAGGGCAGATTGTGTCTAACAAGCCTGATAGAGTTCTTTGAGGAGGTGACCAGGCATATAGATGAGGGTAGTGCAGTGGATGTGACCTATTTGGATTTTAGTAAGGCATTTGACAAGGTTCCACATGGTAGGCTTATTCAGAAAGTCAGAAGGCATGGGATCCAGGGAAGTTTGGCCAGGTGGATTCAGAATTGGCTTGCCTGCAGAAGGCAGAGGGTCGTGGTGGAGGGAGTACATTCGGATTGGAGGGTTGTGACTAGTGGTGTCCCACAAGCATCGGTTCTGGGACCTCTACTTTTCGTGATTTTTATTAACGACCTGGATGTGGGGGTAGAAGGGTGGGTTGGCAAGTTTGCAGACGACACAAAGGTTGGTGGTGTTGTAGATAGTGTAGAGGATTGTCAAAGATTGCAGAGAGACATTGATAGGATGCAGAAGTGGGCTGAGAAGTGGCAGATGGAGTTCAACCTGAAGAAGTGTGAGGTGGTACACTTTGCAAGGACAAACTCCAAGGCAGAGTACAAAGTAAATGACAGGATACTTGGTAGTGTGGAGGAGCAGAGGGATCAGGGGGTACATGTCCACAGATCCCTGAAAGTTGCCTCACAGGTAGATAGGGTAGTTAAGAAAGCTTATGGGGTGTTAGCTTTCATATGTCGAGGGATAGAGTTTAAGAGTTGCGAGGTAATGATGCAGCTCTATAAAACTCTGGTTAGGCCACAGTTGGAGTACTGTGTCCAGTTCTGGTCGCCTCACTATAGGAAGGATGTGGAAGCATTGGAAAGGGTAGAGAGGAGATTTACCAGGATGCTGCCTAGTTTAGAGAGTATGCATTATGATCAGAGATTAAATGAGCTAGGGCTTTACTCGTTGGAGAGAAGGAGGATGAGAGGAGACATGAGATATACAAGATATTAAAGAGGAATAGATAGAGTGGATAGCCAGCGCCTCTTCCCCAGGGCACCACTGCTCAATACAAGAGGACATGGCTTTAAGGTAAGGGGTGGGAAGTTCAAGGGGGATATTAGAGGAAAGTTTTTTACTCAGAGAGTGGTTGGTGCATGGAATGCACTGCCTGAGTCAATGGTGGAGGCAGATACACTAGTGAAATTTAAGAGACTACTAGACAGGTATATGGAGGAATTTAAGGTGGGGGGTTAGGAGGCAGGGATTGAGGGTTGGCACAACATTGTGGGATGAAGGGCCTGTACTGTGCTGTACTGTTCTATGTTCTATGTTCCATTCTAGGCTGGGAACCAACTGATTAGATTGCTTTCCACTGTAGAAATCTGTCTGATATACCGAATCACGGTCTTTGGTTTCTGGTTCCTCTACCCTACCCTGCTGTCCCAGATGGCACATTAGTTCCCGTTGGAGGAGAAGTGTGAAGTTATTCAGTTTTTATTTTTGTTTGATTTTATTTACAGGCATAGCACAGAACAGGCTCTTCTGGTCCAACAGGCTGCACCACCCTACAACCCACCTATTCAACCTTGGCCTAACCACTAGAAAATTTAGAATGACCAATTAACCGAGTAACTGGTATGTCATTGGACTGTGGGAGGAAATCCATATGGGTCACGGGGAGAACGTACAAACTTCTTACGGATAGAGCCGGAATTGAACTCTGAGCTCCAGAACTCCTGAACGGTAATAGAATCGCGCTAATCACTACACTACCGCTGAGCACGTCTGGGTTACTGATAAGACCAGCATTTATTGACCATGCCTGATTGCCCTTGAGAAGGTGCTGATGAAGTATTGTGGCTCCTCTGGTGAAGGTGTTGGCCAGACAGCACCCAGATTTAAACCCATTGATGATGTAGGACCATCGCTATATTTCCACATTTGACTTGGAAGATAGTATGCCTGGCTTTCCCATGTATTTTCTACCTTGTCATTTGTGTTACAGGTTGTTTCTTAGAGAGATACAGCACAGCATCAGGCCCTTCAGCCCATGTCTCTTTTTTTAATAGTTTATTTTCAAAATTTTGAAAAAAAAAATTAAATCAACGAGAACATACCAGCTCAGACGTGTAAAAATGAAATAAGCCAAAAAAAGGACATAATATTAGAGGGATGCTATCGTACAAAGTGCTCAAAAATACTAAACATTAAATCTCAAGTGAGGGACGTGAGAAATCAGCTGGGGGGAAATTGCTCCTCCGCCCCCGGCCTCGTCCAGGTAGGCAAGAAATGGATCCCAGATAGCCGAAAACTTTTTAATTGAATTGGATCTCAAGAACCTAAGTTTCTCCATCTGTATGACTGAGATCATATCAGCCATCCATCGCCGAAAGGGGGAGAAGGTGATTTCCATTCCCTCAAGATAAGTATTTTGGCGACAGTCATCCCCAGCATCAGAGACTGTTGTATGGCTGCAGCGAAACAAATAGTAGATTGCGAGCAGCCAAATATAGAGAGACCAGCTTCCAAGGGGAAGGATCTTTTATAGGCCTTTGAGTACCAGTCAAATATTTTGGACCAAAATCCAGTCAGTAATGGGCAAAACCAAAAGGTGTGTGACAACTTGGCCTCCATCCCTTGGCATCTATCACATATTGGCGAGACAGAAGTGTAAATGCTGTCTAATCTAAGTTTAGAGTAGTGGAGACGGTGAACAACTTTAAACTGGATCATTTAGCGTCTTCTGTTAACAGAGCAAGCCTGTATCATAGACAAACTCTTGTCCCAGGCAGCTTCAGATAATTCAATACCCAACTCCTCTCTCCAGGTGTCTCTAATCTTCACAGTAGACACTACAGTGCAATCATCAAACAAACATACAAATGAGATGAGATGCTTGGAGTCAGGAGGGCTCTTTAAAATATCAAAAAGTATATGTTTCCCTGGAAGGGTTTCAAAATTACAAATCTTAGATTGAATGTAGTGTCTAATTTGTAAGTAACGAAAAAAGTGTGAATGAGGCAGCTCAAGTTTCTCTTTCAGCGACTAAATGTTGCAAACCATCCCTCTATGTACAGGTCTTCAATAGAAACTACACCCTTCTCCCTCCAAGCATGGTAGGTTTTAAACATCTCTTTAAACTATCCCCTCACACCTTAAATGCCTGTCCTTTATCATTTGAAAGTCCTGCCCTGGGGAAAAAAAGATTCTGATTCTCTACCCTGTTTTCAGTCATAGTCATAGTCATGCTTTATTAATCCCGGGGGAAATTAGTTTTCGTTACAGTTGCTCCATATATAATAAATAGTAATAGAACCATAAATAGTTAAATAGTAATATGTAAATTATGCCAGTAAATTATGGAATAAGTCCAGGACCAGCCTAGTGGCTCAGGGTGTCTGACCCTCCAAGGGAGGAGTTGTAAAGTTTGATGGCCACAGGCAGGAATGACTTCCTATGATGCTCTGTGTTGCCTCTCGGTGGAATGAGTCTCTGGCTGAATGTACTCCTGTGCCCACCCAGTACATTATGTAGTGGATGGGAGACATTGACCAAGATTTTGCTTCTAATCATTTTATAATCTTTTATCAGGAACTTCTTTGAGCTATTATGCTTTTGGTGAAAGGTCTTCAACCTGAAATGTGAACTCCCTTTCTGTTTCTGTAGGTGCTGCTTTACCCATTGTGAGTTATCAGCATTCACTATTTAACTTCCTTGCTGAAACAGAAAATTTCACCTTTTCCTCCAACCACTCAATCTGCCCATCATCATATACTCCTCCCCACACTGTTTGCATCAGCCTTCCCCACCTCCCTTATTTGGTTCTGTATTCCTCCTTTCTATTCAGCACATCCTCCTCCTTAACACCAAGACGTTCCAGCACATCAACCGGTCTTACACTGTCCTTGCAAACTTCGAGGTCCCTCTCACTGGTGAAACCCCATTAATGATTCCACTATCTTCTGCTTTTTGTCACCTCCCAGCCTCTGTCCCCATTCCTGCTCTCCCCTTATCCATCTGCCTATCTTCCCTCCTTACTTGGATCCACCTATCACTTCCCAGCCTCTATCGCCATTCTCATTCTCCCTTCCTCTACCTCCCTATCACCCCTCTTCACCTGGATCCACCCATCACCTCCCAGCCTCTATCGCCATTCTCACTCTCTCCTCCTCCACTTCCCCATCACCTCTCCTCACCTGGATCCACCCATCACCTCCCAGCTCTTGATTATTTCCTTCTTCTCCCCTGTTTATACTGGCTATCTCCTTTCTGTCTTTAGTCCAGATGAAGCAAGGACCAGAAGCATCGACAGTCTATTTCCCTCCACAGATGCTCCACAGTTCCTCCAGCAGTTTTGTCTTTTTTTCGCCAGATCCCAACATCTATTGTATCTTGTGTCCACATTTACCTGAGTTTGGGATTCCCATGTTCTATGATGATGGGAGTAGTTTGCATGTCTCTAGATGAATAAATTGCTTATTGAGAATAAATTTTAATTTAATTTATTTATAAATACTTTTATGTTTGGAGGGAACCTGAGGGGGATCTTCTTCACTCAGAATGTGATGAAAGTGTGGAATGAGGTGCCAGTGGGGGTTGAGGTTCAATGTTCAAGGTTCAAAGTACATTTACTGTATTATCAAAGTATATATACATGCTACAACCTTGAGATTTGTCTCCTAACAGGCAGCCACCAAACAAAGAAACCCAAAAGGACCCAGAAAATAATGAAAACTATCGAACACCCAATGTGCAGGGAGAAAGAGAAAAAAACAGACCATATAAACAGTAAAACACAATCAAATAGCATTCTGTACTGAAGTCCACAAACAGAGTCTGTCCCCAGACCCTTCATTCAGCGCAGAGTCGAGTACACCTCATGGAGTGGCAAGCTGAACCAGCCTGTTCCTTGCCTCGGCCCCGGCACCCTGACCTTTTCAATCTAGCCCGGTGCTTAAGCCGGCGTCCAAACATCAGGTTCAGTCACTTTGGTACGTTCTGAGACCTGGACCCTGATGCCTCGATTTGGCCTGTACCCCCGCTTTCTGATTTGGCCCAGCGCTTCAATTGATCAAACCTTGGCTCTTCCCGGCTCTGGGTGATGGGTCTGCTGCCTTGCCTCGCCTCAGTTATTCCACATCGAATTGCCTCCATCCCAAGGGAAGTAGCAGACTATCACTGGCAATGATCATTTACCAAATAAGGCATGATTAACAAAGTGTTTAGTTATTTTCCTTGTTTTGTTAGCCACCAGACAGAGGTCTCTGAGATTCAGCAGCACCATCATAAACTGCTGATTATAACATTTAAGAGAAATTTGGACAGGTACATGGGTGGGACGGGTATGGAGGGCAGCACACAGAACATGCTGGGGAACTCGGCAGGCCTGGCAGCATCTATGGAGAAGAGAATAGTCGACGTTTTAGGCCAAAACCCTTCATCAGAATTGGAGAAAAAAGATGATGAGGAGTCAGAGCTAGAAGGTGGGGGGAGGGGAGGAAGAAACACAAGGAGATAGGTGAAACCTAGGGGGAGAGAGGAGTATTTACTAGTATTTGCTCTATAGGTATTTGGCAATAGTGAGTGTCTCCTGAATGATTAGATCTTTTGTTGTGGTCCTTCAAGGCGATCCCTTGCTCCAAAGAAGCCAATAAGGAAGTGTTGACTGATGGGGCCTGCTGGACAATTATTGGTACCGAGGCTGTGGAATACACATTCAGTGAGAGCCTGGCTCACCTGCACTCTCCTGTCACTCCTGTTCCTGTTATCAACAGTCTTGAGGTAAGATCTCCCTAGCATTGTTGAGTTGGGCTGAAGGGCCTATTTCCATCACGACTGAATTATTGGACCATAACATAGGCGTAGAATTAGGCCGTTCAGCCCATCAAGACTGCTCCGCCATTCCATCACGGCTGATTTATTATCTGTCTCAACCCTATTCTCCTGCCTTCTCACTGTAGCCTTAGATGCCCTTTCTAATCAAGAATCTATCAAACTCTGCTTTAAATATACCCATTGACTTGGCCTCCACAGCCATCTGTGGCAATTAATTCCACAGATTTACCACCCTCTGAGTAAAAAAATTCTGCCTCATCTCTGTTCGAATGGGATGTCTCTCTATTCTGAGTTTGTGCCCTCTGGTCCTGGATCTTACAAAGATTTACTATCACCTCTGCAAATGTACAATCTCAGTCCAGCGCCATTGAACCGAAGGGTAATGGAATCTATGTCCACATTTCCATGAAGGTGGCGGCACAACTAGGTAGGGTGGTGGAGAAGTCATTAGGCATGCTTGCCTTCATTAGTCTGTGCATTGAGCAGAATAATCAGGAAGTCATGGAGCTGTTCTATCAAACTCTGGTGGGACCACTCTTGGAGTTTTGGGTACGTTTCTGGTCAGCCCACTACAGGGAGGATGTGGAGGCTTTGGAGAGGGTGTAGAAGAGGTTTACCAGGGTATTATAGACACACGATTATTCAGGTCTAGGTGGCGCAGTGCATTGAGGTTGAGACTCAGAATTAGTTGATTTTAGGTTTGTAGGGATGGTTTTTGGGGGTAGCGCAGGGGAGTAAGGGGACAGGTTAGGGTTTAAGGACAGGCATGAGGGGAGTTAGAGGTCAGGGGCCGTAAGTGAAGAATTGGGTAGGAGCCCGAGTCCAGGTCGGAACATTCTGCGGTAGAAAGTCAGTGATTCCCATGGAAGGACGTTGGGTTGGCAAGTGCTTAGATGTAGACCAATGATACCCATGGTCAGTGACTGAGTTGGTGGGTCTCATGGATGGCGGCTGATGACCACCTCCCCAGGTCAATTAGCCCTGGGATTGGAGGTTGATTTGAGACAGGAATTCAACAGGTCCTGATAAAGGGTCTTGACCCAAAACATCGACTGTTCATTCCACTCCATAGATGCTGCCTGACCTGCTGTGTTTGTCCAGAATTTTGTGTGTATTACCTGGATGCTCTCTGGATTAGAGGGCACATGCTGTAAGGTGAGGTTGGAGAAACTTGGGTTGTTTTCCCTGGAGTGATGAAGGCTGAAAGGAGACCTGATTGAAGTTTATATAATTACAAGGGGCATGCAATGCTTATAAAAACTAATCACCCCACCTCCTCAGAAGTTTTCATGTTTTATTGTTTTACAACAGTGGATCACAGTGGATTTAATCTGGCTTTTTTTGACATTGATCAACAGAAAAAGGCTCTTTCATGTCAAAGTGAAAACAGATCTCTACAAAGTGATCTAAATCAATTACAAGTATAAAACACAAAATAATTTATTGCCTAAGTATTCACCCCCCCCCCCCGATTAATATGACACACCAAATCACCACTGGTGTAGCCAATTGGTTTTAGAAGTCACATAGTTAGTTAAATGGAGTTAAAAGGCACAACAGTGCCTCTTTCACCTCAGACAGATGAGGAAGTTTGGAATGGGCCCCCGAATCTTAAGAACTTTCTACAGGGGCACAACTGAGAGCATCCCGACTGGCTGCATCACTGCCTGGTATGGGAACTGTACCTCCCTTAATTGCAGGACTCTGCAGAGAGTGGTGCGGACAGCCCAGCGCATCTGTAGGTGTGAACTTCCCATGATTCAGGACATTTACAAGGGCCTGAAGGATCATTGGGCACCTGAGTCATCCCAACTACAAACTGTTCCAGCTGCTACCATCTGGGAAGTGGTACTGCAGCATAAAAGCCAGGAGCGACAGGCTCCGGGACAGCTTCTTCCACCAGGACATCAGACCGATGAACTCATGCTGATTTGAGTGTATTTCTATATTACATTGACTGTTCTATTTATTATAAATTACTATGATTGCACGTGGCACATTTAGATGGAGACGTAACATAAAGATTTTTGCTCATGTATGTGAAGGATGAAAAAAATGAAGTCAATTCAATTCAATTCACTCAACCATACATGAATACCCATGAATACAGCCAAATGAAACAGCGTTAATCCTGGGCCAAGGTGCAAATGCCAGTACCAATGGTCACACACAACACAAGGCACATATAAGATAGGAAGCATGTATAAGATATGAGTAAAGTACGGTCACACAAGAAATATAGTCCATGAATGTTGGAGAAATCTGCATTCGAAAATGATGCAGCTTGCCTTCTGCTGAGCGAACACTGGGGTGGCAGCAATGAATCCAGTTTGGACACTGCGCCACGCCACCTGTAGTGGAGTGCAACTGGTTCCGATGCCTTTCTCCTGGGTGGCTGTAAACAGGCAACACTGCGGCTTGAGGCCTAGTCCCCAATACCACTGAGGCCACACAGCTCCCCCGCTATCCATTGTTCAAGATGGATTTGTTAAGTGAACGCTGTCTTGAATTTTTGAGGCAGTAACAAGGAGGGAGGGTGTTTGATGGAATTTACAGCATAGTTTTTGACAAGGCCCCACTTAGCAGTATGATCAAATCTCCAAAGGAATGTAGTATATTGGATCCAAAGTTACCTCCAAGATGAAGGGCAATGATTGGCCAGTGTTTCTGTGATTAGAAAACTGTTGAGGTTCTAAAGGTCTCACTACTCAATCCCTTGTTCTCTTGGTGCTCTTGACCCCAGTGTGAAAGATCTGCTCATCTCACTTCTAGTTTCACCTGAGTAAGATCTCTTCACACCCATCCTCACGATGGAAGAGAGAGGAGAGAAACCTGTCATTTGTTTGAATTTTGTGTCTGGGTCACTGACTGACTTCTCTTGCTCTCGGGTGACTGTAACCTGACTGAGTTTGTTCTTGCTTCCCAAGCTGAATGGAGGAGGTGACGTGGCAATGTTAGAAATCCAAGGAGAAAGCTTCAGCCCCGACCTGAAAGTGTGGTTTGGTGACGTGGAGGCTGAGACAATGTACAGGTAAGGAAGAAGTTAGAAGTTAGATCTGCGCTGATCTGATTTGTTGCAAATGATGCATTTCATTGTACGATTCAAAATTCGATGTTTATGTGACAAGTAGAGCCAATCTTGAGATTGCAAAAGAACACAGCAGGATCAAGTTGGAGATGCAAGCAGAGAAATAACAGATAGAGTTTAACCCAGGCATTGCTAGGGGTTGCACTTTGGAAGATTAAATGTATTTGAAAAGTACGTAGTTAATTTCACAGCTCAAAGCCCCAGTGGAAGGTCAGTCTTTTACCCAGGGAAGTGGAGTCTGATACTGGAAGGGTGGTTTCAGAATCAGAATCAGGTTTAATATCACTGACATATGTCATGAAGTTTGTTGTCTTTGCTACAGCAGTACATTGCAATACATATTAATAGAGAGAAAAACAGGAATTATAGTAAATATACATATGTTAAATAGTTAAACTAAATAGGTAGTGTTCATGGGTTCATTTAGAAATTGACTGGCAGAGGGGAAGAAGTTGTTCCTGAATCGTTGAGTGTGTGTCTTCAGGAACAGTTTCTTCCCCTCTGCCATCCAATTTAAGGTGAGACAGGAAAGATTTACAGGGGAAAGCTTTGAGGAGCAAGTTTTTCACACAGAGGGTGGTGGGTATATGGAACGAGCTGCCAGAGGAAGTGGTAGAGGCGGGTACAATTACAACACTTAAAAGACATTTGGACAGGTTCATGGATGGGAAAGGCTTAGACGGGCATGTGTTAAATGCTGGTAACTGATACCCCGCTTAGTCTGGCACTTAAACAAATTGTCTGTTTCCATAAGACCATAGGAAGTAGGAGCAGAATTAGACATTCCACCATTGAGTCTGCTCTGCCATTCCATCATCAGTGATTTAGCATCCCTCTCAACCCCATTCTCCTGTAACCTTTGATGCTGTTACTAGTCATGAAACTATCAATCTCTGCTTTAAATATACCCAATAACTTGGCCACCTGTGGCAACAAATTCTACAGACTCACCACCCTCTGGCTAAAGAAATTCCTCCTTACATCTGTTTGAAAGAGATGCCCTTTGATTCTGAGACTGTGCCTTCTGGTCCTAGACTTTCCCACTATTCAAAATTTTGTCACTACATCCACTCTATCTAGGTCAGTGAGCCTGACAACAGTAGTTAATTATTGGGAAGTATTCTAAGGAAAAAGCCGGAGAGCTGTAGAAGATGGAGCCCCTCTGACTGGAGGTCTGTGGCGAGTGCCACAGGGATTGGTGCTGGGTCCGTTGTTGTTTGTCATCTATTGTCTATCACAAATCTGGATGTTAGTGTGGTAAAGTGGGTCAGTATATTGCAGAATTCTCCTGCTATTTGCATGATGTATATTCCTATGACTGTGTATGTAAGCCCACAACAAATTTAAAGAAAAGACAGCAACATGGAGGTGTCAGAAGTTGAGATGGAGTCTAGGAAATGACCTCAAGCTGACCTAATGGGGAACCATGGGATGGAAGGAAGGAAAGGGACTGAAACCTGGTGGTCTAGTGGCTAGGATTCGGCACTCTCAGCGTTTTGCCCCAGGTTTCGACTCCTGGCCAGGGAACTCAAGTTTCAACGCATTTCACTAGATGTTGCACGTGGGGTTCCCAGGGAATTTAATTCAGAGAATATTGAGGCACTGCGGTAGTGTAGCAGCATGAGGCTATTACAGCTTGGGGTGTTGGAGTTCAGAATTCAATTGAAGAGCTATCTATAGGGAGTTCTATTTTTCAGCCCTTCGAGCTGTACTGCCCAGCAACCTCTAATTTTACCCCAGTCTAATCACAGGACAATTTACAATGACCAATTAACCTGCTAGCCGGATATCTTTGGACTGCGAGATGAAACCAGGGCACCCGGTGGAAACCCACATGGTCACAGGAAGAACATTCAACCTCCTTACAGATAATAGCAAGTGAACCTAGGTTGCTGGTACTGTAAAGTGTTGGGCTAACTACCAGGATGGTAGCCGCCCTAAACCGTGAATGTGTGGATTTCCTCTGGATGCTACGGTTTCCTCCCATAGTCCAAAGACATACCAGTAAATTGGTTAATTGGTCCTTGTAAATTTTGTGGTTAATTTGGTGCATTGCCGAAGGGTTTTGGCTCGTAATGTCAAATGTGCTCTTCTCCTAGATGCTGCCTGGCCTGCTGAGTTCCTCCAGCGTTTTGTGTGTGTTACTCGGATTTCCAGCCTCTGCAGATTTTCTCTTGTTTGTGATTAGCTTGCTGGGTGGGCCGGAAGGGCCTGTTATGTGCTGTATCTCTGAAATAAAATAATTGTTTCAATGTGCTCATGACAAATAAACTTGAATCTTGACACAAGGGAGTGTGGGTATGGAAGAGTGAAGAGCGGAACTGAAATCGGCACCTTGTCTTCACAGAAACCCCAAGTCCCTCCTGTGCGTGGTGCCCGATATCAGCTCGTACAGCAGTGAGTGGCGTTGGCTTCGTCAGCCCATCACGGCGCCTCTCTTCCTGATGCGGAGTGACGGACTCATCTTCTCCAGCGCCTTCTCCTTCACCTACACCCCTGAGCAGAGCTGCTTTCCTGGTCAGAGGGTGGTTCGGGAAATCCCTGAGGACTCCGACAACTTCCTCAACACTATCCATCAGGAGTTCACTCGCACCAACTTCCACCTCTTCATGCAGAGCTAAGAGGGGAAAAGCCAAGGTCTCCTTCCATTGTATTGTGTTCCGGGTCAAGCTAATGTCCTATATCTGTCACTCTGAGTTTCCTGACTTGTATCGGTTCCTAGTCAGACAACACATTCTTAAAGTTAGATTCATAGAACACTATAGCACAGCCACAGGCCCTTTGGCCCATCTAGTCCATGCCAAACTGTTATTCTGCCCATTCCCATTGACCTCTACCTGGACCATAGCTCTCCATACCCCTCCCATCCATGTACCAATCCAAGCTTCTCTTAAATATTGCAATCAATCCTGGATCCACACTTGTGCTGGCAGCTCATTCCACACTCTCACCACCCTCAGAGTGAAGAAGCTCCCCCTCAGGTTCTCTTAAATATTTCACCTTTCACCCTTAACCTATGACCTTCAGTTCTAGTCTCACCCAATCTCATTGGAAAAAGCCTGTTTGCATTTACCCTATCTATACACCTCATAATTTTGTGTCATCATCATGTGCTGTGTGGTATGACATGGGCAGGCATGGTCTTGACCGTGATTGTTCTTGGCAAATTTTTCTACGGAAGTGGTTTTCCATTGCCTTCTTCTGGGCGGTGTCTTTACAAGATGGGTGAGCCCAGCCATTATCAATATTCTTCAGAGATTGTCTGTCTGGTGTCAGACCAGGACTTGTGATCTGCACCGGCTGCTCACACGACCACCCACCACCTGCTCCCATGATTTCACGTGACCCTGACTGGGGGGCTAAGCAGGTGCTTCACCTTGCCCAAAGGTGACCTGCAGGCTAGCAGAGGGAAGGAGCCCTTACATTTCCTTTGGTAGAGACATATCTCCACCCCACCACCCAATAATTTAGGGTACCTCTATCAAATCTCCCCTCATTTTCCTGTGCTCCAGGCAATAAAGTCCTGACCTATTCAACCTCTCCCTATAACTCAGGACCGCAAGTCCAGGCAACATTCTTGTAAATTTTCTCTGGATTCTTTCAATACTATTAGCATATTTCCTGTAGCTAGGTGACCAGAAATGCACGCAGGTTAGCTTTATGTTTAAATTTTATCCATACTACTAACCCCGACGCCACCCCCACCCCACCATGGGCCAGTGCCTCAATTCCCTCTGTATGTCCAGAAGCACGTCGAGCCTGAAGAGTCTTGCAGGTCTCTGTTCTCCCCAACTCTCACATCTACGCACCTCTCAGAGATCCTCTTCAATGTTCAAAGTAAATTTGTGATCAAAGTACTGTACATACATGTCACCACATACAACCCTGAGACTCACTGTCTTGCAGGCATACTCTGTAAATGCAAGAGCCATAATGCAATCAAGAAAAGACCACACCCAATAGCACAGACGAACAACTAATGTGCAAAGGACAATGAACTGTGCAAATACAAAAAGAAAATAAATAATAATCATCATAAATAAGCAATAAGTATTGGGAACATGAGATGAAGAGTCCTTGAAAGTGAGTCCATAGCTTGTGGGAATAGTTAAGTGAGGGGGCAAGTGAAGTTGAGTGAAGTTAACCCCTTTTGTTCAAGAGCCTGATGGTAGAGTGGTAATAACTGATCCTGAGGTGTGAGTTCTGAGGCTCCTTTACCTCTTTCCTGATGGCAGCAGTGAGAAGAGAGCATGGCCTGGGTGGTGGGGTCTCTGATGATGGATGCTGCTTACCTGTGACAACACTCCGTGTAGATGTGCTCTATGATGGGTAGGGCTTGACACTCTTCTGGCACCCCCTACCCGACACCCCCCCATCCCCATCTTTTTCCTGTGTTTTGACATTCATCCTTTGTGACAGAGCACCTCGAAATGTTTTGCCCTTAAAGGATCTGTATACCGTACAGTAACTTGAGGTGTTGATAAGTAGGGACTCCTAACATTCGATCACATTCCCTAGGACATAGAAGAATCCACACACTACAGGCCCTTTGGCCCACAATGTTGTGCCGACTTATTACCTAATCCAAGATCAATCTAACCCTTTCCTCCCACATCACCCTCCATTTTACTATCATCCTTGGGTCTATCTGAGAGTCTCTGAAAAGTCCCTAATGTACCTGCCTTGACCACCAATGAGTTCCACACACCCACCACTCTCTGTAAAACCTTACCTCTCTGATGTCCACATAAATGCCACAATCCTAACCCGTGCGTCTTTGGAATGTGGGAGGAAACCAGTGCATCCGGAGGAATTCCACACGATCAGAGGGAGAATGTAGAGAGCAGTGGGAATTGATCCCCAGCTGGTGATCGCTTGCGTTGTAAATTGTTATGCTGACCGCTAGGCTATTGTACCACCCTAATTGCGACAATCTACGCCAGTCAGCACAAACTACGCTGCTGGAGGAACTCAGTTGGTCAGGCAGCAATTGTGGAGAGAAAATAGGCAGTCGACGCTTTGGGCTGAGACCCTTCATCTGGACTGGAAGATAGAGGGGATACCTGTGTAATGAAGTGAGTTGGAGTGATGAAGCAAACGCTGGGAAGCCACAGGTGAGGAGAGGTGATGGGCAGATGGAGGAGGGAAGAGGGAGGTAGTAACAGAGGCTGGGAGGTGATAGGTGGAAGCTGTAAAAGTCTGACAAAGAGGGAATCTGATAGGAAAGGACAGTGGACCATGGAAGAAAGTAGACCATAGGTGAAGAGAAGAGGAGGGATGAGAGGGGAGCCAAAATGGAAAAAAGAGTGGTGAGAGAGGGTTGAGAAATGATTGGGTTGGAGGAGGGGGAGTGGAAATAGTGACAGAGGCTGGGAATTGATAGGTGGATCCCTGTGGGAGGAGTATGTGGGTGATTGGCAGATGGAATAGGAGGAGGGGGCCCTGTGGGAGGAGTGTGTGGGTGATTGGCAGATGGAATGGGGGGGAGGGTACCCAGTGGGAGGAGTCTGTGGGTGACTGGCAGAAGTAATAGAGGGAAGGGGGCCCAGAGGGAGGATTGTGTGGGTGATTGGCAGATGTAATGGGAGGAAGGGACAAGTGGGAGGAGTCTGTGGGCGACTGGTAGACGAATGGGTGGGAAGGGAGAGAGACAGATGATTTGGGGGCTGGGGATGTGTGGGTGTAGGAGGAAAAGGGCAAGTCAGAAAGTCAAGAAGAAATTAATAGAGGCGGGAGCAGGTTAACTGAAATGGAATGATGCCCCAATCATTTACGTGTGACCAATTTTCAATCCTATGCCTGACAAAGTGCTGGAGGAACTCAGCTAGTCAGGCAGCATCTATGGTGGGGAATATAAAGTCAACGGTTCAGGGCAAAACCCTGTATCAGGACTAGAAAGGAAGGGGACAGAAGCCAGAATAAGAATCTTAGGGGAGGGGAAGAGGCACAACCTGGCAGGTGATAGGTGAGACCCAGTGAGGGGGAAGGTATGTGGGTGGAAGAGGGAGGTGAATTGAGAAGCTGGAAGATGATAGGTGGAGACAGTTGAAAGGCTGGGAAAGAAGGAATCTGATAGGAATAGACTATGGGAGAAAGGGAAGAAAGTGGAGAAGAAGAGGGAGATGTTAAGAGAAGAGAAGGGGGGAAACAAGAGGAGATAATGAGTGTGTGAGGAGAAGAGAAGGAGTGGGAGGGGGAGAACTTACTGGAAGTTAGGGAAATTGATGTTCATCCCATTCAGGTAGGAGCCTGCCAAGATGATGTGGTGTTGCTCCTCCAACCTGAGTGTGGCCTCTTCGTGGCAGTAGAGGAGGCCATGGACAGACATGGAATGGGAATAGGAAGTCAAACTGAAATGGGTGGCCACTGGGAAATCCTGCATTTGTGGTGGACAGTGAATGTGCTCGACGAAGCAGTCCCCCAGTCAGCTTCAGGTCCCACCAATGTAAAGGGGACCCAGACGATTACAATAGATGACCCCAACAGACTTACAGGTGAAAAGTTACTTTACCTAGAGGGACAGTGTTTGTGTCTTTGCATCCAGTTTCCTTAGAGTGGCCCTTTATTTACCCTCCCCCTCAGTCTGTAAAGTTGGAACAAGCACAATTTCAGGGCTGATATCTTCAACACGAGAGCACTCACCAGTGTAAGGTGGTGATATTGGAATATGTGTGTAGAACATGGCAACTCCTTTCCCAGCAGAGTAACCAGCTATCATTAAGTGCAAATCCTACCTGGAAAAATCAAGGGAAAAAATTCATATTTCGTTCTGTGGGATGCGTGTAATTGCTGAGATTTTTCTGTACATTGATGTCAAAGAATAAACCTGAATATTGCTTGCTTGGGAAAGGTCTGGTTGTATTTGTAGCCTTTTGAATGGGTCTAGCATGTCCAAAAGAGAAAAGACAGATGAGCTTTATTTTGCCACATGTACATAGAAACACACAGTGAAATACGTTGTTTGCGTCAGCGACCCACACTGTCCGAGGATGTGTTGGAAGTAGCCTGCAAGTGTCGCTTCTGGCACCAGCATCGCATGCCCAGAACTTACTAGCCCTAACCCGTATGTCTCTCCTTCAAGAGGACCACAATCTTGTCGTAGGGTTTGGAGGCTTGTGTGCCTCATTGACCCATGCTGGCTGGAGTCAGGACTTCACGCTTTGGCTCTTGGTAGGGCCACCCATGCCAAACAGGTCAAAGGGTGGCGGCCTAACAAAGAGTGGTCTACCTGGTCCTCTAGGTTTGGGGGTTCAACTCAAGGATAACCCTGACTGGTCAAGCAAAACTGTTATGGAAACAGAAATGAATCCTAAAGGGACCTTCATTGCTGCCCTAAATGGCAGCAAAATAAAAAGAAAAACAGAGAAGAGTATGTCTTTGAACAGTGGGAGGGAACTGGAGTATCTGGAGGAAACGCACTTGGTCACGGGGAGAATGTAGAAGCTCCTTACAGACAGCAATGAGAATTGAAACACGATTTTCTGATCAGTGGTGCTATAAAGTATCTCACTAACCACCACGCTGCCTACAGGACTAGTGGTCCTGGGTCAGTTGCTGTTGCAGTGATTGTTGCTGAAAGGATGATACAGTCATGCGCACTGACCACTACACTGCCACACGGGACTGATGATCCTGGGTCAGTTGTGATTGTTGCCAATGCTGAAAGCCATGCCAAGGTGGAGGGCTAGCAAAGACCCTAGCCTGATTCTGGATGGCAGGACGATTCTGCCTGAACACTCCATACATGTCTCTCATGTGTTCCTGGTTAGTGAGGGAACGAAAGCTGTTTGGACTGTTTCCCAGTGGTTTCTTTACACATCTATCGTTGGTGGACATGGGTACCCATCCCATACCCAACACCTCCATCCCACCAAATGGGATGACAGGATTGGATGACCAGTTCTGCGGTCAGAGTCATACAGCATGTATACACCCCCCTTTGGCCCAGCTCATCCATACTGACCAAGGTGCCCAACTGACTAGGTGCCATTTGATGTGTTTGTCCCACACCCCACTGAATCCTTCCTATCGATATACTTGTCAGAATTCCTTAAAAATGTTACAATTTTACCCATTTCTATGTCAAGGTCAAAATGTTTATTGTAATCACAAGTACGTATGTGCAGAAGTGAAATGAAAAGCTTACATGCATCAGTTTTAGAGCCACATGGCATCGGATAAGCAGCATTAGAGTCATAGAGCACTACAGCACCAAAATGGGCCCTTCAGCCCATCTACTGCATGCTGAACTGTTAATCTACCTAGTCCCATCGACCTGCACCTGGACCATAACCATCTGTACCCCTCCCTTCCATGTACTTATCCAAACTTCTCTCAAGTGTTGAAATCAAACACACATCGGACATTGCAGTCCTGAAGAAGGGTTTCAGCTTGAAAGATTAACTGTTTATTCATTTCCACAGACCTGCTGACTTTCCCCAGCATTTTGTGTGTGTTGCTCTGGATTTTCAGGATCTGTAGAATCTCTTGTGTTTTGGACATAGAGCAGTACAGCACAGGAACAGGCTCTCTGGCCCACAATGCTGTGTCAAACCAAATAAATTAGCAATCAATAAATTAGTGTTTTCAAGAAAAATAACATAAACAGTTTTTACGAGAATGAATGTGTGGTAAACCATGTATATATGTTGTAACTCGGTTACCTGTCTGGACACACTCCTCTGCTGACTGCCCCTGTGGCTCCTCCCACAGAGTCCTATATAAAGGTGTTCGCCTTGCCCCTCCCCCTCAGTCCGGGGGCAGACACTCACTGTGGAGGTCGTATTGTACGGCGAATAAAAGCCTTTCAGTATTTTACCAAACCTCAGTCTTTTGGAGTAATTGAAGGTGCTTCAGAATGCAATTAGAGAAAAGCAAAGTCCACTTTAGTGCAGAGTGATCAGAGCCATCATCTTGTTGCTAAACTGTAATGATTAGGGTTGTATCAGTTGGTTCAGGAACTGAATAGTTGCTGAGAGTAGCTGTTCTTGAATATGGTAGTGTGGGACTTCAGGCTTCTGCATGCTGTGTCCATGGGTATAAGGGAGCATTTCTGGGACCGGTGCATTCTGGGATAGGGGTGACCATGTGGCAGCACGGTAGTGTAGTGGTTAACACAACGCTTGGCAGTACAGCTGACCTGAGTTCAATTCCCACTGCCTGTAAGGAGTTTGTACATCTCCCTGTGACTGCGTGGGTTTCCTCCGGGTGCTCTGGTTTCCTCCCACAGTCCACAGACATACCGGTTGTTAGGTTAATTAATCATTGTAAATTGTCCCGTGACTAGGTTAGGATTAAATCAGGGGATTGCTGGGCGGCACGTTTTGAAGGACTGGAAGGGCCTATTCCGCGATCTTATTGATCCAAATGAATAAATGAATAAATAATGAATTTGAAACTGTAAGCAGTGTGTATGGTAACATTGTAATACTGTGATGCTGTAATCACTGAATAAGCCTCATTTGGAAAAGGAATGAAACACAATGCAGACTAGCTGGCACCCACGGTGTTGTGCTCAGCAGCTCCTGCTTCATTTCGGAGAGGCCACAGGGTGTTATTCTATTTGGTTAAGGAACGTTGAGATTAAATATTTTGTCCGACTACTGCACCACTGGGGTTTTCCCCAATAGTACCTCAGCATGAATTTCTGCACGCTACCTGCGGCCACATATCGACCCGTCCGCACTGTTAACAAACACACTGGAGTCAGAAACAGGAGCTGCGCAATGCTCGGTGTTGGCAGACAGTAAGCAACAGTGCTGCCCGTCTTGACCTGTCAGGAACGATGTACTCTCAGTGGCCACATGATTAGACTCCCCCTGAACCTAATCAACTGGTCACTGAGTGTATGTTCGTGGTTTCTGTTGCTGTAGCCCATCCACTTCAAAGATCGACGTGCTGTGCATTTGGAGATAGCCCTCTGCAGACCACTGTAGTAACATTTGGTTATGAGTTACTGTTGCCTTCCTGTCAGCTTGAACCAATCTGGCTATTCTCTGACCTCTCTCATTAACAATTATTTTCACCCACAGAACTGCTGCTCACTGGATGCTTTTTTTGTTTTTCGCACCATTCTCTGTAAGCTCTCGGGACTGTTGTGTGTGAAAATCCCAGGAGGTCACCAGTTTTTTGAGATACTCAAACCACCTTGTCTGAAAGCTTGTTCCACACTCTCACCACCCTCTGAGTGAAGAAGTTTCCCCTCATGTTCCCCTTAATCGTTTCACCTTTTACTCTTAATCCATGACCTCAAGTTGTAGTCTCACCCAACCTCAAAGGAAAAAGCCTGCTTTCATTTAGCCTATTTACGCCCATAATAATTTTGTATATCTCTATCAAATCTCCCCTCAATCTTCTGCATTCTAAGGAATAAAGTCCTAACCTCTTCAACCAATCCATATAACTCAGACACTCAAGTCCCAGAACATCCTTGCAAATTTTCTTTGCACTCTTTCAACCCTATCTACATCTGTCCTGTAGGTAGGTGACCAAAACTGGACACAAGCCTCCAAATTAGGCCTCACCAACGCCTCATACAACTTCAGCATAACATCCCATCTCCTGTATTCAATACATTGAATTATGAAGGCTAATGTTCCAAAAGCATTTTTACGACCCTGTCTATCTGTGATGCCACTTTCAATGAATTATGGATTTTTATTCCCAGATCCCTCTGTTTGACTGCACTCCTCATTGCCCTACTACTTACCATGTAAAGTCTACCCTGGTTGGTCCTACTGAAGTGCAAAAGCTCACACTTGCCTGTGTTAAATTCCATCTGCCATTTTTAGCCCATTTTTCCAGTTGGTACAGATCCCAGTGCGAGCTTTGATAGTCTTCTGTGCCCCCCAACTACACCCCCAACCTTGGTTTCTTCTGCAAATTTGCTGATTCGGTTTACACACTATCATCCAGATTGTTAGTATAGATGACAAACAACATTGGACTCTTCAATGACAGAGTTTTAGAAAGGGAGAACAAATTAAGTGTCAGAACATTTGGGAATAAAGTTGATTACCTGAGACAATGTCATGTTGGTTTTAAGTTCACTTGGTATTTTATTTTTATTTTTTTTAAATTCAGCGATACAGCATGGAGCCGGCCATTCAGCCCTTTGAGCCGTGCTGCCCCAGCAACCCCCAAGAAACCGATTAACTCTAACCTAATCATGGGACAATTTACAAGGACCAACTAACCCACCTGGTATGCTTTTGGGCTGTGGGAGGACACCAGAGCACCCGGAGGAAACCCAGGCATTCCACGGGTGGACATAGAGAAACTCCTTACGGAGCGGTGCTGGTGTTGAACTCTGAGCACCGGTCACCCCGAGCTGTATCGCGTCACGTTAACCATTACACTACCATGGTGCCCATACTTAAGAGAAAAAGATTGGTGTGTTGAGAGAGAGGCTGGAAGGTGGCTGAGCTGAGCAACAGACATAAAATACCAGAGGAACTCAGCTGATTTGGCAGTGTCAATGGAAGGAAATTAACAGTTGAGCCAAGACCCTTCACTGGGACCTTCATGATGAGAGGCTGGACAAATCCTGGGTTGTTTTCTCTGGAGCAATGGAGGCTGAGGGGAGACATGACAGATGTTATAAGATTACACTGGGGCATGAAGGGTTCATTTTTTACTCAATGGTGGATGCCTGTTATGGTGGTAGAGGCAAATATTGAGATAGCCATATGAATATGAGGAAGATGGAGGGATATGGAGGTTGAGGGATTAGTTTTGAGGGGTTTTAGATTTACCTTTTAGCTGGTTCACTTTGGGCTGGAGGCCCTGTTCCTATGCTGTGCTGTTCTTTGTTCTAGGGCACTCATGTCCCTCCATCCACAGGTAGTACCTGGACCGCTGAGTTTCTCCCATATTTTCCCAAATTTTCCAGCATCTGCAGAATTGCGGATGTCAGAACTGTCTTCTGGTTTCTAACTTTACGGGGGATATGGCCCTAATCCAGGCCTGTAGGATTAGTGTTGTTGGGCAAAAGGGCCTGCTTCTGTCCTCTATGACTCCTTCAGGAATGAACAGCTCGCACGCTTTCACGATCTCGGTTTGTCACATGCCCTTTCCAGCAGCTGTCATACTTTCTCACCTGCTTCCACTGTGGTAAATTAGGGATGCACAGTGCCCATTTTGTGAAGAGTGATGTGTTAACCACAAGTCAATTAATTTTGCGGTGTACGTTGAGAGGTCAATGCTTGATGGGGCAGGCAGGAGATTTGACCTGTTCCATGGAATCCTTGATAGTTTTCTGAAAGTAATTCCATCAAAACCTTTATTAATCTACTGCTTAATCTTCATTCCAAGAAGAAAAATCTGACCCTATTAATCCCTCCAAATTCTCTTGGCATATGCAGTATTGGTTTCCCATGAAAAAATGTTCAGAAATTTACTAGAAAATGCACATGACAAATTGCTCATGAATGTTAGAGGGGAATTTTCTGGGAATCCTCTGTATACCAATGACCCCGCAACTTTGGTTTTCTTGAACTGTTTACCCCAGCAGTGTTTGTTTGAGTGGAACTAAGTGTTGAAGCAGGAGAATTTTGCTCCTCTGTCACTGTTTCTTGTGCTCAGCTCCCTCCCCAGACTCATTGCTGTTAGTGAGATATCATCTTTAACCAGCACCCCCTCCCCCCCATGGTCCCTGACCTTGCTGCCTTGGTAAAGCAATCAGCATAATCAAAGACCGCACCCACCCCAGACATTCTCTCTTCTCCTCTCTCCCATCGGGCAGAAGATACAAAAGTCTGAAAGCATATACCATTAGGCTCGAGGTCAGCTTCTATCACACCATTGTAAAATTATTGAATTGCCCCCTAGTGTGATAGATGGACATTTGACCTCACAATCGACCTTGTCATGACCTTGTACCTTGTTGACTGCTTGCACTAAACTTTCTCTGCAACACTGCATTCTGCACTGTTATTGCTTTTCCCTTACATTCCCCCAATGTATTGATGTGATGTTTTCTGTATGAACAGCATGCAAAATGAAGTTTTTTTTACTGCACGTAGAACGTAGAACAGTGTGGCACTGTACGTGCCCTTCAGCGCACGATATTGTACCAATGCTTTAATCTACTCTAAGATCAAACTAACCCTTTCCTCTCACATATTCCTCCATTTTTCTTTCATCCTTTGCACCTCTTAAGTATTTCTGGAATGTCCCTAAGCTACCTGCCTCCACTACCTCTCCTAGTAGCACGTTCCATGTATACACCACTTTCTGTGTAAAAAGCCTACTTCTAACATCTTCCCTATACTTTCCCCCAAACGCCAGCTTAAAGTATGCCTCTTTCTTGTGAAAAGGTCATGGGGAAAAATGTACCTTCATACACGTGACAATAAAGGCATCTGTTAGTCTTGCGAGACCATGGATCTGCGCCTGGAAAGTCTTCACTCTCCAGGGCGCAGGCCGGGGTAAGGTTGTATGGAAAACCGGCAGTTGCCCATGCTGCAAGTCTCCCCTCTCCACGACACCGATGTTGTCCAAGGGAAGGGCATTAGGATCCATACAGCTTGGCACCAGTGTCGTCGCAGAGCACTGTGTGATTGAGTGCCTTGCTCAAGGACACAGTATCTATAATCCTGATTTTTAAACTAATATTTGAGATTCCTTGTTCCAAGTTTAGTATAAGACCATAAGACTTAGGAACAGAATTAGGCCATTCAGCCCATTCAGTCTGCACCGCCATTCCATCCTGGCTGATTTATTATTCCTCGCAATCTCATTAGAATCATAGAAACAGGCTCTTCAGCCTGTCTATTTCAAAGTAAATTGTATTATTGAAGTATTATCATATATAACCCTGAGATTCATTTTCCTATGGACATACTCAGCTAATCTATTGGATAATAAATATAACAGGATCATAGAAAGCTCAACCAGAGTGCATAAGACAACAAACTGTGCAATGCAAATATAAATAAATGGCAATAAATAATGAGAACATGATATAAAGAATCATCGGTTCTAGGAACATCTCAATGGATGGGCAGGTGCGTGTAGTTATCCTCTTTTGTTCAAGAGCCTGATGGTTGAGGGGTAGTAACTGTTCTTGAACCTGGTGGTGTGGGTCATGAGGCTCCTGTACCTTGACAGCAGTGAGAAAAGAGCACGGCCTGGGTGGTGAGGATCTTTGATCATGGATGCTGCTTTCCTACAACAGTATTTCATATAGATGTGCTGAATAGTTGGGAGGGATTTACCCACGATGTATTGGGCCGAAGCCAGTAACTTTTGTAGGATTTTCTGTTCAAAGGCATTGGTATTTCCATACCAGGCTGTGATGCAGCCAGTCAGTATACTCTCCACTACACATCTATAGAAGTTTGTCAAAGTTTTAGCTGTCATGTCGAATCTTCGCAGACCTCCTAAGGAAGCAGAGGCGTTTCTGTGCTTTCTTTGCAACTGCACTTATGTACTGGGTCCAGGACAGGTCCTCTGAGATAGTAACACCCAGGAATTTAAAGTTGCTAACCCTCTCCACCTCATATCCTCTGATGAGGACTGCCTCATCTCTCTTTACCTCATTCAACCGCCTTCACCTATCAACCTCCACTTTAAATATACCCAAGTGACTAGGCCTCCACAGCTGTCTGTGGCAATGAAATCCACAGGTTCATGGTTGGACACTAACATGTGACATTATTGCTCTTAAATTGTTTGATGTGATTTCCTACATAGTATCCCATTGGTTATAAAGTCACTTGCAATGTCCTGAGGAAGCTGCCAGATTTTAATCTGTACTGTTTTTCAAGTCGTATGAGAGGCGATTATTTATTTGCGATTCTGTATTTAAAGTTGATATTTGAAATATCACACGTCGCTCAGCAGTTCCAGCTCTGCCACAAAATAGTGTCCCTTTTGCACGGAAATGTATTTCACTGACGTTCAATTATTTTCCTTCAAACAGAAACCCCGTATAATGTTTTGTTTTTCCTGGAAGGTAACTACCGTAGCTACTTGTGAAGAAAATACGCTCTCTCGTGCTCCCGCAGACTCACTGTATACTGGACCCAGTGTATGTATGGCTCTAGCTCACCCAGACAGGTCATGCTTCACGCCTGGGATCACAATGAGCCATTGAAAACCCTTCCTCAGTCTTTAGCTTCAGGTAATAACAGCTTGTGCTGTGTTAAGGAGAATGTTCCACGAGTAACTCCCAGAGGGTGAATGAGGTTCCAACTTTTGATTTTCCACTGGGGAGTGATAAAGCAGGTCATTTCCATTTTCTGCAGCTGGATAACCAACATAGCAACTTCTAATGAGAAAGTAAACTTCTGATGGAAAGTAAAGTCTAGAGGGTGTGAAGATCGGTGCTACCCACACTCTGGCCATCTTCCTGTTTCTCACATCGTAGAATGCCTTGGGGTTTTTCTTAATCCTACTCACCAAGGTCATCTCATGCCCCCTTTTAGCTCTCTTCAGTCCATTCTTCAGCTCTTTCCTGTCCACCTTGTAGCTCTCTAGAGCCTTGTCTGATCCTTGCTTTCTAATCCTTAAGTAAGCTTCTTTCTTCCTGACCAGATGTTCCAAAGTTCAAAGTTGAAAGTAAACTTTATTAGCAAAGTACATACTTGTTACCATCTACAACCCTGAGATTAATTTTCCTGTGGGCACACTTAACAAATCTACAGAGTAATAGCTATAACAGAATCAATGAAAGACCACCCAACTTGGACATTCAACCAGAGTGCAGAAGGCAACAAACCATGCAAATACAAAAAGAAGAAATAATAATATTAAATAAATAAGAAATAATAATAATAATAATAAATAAATAAGCAAAAAATGTTGAGAACATCAGATGACAAGTCCTTGAAAGTGAGTTAATTGGTTGTTTGAATATTTCAATGATGGGACAAATGAAGTTAAGTGAAGACCTTCCTGGACACAAATTCCATCCTAACCAAACCCCTTGCAATAATATGCAGCTTAATCAGTAGTGACCATCTCATGCTCATGGCTAAAGTGCAAACCACCTTCTCCTCTTCTCCTTTAAATCCCAGTCCTGAGATTCGTCAAGCGTTGTACACCCTTTGTTTTTCAAGAGCCTGTTGGTTGAGGGGTAGTAACCGTTCCTGATCCTGGTGGTGTAAGTCATGAGGCTCCTGTATCTTCTTCCTGGTGGCAGCAGTGAGAAGAAAGCATGTCCTGGGTAACAGGGGCCTTGATGATGGATGCTGCTTTCCCACAACAGTGTTTCATGTAGATGAGCTCAATGCTTGAACACATCTCTTGTCAATCATGATTCCTCCACTCAATCATCCTTCCCCTGCCTCAAGGGGACAAGCCCCATGCAAGAGCATCCGAACCAATCTTCACATCTCTGTTGACCATTTTTCAGAGTACATCTGTTCTCTATATATGCTCCCCAGTTTCTACCTAATAGCTTCAAAATTCTCCCTCCACCAATGAATTATGGTTCCATGCAGTCTGCTATTATCCCTCTACAAGGCTATAGTAAATGCCAGGGAGTTGTGGCCACTGTCTCCGAAAAGCTCTCCCATCGAGACATCTGACATCTGACCTGGTTTACTGACCTGCAACAGATCCAGAATGAATGACCTCTCCCCTATTTAGCCTGCCTACATACTGAGTTGGGAATCCTTCCTGGACAGACCTCACAAATTCCGTCCCATCCAAACCTCTTGCAGTAAGATGCACTTAATCAGTAGTGACCATCTCATGCTCATGGCCAAAGTGCAAACCACCCTCTCCTCTTCTCCTTTAAATCCCAGTCCTGAGATTCGTCAAGCTTTGTACACATCATGTCAAGTGCAGGAACATAAGAAGCTTCAGAGAGTAGTGGATTCTGCCCAACAAATCACAGGCGCATCCCTCCCCACCAATGGTAGTACTTAAATGAGGTGCTGCCTCAAGAAGGCAGCATGCACTTTAAAGATCCCCACCATCTGGGCCATGCCATCTTCTCACAGCTACCATCAGGCAGGAGATACAGAAGTCTGAACTCCAACACCATCAGGTTCATTAACAACTACTTCCCTTCAACCATTCAGTTCTTGAAACAACTAGCACAACCCTAATCACTACTTAAACTTAGCAACCCTATGTCCACTTCGATCACTTTGCACTAAAGTGAGCATTTTTCATTCTAATTATATAGTTTCTTGTAAAATTGTTCATCATTAAAGTTTATGTTTTTTTCTTGTGAATGTTGTGCATCTGATGCTCTGTTCCTGTGATACGTGCAAGTACGGTTTTTATTGCTCCTGTGCACACGTGTACTTGTGCAGATGGTAATAAACTTGTCATTGAACTGATGGTTTTTATGAGTAAAACCCTCATCAGCATCTGTTTGTGGACAGCCCCCTTTTTACAACTCGAATTTCTCCCTTCACAGTCTTATTAACATTTCCACCCTTGGATCCTGAGGAAGTTAATGACAAATGCAGTCCAGATTGTTGGAGTTTGCAACAAAGTTCCTGGGATGAGAAAGAGGATGATTCTATTACCAATGGTTAAAGAAAATAGAGCCATATTCTCTGGAGTTGAGAAGACTGGGTGTGCAGTGTGTATGATCTTTGGACGGGTACAATTGAGAGATGTCAAAATGTGTTCTTCCAAGGGAGAGTCTTGAATAAGGGGACATCTGTGCGTGTGCTTATATAATTACGTGTCTGTGTGCATGTGTGTGTTTGTGTCTGTGTGCATGTATGCATGTGGGGGGTGTGTGTATGTGTGTGTGTGTGTGTGTGTGTGTGTATGTATGTATATACCTGTGTGCAAGTGTGACTTTCTCTGTGAGTATGTGTGTGTGTGTGTGTGTGTGTGTGTGTGTGTGTGTGTGATTTCATGAGTGTCTGTTGTACATGAATGTGTGTGTGGATCCATGAAATGTACTGTAATATTACTGTACGATTTGAGGAGGCCAAGTGCATGCACCTCCTGGTAGGCTCTTCCAGTAAGGCAGAGCTATGGCTGCTGATATCAAAGCTATATTGAGTGTGGCATCAAAGAAGGGAGGTTGCAACAGGAGTTCTTTTGCTGTTGTTGCTTTGCCGGTTGGTTCATCTGTTTTGTTGTGTTCTGGGCTGTTCTGCTGAACATTGTGGGCGTGCAGTATTGGTGCAGGAGCATGTAATGACTCTTGCAGGCTGCCCCCAGCACATCTCTGGGTGTGTTGGCTTTTAACACAGACGACACATTTCACTGTATGTTTCCATGTACATGTGATAAATAAATCTGAATCTAAATCCCTCACTCATTCCTCCTCTCTCACTCCCTACCAGTCTTTCCTTGGGGATCAGCCATCCCAGACGCACGATAGGAGAGGGAAGGGAAACTGTAGAGGGAGATCACATTAATGATCGGGCTTGGGAGACAGGCAGCAGCCTTCAGTCTGGCTGCTCATTAAGGGCAGGGCCTCTCCTGCAGCTGGACAGTATTCAAAGGGTCGAGACGGTGCTCCAAGGACATGAACTGTTAGGGGCTTTGTGTTCTTGAGGCAGGGTGAAGTCTGTGCATCCTCCATCTGTGACACCTCGGACCGTATCAGTAAGCAGGGTCCCAGTAGAGCAAAATCGCCAGCTCCCCAAAGAAAGCCACCTCTGTGAGACTTGGCCTCAGTCATCACTAGCACATTGTACTCAAACTCACTTCAAGGAGAAGTACGACTTTAAGCATGAGGAAACAAGGCCTTGCTTATACTGACTGCTGAAAACTTTTATTAAAGGGAGCACAGAGATACCGCGGCAGCTGTGCGTGAAATGATTATAATTCCGAATTCAGGCTTACAAGGAGGTGCTAACTGAAGGAATGAAATATCAGCGGATGTACAGGGTTCAACACCACACAGGGTATACACTCAGTGGCCATTTTATTAGGTACACCTGCACACCCACCTGTTAATGCAAATATTTGGTCAGCCAATCATGTGGCAGCAACTCAAGGTATGAAAGCATGCAGACATGGTCAAGAGGTTCAGTTGTTGTTCAGACCAAACATCAGAATGGGGAAGAAATGAGATCTAAGTGACTTTGACCACAGAATAATTGTTGGTGCCAAATGGGGTTTAGATTAGATTAGATTATGAGGATACTCAGTCCTCGTTTATTGTCATTTAGAGATGCATGCATTAAAAAATGATATAATGTTCCTCCAGAATGATATCACAAGAAACACAGGACAAACCAAGACTAAAACTGACAAAAACCACATAATTATAATATATAGTTACAAGAGTGCAAAGCAATACTGTAATTTGATAAGAGCAGACCATGGACACGGTAAAAAAATATCTCAAGTCCCAATAGCCCCATCATCTCACGCAGACGGTAGAAGGGAGAAACTCTCCCTGCCATGAACCTCCAAGCGCCGCAAACTTGCCGATGCAGCACCATTGAAGCATCCGACTGCAGCGGACTCTGAGTCTGTCCAAAAACTTCGAGCTTCCGCCCAGCCCTCCGACACCGAGTACCATCCTCTGTCGAGCGCTTTGACCCCACCCCGGCCGCTGAGCAACAAGCAAATCTGGAGATTTTGGATCACACAGTAGCAGCAGCAGCAAAGCAGGCATTTCAGAAGTTTCACCAGATGTTCCTCCGTGCTCTCACATCCGTCTCCATCAAATCAGGATTGTGCACGGCACCCTACTTGACAAATAACAAATATCACCACCGGAGTGGCCGCTGCGTGCTACGTCACACCACCATCTTCTCCTCTTCCGGGTGGTATGAGTATCTTAGAATATCTGATCCCCTTTGCGGAGGAATTAGAATCAGGTTTATTATCTCTAGCCTGTGATTCTGATTCTGATTCTAATTCCTCCCCAAAGGTGATCAGAAATACAGGATTGTCAGAGTTCATTTGATCTAACCGTCATCTTTCAGGACAGATCTACTACATGCAGAGTCTCATCCAAGTTAGAAAAATGTTCAACCCCTCTTCATACACAAGACTGCAGCATGCAATGCAGCTACCTGCTTTTCCAAAGTAATTTTCCCACCTCTGACTCTGAGTTATTTTTCTCAGTGTTTCTCAGGGAGGTGAGATGTGGAGAAGAGGCTAGGGAAGGGTCCGGGTGTCCAGTTATGTTTCTCTGTCCATCAGAACCATTGGCCATTCTTCCTGCCCAAACTATTCCCATTTTCATGCACTTGTAATTGACAAACTGAGGTCCTCACCCACCTTTAGGTTCATTTGGAGACATCTTCAATGCTGCCAGTCTCCCTGTATCATTGGGACTTCTCACTAGAATTTCCAAACCAAAGTTCTTCTGAGAGACTGAGTCCATTTTTATTTGTTTTCAAGTTTTTGTGAGTGAGAGAGAGAGAGAGAGAGAGAGAGAGAGAGAGACAGACAGACAGACAGACAGAGAGAGAGGGGAGAGAGAGAAACAGAGAATAGTGAGAGAGAGAGGGGAGAGAGAGAAACAGAGAATAGTGAGAGAGAGAGAGAGAGAGAGAGAAAGAGAGAGAGGGGAGAGAGAGAAAGAGAGAATAGTGAGAGAGAGAGAGAGAATGGTGAGAGAGAGGACAGGATGGGAGAAGGGTGAAGACATGCTAGCTACTTTTGGCTAGATATTTTGCTTAAATTTGTAGTTCCACTCAAAAGGCGGATAGGAAACCCTTTATAAATTAGTTCTGCTGCTGCTTTTAACTTCTTACTTCACTAGATCTGCTTTTATAGTTTTACTTGGTGAACTTTTGTTCAGCTGTTAAAGCCTAAAGCAGGGGCTCCTAGCTTTGTTCATGTTGTCATTAACTGAGGGGTCTGTGGACGGCTGGTTGGGAACCCCTGGTCTAAAACAAGATAAATACCGTAAACAGCAGAAGAATAAGCAGAAGGTGGCACCAATACTTAATCTGTACTTATCACTTCAATCTCCTGCTCGTGTAGTACAGAGATACCCACAGCTGCTCCATGTCCTCAGATAACATTTCCACCAGACCCGGCTGTAATTCCCTGGAGAGCTTCCATTATTTAGAAGTTTAAAAGCAGTGAATTGGAATGAGTTAGAAAGTCACAGAACCATAGACATATACATGATAGAAAATGGCATGTTGTTCCACCGTGTCACTACTGAACTTCTATGCCCACCAACATCAGTATTGTTTGCCTGCGCCAGGGTGGTACCCTTAAACTCAGTGACCAGGTTATTAGCTACCTCCTATACCTAATAAACTGGTCACTGAGTGTGTGTTCATGGTCTTCTGCTGCTATAGCCATCCATTTCAAGGTTCAAAGTGTTGTGATTTTGGAGATGCTCTTCTGCACACCACTTGGTTATTTGAGTTAGTGTTGTCTTTCTGTCAGCTTGAACCGGTCTGGCCATTCTCCTCTGACCTCTCTCATTAACAAGGGTTTTTTGTCCACAGAACTGCCCCTCACTGGATGCTTTTTTTTCGCATCATTCTCTGTAAACTCTAGGCTGTTGGGTGTGAAAATCCCAGGAGATCAGCAGTTTCCGAATTACTAAAACCACCCCATCTGACACCAACGATCATTCCATGGTCAAAGTCATTTCTTCCCCATTCTGATGTTTGGTCTGAACAGCAACTGAACCTCTTGATCACATCTGCGTGTTTTTTATATATTGAGTTGCTGCCACATGATTGGCTGATTAGATATTTGCATTAATGTGGTGTACAGGTGCGCCTAATTAAGAGGCCACAATATTAATTAAACTAGCCTTGTGGGCATACTCAATAAATCAATAGAATAATAACCATAACAGAATCACTGAAGTCTGTTGCATCTTGAAGCAGCCCGAATCAGATTGTCTATTCTGACTGTATCTGAGGAAAAGCCGCAGACAGCTTCTCATGAGCAGTAATGGAATAATGTTTTAATTGTTTCAGGGAGAGCATTTGATGGAATGTTGGAAAGAGCTCTCTAGCTTTAGACCATAGTCCATAAGACGCAGGAACAGAGTTCAGCCATTCAGCCCATTGAGTCTGATCGGCTATTCCATCATGGCTGATTTATTATCCGTTTGACCCCATTCTCTTGCCTTCTCTCCGTAACCTTTGACGCTCTTGCTAATCAAGAACCTATGATTCACCACTTTATACGTACCCAATGACTTGGCCTGCACAGCCATCTGTGGCAATGAATTCCACACATTTACTACTTTTTTGACCAAGAACTATCTTTCTCATCTCTGTTCTAAAGGCACATTCTTCTATTCTGAGGCTGTGCCCTCTGGTCCTCGTCTCTCCCACTATAGGAAAGCGTCCTCTCCACAACCACTCCATCTAGGCCTTTCAATATTTGATAGGTTTCAATGAGCATGCCCATCATTTTTCTAAACTCCAGTGAGTGCAGACCCAGAGCCATCAAACATTAAAGCTTTCATTCCTGGAATCATTCTTGTGAACCTCCTCTGGACCTTCTCCCACCCCAGCATATCTTTTCTTAGATACAGTGCCCAAGACTGCCCAAGTACAGTCTGACCAGTACCTTACAAAGCCTCAGCATTATATAATTTCTTTTATGTTCTAGTCCTCCTGAAATGAATGATAACATTGCACTTGCCTTCCGTACCACCAACTCAACATGCAGGTTAACCTTTAGTATTCCCTAACGAGCGCTCCCAAGTCCCTTTGTACCTCTGCTTTCTGAATTTGCTCCCATTTAGAAGATAGCCTACAGCTTTAGGAATCTTTTATACCAAGAGATTCATTTTGATTAACGTTTCACCTCAGACAGTGCAGTGCTCACAGCCAGGGGTGTTAGCAGAGATTTGGTCTAAGGAGAAGGACAGGAATCCACAATTCTGTCTCACAGGTGTGTGAGCTAATCACAGAGCCAGTACTGACTGTCACAATCTCGGACACTGCTGCAGAGTCTGGGCACTCTCGCAGATGGGCAGTCAAAGAAGACAGCAATCACACACGTGACAAAGCAAACATTCCAGCCAGTAAGGTTTTTGTTGTTATTGTAATTGACTCCTTTCCTTTTGGTTCCGTCTTGTCAAGTCTTGATGAAAACTCAGCCATGTCAATGCTTTCTGTATACTTTAATCCACATTCCTGGAAAGGAGATCAGTGATTTAGACACATGCTGTTGAAGGAGTGAGATTAATCAGAATCAGGATTAATATCACTGGCATGTGTCACGCAATTTGTTAACTTTGAGGCACCATTATAATGCAATACATGATAAATATAGGGAAAATACTTAATTACAGTAAGTATATATATGTATATTAAATAGTTAAAATAACCAGTGCAAAAACAAAAAATTAAAGAAAGTAGTGAGGTCGTGCTTGTGGGTTCAATATCCATTTTGAATTTGGATGGCAGAGGGGAAGAAGCTGTTCCTGAATCGCTGAGTGTGTGCCTTCAGGCTTCTGTACCTCCTTCCTGATGGTAACAATCAGAAGAGGGCATGTCCTGGGTGATGGGGGTCCTTAATGATGGATGCCACCTTTTTGAGGCACCGCTCCTTGAAGGTGTCCTGGATACTGAGGAGGCTGGTACCCAAGGTGGAGCCGACCACACTCTGCAGTTTACTCCGATCCTGTGCAGTAGCAACCCCCTCCCCCCATGCCAGATGGTGATGCAATTGGTCAGAATGCTCTCCATGGTACATCTGTAGAAGTTTTGAGTGCTTTTGGATGATAAACCAAATGTCCTCACACTCCTAATGAAATATTGCCGTTGTCTTGCCTTCTTTATAGCTGCATCGATGGGTTCGGGCCAGGTTAGATCCTCAGAGATATTGACACTCAGGAGCTTGAAATTACTCACTCTCTTCACTTCCGATCCCTCTATTAACATTGGTTTGTGCTCCTTCATCTTCCTCTTTCTGAAGTCCACAATCAGTCCTTTGATCTTCGTGACACTGAATGCGAGGTTATTGCTTTCAAGCCACAGTGACGGCTTTCATTTTTAGAAGTTGTAGTTTGTTGGCCTAGTGTCTATTATTTTCCTTTGTTCTGTACAGTTCTTGTTAAAAATCAGTGATCTGTTCATTCCACGTCTGTGTCTCTCCCTCTGTACGTGGGTCATCACTGAACCCCTGTCACTAACAGCTGTTTTATTTACTGAGGTCTCTTGGTTGACATAACAATATCTGTTTCAGATGTGGGGGTGGGTAACATCCTTCTTAATACAAGTCATGCTTGAGAGTTTGTTGGTTTTAATGTCCAAGATAGGTGCCAAATACATCAAACTTGGAGACTACACATTCGCTGTGAAAGATATGGAATATAGTGATAATGTAATCGTCTGCCAGGATAAAATTCCTTTCTTCCACATAACATTTCTGCTCCATTTGGTCGGCCTCACTGGGTGTCATTTCTGGCTCTCGTGGTCAGAACACTCATCTCTGAGTCATAAGGTCAAGGCACCATTTGAAAAGGATGGGGAGTTTTCAAAATCAAACGATAGTAAACGCACAGGTGAGAGAAATGGTCAGAGTGTGCTGCAAATCCTGTGTGGCACTCTCCAATGTTTTAGAGTCTGAGGAGGGTCCTGGTGAATCTCCTCAGGCCTCTTTCCTACACTGATGATCAGGCCTCGACTGCACAAAGATTCACTGTCCCAAGAAAGAGGCATTTCTATGCAGCTTGCTTTTAAATGACCAGCCCCTCTTGTTATAGCTATGTTCCCGTGCGTTTGTGACTAGATTGGAAGACTTTTGAGGGGAGATAGACAAGTTGTTTGCCCTGGAGTAAAGGAGGCCAGAGGGGGTGCCAGGGTGGGGATATGTCTCAACCAAAGGAATTATAAGGCGCTCCTTCCCACCACTAGCCTGCAGGTCACCCTTGGGCAAGGTGTATCACCTGCTTAGCACCCCCTCCTCCAATCAGGGGCACATGAAGCCGTGGGAGCAGATGGTGGATGGTCGTATGAGCAGCTGGTGCATATCACAAGTCCTGGTTATGCGACCACTGACACCAGGCAGATAATCTCTGAAGAGTATTGATAATGGCTGGGGTCACCCGTCTTGTAAGGACATTAACCAGAAGAGGGCAATGGCAAACCACTTCTGTAGAAAAATTTGCCAAGAACATTCATGGTCACGGAAAGACCATGATCGCCCATGTCATACGACACAGCACATGATGATGGTGATGATGGGAGGCTGAGGAGTGACCTGATTGATTTATATAACTTTATGAGAGCAAAATCTTTTGATTTTGTTCCCAAGTACCAGACTCACTAACCAGCAGAAATAGTTGTTCTCAACGTAGGGTGGAATGGTAGTGTAGCAGTTAGTGTGCCAGAGATCACCGACCGGAGTTCAAATCCTGCTGCTGCTGTTATGTAAACACCACAGGGAATGTAATTCAGAGAGGAATAGGGTAATGCAGTGAATGGCATAATGCTCAAGGCGTCAGAGGTCAGAGTTCAATTCCGGAGCCTTCTATAAGGAATGTTCTCCCTGTGACCAGATGGGTTTCTTTTGGGTGCTCCAGTTTCCTTTCGCAGTCCAAAGACATGCTGGTTAGTAGGTTAATTGGTCATTGCAGATTGTCCTGTGATGGATAGGGGCTAGGATTAAATTGGTGAGTTGCCAGGTGGCGGCCTCATTGGGACAGAAGGACCTATTCTGCACTGTCTCTCCTAATAGGATAATTAAGCTCATTTCTCTGTAACACACACACAAAACGCTGGAGGAGCTCAAAAAAGAACAAACAGTTGACGTTTTGGGCCAAGAACCTTCTTCAGCACTAGAAAGGAAGGGGGAAGACATCAGAATAAACAGGTGGGGTGAAGGGAAGGAGGATAGCTAGAAAGTGATAGGTGAACCCAGGTGGATGGGAAACCCAGGTGATGTTTTGATGTACATGTGATAACTAAACCTAATCTTTATCTTTAAAACCCTCATGTTGCCCGTGACAAGTCGGAGGGCTGAACCACTTTAAGTTACATCACTGGAACCAGTGAATTTAGTGAAGATCTTGAAGAAAACCATCTCAAACTAAAGCAAAAGAAGATAGATGGATTGTCCCTGAATTCCCTCGGAAATCAAAGTCAAAGGTAGTAGCCCACAAAGGAAAAACAGATTCAGTTCGAAACAATGGAGGAACAACAGGGAGGGCTTGGTAATCATGGGCTTGGACCTTGGAGCTCAATTTTGTTTTGTTGCAAGACTTGGCTGTCATAGTTCAAACATAATAACTGTGACTGCATTTCAGAGGTATTTTAGTGCGATCCCCCAGAGGGTGGAAAGCACTATAGGTTGGTACAGGAGAGTGCCAGTTTAAAATCAGGGTTCCATTCCTGCTGCTATCTGTAAGGAGTTTGTACATTCTTCCTGCAACCACGCAGGCTTTCTCAAATATTCTAAAGATGTTAGTGTTAACGTTAGTGAGTTGTGGGCACACTATGCTGGCACTGGAAGTGTGGCGAGGAGGGGCAGAGAGAGGGAGAGAGAGAGAGAGAAAGAGGGGAGGGGAGGGGGAGAGTGTGGGAGTGAGAGAAAGGGAGGGAGAGGGAGAAAGAAGAGAGAGGGAGATACAGAGTGAGAGAGAGTGGGTGGGAGAATGAGATAGATGGGGAGGGAAGGAAAGAGAGGGGGTAGGAGTGTGAGACAGACGGGAGAGGAGGGGAGAGAGAAGGAGAGCCTACACAAGTGAATCTCCTCAGCTGTTTGAGGAATTCAATAAATATTTCCACCCGACAGCCAGTCATATTGCACAATAAATCATGTTCTAACAATGGCCTATTTTTCATTCAAAGGACAGTGATTAATATTCTTACACCCTGTTGTGACCTCTTTGAGTGGTGTGAAAATTTATTACTAATTTACGGGTACAGGGTGGATCAGGCTCTTCCAGCCCAGTGAGCCGCACCACCCAGCTACCGGCCTACTTAGGTCTCAAATAAACACAGGACAATTTACAATCACCAATTAACCTACTAACCGGTACATGTTTGATAAAACCAGAGCACCCAGAGGAAACCCATGTGGTCATGGGAGAACATGCAAAACTCTTACAGAAAGCACCGGAATTGAACTCCGACCCCGATAATAGCACTGCGCTAACTGCTATGCTACTGTGGAACCCCATTAAATTCCCTGGCATGTTTAACTACACTGGAGATGCTGTATAGACTAGATAGGCCAAGGGGCCTGTTTCTGTGTTGTACTTCTCTATGACTCTATGACTTTATATAAATGCAAGCCCTTATTCTTGTCCCAGGACCCTAATCTAATGGGGAGCTTGGGGCCCGATGCCTTTGCTGCCTTACTGAAGACAACCAGAGCCGTAGAAAGGGGTCAAGAGAGGTTGTGAGTCCAAAGGAGCAGGACGTCTGAATTCTTCAGGGGAATTTAAACTTCTGTCCACCTTATGGGTTAGCTGGGTGTGACTGTTACACTGAATGAACAGGCGACAGACATAGTCCTTCCAGCATTGTGCTGACATTTCCGGGATCTGAAAGCCTGGATCTCTCCATCAGCTACTAAGTTTCCATTCACTTTCCTGTGTACCAACTGTGCCTCTGAGTGAATCGTCTCACATCTCTCCATTCAATGACCACCATCACTGATATAAACCCAACACCCTTAAAACATCCGCAACCCATACCAACCAATTCCAAACAAGTCCAGGTGAAGGATCTCGGCCCACAATGTCGACTATACTCTTTTTCTAGATGCTGCCTGGCCTGCTGAGTTCCTCCAGCATTTTAGACCATAAGACACAGGAGCAGAATTGGGCCATCTGTCCCATGGAGTCTGCTCCGCCACTTAATCATGGCTGATCCTTTTTTTTTATCTCCTCCTCAACTCCAGATCCCGGCTTTCTCCCCATAACCTTTGATGCCATGTCCAATCAAGAAGCTATCAATCTCTGCCTTAAATACTCCCAACGACCGGACTTCCACAGCTGCATGTGGCAACAAATTCCACAAATTCACCACCCTTTGGCTAAAAAAATTTCTCCGCATCTCAGATTTGAAAGGGCCCCCTCTCCGACCATGGGAAACATGCTTTCCAAATCTACTTTGTCTAGGCCTTTTAACATTTGAAAAGTTTCAATGAGATCCCCCCTCATTCTTCTGAATTCCAATGAGTACAGACCCAGAGCCATCAAACGTTCCTCATATGATAACCCTTTCATTCGTTGAATCATCCTGGTGAACCTCCTCTGGACCTTCTCCAATGCCAGTACATCTTTTCTAAGATGAGGGGCCCAAAACTGTTCATAATACTCAAGGTGAGGCTTCACCAGTGCCTTATAAAGTCTCAGCATCACATCCCTGCTCTTGTATTCTAGACCTCTTGAAATGAATGCTAACATGGTATTTACCTTCCTCACCACCGACTCAACCTGCAAGTTAACATTTTGTGTGTGTTGCTCAGATTTCTAGCATCTGCAGATTTTCTCTTGTTTGTCATTTCCAAATAACGCCCTGTTAGGGTGTTTTGGGGTTAGCATATACAGTGAATAGCTTCATCAACTAACTTCAGCCACTAATCCTCAAATATGAATATAGACTGTAGATTAAATTTAAAATGCAGCTCCGAACAACGGGTTCCTCAATTGTCCTTTGATCTTTAGAACATGAAATATAATGTAGCATTAGGTTGAGCAGACCTCTTCCTTTGAAAGGGTCTCTATATGATGCCTGCTGTGTCACATTTTGTCAAATAAAGATATCACTTCATATCCACCAGCTAAGCTCTCTGTGACTTTGTTCACACGACAGCATAACCATCCCATGCCATCTATTCCCAAACCATACCCATCCCAATCTATCATCTCCAAATCCACACACATCCCAAATGAACATCCCAAAATCATATCTGTCCAATACTAACCATCCCCAAGCCACACACACCCCAGCTCACCACCTTGATTCCAAACCCACCCAATGGCCAAGGTCCTCACATCATACCCATTCAACACAAACCACCCGTCCCAATCCACCCACCCCAAGCTTCCAAACCTAAGCCTCACTCCACCATCCAAATCCACCACCCAACCCATGCCCATTCAATGCATATCAACACCAGATAGCACCTATCCAATCCCACCACCCCGAGACCACAGCTATCCAATGCTGATGACCCCAACATCACACCAATCCAATAACAACTATCCATACAAATCCACCATCCTCAAACCTCACTCTTGCAAACCCACCATCCGAATGCCACACCCATTCAATACACACCAACTCCAGACATCACTTGTTCAATATCTGCTATCTCCGAACCACACCCACCTTGATTTCACATCTATCCAATGTTAATGTCCCCACTCACACCCATTCTATACTAACCATTCATCCCAGTCCTCCCACCCTAAACTCACTCATTCCAACTCACCTCCTAAACCATGCCTATTCAATACACACCAACTCCAGAGTACACTCATCCAATCCCATCCCTCTGAGAACACATTTACCCAATAACAATCCACCTAGAGTTTACTTCCAGAAGCCTAGCCATCCAAAGACCACCCACCTAAAGCCATTTGTCTCCCAGTCTACATCCACCCAAAATTTACTAATGACCACTCGACTACAACCTGCTGTTGCAGCCAACAAATGCCTAGACTAACTTGGAATGATCGTTCCCAGGAAATGTCCTTCCAGCCCATGAATTCTCATTGGAAGATGAAGTGAGAGGGAGGGAGGTTTGTTAAGAACAATGAAACCAAGCAGTACATTATCAGAAGCCTGCCTCCAAGTGTGTTCCTGACCCTCTCTCATACCATTCCTACCAGGAGCACATTGGAGTCACCGATGCTGTCATCTACCTGCTAAATAGAGCTTACTCCCATTTGGATAAGCTGTGAGGATCATGTTTTGTGATTTCTCAAATGCCTTCAAGACCAAACAGCCCTCATTGCTGGGGGGAAAACTCTGTTCAAGGCAGGATGGCACTTCCATTGTATCCTGGATAATGGACCACAGTCTGTGCAGCTTCAGAGCTGTGTGACAGACATGGCTATAAGCAGCACTGGGGCCCCACAGGGACTGTATTGGCTCCTTTCTGCTGACCCTGGATACCTCGGACTTTAGATACAACACTGAGTCACGTCATCTGCAGAGATTCTCTGATGACTCAGCAATAGTTGGATGTATAAAGGGAGGATGGGAGGATGAATACAGGGCCCTGGTGGAGGACTTTGTCAAATGGTGCAAGCTGAATCATCTGCAGCTCAACATCAGTCAGACAAAGGAGATGGTGATGGACTATGGGAAGACTAAGCCTACACTGCTCCCTGTTACTATTGACGGTGAGGACGTGGATGTGGTGAGGACCTACAAGCACCCTGATGACAGACTTGAGTGGAGCACCAACACAGAGGCTGTGTACAAGAAGGGCCAGAGTCCCCTCTACTTTCTGAGGTGACTGAGGTCCCTTGGAGTATGTAGGCCTCTCCTTCACATGTTCTACCAGTCTGTTGTCAATAATATAATCTTCTATGTGGTGGTGTGCTGGGGCAATGGCATCAATCTGGGTGATGCCAACAGGCTCGATAAACTGATTAGAAAGGCTGGCTCTGTTATAGGAATCAAACTGGACACACTGGAGGCTGTGTTAGAACAAAGGACGCTACAGAAAATCCTGACAATTCTGGACAATGTTTCTTACCCTCTGTATGACATCTTGACTGAACAGGAAAGCACTGTTAGTAATAGACTAAGACAATTGTGCTGCTCCAAAGAGTGCTATATGAGATCATTCTTACCCTCGGCCATTAGACTTGATAATCAGTTAACCTACAGCCGGGGAAGTGATGACCCCCTCCTGTTAGACTGTTTGTGGTAACTTATTTTTTTTCATTCTTTCTTACTTCTCATCTAATATTTGTATATCTGTGCATTTGGAATGCTAGTGCGACACTGTAATTTCCTTTGGATCAATGAAGTATCCATCAATCTGCTCATCTTCTGTTTTTCCTTTCTCCACTTTAGTTTACCTTTGGGACTCTTGTTGACCACACTGCCCACCTCCACAGCCAGCACACTGGCCAACACGTAGAATGTGGGTCCAGCACTATAGTGGTCCTGTTACTGGATTGCTAAAAGTATCAGATCTACCCTAATGAAGCTGGAGGATGTGGGCTCAGTGTTGCTCCAACAGCCCAAGAACTTCGAGTGATAGAGTCACAGAGCACCACAGGAGAGAAGCAAGCCCATTGGCCCATTTAGTTCATAATTAACTGTTATTCTGCTTAGTCATATCAACCCACACCCTATACCCCTCCCATCAAAGTACCCATCCAAGTTTCACTTAAATGTGAAATTGAACCAACATCCATCACTTATGCTGGCAGCTTGTTCCACACTCTCATCACCCTCTGGTGAAGAAGTTCTTCCTCATGTTCCCCTTAAACATTTCACCTTTCACCTTTAAACTATGACCTTTAGTTCTAGTCTAACCCAACCTCAGTAGAAAAAGGCTGCTTTCATTGACCCTGAATATGCTCTTCATAATTTTGTATCTATCTATCAAATCTCTCTTCATTCTCCTAAGCTCCAGGGGCAAAATTCCCAGCCTATTCAACCTCCTGGCAACATCCTTGTAAATTTTCTCTGTACTCTTTCAGTCTTATTGACATTTACCAAATTTGCAATTCAGTTTTCTCATAACATGGAATGAAATTATACCAACAACAACCATCAATACAAAACCACTGGACTGTTATTTTCCTTTATTTTTAATACTTGTAGATACAACATGGTAACAGGCCCTTGTGGCCCAACGAGCCCACACTGCCATGTAACAAATTAACCGACTAACCTGTACATCTTTGGAACGTGGGAGGAAACCAGAGCACCCAGAGGAAACCACATGCTTGCGATGAGAACACATAAACTCTAACGTAGAGCTGTGGAATTGAACCCAGGTTGCTGGCGCTGTAATTATCAGTCAACCATAGATAAATACCCATAAATAGTGCTCTTCCAGGGCCAAGATGTAAGACATAGTACCCACAGTCACTCACAGCACAGTCTTCTCCATGGATTGTCACCTTGTTGTGGTGGAGAAGCTTGTGTAGTCCTGTGATCCTGAGAGCAATGACGTTTGGAGCTATGCTTCTGGTAGGGTCACCCATGTTGGTAAGGTTGAGGGTGAGGTCCTTGACAAAGAACAATCCTACCAAGATCTCAACAGTGGAACAGGTGGACGAAGTTACTTCGAACTCAACAGCTGTGAAGGCGGATGAAGGCTGCAACAAATCCATCAGCTCCAATCGTCGTGGTTTCCATGCCATTGGAATCAGTTGGTTGATTTGTGAAGTATCGTGTGCTTCTTGGAGTGCAACATCAAGTACATGTTAAACAAATACACACACAGGTGTCTTCACTCTGTGGGCCACTTGAGAACGAAGACCATCATCCTCGACCTCGAGGGATAGCCACGACGATGACGACAGTACAAGGTAGACATAGCACATATAAGGTAGCAGATAAACATACGGTCTCATAAAATGCCCCTATAGCCCAAGTCCCTGAGTGACATGATGATGCATGGGTGTTATTGGCAAGAGTAAGCAGTCCTCAGCAGTCTGCAGACAGGCGTGTACTTACAGGCACCACAGTCCAGCTTGTCTTCCACTGAATGAGTACCGGAGGGCAGCACTGAGCCATCATGGACATCGGACGCCATGCAACACCGCCTCTGGTGTCTCCTCTCTTGAACTGCTGCAACAGACTTGAGGCCTAGTCCTCACTACAATCGAGGCCATGCAGTCCCCTGCCATCTGTATTGCCAATAAACAAGGGAAATGGTCTTGCAGTATTTTACATTATCAATGTCCAACAGGATGGCAAGAGAATCGTCCAAGACAATCACTCGCTGAAAGACTGCCCATCACTGTTGTCCATTGACTCTGACACCTCTGTGTAGTAGGCAGTAACACAGTCTGCACCAAGCCCAGCTACTCTGCCAACAAGCAACTCGCTTTTGGAGTAGATCAGCAGTATTAGAAGTTCTTAATGTCCAGCATTGTCTTGTGATCATATAAAAGACATTTTAAAAAGCCAAAAACACCTTTGGTTAGCCCTGGAGAGATCACTGTGTCTGAACATGTCGCCATCTTACCGTAATTGTGTTATTGCAACTGCTAAGCCACCATGTTGCGACTGCATGTTGCTGGTTCCTTGAAGTCCTCTAGGAAGGGGAGCCTGCTGTCATTTAGCTAGGTTGTCCTGGATATGACTCCTGTTTCACAGCCATCCTTTAGAAGTTGTTCTATCACCTTGTCATGGCATAGGAATGAGCGATAAATGATGGTCTTGTCAGCAAAGCCCACAACCTGAGGAGAAGTATACAAAGAATGCCAAAAGGAAAAGCAATGAAAATAAATAATGATTCTACAAGTTACACTTTCTGAGATGTACAAACCAGTTCTTTACCAAGATGTTCTGAGCCTTTCCAACACGGGGGAGTGGAAAGGGCTGGGTTCGTAGAGAATCCTTTCAGACCATGTTCAGTACAAGAACCACGCCATTGAGCATCGTTGGCCCATCAGCGTAGACTGCTTGTGGAATAAACAATGTCGTGTTGGGCTCCTGGGCGAGAAGCCACATGCCTGGTTTTGCTCAAAACCAAGGTCTAGACTGACACATGCCAGAGTCTTCATAGTTCACTGATGGGACAACAAAGGAGACACAATGAAACCTTTACATTCTGAGATGCTTGTGTAGAATTGGTATCTCATCTTAAACTTTGATAAACTTCTATAGATTCACAGTGGAGAGTAGCCTGACTGGTTGTATCATGGCCTGCTAAGCAAACATTGATGCCCAGGAACTGAAAAGCCTACAGAAAGTGGAGAGCACAGCCCAGTCCATCACAGGAAAAGTCCTCCCCACCACTGAGAACATCCACAAGGAGTGTTGCCAAAAGAAAGCAGCATCCATCATCAAGGACACCCATCATCCAGACCATGCTCTCTGCTCGCTACAACCATCAGACAGGAGTTACAGGAGCCTCAGGTTCCACACCACCAGGTTCAGGAACAGTTATTATTCCTCAACCATCAAACTCCTGAACCAATGTGGATAACTTCACTCACCTCAACACTAAACTGATTCCACAGCTAAGGCCCCGCTTTCAAGGACTCTACAACTCATATTCTCAGCCATTTATTTACATTTTTTATTATTTGTACAATTTGTCATCTTTTGCACTTTGGTTGTTTGTCAGTCTTTGTTTATGTATCATTCATTCATTCATTATGTGCCGTATCGTATGACGAGGGTGATCATGGTTCTTGACTATAATTGTTCTTGATTAATATTTTTTGACAGAAGTGGACTGCCATTGCCTTCTTCTAGGCAGTGTCATTCCAAGATGGGTGACCCCAGTCATTATCTCTTCAGGCATTGTCTGCCTGGTGTCAGTGGTCACATAACCAGGACTTATGATCTGCACCAGCTGCTCAGACGACCATCCACCAGCTGCTCCCATGGCTTCACGTGACCCTGTTTGGGGGCTAAGCAGGTGCTACACCTTGCCCAAGGGTGACCTACAGGTTAGCAGAGGGACTTACACCTCTTTTGGTAGAGATGCATCTCCACCCCAAAGCTTTTCATAAATCCTATTGTACTTCATCTCCCTGTAAATACCAGTAAATGAATCTCAGGGTTGTTTATGGAAACATGTACCTACTTCGAAATAAATTTACATTGACTTTGATTTTGATCCTGGTCAAGTCAAGTTTACTTTCATCTAGCTGTATACACGTATACTGTCAAAGGAGACAATGCTTCTCCGGACCCGGGTGGAAAGCACAGAAGAACATATAACACACATAACGCACAATAACTTATGAAGGTAAGGATAAAATCTGCAGATGAATTACACATAAATAAACAAAATAAAGTACGTAAATTAAATACGGAACAGTTTAACCAATGACACTTTGAATGTGATGCGGCAGGCAGTTCAGAAGCCTCATGGCCTGAGGGAAGAAAATGTTTTCCATCCTGACCGTATTCACGTCCTTCATCCTGATGGTGAATCTCTTCTGCACTTTCTCCAGTGCTAGCACATTCCTAGTAGATCAGCGGAACGGAGAAGACTGCCATTTCTGCAGTGTGTACCATGATCTCAGAAATGTCCAAGTCGCAGAGTAACCACAAAACGAACCCTACTGTTTTGTAATGTGGGATACGTGGGCAGAGAATACTGAGGAAAATGAACGAGAAGAGTGGAGAAGTGCCAACAGCAGTTCTGAGATAGAGAACTGATCGTCCTAGATTCTACAAATAAATATTTGTTACATTCATAAAAATCTTATTTTCCTTAGAAGTTTCTGTAAATAAAATAGAACGGTATTAGGAGATGTTATTGAAGGAACGTTTTGGGCAGCAGAAATCAAAATTGAGGCCAAAAAATATCTTGTGAAAAAAGGACTCTTGTATGATTTAAAAAAAAATTCAGCACAAGTCTAACCAAGCAAGAAATGGACCAGAGCACATCTCTGAAGGGGCTGCAGGTACTTAGAGTAGCAGAGAGACACCAGAGAAGCTGCAGATGCTGGAAATGGAGGGGAATGGACTGTTGTTATTTCGGGTCATCAAATCTGGAAAGTGTAGTGTAAAAATGATGTTTATTAGGGAGTGATGCTATTTAGGTTTGCATGAGCGTGCATGTGTGTATGTACAGTATCTTGGAGAGAGTCCACTATATACTTTTCCCCATTCACTTTAAAATTATGCCCTTGCAGGCATTCACAGTAGAACAAATAGTACAAACAGATTGACAAACAACCAACATGTAAAAGAAAACAATCTGTGCAAATGAAAAAAGAAGCAATTAAAAATAATAATAATAAATAAATATGTGTGTGTGTGTGTGTGTGTGTGTGTGTGTGCGTGCGTGTGTGTGTGTGAGAGAGAGAGAGAGAGAGAGCGAGAGAGAGAAAGAGAAAGAGAGAAATGGAGAGAGAGAGAGAGAGAGAGAGAGAGATGAGTTTTAGAGTGCTTGAAAGTGAACCCAGAGGTTGTGTTGAGTGAGCAGTTCAGTGTTGTTGTCAGTGTAGTTGTCCCGGCTGGTTCAGGATCCTGATGGTTGAAGGGTAATAACTCTTCCTGAACCTGGTGGCATGGAAGCTGATGGTACGATTCTCTTCCAGAATCAATGCCCACTGCTGATCGAGTTTTCTAGTGAGTGGCCTAAATCTTTGTTGAATGAATGTGTATGGGTTAGGCAGCAAGAGTCAAGTACTCTATAGTGTGATGAAAGAGTTTATAAAAAGAATTTCAAAACACAGATTATAAATTAATTCAAAGGAAGAAAACTTTTTAATATCGTTTTTACACTTGATGGAGGCTGAGAATACAATCTTAATTGTCTCTTTTATTAAAGCCATTTCTTAATCAGTGTTCAGTTTATATGAATTAGGTTGTTTAATGTGATGAAGACCCTTTCAGAGAAAGGGTATCTCTGCAACCCCTCCTCTCTCCAACTCCCTGCTCCCCCCCGCAACACTATCCACTGTACTCCCCCTGTCCCCTTCAGCATGCTGATTGTGCTAAAAGCTTGCATCCTGTGTGGAGAACAACATCTGTGGTGACTGTTAGGAGCCAAGTGTTTGAAAGATAAATAAAGAGAAAGGCAATCTGTCCAACATCAGGGTTTCTTCTCGGTTAGAAAGCTTCAATAAACCAAGCATAAACAAAAAGATTAATGAATGATCTTTGCTCTTGCCTTTCCATGTTTTATTTTATTGCTCTCTCTTACATATTGAACTCCCTTGCTAAACCAATGACAACCACACCGAGTGAACAGACTCTACTGTCAACCGAAGGCGATGAGATGTACATATTGGCTGTGTAGGTCCCGAGGTTGGCCAAGAAACTATATAAATACAAATGTTTTATTCCCATTCTTTTCTTGATGGAAAGTTTTATAACTATGAAATACACTCAGTGGCCACTTTATTAGGTACACCTGTAAACCTTCTCATTAATACAAATATCTAATTAGCCAATCACGTGGCAGCAACTCAGTGCATAAAAACATGCTGACATGGTCAAGAGGTTCAGTTGTTGTTCAGACCAAACGTCAGAATGGGGAAGAAATGTCATCTAAGTGACTCTGACCATGGAATGATTATTGGTGCCAGACAGGGTGGTTTGAGTATCTCAGAAACTGTTGCTCTCCGAGGATTTTCACACACAACATTCTCTAGAGTTTACAGAGAATGGTGTGAATTTTTTTTTTTTAAATCCAGTGAGCAGCAGTTCAGTGGGTGAGAAAGCCTGGTTAATAAGAGAGGTCAGAGGAGAGTGGCCAGACTAGTTCAAGCTGACAAGAAGCCAGTAGTAACTCAAACAAAGACACGTTACAACAGTGGTGTGCAGAAGAGCATCTCTGAATACACAATCTTGAAGTGGATGGTTTACAGCAGCAGAAGACCATGGACATACACTTAATGGCTATTTTATTAGGTATAGGAGGTAACTAATAAAGTGGCCACTGGGTGTATAAAGGCAAATGTTTCATTCCTATCCCTTTTTTTGATGAAAAACTTGGTTAACTAAGAATCAGTCTTTTATTCTGCATCAATGCTAAGTGCCCTTCTGAAACCAAATTAGCTGTGTTTCTGTAAAACCTGAAATAAAAGTAGAAAAGTAAGAAGTACTGTCTCAGCTTGCCTGGTAATTTTCTACCTAACTTGCTATGACTTTGCTCATAATGGAATCTAGCTTTCACTCTCTGCCATCAAATGTCTAAATGTAAGCTCAATTTCAATGTTTAAGAGAAGTTTGGATAGGTACATGGATGGGAGGGATATGGAGAACTATAGTCCGGGTGTGGGTCAATGGGACTAGGGAGAAGTTTGGATAGGTACATGGATGGGAGGGTATGGAGGGTTATGGTCCGGGTGTGGGTCAGTGGGACTAGGGAGAAGTTTAGATAGATACATGGATGGGAGGGATATGGAGAACTATAGTCCGGGTGTGGGTTGATTGGACTAGGGAGAAGTTTGGATACATACATGGATGGGAGGGATATGGATGGTTATGGCCCAGATGTGAGTCGATGGGACCAGGGAGAAGTTTGGATAGGCACATGGATGGGAGGGTATGGAGGGTTATGGTCTGGGTGTGGGTCAATGGGACTAGGGAGAAATTTGGATAGATACATGGGTGGGAGGGATATGGAGGACTATGGTCTGAGTGTGGGTCGATGGGACCAGGGAGAAGTTTGGATAGGTACATGGATGGGAGGGTATGGAGGTCTATGGTCCGGGTGTGGGTCGATGGGACTAGGGAGTTTTAGTGGTTCGGTACGGACTAGATGGGGGTCGACGGGCCTTCTCGCTGACTCTATGAATCTATGACTTTAATGCTATATTATTATTTTTCTCTTTTTGCTCTACTTATTTTTTATTTAATTCTTAGTGTAACTTAGATAATTTTTTTTACAAATTGCACTGTACTGTTACTGCAAAACAAAAAATAATTCAAGACATAGGCTCAGTGGCTTCTTCTGAAGTTACCTCCTGTACCTGATAAAGTGGCCACATCGTGTATGTTTGTGTTCTTCTCCTGCTGTAGGGCATCCACTTTAAGCTTTGATGTGCTGTGCTTTCAAACTGCTCTTTTGCAAACCACTGTTGTAACGTGTAGTTATTTGAGTAACTGTTGCCTTCCTGTCCGCTTGAACCAGTCTGCCCATTCTCCTCTGACCTCTCTCATTAACAAGGCGTTTTTACCCACAGAACTGCTGCTCACTGGATGTTTTCTGTTTTTGCACCATTCTCTGTAAACTCTAGAGACTGCTGTGTGTGAAAATCCCAGGAGATCAGCAGTTTCTGTGATACTGAAACCACCCTTTTGGGCACTAACAATCATACCACAGTCACTTAGAGCACATTTCTTCCCCATTCTGATGTTTGGTCTGAGCAACAACTGAACCTCTTGACCATGTCTGCATGCTTTCATGTATCAAGTTGCTGCCACATGATTGGCTGAGTAGATATTTGCATTAGTGAACAGGTGTACAGGTGTACTTAATAAAGTGGCCACTTAGTGTACGTCAGTAATAATGACAGATTATTGGGCTAATGGGGCAACAATAACTTTCTGACTTCCACCTTTCCTGAATGGTTTGGTAGGTTTCCATTTCCTCTGGAACCACTGGAAGATTACAATGTATCCACTACCTATGGAGTCCCTTCCCTTAGGTTGCTAGGACACAGGAGCTGTGGGCGGTGTGGAGGGTGTAAGGCCTGTCGGGAGGACATTTCAACAGTTGTGTTTGCAGATACCAAAGGCACAGACAAGTCTAACAACGGCATTGGATCTCTGCTCCAGGAAACACAAGAGCCAAGGAACCAGACAACATCATGAACTGAACCAAATGGAAAATTTATGTCATACGCACAAAATGCGAAAGAAACTCAGCAGGTCAGGCAGCATCTGTGGAGAGGAAAAGCCAGTCAGTGTCTTGGGCCAAGATGAATGGTTTCAGACTGAAGAATCAACTTTTTTCCCTCTCCATAAACCTGCTGAATTCCTCCAACATTTTGAGTGTGTTGCTCAAGATTTCAGGCATTTGCAAGATCTCTTGTGTTCAAAGTTCATGTCAGACTGTGTTGAAACTTTCAAGTGTTTCTGACTTAATTCACTAGACTCTGGACATCTGTCTGACTATTTACTTTCTCTTTCGGGACTGGTTCCAGCTTCCAGTTCCTGTTTTCTTGCCTTTTTATTCGAAACTATACTTCAGTTTTAATTCACTTACCTCTGTCAGATGACACTTGTGTGAAACAAAAGAGTGTCAAATTTAGTAATCTAGTACGAGATTCATAGAACATACAGCATCAGACCAGACCCTTTGGCCCAACCCATCTATGCTGAACAAGAAGACCATCTCAGCTCGCAGTATTTGCCTGTGTTTCGCCCATATCACTCTAAAGCTTCCCCATCTCTCTTTCTCTCTCTCCCCTTTCTTTATTTTACTCACTCACACCCACTTCTTTTCTTCCACTTTGCTTCTCCTTCTCTCTCCCCTTCTTGTTCTCTCTCCCTCTTCTCTTTCTCTCTTTTTCTTTCTCTCTCTTTCCAAGAATTACTCAAGACACAGGTTCCTAGGAATACAATCCAGAAAGTGAAAGAGTGTTCCAGGAATTCTCCACACAGAAATCGTGATCCAACCATTTCTTGGCAAACTACCTGAGCATTGAGGAGCATACACTATGGCTTTCATTCAGGTGTGTGTTGGATGCGAAAGAAGAAGGTTTACTAGTGAACTGGCTGAGAGAGCAAGGGAGATCAGCAGGGAGGAAGATAATTAAAAAGACTGGTTTGTATGCATGTGGAATGGACGCTGGCATTAATAGGGAGAAAAATGCCGCCTGGATTAGAGAGCATGATTTATGAGGAAAGACTGAGTGAGCTCAGGTTTTTCTCTTTGGAGTGAAGGAGGATGAGAGGTGACTTGATAGAAGTGTACAGGATTACATAAGGCATAGATTGAGAGACAGATCACTCAGAGGTGTTGAAATCTCTGAACAGGCCCAGGATAGATCTTCAGAGATGCTGACACCCAGGATCTTGGCCTGAAACATCGACTCTTTACTCTTTTCTATAGATGCTGCTTGACCTGCCGAATTCCTCCAGCATTGTGTGTGTGTTGCTCTGAATTTCCAGCATCTGCAGAGTTTTCATGTTTGTAATTCTACCATCAATTCCTCGGTCTTACTGACGTTGAGTGCAAGGTTGTTTTCTCGACACCATTCAGCCAGCCGATCTACAGTATCTCACTCCGGTACACCTTGTCATTACCATCCAGGATTCTTGTGTCATCGGCAGGTTTCTAGATGCCATATGTGCTGGGTTTAAACACAGAGTCATGAGCACAGTGAGGGTAGAGCAGTGGGCTCATCACGAATCCTTGAGGTGTGTCGCTGTTGATTGTCAGCGAGGAGGAAATGTTAATTCTGATCCAATCATGCACGTAACCCTAAATGATAAAGGGTGAAGAAAGATTTTATTTTATTTTAATTTTTATTTAGAAATATTATGCCGTGACAGGTCCTTCCAGCACAATGAGCCGGGACCACCCAATTACACCCATGTGACCAATTGAGCTACAAACCCATACATCTTTGGGATGTGGGAGGAAACCAGAGCATTAGGAGGACACCTACATGGTCACGGGAAGAACGTTCAGACTTCTTACAGATACAGACAACGGCGGAAAATGAACCTGGGTCGCTGATGCCATAGTATCCTTACACTAGCTGCTATATACAGTTCGTGGGCACGTGGCCAAGTGGTTAAGGCATTGGACTAGCGACCTGAAGGCCGTGAGTTCGAGCCCCAGCCAAGGCAACGTGTTGTGTCCTTGAGCAAGGCACTTAATCACACATTGCTCTGCGACGACACAGGTGCCAAGCTGTATGGGTCCTAATGCCCTTCCCTTGGACAACATTGGTGTCGTGGAGAGGGGAGACTTGCAGCATGAGCAACTGCTGGTCTTCCATACAACCTTGCCCAGGCCTGCGCCCTGGAGAGTGAAGACTTTCCAGGCGCAGATCCATGGTCTCGCAAGACTAACAGATGCCTTTCATATAGAGCTCGAATAATGTAAAACAATAACAATGCAGAATAAAGTATAAAAGTTTTTGAAAAAGTTCAGTGCAGGTAACAGAGAGCTGAAAATCAGTCAAAGTGGGCAATGGTAAGGAACTTCTTAAGCGAGCGGATGGTAGTTATGTTTTGCAGGGAATTCCAGAGTTTAAGTTTGGATGGCTGATGTCAATGGTAGGTAGTCAGAAGTTCAGAAGTGCAGAAGGCCAAGGTGGGAGGCATCCTCAGATCCGAGGGACAAGTTCAGGTTCATTATTGTCAGAGCAATACATCCACAGGGTATAAATGCCACTAACTTTTAACGACAGTAGAATAAAACATTGCAAGACCCAAGTTCAGGTTGAAGATCAGATTCATTTATCTATCACATGTACTCTACATTGAAACAAACGGTGAAATCCAGCGTAACACACACAAAATACTGGAGGAACTCAGCAGATCAGGCAGCATCTATGGAAATGAATAAGCAGTTGGCATTTTGGGCTGAGACCCTTCATCTGGACTGGAAAGGAAAGATGCCAGGATAAGAAGGTGGCGGGGGGGTGGGGGGAAGAATGACAAGGTAGAAGGTGATAGGTGAAGACAGGAGGGTGGGAAAGGTCAAGGGCTGGAGAAAAAGGAATCTGATCAGAGAGGAGATTGGACAATAGGAGAAAGGGCTGGAGGAGGGGACCCATGGGGAAATACTGAGTAGATGAGAAGAGGTAAAAGGACAGAGTGGGAAAAAGAGGAACAGGGGGTGGGGCAGAATTTTTTACTGCAAGGAAAGATCAATATTTATGCCATCAGGTTGGAGGGTCCCAGATGGAATATGAAATGTAGCTCCTCCACGCTGAAAGGCCTCATCTTGGCACAAAAGGAGGCCATGGTCCAACACGTCAGAATAGGAATGGGAAGCAAATTAAAATCTTCGGCCACCGAGAAGCCCCTCTTGTGGTGCAGAGATGCTTGACAAAGTGGTCCCCCAATTTACAACGGGCCTCACCAATGTAAAGGGGGCTGAATGGGAAGCACCGGGCACAAGAGCTGACCTCAGCAGCTTTGCAGGTGAAGTGTTGCCTCACCTGGAAGGACTGTTTGGGGCCCTGAATAGAGGTGAGGGAGGAAGTGTATGGGCAGGTGTAGAATTTAAGCCCCTTGCAGGGGTAACAGCCAGGATGGACGAATGGACAAGGGAACAGCAGAAGTGACCCCTGTATTTAAAATTTGCAATCAAATCTCTCGGTTCAGCAGCTGGTTGAGACGGGCGTTGCAAACTTCCATAGCCCGCTATTTGAAGAAACGCTTCTTTCCTCATATCGTTCGTGAACATCCTTGCTGTAATTGTAAAGTTACGTCCCCTTAATTGGATTAACTCGAACAAAGGCGAGGTGAAAACTTACAACAAAGCAGCATGCCATAACTCTTGCTAATTATTCCACGAGTTATTAGTGTGCTTTCACTAATCCCTGTCGAAAGTCATACCATTTTGAGAAGCTCTTAAATCTGTTGCTTTAAGGCACTGATGGTAAGTCTGTGTTGTGCCAAAATGCTTCTTAATTTGAAGGATTAGTGGATTCAACTGGCTGGCTTGAAGCACATTCTGTCTCCTAGGCACAAGGATTGCTTTATTTTATAGTGTGGGCTGGAATTGCAGCAGAACAACTCCTGACCACTGTAAATGCTGGGGCCAATTCTAAAATCCCTTGTGCCCCAAAAGCCTGAAGCAACACTGAGAGCTGTGTGCACCCTAGAATTATTGTTATGGGTTAATGATAATTTGGGGATGCTGGGTTTATTGGGTTAGCATACAAAATGTTGGAGGAACTCATCAGGTGAGGTAGTACCTGTGGAGGGGAATAACCAGAAAACACTGCAACCCCTCATCAGGACTGGAAAAGAAGGGGGCAGAAGGCAGAATAAGAAAGTGAGGGGAGGGGAAAGAGTACAAGCTGGCAGGTGATAAGTGAAACTAGGGGGTGAAGTGAGAAGCTGGGAGGTGATAGGTGGAAAGGGTAAAGGGCTGAAGAAGAAAGAATCTGATTGGAGAGGAGAGTGGACCATGGGAGAAAGGGAAGGAAGAAGGTCACTAGAGGGAGGTAATGAGCAGGTGAAGGGAAGGGAGAGGTTTAGAGGGGAGCCAGACCAGGGAATGGAAAAAGAGAGAAGGGGGAGGGATGGAGAAATCACTGGAAGTTAGAGAAATCAATGTTCATCCGCCAGGTTGGAGGCTACCCAGATGGAATATGAGGTGTTGCTCCTCCAAACTGAGAGTGGCCTCATCGAGGCAAGCGAGGAGGTCATGGACCTACATATTGGAATAGGAATGGGTCGTAGAATTAAAATAGGTGGCTGCTGGGAAATCCTGTCTGTTGTGGTAGATGGAGCAAAGGTGGAATATTGGGTTAGAAAGTCCAACAGTTTATTCTCTAGAAACTCCTGGACTTAACTGGAAAGAGTGCAGAGTAGATTGACAAGAATATTGCCCAGACTAAGTATAGGGAGAGGTTGGAAGGGATAGATCTTTATTCACTGGAATGCAGGAGATTGAGGGCAACATTAGAGACGTGTGTGAGATCAATAGAGCATGGATAGAGCAAATGTACACTGTCTCCTTCAAAGGGGAAGGGGATCAAAACCAAGAGGACACAGGTTTAGTGAGAGGGGAAAGATCTAAGAGGGAACTGAAAGGTAAGTTTATCCACACAGAGGGTATATGGAATGAGCTGCCAGAAGAAGTGGTGCAGGCAGATAAAACTAAAAGGCATTTGGACAGGTATATGGATAGGAAAGGTTTAGAGCAGGGGTTCCCAACCTGGAGTCCACAGATCCCTCAAAGTTCAAAATCCATTTATTATCAAAGTATGTATACATTATACAACCTTGATATTCATCTCCTCACAGGCAGCCACGAATCATAGAAACCCAAAAAGAGGAGACTGTTAAACACCCAATGTGCAGAGAGGTAAAAAAAAGTCATGCAGACAATAAGCACAAGCAAAGCAAATAGCCTTCTGAACTGAAGTCCACAGAGAGTCTGCCCCAAACCCTTAGTTCAGTGCAGACCCAAGTAAACCTTGCAGAGCATCAAGAGAACCACCCATCCCTTGTCTCGGGCCCTGACATCCTGATCTTTTCAATCTCGCCTGGTGTCTAAATCATTGTCCAAATATTAGGTTCATTCTGGGGCCTGGACCCTGCTGACTCGACTTGGCCTGTACTAGACCTTTCCGATTCAGCCTGGTGCTTAAATCTCAGTTAACGGTAAGGCTCATCGGCATGAAAAAGATTGGGAACCTCTGGTTTAGAGGAATATAGGTCAACCGTGAGCAGGGGGGACTGGCTTAGATGGGCATTGGGATCATCACAGACAAGTTAGTCTGAAGGGCCTGTTTCCATGGTGTATGACTCTATGATTGGTAAAAAGCCTTGAGATTATAAATGACTACACATTTGGATGGAAAATTGGTCAAATAATGTGGTTAAAATTGAGGTGTAGATATATACCAACATGCTATGTAGCTGCTGTGGGAATGGAGGTGCAGCTCAAACCTCTGCACAAAATGGAGGTTCGGTAATGGGGCCACATGGCAGCTTACCAGTTAGTGTAACACTTTACAGTGCCAGCGATCAGCAACCCAAGTTCAATTCCAGCTCCTGTCTGGAAGGAGTTTGTATGTTCCCCCTGTGACAGCATGGATTTCTCTCCGGGTGCTCCAGTTTCCTCCTACAGTCCAAAGACGTATGGATTAGCAAGTTGTGGGCACGCTATGCTGGTGCCAGCAGTATGGAGACACTTGTGGAGTGGTCCCCACATAATCCTCAGACTGTGTTGGTCATTGACGCAAATGATGCATTTCACAGTATGTTTTCATGTCTTGATGTACATGTGACAAATAAAGCTAATATTTATAAAGCTGATCTTTAAAAAATAACACATCTGGATGGAAAACAGGAAAAATAGTGTGGTTAAAATTGAGGTGAGATTTGAGAGGAATGTACAGACAACTGGGGTTGGAGGTTCAGTACAAACTGAGGTCCATCAGAACCCAAAAGGTCTGATCTTCCTGTCTGCTCTCTCTGCCACATTATTGGCAGAACTAAATCCCTGGTGCATGCAAAGCAGATGTTCCTGCCAGAATTTCTTCACGTTCAGTAGAGGGAAAAGAGTAGGTTTATTTTCTTGGCTAATGTATCTCCGGCCAAGTTGATGCCAGAGATGGAACATGGTCACATCACTCACCCAGCTATCAGCACAACACCTTTCTTTACACTTACAACACTTCTTATGTTAACGGTGCTTCCTTAAGGTTGTCCTAGCTGGTGGGGGAGGTAGTGTGGATAAGCCCCCACTATCTATTAAATACTCCCAAGGTCGTGCATCTCAAATAGCCTCTGACAACGAAGTACAGCTCCAGGCCTTCACGTGTGGCTTAGCTACTGACCCTGGTGGAGCTACTTCTACTAACAGGAGAAGGGGCAAATGCGGGTTACTGATGTCTTGAAACCCGTTGCTTTGGGCAGATCGGGTTCATTGGCCTGTGGTTGGCAGCTCATCTAAGAGAAAGACAACTCTGATCTCAAGCCTCCGCTCGCTTGTGGCTAAACACACTCAAGGGGAAGGCTTTGGGAGTAAACCCTGGGGAAAATACAGAGCTGGACTCCCTAAGGCAGTCAGTACTACATTGAATTCAATGGTAACTGGCAACCCCTATGACCCTGCTGCTGTCAAACGTGCATCAGTCTCTGCCGTTGCTTTGGATTCCTCAGCTGTGTGGACAGGGGTAACCCGTTATGTGGGCAACAGCTTGCTCTCCATATTGTACTGCCCTGGCTTGCGTATCACGTAGACAGCTGGAAGCTGACATCCATGGTCGACCCTGACCAACAGAGAGCCTCATTTTCTGTTAACAGAATGACAGACTTTCTGAGGAAGGAGACAGAAAAGAGGCCGATAAGGTAGACAGAGTCACAGAGTCATAGAACACGGATACAGGCCCTTTGGCCTGACCAGTACATACCAACCACCCATCGAGACCCAGTTTAGGCCCACATCATGCCTACATGTGCTGCGTGCGTAAGAGTGAGGGGAAAGGAGATTGTTTTACTGTTGTTATCTTGTTTTGTTTTGTTGTTATTGTTTTATTGTTTATTTGTTTATTTAGAACCTCGGCCTAGAATAGGCCCTTCCAGCCCTTCAAAGCACGCCACCCAGCAACCTCTGACAACTCCGATTTGACTTACCCAACGTGGATTCTCTCAATTTTAAACACTTCTGTAAGGTCACCATTCATAAATATTACCAGCTACAAACTTTAAAACACTTGCATAGAAAACCATATTTCACATTTGCTATTGTACTGAAAGGGTTGGTTCAATTTTCTCTGGGAAATATCATGAATTTTGTCAAAACCAAAGTGTTGGATGCTTTACGCCAAGAAATCAGCATTAAAACAGGAGCCAGTTGGCCAAGGTTGAATTCAACTTCCAATCATCCATTGTGTGGGAATCTGAAATGAATCATCAGCCTTCAAAAACACATAAGACACAGCAGCAGTAGCAGGCCTTATAGTCCATCAAGTCTGCTCCGCCATTCCATCATGTCTGACTGATCATGGCTCAAGTTCCACACCATCAGTTTCACGAACAGCTATACCCTCAACCATCAGACTCTTGAAGCAGAGAGGATAACTTCACTCAACTTCACTCGTCCCATCACTGAACTGTTCCCACGACCTATGGACTTACTTTTGAGGACTCTACAGCTCACGTTCTCAATATTTATTGCTTAGGGCAGCATGGTAGTGTAGCGGTTAGCGCAATGCTTTACAGTGCAGACGTCCCGGTTTCGATTTCTGCCTTGCCTGCAAGGAGTTTGAACATTCTCCCCGTGACCATGTGGGTTTCCTCCGGGTGTTCCGATTTCCACCTACAGTCCAAAGGTGTACCAGTTGGCAGATTAATTGGTCGTTGTAAATTGTCCTGTGATTAGACTAGGATTAAATCAGGGGTTGCTGGGTGGTGTGGTTTGAAGGGCCAGAAGTGCCTATTTTACGCTGTATCCCAATAAATAAATAAATACATACACTTATTTATTTATATATTTGTTTGTTTGTTTGTTTATTTATTTTCTCTTGTTTTGTATTTGCAGTTTGTTGTCTTTGCACACTGGTTGTCTGCCCTGTTAGGTGTGATGTTTCAGTGATTCTATCATGCTTATTGTATTTACTGTGAATGCCTGCAAGAAAATGAATCTCAGGGTTGTATATGCTGACATAAATGTACTTTGATAATAAATTTACTTTGAACTTTATTATACTTCTCAACTCTGTTTTCCTTCTCGTTCTCGATATTTATTGCTCGATATTTTGTAATACCCTGGTTCATATTTTTACTGTTATGCCGTATGGGGTATTGCCGTATGGGGTATTTCATTTCGGCCGTTCTGTAAGAGCAGCTTGTTTGGGTTATTGATGAAGATAAGGGATGATGTGGAATGTGGAGGTTTTCTTGGTGAGGGGCAATAAAGTTGGGCTTGAGATTTTTTTTGTTCGAGAGGAGATGAAGGGAGAAGATGCTGGGGAGAACCAGTCATAGCATACGTTTGTTCAAGCTGGATTGCGAGCGGCGTTCAGAAGATGAGCTCCAACTTGTGCACATTTAACTGTTTAATTAGAATGGGCCCTTTTCTTTTTGTTATTCTTTACTAACCCTTTAGTTAAGTTAAGATTCATAAATATAATTCTTTTAATCATATCCAGTGTACTGCCTGTAATTCTGTGGCACCAATTTGTAACAGGGTAGCAAATGACACAGCATCCACACAAACCGGGGTTTGGGGTGGGACCGAGTGCACCTCAATCTCACGGGGCTGGAGGTTGTCTCCCTAGATGTATGCAGCCAGGGAAACCAGGGTTTTTCATTTGTTGGGGCGGTCTTCCATTGATTCTGTTATGGTTGTTATTATTATCATTATTATTTGAATTTTGAGCCTTCAATCTATTACCTTTGATACATGCATGAAGTGACCATGGAGTAAAAGAGAATCAGACAACATAGAGTCTGACAAAGGTGAACTGTCATGCTGAGAACTGCACAGTATAACTGAAACAGATCACAAAATCATCTGAATCACAATAGATGTGTCTGGTGTAAAACTGAAAATGGAGCTGGATACAAGGTCAGCTTTGGCTTTAATCTCAGAGGCTGACTACAACAGACAGTTTTCTAAGATACCATTAGAAAAGACCTCAGTGATACTAAGGACCTACACAGGTGAAAAAAAGTATCTCCCAAAGGCAAACTGAAGGTAAATGTGACAACTGGAGGCCAAAAACACAGTTAGAGCTTTATGTATTGAAAAGTGGGGGGCCAGCACTTTTCTGATGTGAATGTTTGAGAAAAATCCAACTAGACTGGCACTCAATCAAAGCTCTCAGTGTGGCATCAACAAGTAACTGCAGCCCAAATGGTGGCACTAACCAGAGACTGGCACAGCTGGTTAATGCCATTGAAAAGGTGTTTGAGAAGGGAATAGATAAACACATTGAAGACTTGGCCAAGAGCTGTTCAGGTTGTGAAAAAGTTCAAAATGTACCCCCAAAGGCAGTGTTATATCCATGGGAGTGGTCGTTGTCACCATAGAAAAGAGTACATATCGACTTTGCTGGGCCATTCATGGATTCCAAGTTTCTGGTTGCTTTGGATGCTCGTTCAAAGTGGCCAGAAGTTATACCAATTAAGTCAACCACCTCAGCAAAACAGTCTCCACTCTGAGGACTATCTTCACCAGAAAAGGATAACCAGAACAAATTGTGAGTGACAATGGACCACAATACACGTCTGAAGAATTTCGACTGTTCATGAAGAAAAATGACATCAGACCTTTCAAGTCAGCTCCTCACCACCCAGCAATGAATGTGTTAGCTGAAAGGTATGCCCAAACCTTCAAGAAGTCCATTAAAGCTATGGACAAGGAGGACATTTCTCTACAGCACAAGGTGGACAACTTCCTTTTTGTGTATCAGAGCTCTGTTCATACGACAACAAATCAAACACCTGCAATACTGTTCATGAACAGGAATCTCAGATCTCATATAGACCTCCTGAAACCAGATCTACGGAGGGAAGTCCTGAATAAATAGTTCAACCAATGGCCAAGTGAATCAGCAAGGAGCTTCGAGGTTGGCCAGGACGTCCCAGCATGTGATTACCGAGAAGTCAAGTGGATACCCAGTAGCATAGCTACAAGAATTGGACCACTGATGTTCACAGTGGATGTTGGAATTTGTACATGGAGACATCATGTGGACCAGATACTGGATGCTCAATCGAAGAACACAGCTGAATTGACTGCATCCAACAAGAGGGACACATTACAGCCACTGGACTGACCACTCAGTGATGATCATGTCACCAACAGCAATGTGACACCAGAAACTGAGAAAATTGTCTTTGCAAGACACCTACCAAACTTGCTGCTACTCCACAGGTCCAGAGGTGCTATCTGAAAGAAACAGAGTGCCATCCAAAAGATTGAACCTTTAGGACTGTGAAGTTAGTTATAAACTGTTATTGTGAAAACATGTTTATTTGGAATATGGGTTTAAGAAATGGAAATTGAATATTTTGTACATATACAGTTTTATGTTGTATTAATCTGAAGGGGGAGGAAGAGTAATGTATGGATCTATTTCTTTTATAGCAATGACTTTCCATTAGCACTATGTATCGATCTGTTGTCTGCGCATGCACATTTTTCTCGCACTCTCTTTCTCTCGCTGCAATGTGAATACACCAGTGAAAGCCACCTCCTATATGCAAGCTTTTATTTCATTGATATGTAGTTGTGCGCAGACACAGCGGAGGAGATTCAATCAGACCACTGCCCGAGTGGGTTGCTACAGCAAAAAAGAGTTTTGACCAGCGACCAATCGACGTTTCGGATTGATTAGTAAGAGCAAATTATTGGAAGGCAAAGGCAAGAGCAGCGCCTGTCGTCTGAGTGGTCAGAGTTAGAGTGGTGATCTTGAGGCTTTAGCTCCTCGAGACTTCTGCAAAGGGAGGCTTCAGTCACAGTAAACAAAACTCAAGTTTAAGTTTTTTCTCTTCTGCCGTTCTTTACATCTCTTCAGCTAGGACAGTAGAGATGCCTGACACAGGAAACAATCAGAAAGGGGAAAGGGGTGAAGGAGCCAGTGCAGAGTACCCCTGTGGCCAACCCCCTCAACAACAGGTGTATCACTTTGGACGCTGCTGGGGGGGATGAATGACCCAACAGAGGAAAGTCACAGTGGCTGGGTCTCTGGTGCTGAGTCTGGCTCTGTGACTCAGAAGGGAAGTGGGGAGAAGAGGCACGTTGTAGTGATATGGGATTTGTTAGATAGGGGAATGGACAGGAGATTCTGTGCATGAGAACAAGATTCCCAGATGGTATGTTTCCTCCGAGGTGACAGGGTCTGGGATAACTCAGATCGAGTCCTCAACATTCTTAAGTGGGAGAGTGAACAGTCAGAAGCTGTGGTCAGTGTAGATGACCAGAATAGAAAATCAAGGATGTAATGTTGATACTTGGAGTATTTTGGGCCCCTTATCTTAGAAAGGACATGCTGAAACTGAAGAGGGTTCAAAAGAAGTTCACAAAATGATTCTGTGATTGAAAGGCTTGTCATATGAAGGGAGTTTGATGGCTCTAGGCCTGTATTCGCTGGAATTCAGAAGAAGAAGGGTTGACCTCTCTGAGATCTAACGAATGGTGAAACACATTGACAGAGTGGATGTAGAGGGGATGTTACCCATGCTGGGGGAATCTAAGACCAGAGGATACAGCCTCAGAGTAGAAGAGCATCCTTTTTGAATGGAGATGAGGAGGAATTTCTTGAGCCAGAGAGTGGTGAATCTGTGGAATTCTTTGCCATAGGCAGCTGTGGAGGGTGCCTTTTTGTATATTTAAGGCAGGGGTTGATAGATTCTTGATTGGTCAGAGCATGAAGAGATACAGGGAGATTGTGGCTGAGAAGAAAATTGGATCAACCATGATAAAATGGTGGAGCAAGTTCAATGGGGCTCAATGGCTTAATTCTGCTCCTTCATCTTATGGTCTTAAAGGTGACGTCTCAAAAAAGTGGCATCCATCATTGAGGACCTCATCATCCAGAACATGCCCTCTTCTCATTACTACCATCAAGGAGCAAGCACAGGAGCCTGAAGACACACACTCAACATTTCAGAAACAGCGCCTTCCTCTCTGCCATCAGATTTCTGAATGGACATTGAACCCATGAACACTACCTCACTGCTTTTTTGCATTAACTTAACAATATTTAATTTAACAATTGTGTATATATATATATACACACACACATACAATTGTTAAATTAAATAAGCAGTGTATATATATATATATATATTTAATGTAATTCACAGTTTTATTATGTATTGCAATGTACTGCTGCTGTAAGAACAACAAATTTCATGATCTATGCCACTGATATTAAACCTGATTCTAATTACTTATTTTATTAAGTTTTTTATACTTGTATCTTATTGTAATTTATAGTTTTTTAAAATTTTGTCTTGATTAGTCAGGGTGTCAAAGGTAATGGGAGAAGGCAAGAAAATGGAGTTGAAAGGGATAATAAATCAGCCATGATAAAATGGCAGAGCAGACTTCATGGGCTGAGTGGCCTAATTTTTTTGCTCCTATGTCTTATGATCCAAAACACAAGAATAAAGGCTGCTTTTGCTGAAAGAATGCTTTTTTCCAGAGCAGTAACTTATCTATCTACATTACACCACACACAGCGGCAGACAACTATTACTTATCTGATTGGCAAATCTTTAATTCAATCAAAACTGGTTTCCTCAAAAAGCCTCTTTAATTCTGTCTTAAGATCAAAGGTGTTTTCATATCCCCAGCTGTTATCTTCAGAAGCTGGAAAAGCCTGTCATGGGTAAGTGAAAATGCTCTGACTTCGGCCCAATTTTCATTAAAAATTAGCTTCCAGTTTTCCACAGATTCCAGCTGTTAATTCCACCTCTTAACCTCTCATTTTTTTTTAGGGACATCAATCCGCTCCCCTCTTCCCCTCCTTCTCTTGCATTTCCTGGAGTCAGTCACAGGGCCGGAATACGGCCCTGCCATTAAAAGACAAGTTTGGGAGACTGATTAAGACGGAGGACCTTCAACCACACAACATCACAGCTGGGTTGCTTCCCCTCTAACCCCATGGGGTCCATTTCTGTCCACAGACAAGTGCACATTTCACTCAATCGTGAGTGATATTACAAGAAAGTGTTCTAGCTAATTTCTCAAGTATTACCTCTGTCTCTTTCAGAATCAGGTTTAATATCATTGGCATATGTCATGACATTTATTGACTTTACAGTAGCAGCACAATGCAGTACATAGTAATAGAGAGACAAAGCAATGAATTACAGTAAATATATATATGTAATATAGTTACATTGAATAAGTAGAGCAAAACTAGAAATAAAAAAGTAGTGAGGTAGTGTTCATAGGTTCAAAGTCCTTTCAGAAATCAGATGGTAGAGGGGAAGAAGCTGTTCCTGAATCGTTGAGTGTGAGCCTTCAGGCTCCTGTACCTCCTCGCTGAGGGTAGCAATGAGAACAAGGCATGACTGAGTGATGGGGGTCCTTAAAGATGCACACCACTCTTTGAGACATTGCTTCTTTAAGATGTCCTGGATACGGTGGAGGCTAGCCCATAATGGAGCTAAGTTTACAACTCCCTGCAGCTTATTTTGATCCTGTGCAGTAGCCTCACCACCCCCCGCTTCCCACCCCCATACCAGACAGTGATGCAGAATGAGAATCATAATCATGTTTATTTTCACTGATTTATATAGCAATAATTTTTCTGTTTTGTAGCAGCAGAGCAAAGACAAAAAAACTATCAATTCCAAAATAAATATACAGTGCAAAAGATAGTGAGGTAGTGTTCTGGGTTCATCGTCCATTCAGAATTCTAATGACGGAGGGGAAGAAACTGTTCTAAAAAGTTGAGTTGAGTACGTGTCTTCAGGCTCCTGTACCTCCTCCCTGATGGTGGCAATGAGAAGGGGGCATGTCCCTGATGGCTAGAGTCCTTCGTGATGGATGCCCGCCTTGTTGAGGAATTCCCACCTGAAGATGTCCTCGATGGTGGGGAGGGTTGTGCCCGTGATTGAACTAGCTGACTCTACAGCACTCTGCAGCTTCTTGCAATCCTGTGCAATGGGGCCCCGTACCAGACAGTAATGCAACCAGTCAGAATACTCTCCATTGTACATTTATAAAAACTTGTAAGAGTGTTGGTGACATAAAAATCTCCTTAAACCTGGGGTTCCCAACCTTTGTTATGCCATGGTTGGAAGCTCCTGCCTTAAACTAACAACGTAGAGCAGTTGTGAATTTTTGTCCAGATGTTCATGCTACATTTGTGCTACTAACTAGAATTATGATAGAAAACAGAAACATACACATGGACTCGAGACAGTCAGCAAATGCTGGAAATCCAAAGCAACACACACAAAATGCTGGAGGAACTCTGCAGGTCGGGCAGCATCTATAGAAATGAATAAACAGTTGTTGTTTCAGGCTGAGACCCTCTACGGGACTGGAAATATGGTGTTTGGGATCAGTTCTGAGGAACAGTCCTACTTCTGGTAATTCAGCAGAGAATGAAGATGGAACTTGGAATTTTGTTTTTCATTGTGACCAACGTCCAAATAGCATGACTGTCCAAAATAACAGTCTAGGAAGCCCAATGCATTAACAGCAATAAATCACATTTAAAAATTATATTTCGTGTAGCAAAATTTTCCCAAGAAGATTCATGGAAAGTGTTTGATGTCTCTGGGCCTGTGCTCACTGGAATTCTGAAGAGGGATCTAATTGAAATCTATTGAATATTGGAAGACCTTGATAGAGTGGGTATGGAGAAAATGTTTCCTGTGGTGGGAGAGTCTAGGACCAGCGGGCACACCCTCAGATTAGAGGGATGTCCATTTAGAATGGGGATGAGGAGGAATTTCTTGACCTGGAGAGTGGTGAATCTGTGGACTTCATTGCTGTGGAGGCCAGGTCTTTGGGTATATTTGAGGCAGAGGTTGACAGATTCTTGATTAGTCAGGGTCTGAAGGGATATGAAGAGAAAGCAGGAGATTTGGGATGGGAGGGAAATGGTTCAACCATGATAAAATGGCAGAGCAGATTCAATGGGCAAAATGGCCTAATTCTGCTCCTATATCTTATGGTCTTATGAAAAGATTTGAAAAAACTTTGATTATGTTTAATCTGGACTAATGCATTCATTACAGGAAGGACTGTGAAGAGTTTTAGCAAGGGTGCAGAAGAGGTTTATCAGGATGCTGCTTGGAGGTCAGGGCATGTGGAATAAGGAGGGTTGGAGATACTTGGGTTCTTTACTCTGGAGCAGTGGAGGCCAGGGAGAAACCTAAGAGAAGTTTATAAAATTGAAGTTGTATAAAACAATGGTAAGGCATAATCTGGAATATTGAGCGCAGTTTTGGTCACCTACCTACAAGAAAAATGTAAATAAGGATGAAAGAGTACAGAGAAAATTTACAAAGATGTTACTAAGACTGAAGGACCTGAATTATAAGGAAAGATTAATAGGTTAGAACTTTATTCCCTTGAATGTAGAAGATTGAGGGGAGATTTGATAGAGGTATAGAAAATTATGAGGGGTATAGATAGGATAAATCCAAGCAGGCATTTTCCACTGAGGTTTGGTGAGGCTACAACCAGAGGTTATGTGTTAAGTGTGAAAGGTGAAAGCTTTAAGTGAAACATGAGGGGAAACTTCTTCACCCAGAGGTTTGTGAGAGTGTGGAATAAGCTACCAGCATGGGCGGTTCATGTGAGCTCGATATCAATGTTTAAGCGAAGTTTGGTTAGGTACGTGGATGGGAGGCGTATGGAGGGCCATGGTCCCGGTTAAAATGGTTTGGCACAGATTAGATGGGCTGAGGGGCCTGTTTCTGTGGTATACTTTTCTATGACTCTAGGATTATATGTGGCATATGTGGCATTGAAAGAGCAGACAGACAATATCTTTTCCCCAGGTTCAAAATGTCTTATACAGTCAATGGGCCAATTGGCCTAATTCTGTTCCTATATTTTATTGTTTTATGCATCTAAGGAGAGAGTTGGAAAGTTGAAAGGAGATGTGCAGGTTGAGTTATTTTACCCGGAGAGTGGTGGGTCCTTTATCTGCACTGCCAGGAGTGGTAGTGGAGGCAGAAATGATAGTGGTGTTTAAGAGGTTCTTAAATAGGCACATCCTCCAAGAGGACAGCAACCTTGTCATGGCCTGGAGGCCCGCGTGCCTCAATCACCCAGAGAGCTATATTGGTTGGGGTCAGGGCTTTACTCTTTTGCTGTTGGTAGGGTCACCTGTGGTTTACCATCAAAGGGTAGAGACCAGGTTAAAAGTGATCCACCAGTCCTCCAGATTCGGGGGTTCAGCTCAGGGCTAACGTCCCTGACTGGTCAAACGAAATTGTTACGGAAACAGCAATGAAGAATCCTTTCACTCTGGATGTGATGGAATTCCTGAGTCTCCACACGGGACTTGCATGACTGATAGTAGTGAAAACCGAGAGGAAACTATGGTCACGATGAAGGAAGCCCTGAACACAAGACCAGATGGGCAAGGAGACAGAGATGGAGAACCTTCATTGCTGCCCTAAATGCAGCAGCATAACAGGCAGTAAGTAAGTAAAGACAGCAACATGAATACATAAAGAATGGAGGGATATGGACATTGTGTAGGTAGAAGGGATTTGGCATCATTAGTTTAATTGTGGGCTGAATGGCTTGACCCATACTGTACTCTATTCTTAGTGTGACAAGGTGGAGATATGTCTCTACCAAAGGAGATATAAGATGTTCCTTCCCTCTGCTAGCCTGCAGGTCACCCTCAGGCAAGGTGTAGCACTTGCTTAGCCCCTCCGATCAGGGTCATGCAAAGCCAAGGGAGCAGGTGATCTTATGAGCATCTGGTGCATATCACAAGTCCTAGTTACATGACTCACTGATGCCAGGCAGACAATCTCTGAAGAGTATTGATCAAGGCTGGGAGTCACCCGTCATGGAAAGACCATGATTGCGCACATCAGACATCACAGCACATAATGATGACATCATACGTCACAGCACCATAACGATGATGTCGTATGTCACAGCACATAATGATGATGAATTCTCCATTCTGTACTCTATCCTTTACATTTTACCAGTAAGTAAGAGGAATCTTCTTCATTCAGAGGGCACTGCAAGAGTGGAAAGAGCTGTCAGTGCAAGCAGAAGATGCAGGCTCAATTGTAACAGTTAGGAGAAGTTTCTTCAGGTACATGGATTGGAGGGAATTGGTCTGAGTGTGGGTTGGAAAGACCAGGCAGAAGATAAGATTGTCATGGACTAAATGGACCCAAGGATGTGTTTCTGTGCTTAGTAGTCCATGACTAAGAAAGTTGATTATAAAGCACATAAAGAGATATTGGTACTAGCACTGGTATAAAGATAAAGGTTAGCTTTATTTGTCACATGTGCATCGGAACATACAGTGAAATGTGTACTGAGACACAGTGAAAATCTTCTCCTGCATGATGATCAGATCATTACACAGAGCATTGAGCCAGAATAAGGTAAAACAATAACAATGCAGAATAAAGTGTAGAAGTTTCAGGAAAATGTTCAGTGCAGGTAACAGAAAGCTGAAAATCAGACAAAGTGGTCAATGGTAAGGAACTTTTTAAGTGATGAGATAGTAGTTATGTTTTGCAGGGATTTCCGAAGTTTAAGTTTGGACAGCTGAAAGCACAGCTGCCAATGGTAGGTGGTCAGAAGCTCGGAAGTACTGAAGGGCGTGGGAGTCATCCTCAGATCCGAGGGACAAGTTCAGGTTCATCATTGTCAAAGCAATACATACACAGGGTATAAATGCCATGAAAATTAACTTTTAGTGACAGCAGAACAATACATGGCAATACATGAGGTTCAGATTTATTTATGACACGTACATCACAACATACAGTGAAATGCCTTGCAGCACCCACAAAGTGGTGGAGAAATTCAGCAGGTCAGGCAGCGTGAATGGAAATGAACAGTCAATGTTTCAGCCTGGCACCCTTCATCAGGACCAAGAAGGAGGGGGGAAGGCGCCAGAATAAAGCGGTGGGCATGGGAGAAGGAAGCTGGATAGAAAGTGATAGGTGAAGCCAGGTGGGTGGGAAAGGTAAAGGGCTGGAGAGGAAGGAATCTGATAGGAGAGGAGAGTGGACCATAGGAGAAAGGGAAGGAGGAGGGGACCCAGGATGAGAAAAGGAAAGAGGACAGAGTGGGGAATAGAAGAGGGGGAGGGAAAGTTATTTTTACTGGAGGGAGAAATCAATATTCATGCCATCAATTTGGAGGATGCCCAGACGGAATATAAGGTTTTGCTCCTCCACCCTAAGGCATAAGATGAGGCCACGGACTGACATGGGTATCATAATTAAAATGTTTCAAATTCATTGTTTGAGTTAACAACCAACACACCAAAGGATGTGCTGGGGGCAGCCTGTAAGTGTCACCACACATTCTGGCATCAGTGAAACATGCCCACAATGTTCAGCAGAGCAACACAGGACACAACAAAGCAGAACACACCAAATACAAAGCAACAATAGCAAAATAAACCCCTTCCCTCTCTCCCTGCCATTTGTAGATTCACATCCCTCTAACCCCAGGACAGGCTATCTTCTTCAGCCTCCAGCCCCCAGCAGAAGATTTGCAGACCTACAGAGTCATATTGTCATAGAGTCAGAGATTCATAGAGCAGTACAGCACAGAAACAGGCCTTTTGGTCCATCTAGCCCATGCCGAACTATAATACTGTCTAGTCCCATTGACCTCCATACCCCTTCCCTTCATATACCTATCCATATTTCTCCTAATTCTTGAAATCAAACCACTTCCCCAGTGGACCCGCAGAAATTCACAGACCTCTGATCGAACTTCGGGCTTAAATCTGGACTTCCAATTGACATGATGTTAACATATGGTAGACTAAACATTATTTAATGATTGGGCAGTTTATGGAGATGGTGGGGGGGGGGCTGAAAAAAATCTGAATTTTAACATGGAGGCATTATTTAACCAGGGACATGACTTACATCTGAAAAAATCATCAGAATATAACAACCAAGCTTTGACATTTAAGAAGAGGGTTTACAAAGGAAGACTGTTTGCCTTAGTAAGTGAATTAACTACAGAAGCCAACAATAGCATCCTTTTCCTTTGAACATTTGGAAAGAGAGCAAATGCACAGAAGAGATTTGAACCGCTAGCTATGCAAATTTCACAGACAGGAAGAATAATTGAATGATTTTGTTCACTACTGATTTATTATGGGGGGGGTAGATCAAAGTTACAGATAAAACACAAAGCATTAAATATTTAGGACTGGCGGCACAATAAATCCTAACCGCAGGGCAGTCATGAATCTATTAAACAGGAATGGCAGGTAGGAATGATCGTAAACACAGAGATTCTGCAGATGCCGGAAATCCAGTGCAACACACACAAAATGCTGAAGGAACTCAGCAGGTCAGGCAGCATCTATGGAGGGGAATAAGCAGTCGACATTTCAGGCTAAGACTTTCTTCAGGACTGAAAAGGAAGGGGAAAGATAGCATTTTTTAAAATTATAGGAGGGATAGATAGAGTAGACAGAATCTTTTTTTTCTTCCAGAGTAGAAATGTCAACCAGCTGGAGACATGATTTTAAGGTTAACGGGGGAAAGTTTAAAGGTACACACAAAATGCCGTATGAATTCAGTGGATCAAGCAGTGTCTAAGGGGAAGATACTGGAAGAGAAAGTTGGGGAAGGAGATAAAGACAAACTAGAAGCCAAGTGGGTGGGAAAGCTAAAGGGCTGGAGAAGAAGGAATCTGATGAGAGAGGACCATGAGAGAAATGGAAGAATGGACACCGGGAGGAGATGATAGGCAGGTGAGGAGAAGAGATAAGAGGCCAGAGTGGGGATTAGAAGAAGAGGGAAGGGGGAGGGGAGAAGAAAAAAAGAGAAAAAAATGGAAGGCGTAATTGATATGCATGCCATCAGGCTGGAGGCTACTAGAATGAACATTCTAACTCCTGTACTCAGTGCCCTAAATTATGAAGGCCAATGTGTCAACAGCTCCCTTTACGACCATATCTCCCTGTGATGTTTCTGTGCTGATTCCCCAAATGACTACGACTCAATGACGATTTCATCCCAACACTCTCCAAATTGTTCTCATGGCTGCTCCTAGCCAAATGTTAACCACATTTGTATAGAGTTTTTCAGCTAAAATTAGCTGATTTCCACTGCATAATTTATACTGCCTGTTTCAGTGCAGTCCTCCTCCATTTGTACAGAAAGCTCTTTATACAAGTTTGAACCACTACAGTGTGCCCTTCTAAACTCGTCTCAAAATAGAAAATCTAAATCTCTTGGCTTTTTATCCTATTTCTTCCCTCAAAGGGTGCTATGGGCTACTTTGTAATGAATTAAAACAATTAAGGTTGCCATAGTAGCGTAGCAATTAGCTCAACGCTATTATAGCTTGGGGTGTCAGATTTCAGATTTCAGTTCCGACGTTGTCTGCAAGGAGTTTGTATGTCCTTCCCGTGACCACATGGTTTCCTCCCACAGTCCAAGGACGTACCAGTTAGTAGGTCAATTGGTCATTGTAAATTGTCTAGTGATTATGCTAGGGTTAAAATAAGGGTTTTGCTGGGTTGGGTGGCTCATTGGGCCGGAAGGGCCTGTTCTGTACTGTATCTCTAAAAACTGGTAATTAACGTAATCAGCAAATTGAATTAAATAGACGATCCGCACTTTAGAGAGTATGGATATTCTGATCTGTGTCTTCTGTTCATGAACCAGTTAGCCTGACTAATGGAATCCTAATGTTTTCAGTAACAAATGGCAAACAACTGAGCAAGCGGGCGGCGCGTTAGTGTAGTGGTTAGCGCAAAGCTTTGCAGAGCCGGCAATTACCGATCAGGGTTCGATTCCTGCCGCTGTCTGTATGTTCTCCCCATGACCACGTGGCTTTTCTCTGGGTACTCTGGTTTCCTCACACATTCTAAAAGGACGTATGGTCAGGGTTAGTAAATTGTGGGCATGCTATGTTGGTGCTGGAAACATGGCAACACATATAGAGACCTAGAAACACCTACAGCACAATACAGACCCTTCGACCCACAAAGCTGTGCCGAACATATCCTTACCTGAGAAATTACCTAGGGCTACCCATAGCCCTCTATTTTTCTAAGCTCCATGTACCTATCCAGGAGTCTCTTAAAAGACCCTATCATATCCGCCTCCACCACCGTCGCCAGCAGCCCATTCCACGCACTCACCACTCTCTGTGTAAAAAAACTACCCCTGACATTTCCTTTGTACCTTTTTCCAAGCACCTCAGAACTGTGCCCTCTCGTGCTAACCATTTCAGCCCTGGGAAAAAGCCTCTGACTTCCACACGATCAATGCCTCTCATCATCGTATATACCTCTATCAGGCAGCCTCTCATCCTCCGTCACTCCAAGGAAAAAAGGCCGAGTTCACTCAACCTATTCTCATAAGGCATGCTTCCCAATCTAGGCAACATCCTTGTAAATCTCCTCTGCAGCCTTTCTATGGTTTCCACATCCATATGGGCTGCCCCCAGCACAATCCTCAGACTGTGTTGGTTGTTGACGTGAAACAACGCAATTCACTGTTGGTTTCGATGTTTTGATGTACATGTGACAAATAAAGCTAATCTTTAATCTTTAGAAAGAAGCCTTAGAGTTCATACACTGAGAGTGAGTGAGACCTCCACTGGTCAGGGTCGACGATGGATGTTGCCTCTCAGCTGTCTCCATGATGAACAAGCCAGGGCAGTACAATGTGGAGAGCAAGCTGTTTCCCATACGGCAGGCTCCCCCTCCCCACGCGGTATGAGCCCAAAGGAACGGCAGAGACCGATACAGTTTGACACCAGCAGCATCGCAGGAGTTGCCAGTCAATGTTGAACTCAATGCAAGACTGTTTTAGGGACTCCAGCTCTGGTTTTTCCTCGGGGTTTACTCCCGAAGCCTTTCCCTTGAGTGGGTATTGCCTCAAGACAGCGGAGGTTTGAGATCAGAGTTTTCCTTCTCCTAGATGAGCTGTCAACCACGACTGATGAGCCTCATCTGCCCAAAGCAACTGGTTTTAAGGCATTGTAACCCACCCCTCTCCTGTCAGTAGAAATGATTCCGCTGGGCTCAGTAGCTAAGCCACACGTGAAGGCCAGGAGCTGCACTTGGTTGTCAGAGGCTATTTGAGACACACGCCATTGGGAGCATTTCATAGGTAGTGAGAGCTTATCCCCATTATCACCCCTGGCTACAACAACCTCAAATAACCTCATATACTGTACCTCATGTTAAACAAGGTGCAGTTTGTAGAGATGCATTTTGATTGGAATGTAAGTAAAGAAATTAATAAAACCTCATCACATACAGCAATAGTCTGAAAGGGGAATGTGAGACTTCCAGACCTCTAGTTAATACCATACCTTATAGTAAGACAAAACAAATACACACAAAAGATGCACTTAAACCTGTTCCAAAGCCGGAAAGCCACACAGACTCATGTATAATGCTGAGCCACATTACATTATGCTCTTGTTAATGTTATGTTTACGGCTTTGAGTGCTGGTCCAGGAATTTTTGACTATAAGATTGTGGCTGACACCACAGTGCAGTCTCCCTCTGCCCTCACAAAGTTCAAAGTTCAAAGTAAATTTATTATCAAGGCACATACAGGTCACCATATACAACCCTGAGATTCGTTTTCTTGTGGGTGTTCACAATAAACACAAAGACATGCAATAGCATGAATGAAAAATTGCACGCAAAGACAAACAAACAACCAATCTGCAAAACAAAAAAAACTGTGCAAATACAAAAAAAGGAAATAATAATAATAATGAATAAATAATCAATAAACACAAGTGGAAGTGCAAGAGCTCAGAGCATCATGTTGAATAGCAGGGCAGAATTGCTCCAATGTCATGGACAATATTTATTCCTCTATTGACATTAAAAATAAATAACTCTCATCGCGGTTTGTGGGACATAGAAGTATATAAATTGTTGTTTTCCACTGTACACCACAAAGTGTCTGCAATTCTAAAAGACTTCCGAATGCTGTAAAGTGCCAGGGATGTCATCAGCTTGTAAAATGTGCCAGATTTATGAACACTTATATTTTCAAATACTTAACAATTGGAGAAAGGAGACACGACAGGACATGAAAATGGCACAGTAGCTTAGTGGCTAGCAGTGCCAGTCATCACCAATTGGGCTTCGATTCCAGCCACCGTCTGTCAGGGGTTTGTACGTTCTCCCTGTGACCGTGTGATGCCCCGGTTTACTCCCACATTCCAAGGATATAATGGTTAGGGTTGGTAAGTTATGGCCATAGAACATAGAGCATGCTATGTTGATGCCAGATGTGTGCAACACTTGCAGGCTGCCCCCAGGACATCCTCAGACTGTGATGGTGGTCGACACAAAATGATGCATTTCACTGTGTGTTTTGATGTTTCAGTGTGCATGGGACAAGTAAAGCTGACTTAAGAACTTTTGCTTCCTCATCGCAAGGACAGCACCTCCAAAAATAGCAAAGTCAAGTTTATTGTCATCTGTATAAGTACATGTGTGGACAACTGTAATGAAATGCTTACTTGCATCAGCATCAGATAAGCAACGATCACAAGAAAAAAAAGGAAAAATCATAACTTAAACATCAATTACACACAATTTTTACAACTGGTTTTTCCCTTCCTTCCTTACCAGTCAGGTCTTGGCCCAAAATAACAACTATTTATTCCCCCCATCGATGCTGCCTGACCTGTTGAGTTTCTCCAGCAACTTGTGTGCATTGACCAGATAATCCGTTGATTGACAGAATTTCCATAGCTTTCTTCAAGTAGTTTTGGATGCTCTAGAAAACGCAGAGTCCATTTTCGTGCAAAGTGATCAAAGTGGCCACAGTGTCACTAAACCGTAGGGATTAGAGTCGTTCAACAACAGTGGTGTTGTTGGCACTTTTGAAGTAATCTCTGTTTCAGTTCCATTGTACAATTGGATCCAAGTCCATAAGCTGAGAGACCTACCACTAGTCCATGAAAACTAAACGGTGCAAAAACACTGTTTGACCCCATTATATTTAGAAGCTGTGCATTATTAGATATGTGGACTGAGTTCTTATAATGGTATTGGCCCTAAATGTGTTAGTAATTCTGAACCCAAGAAAGCCAGACTCTACTGCCTGCCTTTAAGATCCAAACAGTCTCCACATTTCCTGTCGGAGTCACCTTATCTTCAGATATTCCTGGACCTAGTGTCACCTTATAGACCATACAATCATGAGGAAATCTGCAGATGCTGGAATTTCAAGCAACACACATCAAAGTTGCTGGTGAACGCAGCAGGCCAGGCAGCATCTCGAGGAAGAGATACAGTCAACGTTTCGGGCCGAGACCATTCATCAGGACTAACTGAAGGAAGAGCTAGTAAGAGATTTGAAAGTGGGAGGGGGAGGGGGAGATCCAAAATGATAGGAGAAAACAGGAGGGGGAGGGATGGAGCCAAGAGCTGGACAGTTGATGGCAAATGGGATATGAAAGGATCGTGGGACAGGAAGCCTAGGGAGAAAGAAAGGGGAAGGGGGGAATCCCAGAAGATGGGCAAGGAGTATAGTGAGAGGGACAGAGGGAGAAAAAGACAGAGAAAAAAAAATATAATAATAATAAATAAATAACGGGTGGGGTACGAGGGGGAGGTGGGGCATTAACAGAAGTTAGAGAAGTCAATGTTCATACCATCAGGTTGGAAGCTACCCAGACAGAATATAAGGTGTTGTTCCTCCAACCTGAGTGTGGCTTCATCTTGACGGTAGAGGAGGCTGTAGATAGACTTATCAGAATGAGAATGGGACGTGGAATAAAAATGTGTGGCCACTGGGAGTTCCTGCTTTCTGTGGCGGACAGAGCGTAGGTGTTCAGCAAAACGATCTCCCAGCCTGCGTTGGGTCTCGCCAATATATAGAAGGCCGCATTGGGAGCACCGGACGTAGTATATCACCCCAGCCAACTCACAGGTGAAGTGTCGCCTCACCTGGAAGGACTGTCTGGGGCCCTGAATGGTGGTGAGGGAGGAAGTGTAAGGGCATGTGTAGCACTTGTTCCACTTACAAGGATAAGTGCCGGGAAGGAGATCGGTGGGAAGGGATGGGGGGGGTGGGAACGAATGGACAAGGGAGTTGTGTAGGGAGTGATCCCTGCGGAAAGTAGAGAGAGTGGGGAAGGGAAAGATGTGCTTAGTAGTGGGATCCCGTTGGAGGTGTCGGAAGTTACGGAGAATTATATGTTGGACCTGGAGGCTGGTGGGGTGGTAGGTGAGGACAAGGGGAACCCTATTCCTAGTGGGGCGGCAGAAGGATGGAGTGACAGCAGATGTGCGTGAAATGGGAGAGATGTGTTTGGGAGCAGAGTTGATGGTGGCAGAAGGGAAGCCTCTTTCTTTAAAAAAGGAGGACAATTCCTTCGTCAATGAAAAGCCTCATCCTGAGAGCAGATGCGGCGGAGACGGAGGAACTGTGAGAAGGGGATGGCATTTTTGCAAGAGACAGGGTGAGAAGAGGAATAGTTCAGGTAGCTGTGAGAGTCTGTAGGCTTATAGTAGATATCAGTAGACAAGCTGCCTCCAGAGATAGAGACAGAAAGATCCAGAAAGGGGAGGGAGGTGTCAGAAATGGACCAGGTAAACTTGAGGGAAGGGTGAAAGTTGGAGGCAAAGTTAATAAAGTCAACGAGCTCAGCATGTGTGCAGGAAACAGCGCCAATGTAGTCGTTGTCGATGTAGCGAAGGAAAAGTGGGGGACAGATACCAGTATAGGCTTGGAACATAGATTGTTCCACAAAGCCAACAAAAAGGCAGGCATAGCTGGGACCCATACGGGTGCCCATGGCTACACCTTTACCTATTGACTTCTCTAACTTCCGTTAATGCCCCACCTCCCCTCTGTACCCCATCCGTTATTTATTTATTATTATTATATATATATTTTTTCTCTGTCTTTTTCTCCCTCTGTCCCTCTCACTACACTCCTTGGCCATCCTCTGGGATTCCCCCCTCCCCCTTTCTTTCTCCCTGGGCCTCCTGTCCCATGATCCTCTCATATCCCTTTTGCCAATCAACTTTCCAGCTCTTGGCTCCATCCCTCCCTCTCCTGTCTTCTCCTATCATTTCGGATCTCCCCCTTCCCCTCCCACTTTCAAATCTCTTACTATCTCTTCTTTCAGTTAGTCCTGACGAAAGGTCTCGGCCCGAAACGTCGACTATACCTCTTCCTAGAGATGCTGCCTGGGCTGCTGCGTTCACCAGCAATTTTTAGACATACAATCAATCTATGTATTACTTATGTATATAAGTTAATCTTACCTACTGTATATATGGCCCCAATCAATAGTGACATATTCGTCCATTCGTTTGTTACATGCCATGTATTATGATGTTGGTGATCATGGTCTTTCCATGACCATGATTGACTTTGGCCAATTTCTCTACAGAAGTGGTTTGCCATTGCCTTCTTCTGAGCAGTGTCTTTACAAGATGGGTGACCCCAGCCATTATCAATGCTCTTCAGAGATTGTCTGCCTGGCATCAATGATCACACAACCAGGACCTATGATGTGCATCAGCTGCTCATACGAACATCCACCATCTGTTCCCATGGTTTCAGGGGATGAAGCAAGTGCTACACCTTGTCCAAGGCTGACCTGCAGACTGGCTGAGGAAAGGAGTGCCTTACATCTCCTTTGGTGGAGACATATCTCCTTCCCAAAACCCAAATTACTTGTACATTGTGTTTTATAGGATTTGTTTTATATTTATATTTAATGTACTTTTTATGGTTTCTTTATACTGCTTTTGATCTGGCCTTACAATCATTTTGTTCTCCTTTACACTTGTACTGACGACTGACAATAAACAAGCTTAAATCTTGAATCTTGAATTTAACACTCCTTGAAAGATTTAGACATCCTATCATTCTCCACTTGGTAAGGAGACAGTATTTTGTTAAGGGTTGCTGAGCAAAGAGATCTTGGGATCCAAGTTCATAGCTCCTTGAAAGTGGCTACACAGGTCGGTAGAGTAGTTAAGAAGGCTTAAGGAATGCTTACTTTTATTAGTTGAAGCATTGAGTTCAAAAGTCAGGAGGTAATGTTGCAACTTTGTAAAACTTTGGTTTGGTCACACCTGGAGTATTCCATACCGTTCTGGTCATTCCACTATAGGAAGGATGTTGAGGCTTTGGAGAGGGTGCAAAAGAGGTTTACCAGGATGCTGTCTGGTTTAGAGGCCATGTGTTATCATGAGAGGCTGGACAAACTTAGGTTGTTTTCTCTGGAGCAACAGAAGCTGAAGGGAGATCTGATGGAGGTTTATAAGACTATGAGAGGCATAGATAGAGTAGACAGGAAGTATCTGTTTCCCAGGGTAGAAATGTCTAATATCAGAGGGCAGGCATTAAAGGTGAGGGGGGACTTTCAAAAAGGATGTGAAGGGTTAGTTTTTCACTCAGAGAGTGGTGGATGCCTGGAATGTGATCCCTGGTATGGTGGTAGAGGCAAATATATTAGAGACTTTTAAGAGACATTTGGATAGACACATGATTGTGAGGAAGATGTAGAAATATGGACATTGCGTAGGTAGGAGGGATTAGTGTTTGGGTGCTTTTGATTTGCTTTTTACTGGTTTGCCACAGCATTGTGGGCCAAATGGCCTATACCTGTTTATGTTCTATGTTCTATGTATCCTTTGTTTAAAGGGCCTCCTGTCACCTTATGGATCCTATATGAAGATCAAAAGGATCAACAAGGATTGGGGCATACCTCTTATGTGGCCTGGGCTTTTGGCTTTCAGCCTGTAGACTTGACTTCCTGAGGTCAGAGTTGAATGGGCTTCATGGTTTATTGAAGTTTAAATTTATGGTTTCAGCAGGTATTCCAAACAAAAATCAAACCTTTCATGGTCCAGTTGCCAAGCAGAGTGGAAAATTGGGAGAAATGTCCGAGGAATGAATAAGCACTGTGGTGACGTTACTGAGGAAGGTGGCTTTCATTTGTATATGCCGTATGTGCAAAGATTACTGGAAGAGTGATTACCACACAGTTTTCCCTACTGATACAGTCAAACCATTTAGTTAGTCCTTAATTCATGGTCATCAACTGAGAACTTTGCCTGGGAGAAGTAACAATTGGCTGTTTCATGTGTTCATCTGCCACTACCACTCTCCTCTCCTATCAGATTCCTTCGTCTTTACCTCTTCCACCCATCACCTCCCAGCTTCTTACTTCATCCCACTCCCACACCCCCACACCTTCCCCTCACCAGGCTTCACTTATCCCCTGCTAGCTTGTTCTTCTTTCCCTTCTCACACTTCCTTGTTCCGGCTTCTATCCCCTTCCTTTCCAGTTCTCTTGAAGGGTCTTGACCCATAATAGTAACATAGAAACATAGAAAAACACAATACAGGCCCTTCTGCCCACAATGCTGTGCCAAACATGTCCCCACTTTAGAAATTACTTAGGGTTACCCATAGCCCTCTATTTTCTAAGCTCCATGTACCTGTCCAGGAGTCTCTTAAAAGACCCTATTGTTTCTGCCTCCACCATCATCGCCAACAACCCATTCCATGCTATCACCACTCTCTACATAAAAGACTTACCCCTGATATCTCCTCTGTACCTACTCCCAAGCATCTTAAAACTATACCCTCACATGGTAGCCATTTCAGCTCTGGGAAGAAGACACTGACTATCCACACGATCAATGCCTCTCATCATCTTATACACCTCTATCAGGTCACCTCTCATCCTCCATCGCTCCAAGGAGAAAAGGCCGAGTTCACTCAACCTATTCTCATAAGGCATGCTCCCCAAACCAGGCAACATCCTTGTAAATCTCCTCTGCACCCTTTCTATAGTTTCCACATCCTTCCTGTAGTAAGGTGACCAGAACTGAGTGCAGTACTCCAAGTGGGGTCTGACCAGGGTCCTATATAGCTGCAACATTACCTCTCAACTCTTAAGCTCAATCCCATGACTGATGAAGGCCAATACATCGTACGCCTTCTTAACCACAGAGTTAAGCTGCGCAGTTGCTTTGAGTGTCCTATGGACTCGGACCCCAAGATCCCTCTGATCCTCCACACTGCCAAGAGTCTTACCATTAATACTATATTTTGCCTTCATATATGACCTACCAAAATGAACCACCTCACACTTCGCCGGGTTGAACTCCATCTGCCATTTCTCAGCCCAGTTTTGCATCCTATCAATGAACCCACTGTAACCTCTGACGGTCCTCCACACTATCCATTAACCCAACCTTTGTGTCATCAGCAAATTTACTAACCCATCTCTCTCCTTCATCATCCAGGTCATTTATAAAAATCACCAAGAGTAGGGGTCCCAGAACAGATCCCTGAGGCACACTACTGGTCATCAAATTTCTGCAAAATATGAACCGTCTACAACCATGCTTTGCCTTCTGTGGGCAAGCCAATTCTGGATCCACAAAACAATGTCCCCTTGGATCCCATACCTCCTTACTTTCTCAATAAGCCTTGCATGGGGTACCTTATCAAATGCCTTGCTGAAATCCATATACACTACATCTACTACTCTACCTTCATCAATGTGTTTAGTCTCATCCTCAAAAAATTCAATCAGGCTCGTAAGGCACGACCTGCCTTTGACAAAGCCATGCTGACTATCCCTAATCATATTATGCCTCCCCAAATGTTCATAAATCCTGCCTCTCAGGATCTTCTCCAGCAACTTACCAACCACTGAAGTAAGACTTATTAGTCTATAAATTCCTAGGCTATCTCTACGCCCTTTTTCGAATAAGGGAACAACATCAGCAACCCTCCAATCCTCCGGAACCTCTCCCATCCGCATTGGTGATGCAAAGATCATCACTAGAGGCTTAGCAATCTCCTCCCTCACCTCCCACGGTAGCCTTGGGTACATCTCGTCTGCTCCCGGTGACTTATCCAACTTGATGCTTTCCAAAAGCTCCAACACATCCTGTTTCTTAATATCTACATGCTCAAGCTTTTCAGTCCGCTGTAAGTCATCCCTACAATCGCCAAGATCCTTTTCCGTAGTAAATACTGAAGCAAAGTACTCATTAAGTACCTCTGTTATCTCCTCCAGTTCCATACACACTTTCTCACTGTCACACTTGATTGGTCCTATTCTATCACGTCTTATCCTCTTGCTCTTCACATACTTGTAGAATGCCTTGGTGTTTTCCTTAATCCTGTCTGCCAAGGCCTTCTCATGGCCCCTTATCTCTCCTAATCTCTTTCTTAAGCTCCTTCCTGCTAGCCTTATAATCTTCTAGATCTCTATCATTACCTAGCTTTTTAGAACCTTTCGTAAGCTCTTCTTTTCTTCTTAACTAGATTTACAACAGCCTTTGTACATCACAGTTCCTGTACCCTACCATCCTTTCCATGCCTCATTGGAACATACCTATACAGAACCCCACGCAAATATCCCTTGAATATTTGCCACATTTCTTCCATACGTTTCCCTGAGAACATCTGTTTCCAATTTATGCTTCCACGTTCCTGCCTGATAGCCTAATATTTCCCCTTACTTCAATTAAACACTTTCCTAACTTGTTTATTCCTATCCCTCTCCATTGCAATGGTAAAGGAGATAGCATTGTGATCACTATCTCCAAAATGCTCTCCCACTGAGAGATCTGACACCTGACCAGGTTCATTTCCCAATACCAGATCAAGTACAGCCTCTCCTCTTGTAGGCTTATCTACATATTGTGTCAAGAAACCTTCCTGAATACACCTAACAAACTCTACCCATCTAAACCCCTCGCCTTAGGGAAATGCCAGTCAATATTTGGGAAATTAAAATCTCCCACCACAAAACCCTTTTGGTATTACATCTTTCCAGAATCTGTCTAACTATCTGCTCCTCGATGTCCCTGTTACTGTTGGGTGGTCAATAAAAAACACCCAGTAGAGATATTGACCCCTTCCTATTCCTAACTTCCACCCACAGGGACTCCGTAGACAATCCCTCCATGTCTTACTCCTTTTCTGCAGCCGTGACACTATCTTTGATCAGCAGTGCCATGCCCCCACCTCTTTTGCTTCCCTCCCTGTCCTTTCTGAAACATCTAAAGCCTGGCACTCAAAGTAATCATTCCTGCCCCTGAGCCATCCAAGTATCTGTAATGGCCACATCATAGCTCCAAGTACTGATCTATGCTCTAAGCTCATCCGCTTTGTTCATAATACTTCTCGCATTAAAGTAGACACATCTCAAACCATCAGTCTGAGCATGTCCCTTCTCTATCACCTGCCTATCCTCCCTCTCGCACTGTCTCCAAGCTTTCTCTATTTGTGAGCCAACTGCCTCTTCCTCCGTCTCTTCACTTTGGCTCCCACACCCCCAGCATTCCTAGTTTGAACTCTCCCCCATCACCTTTGCAAACCTCCCCACCAGAATATTGGTCCCCCGGGATTCAAGTGCAAACAGTCCTTTTTGTACAGGTCACACCTGCCCCAAAAGAGGTCCCAATGATCCAGAAATCTGAATCCCTGCCCTCTGCTCCAATCCCTCAGCCACACATTCATCCTCTACCTCACTCTATTCCTATACTCACTGTCACATGGCACAAGCAGTAATCCCGAGATTACTACCTTTGTGGTCCTGCTTCTCAACTTCATTCCTAGCTCCCTGTAGTCTGTTTTCAGGACCTCCTCCCTTTTCCTACCTATGTCGTTGGTACCAATATGTACCACGACCTCTGGCTGTTCCTTTCTCTTCTTTTCCCTACCCTTCTGAGCCACAGGGACAGACTCTGTGCCAGAAGCACAGACACTGTTGCTTCCCCCAGGTAGGCTGTCCCCCCTCAACAGTACTCAAACAGGAATACTTATTGTTAAGGGGGAGAGCCACAGGGGTACTCTGTAGTATCTGCCTCTTCCCCTTCCCTCTCCTGACTATTACCCACTTACTTTTCTCCTGAGACCCCCATGTGACCACCTGCCTATATCTCCTTTCTATCACTTCCTCACTCTCGCTGACCAGACGAAGGTCATCGAGCTGCATCTCCAGTTCCCTAACCCGGTCCCTAAGGAGCTGCAGCTCGATGCACCTGGCGCAGATGCGGCTGTCCGAGAGGCTGGAAGTCTCCCGGACTTCCCACATCTGACTCCAAGCACAGAACACCGGCCTCACAGACATACTTCCTGTCTGTATTCTACGCAGGAAACCTACCTCACCTCGACCCATTATCACCAAAGCCCCCTTGAGCCAAAGCCTTCCTACTCCCTCTCCCTCTACTCTGACACCCATTCCTTTGACGCCTGCTCCTTCAGCCCCTGCTCTATAAAGCTGTCTCTATTTAAACTCTTCTCACTGTTCTCACTGGCTGACGTCCATGCGCTTGCACAGTCATGTCCCGATCAAACTGCTGAAGAAATAATATCAACTGTTTATTCATAGATGCAGCTTCCTCCAAGAGGACCCCAACCTTGTCATTGGGTTTGGAGGCTTGTGTGCCTCAATGACCCGGAGAGTGATGTTGGCTCGAGTCAGGGCTTTATGCTTTGTCTCTTGGTAGGGTCACCCATGCCAAGCAGGTCAATGGGTAGAGACCAGACGAAGAGTGGTTCACCGGTTCCAGGTTCGTGGGTTCATCTTAGGGTCACTGTAACTGGTCAAACAAAACTGTTACAGAAACAGCAATGAAAAACCCTTCTACATCTGAGTGTGATGTTATTGCTGAGTTTCCACCCTGTACTAACTGAGCTACTGACACGATGAAGGAAGCTCAAAACACTGCCAGAGATGAAGGAATTTCATAGCTGCCCTAAATGCCAGTGGTGTAATAGGCAGTAGCCATGGAAGCTGCCTGTCTAGCTGAGTTCCTCCAGCACTTTAAGTGTGTTGCTCTGGATTTCCAGCATCTGTAGAATCTCTTGTGTTCAATGGGCTCTAAGTCAGCTAGTAACTCAGCACAATTCCACAGAAGGTTTTAGGGAAAGGCACCCCTATCCAGTCTGGTCTACAAATTCTGTGGCTGGCTCCTGGCACTGGGGTAACTGCAGGTTGTTCCACTGTCCTTAATGCGGTTTTTTATAGAGGACATTCTGATGTAGCCAGATCCACAGTGGTTGCCCAGCCAAAGTGGACATTCCTTAGTTCCAACTTATTCTTGGAATTGGGATGAAAATATATTTACTGGATGTTCTTGGTTGCCTTGACTGTTGACTCACTTCCTGAAGAACCAAACATATGATAGATAGATCAGGCTGGAAGAGAATTCCTTTCTCCGAGTGCTGAGTCTTAATGAAGGTCCAGTGGTTTTCAAGCAGACACTTGGTCCAAAACAGGGTCAGATTTAACTTTGATACATATGATGTTCATTTATACTGCCTCAAAACTGCAGTTAAATACTTCTGAATATTATGGCAGCATAGTAGCTTAGCTGTTAGCACAATGTTATTACAGTGGCAGCTACATGGCCTGTAAACAGTCCCTACCTTCTCCCCTGACAACGTGGGTTTCCTCTGGGTGGTCCGTTTCCCTCCCACAATGCACCGACATACAAGTTAGTAAGATAATTGGTGTGGATGTAATTGGCGGGGAGGGCCTGTTACTGGGCTGTATCTCTAAATAAAATTCAGTTTTAAAAAGAGCTTAATGGACAGCAGATTTCAGGAGGTGGTCATCCTGCAACTTATGAACTTGCAGACGTGACAGCCAAGTTGTACAGGAAGACTGAGAGGTAATAGGATTCCTGGAACTGTATCCACCGACTGGAATCTCTCAATAAAAATAAAACAAATTAGCTTAGTATGACAGAGATGCAAAAGGCTACAGATGCTGGAAATCTGGGGCAAAACACAGAGAATGCTGAAGGAACTCAATGGGTATGGCAGCATTTATGGAGGGAAATTTGCAACCGATCTTGCAGGTTGAGACACTTCATCAGGACAATGTTATTTGGTATGGTATCTTGATTCAATTGGAATGGTGTTTCTAAGTTTAGATTCCATACCATACTGTTACTGGGGCACATTGGCGTGTGTTCTTGCTTCTGTGCCGGTAATGTTCTAGAATTGACTCTCATCCCAGAGACCTTAGCACAAAGACATGGGCTGATGCTGCAGTGCAATACTGAGTAAAAGGTATACTGCTGGAATTTGGATGAGATATTACACCAGGTGAGTGGCAGGGTGGAGATAGGTGTCTACCAATTGAAGTGTTAGGTGCTCCTTTCCTCCGCTAGGCTGCAGGTCACCCCTGGGCAAGGTGAAGCACCTGCTTAGCTCCCTCTCCCCTGATCAGGATCACGTGAAGCTATTGGGGGCAGGAGGTAATGCTGTATCACAAGTTCAGTTCTGGTTACATGACACTGACACCAGGCAGACAATCTCTGAAGAGTATTGATAATGGGTGGGCTCACCCATCTTGTAAAGACACTGCCCAGAATAAGGGAATGGCAAACCAATTCTGTAGAAAAACTTGCCCAGAATAATCATGGTCATCACCCACGTCATATGACACGGCACATGATGATGATGATGATTAAACCAGGTGAAAGGAAAGCATCTAAAACTATTGGTCAGTGGAGAAGGCAGGAGAATGGGATCGAGAGGGATAATAAATCAGCCATGATGGAATGCTGGAAAGGACTCAATGGGCTGAATGGCCTAATACTGTTCCTATGTCTTATGGTCTAATGGTTTACTTCAAATGAAATTGGGAAAATTCTGTCAATCAACAGATTAATCTGGTCAACGCACACAAATTGCCATAAGAACTCAGCAGGTCAGGCAGCACTGATGGAAGTGAATAGACAATCAACGTTTCGGGCTGAGACCCTTCTTCAGAACTGGAAAGGATGGAGGCAGAAGCCAGAAAAAGGTGGTGGAAGGAGGGAAGAGAATGCAAGCTGGCAGGTGACAGGTGAAACCAGGTGAGGGGGAAAGAGGGTGGGTGGTGGAGGAGGGATGAAAGAAGCTGGCAGGTGACAGGTGGAAAAGGTAAAGGGATGAAAAAGAAGAAATCTAAATTAGAAAGAGCTGGAAGAATGATGCAAGAGGGGGAACCGACAGGATAAAGAACAGTCGTCTGGGTCAATTGCCTTACAGGAAGAAGGAACGGTGTTGAGAAAACACAATTAAGGAGATTAACAGAAGCACCACTGTACAAAATTCAGAATCAGGTTTATTATCACTGACATATGTCATGGATTTTTATGTTTTGTGGCAGCAGTACACAATAAAAAAATTATAATAAGAAATTTATAAAATAACTAAGTGTAAAAAGAGAGCAGAAATAATTAGGTATTCCTCATGATTCATTGTCCAGTCCTGCTGCTAAATGGAAGAAGTTTCTAAGTTCTCCCTGTGAACATGTGGGTTTCCTCCGGGTGCTCTGGTTTCCTCCCACGGTCCAAAGACGTGCAGCTTTCTCTCCATATTGTCCTGCCCTGGCTTGCATATCACGTAGACAGCTGGGTTGTAACATCCACAGTCAACCCCGACAAACAGAGGGCCTCAGTGTATGTAAAATCAATCCCTGACACCTAGACCAGAGCAATCTATCGAGCAGACAATAATTTGGATAGTTAAAGCTGGGATTAGTCTGTCAGAACATGTAACCCTTCAATGTTACTTTATCAAAACTCTAATTGTAGGATGTCATTAGTTTGCAGCACAAGGTGTTTACAAGGGTGTTCAAATCCCAGAATAGTTCAGCTGGCATCAGTGACGCCACAACCTTTACGAAGCTGAGAATGCATCCCTTATCCTGTGGGCCTTTACACGGGAACACTGCCAAAGTTCATATCAGTCAGGAGTTCCCTAATTTGCCGGGAATGCTAAATAAGCTTTACAATTATTTTTTTCCATATTTACATGGTAAAATACACTGAGTGGCCACTTTATTAGGTACACCTGCTCGTTAATGCAAATATCTAATCAGCCAATCATGTGGCAGCAACTCAATGCATAAAAGCATGCAGACATGGTCAAGAGGTTCAGTTATTGTTGAGACCAAACATCAGAATGGGGAAAAAATGTGATCCAAGTCACTTTGATTGTGGAATGATTGTTGGTGCCAGGCAGGGTGGTTTGAGTACCTCAAAAACTGCTGAACTCCTGGGATTATCACACACAACGGTCTCTAGAGCTTACAGAGAATCAAAAAAAACAAACAAATAAATCCAGTGAGCCGCAGTTCTGTGGGTGAAAATGCCTTGTTAATGAGAAAGGTCAGAGAGTGGCCGCTGTGGTTCGAGCTGACAGGAAGGCGATGGTAACTGAAATAACCACATTTTGCAACTGTAAAGCACAGAAAAGCATCTCTGAATGTACAAGATGTTGAACCTTGAAGTGGATAGGCTACAGCAGCAGAAGACCATGAACAAACAGTTAGTGACTATTTCAGTTGATACAGGAGGTATCTAATAGAATTCAGCCGATCAAGACTACACCGATCTTCAAGTGCCCATATGCAAACCAATTTCATTCATTCTACATTCCGAATCAGAATCAAGTTTATTATCACGAGCGTGTGTTGTGAAATTTGTTAACTTAGCAGCATCAGTTCAATGCAATACAAAATCTAGAAAGAAAATAAATAAATAAATAAATGAAATTGCAGTAAGAGAGAGTGTGTGTGTGTGTGTGTGTGTGTGTGTGTGTATACATATATATATATAATAGATGAAAAATAGTTCATAAACAGAAATAACATATATTTTAAAAAGTGAGGTAGCATTCATGGGTTCAATGTCCATTTAAGAATCGGATGGCAGAGAGGAAGAAGCTGTTCCTGAATCGCTGAGTGTGTGCCTTCAGGCTTCTGTACCTCCTACCTGATGGTAACAATGAGAAGAGAGCATGTCCTGGGTGATGGGGGTCCTTAATGATGGACACCACTTTGCTGAGCCATTGTTCCTTGAAGATGTTTTTGGTAATATGGAGGCTAGTACCCAAGAAAAAGCTGACTAATTTTATGACTTTCTGTAGCTTCTTCTGGTCCTGTGCAGTAGCCCCCCCCCCCACCCCTGCACCATAACAGAAAGTGATGCAGCCTGTCAGAATGCTCTCCACTGTACATCTATAGAAGTTTTTGAGTGTTTTAGTTAACAAATCAAATCTCTTCAAACCCTTAATGAACTAATGAGATATAGCTGCTGTCTTGCCTACTTTATACCTGCATCAATATGTTAGGACCAGGTTAGATCCTCAGAGATCTTGACACCTATGAACTTGAACCTGCTCACTCTCTCCACTCCGATCCCTCTATGAAGATTGGTTTGTGTTCCCTTGTCTTATCCTTCCTGAAATCCACAATCAGCTATTTTATCTTTTTGATGTTGAGTGCCAGGTTATTGCTACACTACTTGGCATATCTCACTCCTGTACACCCTCCCATCACCATCAGCAATTCTACCAACAATGATTGTATCATCAGCAAAATTATAGATGGTGTTTGAGCTATGCCTAGCCACACAGTCATGGATATAGAGGGAATAGAGCAGTGGGCTGTACACACAACTGTGAGGTGCACCAATGTTGATTGTCAGTGAGGAGGAGATATTATCACCAATCCACACAGATTGTGGTCTTCCGGTTAAGAAGTCAAGGATCCAATTGCAGAGGGAGGTACAGAGGCCCAGGTTCTATAACTTATCGATCAGGATTGTGGGAATGATGATGTTAAACCCTGAGCTATAGTCAACGAACAGCATCCTGACATAGGTGATTGTATTGTCCATGTGATATAAGGCCGTGTGAAGAGACATCTAGATTGCATCTGCCATTGACCTATTGAGACAATAGGCAAATTACAATGGGTCCAGGTTCTTGCTGAGGCAGGAGTTCAGTCTGGTCATGACCAACGTCTCAAAGCATTTCATCACTGTAGATGTGAGTGCTTCTGGGCGATTGTTATTAAGGGAGCTCACATTACTTTTCTTAGGCACTGGTATAATTGTTGCCTTTTTGAAGAAAGTGGGAACTTCCACTCATAGCAGTGAGAGGTTGAAAATGTCCTTGAATACTCTCGCCAGTTGGTTGGCACAAGTTTTCAGGGCCTTACCAGCTACTCCTTCGGGGCCTACATCCTTGCAAGGTCTCACCCTTCTGAAAGACAGCATGACATCAGCCTCTGAGACAGAGATCACAGGGTCATTGGGTGCAGTGGGGATCTTCACAGCTGGAGTTATATTCTCTCTTTCAAAGCAGGCATGGAAGTTGTTGAGTTCATCTGGTAGTGAAGCGTCACTCGTCGTCGTGGCTATCCCTCGAGGTTGAGGATGACGGTCTTCGTTCTGAAGAAGTGGCCCACAGAGCGAAGACGCCTGTGTGTGTATTTGTTTAACGTGTACTTGATGTTGCACTTCAAGAAGCACACGATACTTCACAAAGCAACCAACTGATTCCAATGGCATGGAAACCACGACAATTGGAGCTGATGGATTTGTTGCAGCCTTCATCCGCGTTCACAGCCGTTGAGTTTGAAGTAACTTCGTCCGCCTGTTCCACCATTGAGGTTCACTATCATTCATGCTTTTGGATTTTGCTTTGTAAGAAGTAATGTCTTGAAAACCCTGCCAGAGTTGACGTGCATCCAAAGTCACCCCCAACTTCACTCAGAATTGTCTTTTTTGCTCTTGAAATAGCCCTCCTCAAGTCATGCCTGATTTTCTTGTACAGACTTGGGTCACCAGACTTAAATGCTATGGATCTAGCCCTCAGTAGACAATGTACCTCCTAGTTTATCCATGGCTTTTGGCTTGGGAGTGTACAGCAAGCTTTTGTAGGCACACACTCATCCACACAGGTTTTAATGAAGTTGGTAACAACTGCAGCATACTTATCCGGATTCGAAGATGACTCCCTGAATCCAGTCAAAAGTGTGCCATTTTTCAATATTCATTCTAAATATTCATAGTATTCATGTTACCAAAAATCATTTAAAGTATCATGCAGTTTTCAGGCCATGTAAAAATTTCCTGCTCAGAGCAATGGTTGGTCTGCACAGCTATAAAAAAATAGAAGGAACATTAGGCAGGGAAAAAAAAAACAAACTTAATAGTCAGATCAAAGATTCTACATCAGGACTGTGTTTCTCTGGCATTTTCTGTTTTTATTTCATATTTCCTACAACCACAGTTTATTTGATTTTCATTTTGTTAAAATATCTGAAAGTTCATTCATTTGGAAAGGTAAAGCCAAGACCATGGTTTCCTCAAACCTCAAACACGGCATTCATGTCCTTGTCTAGTTGTTATATCATGATTCACCCTATCAGCTCTCTAGCAGAGATTCTGATTTGATACATGTCTGTTTTCTGTGCTGTGAATTCCCTCTGTAAATCTACCAGCTATCTCTTTTCTCCTTCAAAAACCTTATTAAGAAGTAGAGTTTGGCAAAACATTTAGGGAGCACCTCCAATCTTTTCTGTCTTGCTGTTCCCTTTGGGCATGCACTGTCCCATTAGATATTTTCCTAAGATACAGCTGTGCTCCTGTAAGTTGCATTGACTATAAGTAATGTTAATTTTTAAACGACAGAAGTCTGCACCGTATGGAAGAAGGTTGGGTGACAGGTATGCCCAGGTAGCTTTGTAAAGGAATGTCGGCGCCATCAAGGCCATTTGCTTCCTCAGCACTGAGGACATCTTCAAAAGGTGATGCCTCAAAAAGTTGGCACTCTTCATTAAGGACATCTACCCCCACGATGTGCTCTCATCTCATTACTTCCATCAGGGAGAAGGTATAGGAGCCTGAAGACACACACTGTATATTTTAGGAACAGCTTCTTCCCCTCCACCATCACATTTCTGAATGGATAATGAACCCATGAACACTACCTCACTTTGAATAAACTCTTCCCAGGCTTCCAGCCAGGTACAGGTATTGATTTTAGTCCACGTTTTGATGACAAACTCTGCCATCTTTATCAGGGATGATGCCTGGGCATGTCTAGTTGGTGATATTTATTCTCCCATCATCTGTCCCTCCTGATTGGTTAATCCTCATCCAATCAGGTTTCTGCTGTCCCACCTTGTTTATAATTGAATTCCAGTTCATACTTAGACCTTCATCTTTGCTAAAATTCTTTTCCTCTAGTTTTGCTTCAATGGCTTCCTTCTCCAGGAGGTCCCAAAAGCCATTGGTGCAGCACAGTAGTCTTGTGCTGTCGAAGTCAATTCTATGGCCATTGTGAATGCAGTGCTTTGCTATTGCCGATTTCTCTGGGTAACCCAAATGCTCGTTGATGCTTATTTCCACCATGCATCCCGTCTGGCCGATGTTCTCTGCTCTGCATTCGCAGGTAACCCTGTAAAAACCAGCCATCCAGAGTCCCAGGACATTTCTGACCCGCATAAGCTGTGATTTGAGCTTCGTTATGGGTTTGTGGATGGTATTAATCTGGTATTTCTTCAGGATCCTGGTGATCCTCCCAGGAAGAGTATATTCATCATATATGCCGGAAAGCACTGGATCCTCTTTCACTACCCTACTATTTTTGCTCTCTTTTTGTACTACTTACTTGAGGCCTCCATTGGTCAGGCTCAACCATGGATATTGTCTCCTAGCCGTCTACACATGCCAGCTTGGGCAGTACTATATGCGGAGTAAGCTGTTGCCCATGTAGCAGGATCCCTCTCTCCACTCATCTGATGAACCCAAAGGAAGGGCAGAGACCGATACAGTTTCATCCCAGCAGCATCACAGGAGTTTTCAGTCAGCATTCAACTCAACATAGGACTGCCTTAGAGACTCCGGCTCTGGATTTTTCCCTTGGGGTTTACTCCCGAAGCCTTCCCCATGAGTGGGTATAGCCCCAAGGTGGCGGAGGTTTGAGATCAGAGCTTTCCTTCTCTTAGGGGAGCTGCCAACCACGGCTGACGAGCCCCATCTGTACAAAGTGACTGGTTTTAGGGCACCACTAACCCGCCTTTGCCCGTTCTCCTGTCAGTAGAAACGGTTCTATTGGGCTTTGTAGCTAAACCACGTGTGAGGGCCAGGAGCTGGACTTGGTTGTCAGAGGCTATGAGGCACACGCCATTGGTATCATTTTATATATATATATATGGTATATGTATAGCTTCTTGTAATTTATAGTATATTTTATGTATTCCACTGTACTGCTGCCACAAAACAACAAATTTCATATGGAATAAACTTGACTCTAATTCTGATTCAATTTAAAATGTTACTCGACTAAACCAAGCATAAACGAAGGTTCCTTAAAGGGAGGTTCACAGAGTTGCCATTATTCAAAATTGCTTTCTAAGCCTCTAGGAGCCAAGGAATTTGTGAAAGGAAGTAGTTTGTATTGGGAAATATTTTTTCTTGAATGGGAAACCTCTTGTATTTTCAGTCCTGTCCCCTAAATATGGGGTAAGAACAAACACTCATGAAGTCTGTGGCTGGATTTCAGTTTCCGGAACAGACTGCCTTCTAATGAGAAGCTGTGTGGCCAGATTTAAGTTGTTCTTTTTTAGAGCATAATTCATCTTTCCTAAGCTCAGTGTTGTATGCTCACCACAGTTCAAGGCAATTTCGGAAATACACAGGAGTAAAAGCGTCTCTTTTTCTTTCCCTCTGAGCGGATGTGCAGAAAGTGTTCGAGGCGGGAACAAAGGCCCATGGAGAGTTAGCAAAACTGAAGTGCAAGATTCTTAGCAGCGTAGAGGAACAGAGGAGCCCTGGGGTCTTTGTCCATAGATCCCTCAAAGTTGCCACACAAGTTGATGGGTGGTTAAGAAGGCATGTGGTGTGTTGGCCTTCATTAGTCGGGGGACTGAGTTCAAGAGGCACGAGGTAATGTTGCAGCTCTATAAAACTCTGGTTAGACCACATTGGGGTTTTGTGTTAGGTTCTGGCTGCCTCAATATAGAAACAAAGTGGAAGCTTTAGAAAGGGTGCAGAGGGGATTTACCAGGCTGTTTTCTGGATTAGATAGCATGTTTTATACGGAAAGGTTGAGTGAGCTAGGGCTTTTCTCTTTGAATGAGGATGAGAGATGACTACTAGGTAACATTACTAATGTTCCCTGATTAAGATGGCAGAACTTGTCATCAAAACATTGGTTAAAGTCAATACCAGAGGGCTATGTGGGAGGGAAGGGCTAAATTGACCTTGGAGTGGGTTAAAACATCGTGGGCCATTGGGTTTACTGTTCTAAAAATCTTGTAAGAAATTACGAAAGATCAGCAATGATGTTTAATAGCAAAGAGATCCAAGAATCCTTGATACATCAAAGTTGGTGGACTAATAAAGGTCAAACTTGTTTAGTTTGTGCTCTGCCTTTATCTGCACTTGCTTGATGGTTACTGTAGTAAATTCTACTTTGAAAAAGGCACACTCGACAACTTCATGCCCAAGAAACAACTTTATCTTGAACTTCAAAACCGTTATGTATATACAGAGGCTTTCACAACCCGTACAGCATGGCAGAAACACTGTACTGTATACAAAACACACCGGAAGTAAAAAGAACGGAAGTAAACCACACCCCCTCCCACCCATTATCCTAATTAGTATTAACTTACTTTTGATAATGCTCACATTAGAACAGTTACAGTCTGTCATGAGGCTGAAGGCTGTGGGTTCATGTCCTATTGCAGCTAGATTTGAGCACCTGATTAAGCTGACCCTCTGGGTCAGTACTAAGGAAAGAGTGAACTGTTAGAGATTCTCTTCTGGACTGATATTTCTTGTGCAGCTCTAAGGCAGATAGCTAAGTAAAAGAGCTGATCATTGAAAAAGGGTCCTGACATTTCAGCCCGAAACCTTGCTTCAGTTCTGAAGATGGGTCTTGACCCAAAACCTCAACTGGTTATTCATTTCTAAATATATTGCGTCAGGGTGGCGGGGTAGAGATACGTCTCTACCAAAAGGAGATGTAAGGCACTCCTTCCCTCCACTAGCTCTTAGGCCCCTAATAATTGAGTGCCTAACCAATCTCATGCAATGTCCACATTCCTCTGCCTATCTAAGAGTCTGATCATACTTGCATCCACAACCACCCCAGGCAGGAACCCACTATTCTGTGTGAAAAATATTTGCCCCTCACGTCCTCTTTGAACGTATCCCCTCTCACCTTCTAACAATAGAAATGTTGGTTCAAAGAAAATGATAATGGCTGTCTACACTATCTGTGCCTCTTGTAATCTTATAAACATTATCCAAACTCATTAAGGACCCCATCACTCAGGACAGCTCTTGTCCCATTGCTACCATCAGAGAGGAGGTACAGGAGCCTAAAGACACACACTCAATGCTTTAGGAACAGCTTCTTCTCCTCCTCTGTCAGATTTCTGAATGGACAATGAACCCTTGTCCACTACCTCTCTATTATTTTCTTTTGTTTGCTCTCATTTTGCACTACTTATTTATTGTAATTTTATGTAAACTGTGTATTTCTTATCGTAATTTGTAGTTTATTTATTATCAAGTATTGCAATGGACTGCTGCTGGAAAACAAATTTCATGACATATGCTACTGATATCAAACCTGATTCTGATTCTGAAACCTCTATTAGATTTCACCTCAGCCTCCAACACTCCAGAGAAAGCAACCCAAGTTTGCCAAACCCCTCCTTGTACCCCCTTGGTCTCTAACCCATTAGTAGAGAGGTGAAGATACGTCCCTACCAAAGGAGGTGTAAGGTACTCCTTCCCTCCGTTTGCCTGCAGGTCACCCTTGGGCAAGGTGTAGCACCTGCTTAGCACCTCCCCCCCCCCAGATCAGGGTCATGTGATGCCATGGGGATCAGGTGGTGGACGGTCGTGTGAGCAGCCAGTGCATATCATAAATCCTGGTTATGCGATCACTGATGCCAGGCAGACAATCTCTGAAGAGTATTGATAATGGCTGGGGTCACCCCTCTTGTAAAGACATTGCCCAGAAGAAGGCAATGTAGAAAAATTTGCCAAGAACAATCATGGCCATGGAAAGACCGTGATCACTCACATCTATGACACAGAACATAATGACGATGATCTCTAATCCAGGCGCTGTTTTGTAAACCACTTCTGCACCCTCTCCAAATTCTCCACATTCTTCCGATAGGAATGATGGTGTTAAACACCGAGCTACAGTCAATAAACAGCATCCTGACATCGGTAAAAGAAAATCTGCCGATGCTGGAAATCCACGCAACACACACAAAATGCTGGAGGAACTCAGCAGGCCAGGCAGCATCTGTGGAAAAAAGTACAGTCGACGTTTCGGGCCAAAACCCTTCAGCAGGACTGGAGTCCTGTACAGTCGAAACATCACCTCTACTTTTTTCCATAAATGCTGCCTGGCCTGCTGAGTTCCGTCAGCATTTTGTGTGTGTTGCTCCTGACATAGGTGCTTGTATTGTCCAGGTGAATTAAGGCCGTGTGAAGAGCCATTGTGTCTGCCATAGACCTACTGCGGCAATAGGCAAATTGCAGTGGGTCTAGGTCCTTTCTGAGGTAGGAGTTGATTCTAGCCATGATCCACCTCCCAAAGCATTTCATCACCGTAGATGGGACTGCTACTGGATGATAATCATTATGGCAGCTCACACTTACTACTGACACAACCCATAGACAGATAATGTAATAGCCATAGCTCTACACACCACCCTTACACGTCTGGAGAAAAAGGATGCTTATGTGAGAATGCTGTTCTTGGACTACAGTTTAGCATCCAACACCATAATTCCCTCCAGGCTCGACAAGAAGCTCAGAGACCTCAGTTTTCACCCTACCTTGTGTAGCTGGATCCTGGACTTCCTGTCAGATTGTCAGCAGGTGGTAAGAGTGGGCTCCCTCACCTCTACCCCTCTGACTCTCAACACAGGTGCCCCTCAGGGCTGTGTCCTAAGCCCCCTCCTTTACTCTCTGTATACCCTTGGCTGTGTTGCCACCCACAACTCCAATCTGCTAGTTAAGTTTGCTGACAACACTACACTGATTGGCCCAATCTCAAATAACAAATCACAGCCTACAGATAAGAAGTCACCAGCCTGACACAGTGGTGTCAAGAAAACAACCTCTCCCTCAAAGTTGCAAAAACAAAGGAGCTGGTTGTGGATTACAGGAGGAATGGAGACAGGCTAACCCCTATTGACATCAATGGATCTGGGGTTGAGAGGGTGAACAGCTTTAAGTTCCTCAGCATATACATCATTGAGTATCTCACGTGGTCTGTACATATCAGCTGTGTGGTAAAAAAGGCACAACAGCACCTCTTTCACCTCAGACGGTTGAGGAAGTTTGGTATGGGCCCCCATATCTTAAGAACTTTCTATAGGGGCACAATTGAGAGCATCCTGACTGGCTGTATCACTGCCTGGTATGGAAACTGTACTTCCCTCAATTGCAGGACTCTGCAGAAAGTGGTGTGGACAGCCCAGCGCATCTGTAGATGTGAACTTCCCACTATTCAGGACATTTACAAAGACGTGTTAAAAAGGCCCAAAGCATCATTGGGGACCTGAGTCACCCCGACCACAAACTGTTCCAGCTGCTACCATCCGGGAAACAGTACCGCAGCATAAAAGCCAGGACCAACAGGCTCCGGGACAGCTTCTTCCACCAGGCCATCAGACTGATTAATTCATGCTGACACAACTGTATTTCTATGTTATATTGATTATCCTGATGTATATACTATTTATTATAAATGACTATAAATTGCACATTGCACATTTAGATGGAGGCGTAAAGATTTTTACTCCATGTATCTGAAGGATGTAAGTAATAAAGTCAATTCAATTCTTGGGCATTGGTATAATTGTTGCCTTTTGAAGCAGGCGGGAACTTTTGACCATAATTAGGGTTCAAATTCTGCCACTGTGTTAAAGGACCTTGTAAGTTCACAGTTAGGGTTAGTAAGCTGTGGGCATGATATATTGGCATCAGAAGTGTGGCAACACTTGCAGGCTGCCCTCAGCACAACAGTGGACCATTGGTCATTGATGAAAATGACGCAATTCACTGTATGTTTTGATGTATATGACTAATAAAACTAATCTTTAATCTCTTTCCAGTCAACCCTATTCCCCTCCTTCTCCCCATAATCTTTGATGCCCTTATTAATTCACTTGTGCCAGCACCTTATTGAGCTCAAGAAACTGAACGAAAGCAATAAAGATTTTAAAGAAAACTGTATGAAAAGTTGCTTGTCTCTGGTCTGAGCTCTGAGCAAAGAAAATTCCACTTGGAATACAGTAACGCAGGGCATGGCTGGGCTCAAAACACTGGACATCTTTCAGCAAACTCATAAAAATTTTTGACAGAGTTTTGTTTAGTGTAGCCAAACCAAACTATTTGAGCTTGAGGGTGCTGTACACATGCCTTCAATGAGGATACTTATTGTGGATTAGCCATCTTGGTATTTTGGCAGCTGAAGGGTTGAGAATATGTTTGGTAGACAGGTTCCCAGGAGAGTGGCACTCAAGGGAAGGACTGTTTTGAGTCTTGTGAGGACAGAGATGTAAATCACTTCTAGAAAGCTTCTGGAAACAAAATCTATGTGTTGAAAACCAATAATTCTTGAGAATTACAAGAATAACTCTCCAATAGCAAGTGTAGCCCTGGAATCCTTGGTTTGTGCCTTTCTCACTCAGAGGGTCGTGAGAGTGTGGAATGAACTGCCAGGGCAAATGGTGCATGTGAGCTCTCTTTCAATGTTTAAGAGAAGCTTGGATAGGTGCATGCATTGGAAGAGAATGGAGGGTTATGGTCCCGGTGCAGGTCAATGGAGTAGGCAGTTTAAATGGTTTGGCACAGACTAGATGGGCTGAAGGGCCTGTTTCTGTGCTATACCTTTCTATGACTCTATGACTCTATCTTGTCTTGGAATGCATGGTGATCTTGGGGGAGGGATGGTCCCAGGCATGAACAGAAAGGCTGTACAAAGGAGAGTTAGGCTTTCAAGGGCCGTGTTCGGCCTGGGTGACTGCACTATGTCTGCACGCTGTCTCTGTCAGTTTATCATCTTGACTGTTGCCTAAGTGAACTTCCACATACAAGAAAACGCTGCACAAAATATCAGTGCTCCACTCCATTGGCACCCCATTTTAACTCTTTCCTTGATACAACATCCACATACGCTGACCAAGTTGTCCATCTGAGCTAGTTCCATTTGCCCATGTTTGGCCCACATCCCTCTAATCCTTTCTGAGCTATGTCTAAATGTTTTTTTAATGTTGTTATAGTACCTGCCTCAGCCACTTCCTCCAAGAAACCACAACCCTGTCATGGCTTGGAGGCTTGTGAGCCTCAATGACCCGGAGAGCCATGTTGGCAGGAGTCAGGGATTTATGCAACACACATCAAAGTTGCTGGTGAACGCAGCAGGCCAGGCAGCATCTGTAGGAAGAGGTGCAGTCGACGTTTCAGGCCGAGACCCTTCGTCAGGACTAACTGAAGGAAGAGTGAGTAAGGGATTTGAAAGCTGGAGGGGGAGGGGGAGATGCAAAATGATAGGAGAAGACAGGAGGGGGAGGGATAGAGCCGAGAGCTGGACAGGTGATAGGCAAAAGGGGATACGAGAGGATCATGGGACAGGAGGTCCGGGAAGAAAGACGGGGGGGGGGTGACCCAGAGGATGGGCAAGAGGTATATTCAGAGGGACAGAGGGAGAAAAAGGAGAGTGAGAGAAAGAATGTGTGCATAAAAATGAGTAACAGATGGGGTACGAGGGGGAGGTGGGGCCTAGCGGAAGTTAGAGAAGTCAATGTTCATGCCATCAGGTTGGAGGCTACCCATACGGAATATAAGGTGTTGTTCCTCCAACCTGAGTGTGGCTTCATCTTTACAGTAGAGGAGGCCGTGGATAGACATGTCAGAATGGGAATGGGATGTGGAATTAAAATGTGTGGCCACTGGGAGATCCTGCTTTCTCTGGCGGACAGAGCGTAGATGTTCAGCAAAGCGGTCTCCCAGTCTGCGTCGGGTCTCACCAATATATAAAAGGCCACATCGGGAGCACCGGACGCAGTATATCACCCCAGTCGACTCACAGGTGAAGTGATGCCTCACCTGGAAGGACTGTTTGGGGCCCTGAATGGTGGTAAGGGAGGAAGTGTAAGGGCATGTGTAGCACTTGTTCCGCTTACACGGATAAGTGCCAGGAGGGAGATCAGTGGGGAGGGATGGGGGGGACGAATGGACAAGGGAGTTGTGTAGGGAGCGATCCCTGCGGAATGCAGAGAGAGGGGGGGAGGGAAAGATATGCTTAGTGGTGGGATCCCGTTGGAGGTGGCGGAAGTTACGGAGAATAATATGTTGGACCCGGAGGCTGGTGGGGTGGTAGGTGAGGACCAGGGGAACCCTATTCCTAGTGGGGAATATTTATTCCACCATTTATTCCTTTATTTTCACCATGGATGTCCAGTCCCTATATACTTCCATCCCCCATCAGGAAGGTCTCAAAGCTCTACGCTTCTTTTTGGATTCCAGACCTAATCAGTTCCCCTCTACCACCACTCTGCTCCGTCTAGCAGAATTAGTCCTTACTCTTAATAATTTCTCCTTTTGCTCCTCCCATTTCCTCCAAACTAAAGGTGTAGCTATGGGCACCCGTATGGGTCCTAGCTATGCCTGCCTTTTTGTTGGGTTTGTGGAACAATCTATGTTCCGTGCCTATTCTGGTATCTGTCCCCCACTTTTCCTTCGCTACATCGACGACTGCATTGGCGCTGCTTCCTGCACGCATGCAGAACTCGTTGACTTTATTAACTTTGCCTCCAACTTTCACCCTGCCCTCAAGTTTACCTGGTCCATTTCCGACACCTCCCTCCCCTTTCTAGATCTTTCTGTCTCTGTCTCTGGAGACAGCTTATCCACTGATGTCTACTATAAGCCTACTGACTCTCACAGCTATCTGGACTATTCCTCTTCTCACCCTGTCTCTTGCAAAAACGCCATCCCCTTCTCGCAATTCCTCCGTCTCCGCCACATCTGCTCTCAGGATGAGGCTTTTCATTCTAGGACGAGGGAGATGTCTTCATTTTTTAAAGAAAGGGGCTTTCCTTCCTCCACTATCAACTCTGCTCTTAAACGCATCTCCCCCATTTCACGTACATCTGCTCTCACTCCATCCTCCCACCACCCCACTAGGAATAGGGTTCCCCTGGTCCTCACCTACCACCCCACCAGCCTCCGGGTCCAACATATTATTCTCCGTAACTTCCGCCACCTCCAACGGGATCCCACCACTAAGCATATCTTTCCCTCCCCCCCTCTCTCTGCATTCCGCAGGGATCGCTCCCTACACAACTCCCTTGTCCATTCGTCCCCCCCATCCCTCCCCACTGATCTCCCTCCTGGCACTTATCCGTGTAAGCGGAACAAGTGCTACACATGCCCTTACACTTCCTCCCTTACCACCATTCAGGGCCCCAAACAGTCCTTCCAGGTGAGGCATCACTTCACCTGTGAGTCGACTGGGGTGATATACTGCGTCCGGTGCTCCCGATGTGGCCTTTTATATATTGGTGAGACCCGATGCAGACTGGGAGACCGCTTTGCTGAACATCTACGCTCTGTCCGCCAGAGAAAGCAGGATCTCCCAGTGGCCACACATTTTAATTCCACATCCCATTCCCATTCTGACATGTCTATCCACGGCCTCCTCTACTGTAAAGATGAAGCCACACTCAGGTTGGAGGAACAACACCTTATATTCCGTATGGGTAGCCTCCAACCTGATGGCATGAACATTGACTTCTCTAACTTCCGCTAGGCCCCACCTCCCCCTCGTACCCCATCTGTTACTCTTTTTTATGCACACATTCTTTCTCTCACTCTCCTTTTTCTCCCTCTGTCCCTCTGAATATACCTCTTGCCCATCCTCTGGGTCACCCCCCCCCCGTCTTTCTTCCCGGACCTCCTGTCCCATGATCCTCTCGTATCCCCTTTTGCCTATCACCTGTCCAGCTCTCGGCTCCATCCCTCCCCCTTCTGTCTTCTCCTATCATTTTGCATCTCCCCCTCCCCGTCCAGCTTTCAAATCCCTTACTCACTCTTCCTTCAGTTAGTCCTGACGAAGGGTCTCGGCCTGAAACGTCGACTGCACCTCTTCCTACAGATGCTGCCTGGCCTGCTGCGTTCACCAGCAACTTTTATGTGTGTTGCTTGAATTTCCAGCATCTGCAGAATTCCTGTTGTTCAGGGATTTATGCTTTGGCTTTTGGTAGGGTCATCCATGCCAAACAGGTCAAAGGGTAGGGATCAGACTCAGAGTGGTCCGCTAGTCATCCAGGTTCGGGAGACTAACAACTTTGACTGGTTCAACAAAATTGTTACGGAAACAGTAAAGGGTAATTCTTCTGAGTGTGATGCTATTCCTGAGTGTCCAACTGGGACTTGCCTGACTGACAGTAGTGAAAACTGAGAAGAAGATACTAGCATGATGGAGGAAGCCCTGAACACCACCAGAGATGGAGGACCTTCATTGGTGGTATAATGGGCAGCGTCCCTCGGCCAATCCCTCCAGCAGCTTGCCGCACATACGCAGCACCTTCTGAGTGAAGATGCCTTTAAGATTTTTATGTGGTGGCATGACAGTACAGCAGTTAGTGCAACACTGTTACCTGGGTTCAATTCCCACCACTGTCTGTAAGGAGCTTACACGTTCTCCCCGTGACCCCCTGGGTTTCCTCCGGGTGATCCGGTTTCCTCCTGCATTTCAAAGATGTGCGGCTCAGTAGGTTAATTGGTCACATGGGTGAGATTGGGTGGTGTGAGCTCGTTGGGACAGAGGTAACGGGCTGTATCTCTAAATAAAAAATAATAAAACCTTTTCCCTCTCACCACCAGTGTAAGATATTTCTTTTTGCTGGGTAATTCACATCCACTGTTCACCCTACCAATGATTCTCATAACTGTACACACCTCTAAAAGGTTACTCCTCAGTCTCCTACGCTCCAAGGATTAAAGCCCTTGCCCGCCAAGCCTCTCCCTATAATTCAGGCCCTCGAGTCCTAGCCATGAAACATGCATCCCAAGCAGTCTGCTAACACTCAGCCTCTGGGAGCAGGAGGGTGTCCACAGCACATGGGCTGCCCCGGATATCCATGAACAGCTCATACGCATGTTTGATTAGATGAGCTTTATTTATCACGTGAAACATACGATGAAATGTGCCATTTGTGTCAACGATTGCCACAGTCTGAGGATGTGCTACAAGTGTCCCCATGCTGCTGGTGCCAACAGAGCGTGCTCACTACTTACTGACCCTTACTTTCACATCCTTAGAATGTGAGGGCACTCAGAGGAAAGCCATGCGGTCACAGGGAGAGTGTACAGCACAGTCCTTATGGACAGTAGTGGAAATTGAACTCCAACTATTTAACATTGAGAATTTTATACATTTCTCTCAGGTTATCCGTCATTCCAGAGAACTCAGTGTATTATCAATAAGGAGAAATGTCCAATTTCTCCAAGTAACAAATGAGTGAGTCTCTTCTACATCTGCTCTAAAACTTCCACATCCTAATATAGTTGTAGCTACCTTGACTATGCACACTACTCCAAGTGTCACCTAACCTAACTTTTATATATTTGTATCATGACTTCCAAACTTTTATACTTAATGCCCCAACTGATGAAGGTAAACATACCATATCTTCTTTTGACCAACCTTTCCACCTGAGTTGCCAATTTGAGGGGGCTGTGGACTTGCCTCCTTACAGAAACATGCTGGTCCTGAACTCCAATCGAAAGGCCTTTGGAAAACATTCACATGTCAGATGAGGATTTACCCCCAAAAATGCTGCTCTCAAATCTACTTTCTCCGGTTTCTGCTACATCCACTGTAAATAGTTTCCCTCATTTCGCACCTTCACCTCAGGAACAATCTTATCCTTATCCATTATAGAGCATAGATTATAGAACAGTATAGGACAGTACAGGTCCTTTGGCGCACAATGTCATGTCAATCTTTTAACCTAATCCAAGATCAATCTAGCCCTTCCTCTCACATATCACCCTGTTTTTCTTTCATTCATGTGCCTATCTTAATCGCCATAATGTATCTGCCTCTACCACCAACACCTCTGGCGGTGCATTCTATGCACTTACAACTTGCTGTGTAAAAAATCTACTTCTGATATCCCCCTATACATTCCTTCAATCACCTTAAAGTTATGTCCTCTCAAATTAGCCATTGCTGTTCTGGGAAAAAGATGCTGTCTGTTCACTCTGTCAATGCCTCTTAATATCTTATCCTCCTCTATCAAGTCACCTCTTATCTTCCTTCATTTCAAAGAGGAAGGCTCTAGCTTACCCAACCTATCCTCATAAGACATGTTCTTTAATCCAGACAACATCATGGTAAATCTCTTCTGCATCCACTCTAAAGCTTCCACATCCTTCCTATAACGAGTTGACTAGAAATGAACAAAATAGTCTGAGTGTGGTCTAACCAGGGTTTTAGAGCTGAAGCATTTCCTCATAGTTCTTGAGTACAATCCCCAGACTAATGAAGGTCAATACACCATATATCTTCTTAACCATCCTACCAACTTGCTTGGCAACTTTGAGAGATCTAATCATATGAGTCCCAAGATCCCTCTGTTCCTCCACACTAAGAATAATGCCATCAAGTTTGACATCCCAAAGTGAATGTCTTCACACCTTTCCAGGTTGAACTCCATGTTATGTCTCAATTTAGCTCTGCACCCTATCAATCGTGATGTGAAAGCTTACTGAATTATAGTCACTGCTCCCAAATTGCTCCCTGTACTGTAGGTTTTATCACCTAGGCAGACTCAATCCCCAAGATAAGGTTTGGTTGCTCCTTTTTTGTTGCTATTTTGTGCGATTTTGTTGGAGGTGGACTGGCTCTGTGGCTTGAGATTAACGAGTGACACAGAGCTGGATTGAACCGAACTGAATGTACCTGGACTGGTTTGATGATTTGTGCTTTGGTGATTTATACTTCGTGATTTTTGCTCTTTATTTTGCCATTTGCATGATTTGTTATTTTTGTGGGTTGGGAGGTTTGATGTTTTTCTTTGAATGGTTTACATTCTTTGTTTTGTGGCTGTCTGTGGGAAGATGAAACTGAGAGTTGTATACTGCATACCAAACTTTGATAATCAATGTACTTTGAATCTCTGAATCTAATGTGGTCCTATCCCTGGTTGGACTCTCTGCATATTGTTTCAAGAAATCCTCTTGGGCGCAGCTAACAAATTTTGCCCCGTGTAACAAATTAGGGGGGAAAAAAGAAACAATAGAGCCAGCTCAGTTTCTTCCAGTGTGACCTTTAAATGAGGACTCCATCAGTCAGAGCTGACCATGGATATTGCATCCGAGCTGTCTAGATATGCAAGCCTGGGCAGTACCACATGGAGAGCAAGCTGCTGCCCATGTAGGAAGCTTCCCCTGTCCAAGCATCTGATGAACCCAAAAGAGTAGCCGAGACCGACAGTTTGGTACCAGCAGCATTGCAGGAGTTGTCTGTCAACATCGGACTCAATGCAGAACTGCCTTAGGGACTCCAGCTCCAGAATTTTCCCTCAGGTGTATAGGTTTACCTAATAAAATGGCCACTGAGTTCACAGTTCTATGGTACTAACCCATTCAATATCCAAGTTCTTTAGTTTGGAGGCAGAAAAGTTTCAGAATGAGAATCTGATTTATTATCATTGACTTATATGACATGAAATTTGTTGTTTTATGACAGCAGTGCAGTTCAAGGTTCAATCTCCTAGTTTCTGCTGTCTAAAGGCTACACCCACACATGGGGAAGGCTTTGGAAGTCGATCCCGAGGAAAAATCTGGAGCTGAGGTTCCTAAGGTAGTCCAACATTGAGTTTAATGCTGACCGGCAACTCCTGTGATGTCGCTGGAGCCAAACTGTATCGGTCTCTGCCGTTCTTTTGGGGTCTTTAGCTGTGAGGAGAGGGGGAGCTTACTGTATAGGCCACAGCTTGCTCTCCATATCGTACTGCCCTGGCTTGTGTGCTAGCTTGTGTATCATGTAGACAGCTAGGATGCTACAGCAATGGTCGATCCTGACCAACAGAGGGCCTCAACAGTGCAAACAGCAAAAATTACCATAAATTTCAAAATAAGTTAATAGAGCAGAAAGAAAATCACAGGGTAGAGTTCATGGAAAGTTCAGAGATCTGATGGTGGAGGGGAAGAAGCTGTTGATTGTAGGAGTGCTGGCTCCTCCATCTGAGGATGGAGGCTTGGCATTGGGAGATACAAGCATCAGCTGGATTCACTGGATTTCATCCCTGCGGGTGACTCAGTGATTGCAGATAGGGTGGAAATGGTTAAGGGATAAAACCATAAGACGTATCAGCAGAATTAGGCAATTTAACCCCCCAAGTCTGCTCCTCCATTCCATCATGGCTGATTTATTATCCTTCTCAACCCCATTCTCCTGCCTTCTCTCTGTAACATTTGACACCCGTACTAATCAAGAACCTATCAACCTTTGCTTTAAGTATACCCATGGCCGTCTGTGGCAATGAAGTCCACAGATTCACCATCCTTTGGCTAAAGAAATTCCTTCTCATTCCTGTTTTAAAGGGACGCCCTTCTGCTCTGGCCCTAGACTTCCCCACGATAGGAAACATCCACACTGTCTAGGTGGTGGGATGATGATGGGAAGGGAACAGAACATTTTTCAGTGATGTTAGCCTGGAAAGAAATATTGCAGCATTCATCCTTCCCCAGTTACTCTGTTTTCCCTTAGCCATTCCTACTGATTTACACTCAATGGCCACTTTATTAGGTACACCTGTACACTGCCTTATTATTGCAAATATTTAATCAGCCAATCATGTGGCAGCAACTCAAATCATAAAAAATACGCAGATATGATCAGCAGGTTCAGTTAAAGATTAAACTAAACATCAGAATGGGGAAGAAATGTGATCTAAGTGACTTTGACCATGATGCCAGACGGGGTGGTTGAGCATCTCAGAAACTGATGAACTCCTGGGATTTTCATGCATAACTTTCACTGGAGCAGGGGTTTCCAACCTTTTTTATACCGTAGATCTTTACCATTAAATGAGCACTCCACAGACCCCTGTCTGGGAACCCCCACTCTGGAGTTTACAGAGAATGGCGAGAAAAAGACAAAAACAACCAGTGAGGGGCAGTTCTGTGGGCAAAGACGCCTTGTTAATGAGAGAAGTCAGAGGAGAATGGCCAAACTGTTCAAGCTGACAGGATGGTGATAGTAACTGAAATAATCACATCAGTGGTGTGCAGAAAGGCAGCCTTGAGCACATAACACGTTGAAACTTGAAGGGGATGGGCTACAGCAGCAGAAGACCATGAAGATACAACTCCGTGGCCTCTTTATTAAGTTCAGGAGCTACGAAGGCCACTGGGTGTACACTGTTCTTTTAGGAGAGTGAAAGAGAAACAGTATTTTGAAATGGGGCAGATGACTAATTGCACGCAATGCTATTTTTTTCACCATTTATTAGCTAAATTCAAATAAAATAGTTTAGGAACAGACACAGAAGGAATTTTGTTTATAGTATAAAATGATTGCATTTATACGCAGAAATTAATGTAAACCATCTGCCGGGGCACTGTTTACTTTCAAGTGCGGTATAAGTTTGATCACAGAATGTTAAGGGTGAAATGAAAACCTAGAATTATTCTGGATCATAGAGGAATACAGTGTGGATACAGCCTCTTCAGCCAGTCAGTCCATGTGCACTGTGGAGCCCACCCAGTGCCAACCTCCTGCAGTCGGCTCATATCCCTCCAGGCCTCCCCCCTCCATCTACCTATCCAAGTGCCTCTTAAGTGACAACCGCGTCCTCTGGTTCTATATACTCTGTGTGAAATGTTGCTCTCAGGTCCCTTTTCAATCTTTCCCCTCTCTCCTTAACAAAGAAACACAATAGAATCAATGAAAGGATGTGCTCAAGACTGAGAATCAACCAATGTGCAAATGACAGCCAACTGTGCAAATACAAAAAGAAATAAGTCAGTAAGTCAATAACACCATAAGATATTGGAGCAGAATTTGGCCGTTTGGCCCATTGAGTCTGCTCTGCCATGTCATCATGACTGATCTATTTTTCCTCTCAGCCCCAAACTCCTGCCTTCTCCCCATAGTCCTTCACCCCTGACCAATCAACCTCTGTCTTAAATATACATACAGACTTAGACTCCACAGCTGCCTGTGGCAAAGAATTCCACAGATTCACCACTCTCTGGCTAAAGAAATACCTTCTCAGCTCTGTTCTAAAAGGACGTCTCTCTATTCTGAGGCTGTGTCCTCTGGTCTTAGACTCTCCCAACATAGGAAACATCTTCTCCACATCCACTCTATCAAGGCCTTTCAACATTCAATAGATTTCAATTAGGTCACTCCTCATTTTTCTGAATTCTAGTGAATACAGGCACAGAGCCATCAAACGCTCTTCATATGACAAGCCATTCAAACCTGGAATCATTTTTGTGAATCTTCTTTGAACCCTCTCCCGTTTCAGCACATCCTTTCCAAGATAAGGGGCCCAAAGCTGCTCACAACATTCCAAGTGAGGCCTCACCAGTGTGTTATAAAGCCACACCATTACATCCTTGCTTTTATATTCTAGTCTACTTGAAGTGAATACTAACATTGCATTTGCCTTTCTCACCACAGACTCAACTTATAAATTAGCCTTCGGGGAATCCTGCACAAGGACTCCTAATTCTCTTTGCATCTTTTTTTTTGTATTTTCTCTCCATTTAGAAATTAGTCAACCCTTTCATTTTTTCTACCAAAGTGCATGACCGTGCACTTACTGACACATTTGCCACATCTTTGCAAATTCTCCTAATCTGCCTTAAGTCCTTTTGTAGCCTCCGTAGTTCCTCAAAATTAACTGCTTCTCCAGCTATTCTAGTATTGTCTGCAAACTTTGCAACAGAGCTATCAATTCCATTATCCAAATCAGTAACATATAACATAAAAAGAATAGGTGCCAACACAGACTCCTGTGGAACACCACTAGTCACCGGCAACCAACCAAACAAAGCTCCTTTTATTCCCACTCTTAGTCTCCTGCCAATCAGCCGCTGTTTTATCCATGCTAGAATCTTTCCTGTAATACCATGGGCTCATAGCTTGTTAAGCAGCCTCATGTGTGGCACCTTGTCAAAATCCTTCTGAAAATTCAAATACACAACATCAACCGATTCTCCTTTGTCTATCCTACTTGTTATTTCTTCAAAGAATCCCAACAGATTTGTCAGGCAAGATCTTCTCTTGAGGAAATCATGCTGACTACAGCCTATTTTATCATGTGCCTCCAAGTACCCTGAAACTACTTCCTTAACAATCGACTCCAACACCTTCCCAATCACTGTCAGACTAACTGGCCTATAATTTCCTTTTTTCTGTCTCTTTCCCTCATGAAGAGTGGAGTGACATTTGCAGTTTTGGAGTCTTCTGGAACCATTCCAGAATCTAGTGATTCTTGAAAGATCATTACTATTGCTTCTACAATCTCTTCAGCCACCTCTTTCAGAATTCTGGGGTGTACACCGTCTCGTCTAGGTGACTTATCTATCTTCAGACCTTTCAGTTTCCCAAGATCCTTCTCCCTAGTAACAGCAACTTCACACACTTCACACCCCCTGACATCTGGATCTTGCACCATACTGCTGGTGTCTTCTACAGTGAAGACTGATGCAAAATACTTATTCAGTTCATCTGCCATTTCACTGCCCCCATTACTACCTCTCCAGCATTGTTTTCCAGCGGTCCGATAACCACTCTCACCTCTCTTTTACACCTTATATATCTGAAAAAACTTTTGGTATTCTCTTTAATATTATTGGCCAGCTTGCTTTCCTAGTCTATCTTTTCCTTCTTAATGACTTTTTTAGTTGCCATCTGTTGGTTTTTCAATGCTTCCCAATCCTCTAACTTCACACTAATTTTTGCCGCATTATACTTTTGCTCTCTTTTGCTTTTATGTTGGCTTTGATTTCTCTTGTTAGCCACAGTTGTGTCATCTTTACTTTAGAACGCTTATTCCTCTTTAGAATGTATATACTGTATCCAATACCTTCTGAATTGCTTCCAGAAATCCTAGCCATTGTTGCTCTGCCGTTATCTCTGCCAGAGTTCTTTTCCAATCAATTCTGGCCAACTCCTCTCTCGTGCCTCTGTAATTCCCTTTACTGCACTGTAATACTGATACATCTGACTTTAAGATTAGATTAGATTAGATTCTACTTTATTGTCATTGTGCCGAGTACAGATACAAAGCCAATGAAATGCATTTAGCATCTGACCAGAAATGCAAAGAATAGTGTTATTTACAAAATAACTGCGATAAAAAAGTGCTACAGCACACAAATATGAAAGTACTGAGACAGTACAATATGGATGCAATACTGCTTAGCGCTGTGATGAGAGGTTCAGCAGGGTCACAGCCTCAGGGAAGAAGCTCTTCCTGTACCTGCTGGTGTGGGAGCGGAGGCTCCTGTAGCGCCTACCAGATGGGAGGAGAGTAAAAAGTCCATGGTTAAGGTGAGATGCATCCTTGATAATGCTTTTCACCCTGCCCAGGCAGCGTTTATGGTAGATGTTCTCAATGGTGGGCAATTGGATGCTGATAATCCTTTAACTTCTTCTTCTCAAATTTCAGGGTGAATTCGTCCATATTATGACCACTTTCCCATAAGGGTTCTTTTACCTTAAGCTCTCGAATCAATTCTGGTTCATTGTACAACACCCAATGCAGAACAGCTGATCCCCTCTTGGGCTCAACCACAAGCAGCTCTAAAAAGCCATCTTGTAGGCATTCTAGAAATCCCCCCCCCCCTTGGGAAACAAACAAAATAATATTAACAAATAAGTAAGCAATAAATATCGAGAACATGAGATGAAGAGTCCTTGAAAGTGAGTCCATATGTCGTGGGAACAGCTCAGTGATCTATATAATCCTTTCCTTATGCATCAGAATGGAAGATACGACCTGACGCAGGTAAGGAGAATCTAATTAAGTAGATTGGGTGGTGGGGAGGAGATACATCTCAGACTCTCCTTTCCTCCACTAGCCTGCAGATCAGTCTTGGGCAAGGTGTGATACCTGCCTAACACCCCCTGCTGAACAGGGTCATGTGAAGCCATGGGAGCAGGTGATGGATGGTCGTACGAGCAGCTGGTGCAGATCACAAGTCCTGGTTATGCGACCACTGACACAAGGCAGACAATCTCTGAAGAGTATTGGTAATGGCTGGGGTCACCTGTCTTGTAAAGACACTGCCCAGAAGAAGGCAATGGCAAACCACTTCTGTAGAAAAATTTTGGCAAGACCAATTATGGTCATGGATAGAGGAAAGAATCAGAACAACAATGTGAAGGGATCTTCCCCACAGGCAATTAGAACTTCTCAAATTAAAGACAGATGAAGGACCATGATGGCCCATGTCATATGACACGGTATATAATGAATGAATGAGAATAGTAGGTGAAGGAGAAAGGACTTGCATTGAGAGATGAAGAGAAGCAGGAGAGGTTTCACATGAAGCCTAAGCAACAACAAAGACTGGGCGGTCTGGCTGTATTTCTGTGCTATTTATTGTGTGTGATTTATTCAACCTTCATTCACGAACGACAGTCACTGAACACTTAGGAACCTCCACTCAGGGAACCTTATCAATCTTTCATGTGATGATACAACTGATGCCGTCTAAGTCCATTAAAAGGAGCAGCTGTGAGGATAAAATGAAAGGCAAACACACTGTTGGATGCTAATGTTTCTGATCCGAGGTTCTTCAGAATCCAAAAGTGAGGCATAAAGCTTTTTGCTTACAATCGTTTATTACATGTTGCATAACAAAACAAGGGAAAAGAAGGATGGAGGGGAGAGGAGGATGGAGGGGTGGAAAGTATGGAGATGAAAGAGACCCTACTGGAGGCGGGGAGGGAAGAACAAAGAGACAAAAGAGAGCGATCTAACGTGGTCTGGTCCTCTTATACTGTACCAGTTAGCTGATAGCACATTCCATTCGAATTCCAATGCTTCAATTAAGCAAAAAGATCAGAATCAGAATCAGGTTTAATATCACCAGCATATATCATGAAATTTGTTGCTCTGCATCAGCAATCCATAATAATAAAGATACTATAAACTACAATAAGAAATATATATATAAAATAAGTTGTGCAAAAAGAAAGCAAAAAGGAGAGGGAAAAAGTAGTGAGGTAGTGCTCACGGGTTCAGTGTCCATTCAGAAATCTGATGGTGGAGGGGAAGAAGTTGTTCCTAAAATGTTGAGTGTGTGTCTTCAAGTTCCTGTACCTCCTTCTTGATGGTAGCAATGAGAAGAGGGCATGTCCTAGGCGCTGGGGGTCCTTAATGATGGATGCTGCCTCTTTGAGGCATCGCCTTTTGAAGATGTCCTGGATGCTAGGAGGCACCGCTTCCCATCCTGGGGTCCGCAAATCCCTTGGTTAATGGTAAGTCTCCATTGCATAAAAAAATGCTGGGAACCCTTGCTGGGGAGGCTAGTGCCCGCGATGGAGCTGGATGAGTTTGCAGCCTTCTGCAGCTTTTCCTGATCCTGTACAATGACCCGTTCCACACCAGACAGTGAATAGCCGCTATTCAAACAATGCGATACCTGCCAGTGGAACTAAGAACTATTATCAAAGTACAACCTACTATTTCCTAATCCAAGTCTTTTATAAAAATCACAAAGTGCAGGAGTCCCAGTACAGATCCCTGAGGAAAGGATCACTGGTCACTGTTGGATTGGGGTGTAGAATTGCTAGTTTTCTTGTCTGTTCACTTGTGTGTTTACATTTTTATATAATCACCTGGATACATGTAAACTGTTCAGAGAATTTTCCAGCAATTTCAGTACAGTTACTTCAGTATTTATCTAAAAATGTCTTAGATTTCAGTAGCAGGTGTCAGGTTGATATCACTGAAATTTTTGTTACAGTATTTCTAGTAAGTATGAGATGACCACGACTGTTATTTCTTTTGTCTTTTTATTCATTCTCTCGGTTCCTCTTTCTTGTTCATTTTCTGCTCTTATAGCACTTAATAAAACAATAATGAGCAATACACTTTATGCCTCATTCTTGACTTCTGAAGAACTTTGGGAGCACAGAAGTATCAGGATACAACATCGCCAACCTCCAAGCAGGATATGTTCCAACGACTATCAGCCACTACCTCCAGCATCAGAGAAACAGAGACATCTCCTTCATGGGCACCAGGTTCTTTCACATCAGAGAAACATAGCCAGCTCCATAATGGCACTAGCCTACCAAGCACTGAGGACATCCTCAAAAGGTGATGCCTGAAAAAGGCAGCATTCATCATTGAGGGCCCTCATCACCCAGGACATACCCTCTTCTCATTGCTACTCTCAGAGTGGAAGTACAGCCACACAATCAACATTTCAGGAACAGCTGTTTCTCCTCCACAATCATATTTCTGAATGGATAATGAACCCATGAATTCTACCTCAAAACGTTTGCTGTCATTTCCCACTACTTATGTAATTTTTATTTATATTTCTCATTATAGGTTATAGTATGTTTTAGGCTTTGCACTGTACTGCTGCTGCAAAACATCAGATTTCACAAGTAACACACACAAAATGCTGGAAGTACTCAGGAAGTCAGGCAGCATCTATGGAAAGGAATAAAGAATCAACATTTCGAGCTGAGTCCTGATGAAGGGTCTCAGCCTGAAATGGCGACTCTTTATTCCTCTTCGTAGATGCTGCCTGACCTGCTGAGTCCCTCCGGCATTTTGTGCGTGCTACACTGAATCTCCAGAATCTGCAGAAACTCCTGTGTTTAACAAATTTCACAAGGTATGTTTGTGATAATAAACATGATTCTGATCTGATTTTGGGTTAACGTTCCTGGATGAAAACTTCCCACCAGAGCCCTGTTCCTCTTTCCACAGATACCGCCTGACCTGCCAAGTGCTTCCAGCATTTTCTGCATTCATGTCAGATTTTAGTATCTGCAGTTTTTTAGAAATATTTCCAGTTAGTAGATTAAAGCTTTTGTTTAATTGTTCCTGCCCACACACACCGACCAAGGGACTCTGAGGTTTCTGTGCATTTCTTGGTGGCTTGGTGACAGAGGCCTCCAGTGTCTGTGGCCCTGGAAGACACTAATGAGCAGAGTCAAAGTGAAATGAAATGACTATTTTGTTTTACCTGCCTACATTTTGCAATAACAACGTTCAACTGTGTTGAGTCTTTACAAGGAATCTCCTGGGGCTGCTGAAAGCTATATTTAGGAATCACACACTAGCTTCATTTACTCTCTGGCGTTTATGAAAGTAACAAGGTTTACCGGCTCAGTAGCACTTTGGGAGATACTGAAAACAGAATCAGCAGTTCAAATGATTAAAGTAAAAACTCCATTAGACTAATTGAATAAACTACTGTAAGGAGAGGAGATGTATATAGAGCTTCAAGTTGCACCGAGATATCATTGTCTAGCCACAAACATCAGTGTTGGAAACAACAGAGGTACTTTTATTTTTTTGGGAGATTGAGGAGAATTGACATGAAACAGAAGACACTTGCAAATTTCCATAGGTGTATTGTGGAGAGCATTCAAACTAGTTGTATCATCGTGCAGTACAGAGGGGCCACCGCACAGGATGGGAAAAAGCTGCAGATGGTTGCAAACTCTGCCAGCTCCACCATGGGCACTAGCCTCCCCAGCACTGAGGACATCTTCAAAAGGTGATGCTTCGAAAAGGTGGCATCTATCATTAAGAACCCCCCTCATGCAGGACATGCCCTCTTCTCATTGCTCCATGGAGGAGGAGGTACAGAAGCCTGAAGGCACGCACTCAATGATTCAGTGACAGCTTCTTCCCCTCTGTCATTCGATTTTTGAATGGACATTGAACCCATGAACACCACCTCCTCACTACTTTTTTCTTTTCTTTTGTTCTCTTTTTGCACTATTTATTTAATCAAATATATATATATAAACAAATGACAGATTATATATATTTCTTATTGTAATTTATAGTATTTTATTGTATCGCAATGTACTCCTGCCACAAAACAACGAATTTCATGATATATACCAATGATATTAGAACTGTCCTGATGAAGAGTCTCAGCCCGAAATGTCAACTGTTTACTCTTTTCCAAAGATGCTGCCTGACCTATTAAGTTCCTCCAGCATTTTGTGTGCTTTGTTTTGGATTTCCAGCATCTCTCGACATCCTTGTGTTTATGAAGCTTGAGATATCTTTTCAGGAACGCTGAGTAACACTGCCCTCTGCTGGTCTCGCCATTCCTACCATTCGGATCAGTGTCCTGCCTTCAGTGATGACAATCTTTCAAACTCACCTGCAATTGCTTCACGTGTTTCAGGGATGTATTCACTCTTTTCATACTCAATGGATGGCTAACAATCATGTAAAAGCCTTTTAGATGTCAGAAGGCATCTACCACCAAACTCAAGGACAACAACTTCTACTTTGCTATTATCAGATTTGGACTCAGATCTATTTATCACATGTACATTGAAATACACAGTGAAATGCGTCTTTTGTGTTAACAATCAACACATCCAAAGATATGCTGGGGACAGCCCACAAGTATTGCCACACTTTCCGGTACCAACATAGCATGGCTCCAATGTTCAACCCTTTACCTTTTCAATCTATCACCTCCAGCTTCTTACTCCATCAACCCCTCCCCGCTCCTCCCCCCACCCTCCCCCCCACCTGTTCTCACCTATCACCTGCCAGCTTGAACTCCTTCCCTTTCCCCACACCTTCTTATTCTGGCTTCTTCCCCCTTCTTTTTCGGTCCCAATGAAGAGAATTGATTCAGAACATCAACTGTTTATTCCTCTCCATAGATGCTGCCTGACCTGCGGAGGTCCTCCAGCATGTTGTGTGTGTTCAATTCCTGCTGCTGTTGGTAAGGAGTTTGTAGCTTCTCCCCATGACCGCGTGGGTTTCCCCCGGGTGCTCCGATTTCCCCCCACATCCAAAGATGTATAGATAGGCATGTTGTGGGCACCAGAAGCAAGGAAACTCTTGAGGCTACACCCAGCACATCCTTGGACTCTGTTGGTCATTGACACAAATGACACATTTATGTTTCCATGGCTTGATGTACATGTGACAACTTGGTGTTGTTGGTTCGCCCGGCATTCACACTTCTAATTGAAGGGGCAGGCGTGAGGTCGTCCGTTCAGGAGCTGGGGATTGGTTCAATCTTCGTCTGGAATCTCGTCCACAGCCATTCCAATGTGGGTGGCCCTGATTTGGCATCACCAGATGGAGTCCTTGAAGCACACAATCCTCCACACGATGTCATCGCGTTAATCCAGGGGGTTGCGGAGGATGTGACAAATGAAGCTAATCTAATCTCTTCTTTAACTGCTTTCCCTCCGTCATCAGATTTCTGAATGGTTCATGAATCTCTGAACTCTACCTCACCATTCCTCCTTCACACTCTTTATATATTTTGAGATGAATCGTAATGTTTATGTCTTGCTCTGTACTGCTGCCAAAATTGAAAGTTCAAAGTAAATTTATTATCAAAATACATGTATGTCATCAGATACGACCCTGAGATTCGTTTTCTTGCCAGTAATCACAGTAAATACAGGAAACGCAATTGAATCAATGAAAGACCGCATCCAACAGGACGAACAAACAACCAATGTGCAAATAAAACAAATTGTACAAATACAAATAGAAAGTGAAAAAAGTATTGGGAACACGATGGGGCAAGAAAAGTTGCAAGAAGTTATCCCTCTGTTCAAGAGCCTGATGGTTGAGGGGTAATAATTGTTCCTGAAGCTGGTGGTGTGGTACCTGAGGCTTCTGTACCTTCTTCCTAATGGCAGCAGTGAGAAGCGAGGAAAGCAATAATCTTCACAGCATATTTCAGGGATAATGAACCTGACTCCGAATTTGATTCATTTAGAGTGGGTTTCCCAACCAGATCCCTCAGTTAGTGGTAGGGGCCCAAGGCATAACAAAGGTTGAGAACTCCTGATTTAGAAGGTAGTTAGCATCGACTACTGTCATGTGTATATATACATGTGTCACTTTTTGATCAGATCGATTGAGGACAACAAGTTATGCCCATTAAAAGGGTGCTAGTGAATGATTTAGGCTTTTATGACAATCTAGCAGCTAAAGTTACCTCAGGGCAAGGTCACATAGAGGCAAGTAAATAAAGCTTGCAAATTTGGATCTGATAAAAATACTACGTATGTTCTGGTCACCTATCTACAGGAAAGATATCAATAGGATTGAAAGAGAACAGAGAAAATTTACAAGGATGTTTCTGGGACTGGAGGATGTGAGTTATAGGGAAAGGTTGAAAAGGATAGGTTTTTATGTCCTGGACTGAAATGAAATGAAAATGAAATGAAATGAAATATCTTTATTGTCATTGCATAGCACAATTGTCATGCGAAAAAGAGTTCGCAACTCTCATACTCAATGCTATAAAACAACAAATAAAGGAGAATGAGGGAGATTTGATAGAGGTATACAAAATTATGGGGGTTGGGTGAGACTAGAAGTAGAGGTTGTGGGTTAAGGGTGAAGAGTGAAATATTTAAGGGGAATCTGAGGAGGAACTTGGTGTGAGTGTGGAACGAGCTGCTAGTGGAAGTGTGGATGCAGGTTCAATAGCAACGTTTATTGATTTTTATTTTAGAGATACAGGGCGGAATAGGCTCTTCTGGCTCAACAAGCCCCAACCGCCCAGCAACCCACCTGGCCTAATAACAAGACAATTTACAATGACCAATTTACCAACTAACCGGTATGTCTTTGGTATGTGGGAGGAAACCAGAGCATGCAGAGGAAACACATGCTCTCGTAGAAAGGACATACAAGCTCCTTACAGATGGTGTGGGAATTGAACTTGGACGTCCTGAACTGGAGTAGCATCACACTAACTGCTATGCTGCCGTGGTACCCTAGTTGAAAGAAGTTTGGATAGCTATGTGAACGGGAAAGGTATGGAGGGGTATGGTCCATGTGTAGGCCAATGGGACTTGGCAGAATAACAGCTAGGTACGGACTAGATGGGCCAAAGGGCTTGTGTGCTGGAGTACTTTATGACCTCTATGTAGTGGTCAGCAGCTAGAGTGGTTTTTGACTGAGTTCATGTAAGCAAAGGCCTGGAGCTGAATGAGTTTGAGAGTTGAATGCTGTGATGCCAGGGAACTGCAGAAGATGTACTGGAGATGCTAGCTATTTGCAAGGTCATGGTGACATCTGATGGTGATACACCTGGAATTTGTGATCAGCTCCGCACAGAGGCGACATGTGGCTCCCTATCCCCACCTACTGGCGGAATGTATTATGCCCCATTTTCTGTCTGTCCTAACCTGCCTCATGATTTTGTAAACTCTATGAGGACTCCCTTCAGCCTCCAACACTCCAGAAAAAGCAACCCAAGTTTATGAAACATCTCCTTACGACCCATACTCTCTATTCCAGACAATGTCCTGGTGATTGGGGAGGTGCGGTGGTGTACTGGTCGACACTACACTCTACAGTACCAGCGACCCAGAATAATTTCCCATTGTCACCTACAGGGAGTCTGTACGTTCTCCCCATGACAGCGTGGGTTTCCTCCGGGTGCTCCAGCTTCCTCCCACAATTCAAGGACATACTGGTTGAAAGGTTAATCGGACATTGTGAATTGTCCCGTGATTAGGCTAGGATGAAATCAGGGGATTACTGGGTGGCAGGGCTTAAAGGGCTAGAAAGGCCTATTCCATGCAGTATCTCAATAAATAAATAAATTAGCTAATAAATCTCCTTTTGCACCCGTGCACCGTAAGAGGTACGTGCAGGATTCGGCCATTCAACCCGTCGAGTCTGCAACCTTTCCATCGCCTTTCTCTAATGGGGCAACTAGAATTGCACACAATATTCCAAGTCATCCTCCAAGAGGACCACAACCTTGTCATAGGGTTTGGAAGCTTGTGTGCCTCAATGACCCAGAGAGATATGTTGGCTGGGGTCAGAGCTTTGTGCTTTGGCCCTTGGTAGGGTCACCCATGCCAAACAGGTCAAAGGGTAAAGAACCTTTGTCCACTGGGTTTGGGGTGCTCTGTTCGGGGTTAACAACTCTGATTGGTAAAATAGTAGGCTAATTGGTCATTGTGAATTGTTTCATGATTAGGCTAGGAGTAAGTCAGGGGATTGCTGGATGGTGTGGCTCGAAGGGAGGGAAAGGCCCACTCCACACTGTTTCTCAATAAATAAATGAAACAAAATTGTTATGGCAACAACAATGGAGAATCTTTCTACATCTGGGTGTGACAGTGTTCCTGGGTCCACCACCAGAGACTTGCATGACTGACACTAGTGAAAACCGCGAGGAAGCTACTGACACAATGAAGGAAGCCAGAGGTGGTGCCCTAAATACGAGCGGTATAACGAGCAGAATACACTCCAAGTCATGGACCATGTCTTCACTTCCTGCTGCCTCCGAAAAGCAGCCAGCATAATCAAAGACCCCATCCATCCTGGATGTTCTCTCTTCTCACCTCTCCCCATTGGCCAGAAGATACAAATGTCTGAAAACAAGTACCACGAGACCCAAGGACAGCTGCTATCCCACTATTGTAAGACTATTGAGTGAACCTCTTGTCTGATAAGATGGACACTTTGCACTTTCTTGTCTACCTACACTGCACTTTCTCTATAACGGTAACAACATATTATGCATTCTGTTATTGAATTTCCCTTTGTTCGGCCTCAGTGTTCTGAAATAGTCTGTATAGATGTCATGCAAAACAAAGATTTTCACTATAGATCAGTACATGTAATAATACTAAATCAGTTATCAATGTTTTATGCAGTGGCAACCTGGCTTCCTGACTCGTACTCAAGAGCCTTGACCAATGAAGACAAGCATATCATATACTTTCTTTACAACCCTATCTACTTGCATGGCCCCTTTATGGAGCTATGAGACTGGACTTGAAGATCTCTCTGATCTATGAAACTGGACCTGAAGATCTCTCTGATCTAGGACCCCAAGATCTAAGAGACTGAGAAGATTTGATATGCCACCAAAAACACTCAAAAGTTTCTACAAATATACCACGGAGATCATTCTAACTGGCAGTATTACCGTCTAGTATGGGGGGGGGGTGGTGGTGGGAGGCTACTGCACAGGATTGAAGTAAGCTGCAGAGAGTTGTAAACTTAGTCAGCTCCATCATGAGCACTAGCCTCCATAGCTTCTGGACATCTTCAAGAAGTGATGGCTCGAAAAGGAAATGTCCATCATTAAGGACCCCCACCACTCAGGTCATGTCTTGTTCTCATTGCTACCATCAGGAAGGAGGTACAGGAGCCTGAAGACACACACTTGATGAATCAGGAACAGCTTCTACCTCTCTGCCATCCGATTTCTGAATGGACATTGAACCCATGAACACTACCTCACTACTTTTTTGTTTCTATTTTTGCACTAATTTAATTATTTTATATAGATAATTACTGTAATTAACATTTTTCTCTATATTGTCCTGTATTGCATTATCAATGGTATTAAACATATTTCTGATTCTGTATATTAACACTACTAAAAGTTCTGTTATTACATGCATTATTTCCCTTTTCCTTAGTGTGACGGGGTCCTGAATTACCCCCTATAAACTGTGCTCGATTACCCCTATGGACTGTGCTTTTGAAAAGAGAGAGAGAGTTATTTAACACCGACATGTTGTTTTGAAAAGAGAGAGAGAGCGAGACGAAGACTAACTGTTGGACTGTCATTTTAAGGCGCGAGGAACTTTTGGATTTCTGCTGAGTTGGAGATGGTACCGAGCAGCTTATAGGTTGCTATGCTGACCGAAGGCGGCATTATTTGATGGACAATCGATGTTATGGCTTTCCGGCAGCGTGTTCATACTTCTCAAGGACAGTCGCCTGCTTGTGCCTTTCTTCCACAGAGAAAGGAAGGAGGAGTTATTTGAATGACAGATGGTACCCAGTACTGTGAGATAAATAGGAGGTCAGATGATATAGACCTCAGACGTGTGTTTTGGACACTGAGTGAGCTTTGGTGTGCCTGCAGAAAAAGTGGGTTTTTGGAGGATCGGTCAGTGGCTCTTGCAGTGAGAAGAAAAGGCAGTGACTGGTGGGGAGTTGTCCATGTGTCCACCCTTGCCTGGTCCACAGAAAGCCGGTCCCCTTTGTTGTAGTCACAGTCGGTGACTTTTAAAGTATTTCAGAGGACAACGAGAAGATCGACGGCATCAGCCCACCTGAGGACTCAAATCTCTCCCTCTCTCTCTCTCCATTACTACTCAACTCAATACCACGAACTGAACTGAACTTTACTCATCATCGTAAGACTGTATCTTTTTACCCCTAGACCTGAAGGAGCTTGACTTCCATATATATTTCCACACTTACTGATATACTTACTTATATATATAAAATCATTGCTAACCTGTCTGATTTATCTACATTTATATTACTGTATTGCGTAGTTACTAATAAATATTATTAGTTAATAGCAATACTGGACTCCAAAGTGTTTTCCATCTCTGCTGGTTCTTTATTTCCGTCACAGGGTACGTGACATTAGTCCTCCATAAGTCCGAAACCTGGGCATTTGCAGTAAAATGGAGTTGTTTGTGTTCCAAATGAGGCCTTTCTTGTAAAACAAAGGGTCTTGGCCTGAAATGTCGATTGTACCTCTTCCTAGAGATGGCCTGCTGCGTTCACCAGCAACTTTGATGTGTGTTGCTTGAATTTCCAGCATCTGCAGAATTCCTGTTGTTTGCCTTTCTTGTAAAAACTCTGTAATTATTTTTCTTCTTGTAAATACTAACTATACGATACGAAGTGTATGTGATGCTGCTGCAAGTTTTTCATTGCACCTGTACATACGTGCATTTGTGCATGCGATAGTTAGCAACTTTAATTTTAACTTGGCTCGTTTTAAACTCTTGTTCTGTGTGGAACAGGCACATGCTGAACAATTTTCCAATCGTCCTGCAGGTTAGCTACGTGCGTTTCCTCTTCCATCCACCTTGTCACTCACCCGAAGTATCTTCCCCGCCCCCTTATTAATATTGAACACCCTGTTGCTGAGTGGGCCCACTCCTTCCCGTATTAATATTCCACCAAATTAGGACCGCCCCCTCATTTTAATTTTCCTCGACCAACCGCTCATGAAAGGGCGAATCGTTTCCCTCCCCTTCATGAATATTCAGCGCAGTGGATGGTCACGTGTTCGACGAGCGTGTTGTTTCCCGTGAAGGGCGAAGGAGACGCGCCAGTTCAGCTGACGTCGCAACCTCTGACTATCTACGTCACGAGCTTTTGTGCGCGTACGTACGCACGTACGACGGCGGCGCGGCGGCGCGGCGGCGGAGGCGGAGGAGGAGGGGTAGGTTGGGGGGGTTTGAATGTAAACAAGAGTCTTCAGGGCCGATCCCGGAGCGCTCCCATCTCATCCCGGCATCGGCGGTCCCCTGCCCCCCGCCCTCATACAGGGGTGTGAGCGGCGGCGTCGTTGCTGCTGCTGAGACGGAAGCCCTCATCGCTGCCGGTCCTCGGTCCTCGCTCCTCGCTCAGCCGGGTGATCGCGGCCTAACCCCGGGGCCCCCGCTCGCCGGCCCAGGAGACGGAAGGTAAGGCTGCAGTTCTCCTTCCCGGTGATATCTGCTTGAAGCTCTTCTCCTTCGCTGCTCGAATCTCTTGACTGACGCCGGTCGGAGAGAGGCGAAAGCCGGGCCGGTGTGCAGCAGCGGCCGCAGGAGGCCTGCACTGCTGTGTCATTACCCCAGCCGGGCCTTTTGCTTATTCATTGGAAGTCACAAGGGACTGCGAGGTGCTGGTACATGGTGCAACCCTCCAATCTACTGGAGGAGCTAAACGGTATCTGCGGATGGTGGGAGGGAAGGAAACGTTTTGGCGTTATATTAGACTGTAACGTGAGCTATTCTGGGCCCCTTATCTCAGGAAAGCTGTGCTGAATCCGGAGAGGGTCGTCCGGAGGGGGGGGGGGGGTTCGATCATTCACAAGAATGATCACAAAATTGAAAGGTTTGACATAAACACAAGCGATTCTGCTGACGCTGGAAATCTAGCGGGGGAAACTGCCAACCTTTTTTATGCCTTGCACCCCTACCCTTAACTGAGGGGGTCTGGACCCCAGGTTGGCAACCCCTGATAGAGCAATACCCGCAGAATGAGGAGGAACTCTGCAGATCAGGGAGCATCCATGGAGGGGAATGAACAGTCAAAGATTCGGGTTGAGAACCTTCATTGGGACTGAAAAGGAAAGGAGGTTCTTCCTCCTTCCTCTCCTGTCCTGTGGAAAGGCTTGATGTGTGAGGAGCTGGTAATGGCTCTGGGCCTGTACTTGCTGAAGTTCAGCAAGGCTACGTGGATTGAAGACTGGTAAAGGTGGTTGGATTTGCATTTGGCCTTTCACAGCATTAAGATGTCTTAAAAGACTTTTTCAACCAATAAAGTGAAGGGGAAACTTGCTCCTTAGCCGACATCCATGCAAACTGTCTTTTTAAAAGGTATTTAACAAACTGGAGGGGAACTTCCCTAGCTCTGTTTGGGAAATGACGACTTTTATTACCACTGGAGAAGCAAGTTCAGCCTCCAAGATATCCCCTTGTGTGAAGAACATGCATGGTTTGTGCTCGTAGAGCTTTGGAGACATGAACAGTATCCTTGGGGTGGAGGTGAGGGTCAAAGATTTGTTGATGTTTCGGATTGAAGCCCTGCAGCAGATTTGCAGTTATTGATCCCCTTTTTGTGAGCAGTCCATGTTTTGGGGGCATTGGACATTGGCCTTCAGCTTGTTTTCTCAGTTCTGATGAAGGGTTTTTAACTGAAACCTGCTGCCTGCCGTGAAGAGTGTTACGAGTGATATACTGTATATGGGCCTCTGATTGTTATGTGGCACTAAGATGGTAGTAATGAAGGTTAATGTACTGTTTGTTAGCAGTGAGAGGAAAGAAGTTGACGACATTTCAGGTCAAAACGCCGCCTGAGGATGCTGTCTCTGGGGCTTCTGTGAGACTGTCTCACGACTCCATCTCCAGTTTCTCCTGTCTCCAAATGCAGTGCCAGCATTCACTTAGGGAGGTGGTGTGATCATTTGAGTCGAGTATGAAGTTCTTCCAAGGGGTTATTCCCTTAACGGAGAATGCCTGAGTGTGAATTTGTTTAATGTGGGGTGGCTGATGTATGGGAAGCCACCACACAGTCATTGACAGATCGAGGTCAGGGATATTGGCATGGAGTGTAAGATGATTTGGATTCTGCACTACTGCAGCCTTCTTTTGCTTTCATTGCAGTTGTGATGTGTCATCTACTCACTCCATCACTGAGGTCTTTGTCTGGAACCTTCCCTTGATCTTATCACCGTGGGTGACCCTACCAGGAGCCATGCTTCAAGTAGTTAAACTCCAGGCAGCATTATTCTTGGGACCTCAGGAAATCATGAAGTGATGATCCTTTTGAGAGGACTAGAATGTTAAACCTCTGGTGTAATGCTGAGGTTTTATAAAGTGTTGGGCAGATCACATTGGACTGTTGTGAGCTCTGTATTTAAGGAAAGATGTTGGCCCTGGCGAAGGTTCACAGGAATGAAGGGCTAGCTATATGTGGAGTATTTTTGGGCTCTGGGCCTGTACTCTACTGGAGTTTGGAAAGATGAGGAGAAATCTGAGTACTGAAAGAGAATGGACGTGGAGTGGATGTTTCCGGTAGTAGGACAGTTTGGGGGACAAAGACACAGCCACAGAATCCCTTTCGATCTGATATGAGGAGGAAATCTCTTTAGCCAGAGGGTGCTGAATCTGGAATTCATTGCCCCGGAGGCCATGTCATTTGATTATTTAAGAGAGAGACTGTTAGGTTCTTGATTGGCTAAGGTTATGGGAGGATGGTTGAAGGGGGGAAATCACTTGGGATTGAATGGTGGGGCAGACTCACTGGGCTGAATGGCTTAATTCTGCTACTATGTTGGACGGTCTTTTTACTCCCCCATTTAATCCAATAATGCTGGTCAGGGTAGAACTTTGTATAGGCATCTGTTAGTCTCGTGAGACCATGGATTTGCACCTTGAAAGGTTTTCAGGGCGTAGGCCTGGGCAAGGTTGTATGGAAGACCGGCAGTTGCCCATGCTGCAAGTTTCCCCTCTCCACGCCACCGATGTTGTCCAAGGGAAGGGCACTAGGGCCGATACAGTTTGGCACGGTCGCAGAGCCATGTGTGGTTAGTGCCTTGCTCAAGGACACAACACACTGCCTCAACTGAGGCTCGAACTAGCGACCTTCGGATCACTAGACCGATGCCTTAACCACTTGGCCACGTGCCAACACATTATTCAATTGTGCGAAAAAAGGAGACTGCAGATGTTAAACTCGAGTGGGGAAGAAAAACAGTGCTGGAAGAATTCAGTGGGTCAGACAGCATCTTTGGAGGCAGATTCAGATTTATGTATCACATGTACAGTGAAGTGTGTTCTTTGCATCAACAACATACCCGAGGCTGTGCTGGGGGCAGCCTGCAAGTGTCACCACACATCCAGCACCAAGGGTGATCATCTTTCTTTCAAAGTAAACTTATTATCAAAGTGTGTGTGTGTGTGTCACCGTATACAACCTTGAGATTCATTTTCTTGCGGGCATACTCAGTAAATCCAAGATTCATAATAAAATCAGTGAGACACCACACTTAAAGTGGACAAACAACCAATGTGCAAAAGACAAACTGTGCAAATATAAACAATAAAAGAAATAGTGAAAATAAATAAGCAAAGAATATCGAGAACGTGAGATAGTGAGTCCACAGGTTGTGGAAACAGTTCTGTGATGGGATGAGTGAGGTTATCCCCACTGGTTCAAGAGCCTGATGTTGAGGAGTAATAACTGTTCCTGAACCACTATTCAATTGTGGTTGTGGGAAGAGCTTGTACATCAAGCAATTGAAATTGTGAGAAGGAAGAAAGACATTATTTCTGAATTGCCATCCAGTTTTCTGAGCACAAATCTTTAGAAAGTGACCAGTCCTAGTGGCCTTAGTATTGTTCTCTTGTAATTTCCTTTTCCCTGGGTGTGCTATGGGCAGTTGAAATGCCCCATTGGTTCATGGACCTCAGAATTAAGGGCAATAGTCAAGATTCAAGGTTGTTTAATGCCATTCACAGTGCACAAGTGTGAAGGAGAACAAAATAATTGTGCTGTATTAGATCCAGTGTAACAAAATATGCTAAGATAAAGAACACAATAATAATGAAAAAACACCGGAAATATATAAGGTAGTGTAAGTACCTTGTCTGATTGTATGTCCATAAAGTGATGCTGGACACAGAAGTGTCTGTACATACATTGACATTAAAAGTATTTTATCTTTTCAAGGTCTCTCATGTGTAAGAGTGAAAGATTAAATTTTCAAGGGGAACATGAAGGGAAGCTTCTTCACTCAGGGTGGTGTGAGTGTGGATCAAGCTGCCAGCGAAAGTGCTAGATGCGGGTTTGATTTTAACAAGTTTGGATAGATGTTGTCCAGGTGCAGGTCAATGGGACTAGGCAGAATAACAGTAAGGCATGGACTCAATGGGCTGAAGGGCTTGTTTTTGTGCTGGAGTGGAATGCTCTACGTAACTATAGTAATCAAACCAAAAATTGAACTGAGAGTTCCCATCGAGGTTTAGAAATTAATTTCTGGATTAAATTTGAATTTAGAGCTTTTACATTCCTTAATCAGAAAGCTTTAAGTTTGAACTTCAATCTAGAGGGTAGACTGAGTCAAGCTCCGAGTGCATTATTGACCAGATGCTGTCAATGTCTCTGGTATTTTCTTTGAGTAACTTTAAACCACAGCCTCGTGTTTTCTCTTGTGTGAGTACAGACAATTGTATGGGAATATTTGAGGTCAAACAGGGGAATTCTCCTGACATTTGTTCCTTGTGTATCACTTTAAAAAAAAAATACAGGTCATCTGATTATGAAAGTTGGATGGTGCTTTAACATCAGCTTGTGAATGTAAGTATGCAGACAGATGAAGGCGAATGGTATCTATATACTACTAAAACTCTCGTGCTCTGTTTGTGACCTCCAATTAGCGCAAATGGTGCATTACAGCGGCACTTTTTTTTGGCTAAATCGAATTAAAATGCGCTAACTTACAGAATGCAGGCAAAGTTCAGGGTTATATATTCGTTTAAAATTGCTCATTCGCCAAAATCAACAGGCTCCCTTTTAACCCGCCATCATGGAAATCGGGATGTGATAGCCCGACACGTGCGCACAGCCAGCCTCAGCAGCGACGCCTACCGGAGCCAAAGGGCAGGGCAGCTCTATCTCGAGGGGTCACATTCTGCTAATCACCATCAGCATGTGCAGGATTGGGACAGATCTAACTGCCACCCATCATAAGAGATAGTTAAATCTTATTGTAATGACGTACTTCGAGACACCCATAAAACCCTTTGCTGCAGTCAAAGGGCAGCGGTGACTATATCACGTCCATTTAGGAGAGCGCCAACCAACGAGCAATTTTTAAGTAGCGTTAATTGCATGTGTTTGTTCATGTTTAAAAAGCAGCAATTTTTTTTTGTCACTGATAGTTGGCAGGAATTCAGCAGACAATTCAGGACTGTTTAGTTCGCTGTAGTTTCGAGCACTCAGGCTTGGAGAAGTCAGAAATGGCCAGGAGTGAAAACAAAACAATTTCATTATTTCAACAAGTTAGAAACTATGAAGAATTTGAAGTATCGACAACCATCTTTGATGTTACAAAGAAAATGAAGATTAGGAGGATGCAATTGTCTAAAGCAGGAGTTTCCAACCTGGGGTCCACAGACCCTTCTGTTAAAGGCAGGAGTCCATGGCATTACAAAAGGTTGGGAAGCCCAGGTCTAAAGCATTGTATGAAGGCAGCCCGTTATCTGCGCTAGGTGTCTGTGCTGATTCTTTTAATTTACAATCAAAAGGGCACAACTTGGATGAATTCCTCTGTTAATCAAGTATTGGGAACTAATACACAGTTTGATAGTATTGCAGTAGTATAGACAATGTTTTAATTTATTCTGTATTTCATTTAAATATGTAATTTGTTACCCAGTTTGTCTCTTTTTCTATCTTCCTAACAATTTCCATGAAACTTCAGCTAATTGGAGCAGCCGTTTAATTGTATTAGTCATGATGTGTCCCAACTAACCGGGATGATGTATTCATTGTTAGTACTAATCTTCTGTATTTGATCTCTTTTAGAACTTAGTTTCATGTTTTGTACCTCTCTGGTCTACTGTGTTGATAATTTATCTAAACTTCTGGCAGGATCATGTCTGACTTATAAATAATATCACAAAAATGCAGGAGGAACTCTGCATTTAGTTTGTGTTACTCTGCAGAATCTCTTGTGTTTATGACATCAATAGTATAATTGCTATGCTCTACTCTTTTGTTATATTCTGACTTCACACTGCACCCCTTGTCTAGATTTCAATTGAAGGACTATGTTAAGCTCAAACTAATCATTTAATCCTCTTTGAAAATTATGGAAGTTTGAAATGTTAATCAGATGTGTTTGTGAAATGAATAGTTGAAAGAAGTAGAAGTGCAACCAGGCAGCAGAGTAATCATAAACACAAGAGATTCTGCAGATGCTAGAAATCCAGTGCCACATACAGAAAATGCTGAAGGAACTCAGCAGGTCAGGCAACATCTATGGAAAGAATAAATCATCCTGACACAGTGGTGTCAAGAAAACAACCTCTCCCTCAGTGTCGCAAAAACAAAGGAGCTGCTTGTGGACTATGGAGGAATGGAGGCAGGCTAACTCCTATCGACATCAATGGATCTGGGGTTGAGAGGGTGAACAACTATAAGTTCCTTGGCATACAGATCACCAAGAATCTCACGTAGTCTGTGTGGTGTAAAAGGCAGAGCAGCGCCTCTTTCACCTCAGACGGTTGAAGAAGTTTGGTAAGGGCCCCCAAATCCTAAGAACTTTATACAGGGGCACAGTTGAGAGCATCCTGACTGGCTGCATCACTGTCTGGTATGGGAACTGTAATTCCCCCAATTGCAGGACTCTGCAGAGAGTGGTGCGGACAGCCCAGTGCATCTGTAGATGTGAACTTCTCATGATTCAGAACATTTACAAAGCCAGGTGTGTAGAAAGGGCCCAAAGGATCATTGGGGACCTGAGTCATTCCAACTACAAACTGTTCCAGCTGCTACCATCTGGGAAATGGTACTGCAGCATAAAAGCCAGGACCAACAGGCTCCGGGACAGCTTCTTCCACCAGGCCATCAGACTGATTAATTCATGCTGATATAATTGTATTTCTATGTTATATTGACTGTCCTGTTGTGCATACTATTTATTACAAATTACTATAAATTACACATTGCACATTTAGATGGAGACATAAGGTAAGGATTTTTACTCGTATATGAAGGATGTAAGAAATAAAGTCAATTCAGTTCAATTAAATAGTTGACATTTCGGGTCAAGACCCTTTGTCAGGACTTGGCTCAATGCCGACTCTTTATTCCGGATTGAAGAAGAGTCTGAGCCCGGAGCGCCACTGTTTATTCATTTCCATAGATGCTGCCTGACCTGCTGAGTTCTTCCAGCATTTGTGTATGTGTGGGGCAGAGTAGTCAGTGAGATTGTTGGAGGAGGATTGCTGCTGAGTGCTTGCAAAGGAAAAAGGTTAATACTATTTTACAAGATTCATCCTTGTTAAATTTATGTGGGATTCTTGTGTGTTAGTAGCCACAGGTTTAACACCTTCAATCACTGACCATGATGAAATAGTGGAAAACAGAAAGTGCTATGGATCAGGTGGGAAAGTAGAGCCATGTGTCTTTTGCACATTGGTTGTTTGTCAGTCTTTGAATGTAGTTTTTCATTGACTCTATTGTATTTCTTTGTTTTACTGAACTGAACATTCCTGGACTGTTTCAATGACTCTGTGGTTTGATGCTTTATATTCTGTGTTTTTCACTTATTTTTTTGCCATGTGCATGATTTGTTCCTTTTTTTGGGCTTTGGGAGACTTGATGTTTTCTTTAAGTGGGTGCCACAGTTTTTCCTTGTTCTGTGGCTGTCTGTGGGAAGGCGAATTTCAGGGTTGGATATTGCATACATACTTTGATGATAAATGTACTTTGAATCTTTGAATGCCTGCAAGGAAATGAATGTCAGAGTTGTATATGGTGACAATATGTACTTTGATAATAAATTTGCATTGAACCTTTTTTGATACTGAGTGGAGGAGCACGTTCCAAGAACTGTGGCCCACTGCTGCTTCTTGTTACAGTACAGTACAGATTGAGTGGTAGCTGTTATCTGTCCAGTACAAGCTGTCATTGCTATTTACCTGGGTGGTGCCTTTGTTACACACATGTGCCTGTCAGGCAAAGGCAAAGATCACTCCATTAGTTAAAAATTAAAATGCTGGATGTACTCAGCAGACCTATGGAAGAAAAACGGTTAATATTTCAGGTTGACAACTCTTCATCAGAACCAGGAAAAGCTAGAAATCAAATGTTAAAGTTGCAAATAAATTCCACTATTTAAAAAGGTAGCATTGGAGATCTAGTTTACTTATTCAGAGATAAAGTATCGAACAGGCTGTCATGGCCCACTGAGCTGCATTGCCCAGCAACCCACCTATTTAACAAGAGAAAATCTGCAGACGCTGGAAATCTAAGCAACACACACAAAATGCTGGAGGAACTCAGCAGGACAGGTAGCATCTATGGAAAAGAGTAAACAGTTGATGTTTCAGGCTGAGACCCTTCATCAGGACTGGAAAAAAAAATGAGAAGTCAGATTTCACCTCCCTCCCCTTTCTCAATGCGACTGCTCATCTACTGATGTCTTTTATAAACCTACAGCTACCTGGACTATACTTCTTCCCATCTGTTACTTGTAAAAATGCCATCACCTTCTTTCAATTCCTCCATCTCTGCTGCATCTGCTCTCAGGATAAGGCTTTTCATTCCAGAACTCAGGAGATATCCTTCTCCTTCAAAGAAAGGGGTGTCCCTTCCTCCTCCATCAATGCTGCCCTCTTCTCTTCCATTTCACTGCCATTTGCTCTTACACCATCCTCCCGCCAGAATACTAGAGATAGGGTTCCGCTTGTCCTCACCTACCACCTTACCTGCCTCTGCGTCCAGCACGTAATTCTCTGTGACTTCTGCCATCATCAATGGGAGTTCACCACCAAGCATATCTTGCCCTCCTCCCCCCACCCCCACCACCACACACTTTACACTTTCTGCAGAGATCTACATGACTCCCTTGTTCATTTGTTCCTCCCCACTGTAACTCCCACTGATCTCCCTGTAACTCTCGCTTCAGCTTGCGGCTTAATTTAGGGGGTGTTAGCCCCAGGCCCGGCCAAACTTAAATCCTGCATGGATGCTGCGCGATGTGTCCCCTGTTACAAATCAGTACCCCGAAATAACAAACAGTACACAATATGCAATTAAACGATTAAGCTTTATAATTCTTACTTTGACTTTATGGTTAGTAAAGAAAATGAAAAGAAAGGAAAAGGGCCCATTCCTATGAAACAGTTTATTGCACAAAGTTGGAGCTCACTGGTGAGCAGTTCATCCACCATCGACTTCCTCCGATCGTCGTTGCCCTTCGGACCCTCACTCCACGTCCACTCTGTCTGGCGGTCTACCAACTCTCTCCATTCCCGTCTTCTCTCCTCATCTCTCCCCAGCAAAAGACCACGGAAAACTCTCTTCCAGACTCTTAAGAAAGAACAAGAGCATTCCAAACCCTGTTATCTTTAGTCATAACCCAAACATTGCTGCTGCAGAGAAACCATTACATTATCAGTGAAACCTTACAGCATGTTACATCCCTCCTGGCACTTTTCTTTGCAAGCAGAACAAATGCCACACCTGCTCCTACACCTCCTCCCTCACTACCATTCAGGGTCCCAGGCAGACTTTCCAGAGGCAACACTTCACCTGTGAGTCTGTTGGGGTCATCTACTATGTCCAGTGCACCTGGTGTGGCCTCCTGTACATCGGTGAGACTAGCGTAGATTGGGAGACCACTTCGCTGAGCACCTGTGCTCCATCGATCAGAAAAAGATCTTGCAGTGGCCACTCATTTTAATTCTACTTCCCATTCCCATTCTGGTATGTCAGTTTGTGGCCTCCTCTACTGCTGGAATGAGGCCACACTCAGGTTGGAGGAACAACATCTTATATTCTGTCTGGATAGCCTCCAACCTGATGGCATGAACATAGATTTCTCAACTTCCAGTAATTGGCCCCCCTCCCCTCCATCCCATTCCACTCTCACCTTATCTCCTCCCTCTGGTGATCCTCCCCCTTCCCTTTCTTTCATAGCCTTCCTCCTATGAATCTCTCCTATGAGATTCCCCCTTCTCCAGCCCTTTAGCTCCTTCACCAATTGACTTACTAGCTCTTTATTTCTTTATTTCACCACCGCCCCCCCCCCACCTTGCTCTGATTTTTTCTCCAGTCCTGATGAAAGTCCTTGGCTCAAAACGTTGACTGTTTACTCTTCCATAGACGCTACCTGGCCTGCTGATTCCTCCAGCTTTTGTGCATGTTGCCGAACTATTGAACCCCAGCCTAATTGCAGGACAATGTACAGTGACCAATTAACCTACTTACTGGTATGTCTTTGGACTGTGGGAGGAAACCGGAGCACCCAGAGGAAACCAATGTGTTCTTGCAGAGGATGCCAGAATTGAATTCTGTCCCAAACTGTAATAGCCTTGCGCTAACAGCTACACCACTCTGGTGTCCTGAGACTTCCCACTTTTGATTTTGTGATGAGGGAATGGTCAATGATGAAGCAACATCATTGATAAAGAAACTGAAAACTTTTGCCTGTGGACTGTACCTTGCAGAAGGACAGCTGGGTTCTTGGATTGACTTCCTAGTGCAGATATCACGGTAGCAATTTTTGGTGTGCTATTGGTTGTTAAAGGGATTTTTTTTTTTTTGCTTCTTCTCCCTGTTGACAGATTCTACTAGGGCTCCATTAAATCTTGCCTATCAAGGACAATCACTTGCATTCCCTCTGGAAGCTGTGCAACTTTGAGGCACTTGGAGCCATTAGTAGCAGCAGAAATTTAAGACCCCCTGCTTAATGGTTTTGGTTCATGGCATAAAAAAGGTTGGGATCCCCTGTCCTCAGGTGGCTATAAAAACCATAAGACAAAGGAGCAGAAGTCGGCCATTCGGCCCATCGGGTCTGCTCCGCCATTTTATCATGAGCTGATCTATTCTCCCATTTAGTCCCACTCCCCCGCCTTCTCACCATAACCTTTGATGCTCTGGCTACTCAGATACCTATCAATCTCTGCCTTAAATACACCCAATGACTTGGCCTCCACTGCCACCCGTGGCAACAAATTCCATAGATTCACCACCCTCTGGCTAAAAAAATTTCTTGGCATTTCTGTTCTGAATGGGCGCCCTTCAATCCTTAAGTCATGCTATCTCGTACTAGACTCCCCCATCATGGGAAACAACTTTGCCACATCCACTCTATCCATGCCTTTCAACATTTGAAATGTTTCTATGAGGTCTCCCCTCATTCTTCTAAACTCCAAGGAATACAGTCCAAGAGCAGACAAACGATCTTCATATGTTAACCCTCTCATTCCCGGAATCATTCTAGTGAATCTTTTCTGTATCCTCTTCAACATTAGCAGATCCTTTCTTAAATAAGGAGACCAAAATTGCCCACAGTACTCCAAGTGAGGTCTCACCAGCGCCTTATAGAGCCTCAACATCACATCCCTGCTCCTATACTCTATTCCTCTAGAAATGAATGCCAACATTGCATTCGCCTTCTTCACCACCAACTCAACCTGGAGGTTAATCTTAAGGGTATCCTGTACGAGGACTCCCAAGTCCCGTTGCATCTCAGAACTTTAAATTCTTTCCCCATTTAAATAAAGACTGATCTGGGATGAATAAACTCTTCTTGGGCTTCTAGCCGAGTACAGATATCAATTATAACTGATGTTTTGATGCCAAACTGCCATATTCATCTGGGATGATGCTTGGGCACATCTCGTCCGGTGGTTTTTGTACTCCTGTTGTCCATCCCTCCTGATAGATTAGTCCTCATCCTATCAGGTTTCTGCTGTCCCACCTTGTTTACAATCGGGTTCCAGTTCCAGAGTGAGATCTTCACCTTTGTTAAAATTCTTTGCCTGTAGTTTTACTTCAATGGCTTCCTTTACCAGGTGGTCCCAAAAGCCATTGGCACAGCACAGTAGTCTTGTGCCGTCGATATCAATCATATGGCCATTGCGAATGCAGTGTTTTGCTACTGCTGATTTCTCCAGGTAACCGAAAATATACCACCTGGAATTTGATTGAGAGGAGGCAAAGTAGGAATATTAACTGCAATATCAGTTGTAGAATAATTATGATGTATGTAAATTTAATCTGATCACATTCCGAAAGCTGATTTTTGCTTTTGAATGTCAAATCATTCCTACACTTTTTTTTTCTCTCCACATGCATGAAAATCTGAGCAGCGTTTCACAAAGCTTCATAGAAAATGAGAGCAAGAGAGAGATTGAGATCAATAGCTTCAAGGAACTAAGTGACGGAAATTCCAGTTTGTATGACTGTTTAAAGGTAGGACTTGCTGTCAGGATGAAAGGAATTAAGAAATGGGCATGATTGGAAAATTATGTCATTGCATGGCTATTAGTAAAATTGAGAAGGAATTTTTACCTTTATTGAGTAATAAAATCATCATTGCAGCTTTTTATTGAGCAAAATAATGGGACTTATTGTGCATTCAGTTTAATTTTCATGGTCTTTCTTTTATTACCTCTGCAGATTCTTAAAGACTTACTACTTAAGGTTCAGAATAAGGTTTATTATCACTAACATGTGTTATGAAATTTGTTGTTTTTTGTGGCAGCAGTATAATGCAATACATAAAATATACTGTAAATTACAATAATATGTGTATTTGTGTCTATTCTGCAAAGGTCTTCTGCAGAGTACCCCCACTTAAAAGAACCTGTCTTCTTATTTCGTTGCTTGTCTGTTGTGAAATCGGCTGTCAGTTTGCTGGTCAACTCAGTGTGAACGAGTGAATTAATGTAGTTTCTGAAATAGGCGAAAGATCCTACTGGGAGTTGTAACTAAATTTATTGTGAAGTACTGATCCATTAGAATGAATGGTCATTTATTTTGTAGGGATTGTAGTTTATTTTGAAACTTATTCAAATTAGTGTTGCAACAGAAATAGAAAACTTGGTAACTACTACTAAGCAAAGCCTATATGTTAACTTGCTTCATTTTGGGTTTTTCCCCAGAATGTCACTTCCATTTCCGATCTGCCAATGCTCTGGAATTTCCAGGTGCAGATCAAATTTCCCCTATGTTGCTGGTTGTAATCATGCATTTGTGTATTTATTTGAGAATGTCTGCAATTCCCTGAGCACATTTTGCCATCATTTCCTAAAGCAGAATAAATGTCAACATATTGGTGGTGACTTATGTTAAATAAGATATACCAGAGAAAACGCAGTGCATATTTTTTGTTGGATAATCTTTGAACTTTGAGTCTCCGGAAAGCCTTATGTGCAAAGTGGCAATTCTGGACCAAACTTAAATCACTAAAGGATATTTGACAGCTGTGGCAGGGCTTAAATGCTATTACTCTTGCAAAGTGAAATCAAGTGACATAGGTGACAACAAGGCTTTACTTTCAGATTAACTTAATGCCTTCTATGCTCGCTTTGACAGTCAGAACATGGAGGAACTTTCAGAAACACCCACAGCCCCTGATGAGATGTGATTTCAGTCTGCGAGGGCTTCCTTCAGGAAGGTGAACACACAGAGAGCATCTGGCCCAGGTGGGGTATCTGGCCGAGTACTAAAGACTGTGCTGATCAACTGGCTGGAGTGCTCACCAATATATGTAACTTCTTGCTTTGGCAGTCTGACATACCCACCTGCTTCAAGCAGGCTTTAATTATACTGGTGCTTAACAAGAACGTGATGACCTGCTCTGCTTGCTTTATCCTTATGACTGTGAGGCTAAGCACAGTTCCAGTGCCATATCTAAGTTTGCTGATGACACCACTGTTGTTGGCCAAATCAAAGGTGATGCTGAATCAGCATATAGGAAGGAGATTGAAAATCCAGCTGAGTGATGCCACAGTAACAGATTCTCACTCAAGGTCAGCAAGACCTATGACCTGATTTTTGACTTCATGGGGAGGAAACTAGAGATTCATGAGCCAGTCCTCATTGGAGGATCAGAGATAGAGAGGATCAGCAACTTTAAATTTCTCAGTGTTATCATTTCAGAGGATCTGTCCTGAACCCAGCACGTAAGTGCCATTACAGCAAAGTATGGCAGCACCTCTACTTCCTTAGAAGTTTGCAAAGATTGGGCATGGTACCTAAAACTTTTGACAAACTTCGATAGATGTGTGGTGGATAGTATGTTGACTGGTTGCATCATGGCTTGTTATGGAAACATCAATGCTCTTTAATGGAAAATCCTACAAAAAACTAGTGAAGCAACACACATCAAAGTTGCTGGTGAATGCAGCAGGCCAGGCAGCATCTCTAGGAAGAGGTACAGTAAGAGATTTGAAAGTGGGAGGGGGAGGGGGAGATCTGAAATGATAGGAGAAGACAGGAGGGGGAGGGATGGAGCCAAGAGCTGGACAGGTGATAGGCAAAAGGGATATGAGAGGATCATGGGACAGGAGGCCCAGGGAGAAGGAAAAGGTGGAGGTGGGGGGGAAACCCAGAGGATGAGCAAGGGGTATAGTCAGAGGGACAAAGGGAGAAAAAGGAGAGAGAGAGAAAGAATGTGTGTATATAAATAAATAACGGATGGGGTACGAGGGGGAGGTGGGGCATTAGCGGAAGTTAGAGAAGTCAATGTTAATATCCCTTATTATCTCATATCCCTTTGCCAATCAACTGTCTAGCTCTTGGCTCCATCCCTCCCCCTCCTGTCTTCTCCTATCATTTTGGATCTCCCCCTCCCACTTTCAAATCTCTTACTAGCTCTTCCTTCAGTTGGTCCTGACGAAGGGTCTCGGCCCGAAATGTCGACTGTACCTCTTCCTAGAGATGCTGCCTGGCCTGCTGCGTTCACCAGCAACTTTGATGTGTGTTGCTTGAGTTTCCAGCACCTGCAGAATTCCTTGTGTTTACGTTTTTAAAAAAACTAGTGAGTACGGCCCAGTCCGTAAAGAAGACGTTGCGAATGAATTCTGAATTTTGACACCCTGAGCAGTGGTAGCGATATGCTAACCGCTGCACTACTATGTGTACTGTGTATGCCCACAAGTAAATAATTCTCAGGGTTGTATTTGGTGACGTGTATTTTGGTAATTCTACAGGGATGGAATGGCAGTGTAATGGTTAATTTAATACTAGTACAGAGCCAGTGGCCTATGTTAAATTCCTGCTGCTATCTATGATTTTTGTATGCTTTCTTTGTGACCGGGTGGTTTTGTCCAGGTGCTCCAGTTTCCTCCCACATTCCTAAGATGTATGGGTTAGTAGGTTAATTGATTACACGGGTGTGAGTGGGTGGCAAGCATTTGTTTAGTTGGAAGGCCCTGTTGCCCTGCTGTATCTCTAAAATTAAATACGTTTTTGAGTCAGATTTATCTTTAGGTAAAGCATCAAGTTGAGAGATTTTATGTGAACAGGCTGAATTCTTAGGAATTTGGTTTTCTTTGGTTCTGTTTTAGATCTTGATATTGATGGCTTTTATTTCTAGCCATTGCTTTAAATAAACAAACACAAGAGTTTCACTTGTTTTACACTTTATGGAAAGCTTTGTTTGAATAGGAATATTTGATCAGGGTTTTTCAGACCAGGAGTGTTGACAGGAACCATTGGTCATTAGGTAATGACATTCATTTATCTGACCTGCACCCTTGCATATGGAAGGGGTGTATTTATTTTTAATATACTTCCTCCAGTCATGACAGTCAGTACATCTTTGGGCAGGGTATTCTCTTCACCTTGCTTTCAATGTTTGCAGCATCTACAAACTCTTATCTTAAAACTTTGTCTCTTTTCCCTTTTTGTCCTGCTCAATAATAATCCTTCCTCTTTGTAAAACAGTGTTAGGCAGGGTTTCCGAACTTTTTTTTTATGCTGTGGACCAATACCATTAAACAAGGGGTCCGTGAACCCCAGATTGGGAAACCCTGGTTTAAGGTATCTTTTTAATAAGGTAAATAATAGAGTTCAGCGCAGCATTGTGGGCCAAAGGGCCTGTAATGTGCTGTAGATTTCTATGTTATACAAATAATCTTTTAGTAGGGTTTCATCATCAGCCATGTGAATTTAATGCTGCATACCACTGCATATGACTTTGAGAGAAGAATGATTAATGTGATTATTCTCATTGTTCAAGTTTAATTGTCATTTAACCATATACATGTATAGAACTAAATGAAATAGTGTTCCTCTGGGACCAACGTACAAAGCACATGCAGCACAAATAGTTATGATAGTGCATACACATAGTCTTCAAAAAATAATATTAGCTCAAGTCCCAGGGTGGCATGCCCTGAAGACTGATGGTGCATGGGATGTTGTCCTGAGCCATGTTTCTGCAAGAATAAGCATGCTGCAGTTCCTCAGCTCACACTGGGTCAGCTGCAGATAAACGCAATCCAGCTTGCCTCCCACAGAGCGAACACTGGAGGCAGCACCAACAGAAGGGGCCAGACCCTAACCTAGCATGGGTTCTAGCCTGGCCTTCACCGTGGAGGCCCTCTTTGAATCTTTTGTGGATTCAGCTTTTGTTCAGTTCTTTCTGAAACTGCATTGCTGGGTGCCTTACCTTGCAAATTTTATGCACAGATCATACAATTTGTTTCCCAGTGAGCTATCACTTTCCTATAGTATGAAGGAGAACAAAATTGTAGCTAAGTTTTTAAACTAGAATTTTTTTTTCTTCTGAGTTCAATTGGTTATTTTATTACCAGACTTGAGAATAGAAACCTGATGAAGATTTGTATTGTTTATTGAGCTATCCTTTTCTCAGAAAGCAATGATGATTCTGTTTGCCAATTGATAACGAGCGAGTTTCAGCCCCAGTTGACAGGCATACTTTGGATTCAATCCTGTTCTAAATTGGGGTCAAATAAGGCAGTGTTATTACTCTAGTCTTCCCAAGCTGCCTTGATGCAATACTGTCCATCCAGCTGAAATGGATTTAATCACAAAGGTAAGTAAACTGGACTTTGAATGACCCATATCGCCTTATCAGAACCAAGATTACTTCCATATACTAAGAAATTGCTCTCTGACTTTCTTTTTCCATCTCGTTCAGGTGAGCACCCAGGGTACTGTAGTCAGATTAGTTTATTGTTATATGTACCAGGGTGCAATGAAGCCTCTTGTTTACTTGGTGTTTTATAAAAACAGCATACTTGGTAATGATAAGTACAATGAGCGCATGAGCAACAATGATGCAATGTATAGTGTGAACAAAGATAATGCCATAAAAAAAACATACTGCCATCTTCAATGGAAGAGGTAGAATTAAGGGTCTGAGAACATATCAGTATTACTGAGAAGGGAATGTGGAAGAGGTGATTGTCTCAGAAGGTGGCCAGAAAAATGGATGGCCATGGTGACAGGCATCCTTGATGTGATACTAGCTCTCACCACACTCAATGGGGGAGCCCTATCATCCATTAGTGGGTGGTGGGATGGAGATGCGTTGCTTCCAAAAGAGGTGTGAGGTACTCCTAATGCTAGCGTGAAGGTTACCCTTAGGCATCTGCTTAGTCCCCTGATCAGGGTCACGTGAAGCCATGGGAGCAGGTGGTAGATGGTCATATTAGCAACTGATATGCATATCCTGGTTATGTGACCACTGATGCCAGGCAGACTTCTGTAGAAAAATTTGCCAGGAACAGTCATGATCGCCCACGTTATGGCACATGATGATGATGATGATGATCATCCATCAGTACTCAGTTAAATATTGGTTAGAAAGAGGGAAGGGGAGATCTTCCTCTCACTGCAGTTGCTTGGGGTGTAAAGTGACCACCTTCTGAAAAGTGAAATCTGCAAAGAATTCATCTTTGTGGGTACATGGCAGTGATGTCAGCTTTACTTGAGCTCAGCCAGTTGACAGTATTTGTCCCATCTGTAATCATGTTTCATAGGAAGTAGCTTGAGTTGGAGTTCCCATATGACATAGAATAGGACAGTGATTCATAGTGGGACCTCTGTGATTATGTATAAATGATTTAGATGAAAACATAATAGGTTGGTTAGCTAGCTTGCTGATGACAAATATCGGTGGCTTTGTTAGCTCTTTGACTAAATATGTGGATATTTTCAAATTCTATCAACCCTTTGAGGAAAAGGAATTCCAAAGATTCGCCTCAGTCTAACCTAATTTCTCAGTTCCATTGTGAATGACTAACCCTGAGCTCTATTTTTAGATTTCCTAAGATTAAGGTAAGCTTTATTTGTTACATGTACACAAAATATAGTAAAACACGTTGTTTGCGTCAACAACTAACACAGTTTGGTGGGAAAGCCCGCACATTTCCCTATGCTTCCAGCACCAACCTAGCATGCCTATAACTCTCTAACTCTAATCCATACATATTTAGAGTGTTGGAGGAAACTGGAACTTAAGGGGAAAACCCACAAGGTCATAGGGAGAACGTACAGACTCCTTATAAACTTGGTGGTAAAGTCTTGGTGATAAGCAATCTCAGGTAAATTTCATGATGGATTGGCAAGAGACAAAGCTACGGTTGAAGCTTTATTTCAACATGTAAAAATATTTCCCACATTAAAATAGTATCGAATCACAAATAACGAAAGGTTTAATGTGTCTTAATACTTGCCTCTTTTATTCCTTCATATACAGGTAGGAAATTGACATTCATTTAAATGAGAATCTGATATTTTCTCATATAATGCAAGGGAATTGCAGTAAGATTGTGAGACCTATGTGCATTGGTCTGAAACTAGGCAAGTAACTGGGGTCTGCACTTAACTGCACATATGCAAGATTTTAATGTCTGAAACTCTGGATTTGTTAGCTAAGGTTAGCTGCAAATCATAACATGAAGATGGTCATAAAGAAGCATTCTTTTCAAGAGGGATGGAATATAAAACCAAGTACGTAATGCTGAGATTTTATAAGGCACTGGTCAGACCACACTTGGAGTATTGTGAGTAGTTTCCAATAGTGGGAGAGTCTAAGATCAGAGAGCTCAGCTTCAGAAAAGATGATGTCTCTTTAGAACAGAGATGAGGAGAAATTAATTCAAAGGTCCAACTTAGTGTCAGAGAAATGTATACAATATACATCTTGAAATGTTTTTTCTTCGCAACCATCCACAAAAACAAAGGAGTGCCCAAGCATGAACAACAGTTAAACATAAGAACCCAAAAGTCCCCCCCAGTGCCCCTTCCTCTCGCGCGTAAGCGGCAGCAATCAACGATCCCCCTCCCCCACCAAAAAAAAATCATCAGCACCCACCACCAAGCACTCAAGCATGAGCAAAGCAATAACAAAGATACAGACTTGCAATTACCCCAAAGACTTTGTGTTTCACCCGGCATTTGACATACCACAGGCTCTCTCCCTAGTAAGGGAGAAGGAGGTGTCTCCGTTTTTCCCAATGAGCGGGGAGAGATAACAAACAACTCATTGATTTACGATGTTAAAAGTCTGTTGCATGGCTTTTTCCGTGCTCTGTTCCCAAAGATCTCAAAGATCCTGTGTCTTTGGGCACACAGCAGTAGATTTTTCCAACTCCACCAGTGACACATGGGTCTCCTGCCATGACACTGACTCTCAATCTGCCTGTCTTCAGAGCCCCGAGATCTTAGGCTTCCAAATCCCAGCTGGACTTTCAGGCCGAACAACAGACAGTCCTGAAACCCCGAGAACGGATCCTATTCCCATAAAGAACCGAAGTCAGCATGTAACTCCAGGTCAGAGTCTTCAAAAGAACCCTGAAAGGGAAAAATAAAGATATTAAAGATGGAAATAGAGCTGTGTCTGAAGATGCAAGCGCCGTCTTAACTCGCTCCACCTCCAGTCAGAATATGATGAATCTGTGGAACTCATTGCCACAGATGGTTGTGGTGACCCAGTCATTGGGTATATATGAAGTAGAGGGTGATTAGTAAAGATTACAGGGGAAAGGACGGAAAATGGGGTTGAGAAGGATAATAAATCAGCCATGGTCAAACTATGATGCAGACTTGATGGTCTTAAATGTTGAAATTGAATGCGCATCCACCGCTTTTGCTGGCAGCTGTCTCCAGACTCGCACCACCCTCTGAGTGAAGAAGTTCCACCTCAGATTCTCCTTAATTGTTTCACCTTCCAGCCTTAACTCATGACCTCTAATTCTAGTCTCACCCAGCCTCAGTGGAAAAAGTTTACCGTATCTCTACCCCTCATAATTTTATATATCTCTGTAAAATCTCCCCTCATTTTACAGTCTAGGGAATAAAGTCCTAACCTATGCAAGCTTTCCCTATGACTCTGGTCCTCAGGTTCCCCACACACACACACCGCCCTCTTCTTAATAAAGCTAGGTTTTGTTTTCTCCACCCGCAGTCAAGTAACTTCTGATATTGTAATGTTCACTTTGCTTAAACCAGGGGTTCCCAACCTTTTCTATGCCATGGACCCCAGGCTGAGAACCCCTGGCGTAAACCATCTTGGATGAATGAGAATGTTTTGTAGTTCAGAATTCGTGGCATTCGATCCACTCTCTGTCAGTCTTTGAACCGCATATGGATAACCTGTGGCATCTTCTTTTCATTTCTGAAGTAAGCTGGAAATTCCACTTCGACACCAGACTTCCCCTGCCTTATTACCTGTGCCTTCATTGTTTCAGGTATTTCACTAGCTCCAATATAGCTAGCCTCTTTCATCCATGAGCTCGACCTCACTGTTCTGCTTTATTTTTCCATTACTTCTATATATAATAGTTATTTTTTTTGTAATTTTTACTATAGAGGAACGTAGATAGGGTAAATACAAGCTGGCTTTTTCCACTGAGGTTGGGTGGGACTACAAGAGGTCATGGGTTAAGGGTGAAAGGTGATAAGTTGAAGGGGAACTTGAGGGGAAATGTCTTCACTCAGAGGGTTGTGAGAGTGTGGAATGAGCTGCCAGTACAAGTGGTGCAAAGGAACTCGATTTTGACGTTTAAGTGAAGTTTGGATAGGTACATGGATGGTAGGCGTATGGAGGGCCATGGTCCCGGTGCAGGTCGATGGGAGTAGGCTGTTTAAGTAGTTTTGGCATCAACTAGATGGGCCAAAGGCTCTGTTTCTATGCTATACTTCTCTATGACTCTATTGCACTGTTTATCTTAAAGTATATTTGTATTGCTGCCACAAAACAACAAATTTCACAACTTATGTCAGTGATAATTTCCAAAGTGAAGCTTGCCCACTGACCTGATCTTTTATAACCTTGGCTAAATCTCCAGTATTTTTGTTTCTCATCTGTAGTGTTGCCCTATTCTCTACTGCATTTTTCTGACTGATAAAATTGGTGTATGGTTACACGTGTCAATGTTCAGTGGTAAATCTCTGAATCTTTGTTTATTTTCTGATCCTTGGGGTCCTTCCAGGAGTCAGGAATGACAAGCAGCCTTAATTCTAACGACAGTGCAAACATACAGATATTAAACAAACTAAATAATTCCCACCGCTGCCTGTAAAAGTTGTATGTTCTCCCTGTGACCGTGTGGTGTTCCCTCCGTGTGCTCCGGTCTCCTCCATCAGTCCAAAGATTGATAGGATTGGTCATTGTAAATTAGCCCATGATTAGGATAGGATTAAATCAGGGATTGCTGGGAAGTGAGGCAAGGGCCTACTCCGCACTGTATCTCAGTGAAATATAAAAAAATTAAAAGAGCTGAGAAACGAATGAATGTGAAGATAAAGGGAATAAAGATGGCGCCTCTGGGGGAGAAAAATCTTATCACTTCTATAGATAAGGTATAAGAAATTTCTTAGATGGGAATAAACTAGCTAATTGGCTACATAATTAAAACAATTATATTACTTGGTTAATGTCCTAATATTTAGCCAGTGAGAGAGGTGGTAAACTGTTAGCTTAGCTGCTATACCACTTTCCGCCAGTGAGTGGGGATGAACCACCACATACTGTTTAAAAAATACATGAGTTTTGTTAAAAAAGTACAAATCTTAAAAAGAAACTGATCCATGAGTCCATGGAGATGAGGCTGGTTTTGTTAATGTTGGCCTGTGTCCACAACTCCACAGTTTCTTGCAGTCTTGTGGGGAGTATTTGCCGAACCAAGTAATTTTCCTCTCGCGCTGTTTCACCATCAGTGGAAGAGCTGCAACTGGCTTTTTCTTTCAACATTCATCTCTCCTCAAGCAGTAGTTCAGTTACCGCCTCCAACTCCTTAGTCGTGTATTGGTCTCAACTCCCTTCTACTTTCACTCTCCCCTTCAACTTTGTATTTTAATGTAAGCAGTTTTAGTTATAGTCAAAGAGACTTAATGGAGGGAGAGATTATAGCTTTAAATGGAGTCATTATACAAGAACGTTTATGCTGGAGTGATTGTGCTTGGTGGAAAACTGTGGGTTTCCTCTAGGTGCTGCTGTGTCTTCCCACATTCAAAAGACATACAGGTTAGGTTTAGTGAGTTGTGAGCATGTTATGTTGACACTTGTGGGCAGCCCCCAGCACCACCTCAGGCTGTTGGTTGTTGACACAAACAGCAAAAATTTCATTATGTTTTGATGTTTCAACGTACGCGTGACAATTAAAGGTAAACTTTAAGGAACATTACCTGGTTTGTGAGCAGAAAATTTGGTGCTGGTGTTTGTTTTATTGACCACATGATGGCACTAAAACTTCAAGGAGCATCATAAGCTTTTTCATTTCAGATTTGCTCAATAGCTTTTTGCTTGATGATCAAGGGTAAAAAAAACTGTAACTATTCTTATGAAAGCTAAGAGTAATGGCTAAAAACATCATCAAAAAGTTTCAAAGATGATTTAAAGGGGTGAATGAAAGACTGGTTGATGTTAGCTGCCAGAAATATTCGTCTTCTTGAGCCCTTAGTTCCCAGTGGAGCAGAAGCTATTGATGGCCTCCCGTCTCCATCATCCGGAGTGGATGGTATGGTTGGAGTTCAGTGATCCGTTGTATCCGCTGTACAAGGGATTGGCTCATACAGCTTCACTAGAGCCCTTTTGCCCAGCCTTGGCCTTTCCACCTCTCATGAAAGGGACATAGGGTTGGACTTTGAGGGGCACCTGAAATATTAACTGTTTTTCTCTCTCTGTAGATGCTGCCTGACATGCTGAGTATTTTCAACAAGTTCTAAGTGATTAAGGTGGGTGGGAAAGAGAGGACGGGGTAACAGTACAGGAAATTGGCATGACGTTAAAGTTTGGAGTAACTGGGAATCATGAGACCAGGTTTAATGGATCAGAGTTTCTGGAGCTTGTAGGACTGCAGGGCTTTGTGGTAGTACAATCCATGTAGCTTTAGGATGAATTTTGAAACTCCAACGCTTTCCAAACATAGACGTTCAATGTTAGAACTCACTTTGTGATCTCTGTTACAGATAACATCTAGTCAGGCTGTTTTCCCCAACATGGAATCCGAAGGGAAAGGTGGTGAAGATGAGGAGAGCCTGCAGATGGCATTCAAAAAACTTAAAGTGGACTCTGAACGGTAGGTCTGGACTACCATTTAGTCGGTAGTAGGGTTGGGGGGGTGGGGGGACACATGGGAATGTGCATATGGATATCAGCTTTGCATTTCCAGCCCTTCAGGGGAAACATTAGTTGTGAGAGAGCCCAAATCTAGTTTACAGCACTTTAGAATCAGATTTATTATCACCAGCTCATGACATGAAATTTATTGTTTTGTGGCAGCAGTCCAGTGCAAAAGCAGATAGTTACTGATTATAGGTCTTGGCTTGAAACGTCAACTGTTTCTTCCTCTCTATACATGCTGCCTGACCTGCTGATTTCCTCCAGCATTTTGCATTGCTTTAGATTTCTAGCATCTGTAGAATTTCATGTTTATATTTACGAGAAATGACAATTTAGTTGGGGTAAAAAGAAATAATGTGGTAGGTTTCATGAATTCATGGGCCATTCAGAAGTCTGATGGGGGAGGGAAGAAGCTTTTTCTGAGTCCTTAAGTGTGGTTCTTTGGGCTCCCGAGAAGAGGGCGTGTCCCAGACGGTGAGAGTCCTCCATGTGGAGCTGACTAAAGTGGATTCTGAATGCTTGCCAGAATTATGGGGCCAACAGTTGGCAGAGGAAAGGCCAAGATCAGATCAGATCCAATACACGGATATTATAAGAGCATTATTGCAAGTTGGCATTAATAAAGCATTTTGTTATCTCACTTATCTCAGTTATTTGGTATAGGATTGACGTTGCTTTCAAGATCTATTAACTCATGCTGAGGAAAAGTACTGAAAGATTATAAGTCAGTAGCAATCCAATGAAACTGATAATTTGATGTTACTTCAGTTCATTTCAAGTTTTATTAATTTCAAGAAATAGTGGGTCTCATTTATGTTTCTTGTTAGGAGCTTTTTATGGTGTATATTTAGATTCAGACTTATTTATCATATGTACATGTTATCATGCCATGAAATGTGTCATCTGTGTTAACAACCAACATACCCAAGGATGTGCTCGGGGCAGCCTGCAAATGTCATCAAACATTCTGGTGATGTCAAACATTATATAATCAAACATTATAGCATGCCCATGATGTTTTGCAGAGCAAACACAAGCAGCAAGAGCAAAACAAGACACTCTCTCTCTCTCTCTCTCTCTCTCTCTCTCTCACTCACACTCACACTCACACTCACACTCACACACACACACACACACACACACACACACACACACACACACACACACACACACACCCCCACCCACCTCCAACCGCAAGACAGGCTGCCTCTGGACCTCTGTCCTTTTGGCCCCAGACTCTCAGACATCAGGTTCTGATTTCTGGACACGTGAAACAACTTCTAAAAGTGATTGGAAGTAAGTCTGAGCAGTGATTTTGACAGACATCACGGTTTGGCTCCAACCTTTGGGAGTTGAAATGGTGGCAATCACCTTTATCCTCTTTTTACTTGGTGGGGTGGGTGGGCTGAGGTCATTGATCTGTTTTGTTCCTGTTCACTGCTTGTGATCAGAGTGGTCATGTACAACACTTGGGATTGGACGGTTTGGGCATGTGAGAAAATGAATGTTTTCTGTTTGCAGTGCTGCGCCTGCATCTGTCCACATAAACACTGAAACAGCTACTCCGAGGACATCACTGCGAGGCAGCACTGATGGACCGAAACCCAGGACAGTGTGTTCTTCCAAAGAAAGCTGGCATGGGTAAGCAACTGACACTTGGCATTGGTTCTGAAGTTGCATCCATCAGTCTAAACAAACTTTACCCTATAGTTGCATCATACAACAAATACACAAAATTATGGTTTCATTACTGACTGGAAGGGACAGTAAACTGTCTTGGACTTCTGGTGGGGGGTGGAGAAAGGGGGGGGAAGTCAGTTTTAATCAGGGATTGTAGTAAGGTACACAGAAAATGCTGGAGGAACTCAGCAGGTCTTGACCTGAAATGTCGACTGTTTATTCATTTCCATCAATGTTGCCTGATCTGCTGAGCTCCTCCAGCATTTTCTGTGTTAATTTGAATTTCCAGTATCTGCAGAAACTCCTGTGTGTGTGTGTGTGTGTGTGTGTGTGTGTATATATATATATATAGCAGTAAGGCAATAGTTTTCATAGTTATTCTTCATTGGAATCCTAGTCCAGATCAAACTATGCCCAGAGTACCGGCCTTTTTAAGACTATAGAAGAACAATGAAGTATAAACAGAACGTGGGCTTAATACAGAATTTCTTACGCTGTGCCACATTTTACTGACACTAAAGGTTGACTGAAAACATCAAACTTTGACCTTGCTTTCAAAGTGACCCTCGCCTACCTTTTCCCCACTATCCTCTACAAGTTTGTTCCAGCACATTAATGTCTGTGCAGAGGTTTTATTTGATCACATTGCTTCAACTTTTTCTTTTCTGATGTAGATTTTCATTGATTCCTTGCCACTAATGATTAATGAGCAATTGATAAAGTGAATATTTGCCCTGAGATTTTAAACCCTGTGTCTGATCCTACTCTTTGTTGTATGGATGTCCTGAGTCCTAAATTATATGGGAATCCTTGACATGCAGATCATTTCTTCCACATGTGAAGATCAAGATAACTTGAATATCCCTTTCCAGTGTACATGTGATGGTCCCCTATTCTCCCACTCATAACACAAGTGTCTGTATGTAGGAAGCATTAACTAAGGATGGCATGGTGGAGATGCTTCTCTACCAAAGGATGCGTAGGGTGCTCCTTCGCTCCGCTAGCCTGCGGGTCACCCTTGGGCAAGGTGTAGCGGCTGCTTAGCCTCCCTGATCAGGGTCACGTGAAGCCATGGGAGCAGGTGGTGGATGGTCATATGAGCAGATGGTACAGATCACAAGTCCTCGTTATGTGACCACTGACGCCAGGCAGACAATCTCTGAAGAGTATTGATGATATCTGAGCTCACCCGTCTTGTAAAGACACTGCCCAGAAGAAGACAATGGCAAACCACTTCTGCAGAAAAATTTGTCAAGAACAATCATGGTCTTGGATAAGACAGTGATCGCCCACGTCATATAACACGGCACATAACAATTTATTTTCCCTCTCGACCCCATTCCCCCTCAACGTGGGGGGCACGGTGGTGTAGGAGTTAGTGCAGCACTATTACAGCTGGGGTTATTCCGGAGTCCGGAGTTCACTTCCAGTGCCATTGGTAAGCAGTTTATGCACTCTCCCTGTGAACTGCAAGGGTTTTCTCTGCATGCTCCAGTTTCCTCCCACAATCCAAAGACATAGTAAGCTAATTGATCATTGTAAATTGTCCTGTAATTAGGCTAGGATTAAATTGGGGATCGCTGGGCGGTATGGCTCGTTGGGCCAGAAGGGCCTGTTTTATACCGTATCTCTAAATTAAGATAAATAAAATTCTCCTGCCTTTTCTCTGTAACCTTTGACCTCACTAATCCAGAACCTATCAACCTGCACTTTAAATATACCCAATGACTTGGTTCCACGGCAGTCCGTGGCCCCTTCTTCCCTCCACAATCCACAAACCCCCTTCACAAATTACGGAAGATGCGGCAAGGTGAGGGTTGAGGCATGTCCAGGCAAGGGTAGTTTACAAACAGGCTGCAGTCAGTCCAGGCAAGAAAGTTCTTTGAAGAACATAGCTTCCCTTTGCCCAGCAGTGGACCAGAGCTGTTTGGCATACAGAGACAAAATAAAGATGCAAACATTCTAGAGTGACACTTACTATTAGTCAGTTACTTTACTAATTCTGAAGTATTATTGGCCTTTAATGTAGAGATGCAGGATTTGTGAGCATTTGGAGAGACATAATCTGATTAAGGATAGTCATGGCTTTGTCAAGTGCAGGTTGTGCCTTACAAGCCTGATTGAATTCTTGAAGGATGTAACAAAACACATTGATAAAGGTAGAGCAATGGATGTAGTGTATATGGATTTCAGTAAGGCATTTGATAAGGTTCCTTCAGAAAGTAAGGAGGCATGGGATCCAAGGCGACCTTGCTTTGTGGATCCAGAATTGGCTTGCCTACAGAAGGCAAAGGGTGGTTGTCGATGGTTTGTATTCTGCATGGAGGTCGGTGATCAGTGGTGTTCCACAGGGGTCTCTTCTGGGACCCCTCTTTGTGATTTTTTTTTTGTAACTGACCTGGATAAAGAAGTAGAAGGGTGGGTTAGTATATTTGCTGGTGACACAAAGGTTGGGGTGTTGTGGATAGTCTGGAGGGTTGTCAGAGGTTACAGCTGGACATCGATAAGATGCAGAACTAGGCTGAGTAGTGCTAGATGGACTTCAACCCAGATAAGTGTGAAGTGGTTTATTTTGGTAGGTCAAATTTGAAGACAGAATATAATATTAATGGTAAGACTCTTGGCAATGTGGAGGATTTGAGAGATCTTGGGGTCTGTGTCCATAGGACACTCAAAGCTGCTGTACAGATTGACAGTGTTGTTAAGAAGACATTCATCAACCGTGAGGTAATGTTACAGCTATATAAGACCTTGGTCAGACTCCACTTGGAGTACTGTGTTCAGTTCTGGTCACTCTACTACAGGAAGGATATGGATACTATAGAGATGGATACTATTTCTCCTTGGAGTGACAGAGAATGAGAGGTGACCTGATTGAGGTGTTTAAGATGATGAGGGGGATTGATAGTGTGGATAGCCAGAGGCTTTTTCTCAGGGCTGAAATTGCTAACACGAGGGGGCATAGCTTTAAGGTGCTTGGAAATGGGTACCAAGGGGATGTCAGGGGTAAGTTTTTGACATAGACATTGATGGGTGTGTGGAATGCACTGTCAGCGGTGGTGGTGGAAGCAGATACAATAGGGTCTTTTAAGACCCTCTTAGATAGGTACATGGAGCTTAGAAAAATAGAGGGCTATGCGCTAGGAAAATTCTAAGCAGTTTTTAAAGTAGGTTACATGGTCGGCACAACGTGGACTGAAGGGCCTGTAATGTGCTAGAGATTTCTATGTTCTAGATTCTATTGGCTATTAATATCTGTGATGTGATAAGTGATTGATCATACAAACAAGGAATTGGGACGTGCACAAGGTTACTAGTTGGTCAGTATCTGTATCCAACTAGTCAATTCTGTTTATATAAAAAAAAAAGAATTTCCTTGTTTAAACTTCAGTGTGTGGTGATGGAGGCCATGCTGTTTCTCCTTGTGCGCAAGTAAATAAAGTACGATTGAGGAATGGGTGTGAGTTTTCAGAGTCTAGTCACTCAGCAACGACAAAATTAAGGTGCGTCATGTGGATTCCAGTGTGTTGCAGTTGAAAGGTGACATTTATGACAGATGTTAACAGTTTTTCTCTGCTCTTGTCCATGTACAGCTCCACCAGAAAGCCACCACGTGGTACTATCAGGACACAGCGGAGAAGACGTTCCAAATCGCCAATTCTTCATCCTCCTAAATTTACATATTGCAGTTCGATAGCACCTGCTGCCAGTTCTCAGGCAAAACACAGCAACCAAGCAGAGCCTTACCAGGGCCTCGCCGTCCAGCCTCCCAAAGAGTGCTGCAAGGCCGGGCAGCCTGAAGCTGTGTTTGGCGCTAAAGTTCCTACTGTCTTCTCACTGGAGTCTTCGGGAGAATCTGCCAGTGTAAATGGCACCAAATCATGCACTGACCCTCGCTCCGAGCCTCCTAAGCAGGCGCTGGAGACGAGCCAGGAGTCCAAGCCCACGTCGGATTTCCAGTCTCTGTCGCAGCTTCATCAGAGCGACCCGTGCCGCTGCTTACAGGGGAACGAGTGCCACTGCAAGCGCTGGCAAGATGTCGAGGTGTACTCCTTCACTGGGCTCCGCAGCGTCATATCAGAGTGTGAGAGGGACGCAGCCGAGGCCGGCCGGCACATCTCACCTTGCCGAAGAACTCAGCCGGGCTCTGGGGCCACGGGCTCACCACGCTCTTGCTCTGAGGAGGCCCGGGCATTTGTGGAAGATATCACCATCGAAGACCTTTCGGGATACATGGAATATTACTTGTACATCCCCAAAAAAATGTCACATATGGCTGAAATGATGTACACTTAAACGAAGAATTGCATCCTCCTTGGCTGACTTATTTTCAAACTAATGTGACTGGTGTGGAAAAAGCAAAAGTTGAAAGGGATACTGGCTTAGATGAATTATGCAAGAACTAATTTCTTTTTTGTTTTGTTTTGATTTGACTTCTGAAGTAATTTCTTTTCCTCCCGCTTTTTTGGGCCCCTTGAGGTAGTTTGGAGCCTTCACGAGTGTCACATGTGAAAGCATAAAGCCATTGGTCTAATGTGTGTGTTTAGGACACAAGCTAAAATGTCCAGAGTTAATTGTTTACATAATAAAGTTAGCAATCAAATTAATCAAAATTTCTTGCATTCGCACTACTTCAGCAGCGGAAGAAGTTTTATTTTTTGCACACAAAGTATGGAAGGTTTGCAAGAGACTGTAGGGTAGATCTTTGACTGCTTGCAACTGGTGAACTGTAACAGAAAATAGTCTTAACAAGCCCCTGGTTGGAATGTTAAAGCTGTGTTGCCATGTAATTTAAACCTAGTACTACCAAGGAAACTTTGAGTGTGACAGCCATTTCTAACACATTGTCTTATGAGTATAAACTTAGTGCCATTCAAGCTTTGTACTTTTCTCCTCTGAGTGGAATGAGATATGATGGTGCATTGCTTTACACTCCGTGATACATTTTGTCTTCAGTAGTGGATCACAAGCACTGTCTGAACAAGATCAAAGACCAAAAGGTAGAAATTCACCTTGTGCCATGAGTAGAAACACTAGTGGCCTAACATTGTACTCTTCATCCAAAAAAAAAAATCATCCCTATGGACTACAATAGGACTGAATTTTGGAAGCAGACGATAATCTTATTTGGCATAACTGGCTACTTTAGAATTACTTTGTACACAGCTCTAATTTACTAAAATACCAATCTATTTTGAAGAGACCATTAAACTATTAATGATAGGCATTAAATAATACAAAAACAAGCTGCAGATGGTAAAAATGACCAAAGGCCAAGTAGTATTTGGAGAGAGATTTCCCCCCTTGCAGATTCTATCTGATTTGCTGAGCTTTTCCAATACAGCACACATTCACACAAAATGCTGGAGGAACTCAGCAGGCCAGGCAGCATCTATGGACAGAAATAAACAGTCTTTTCAGGCCAAGACCTTTCATGTAAGTCCTGATGAAGGGTCTTAGCCCCAAAATGTCAACTGTTTATTCCTCTCCATTGATGCTCTCTGACCTGCTGAGTTCTTCCAGTATTTTGTATGTTACTCTGGATTTCCAGCATCTGCAGAATCTCTTTGGTTTGAATAGTTCCAGCTCTTTGTTGTGCTTTATGTATTTTAACAACTAGTTGACCTTTGAGTTGGGACTCCGCCCATTGTTTTACTCTAGTTAGGTACTGTGACTTGGAGTTACCTGATTTCTGTGACCCAAATTAATTTGTGCCCTCCAACGTTCTTTCTTGGAAAAGTTTCAAATAGTTGTTTACTTCAATAGCTCACTTAGTCCTCGGGGTAGCTGACTGATAAAATCCAAGTGTACAATCTATTCTTGGTCCATTAAGGTAAAGTATCTTAACCAGGAAGTGTAGAAAATGGCCCTGCGTTTTTAAGTGTGTTGTGCTTGTGGGTGTATATAGAATTGGGAATTCACCTACAGTTAATTATTCACCTGACTTGTGGAAGAGAAATTAGATAGTTGAACAAAACTAATGTGAATTAACTTAATCTATTTTGGAGAAAGGGAGACTTTAGGCGGCAGAAAATTTTCTCTCCGGTCTTGTCCAAGAGCTCTTTTGGATTACAAGTTGTGCCATATTTGTTGCATTTAATTCTTTCAGATTTTTTTACTTCAGAAGATAACATGCATTGAGTATTAAAGTTGTTGTTTTGGTAGGTCTAAAGCAAAATTAATCTTAGAAGTTCTGAAGTAGGATGAATACTTTTTGTATCTTTATAATGTTTACAGCCTCTTTTGCACACAAAAAAAAATTCAGATCAATTTGAATCAATGAAATAGAATTTAGAATGAGCTCTAAGATTAAACTACTTAAAATTCATTTCAATTCAAGTTCAATTGTCGTTCAACCATACATGAATACTCAAGAATACAGCCAAACAAAACAGCATTACTGTGGGGTCAGGGTGCTAAAACACATTACCAACAGTCAGATACAAGAACACACAGCTGACACACCTGCCGTCCTCCATGACTGCAGCTTGATGCCTAGTCCTCACACCTACAAGACAACAAACCCATACAGAATATCAGTAAAATACAATGATGCAGAATATGCATGCGTATAGTCCAGACCTAACTTAAAATTCTACCTAACTTAGAAGTAAAACTACAGTTCATTCCAATTAGCAACAGTAGTCAGATGTGAGCTTCTGTTTGCTAAAGTCCTTGGTTCCTGATGCACTGGCTGCCCGACAGGTGAAGCACTTCTCAAAATAAATGTGAGGCAACACAGGTTTAATATTTTCTAATTTGGTTTTGCGAAGTGGATGTTGCTTACAAAGCCAACTTCAAGCTGCACTGAATCAGAAATGGATAATTTCTGATTATCTGCTAAGAGTAGTTTAGACTTAGCCATAATATAGCTTCTCTCAAGTTCTAAATCAAAAACTGGCTTGTTGCTAAAATATTTGCAACTTTGTACAAGTCCATCTCTTAAGTTATGGACTGCTGGACCTGTACATGTATGGCATTGCTCTGTTCTGGTCTGGAAGCCACTATTTATGAAAAGTAAGACCTCAGCATGATAAACACTATGATGTTAGCAATTGTGCCAAAATTTATACTAAACTAAATTCAGGAAATAAAACATTTTGACTGGTGGGAGAGGTGCTGTTTGGCTTCAAACACAATTGGATATCAATCTGGAATGGAAAGGGGGTTTATTTTTAAATAACAATACCATCAGTTTTGCAATATATCACAGCTAAAGTGAAATATAGCTGTTCAAAGATGTATGTTACCTAATCCTGTGATTCATTGCACCCCTCTCCTTCCTGTATGTTTTGAAGAATAATTGCAGTAATAAAATACGTTGCAGTTTTATGCCAGTCAGTTCCATCTCTGGGTAATGCCATTTGCATATGTATGACTTGTTAATTTTGGCAGATGCCAGAAATTATGTTTGAACAAGAATGCTGAACACAACAGATCTTGCAAAAATGAAACTGCAGTGATGCTCATAACCAGTGTTATGAACTGATGTATTCACTGAACCTTGCAGTAACTATTGATGCATCGTGACATCCACATTAAAGCGTGTAATGATTCCTGAATTATGAAGTTTGCTGCTTATTGTTAAATGTTTGGGGATTATTGTGAGTTATGTCATTAAATTCCTCAGCCCTCTCCATTTCAACATTGCATACAAACTTGTACATTGACGTTCAGATTTCAAGGTAAATTATCATTGCGTACAACGGTAAAGAGATGCTTGCTATACAATGGGCTGTTTAATATTTCGGATGGTTTCTGTTTCATGTCTGAGCTAGAGCCTGCATTAGCTATCTATGAGCTTGCCTCTGAAGGTGTTTGGATCCTACTGCCGCACCAAGAATTGAGCATGTAACCTCTCAACCATGAAGTGCTGAGTGGATATCTTGTTTAAAATTGGTGTTGGGAAGGTTGTTGAGATAGATGCCAAAATGAGTGGAGAAGTATTAATTCAATCTTTTTTTTATTAAATGCAGATGGGACACTGAGGCAGGTTAATGGTGTGAAAACCACTGACCACATGAGAAAATCTGCGCCACGGTAGCGTGACACTATTATAGCTCAGGGCAGAGTTCGGAGTTCATTTCTGGCGTCCTCTGTAAGAAGTTTAAACGTCCTTTCATCCGAGTGCTCCGTTTTTCCTCCCACTGTCCAAAGACATACCGTAGGTTAATTGGTCATTGTAAATTGTCCTGTGGTTAGGCTAGGGTTAAATCGGTGGGTTGCTGGGCAGTGCAGCTGGTTAGGTCAGAAGGGCCTGTTCTGCGCTGTGTATCTCAATAAATAAATAAGATGATAGCTGCATGTATGTATTGTACCATTCTGAACTGTTTGACAAATAGGATCACATTGCATTGCTGTATTGTCCAGATTCTTAGTTCTAAACGGGTAATTGGACGTGCCAGAATTCTACAAAAATTGTGGAACCCTGTTTTGAATGTTAGCAGATTCTCATGCTAAATCTGTGTTCACATGCAGAGTATCTTATCCATCAAAACCTACGATGTTCTTTCCAATAAAGTCACATGTGCAGTAAATAGGTAATCGATTACTGTGTCTTTGTATTGGGGTTGTTGACAGAATGTTTTAAAAAGCCTTTGTTCTTGGGAGAATGAGGGGAGATTTGATAGAGATATACAAAATTATCCTCCAAGAGGACCACAACTTTGTGATTTGGAGGCTTGCATGCCTCAATAATCTGGAGAGTTATGTTGGTTGAAGTAAGGGCTTTATGGTTTAGCTCTTGATAGGGTCACCCATGCCAAATAGCTCAAAGTGTGGAGACCAGACTATCAGTGGTCCATCACTGTTCCAGGTTCGGGGGTTCAGCTCAGGGCTAACAACCCTGATTGGTAAAACAGAATTGTTATGGAAGCAACAATGAAGAATCCTTCTACATCTGAGTGGCCTTCATTGTTGCCCTAAGTGCCAGTGGCATTATGGGTGGGTGGGGGGGGGGTGTGGAATAGATGGGTAAATAAAAGCTTTTTTTTTCACTCCGGTTGGGTGAGAGTAGAAATAAAGGTCATAGGTTAAGGGTGAAAGGCAAAATGAACATGAGAAAGAACTTCTTAACTTGGACTGTGGTGCAAGTGTGGAGTGAGGTGACAGTGGAAGTGGTAGATGCAGATTTAATTGCAAAATTTAAGGTAAATTTGAGCGGATGAGATTGGGTGCAGGTAGATGGGACTAGGCAAAATAAGAGTTCAGCAAGAACAGAGGGAGCAAATTAAGATATGCTACCAAAAAAAAAATACAGGACTCCCAAGTTCTGTATTTACAGTGCCTTGAAAAAATATTCATCCCCTTTGTATTTACTACACTAACTTGCCTCAGTAGCAATACATTACCTTACCGATGTACCCAATTTGATGTAGAAAACTGGAAGATCATCTGTTTTCAATGAGTTCATAAGAATATTGTAAATAACCCCCCCCCCCAGTATAAAGTTGGTAGATTTTCAACAGACCAAACCAAAATGAAGACAAAAGAACAGTCAAGAAAGGATTATAGCAAAGCACATATCTGGGGAAGGGTACAAGACTATCTCAAAGGCACTGAACATAGCCCGGAACTCAGTGCAATCCATTGTGAAAAAATGGAAAAATGTGAAACCACAGCTACACTGTCTAGGTCAGGCCACCCTCTAAACGTGGTCACTGGAGAAGAATGGCACTTGTATGAGAGGCTACTGTATGAGAGGTGAATACTGCTAAATACAGAGAGATCCTGGATAAAAACCTGCTAGCCTCTGCTAGAAAGCTTAAAATGGGGAGGAAATTTGTCTTTCAGCAGGACAACAATCCAAAGCACACTGCTAGAACCACCATGGCGTGTCTTCAAATGAAGAAGATTATTGTACTTGAGTGGCCCAGTCAGAATCCTGACTGATTGAACATCTTAGACAAGACCTCAAGATTGCTACCTACCACTGCTCTCCAACTAACCTGGCACAGCTTGAGCAATTTTGCAAGGAGGAATGGTTGTTACTCCATCACATTGTGCAAAGCTAAATAGAGACTTCTCCAAAAGGACTACTGGCTGTTGTAGCTGCGAGGAGTGGTTCACCTAAGTACTGAGCAAAGAGGGATGAATCACTTTGAAACAACACTCAAAATGCTGGAAGAACTCAGCAGGTTAGGCAGCATCTGTGAAAATGAATAAGCAGTCAACATGTCACCTTCACTTACCACCTTCCAGCTAGCCTCTTGCCCCTCCCCCACCTTTTTATTCTGACATCTTTCCCCCTCCTCAGTTCTGAAGAAGGGTCTCAACCCAAAATGACAACTGTTTATTCATTTCCATAGACGCTGCCTGACCTGCTGAGTTTATCCAGTGTTTTGTATGTGTTGGTTTGGATTTCCAGCATCTGCAGACTTTCTCATGTATACGAATGCTTTTGAACTGCTGAAATTTCAGTTTTTGAATTTTTAGTTTTTTGTGCTTTACAATTTTCCATTTTTTTGGAGGGGGCTCAACTGTGATAAAGCAACATGTAATTCACAGATAAAAATTCTCAGTTAATTTGATCAGAATCCCTGGTTGTAATACTCTCTTATGTGAACAGAGGGTTGGGGGCTGAATTTTCTTTGAAGGCACTGCACAGCAGCAGCTCTGTGGGAACGTCTGGCATGTGTGGGCTGAAGTATAGGTACAAAGTCAGTGTAAAGTCAAATAAAAATCTGCAGATATTGGAAATCTAAAATAAAATACTGGAAATACTTAGGAGGACAGGCAGCATCTGTGAGAAAAGAAAATGAGCTGACATCTAATTTCTGAAACATGAACTTCTTCCACAGGTATGACCTGACTTGTCAAGTATTTCTAATGGTTTATGTTATTGATAAAGGTTGGACAGCAGCATCAGACCCATCAGGCTCACAATGATTGTGGAAAAGTTCAAGTTCCGTTGATTGTCATTCAACCATACACACGTATAAAAAAATCATAAAGGCCCACTTTTCAACATAATTGTATAAGGGCCAAGAGTGTTGTAAAAGCAAGCCTGAAGGCTTTGTGTGTCAATGCAAGGAGCATTCGTAATAAGGTGGATGAATTAAAAGTGCAGACTGTTATTAACGAATATGATATAGTTGGAATCACAGAGACATGGCTCCAGGGTGACCAAGGATGGGAGCTCAATATTCAGGGATATTCAATATTAAGGAGGGATAGACATGAAAGTAAAGGAGGTGAGGTAGCATTGCTGGTTAGAGAGGAGATTAACGCAATAGAAAGGAAGGACATTAGCTGGGAGGATGGGGAATCGATATGGGTAGAGCTGCATAACACTAAGGGGCAGAAAACGCTGGTGGGAGTTGTGTCAGGCCACCTAACAGTAGTAGTGAGGTTGGGGATAACATTAAACAGGAAATTAGAAATGCGTGCAATAAAGGAACAGCAGTTATAACGAGTGACTTCAATCTACATATAGATTGGGTGAACCAAATTGGTAAGGGTGCTGAGGAAGAGGATTTCTTCGAATGTATATGCGATGGCTTTTTGAACCAACATGTCGAGGAACCAACTAGAGAGCAGGCCATTCTAGATTGGGTATTGAGCCATGAGGAAGAGTTAATTAGCAATCTTATCGTGAGAGGCCCCTTGGGTAAGAGTGACCATAATATGGTGGAATTCTTCATTAAGATGGAGAGTGACATAGTTAATTGAGAAACAAAGGTTCTGAACTTAAAGAAGGGTAACTTTGAAGTTATGAGACGTGAATTAGCTAAGATAGACTGGCAAATGATACTTAAAGGGTTGACGGTGGATATGCAATGGCAAGCATTTAAAGATCGCATGGATGAACTACAATTGTTCATCCCAGTTTGGCAAAAGAATAAATCAGGGAAGGTAGTGCACCCGTGGCTGACAAGGGAAATTAGGGATAGTATCAATTCCAAAGAAGAAACATACAAATTAGCCAGGAAAAGTGGCTCACCTGAGGACTGGGAGAAATTCAGAGTCCAGCAGAGGAGGACAAAGGGCTTAATTAGGAAAGGGAAAAAAGATTATGAGAGAAAGCTGGCAGGGAACATAAAAACTGACTGTAAAAGCTTTTATAGGTATGTGAAAAGAAAAAGTTTGGTTAAGACAAATGTAGGTCCCTTACAGACAGAAACAGGTGAATTGATTATGGGAACAAGGACATGGCAGACCAATTGAATAACTACTTTGGTTCTGTCTTCACTAAGGAGGACATAAATAATCTTCTGGAAATAGTAGGGGACAGAGGGTCGAGTGAAATGGAGGAACTGAGGGAAATACATGTTAGTAGGGAAGTGGTGTTAGGTAAATTGAAGGGATTAAAGGCAGATAAATCCCCAGGGCCAGATGGTCTGCATCCCAGAGTGCTTAAGGAAGTAGCCCAAGAAATAGTGGATGCATTAGCGATGATTTTTCAAAATTCTTTAGATTCTGGACTAGTTCCTGAGGATTGGAGGGTGGCTGATGTAACCCCGCTTTTTAAAAAAGGAGGGAGAGAAAAACTGGGGAATTATAGACCGGTTCGCCTAACATCGGTGGTGGGGAAAATGCTAGAGTCAGTTATCAAAGATGTGATAACAGCACATTTGGAAAGCAGTGAAATCATCAGACAAAGCATGGATTTGTGAAAGGAAAATCATGTCTGACGAATCTCATAGAATTTTTTGAGGATGTAACTAGTAGAGTGGATAGGGGAGAACCAGTGGATGTGGTATATTTGGATTTTCAAAAGGCTTTTGACAAGGTCCCACACAGGAGATTAGTGTGCAAATTTAAAGCACATGGTATTGGGGGTATGGTATTGATGTGGATAGGGAATTGGTTGGCAGACGGGAAGCAAAGAGTGGGAATAAATGGGACCTTTTCAGAATGGCAGGCAGTGACTAGTGGGGTACCGCAAGGCTGAGTGCTGGGACCCCAGTTGTTTACAATATATATTAATGACTTAGACGAGGGAATTAAATGCGGCATCTCCAAGTTTGCAAATGACATAAAGCTGGGTGGCAGTGTTAGCTGTGATGAGGATGCTAAGAGGATGCAGGGTGACTTGGATAGGTTGGGTGAGTGGGCAAATTCATGGCAGATGCAATTTAATGTGGATAAATGTGAAGTTATCCACTTTGGTGGCAAAAACTGGAAAACAGATTATTATCTGAATGGTGGCCGATTAGGAAAAGGGGAGGTGCAACGAGACCTGGGTGTCATTATACACCAGTCATTGAAAGTGGGCATGCAGGTACAGCAGGCGGTGAAAAAGGCGAATGGTATGCTGGCATTTATAGCAAGAGGATTCGAGTACAGGAGCAGGGAGGAACTACTGCAGTTGTACAAGGCCTTGGTGAGACCACACCTGGAGTATTGTGTGCAGTTTTGGTCCCCTAATCTGAGGAAAGACATTCTTGCCATAGAGGGAGTACAAAGAATGTTAACCAGATTGATTCCTGGGATGGCAGGACTTTCATATGACGAAAGACTGGATCGGCTAGGCTTATACTCATTAGAATTTAGAAGATTGAGGGGGGATCTTATTGAAACGTATAGAATCCTAAAGGGATTGGACAGGCTAGATGCAGGAAGATTGTTCCCGATGTTGGGGAAGTCCAGAATGAGGGGTCACAGTTTAAGGATAAAGGGGAAGCCTTTTAGGACCGAGATGAGGAAAAATTCCTTCACACAGAGAGTGGTGAATCTGTGGAATTCTCCGCCACAGGAAACAGTTGAGGCCAGTTCATTGGCTATATTTCAGAGTGAGTTAGATATGGCCCTTGTGGCTCAAGGGATCAGGGGGTATGGAGAGAAGGCAGGTACAGGGTTCTGAGTTGGATGATCAGCCATGATCATACTGAATGGCGGTGCAGGCTCGAAGGGCCGAATGGCCTACTCCTGCACCTATTTTCTATGTTTCTATACCACCAAATGAAAGAACTTTCCTCCAGATTAAAGTGCACTTATAACTCCCACACACACAGAGTAATATTACCACAAATAAATTAACAAATAATAAGGGCCATTTATGGCACAAGTTAAAAAGAATACAGTATAATGTTACTGAAACTTCTAGCATGATCTGCTTATTTAGTTATTGAGATACAGCATGGCACAGGCCCTTTGAAATGTGCTGCCCACCACCCTCCAGATTTAAAACACAGAATAATCTGCAGATGCTGGGATCAAAGCAACACTCACAACATGCTGGAGGAACTCAGCAGGTTGGGCAGCATCAGCTGAAACAATGAGTCGACGTTTCGGGCTAGAACCCTTCGTCATGACTGAAGAAAGAAGGTGGAGGAGGGTTGGAAGAAGGACTAAACCGACCATCCTTCTTCCAACCCACCCCCACCTTCTTTCTTCAGTCCTGACGAAGGGTTCCAGCCCGAAATGTCGATTCATCGTTTCAACTGATGCTGCCCGACCTGCTGAGTTCCTCCACCCTCCAGATTTACCCTAGCCTAATCATAGGACAATTTACAATGACCTATTAGCCTACCAACTGTGATGTCTTTGGAATGTGGGAGGAAACCTAGATGGTCACAGGGAGAATGTACAGACTCCTTACAGGCAGGAACAGGTATTGAACCTGTAACATGTTGTGCTGACCACTGTGCTGTCATGCCTCCCAATGAGACCTGGCTGGTGGCAGGGAGTTCAGCAGTGTCATGGCCTGGGGGAAGAAGCTTTTTCCCATCCCAATAGTAACTGTCCTGTTGCTACGGTAGCTCCTGAGATTGTGGGATGGATGGGAGGGAGCATTTACAATGCTAAGGGCATTGCGAAAGCTAATTAACTGAAGTGAATGTGCCAGTTTTGAAATCAAGGGAAGATATTACATGTGTTAGTCAGGAAATCTTGTTGAGTGGAAATAATTTTGAGTGGAGAAATCTTACCCACAGTCATTGAGTGGAGTAATTTTGGAAAAAAGTAAATGAAGTAAATCATTAAAATGGAATGCTCTTTTCCTGCGAAATCCACCCCATTTAGGGTCAGAGCATTACAGCACAGAAACAGGCCCTTCAGCCCATCTAGTCATGCCAAACTGTTATTCTGCTTAGTCCCATTGACCTACACCTGGACAGTGGGTTCCCAAACTGGGGTCCGTGGCATAAAAAAGGTTGGGAACCCCTGAGTGTTGGATCATAGCCCTCCATACCCGTCCCATCCAATTGCTTGTCTAAACTTTTCATAAATGTTGTAATCAAAACCCCCGTCCACCATTCTTCTGGCAGCTCGTTCCACACTTACACCACCCTCTGAATAAAGTTGTTCCTCTCAGATTTCCCCTTAATGTTCTGCCTTTCACCCTTCCTATGACCTAAGTCTAGTCTCACCCAACTTCAGTGGAAAGAATTCGTGTGAAGTAATTTTTTTCCACAGAAACCTGCAGTATCTCTAACTCAAGGTCACTCTTCAGTCCCCCACCAGAGGAAACAGTTTCCCCTCAATTCCTTGGTTAAATCACCACTTACTTTCTGTATAAGCTTAATCTCTTTTCAATAAGATTTAGTGTTTTGACTTTTTGTTGTCAGAAATTTACTATTAATTAGGTATTTTGGACACCAACATGAAATATATCAATACAATTGAAAGAGTACAAAGAACACTTACAAGGATGTTGCTGGGACTTAAGTACCTGAGTTATAAGGAGAGTTTGAATAGGTTATGACATTTTTCTCCTGGAGCATGAGAGATTGAGGAGAGAGTTGATAGAGGTATACAAAATAATTACGGGTTTAGATAGGGGAAAATGCAAGCAGGTTTTTTCCGTTGAGGTTGGGTGAGACTAGAACTAGAGGTCTTAGGTTAAGAGGTAAAAGGTGAAATATTTCAGGGGAACTCAGTTGGTGGTGGGAGTGAGGAATGAGCTTCCTGCAGAAGTGGTGGATGTGGGATTGATTGTGATACTTAAAAGAAATCCATAAGACCATAAAACCATAAGGCATAGGAGCAGAATTAGGCCATCCTGCCCATCGAGTCTGCTCCGCCATTCAATCATGGCTGATCCTGTTTTTTTCCTCCACAACCCCAGTTCCCAGTCTTCTCCCTGTAACCTTTGATGCCATGTCCAATCAAGAACCTAGCAACCTCTGCCTTAAATATACCCAACAACCTGGCCTCCACAGCTGCATGTGGCAACCAATTCACCATCCTTTTGGCTAAAGAAATTTCTCCGCATCTCTGTTTTGAAAGTGCACCCTTCTATGCTGAGGTTGTGCCCTTTTGTCCTAGACTCTCCCACCGTGGAAAGTGTCCTTTCCATATCTACTCTTTCTAGGCCTTTCAACATTTGAAATGTTTCAATGAGATCCCCTCCCTCATCCTTTTGAATTCCAGTGAGTACAGACTCAGAACCATCAAACGTTCCTCATATGATAACCCTTTCATTCCTGGAATCATCCTCGTGAACTTCCTCTGGAACCTCTCCAATGTCTGCATATCTTTTTTAAGATGAGGGGCCCAAAACTGTTCACAATACTCAGTGCCTTTTAAAACCTCAGCATCACATCCTTGCTCTTGTATTCTGGAGCTCTTGAAATGAACGTTAACATGGCATTTGCCTTCCTCACCACCTGCTCAAACTGCAAGTTAACCTTCAGGGTGTTCTGCACGAGGACTCCCAAGACCCTCTGCATCTCAGATTCCTGGATTTTCACCTCGTTTAGAAAATAATCTGCACATTTATTTCTACTACCGAAGTATTACCAAAGAGCATGGCAATGCATTTTCCAACATTGTATTTCATTTGCCACTTTCTTACCCATTCTCCTAATCAGTCTATGTCCTTCTGCATCCTACCTGTGACAAAGGTAGACAAAGATCTATGTTCTACCATTGGCAATCCAAAGATTGCCGTAATAGGATGGGGTTTTAAATCGAAGCATTGAACTGTTGAAATAATATCAAAAATGTCTTTCCAATATTTTTCCAAAAGAGGACAGGACCAAAACATATGAGTTAAAGAAGCCACTTCAGAGTGACATCTATCACAAGTAGGGTTTATATGGGAATAAAAACGAGCTAGTTTATCTTTGGACATATGAGCTCTGTGTACTACTTTAAATTGCATTAAAGTATGTTTAGCACATATAGAAGAAGTACTAACTAATTGAAAAATTTTATCCCATTTCTCTGTAGGTAGGGAAAGTTGAAGTTTCCTTTTCCATTCATTTTTAATTTTGTCAGATATATCTGGCTGTAATTTCATAATTATATCATAAATTATTGCTATTAATCCCTTCTGCAAAGGATTAAAGCCTAAAATTTTATCAAGAATGCCAGAAGGATTCAAAGTCGGAAAGGTAGGTAACGTAATATTTAAAAAATTTCTTATTTGTAAATATTTAAAAAACCTCATCCTTAACAATTGACTCCAACCACTGAGGTCAGGCTAACTGGTCTATAATGTCCTTTCTGCTGCCTTCCTCCTTTCTGGAAAAGTGGGTAGGTACATGGATTGGAGGAATATGGAGGGCTATGGTCACGGTGCAGGTTGATGGGACTAGATGGGTGAAGGGCCTATTTCTATACTGTGGTGCTGTATATTCTTTCCCTCTTTGTTATTTAATTTTTTTATATATGTACACTTCTTATTGCCCCAGTTGCACTTACATCCGCAGTGATGAAGTGCTTTGAGAGGTCGATGGTGAAACATATCAGCTCCCGTCTGAGAAGCGACTTGGATCGGCTTCTATTTGCCTACCAGAGCAACAGGTCCACAGCAGGTTTCACTTCATTGGCTCTTCACTCAATCCTGGAACATCTGGACAGCAAAGATGCATACAGTGCCTATAAAAAGTATTCACCCTTCTTGGAAGTTTTCATGTTTTATTGATTTACAACAATGAATCATAATGGATTTAATTTGGCTTTTTTGACACTGATTAGCAGAAAAAAATCCTCTGTGTCAAAGTGAAAACAGATTTCTACAAATTGGTCTAAATTTATTACAATTATTAAACACAAAATTATTGATTGCATAATCACTCCCACCTTCAAGTCAGTATTTAGTAGATGCACCTTTGGCAGCAATTACAGCCTTGAGTCTGTGTGGATAGGTCTCTATCAGCTTTGCACATCTGGACACTGCAATTTTTCCCCATTTGTCTTTACAAAACTGTTCAATCTCTGTCAGATTGCATGGGGATCGTGTGTGAACAGCCCTTTTCAAGTCCAGTCACACATTCTCAATTGGATTAAGGTCTGGGCTCTGACTTAGGCACTCTAGGATATTACCTTTGTTGTTTTTAAGCCATTCCTGTGTAGCTTTGACTTTATGTTTGTGGTCATTGTCTTGCTGGAAAATAAATCTTCTCCGAAGTTGCAGTTCTCTTGCAGACTGCATCAGGTTTTCCTCCAGGATTTCCCTGCATTTTGCTGCATTCATTTTACCCTCTACCTTTATATGCCTTCCAGGGCCTGCTGCAGTGAAGCATCCCCACAGCATGATGCAGCCACCACTGTGCTTCACAGTAAGGATGGTGTGTTTCTGATGATGTGTGGTGCTTGGCTTGCACCAAACGTAGCATTTAGTCTGATGACTAAAAAGTTTGATTTTGGTTTTATCAGACCATAGAACCTCCTTCCAGCTGACTTCAGAGTCTTCATGACTTCTGATTTCATGTGAGTTTTTTTCAACAGTGACTTTCTCTTTGCCACTCTCCCATAAAGCTGTGACTGGTGAAACACCCGGGGGACAGTTGTTGTATGCACAGTCTCTCCCATCTCAGCCACTGAAGCTTGTAACTCCTCTAAAGTTGTCACAGGTCTCTTGGTGGCCTCTCTCACTAATTCCCTTCTTGCACGGTCACTCAGTTTTTGAGGACGGCCTGCTCTAAGCAGATTTACATATTCTTTCCATTTCTCAACTGTACTCCAAGGGATATTCAGTGACTTGGGAATGTTCTTGTATCCACCCCCTGACTTGTACTTTTCAATAACCTTATTACAGAGTTGCTTGGTGTTCTTTTGTCTTCATGGTGTAGTTTTTGCCAGGATACTGACTCACCAGCAGTTGGACCTGCCACATACAGGCGTATTTTCACTACAATTAATTGCAGCACTTGACTGCACACAGGTGATCTCCATTTAACTAATTATGAGACTTCCAAGTCCAATTGGCTGCACTAGTAGTGATTTGTTGTGTCATATTAAAAGGGGTGAATACTTAAGCAATCAATTATTTTGTGTTTTATATTTGTAATTTATTTAGATCACTTTGTAGAGATCTGTTTTCACTTTGATCTGTGTCAAAAAAAGCAAAATTAAATCCACTGTGATTCAATGTTGTAAAACAATAAAGCATAAAAACTTCCGGGGGGGGGGCGGTTGAATAGTTTTTTAGGCACTCTACATCAGAATGTTCTTTATCAACTACAGCTCAGCATTCAAAACCATTATCCCCTCAAAACTAATCCATGCACTCTGAGACCTAGGCCTCAATAGCTCCTTGTGTAATTGGATCTTTGATTTCCTCAATTGCAGAGCCCAGTCTGTCTGGATTGACAACATATCCATCACAATCTCCATCAGCACAGGGGCACCACAAGGCGGTGTGCTTAGTTCCCTCCGCTACTCACTTTACCCTTATGACTGTGTGGCTGAGCACAGCTCCAATACCGTATTCAAGTTTGCTGATGACACCACTGTTGTGGGCTATATCAAAGGTGGTGATGAATCAGTGTACAGAAGGGAGATTGAAAATTTGGCTGAATGGCATCATAACAACAACCTCTCACTCAATGTTAGCAAGACCACGGATCTGATCATAGACCAGGAGAGGAAAACCAGAGGTCCATGAGCTAGTTCTCATTGCTGGATCAGAGATGGAGAGGGTTAGCAGCTTTAAATTCCTGGGTGTTACTATTTCAGAGTACCTGAAAATGCAATTGCGAAGAAAGCACGGCAGCATCTCTACTTTCTTAGGAGTTTGTGGAGATTCAGCACGACACCTAGAACTTTGACAAACTTCTATAGGTGCGTGGTGGAGAGTATATTGACTGGCTGCATCACAGCCTTGTATGGAAACACCAAAGTCCTTGAACAAAAAATCCTACAAAAACTGGTGGATTTGGCCCAGTACATTATGAGTATTGAGCACATCCACATGAAACACTGTCAATAGGAAAGCAACATCCATCGTCAGGGACCCCCACCACCCAGGCCAAGCTCTTTTCTCACTGCTGCCTTCAGGTTAAAGGTACAGGAGCATCAGGACTCACACCACCAGAATCAGGAACAGTTACTACCCCTCAACTGCCTGAGTAGAAAAGTAAGCAGCACAATAGAGCTTTGACCAGTAACCATTCCACGTTTGGGATTGATTAACAAAAGCAAGTTAAAGGAAGGCTGGGGCAAGTGCGGTGGCCACCGTCACAGTGGCTGTTGTCTGAGTGGACAGAGTCAGAGTGGTGATCTTGAGGCTTTAGCTCCTCCAGACTTTAGTCAGAGAAAGCAAAAAAAGAAAGCTTAACGTTAAGTTCTTTTCCCCTTCCCTTCTTTACAGCTGTTCAGCTAGGGCAGCAGAAATGCCAGGCAGGGAAACCTGCAGAGTCCCTGATGACTACAACTGCGAGAAGTGTCAGCTGCAGCTTCTAACAAACTGCGTGAAGGAGTTGGAACTGGAACTGGATGAACTCTAGATCATTCGGGTGGCTGAGGGGGGTGATAGAAAAGTCTTCTAGAGAGGTAGTTACACCCAGGGTGCAGGATACAGGAAACTGTGTGACAGTCAGGAAGGGGAAAGGGGTTAAGGAGCCAGTGCAGAATACCCCATCCCCTCAACAACAGGTATATCACTTTGGATACTGTTGGGGGGAATATCCTAACAGAGGAAAGTCACAGTTATCAGGTCTCTGGCACTGAGTCTGCCTCTATGACTCAGAAAGGAAGTGGGGAAAAGAGGCACAATGATACGGGATTCATTAGCTAGAGAAGTGGACAGGAGAACAAGATTCACGGATGGTACATTGCCTCCTGGGTGACGGGGCCCGCGACATCTCGGATTGAGTCTTCAGAATTCTTAGGTGGGAGGGTGAACATCTGGAGGTGGTGGCCCATGTAGGTACCAATGACATGGGTAGGATGAGTGACAAGGTTCTGCATGGGGAGTTCAGGGAGTAAGGTGCAATGCTAGAGGGAGGACCTCCAGGGTGGTAATCTAAGGATTGCTGTCTGTGCCAACTGCTAGTGAGGCTAGAACTAGGAAGATTATACAGTTTAATACGTGGCTAAGGAGTTGGTATAGGAGGAAGAACATAAGATTTTTGGATTTTTGGATCATTGGGCTCTCTTCCAGGGAAGGTGGGACCTGTACAGAAGTGACTGTTTGCACCTGAACTGGAAGGGGACCAATATCCTAGCAGGAAGGTTTGTTAACGCTGCACGGTGGGGTTTAACTTAGAGTTGCAGGGGGATGGGAACCAGAGTGACAGACAGTTAGTGGCGAGGTTGTGGAGGCAGATGTTGGTAAGACCTCAGACCAAGTTAAGAATCAAAAGGTTAAGCATGGCGCAACTAGTGTCTTGAGATGCACATTGTGGAAAAGGTGGATAATGGTGCTGAATCTGGTTTACAAACAGAGACAATGTGTAGTGAGGAGAGGCTATTGATAGGGCAAAATTGCAGTCAACAGGATTAGTTGCAATGTAAAAGGTGTGCAAAATCAAAAAAAAAGTGAATACAGAATTGAAGATGTTATATTTGAATCTGTGTAGTATATGGAATAAGGTACGTGAACTTGTAGCACAGTTGAAGATTGAATTATGGCTGAAAGAAAATTATAGCTGGGAGCTTAATGTACAAAGATACATATTGCATTGAAAGGACAGGCAGGAAAGCAGAAGGAGTTGCATTGCTCTGTTGGGAAATTATGAAAGCAAATCATGAGAAAGAGGTGACATAGGGTCAGAAGTTGTTGAATCATTGTGGATAGAGCTAAGGAACTGCAAGAGTAAAGACCCAAATGGAGTAGCATACAGACCCCCAAACAGTAGTAAGGATGTGGTCTACAAATTACCATGGGAAATAGAAAATGCCTGCCAAAAGGGCAATGAAACAATAATCATGGGGAACTTCAATATGCAGGTACATTAGAAAATCAGGTTGGTGCTGGATTCTAAGAGAGGGAATTTCTAGAATGTCTATGAGATAGCCTTTTAGAGCAGATTGTGGTTGAGCCCACTAGGGGATCAGCTATTTTGGATTGGGTGTTGTGCAATGAACCAGAATTGATTAGAGAGCTTAAGGTAGAAGAACCCATAGGGGAAAGTGTTCATAACATGATTGAATGCACCCTGAGTTTTGAGAAGGAGAAGGTGAAGACAGATGTACAGGTATTATAGTGGAGTAATGGGAATTAGAGAGGCATGAGAAAGGAGTTGGCCAGAATTGATTGGAAAAGAACACTGGCAGGGATGATAGCAGAGCAGCAATGGTGGAATTTCTGGAAGCAATTCGGAAGGCACAGGATATATACATCCCAAAGAGGAAGAAGTATTCTAAAGACAAGATGACACAACTGTGGCTAACAAGAGAGGTCAAAGCCAACATAAAACCTAAAGAGAGGGCATATAGTAGAGCAAAAATTTATGGGAAGTTAGACATTTGGGAAGTTTTTAAAAACCAACAGAAGGGAACTGAATAAGTCATTAAGAAATTAAAGATTGATTACGAAAATAAGCTAGCCAATAGTAATAAAGATTCTTGAGATACATGCATGAAGTGTAAAAGAGGGGTGAGAGTGGATATCAGACCGCTGGAAAAAGAAGCTGGAGAGGCAGTAATGGGGTACAAGGAAATAGCACATGACCTGAATCAATATTTTGCACCAGTCTTCACTGTGGAAGACACTAGCAGTATGGTGGGAGTTCCAGGTATCGGGGCAGGAAGTGTGTGAAGTTACCATAACTAGAGAGAGGGTTCTTGGGAACCTGAAAGTTCTGAAAGTAGATACAGTCAGTCACCTGGACCAGATGGCGTAAGGTTCTGAAATAGGTGGCTGAAGAGATTGTGGAGGCATTAGTAATGATCGCTCACTAGATCCTGGAATGGTTCCAGAAGACTGGAAAATTCCAAATGCCACTCTACTCCTCAAGAAGGGAGAAAGGCAGAAGAAAGGAAACTATAGGCCAGTTAGTCTGACCTCAGTGGTTGGGAATATGTTAGAATTGATTATTATGGATGAGGTCTCAGGGTACTTGGAGGTACATGATAAATTAGGCCATAGTCAGCATGGTCTTCTCAAGGGAAAATCTTGCCTACAGATCTGTTGGAATTCTTTGAAGAAATAACAGGCAGGATAGACAAAGGAGAATCAGTTGATGTAGTGTACTTGGATTTTCAGAAGGTCTTTGACAAGGTGCCACACATGAGGCTGCTTAACAAGCTACGAGCCCAAGGTATTACAGGAAAGATTCTAGCATAGATAAAGCAGTGGCTGATTGGCAGGAAGCAGAGAGCGTGAATAAAGGGAGCCTTTTCAGGCTGGCTGCCAGTGACTAGTGATGTTTCACAGTGGTCTGTGCTGGGACCAATTCTTTTTATGTTGTATATCATTGATTTGGATGGTGGAAATTTTGGCATTGTTGCAAAGTTTGCAGATGATATGAAGGTAGGTGGAGGAGCAGGTAGTAGGAAATAGAAAAGCTACAGAAGGAGAGACAGGTTAGGAGAATGGGCAAAGAAGTGGCAGATGGAATACGGTGTCGGGAAGTGTATGGTCATGCACTTTGGTAGAAGAAATAAAAGAGTTGACTATTTGGAGGGAAAATACAAAAGGCTGAGGCACAAAAGGAGTTGGGAGTCCTTGTGCTGGATTCCCTAAAGGTTAATTTGCCGGTTGAGGTGAGGAAGGCAAATGCAATGTTGGCATTCATTTCAAGAGGACTAGAATATAAAAGCAAGGATGTAACATTAAGACTTTATAAGGTACTGGTGAGGCCTCACTTGAAATATTATAAGCAGTTTTGGGCCCCTTATCTTAGAAAGGATATGCTGACACTGGAGTGGGTTCATAGGAGGTTCACAACATTGATTCCAGGATTGAATGGCTTGTTATATGAAGCGTGTTTGAAGGCTCTGGGCCTGTATTCAATAGAATTCAAGAGAATGAGGGGTAACCTCATTGGAACTTGTTGAATGTTGAAAGGTCTTGATAGAGTGGATGTAGAGATGATGTTTCCTATGGTGAGAGAGTTTAAGACTAGAGCGCACAGCCTCAGAATAGAGGGGCATGCTTTTAGAACAGAGATGAGGAGGAATTTCCTTAGCTGGAGAGTGGTGAATCTGTGGAATTCTTTATCACAGGCAGCAGTGGATGACGTATATATATATTTAAGGCAGAGGCTGATAGATTTTTGACAGGTCAGGGCATGAAAGGGATACGGGGAGAAGGCAGGAAATTGAGACTGAGAGGGAAAATGGATCAGTCATGATGAAATGGTGGAGCAGACTTGATGGGCCAAATGGCCAAATTCTGCTCCTATATCTTACTGTCTAATAGTCTTAACTATTAAATTCTTTAACAAAAGGGGGATAACTACACTCATCTTCACTTGCTCAATCATTGAAATGTTCCTACAACCAATGACTACACTTTCAAAGACTCCTCATCTCATGTTCTTATTATTTATTACTATTTATTTATATTTGCATTTGCACAATTTGTTGTCTTCAGCACTCTGGTTGATCCTTCATTGACCCTGTTATAGTTACTATTCTATAGATTTGCTGAGTACACCCATGAGAATGAATCTCAGCATTGTCTATGTGCTTTGATAATAAATTTACTTTGAACTTTGTAACTTATAGTTTTTTATTGTTGTGTATTACAGTGTACTGCCACTGCAAGACAGCAAATTTTACGACGTAGGCCAGTGATATTAAAGCTGATTCTGATTCTGATTCTAATGGTCACCTGGATGAGTGCATTCCTTTCCATAAACACTAGAGATAATACAGATGCTGGAAACTCAGAGCAATACACACAAAATTCTGGAGGAACTCAGCTGGTCAGACAGCTACCATGGAGAGGGACAAACTTGGTGTTTCGGTCCAAGACTCTTTTGTTGTCCTGAAGGGTGGCGTTAGCATAACACTTTACAGGGTCAGTGATCCATGTTCAAATCCTGCTGCTGTAGGTAAGGAGTTTGTACGTTCTCTTTGTGACTGTGTGGTTCTGATGTTTCAATGTACGTAGGACGGCACAGGAGTGTAGCAGTTTGCACAGTGCCAAGCAACAGCCATCTGTAATTTCGAGATTCAATTCCTGCTGCTGTCTGTAAGTTTCCTCTGGGTTCCTCCCACTTTCCAAAGACCTTCGGTTTGGGGTTAGTAAGTTGTAGGCATGCTATGTTGGCACTAGAATGTGTGGTGATGCGTCCCAACACGTTGTTAAGTTATGCTCGTTGTTAACGCAAAATGATGCCTTTCGCTACACATGAGAGATAAATGAATCTGAATCTGAACTGACTCCTGATCAATGTTCCCTCTGATTTTTTTTACGACTGCGTGGCTCTAAGCAGGAAATTTTTATGCAGCCTGAAAACTGCGGCTCTTTATTTTTTTTTGTAATAAGCGTACTATGAATATTTAGGATGAAAGTTGAAAAATCACATACTTTTGATTTTATTTATTAATTGAAGGGTATAATGAAATTCAGTACAACAAAGAAAATCCTTCACATTTCATAAACTTTTTCTCATCTGTCTTTATTCCAGATGCATGGCAACAAAGGCTATGTGCGCGGGAGCATTTCCGTTACTGTGTGGCTGTGGAGTTTAGAGGGAACAGTGGTCCTGATGCAAGGTTTTCGCCCAAAAACTCGATAATTCCTTTCTCTGCACAGATGTTGCTCGACCTTGCTGTGTTCTTCTAGCAGATAGTTAGTTGTCTGAGAGCCAAAAGTGGCTGAATAAGGCCACCCATCAACACATTGAAGTTCTTCACCTGTTTAATGAGTTATGAGTCTTTGGATTTCATTCATCCTGATGAAACACTCTCAGGTTTATTATCACTGGTGGAGGTTGTGAAATTTGTTGTTTTATGGCAGCTGTTTAGGGCAAGACATAAAAAGTTACTATTAGGTACAATAAATAAATAGTGTGACTGAGGAATAATGAGGTATTGTTCGTGGGTTCATGGAACATTCATAAATCTGATAGCAGATGGGGAGAAGCTGTCCCAAAAATCACAGCCTAGTATGGAAACACCAATGCCCTTGAGGGATCTCCCAGTGGCCACACATTTTAATTCCACATCCCATTCCCATTCTGACATGTCTATCCACGGCCTCCTCTACTGTAAAGATGAAGCCACACTCAGGTTGGAGGAACAACACCTTATATTTCGTCTGGGTAGCCTCCAACCTGATGGCATGAACATTGACTTCTCTAACTTCCGCTAATGCCCCACCTCCCCCTCGTACCCCATCTGTTACTTATTTTTATACACACATTCTTTCTCTCACTCTCCTTTTTCTCCCTCTGTCCCTTGCCCATCCTCTGGGTCCCCCCCCCCCGTCTTTCTTCCCGGACCTCCTGTCCCATGATCCTCTCGTATCCCCTTTTGCCTATCACCTGTCCAGCTCTCGGCTCTATCCCTCCCCCTCCTGTCTTCTCCTATCATTTTGCATCTCCCCCTCCCCCTCCAACTTTCAAATCCCTTGCTCACTCTTCCTTCAGTTAGTCCTGACGAAGGGTCTCGGCCTGAAACGTCGACTGCGCCTCTTCCTACAGATGCTGCCTGGCCTGCTGCGTTCACCAGCAACTTTGATGTGTGTTGCTTGAATTTCCAGCATCTGCAGAATTCCTGTTGTTTGCCCTTGAGGGAGCCTACAAAGGTAGTAAGTACAGTTCAGTCCATCATGGGTAAAGCCCTCCCCACCACTGAGCACATCTACATGAAATGCTGTCACAGGAAAGCAGAATCCATCATCAAGGATCCACACCACCCAAGATATGCTCTCTTCTTGCTGCTGCCATCAGGAAGAAGATATAAGAACATCAGCACCCACACCACCAGGTTCAGGAACAATTATGGCCCCTCAACCATCAGGCTCTTGAACCAAAGGGGATAACTTCACTCATCCCATCATTGTAATGTTCTCACAACCAATGGACTCACTTTCAAAGACTTCATCTCATGTTCCCAATATTTATTGCTATTTACTTATATTTGTATTTGCATAGATTATTGTCTTTTGCACACTGGTTGAATGCCTGAGTTGGGCGGTCTTTCACTGATTCTGTTATAATTACTAATCTGTAGATTTGTTGAGAGTGCCCACAAGAGAAGGAACCTCAGGGTTGCATATGGTGACATAAGTACTTTGATGATAAAATTTACTTTGAACGTTGTGGGTCTTCAGTTTCCTGTCTATCCAGTCCTGATGAAGGGTCTCGGCCTGCCACAGTGATGGTTTATTCCTCCCCGTAGGTGCTGCCTGATCTGCTGAGTTCCTCCAGCATTTTGTGTGTGTTGCTTCCGGCTCCTGTACCTCCGCCCTGATGGTGGTAATGGGAAGAGGGCATGTCCCAGATGGCGAGCACTCTCAACGATGGATCACAACCCAAAACATGAACTGTGCATTTCCCTTCACAGATGCTGCCTGCCCTGCCATGTTCCACATTTTTGTATCTACCTGAGCTTCTTTGCCTCTCACGCAAGCACGCAGTTACCCTTTTCTCCTTTCCTTCCTCTGCTCGCTTAATGCAATTTCAATCTCATTGCATCTTGTCCCTTTTCTCCAGAGCACTTAGACTTAAGGCTTTCTGCACTTTCAGCAGTCCTACCATGTGTTGTTCTGCTCCCATTATCTTGATCACCAAACCATTTCAAATGACCGCTTTATAATGTCACTACGATGTAAAACATTCAACTGGAAAGCCTTTTGCTCAGTCAGATATAGAATATTGTGAGTAGCTTTGGGCCTCTTATCTAAGAAAAGATGTGCTGGTGTTAGAGAGGGTCCAGAGGAGGTTCACAAGAGTGACCCTGGGAATGAAAGAGTTAACATATGAGGAGTGTTTGTTGGCTCTGGGTCTGTACTCACTGGAGTTCAGAAGAATGAGGGGGGTGATCTCATTGAAACCTATCAAATATTGAAAGGCATAGATAGAAGGGAAATGGAGAAGATGCAGGGGAGTCTAGGACCAGAGGGCACAGCTTCAGAATACATGGATATCCCTTTAGACAGAGATGAGGAGGAATTTTTTAGCCAGAGGGTAGTGAATCTGTGGAATTCATTCACACAGATGGCTTCTTGATTAGTAAAGACATCAATGGTTGCAGAGAAAAGGCAGGAGAATGGGATTGAGAGGGATAATAAATCAGCCATGATGGAAGTGTGGAAGAGACTTGGTGGGTCAAATGGCCTAATTCTTCTCCTGTGTTTTATGGTCTAACAGAGAGCATCGGACACTACAGCACAGCAGAATGTTGAACACAGATCAGTACAGGCCCTTTGGCCCACAATATTGTGTTGACCTTTAATCTACTCTGAGATCAATTTAGCCCTTCCTTCCCACATAGCCCTTCAGTTGTTCTTTCATCCATGTGCCTTAGAGTCTCTTAATTGTCCCTAATGTATCTGCCTGTACCACCACCCCGCAGAGTGTACACGCATCCACCACTCTCTATGTAAAAAAACCTACCTCTGGTATCACCCCTATACATTCTACCAGTCACCTTAAAGTTACGTCCTCACGTGTCAGCCATTTCTGCCCTCGGAGAAAGTCCCTGGCTGTCCCCCCTATCTTTGCTTCTTATCATGTTTCAGTGAGATTGCCTCTCACCTCTCAGTCTTCTAAACTTCCAAAGAATATCAAACCATTTAGGCGGCACAGTGGCGTAGCAGCTAGTGTAATGCAATCGCAGCACCAGCGACCCGAGTTCAATTCCCGCCACTGCCTGTAAGGGGTTTGTACGTTCTCCCTGTGACCACGTAGGCTTCCTCCCACAGTCCAAAGACATACCGGTTGGTAGGGTGATTGGTCAGAAGGGTGTAATTGGACAGCGTGGTCTGCAAGGGTTTGTTACTGTGCTGTATCTCTAAATAACTAAGTAAATAATGTCTTTAGTTGCTCCTCAGACACCAGAGTTTAGATGAATGAATTGATTTTGAACTACCTTCAATATCAGTGGGTCCTTTCTCAAGTTTAGAAGACAGAGCCGTGTAATACGTGCCCTCACCAGCACCCTGTACAACTGTAACTGTTCTACCCTGTTTCTAAACTCCAACACACTTGCAATAGTGAAGTTCTGCGGTAGACTGGCGGTTAACAGAGCACAATGACAGCTCGGGGTGATCTGGGCTTCTTGTACCAAACGTGAGGAGTTTGTACGCTCTCCCTGTGACTGCACGGCTTTCCTCTGGGTGTTCCAGTTTCCTCCCACAGTCCAAAGATGTGCAGCTAGTAGGTTAATACAAGGGGTGATTGATAGGTTTGTGGCCTACGGTAGAAGGAGTCAATTTTAGAAAACCTAGCACATTTATTTTTCAACATAGTCCCCTCCTACATGTACACACTTAGTCCAGCGGTCATGGAGCATACGGATCTTGGACCTCCAGAAAGTGCCCACAGATGGGTGATTGATACGTTCGTGGCCTTAGGTAGAAGGAGATGATTTATACAGCTCTCGTTACATGCACGTGCAGTTCAACCCTTTGAGTGATTATGCAGAAAGTTTGAAGTTAATAACTCATCTCCTTCTACCTTAGGCCACAAACTTATCAGTCACCCCTGAGAGTTATTAACCTCAAACTTTCTGTATAATCACTCAAAGAGTTAAACTACATGTGCATGTAACGAGAGCTGTATAACTCATCTCCGTCTACCTTAGGCTATAAACTTATCAATCACCCCTGCTGTGGGCACTTTCTGGAGGTCCAAGATCCGTATGCTCCACAACTGCTGGACTAAGTGTGTAAAGGTAGGAGGGGACTATGTTGAAAAATAAACGTGCTAGGTTTTCTAAAATTGACTCCTTCTACCTTAGGCCACGAACTTATCAATCACCCCTTGTAGATCGTTGTAAGTTGTCCTGTGACTAGTCTGGTTAAACAGGTAGGTTGCTAGACAGCGTGACTTGTTGGGCCAGAAGATAAATAAAGGCTAAAAAGACAGTTGCCTACAACACCACTCTATGCACTTACCAGCAGTCTATCAAAGTCTGGCTTTATTTAATTACTTATCTGTCTGTCTAGACATAGAGTACAGTAACAGGCCTTTCCGGCCCAACGAGCCCACGCCGTCCAATTACACCCATGTGACCAATTAACCGACTGACTCATACACGTTGGGAATGAGGGAGGCAACCAGGGTACTCGGAGGAAACCCACACAGTCACAGGAAGGCTCCTTACAGGCAGCAGTGGGAATTGAACCCTGATCGCCTGTACCGTAAAGCGTTGTACTAACCGCTACGCCACCGTGCTGCCTGTAAGACATGAAGCTTCAGTCACTTCCATAAGTTAAATGCAGATTTCCTGGGATGCCACCTCCCTAAACCTGTCCAGTTCTCTTTGCACCCTTTAAACTCCTTTTAGTTACATCTTTTGCTACCTTTTATTGCCAGATTTTGTTTGATAGCTGTTCTCATGAAACACTTTGGGTCTTATCACCTTAATAACATAACAAAAATGTGTGTCTAAGTTCAGGCTCGTTGTGAACCGTATGCTGATTTATCTATAGCCTTATTTGACTAGATACGATCTCTTTTTATGGGTTATCGTATGCCTCGGCTCTGAATAAAGCTCTTTTATCTAACACATCCTGCTTTAAACAATGGACCTTTGAGTTTTATTTCATATCAAAGCTGGAAAATGCTTTTCATTAAAATTGAACTTGGGAAATATGCTGCATATCGAGACTCGGTGATTAAATTGTTCTCCTCCACTCTTGAAATGCCTATTTAATTTGATTAACAGTAACATACCTTCCAGACAAGAAGCTCATGCAGCCAAGTTACTGCCATGTGACCAATTAACAAGCCTTTCTGCACAATGAGCCCACGCGGCCCAGTCATGGCCATGTGACTAATTAAGAGGCCCTTCCAGAGGAGTTTGCGCCACCCAATTACACCCATTTGACCAATTAACCCACTAACCTGTACACCTTTGGAATGTGGGAACCCACATGGTGAAGGGGAGAAGGTACAAACTCCTTACAGACAACGACGGGAATCGAGGCCGGCTCGCAGGTGCTGTAACAGTGTTACGCTAACTGCTACACTACTGCACAACTTTTCCATGCCGAGCAAAGTTACTGTATGTTGCACTGTCACTTCACAAGCTGCCACGTGTGCTCGCAATCATTGTTTCATCTACCTGTAAAGAATTTTATTATGTTTTACATTTTTAGGACTAACTCTTACCTACTATTTGTTAGTTACAGTGAGAACATACTTTGAAAACTGGGTTCTTGTTACACTTATTTGTGTTAAGTATAGCGTCAGGTTGAAATCAGTCAAGATCTTGAGTCATAGAGAACTACAGCACAGAAGCAGGACCTTCAGCCCATCTAGTCCGTGCCAAACTATTGTTCTGCACCTAGTCCCATGGACCATAGCCCTCCATACCCCTCCCATCTATGTACTTTTCCAAACCTCCGTTAAACAGAATAAATAAATGGTGCAAACAAGGGAAAAACGAGGCAGTGTCCACGGACCGTTCTGAAATCTGATGGCAGAGGAGAAGAAACTGTTCCTAAAACATTGACCGTGTTTCTTCAGACTGCTGTACCTGCTCCATGACGGTAGCTATGAGAGGAGGGCGTGTCCCAGGTGCTGAAGGCTCTGAGTCTCGGACGCCATCTTTTGAGGCACTGCTTCTTGAAGATATCCTTGATGGTGGGGGGTGATGAGCCGGGGATGGAGTTGTCTGAGACAGAACTCTCTACAGCAGGGGTTTCCAACCTGGGGTCCACAGTCCCCTTGGTTAATGGTAGGGGTCCATGGCAAAAAAGAGATTGAGAAATTCTGCTCTACAGCCCCTTACGATCCCGTGCATTGGAGCCTCCACGTCACTGCCAGGTGGTGTTGCAACCAGTCTCATTGATCTCCACTGTAGCTCTATAGAAACTTACAGGTCTTTCGCGACATATGCCATCTCCTCAAACTCTGGAGCCTTCATGTTCTGCTGTCTTTGAGATGTCAACCTCCGCTTAGTGTGCTGGGACTTTTGCCTCTGGTTCCAATCACATTCCTAAGATTAAGCAAAAAGTCTCCGTGTTGACACTCCTGGTACCTTTGATCAGCTTGTAAACGTGAAGTCCTATTGATCGATCCCTTAGATTTTGTAGAACATAGAATGTAGAACACTATAGCATAGTGCAGGCCCTTCACTCCATAGTGTTGTGCTGATTTTTTAACTTACTCCTAGATCAATCTAACCCTTCCCTCCTGCATAATGTTCCATTTTTCTATCATCCATGTACCTATCTAAGAGTCTCCTAAATATCTGTATTGCATCTGCCACTATCACCGCCCCTGGCAGCGCGTTCAATGCATCCACCACTCTTCATGTTAAAAAATCTACCTCTGACAGCCCCCCTTTGCTTTCGTCCACTCACTTTAACTTCTTATGTTCCCTGGTATTAGCCGTTGCCGCCCTCAAAAAATAAGCCTGCCTGTCCACTCTAAATGCTTCTTATCATCTTGTACACTTCTGTTTGGTTCCTTAAGGTTATTATAGCTGGGGGTGATAATGGGGATAAGCTCCCACTACCTATTAAATGCTCCCAATGACGTGTGCCTCAAATAGCCTCTGACAATCAAGTCCAGTCCCTGACCTTCACGTGTGGCTTAGCTACAAAGCCTAGCGGAACTGTTTCTACTGACAGGAGAGGGGGCAAAGGCGAGTTACTGGAGCTTTAAAACCAGTCACTTCGGGCAGATGGGGCTCATCAGCCGTGGCTGGCAGCTCATCTAGGAGAAGGAAAACTCTGATCTCAAACCTTATGGCTGTAATGACTCACGGGGAAGGCTTCCGGAGTAAGCTCTGAGGGAAAATCCGCAGCTGGAATCCCGGAGGCAGGATTCGACACTGCCAACTCCTGCAATGCCACTGGTGCCAACCGGTACCGGTCTCTGCTGTTCATTTGGATTCATCAGCTGGGCGGAGAGGGGAAGCCGGCTACATGGGCAACAGCTTGTTGTGCTGTAGCTTGCATATTAGATTAGATTATGAGGACACTCAGTCCTCATTTATTGTCATTTAGAAATGCATGCATTAAAAAATGATAAAATGTTCCTCCAGAAAGATATTAGAGAAACACAGGACAAACCAAGACTAACTGACAAAAACCACATAATTATAACATATAGTTACAACAGTGCAAAGCAATACCGTAATTTGATAAAGAGCAGACCATGGGCACGGTAAAAAAAGTCTCAAATCCCGATAGCCCCATCATCTCACGCAGACGGAAGTGCCACAAACTTGCCGATGCATTGGAGCACCCAATCACAGCCGACTCTGAGGCCACCCGAAAACTTGGAGCCTCCGACCAGCCCTCTGACACCAAGCACCGAGCACCATCCTCTGCCGAGCACTTCGACCCTGCCCTGGCTGCCGAGCAACAAGCAAAGCCAAGGATTCGGGGCCTTCCCCAACGGAGATTCTGGATCACACAGTAGCAGCGGCAGCAAAACAGGCATTTCAGAATTTTCACCAGATGTTCCTCCATACTCTCATGTCTGTCTTCATCAAATCAGGATTGTGCACGGCACCCTACTTGACAAATAACAGATATCATTCACCAGAGTGGCTGCTGTAAGCTGCGTCGCGTCGCCATCTTCTCCTCCCTCCCTATCAAGTAGACAGCTAGGACACAACATCCATGGTTGACCCCAACAAACAGAGGGACTCATACCTCTATCAAGGTCCCTCTCATCTTCCTTTGCTCCAAAGAGGAAAATCCTAGAACAACTTATCTTCAAAAAAAAACATGCTCTCTAAACTTTTTCTTTGGAACTGGAGCAGAGAAGTTCTTTCCGATAGTCTCACCATCTTCTTATCTTTCATGAGTCATTGCTGGTTGGTGATGGCTCAAGTTGGCTGCTGAATTATCTACTGCTCTTAGTTCAGCAGGTATGAAGTCCTTTGTGATATCTTTTACAATTATAAACATAAGAGATTCTGCAGATGCTGGAAGAACACAGCAGGTTAGGCAGCATCCACAGAGAGGAGTAAACAGTCAACGTTTTGGGGGAGGTGACCTGACGACAGGTCTCAGCCTGAAACGTCGACTCACTGAGTTCCTCCTGCACATTCTTCAAAGTTCAAAGTAATTTTATTATCAAAGTACATATATGTCACCATACACAAACCTGAGAGTCATCCCCTTACAGGCATACTCAACAAATCCATCATAGAGTAATATACATAATAGAATCAATGAAAGAATGCACCAACTTGGCTGTTCACCAGTGTGCAAAAGACACAAACTGAGCAAACACAAAAACAAAGAAATAATAATAATAAATCAGTAGGCAATAAATATCAAGAACATGGGATAAAGAGTCCTTGAAAGTGGGTCAATAAGTTGCGGGAACATTTCAATGATGGGACGTGAAATTGAGTGAAGTTATTCCTTTTGTTTCTAGGAGCCTGATGGTTGAGGGTCAATAACTCTTCCTGAACCTGGTGTTGTGAATCCTGAGGATCCTGTACCTCCTTCCTGATGGCAGCAGCGAGAAGAAAAGTTTGTCAGTTACAAACAGAATTTACGAGCAAATTGAGCAACACACACACACACACACACACACGTACACATGTACACACACACACACGCACACTCACACACATGCACACACACCAGGTCAGGCTGCATCTATGGAGTTCTGGGCCGAGACTCTTCATCAGGACTGAAAAGGAAGGGGGAAGAAGCCAGAATAAGAAGGTGGGGGGAGGAGAAGAAATACAAGCTGGCAGGTGAGAGGTGAGACCAGGTGAGGGGGAAGTTAGTTGGGTGGGTGGGGGGGGGGAATGAAGTGAGAAGCTGGAAAGTGATAAGTGGCAGAGGTAAGGGGATGAAGAAGAAGGAATCTGACAGGGAGAAGGAAGTAGACCACAGGAGAAAGGGAAGGATGAGGGGCACCAGAGGCAGGTGTTGAGCAGGTGAGGAGGAGGAAAAAAAGAGCCAGAAAATAAAATTATAAATTATATTTTATAATTATTCTGTCCTGAAGAGTTAACAAGAAATAAGATGATTGATGCATTCGATACTGAATGCAAATGTCAGGAAGCAGATATCAATCTGGGTATTTTGAAAGCAAAACTCAGCATATACTGGAAATCTGGAAAACAGGAACTGCTGGAAATGTTCAGCAGGTTTTTCAACATCAGGGAGAAAACAAAGGTAATGTTTCATGACAACAATCTTTAAATGAAAGCTGGGATTTCATTTTATTTATTTATTTAGTGATATAGTGCGTAAAAGGCCATTCTGGCCCTTTGAGGCACCACCCTAGCAATCTCAATTAACCCTAACCTGCTCACAGGACAAGTTGCAAGGATCATATAGCCTGCTGCTCGGTACGTCTTTGGACTGTGGGAGGAAACGAGAGCACTCTGGGAAAACCCACGTATTCCACGGGGAGGAGCGTGCAGAGGGGTGCCGAATTGAACTCCGAACTCCAGTATGCCCTAGGCTGTAATGGCATTGCGCTAATCACCATGCTACCAAGTCCAGCAGCTTGTCGCGAATCTGGGAAGGGGGCTTTGGAGGAACTCAGCCAGGCGGGCTGCATCTGCGGAGGCAGGGGTCTGGTTGACGGTATCAAATGAGACCCTGCATCTAGGCTGGGGGCGTAGAGTGGAGATGGGCAGTGTAAAGAGGTGAGGGGGAGAGACGAGGCAACAGGTGGCAAGAGTTCTATTTTTATTTATTTACTGAAACCGGCCCAACGAGCCACACTGTCCAGGAAGCCACCTATTTAACCCCAGACCAATCACAGGACAATTTACAATGACCAATTAACCAACTGCTGGTACGTCTTTGACTGTGGGAGGAAACTGGAGCATCCGGAGAAAGTCCACGTGCACACAGGAAAAACGTGCAAACTTTCTTATGGAGGATGCCGGAACGCCGACTCCCGAGCTGTATTAGCACTGTGCTGACCGCTATGCCACCACATTAGGTAGATCCAGATGAGGAAGAGGTGATGGAACGAGGTGGGGGAAGGAGGAGAGGAGATTATGACAGAGGCAGGGAGGTGATAGGTAGAGACAACAAATAGCTGCAGTCCAGAGGGAGAGTCTCGACCCAAAATGTCGACTGCCCGTTCTCCCTGGACAGGACTGGAAAAAGCTGCAGGACGTTCTCAACAGCTCCATCATGGGCACTAGCCTCCCCAGCATCCAGACTACCTTCAAAATGCAATGCCTCAAAAAGACAGCATCCATCATGAGGACCCAGTCCAAGCCCTCCTCTGATTGCCACCAGCGAGGAGGAGGTACAGGAGCCTGAAGATACACACTCAATGTTTCAGGAATAGCTTCATCCTCTCCACCATCAGATATCTGAATGGACATTGAACCCACGAGCACTACCTCACTGATTTTTGCTCTCTTTTTGCACTATTTAATTTTTTTTTCTTTGAGGATTTGTAGAACAGGAACAGGCCCTTCAGTTCCTCATGTCTTCCCTTACCACGATGGCAGTCTAAACTAATTCCTGTTCCATCATGGGTACAGATCTCCCTCCACTGAGGACGTCTACGTACAAGAGTTGATGGCTCAGGAAGGTGAGCCATGGTGTCTTCTCAATGTTGCCACCAGGCAGGAGGTACAGGCGCCTGAAGACACACATTCAGTGACTTAGGAACAGCTTCTTCCCTTCCACCATGAGATTTCAAAGTTCAAAGCAAATTTTATCAAAATGCACAGAGTATGTGTCACCATATACAACCCTGAGATTTATTTTTCTGTGGGAATACACAGCAAATCTATGGAATATTTTGTATTTTGGTTTTTTACATCCTACACTGTGCTACTGTTGCAAAACACATTTCATGGCATGCTGTTTGTCAGTGGTAATAAACGTGATGTCATGTCATAGCATCCAGATGTCTAGCTTGTGTCTCCCAAACAGAGAAGACATTGCACTCAAGATACACCTGGAGGAAATCCGCTCCAAGAGGGAGCCGCGCTACATGTGAACGACCCTCGCTGTGCCGCAGGGAAGCTGCAGCTGTGAAAGGAGAGACTGAACAACTAAAAGATCTGACCACTAACCACAGCCGCCACCTACTCTTGCCCACACTGCTCCAGAATACTGTAGGTGGATCCTGGATCGGTCTCTCGAGCCACCTGAGGACCCACCAATAGACAACCCCTTAGGAGAATATCATACTTGAATTGCACTAAGCTATGGAGTGGCATGGTCGTGTAGCGGTTAGCACAATGCCTTGCAGTACCTGCGAGCCAGGTTCAATTCCCGCTGCTGCCTGTAATGAGTTTATGTCCACCTGGGTTTCCTCCCACAGTTCAAACGATGTACTGGCTGATAGGTTAATTGGTCATTGTAAATTGTCCTGTGATTAGACAAGGATTAAATTGGAGGAATACTAGGTTGCTGGATGGCACAGCATGAAAGGCCGGAAGAGTCTATTCCACACAGTATCTCAATAAATAAATAAAAAGGATTCTGATTAAGAGGATTGGGCTTAGATTAGACCATATGGGTTCCTATTGCTTCTCTTTTGATGTAGAGCAAATGAATGGAGTTAAGTGAATTATTGACTTTGATTTCATTATCAAGTGCATCTTACGGCGCCTCTGAACAAGGGTAATGTGTCATTTGTTAGATAGCATCACAGGAGTGGGCATGTACGACAGTCATAAAGGCACTTCTGTTCTGGGAAACCCTCTGTAGTTGCTCTTGAAATGGAACTGACTGGAACTGCAAACCATGCCCACACTTGTTAGGAGGGTGTTATATATCTGTTTGTGATTTTGGGGATTAGACTGAAAAAACACACCTATTGAACAAAATTCATCCCATGGATGACTCAAATTGGATATGGTCCAGAGTATTTAAAAGGTTGTGCTCCAGGCCTGAATTATTTACTCATTACATTTCAAGTTTGGGAGCTTTCATTGGTGTCAATTATTGGAATTATGTCTGGGTTCGAGGCAGAAATGATCAAACTCTGAGGTAATGCACACAAAATGCCGGAGGAACTCAGCAGGTCAGGTGGTCAATATTTCTGTCCAAGACCCAGTCTGAAACATCAACTGTCTATTCCCCTCCATTGATGCTGTCTAACTTGTTGGGTTCCTCCAGCACTGTGTGTGTATGTGTGTGTGTGTGTTTGTGCGCGCGCGTGTGTGTGTGTGTGTGTGTGTGTGTGTGTGTGTGTGTTTGTGTTTGTGCGCGCGTGTGTGTGTGTGTGTGTGTGTGTGTGTGTGTGTTGCTTTGGACTTGCAGCATCTGCAGTATCTCTTGCATTTATAACTCTGAGGTGTTTTGTTCACCTAAAAATGCAATTCCACATTTAATATTGAGTTTGAGATGTTCCGGACTGTTGTACATATGAAGGTACTGGTACAAGCATCTTCATCTTACCAGAGTGTCAACTCTCTCTTCTCCTCTCTCTCACCGGACAGTCAGTACATGCGAAAGTCTGAAAGTGTCCGCCAGGCTCAAGGATAGTTCCTACCCACTGTTATAAAACTATTACGATAAGTTGGATTCTTGAAATCACAATCTAATTAGTTATGATCTTGCTCCTTATTGTCTACCTGCTCTGCACTTTCTCTGGAGCTGTTACATTTCATTCTGCAAAACAAGACATTCAGCGTGTTCCTCTAGATGTACTCCTGCAGTTTGGACTGTGCCAGCTGGCATTATTCCCTGATGAATATCTCCCTGTGCTGGAAGACTAACTATTTTCGGGCAGACTAGAGATTTTCTTTTATGAGGCAAGTTCTTACCTACCTTGTTGAGACATTTCACATTGTCTGACTGCAGTACATTTTCTCTGGAGCTGTAACACTTTATTCTGCATTCTCTAATTCTTTTATCTTGTATTGCCCCAATGCACTCCGTAGTCTGTCTGGGGGAGAGTCTAGGACCAGAGAACACAGCCTCAGAATAGAGGGCATCCTTTTAGAAGAGAGATGAGGAGAATTTCTTCAGCCAGAGGGAGGAGAATCTGTGGAATACTTTGTCACAAGCAGCTGTGGAGGGTAAGACTTTATGCACATTTAAGGCAGAGGTTGATAGATTCGTGATTGGCCGGTGCATGAAAGGATATGGAGAGAAGGCAGCAGTTTGGGGCTGAGAGTGAAAATGGATCAGCCATGATGAAATTGCGAAGCAGACTCAATGGGTCAAATGGCCTAATTCTGCTCCTATATCTTATGGTCTTATGGTTATGGACAGTATGAGAGACAAAGTTTTTACACTGTACCTTATTCCATATGACAATATTAAACCAAATTATTGATTTAATCGAAGAGTGGTGGGTGCCAGTGAGGTGATAGATACAGATATGACAACAGCGTTTACAGGATTCGCCTCATTTGCCACATGTATATCGAGACATACAGTGAAATGACTTTGTGTCAGTGACCAAGGTTGCACTGGGAGCAGCCTACGAGTGTCGCTATGCTTCTGGCATCAACATAGCATGCTCACAACTGACTAACTCTAACCCTAACCATATGTACGTGTTTGGACTGTGGGAGGAAACTGGAGCACCCGGAGGAAACCCACATGGTCACGTGGAGAACGTGCAAACTCTTTACAGACTGTGGTGGGAATTCAACCCCTATTGGTGATTACTGGCATTGTAAAGTGATTGAACGAACCACTAAGCTCCTTTTCTACTCCGTTTAAGAATAATTGAGAAAAGGACAGTACATGAATGGATCACATGTAGTAAAAGTTATTATCATGCGTAGTGCAGACACTGCAGGCCGAAGGGCCTCTCCCTATTGATCCATAGTCTATGTTTGGTGCAGTCAACCCAGGACAATGTTTTACCCTCCCACTGTTTAGGATAAAGTTGTTGACACAACAACAAAATAGACACGTATGATGAGAACCAAAAACTTGTGATCACAGACTGATGTATGTTCCCCTTCTCTCTTTATCTATTCCCATTCTAGTTCCTCTCTAAGTCCTTCTCTTCATGTCACTTGCCCATCACCTGTCTCTGGTTTCCCTCCTTCTTTCTTTTCTCCCAAGGACCACTCTCCTCATCTATCAGATTTCCAGACATCCCACCTCTCCCGGAAGTTCCGGGAGTCTCCCGCATATTAATAGTGGCTCCCTGATGCCCGCAAATTATATACAATATCACGGAAATCAATTTTTTTGAGAGCAAGCGCGAGAAAGCGAGTGAGAGTGAGAGAGAGCGAGCAAGCGAGAGCGCGTGAGAGTGCATGAGAGCGCGTGAGAGAGAGAGCGCGTGAGAGCGCGTGAGCGACCACGAGAGAGAGAGAGAGAGAGAGCGAGCGAGAGCGCGTGAGCGACCACGAGAGAGAGAGTGCGAGCGAGAGAGCGCGTGAGCGACCACGAGAGAGAGAGAGAGAGAGAGAGAGCGCGAGCGAGAGCGCGCCATGGCAGAGAGTTCCAAAAAAATATAAAACGTACATCACCCAGACTACAATAAAGTGTACCCCTGCCTAGTAGGGGTCAAAATAATGACAGTGTTGCTCACTGCACTGTTTGCAACAGTGACTTTTCTATTGCCCATGGTGGGCTAAGACTGTAAAAGACATGTTGAGGTGAGTTTAACAGGTGTCATTCGTTCATTAGCATAGCTAACGTTATTTAAACTAGCTGGCTGGCTGCTAAGGAGCTACTCTATTGCAGACATCCCACCTCTCCTGGAAATTCCAGATCCTCCCACAAATTGATGGTGCTACCTCCCTGAAATGAGTTTTTGCAGGGTGGGACGTCTGGATTCCTCCTTCTTCTTCTTCAACTTCTGGTTAAGATGGTGCAACAGCTTACTGGTAGTTAAAAAGGCAAGAAATTTGACTATAAAAATCACCAAAAACACCTTTTCTGAGGTAAATTGTGTTAAATTATTGCCGCAAGCAGTGAGGTGAGTTCAGGGGATGAGCCGGGACGGTGTGTTGCAGAATCAATGCAAATGGAGTGGGCCTTTTGGAGAGAAGTAGGGGCAGTGGAGTTTGGATGTCCATACAACTGGCCCGGGTGTAAAGTTGGATCGCTCTGCATGCTGAGCTGATTTGAAAAGCTTGAGAGTGGCTTTGGGCTGGGTGGAGAAATCTGGGCCTAGAGCCAGTCGCTAGGTGTGTGATCTAGGCCCCGAGCCTTTTGCTGTAGCCGGGTCTTCGTGTGAGGTACAGTCTGCTGTTTAGACAATTTAAACACTGGTCTAGATCAGAGGCGAGAGCTGATTCACTTACCCCCTGAGATGTTCACTCCTCTGTCCAGGTCTCCGGAGCCTTTTGCTGTTCTGTTGTTTGGTCAATTTAAGCACCAGCCCAGATAGACTGAAAAGACAGGCTGTGAGTATCCGAGACAAGAGTCGATTTTGGTTGCTCTCTGTGACAGTCACTCCTCTCTCCATGGCACTGAAGTTATTCAGCTGCTGTGCTCCGTGCCTGCTAATATGATGAACTGAATACTGAGGCTTTGGGCCTACCCTGGGCTGCTCTGGGGTTCGGATCTGAGGACACAATTTGGTTCCGAATGTTGTTGTTCGCTTCAATTGTTTGCATGATTTGTATGTTTTTTCTTTCTCTTGTGCATTAGGTGTTGATCTTTTATATTTTTTCTTTAATTGTTTTATTTTGGGTTCCTTGCTTTGTGGCAACCTGTAAGCAAACAAATCTCAAGGCTGAATAATTTATACGTTCTTTGATAATAAATGCACTTTGAATCTTCTGCTCTTAGCCTTTTCCATCTATCACCTCCTAGCTACTCACTTCATCCGCCCCTCCCCAAACCACCCACCTTCCCCCTCACCTGGTCTCACCTATCACCTGCCAGTTTGTACTCCTCCTCCTCCTACCCCCATCTTCTTATTCTGGTTTCTTCTCCCTTCCTTTCCAGTCCTGATAAAGAGCCTTGGCCAGAAACAGCAACTGTTTATTCATTTCCATAGAGGCTGCCTGACCTGCTGATCCTTCAGCATTTTGTCTGTGTTGCTCTGGATTTCCAATTAAGTAATTCACCTTGACTCCACATTCTTATCCCGAGGCTGATGCACAAACCTGAGACCTACTGTGATTTTGGTGTAGGGCAGGGGTTAGAAACAGAAACATAGAAAACCTACAGCACAATACAGGCCCTTCGGCTCCCAATGCTGTTCCGAACATGCACTTACTTTAGAAATGACCAAGGTTTACCCATAGCCCTCTATTTATCTAAGCTCCGTGTACCTATCCAGGAGTCTCTTAAAAGACTTTATCGCTTCTGCCTCCACCACTGATGCCGGCAGCTTATACCACGCACTCACCATTCTGCGTAAAAAAACTTACCCCTGACATCTCCTCTGTACCTGCTTCCAAGCAGCTTAAAACTGTGCCCTCTCATATTAGCCATTTCAGCCCTGGGAAAAAGCCTCCGACTATCCACACGATCAACGCCTCTCAGCATCTTGTACACCTCTATCAGGTCACCTCTCATCCTCCGTCGCTCAAAGGAGAAAAGGCCAAATACACTCAACCTATTCTCATTAGGCATGCTCCCCAATCCAGGCAACGTCCTTGTAAATCTTCGCTGCACCCTTTCTATAGCTTCCACATCCTTCCTGTGACCAGAACTGAGCACAGTACTCCAAGTGGGGTCTGACCAGGGTTGTAGATAGCTGTAACATTATCTCTTGGCTCTTAGACTCATTTCCACGGTTGAAGAAGGCTAATGCACCGTATGCCTTCTTAACCACAGAGTCAACCTGCGCAGGCTCTCAACTTTTTTTATTCCGTGGACCAATACCATTAAGAAAGGGGTCTATGGACTCCAGGCTGTAAGCCCCTGATGCAGGGTAACACACTGACACTGTCAGTACAGACAAGGATGGGCAGAGAAACCATTACCCCAGGCCAGTAATTGCAACATCGGCGATGGTACTTGCGATTCTTATGGAAAGTAAAGAGGGTGTGTTTGCAAATTAGTTTTCCATCCTGGTTAATCATAGCAACAATGAAACCATCAGCCCAGTAAACATCACAAGTCTCATTTGTATTGGAATGAAAATGAAATTATTACTCAGATATGTTAATAAGATGATGAGGCCTCTGTCGGTCGGCTTGACAATGGACGTTGCGTCCTGGCTGTCCAGATACATAAGCCTGGGCAGTACGATATGGAAGGCAAGCTGTTGCCCGTGTAGCAGGCTCCCCCTCTCCATGCAGCTGATGAACCCAAAGGAATGACAGAGTTTGGCACAGATTGGCACCAGTGGCGTTGCAGGAGTTGGCATTCAGTGTTGAGCTCAATGTCAGTCTGACTTAGCGACTCCAGCTCCAGATTTTTCCCTTGGGGTTTACTTGGGGTTCGAAAGGGTACAGCCACAAGGCAGAGAAGGATTGTGTTTCAGTTTTCCTTCTCCTAGACGAGCTGCCAACCATGGCTGACCAGCCCCTTCTGCCCGAAGTGGCTGGTATTCAGGCATCTTTGTGGAGTTGCTTGGAGTGTTCTTTTGTCTCCATGATGTAGTTTTTGCCAGGATACTGACTCACCTGCAGTTGGATCTTCCAGATACAGGTGTATTCTTACTACAATCAATGGAAACACCTTGACTGCACATGGTGATCTCTACTTAACTAATTATGTGACTTCTAAAAGCAACTGGCTGTACCAGTGAGTAGAGTAGAGCTACTAGGACTTGATGTTTCAATCCCTATGGTAAGTTGGCACTCTCGATGTTGGCTGTGGGCTTGGAGTGGTGACAAGGAAGGTAGGTACGTCATCGGGGTCATCAGGTGGGCACCCTCATTCTTTGATGTTTCGTTGATAAGCCCACGACGTCTCCAGAGGGCTCAATGGTGCTACCTGGTGTCCCAGATACACCCCCTCAGTTCCATACCCTCCTGTCTTCATCTTGCAGCCCAGTTGTTGTCTTTCATTTTAATCCAAATCCAACTGCTGTTTTATTCTGCTGCATTTGACAAGGACTTGATTGCTTGTTGGAGGGAATGACCCCTCACCCCCATCTTCTTCAATAGACTGGTCATAGATGTAGCAATGAATCCCCTGCATCCCACTTCTACAGGGAAAGACTTGGTCTTCCAGCCATTCTGGGCAGCTTCAGTTGCCAGTTCAGAGTACTTGGTCTTTTTCCTCTCATAAGCTTCTTCAACACCATCTTCCCATGGTACTGTCAATTCCACGACATATGCCAGCTTGGCTGTTGTGGACCACAGGACCATGTCTGGCTGGAGTGTTGTAGCTGCAACGTCTGGGGGAAACACAAGTCCACGTCCATTTTCCAATCTCGAGCAACCTGCAGAACGCTTACATCTTTTGATGTTATATGGTGCTCTGGAGGTTGGCTGCTGGTACAAATCGTGTGATGTGGACATTTCCTGCCGATGTTTGTGGGAGAGCATTTGTGGTGATTCGCCTCTGTTCCAAGTTTGATGCCAGCTGTCTGAGAACTTGGTTATGCCACCAGGTGTACTGCCCCTGGGTGAGGCTCGTGGTGCATCCTGTTAAAATGTGCCTTAGTGATCCAGGTGCTTGACAAAGAAAACAAGCGAGTGATGATTTAGTGTGGCATATTAAAGGGGGTAAATACTTATGCCATAAATTAGGTTTGGGTTTTATATTTGTAATTAATTTAGATCATTTTGCAGAGATCTGTTTTCACTTTGACATGTAAGAGTCTTTTTCAGTTGATCAGTCTCAAAAAACCCAAATTAAATCCATTGTGATTCAATGTTACAAACAATAAAACATGAAAGTTCCAAAGGGAGTGGGGTGAAGACTTTTTATAGGCACTGTACCACCAGGCGCAAGGGCAGTTCCTATCCAGCTGTTATAAGACCATTGACCAGTCCTCTAGTACGATGAGATGCACTCTTGATCTCAAAGTCTTCCCCGCACCTTATTGTCTACCTGCTCTGCACTCTTTCTGGAACTGTTACACTTCATTCTGTTATTGTTTTCCACGCACAGCCTCGATACTCTGTTGTAATGAAATTACCAGTATAGATGGCATGCAAAACAGAGTCTTTCGCTGTAATTCTGTACCCCAGTTTTATACAGTGACAGACACGACCCACTGGTACTGTACCCTGGTGTTGTACAGTGACAGAACTGACCAAAGCCGTATTGTACCCCAGTGTTATACAGTGACAGACCTGTCCCCACCGGTACTGTACCCCGGTGTTATACAGAGACAGACCCGTCCCCACCGGTACCGTACCCCGGTGTTATACAGTGACAGACCCGTCCCCACGGTACTGTACTCTGGTGTTATACAGTGACAGACCCGTCCCCATGGTACCGTACCCCAGTGTTATACAGTGACAGACCTGTCCCCACCGGTACCGTACCCCAGTGTTATACAGTGACAGACCCGTCCCCACCAGTACTGTACCCCAGTGTTATACAGTGACAGACCCGTCCCCACGGTACCGTACCCCGGTGTTATACAGTGACAGACCCGTCCCCACCAGTACTGTACCCCAGTGTTATACAGTGACAGACCCGTCCCCACGGTACCGTACCCCACTGTTATACAGTGACAGACCCATCCCCATGGTACCGTACCCCAGTGTTATACAGTGACAGACCTGTCCCCACCGGTACCGTACCCCGGTGTTATACAGTGACAGACCCGTCCCCACCGGTACCGTACCCCGGTGTTATACAGAGACAGACCCGTCCCCACCGGTACCATACCCCAGTGTTATACAGTGACTGACCCGTCCCCACCGGTACCGTACCTGGGTGTTATACAGAGGCTGACCCGTCCCCACCGTACCCCGGTGTTATACAGTGACAGACCCGTCCCCACCGGTACCGTACCCCGGTGTTATACAGTGACAGACCCGTCCCCACGGTACCGTACCCCAGTGTTATACAGTGACAGACCCGTCCCCACCAGTACTGTACCCTGGTGTTATACAGTGACAGACCCGTCCCCGCGGTACCGTACCCCGGTGTTATACAGTGACAGACCCGTCCCCACGGTACCGTACCCCAGTGTTATACAGTGACAGAATTGATCCTCTCCAGTGCTGTACCTTTTTTCTCTCATTTATTGACCTCTGGGTATAAAGGCCACCTTTTCAATAAATCTTTCAATGATTCTGTGTGCATTTTACCGACCTATATGTACGGACCCAATGTGCTTTTCTATCTGCACCCTTGTACATTCATATTTCTTCAGATGCATTCCGTTCTATCCTTTACTGGATCTGAGAGGGTGTCTTAACAATTACTGACATGGCAATCTACTCATCATGGAAAATAGAACAGGCCCTTCAGCCCACAGTGTTGTGCCAACCTTTTGATCTACTTCAAGATCAACCTAACCCTTCCCTCCCACATAGCCCTCCATTTCTCTGTCATCCATCTGCCTGTCTAAAAGGCCTTTAAATGTGCCTAATGTATTTGCCTCTCCCACCACCCTGGCATCACATTCCATGTATTCACCATTCTTTCTGTAAAAAGCTTTCTGATATCCTCCCCCCCATACTTTCCTCCAATCACCTTAAAGTTATGCCCCCTTCTATTAGCCATGTCTGCTCTGGAAAAATGTTCCTAGCTGTCCACTCTATCTATACATTATATTAGCTTGTACACCTTCATGAAATCACCTCCAAAGACAAAAGCCCAAGCTCACTCAGCCTATCCCCATTACACATGCTCACTAATCCAGGCAGCATCCTGGTAAACCTCCTTTGCCCATTCACTCAATCGTCAGAAATCTCTTTGTGATTTAATGCTCCCATCTTCTTCCCTTCTTGCGATCACTTGAGTCAAGTAAGATCTTCTCCTGAGGGGTTCTCCTGGTGGGACCCTTCAGATGGCCGCAGAGGCGTTTAAATTTTCTCGCATCTAAAATGATTACACTGACACTTATCTTTGTGTAATCAGCAGACTTGGTGACGTGGCTCCCAGTTCCACATTTCGGGCAATCTATGTGATGTAACACAGTGAGTGCATCCTCAGTGAGGTACTGACAGGAGATGTATCTCACATGCTTTTTCAGTTCCCTTTTCAACTCCACCTACTTTTTGCTGAGTGATTCAGATTTTTGTGCTGAATAATTGCTGAATAGTTTCTTTCTTCCTTAGTCAGCCTGTATTAATGCTGTTCAATGGCATTACACGTGGTACCATTGTGTCATTTCTATCTCACTGTTTTAAGACAACTGAACAGTCCCAGCATGATAAAATAAACTCTCGAAAAGGTAAAGATTTGTCACATGTATATCGAAACGTCAAAACATACAGTGAAATACGTCGTTCGTGGCAAGGAGGCAGCCCTCAAGTGTGGCCATGCTTCCAGCCTGCATTGCACGCCCACAATCCACTCACCTGTCCGCCTTTGGAATTGGGGAGGGAAGGCACACAGTCATGGGGAGAGTGTATTAACCCCTTACAGACAGCGGTAGGTATTGAACCCAGGTTGCTGGTGTTGGTGTGATGCAAGCCATTACTCTTCCATGTTTTGACCTCAGAATCTACCCTGTCATGGTCTTGCACCATATTGCCGACACACTGAGCTCCTCCACCAGATTGCTCGTTGCAGTTGCTTCAATTGTTCAGGCTCGGCTGCTCTCTGCGGTTTAGATTACACAGACATCACAAACCACCCCCCCCCCAAAGTAAATTACCTCTGATCTCTGTCTTAAATGGGGCGCCTCTCACTCACTGCCAGAGGAAACTTTACCTTGCCAGGTCTTCTCCAGGCCTTGTGTCGGTTAATAAGATCAGCGCTGATTCTTCTAAACACTAATGAGTTGATGCGATAGATTCTGATTCCTTCGGTCAGTGGGAGTCCAAAACAAAGTTCAAAGTTCAACGTTCTAAGTACATTTATTATCAAAGTAAGTATATGTCACCAAATACCAGCCTGAGATTTATATTCTTCCAGGAATTTACGGGAAAATAAAGAAATACGATAGAATTTATGAAAAGAGTTATAAATAACGAAAAGAGAAAAATAACCAATGTGCAAAAGACAAATCATGCAAATATTAAAAAAAGTAAATGAGCAGTGGCCAATCAGAGAGATCAGAAGCCTGAGAAGACATAATTCACTCAGGTTCGCGAATCAAGTGAGAAAGGCAGGGACTCGCGGCAGGTTTGGAGCTTTGAGCAGCAGCCAATCAGTGTTCAGGTTTGATTAGCAAGAGCAAATTAAAATAAGCAAGGGACAGGCCACCATTGGAGTGGTAGAGCCAGAGGGGAGATCTTGAGCCTTTGAGGCTTCAGCAAGGAGAGGCCTGAGTGAGAGAAGGCAAAATAAGCTGTAGGTGGAGCTTTTTTCCCCCTTGCTCAGTTATAGCAGTGGAGGTGACAAGCAGGATAGTGGAATGCTCCTCCTGCAGGATGTGGGTAAGTTGTGAGTAGCAGAGTGCATCTGAGGAGGTAAATGAGTATCCCCTCATTCCATGAATGGTGGTCTGATACTCTTGCCCTGTTGCTGTTGACAAATAGGCTAATAAAACATTTGGGTGTTTATCCCAGGCTAATCAGAAAAATGGTGGCCAAGGTCTGAGGAGTGGTGTTTGGAGTCTGCTATCACCAGGCCTGGAGCAGGGGCCTGGATTTTGGGTCTCATCCAGGGCCCTCATTGGTGAGTCCTGGGTCAATGCCAAGGATCTAAGCTCAGGGGTTGATCATAGGTCTAGAAGCTGAAGGCCCAGTGTCTACGAATCCACAGGTCTACCGGAGGCTAGAGGCTGAAGATGGCCTGTCCTGGAGTTAAAAGGCGGTGTAATGTGTGTGAGTGCCAGGGAGGAATGGGGCTTGTTTTGCTGTTGTTGCTTTGTCGCTCATTGTGTTCTGTGTTGTTCTTATCGAGGAATGTAGGTAGGTTACGTTGGTGCCAGAGTGTGTGACGACACTCATGGGGTGCCCCCACTACATTATTGGCTGAGTTTGTTGCTAATGCAACCAATGAGTTACAAGGAAAGGTTGAATAGGTTAGAACTTTATTCCCTGGAGCGTAGGAAAATGAGTGGAGACTTGATAGTGATATACAAAATTATGAGGGGTATAGATAGGGCAAATGCAAGCAGGCTTTGGCCTCTTAGGTAGGGTGAGACTAGAACTAGAGGTCATAGGTTACAGGTGAAAAGTAAAATAATTAAGGGGAACAAGAGGGGAAACTTCTTCACTCAGAGGGTAGTGTGAGTGTGGAATAAACCTCCAGTGGAAGTGGTAGATGCAGGTTTGATTGCCACATTTAAGGAAAGTTTGGATGGATACATAGGTAGGAGTGGTATGGAGGGCTATGGTCCTGGAGAAGGTCGATGGGACTCAGCAGAATATCAACTTGGCATGGACTAGATGGACCAAAGGGCCTGTGTCTGTACTGTAGTGCTTTGTCACTCTATGACTGCACTGGTTGGAACATCAGTAACGTTTGGTCTCACTCACTTGATGTTTGTCTGTAACCCTGTAAGTTCCTCTTACAGGGATACGTTCCATTGACCAACAGAGAGGGCACAGGAGAAACTCAGTGGGTCAGGCAAGCAACTGGACTGTTGGCATTTTGTATGAGATCCTCAAAAGGTCAAGGTTTTGAAGGCAAGGCTGAAAAATACAACTTTACAAGAGAGGAGGCTATGTAACCCATTGAGTCCATACTAACTCCCTGTAGATCAAAGCCAGTAGTCTCACTCTCCTTCCTTATTTCCTGTAGCCCTATAACTTACGTACCGCTTTCTCTCTTTCTTTATTCTTTTCCTCTCCCTCTCTCACTCTCTTTTTCTCCCCCTCTCCCTCTCTTCCCATCGCTTTCTCTCTTTCTCTCTCTCTTCCCCCCCTCTGTCTCCTTCTCTCTTCCCCCTTCTGTCTCTCCTTCTCTCTCTCCCCTCTTCCTCTCGCTCTCTCTCTGCCTCTCTCTCCATCTTTCTCTTGGTTTCAGAGTGGGTGTGGTCTGAAAACATAGAATTTAGAGTGTCTCTGGCTGTCCACTCTGTCTGAGCCTCTTACCATCTAGTACACCTCTGTAATGTCTCCTCTCATCCTCCTTTGCTCCATAGAAAAAAGCCCAAGCTCGCTCAATCTATCCTCAAAAGCTGAGGTGAGGGCCTCTTTTGGTCAGAGTTGACCATGGATGTTGTGTCCTAGCTGTCTAGATACCCAAACCTGGGCAGCGTGATTTGGAGAGCAAGCTCTTCCTCTTCTCCATGCATCTGATGAGCCCAAAGGGATGGCAGAGACTACTAGAAGCATCGCAGGAGTTGTGCTCGGCATTGAACAATGTAGGACTGCCTTAGGGACTCCAGCTCCAGATTTTTCCCTTGGGGTTTACTCCCGAAGCCTTCCCCATGAGGGGGTGTAGCTGCAAGGCAGCGGAGGTTTGAGATCAGAGTTTTTCTTCGTCTAGGTGAGTTGCCAACAACGGCTGATGAGCCCCATCTGCCCGAAGCAACTGGTTTTAAGGTGCCAGTAACTCTCCTTTGCCCCTTCTCCTGTCAGTGGAAATGGTTCCACCGGGCTTAGTAGCTAAGCCACACGTGAAAGCCAGGAGCTGGACTTGGTTGTGAGAGGCTATTTGAGGTGCACACCATTGGGAGCACTTAATAGGTAGTGGGAGTTTGTCACCATTACCACCCCCCCTCAGCTATAACAACCTTATGGAAACATTCTCATAAGACATGTTCTCTAATCTAGGCTCTATCTGGGTAAATCTCTTCTGTACCCTCTCTAAAGCTTCCATAACTCGATGGCTGTGAAGGCAGATGAAGGCTGCAACAAATCCATCAGCTCCAGTCGTCATGGTTTCCATGCCATTGGAATCAGTCGGTTGATTTGTGAAGTACTGTGTGCTTCTTGGAGTGCAACATCAAGTACACATTAAACAAATACACGCACAGGTGTCTTCGCTCTGTGGGCCACTTCAGAACGAAGACCATCATCCTCAACCTCAAGGGATAGCCACGACGACGAAAGCTTCCACATCCTAACTGTGCTGTAATATTTGATATTTACAACATTTATTTATTTTGTAATTTATAGTAAATTTTATGTCTTTGCACCGCACTGTTACCACCAAACAAATTTCCTGTCATTAAGTCAGTGACAATAAAGTTGATTCTGATTCTTTCGCTATTAAAACAGGAATACTATTTGAGATAGATTTGGGCAATGTGTGGTGTAATTGGTAAGGATTGAGATGGCTGTTCAGTTTGATTAAGGTTCATTTTATCAGAGGAGGTTTAACTCACAAGTTGATCTTAATCAGGTGTCCTTAATGCACTATCACAGGCAAGACAGCTGTGGACCAGACCTTGCTCTAACGTTGGGTATTAGCTTCGGGAACAGGCTCTGCAAATTTCCGGAATGTTTTATGGAGCTTGAAAAGTTAACCTTAGCAAAACCAGCATGCTTTCCAAGAAAGGGAAGTTATTTTCTTAAACAATTGTTTCAGGGTGTGTCAAAGTCTGCTGAGACCACCAACTGCCAGATTTTTAGAGATTCCTCTATGCAGTTCTGATCTACAGAGGCACCACAAGGTCTTCAATAGACTGACTAATTGGCAGCTTGCATACCACCCCTGTGTTAGCTGGTCTCAGCGGATCTGGGGACTTGAAATTTCCACTCATCCTAATCTTGCACCTCCAGTTCTCTAAAGCAGGTCACAGAATTTGTAAATCACCCACACCAAGTAGAGGATCAAAGGGATCTTGGGGTCCACATTCATGGATCTCTCAAAGTTGCCTCGCAGGTTGATTGGGTTGTTAAGAAGGTGTATGATGTGTTGGCCTTCATTAGTCAGAGGATTTAAAATCAAGGGTTACAAGGTAATGCTTGTTTGTTCATTTGTTATGCGCTGTGTTGTGTTTCCGTGACCATGGTCGTTCTTGGCAAATTTTTCTATAAAAGTGGTTTGCCATTACCTCCTTCTGGGCAGTGTCTTTACAAGATGGGTGATCCCAGTCATTAACAATACTCTTTAGAGATTGTCTGCCTGGTGTCAGTTGTCACATAACCAGGACTTGTGATATATACCGGCTGCCCAAACGACCATCCACCACCTGCTCCCATGGCTTCACGTGACCCTGATTGGGGGTTAAGCAGGTGCTGCACCTTGTCCAAGGGTGACCTGCCAGGCTAGCAGAGGGAAGGAACACTTTACACCTCCTTTGGTAGAGAAGCATCTCCACTCCACCATCCATACAAGGTAATGTTACAACTCTATAAAATGCTGTGCAGGCCATGTCATTGGGTGAGTGGGATGGAGGGGGTGGGAGATTGTTTTGCTGTTGTTGTTTTGTTGCTTGCTGTGTTTTGAGTTGTTCTCCTGAACATTGTGGGAATGCTATATGTGGCACACTTCCCTACTGCCTCCGGGACATGTTGGTTGTTAACGCAAATGATGCATTCCACTGTATGACAACATGTGCGTGATATAACTAAATCTGAATCTGAACTTGAATGTTTACAGTGGAGGTGATTAGTCAGGGCATCAAATATTGTGGAGAGAAGGCAGAAGAATGGGGTTGAGAGGGAAAATAAATCAGCTGTGATTGAATAGTCAAGGAAGCTTGGTGGGTAAATGGCCTAGACTGTACATGGAAATAGCAAGTTTCTGTCCTGGCCTCAGAACAGTGTGGGAGACAGGGGCCATGCTGTTCTCCTTGTGCACAAGCAAAATAAAGTGCGGTTGAGTGGTAAGAGTGCATGTCTTATGGGCCCAGTTTTCTAGTTATTTTATGTTATTATCGAAAATGACACTAGATTCTTGATTCGTCAGGGTGTCAAATGTTATGGGGAGAAGGCTGGAGAATGGAGTTGAGAGAGATAATAAATCAGCCATGATTGAAAGGTGGAGTAGATTTGATGGGCTGAATGGCCTAGTTCTGTTTCTATGTCTTGAGGTGCAATCGAACCAGAAGGTGTACAGAATTCAGTTCACTCACTCAGTCAGCAGGTTACTTCCTGTTCAGGGTGAGCACTTCTTACCACTGTATCAGAGATCTCAGACCCGAACTCTGGCCAAACCCGCTTGTGTGTGACCTGGCACTCTGGGACTGTACCGTTGAGTGATGCCAAATTTCTCAAGAAGTCTACAGAATAGCTCATGATGACATTGACCTTTCGAACTGTTACATCTGGATCAGATACAAGTGAGAATATGCACAATCCTGAATGAATCATGCATTGTATGTGAAAAGGGAAGCAATGGTTTTTTTGGAAGATTTAGAGATAAAGGTTAGATTTATTTATAGGCCGTAGTCAGCATGATTTCCTTAAGGAAAAATCTTGCCTGACAAATCTGTTGGAATTATTTGAAGAAATAACAAGCAGGATAGACAAAGGAGAATGCGTTGATGTTAGGTACTTGGATTTTCAGAAAGCCTTTGACAAGATGATACATATGAAGATATGAGCCCGTGGTATTACAGGAAAGATTCTAGCATGGATAAAAGTGTGGCTGATTGGCAGAAGAAAAAGAATAGGAATAAAGGGAGCCTTATCTAGCTGGCTGCCAGAGACTTGTGGTGTTTCATAGGGGTTTGTGTTGGGACTGCTTCTTCTTACATTGTATGTCAATGATTTAGATGATGGAATTGATAACTTTGTTGCAAAGTTTTCAAATGATACAAAGCTACTATAGGTGGAGGGGCAACACACACAAAATGCTGGTGGAACACATCCGGCCAGGCAGCATCCATAGGAAGAAGCACAGTTGATATTTCACGCCGAGACCCTTCGTCAGGTGGAGGGGCAGGTAGTTTTGAGGAGTAGAGAGGCTACAGAAGGACTTAGACAGATTAGGAGAAAAGGCAAAGAACTGGCAGATGGATGGCAGTGTTGAAAAGTGTCTAGTCATGAACTTTGGAAGAAAAAGTCTCTTCTGGGGGAGGGATGTATGACCTGTTCAAAAGTGATGGGTTGCACCTGAACCCGAGGGGGACCAATATTCTTGCAGGCAGATTTGTTAGAGCTGCTGGGGAGGGTTTTAACTAATTTGGCAGGGGCATGGAAACTGCAGTGAAGGGACTCAGGATAGGACAGATGGTAAAAAAGTAAAGATAGCATGCAGTCAAACTGCCAGGAAGGGCAGGCAAGTGATGGGACTTAGTTGCAGCCAGCAGGCTGAGTATCACATCATTAGGGATGCAGAATCAGAAAGGATAGCAAATACGGTACTCAAAGTGTTGTATCTAAATGTGTGTAGTATAAGAAATAAGATGGATGATCTTGTTGCAATATTACAGATTGCCGGGTATGATATTGTGGCCATCACTGAATGTAGCTGAAGGATGGTTGTTGTTGGGAGCTGAATGTCCAAGGTTACACGTTATATCAGAGGGATAGGAAGGTAGACAGAGGGGGTGGTGTGACTCTACTGGTAAAGAATGGCATCAAATCAGTAGAAAGATGTGACATAGGATCAGAAGATGTTGAATCCTTGTGGGTTGAGTTAAGAAACTGCCAGGGTAAAAGGACGTTGATGGCAGTAATATACAAGCCTCCCAACAGCGGCTGGGAGGTGGACCACAGGTTACAGCAGGAAATAGAAAAGGTGAGTCAAAAGGGCAATGTTATGGTAGTCATGGGAGATTTTCACATGCAGGTTGATTGGGAAAATCAGGTTGGTAATGGATCTTAAGAGAGACAGCTTGTTGAATGTTTAAGAGATAGCTTTTTAGAGCAGTTTGTCGTTGAGCCTACTAGGGGAATCAGCTATACTGGATTGGGTGTTATGTAATGAACCGGAGGTGATTAGGGAGCTTAAGGTAAAAGAACTCTGAGCAACCAATGCTCACAATATGATTGAGTTCAACTTCAAATTTGATAGGGAGAAAGTAAAGTCTGATGTAGCAGTATTTCAGTGGAGTAAGGGAAATTACAGTGGTATGAGACAGGAGTTGGCCAAAGTAAATTGGAAGGAGATGATGACAGGGATGCCAGCAGAGCAGAAATGGCTTGCGTTTCTGGGAAATTGAGGAAGGTGCATGACATATGTATTTCAAAAATGAAGAAATACTCAAATGGTAAAATAGTACAACTGTGGCTAAAAAGGGAAGTCAAAGCTATTGTAAAAGCAAAGGAAAGGGCGTAAACAAAGCAAAAATTAGTGGGAAGATAGACGATTGGGAAGTTTTTAAAAACCTACAGAGAACAACTAAAAAATTCATTAGAAGGGAAAAGACAAAATATGAAAGCAAGCTAGCAAGTAATATCAAAGTGGATAGTAAAAGATTTTTCAAGTATGCTAAAAATAAAAGAGAAATGAGAGTGGATATAGGTCTGCTAGAAAATGAGGCAGGAGAAATAATAACAGGAGACAAGGAGGTGGCAGATGATCTAAATGAATATTTTGCATCAGTCTTCACTGTGGAAGACACTAGCAGTATGCCTGATGTTGTAGTGTGTGAAGGAAGAGAAGTGGGTGCAGTTACTATTACAAGAGAGAAGGTGCACAAAAAGCTGAAAGACCTAAAGATACATAAGTCACCTGGACCAGATGAACTGCACCCTAGGGTTCTGAAAGAGGTCACCTTAGAGATTGTGGTGGCATTAGAAATGATTTTTCAAAAATCATTGGATTCCGGCATGGTGCCAGAGGAATGGAAAATTGCAAATGTTATTCCACTGTTTAAGAAAGGAGGAAGACAGCAGAAAGGATAGACCAGTTAGACTGACCTCAGTGGTTGGGAAAAAGTTAGAGTCAATTGTTAAGGATGAGGTGATGGAGTACTTGGTGACACAAGACAAGATAGGACAAAGTCAGCATGGTTTCCTTCAGGGAAAATCCTACCTGACGAACCTGTTGGAATTCTTTGAAGAGATTACAGGTAGGATAGATAAAGGGAAAGTAGTAGATGCTGTATATTTGGACTTTCAGAAGGCCTTTGACAAGGTGTCACACATGTGGCTGCTTACCAAGTTAAGACCGCATGGTATTACAGGAAAGTTACTAACATAGTTAGAGCATTGGCTGATTAGTAGGAGGCAGTGAGTGGGAATAAAAGGATCTTTTTTTGGTTGCCTGCTAGTGACTAGTGATGTTCTGTAGGGGTCAGTGTTGGGCCCAATTTTTTATGCTGTATATAAATGATTTAGATAATGGAATAGATGGCTTTGTTGCCAAGTTTGCAGACGATACAAAGATTGGTGGAGGGGCAGATAGTTTTGAGGAAACAGGTAGGATGCAGAAGGACTTAGACAGATTAGGAGAATGGGCAAGAAAGTGGCAAATGAAATACAATGTTGGAAAATGCATGGTCATGCACTTTGGTCGTAGAAGTAAATGTGTAGACTATTTTCTTAACGGGGAAAAAATCCAGGAATCTGAGATGCAGAGGGACTTGGGAGTCCTTGTGCAGAACACCCTGAAGGTTAACTTACAGGTAGAGTTGGTGGTGAGGAAGACAAATGCAATATTAGCATTCATTTCAAGAGGTCTAGAATACAAGAGCAAGGATGTGATGCTGAGGCTTTATAAGGCACTGGTGAGGCCTCACCTTGAGAATTGTGAAGATTTGAATTGACTTTATTTCTTACATCCTTCACATACATGAGGAGTAAAAATCTTCATGTTATGTCTCTGTCTAAATGTGCAATGTGCAATCACAGTAATTATAATAATTCATAATAAATAAAATAGTCAATGTAATATAGAGTACACTCAAATCAGTGTGAGTTCATCAGTCTGATGGCTTAGTGGAAGAAGCTGTCCCAGAGCCTGCTGGTCCTGGCTTTTATGCTGCGGTACCGTTTACCGGATGGTATCAGCTGGAATAGATTGTGGTTGGGGTGACTTGGGTCCCCAATGATCCTACGGGCCCTTTTTACACACCTGTCCTTGTAAATGTCCTGAATCATGGGAAGTTCACAACTACAGATGCAGAGTCAGATACAGATACAGATACACTCTCTGCAGAGTCCTGCGATTGAGGGAGGTACACTTCCCAAACCAGGCAGTGAAGCAGCCAGTCAGGATGCTCTCAATTGTGCCCCTATAGAAATTTCTTAGGAGCTACAGGGAGGTAGTCATCCCTAGGCTACAAGGGTCAGAAAACTGGGTCACTGTCAAGAGAGGGAAGGGAAATGCCCGGATAGTGGAGGGCACACCTGTGGCTGTCCCCCCTCAGCAACTAATATCTTGTTCTAGATGCTGTTGAGGGGAATGACCTGACAGGGGATGCCCACGGTGACCGGGTCTCTGGCACTGAGCCTGGCGCTGTTGTGCAGGAAGGAAGGAGGGAGAAGAGGAATGCGGTAGTCATAGGGGATTCCATAGTCAGGGGAGCGGAGCCTGATAGAGGTACCCACATGGTGTGTTGCCTCCCAGGTGCCAGGGTATGGGATGTCTTGGATCGGGTCCAGAATATTCTGAAGGGGGAGGGCGAGCAGCCTGTTGTCTTGGTACATATTGGTACCATTGACATAGATAGGACAAGGGAGGAGGTCCTGAAGAGATATTTCTGGGAGTTAGGAAGGAAGCTGAGAAGCAGGACCTCCAGGGTAGTAATCTGGGGATTGCTACCTGTGCCACGTGCTAGCTAGGGCAAGGATAGTCGGATCAGGCAGATGAATGCGTGGCTGAGAGACTGGTGCGGGGGGCAGAGCTTCAGATTCTTGGATAATTGGGATCTCTTCTGGGGGAAGTATGACCTGTTCAAAATGGACAGGTTACACCTGAACCCGAAGGGGACCAATATCCTGGCGGGAAGGTTTAATAGAACTGTTAGGGAGAGTTTAAACTAATTTGGCAGGGGGATGGGAACCGGAATGATAGAGTGTAGGAAGGGGAAAACAGAAATAAGTCTAAGATAGTGAGCAGTAAAGATGTCAGGAAAGACAGGCAGGTGATGGGGCAAATTTGTAGCCATTGGGATGAGTTGCAGTGCAATAAATTTGCAGTGAAATCAAAGCGAGAAGTACCAATTACTGGTCTTAAGGTTTTATACTTAAATGCACGCAGCATAAGGAATAAAGTGGATGATCTTGTTGTACAGCTACAGATTGGCAGGTATGATATTGTGGCCATCACTGAGACGTGGCTAAAGGATGCATGTCTCTGGGAGCTGAACATCCAAGGATACACGGTGTATCGGAAGGATAGGAAGGTAGGCAGAGGGGGAGGTGTGGCTTTATTGGTAAGAAATGATATTAAATCATTTGGAAGAGGTGATATAGGATCGGAAGGTGCAGAATCTTTATGAGTTGTGCTAAGAAATTGCAGGGGTAAAAGGACCCTGATGGCAGTTATTTATAGGTCTCCAAACAGCTGCAGTGATATGGACTACAAATTACAACAGGAAATAGAAAAGGCTTGTCAGAAGGGCAGTGTTATGATAATTGTGGGGGATTTTAACATGCGAGTGGATTGGGAAAATCAGGTCTGCACTGGATCTCAAGAGAGAGAATTTGTAGAATATCTGCGAGATGGCTTTTTAGAAAGCTTGTTGTTGAGCCCACTAGGGGATCGGCTGTACTGGATTGGGTGTTGTGTAATGAACCGGAGGTGATTAGAGAGATTGAGGTGAAGGAACCCTTAGGAGGCAGTGATCATAACATGATTGAGTTCACTGTGAAATTTGAAAAAGAGAAGCCGAAATCTGATGTGTCGGTGTTTCAGTGGAGTAAAGGAAATTACAGTGGCATGAGAGAGGAACTGGCCAAAGTTGACTGGAAAGGGACACTGGCGGGAAGGACGGCAGAGCAGCAGTGGCTGGAGTTTATGCGAGAAGTGAGGAAGGTGCAAGACAGCTATATTCCAAAAAAGAAGAAATTTTCGAATGGAAAAAGGATGCAACCATGATTGACAAGAGAAGTCAAAGCCAAAGTTAAAGCAAAGGAGAGGGCATACAAGGAAGCAAAAATTCGTGGGAAGACTAGTGGGAAGACAGAGGATTAGGAAGTTTTTAAAAGCTTACAAAAGGAAACTAAGAAGGTTATTAAGAGGGAAAAGATTAACTATGAAAGGAAGTTAGCAGATAATATCAAAGAGGATACTAAAAGGTTTTTCAAGTATATAAAGAGTAAAAGACAGGTGAGAGTAGATATAGGACCGATAGAAAATTATGCTGGAGAAATTGTAATGGGAGATAAGGAGATGGCGGAGGAACTGAACGAATATTTTGCATCAGTCTTCACTGAGGAAGACATCAGCAGTATACCAGACACTCAAGGGTGGCAAGGAAGAGAAGTGTGCGCAGTCACAATTACGACAGAGAAAATAGACAATAGACAATAGGTGCAGGAGTAGGCCATTTGGCCCTTCGAGCCAGCACCGCCATTCACTGTGATCATGGCTGATCATCTACAATCAGTATCCAGTTCCTGCCTTATCCCCATAACCTTTGATTCTGCTATCTTTAAGAGCTCTATCCGTCTCTTTCTTGAAAGCATCGAGAGACTTGGCCTCCACAGCCTTCTGGGGCAGAGCATTCCATACATCCACCACTCTCTGGGTGAAAAAGTTTTTCCTCAACTCCGTTCTAAATGGCCTACCCCTTATTCTTAAACTGTGGCCTCTGGTTCTGGACTCATCCATCAGCGGGAACATGCTTCCTGCCTCCAGCGTGTCCAATCCCTTAATAATCTTATATGTTTCAATAAGATCCCCTCTCAGCCTTCTAAATTCCAGAGTATACAAGCCCAGTGGCTCCAATCTTTCGACATATGACAGTCCCACCATCCCAGGAATTAACCTTGTGAACCTACGCTGCACTCCCTCAATAGCAAGAATGTCCTTCCTCAAATTTGGAGACCAAAACTGCACACAGTACTCCAGGTGTGGTCTCACCAGGTCCCTGTACAGCTGCAGAAGGACCTCTTTGCTCTTATACTCAATTCCCCTTGTTATAGAGGCCAGCATGCCATTTATTCAGGAAGCTGAATAGTCTAAAGGTAGATAAATCTCCCGGACCAGACAGGTACAGGAGGAAGCTTGAGTGGAAACTCCACCAGAAAAACATGAGAGGGGTCTGGAGTGGGATGAGGACCATCACTGGATTCCGACAAACTAGCAACAGAGGAGTTGAAGGCAGTGTGGACAGGGCCAACGAACTTAACCTGTTCTTTAACAGATATGACATTGTGGCCCCTGCCCATCCCCCACGTGAGTCATCTGTTGTCGGCCCCCAACCAACACATATTCCACTCTCCCCTCCTACCCCTCCTCACAGTCCCCCACCCTGCTCTCATGACTATACCCCTTCCCCACACGAAACCACCACAGTGGGCTTCACAGCTGAACGGGTGAGAAGACAGCTGAAACGTCTCAACCCAAGCAAGGCTGCAGGACCGGATGGTGTCAGTACCAGGGTGTTCAAAGCCTGTGCCCCTCAGCTATGTGGAGTACTTCGCCATGTATTCAGCCTGAGCCTGAGGCTCCGGAGGGCTCCTGTGTTGTGGAAGACGTCCTGCCTCGTCACTGTGCCGAAGACGCCGCGCCCCAGCGGCCTCAATGACTACAGACTGGTGGCATTGACCTCCCACATCATGAAGACCCTGGAGAGACTTGTTCTGGAGCTGCTCCGGCCTATGGTCAGGCCACACTTAGATCCCCTCCAGTTCGCCTACCAGCCCAGACTAGGAGTTGAGGATGCCATCGTCTACCTGCTGAACCGTATCTACGCCCACCTGGACAAGCCAGCGAGCACTGTGAGGGTCATGTTTTTTGACTTCTCCAGTGCGTTCAACACCATCTGCCCTGCTCTGCTGTGGGAGAAGCTGACAGCGATGCAGGTGGATGCTTTCTTGGTGTCATGGATTCTTGATTACCTGACTGGCAGACCACAGTACGTGTGCTTGCAACACTGTGTGTCCGACAGAGTGATCAGCAGCACTGGGGCTCCACAGGGGACTGTCTTGTCTCCCTTTCTCTTCACCATTTACATCTCGGACTTCAACTACTGCACAGAGTCTTGTCATCTTCAGAAGTTTTCTGATGACTCAGCCATAGTTGGATGCATCAGCAAGGGAGGTGAGGCTGAGTACAGGGCTACGGTAGGAAACTTTGTCACATGGTGTGAGCAGGATTATCTACAGCTTAATGTGAAAAAGACTAAGGAGCTGATGGTAGACCTGAGGAGAGCTAAGATACCGGTGACCCCTGTTTCCATCCAGGGAGTCAGTGTGGACATGGTGGAGGATTACAAATACCTGGGAATACAAATTGACAATAAACTGGACTGGTCAAAGAACACTGAGGCTGTCTACAAGAAGGGTCAGAACCGTCTCTCTTTCCTGAGGAGACTGAGGTCCTTTAACATCTGCCAGACGATGCTGAGGATGTTCTACGAGTCTGTGGTGGCCAGTGCGATCATGTTTGCTGTTGTGTGCTGGGGCAGCAGGCTGAGGGTAGCAGATCCCAAAAGAATCAACAAACTCATTCGTAAGGTCAGTGATGTTGTGGGGATGAAACTGGACTCTCTGATGGTGGTGTCTGAAAAGAGGATGCTGTCCAAGTTGCATGCCATCTTGGACAATGTCTCCCATCCACTACATAATGTACTGGTTGGGCACAGGAGTACACTCAGCCAGAGACTCATTCCACCGAGATGCGACACAGAGCTTCATAGGAAGTCATTCCTGCCTGTGGCCATCAAACTTTACAACTCCTCCCTTGGAGGGTCAGACACCCTGAGCCAATAGGCTGGTCCTGGACTTATTTCATAATTTACTGGCATAATTTACATATTACTATTTAACTATTTATGGTTTTATTACTATTTAATTATTTATGGTGCAACTGTAATGAAAACCAATTTCCCCCGGGACCAATAAAGTATGACTATGACTATGAATGCACCCTTGTGTTCTGAAGGAAGTAGCTGTGGAGATTGCAGAGGCATTAGCGATGATCTTTCAAAAGTTGATAGATTCTGGCATGGTTCCAGAGGACTGGAAGATTGCAAATGTCATTCCACTATTTAAGAAGGGGGCAAGGAAGCAAAAAGGAAATTATAGACCTGTTAGCTTGACATCGGTGGTTAGGAAGTTGGTGGAGTTGATTATCAAGGATGAGGTTACAGAGTACCTGGAGGCATATGACAAGATAGGCAGAACTCAGCATGGATTCCTTAAAGGAAAATCCTGCCTGACAAACCTAATACAATTTTCTGAGGAAAGTACAAGTAGGCTAGGCAAGGGAGATGCAGTGGATGTTGTATATTTGGATTTTCAGAAGGCCTTTGACAAGGTGCCACACATGAGGCTACTTAAGAAGGTAAGAGCCCATGGAATTATGGGAAAGTTACATACGTGGATAGAGTGTTGGCTGATTGGCAGGAAACAGAGAGTGGGAATAAAGGGATCCTATTCTGGTTGGCTGCCAGTTACCAGTGGTTTTCCACAGGGGTCCGTGTTGGGTCCGCTTCTTTTTACATTGTACATCAACGATTTGGATTATGGAATAGATGGCTTTGTGGCTAAGTTTGATGACGATATGAAGTTAGGTGGAGGGGCCGGTAGTGCTGAGGAAACAGAGAGTCTGCAGAGAGACTTGAATAGATTGGAAGAATGGGCAGAGAAGTGGCAAATGAAGTACAATGTTGGAAAGTGTATGGTTATGCACTTTGGCAGAAGAAATAAATGGGTAGACTATTATTTAAATGGGGAAAGAATTCAAAGTTCTGAGATGCAACGGGACTTGGGAGGCTTCATACAGGATACCCTTAAGGTTAACCTCCAGGTTGAGTTGGTGGTGAAGAAGGTGAATGCAATGTTGGCATTCATTTCTAGAGGAGTAGAGTATAGGAGCAGGGATGTGATGTTGAGGCTCTATAAGGCGCTGGTGAGACCTCACCAGTTTTGGTCTCCTTATTTAAGAAAGAATGTGCTGACGTTGGAGAGGGTACAGAGAAGATTCACTAGAATGATTCCGGGATTGAGAGGGTTAACATATGAGGAACGTTTGTCTGCTCTTGGACTGTGTTCCTTGGAATTTAGAAGAATGAGGGGAGACCTCATAGAAACATTTCGAATGTTGAAAGGCATGGACAGAGTGGATGTGGCAAAGTTGTTTCCCAAGATGGGGGAGTCTAGTACGAGAGGGCATGACTTAAGGACTGAAGGGCGCCCATTCAGAACAGAAATGCCAAGAAATTTTTTTTGCCAGAGGGTGGTGAATCTATGGAATTTGTTGCCACGGGCCGCAGTGGAGGCCAAGTCATTGGGTGTATTTAAGGCAGAGACTGATAGGTATCTGAGTAGCCAGGGCATCAAAGGTTATGGTGAGAAGGCGGGGGAGTGGGACTAAATGGGAGAATAGATCAGCTCATGATAAAATGGCGGAGCAGACCCGATGGGCTGAATGGCCGACTTCTGCTCCTTTGTCTTATGGTCTTTTGGATTTGGGGGCAAGTTCCAAACATCCACAGCCATCTGAGGTGAAATAGGTGCTGTTGTGACTTTCTCAGCACACAGCTGGTATGTGCAGACCACGTGAAGTCCCTGGTGATGTGGATGCTGAGGAACTTTTTCACCCTCTCGACCCCAGATCCATTGTCAATGGGTGTTAGCCCTTCTCCATTCCTCCTGTAATCCACAACCAGCTCCTTTGTTTTTGCGACATTCAGGGAGAGGACACCGCTGTGTCAGAGAGATGACTTCTTCCCTGTAAGCCACCTCAGTATTGTTTGAGGTAAGGCCAATCAATGTAGTGTCATTGACAAATTTAATTAGCAGATTAGAGCTGTGGGTGGTGACACAGTCATGGGTATACAGGAAGTAAAGGAGAGGACTCTGTACACAGCTCTGAGGGACTCCTGTATTGAGAGTCAGAGGGGTGGAGGTGAGGGAGCTCACTCTTACAACCTGCTGGCGATCTCATGGGAAGTCCAGGATCCAGCTGCACAAGGTAGGGTCAAGGCCGAGGTCTCTGAGCTTCTTGTCGAGCCTGGATGGAATTATGGTGTTGAATGCTGAACTGTAGTCCAAGAACAGCATTCTCGCATAAGCATCCTTCTTCTCCAGATGTTTAAGGACGGTACCTAGAGCAGTGGCTATTGCGTTGTCTGTTGACCGATTGTGTTGGCACGCGAATTGTAGGAGGTCCAGGTTGGATGGTAGCATGCTACAGATGTAATCCTTGACCAGCCTTTCAAAGCATTTGCTTATTATTGAGATGAGTGCAACAGGACGCTAGTCATTCAAGCATGTTACCTTGGTCTTTTTTGGTACAGGGACAATGGTGGATAATTTGAAGCAAGAGGGCACTCTACACTGGGAGAGGGAGAGATTAAAAATGTTATTAAACACACCTGCCAGTTGTGCTGCGCACATCTTGAGTACTCACCCTGGGATGCCGTCCAGTCCCGCAGCCTTGCGACTGTCCACTTGGGCCTCTCATCTTAGAAAAGATGTGCTGGCATTGGAGAGGGTCCAGAAGAGGTTCACAAGGATGGTTCCAGGAATGAAAGGGTTATCATACAAGGAGTGTTTGATGCCTCTGGGTCTGCACTCACTGGAATTCAGAAGGATGAGGGGGAGTCTCATTGAAACCTTTCAAATGTTGAAAGGCCTAGACATAGTAGATGTGGAAAGGATGTATCCCATGGTGCAAGGGTCTAGGACAAGAGGGCACAACCTCAGGATAGAGGGGCGCTCTTCCAAAACAGAGATGTGGAGAAATTGCTTTAGCCAGAGAGTGGTGAATTTGTGGAATTTGTTGCCACATGCAGCTGTGGAGGTTAGGTCGTTGTGTGTATTTAAGGCAGAGATTGGTAGGTTCTTGGTTGGAAGTGGCATCAAAGGTAACTGGGGTTGAGGAGGCGAGGAGGAACAGGATCAGCCATGAATGAATGGTGGAGCAGACTCGATGGGCCAGATGGCCTAATTCTGCTCCTATGTCTTATGGTATTATTGTCTAAAATTTGAAAGGGTTGACTATTTTCTAAATGCAGAGAAGATACAAAAAAATGAGATGGAAGGGGACTTGGTAATCCTTGGTCAGGATTTCCTAAAGGTTAATTTGCAGGTTGAGTCTGTGGGGAGCATTTATTTCAAGAGGACTACAATATAAGAGTGTGAATGTAATGTTGAAACTTTATAAAGCACCGGTGAGGCTTCACTTGGAGGATTGTGAGAAGTTGTGGGCCTCTTTTCTTAGAAAGGATGTGCTGAAACTGGAGTGGGTTCAAAGGAGGTTCATGAAAATGATTCCAGGAATGAATGGCTTGTTATATGAAGAGCGTTTGATGGTTGTGGACCTGTATTCACTAGAATTCAGAAAAATGAGGGATGACCTCACTGAAGCCTATTGAATGGTGAAAGGCCTTGATAGAGTGGATGTGGAGAAGATTTTTCCAGTGGACGGAGAGACTAAGAGCAGAGGACACAGCCTCAGAATAGAGGGGTGTCCTTTTAGAATGGAGATCAGGAGCAATTTCTTTAGCCACAGGCTTCTGTGTACATTTAAGGCAGAGCTTGATAAATTCTTGATTGGTCAGGGCCTGAAGGGTTATGGTGTGAAGGCAGGAGATTGGGGCTGAGAGGAAAAATGGATCAGCCATGATGAAATGGTGGAGCAGACTCAAAGGGCCAAATGGCCTAATTCTGCTCCTATATCCTATGGTCTTATGGTCTTTATCACTTGTACATCAAAACATGTGACGATAATAAGCCAACTTACCATTTTACCCATCAATCACAGTTTTATTTTCCTTAGTCTGAGATCATAAGACCATAAGATTTAGGAACTGAATTAGGCCATTCGGCCCATCAAAAAGGAGCCCAAAACTGCTCACAATGCAACTGATGTGACCTGAAACTGTGAGATTTCTTTCCAAAGTCCAAGGCAAAGTAAAATTTATTACCAAAATATGTGTATGTTACCATGCACTGCCTTGAGAATCAGCTACTTGCAGGCATTTACTGGAAAATAAATACAATTTACATAAAACTGATACATAAAGTAAGACTGACACATAACTAATATAGAAAAGAAGACAAATTGTGTAAAAAAAAAAAAAATAATAATTAATACTGAGAAAGTGAGTTGTAGAGTTGCGGGTAGGTGATCTGGGCAAGCTGCTTTCCCTAGAGTCACCCTCCTGAAGGCGTCAGCCTCTGAAACTGTGATCACAGCATCATCGGGGGCTGTGGCAGTGTTACCGAACACTAGAATCCAATGTGAGTAACTGCAATTACAGATAATCAGAATCAGGTTTATTAAAACTGACAGAGGTCATGAAATTTATTGCTTTGCTGCAGCAGTGCCATGCAATACATATAAAACTGCGGTTATAATAAGAGATATATAAAAATAGTGAGAAAAATGGAGATTAAGTGCTCATGAAATTTGTTGTCAGAGGGGAAGAAGCTGTTCCTAAGATGTTGAGTGTATACATTCAGGACCCTGTACTTCCTCCCGATCGTACAGCAAGCTACTCAGGTCAAGGGTTGCAAGGGATGTGCAATAAATGCTGGCCTTAACACTGACACTCAGAACTTAAAAAGTGAAGTGAAAGCAATAACTTTATATGAGAGACGTCGTGAAATGGAACTCACAACAGGATGAAGATGAAGGGTTCTGAGGGAAGGACTTCCTCTCCATAGATGCTGCTGACCTGCTGAGTTCCTCTAGAATTTTGAGTGTGTTACTGAAGAGAAGAAAATCATGGTTTTTGTCCAAATTACCCAGCATCAGCTCATAACAGTCGTGTTTAGGAAACCTTTAGAATAAGCGAGAATCCAACCTCCATCATTTTCAATTTACAAAATAGAAATGGGAATTGGGACAGTAATTCCCAATGAGAATTACTTATTTTGATAAACTGGGAATATGATCTGCAATCATTTCCCAGGATAATTATGAGTCTCAGGAACTGCCTTTGGAGAATTCTGAGCAGAGGCTCCAATTTATAAACTGTGGTCTTGAAACACCCCTAAGCCATACTTACTGTCTCAGTATGTGTACAGTATACACATATATGCACACATATACAGCATATACACACATGCACAGACACACACACACACACACACACACACACAAACCCATATGCTCACAAATTCTATGTATGCGAACAGGTCACTGCACACAAGTACCTGTATGTTATACATAGATGCACCCAGGCACGCTTCTACCCATGAAGAGGATGTACATTTGTCTATAACCTGCAAGGACAGGGCACAGAGACATGCACAGACTGAGAAAGCCAAGGAGGTGGGCGGGATGGGGGTGTTGGTGGTGCATCAGATGGCATAGTGGTGAATTGTTGGAACAGTTTCCAATGGCCTGGATTATGGTTTTCTTGGTGGACTGGGCTGTGTTCACAGATCTTTACCATCTAACTTGCAATCTCAAGCTGTGATTCACCTGGATAGGATAAATCTGTAAATATTGGTAAAGTCATTGGGACGGGCGCCATAACGAAGTGTTTTCTTGGTTACAGCATCCATATAGCTGGACCAGGATAAATCCTTGGTGCAATTTACACCTAGGAACTGGAACCACTCAGACATCTCCAGCTCAGCAGCCTTGACTACACACCGGTATGTAGACTGCATCCCAAGTGTAGATTGAACAGAGGTTTACAGCAAAGAGTGACCCATCTCATGTCTTGTTTCTCCTGAATGGTGGAGGCCATGTTGTGAATATCAAATATGATAGGCTAGATCGGAAGAATTATAAAAATATTAGTTAAAATACAGATAACAACAATTAAAAGATATTTGGGCAGGTATGTAGATAAAAGGTATCCTGGGCTTCACAGACCCCTGGATTAATGGTATTGGTCCATGGCATAAGAAAGATTGGGAAGCCCTGGTTTAGGAGTTGAGCCAAACATGGGCAAATGGTACCAGCTTAGATGGGAATCTTGGTCCGCATGGGTGTGTCGGGCCAAAGGGCCTTTTTCTGTGCTCTGTGTCTCTATGAGCGAGTTGAGGTGAATCACTGCTCCACCTGGAAGGCGGGTCTGTGTATAGTACCGTGCAAAAGTCTTGGGCACATGTATATAGTTAGGATGCCCTGTACTTGTCAATGTGAAGCGGAGAGTGGGCTTGTTAACCTGGTGGGAGCAAAGGATGTTGGGAATGGTGAGGGTGGAGCACCACGGGAGGAGTGTGGGACAGGTGGCAGAGGAGGAGTGCCAGGGGTGGGTGGTAGCATGGGCGCAGACACACCAAGCCCCGAGACTCAAGGCAAGGTCATCTGATTCCAAACAACTGGTTTATTGATCATTACTTCCTTCCTCTTTTCCCAACCATGATTCCCCTCTTCCTGATCCTTTCTCACTCTCAGTCCACAATACAGACCCATATCAGAATCAGGTTTATCATCACTCACATATGTCATGAAATTTGTTTTTTTTTGCGGCAGCAGTACAGTGTAATACATAAAATTACTACAGTACTGTGCAAAAGTCTTCGGCACCCTAGCTATGTATAGACATAGGCATAGACATAGACATACTTTATTGCTCCCAAGGGAAATTGTGTTTCGTTACAGCTACACCAACCAAGAATAGAGCATGAATATAGAAATACAAAAACCACAAACAATCAAACAACAATATGCAAGCTATGCCAGATGGAAATAAGTCCAGGATCACCCTATTGGCTCAGAGTGTCTGGCCCTCCACGGGAGGAGCTGCAAAGTTCGATGGCCACAGGCAGGAACAACCTCCCATGACGCCCAGTGTTGTATCTCGGTGGAATATGGCTGAAGTCCAACAGCAAAAAGTTCAATACCCGGGCTACAAATACGTTCCTCGATCGTAATATGACCAGGATTGCACCATCTGTTGTTAACCAGAACAGCAAGCCCCCAACTCCTTTACACTTACCGCTCTCAGTGCACTTCCGGTCAGCCCGTTATGTGTGTCTAAGACCTTTGCACCATACTGTATGACAACAAATATCCACAAAGTCAATACCCCCAGTGAAGACACAAATTGTATAAATATTTTTGCACACAGAAAAGGAATATAGAGAGACGAAGTGTGTGGGTGAGAAGGCAGAGGGTGTATAATGTCAAAAAGTGTAGAGAAGGCAGAATTTGGAGTAGGTTAAAGATAGGCACAACATCATGGGCCAAAGGGCCTGTTCTGTGCTGTAATGTTCTATGTAGTTGCATATAATTGTGAGTTTTGTTACAATGAAAAACTTACCTACAGCAGTATCACAGGAACATGGCATCAGATAAGAAGTATTCACAAGAACAACTCATCAATGGAAAGTAAATGATATGCAATTATACAAAGCAGAACACAAATAGAACAAAAAGTAATCATTGTAGTGCAAAGTAGTCCTGGTGTTGCTATTCTGAGGTGGTGATTAGGATCTTGCCTGCTGATTCAAGAACTAAATGGTTGAAGGGAAACAGCTGTTCTTGAACCTGATGGTGTGGGACTTCAGGCTTCTGAATGGACTGAGAATACAGATCTGCCATGGACACATGACATATTCTAAAACAGATATATATGTGGAGATGAGTGAAGGGATGCTGTGTAAACTGGAACTAGAGCGAGTCTGCAGTGGTGTTTCTTCAGCATGGAAATGTTTCTCATAGTTTGCTTCTGTCCAAGACTCACTCACTCAGTCAGTGTTGTTCCGTTGCTTTGTTCTGTCTAAGTGGTTTTCTTGGCAGTGTATAAACACTACAGTTGGCCTCGAACACATTCCTCAGTAAAGACTTTGTGATTTCCAGATTTAACATTGTTCAGATATTGAGCAATCCCTGCCTAGGCACTTCCAGCATTCAGAGTTCCTGATGAAGGGTCTTGGCCCTAAATGTCAACTGTTTGTCTGACTTGCTGAGACCCTCCAGCATTTCAGACCATAGAACATTACAGCACAGTACGGGCCCTTCAGCCCACAATGTTGTGCTGACCTTTAAACCTACTCTAAGATCAATTTAACCCCTTTGACCCACATAGCCCTCAATTTTTCTATTATCTATGTGTTCGTCTAAGAATCTCATAAATCTCCCTAATATATCGGCCTCTAATACCATGCATGTTCCATGCACTTTGAGCAAGAAACGTACCTCTGAAAACCTCCCTGTACTTTCCTCTAATCACCTTAAAATAATGACATATTGTATTAATGGGTGGCAGGCTGGAGATGCATCTCTACCAAAGAAGGTATAAGATGTTCCTTCCCTCTGCTAGCCTGCAGGTCACCCTTGGGCAAGGTGTAGCACCTGCTTAGCCCCCAAGTCCTGGTTATGTGACCACTGACACCAGGCAGACAATCTCTGAAGAGTATTGATAATGGCTGGGGTCACCCTTCTTGTAAAGACACTGCCCAGAAAAAGGCAGTGGCAAACCACTTCTGTAGAACAACTTGCCAAGAATATTCATGGTCAAAGACCATGGTTGCCCACATAATGATGATTGTATTAGTTATTTTTGCCCTGGGGAAAAGTGTCTGGCTATCCACTGTCTCTATGCCTCAGATCATTTTGTATGTGTTGTTCAAGATTTCCAGCATCTTATTTATCTGTTTGTTTGTTTGTCTGTCTATTTATTTATTATTTAGAAATACAGTGTAGAACAGGTCCTTCCAGCCCAATGGCCACACTGCCCAGCAACCCACTCATTGAACGCGAGCCTAATTACTGGACAATTTACAATGACCAACGAACTGGTACAGACTGTGGGAGTAAACTGGAACACCTGGAGGGAACCCACCCGTTCACAGGAAGGACGTACAAACTCCTTGCCGGAAATGAACTCCGAACTCTGACGCCCCAAGCTGTAATAGCGTAGCACGAACCACTACGCTACCATGGCGACCAACCTCTTGTGTCTATTCAGAATTCTAGTCTGGAAATTCTATACCATCAGTCCTCTTCCCTTAGTTCCACCTCCTCTTTCTTTCTTTATTAATCTTTTTATTGATTTAAAAGGAACATAAATACAAACAAGCAGAGAAATCTCTCAAATATATACATAACAATACAAACAGAGATTGAAATAGACATTATCAAAACCATACATAGTGTTAAACTAGTATATAATATGAAAGAAAACAGCAATTCTCCTCTTATCAGTTCATGAAGAGGAAAGAAAAAAACTTTGAATTTTAAATGAAGGAAAAAAAAACCCACTACACTATACAAAAAAAAAGGGACTGGGCAGTCCATTCTGAGGATACGACCAAAAAAATAAGAAAGACCTTCTGATCAAATCTAAAACTTCAAAAAAATAGTTCCACTTCCTCTTTGTCGGTCCTACCCCTTACCATTCACATCTCATAACTTCTTCAGATTTATAACCTTACTATGCCGGTGACATCAGAATGCGATTGTGGCAGCACGGTAGTGTAGTAGTTAGCACTTTTTTTTACCGTACCAGCAACCCAGGTTCAATTCCCGAGGCGGCCCGTGAGGAGCATGCACGTTCTAGGTTAATTGGTCGTTGTAAATTGTTCCGTGATTAGGCCATGATTAAATCAGTGGTTGCTGGCTGGTGCAACTCAAAGGACTGGAAGAGCCTACTCTGCACTGTATCTCAATTAAAAAAAAATAAAGCCACTTGTCTATAGGACAGCCAACAATCTACTGGGTGGAGCAGTATCTGTGGGAAGGGAGAGAATTGTTGACATTTGGATCAAATCCCCATATCAGGACTGAAACTCGAGGGGCCTGGCTCCCGGTTATTTTGCCTCTCTACCGAATATTGAAAGGCCAAGACAGAGTAGATGTGGAGAGGATGCTTCCTACAGTGGGGGAGTCAAGGACTAGAGGGCACAGACTTGGTATGGTTCTATGCAAATGCCTCTTTAGAATGGAATTTCACCTTGTTTTACCTCAAAGCACTGTGTGATGATCTGATCTGTATGAAGGACAAGCTTTCCTTTGTACGCTGGTACCTGAGGCTCTCAGTTGACCATGGGTGTTGTGTCCTAGCTGTCTCCATGATTCACAAGCCAGGGCAATATAATATGGCGAGCAATCTGTTGCCCACGTAGCAAGCTCCTCCTCTCCACGCATCTGATAAATCCAAAGGAATGGCGGAGACTTATACAGTTCGGTACCAGCAGCGTTGCAGGAGTTGCCTGTCAGTGTTGAACTCAACGTAGGACTGCCTTAAGGACTTTAACTACGGATTTTTCCTTGGGAATTACTCCTGAAGCCTTCCCATTGAGTGTGTATAACAGCAAAGTTTGAAATTAGTTTTCCCTCTCCGAGATGAGCTGCAAACCATGAGTGACAAGCCCCATCTGCCCAAAGCAACCAGGTTTAAGGTGCCAGTAACCCCCCTTTGCACCTTCGGTCAGTAGAAACGGGTTCTGTTGGTCTTTGTACCTAAGCCACACGTGAAGGCCAGGAGCTGGACTTGACTGTCAGAGGCTATTTGAGACGTTTGCCATTGGGAGCATTTAACAGGTAGTGGGAGCTTATCTCCACTATCATCCCCCGACTATGGCAACCTTAAGGAACTGCCTTTGTACACTTAACAATAATAAACCCATACCGATACCAATATGCAGGGCCCTTGGAATGGGAGCCAAGAGGAAAGTGCTTCCAGCCAAGTCACAGAGAAAGAAAACAACAGCGACCAAAGAACATTATATTTGTCTGAACAAATCCGTCAGCAGCCCCATTACACCAGGTGTGGCAGAAACTCAACTACCTGCAGCAACTTGTTGCGCACTATTGTTGTCAGACCAGGAAGAAGTTCCAAACCAGTGTCATCGATGTTCAGTAACTTGTACACCTGACAGAGCATGATGTCTCACTATAGAGTAATACTGTTCAAAACTCACTGTGTAGAAAATCATTAGCACAAGACATCCTACAGCTGCTGGAAACACAGACTAACACTCCAAGGAGCCTGAAGACACACACTCAATAGTTAAGGATCAGCTTCTTACTCTCTGATTTCCGAATGGACTTGAACTACTGACTTTTTGTTCTTTTTTGCACTACATATTTATTCTTTTATGTTTCTTACTGTAACATATAGTACACTGTAACATATAGTACACTGTACTGCTGTAACATATAGCACAGTGTACTGCTGTAACATATAGCACAGTGTACTGCTGTAACATATAGTACACTGTACTGCTGTAACATATAGTACACTGTACTGCTGTAACATATAGCACAGTGTACTGCTGTAACATATAGTACACTGTACTGCTGTAACATATAATACAGTGTACTGCTGTAACATATAGCACAGTGTACTGCTGTAACATATAATACAGTGTACTGCTGTAACATATAGTACACTGTACTGCTTTCATGACAAATGTTAGTGATAAAAAACCTGATTTGATTCTGATAATAAACCTGATTCAGATTATTAGAATATCCTGAAGGTCTGGTGTTTGGTGGTTGCCACATTGTGTGGTCGATGCCCAGGATCAAGGCCTGAGGGTCAGACTGGAAATTTGGAAGCTGAGGCATGTTGGCCCGAACCCCAGGCCTGTGAATCTCTAAGAGTCTGCTGTGGCCTAATGTCTGCACATTTGTATCCAAAACAAGTCCAAGTCCGGGTCTGCTGGGGACTGGAGGCTGATGAATATGGGCTGTCTTAAGGTTAGAGGACTGTGTATTTGTGTGGGAGGGAGGGAGGAGCTGGGCTTGTTTTGCTGATGTTGATTCGTTGCTTGTATCTTCTGAGTTGTTCTACCGAGCATTGTGGACATGCTGTGTTGGCACTGGAATGCGTGGTGAAACTTGCGAGCTGTCGCACGTCTTGAGTGTGATGCTTGTTTACTCAAATGACACACTTCAGTGTGCATTTTGATGTACACGTGATAAGTAAACTTGAATCTTGAAAGTTCTTGTGCTCTGATTATCCCAGTCCATTGTTCTGTTGATCACACACACATGCACACGCAACAAAAAGAAGCGAGGACAAAGATTGGATCTGAGACAAGATGTCTTCACAACAAGAGGGAGAGGAGGACCATTCAAAGGATACTGTTAGCTTCTGGAAGACCAGGTCTGAGCTAACATCTTTACTTTCTTATGAAGTTGAGGAGGTTCGGTTTGTAACCAGGCACTCACATTTGTACAGGTGAGTAACAAAGTCTTTAATAATCAATGCCGCCTTCTTGGGGCATTGCCTTTTGAAGATGTCCTCAATGCTGGGGTGGCTAGTGCCCATGTTGGAGCTGGCTGAGTTCACAAACCTCTGTGGATTTTTCCAACCCTGTGCCAAAGCACTCCCCCATACCAGACAACGATGTAATCAATCAGAATGCTCTCCATGGTACACCTGTAGAAACTTGCTAGAATCTTTGGTGACATACCAAATCTCCTCAAACTCCTCATGACATATAGCTGCTGTCATGCCTTTTTTGTAATTGCATCAATAGCCATTTTCACCTTGGGATAGAGTCTCTGGCTGCACACTTGACAGTACTAAACTTCTCCTTTTGGCCAACCCGTAGAAGTTGTGATATTTGCTGGTGTACTGTCATCTGCTACTTTCTGTCTCGTTAACAAATCTTTCATCATACTGCGTTGAATTCAAAATGTTTCCATTTCTCAGGTTTACTATTTTTTTCCAGCACAAAATGTCTGGTTCATTACAACATCTGCTGTGTCTGTAGGAACAGGATCAATGAGGAAGTGAAACTCAAGGTCTTGTGCCTTGATGTGGGCGCTGCATGATGAAACCCACACTTCCTACTGCTGGCGCTGGCGCCTTCTTTCATCTTTTTTGTGAGTTCCTCTAACCCAGGGGATCCCAACCTTTTTAATGCCATGGACCAAGGCGTCTGTGAACACCAGGTTGGGAACCTCTGCTCTAACCCCATTCACCATTTTCTCTCTGGCTTCTAGAAACTTGATAGAGGTGAACAAGATGATAGGAGTTGATAGCTTCCTCATAATTTGATTGGGTGGTTAAGAAGGTGTGTTGGCCTTCATTAGTCAGAGGACTGAGTCCAAGAGTTGTGAGTTAATGTTGCAGCTCTATAAAACCCTGGTTAGACCACACTGGAATCTTGTGTTGCGTTCTGGTCCCCTGATTATAGGATGGATGCGGAAGCTTTAGAGAGGGTGCAGAGGAGGTTTACTAGGATGCTGCCCGAATTAGAGAGCATGTCTTCTCAGAATAGGTTGAGCGAGTTAGGGATTTTCTCTTTGGAGTTAAGGAGGGTGTGAGGTATCTTGTACAAGATGATAAGAGGCATAGATCAAGTGATTTTTTTTCCCAGGGCGGGAATGGCTAATACATGAGGGCATAACTTTAAGGAGATTGGAGGAAAGTAAAGGTGGGAGGGAGGATATCAGAGACAGGTGTTTTACACAGAGAGTGGTGAGAGTGCACAATGCTCTGTTATGGGTGGTGGTAGAGTCAGACAGATTAGGGGCATTTAAGAGACTCTTAGGCACATGGATGATAGAAAAATTGAGGGTGATGTAGGAGGGAAATGGTAGATTGACTTTAGAGTAGGTTAATTGGTCAGCACGACATCGTAGGCTGAAGAGCCTGGAATGTGCTGTAATGTTCTATGTTAAACCCAAATGGATCTTAGATAATCCTTTCTTGTAAGATTTGCAGCATAGGACAGTACAGCACATGAACACAATTCAGAACTACACTACATATCTTCTATCTCCATTCCTTGCAGATCCATGAGCCTATCTAACAGCCTTTTAAATGCCATTATTGTATCTGCTCCTACCACCACCCATGATAGCCTGTTCTAGACACCCAACACTACCATATAGAAAACCTGCCCTGCACATCTCCTTTAAACCTCCTCCCCCTCATCTTAAATACATGTCCTCTGCTCTGGCAAAAAGGTTTCTGACTGTCTACTGTATCGATGCCTCTTGCAATTTTATAAAACTCTATCAGATCTCTCCTCAGCCTCTGCCGCTCCAGCAAAAACATTACAAAGTTGTCCATTCTCTCCTTATTGATCGTACCCTCTATTCCTGGTAGCATCTGGGTGAACATCATCTGCACTCTTTCCACCGCCTCCACATCCTACATCATTCCTATGGGGGGGGGGGCGGGCAGAATTGCACACAATTTAGGAAAAGACTGCAATGTCCACTGGTGCAGAAACACTAGTTCAAATTTGAAAGGAAATTAATCATCAAAGTACATATATGGCCATAAGACCATAAGACATAGGAGCAGAATTTGGTCATTCAGCCCATCAAGGCCGATCCCAGATCCCACTCAGCCCCATACACCTGCCATCTTGTCATATCCTTTGATGCCCCGACCGATCAGGAAACGACCAACTTCCGCCTTAAATATACACACGGACTTGGCCTCCACCACGGTCTGTGGCAGAGCATTCCACAGATTCACTACTCTCTTGCTAAAAAAATTCCTCCTTACTCCTGTTCTAAAAGGTTGCCCTGCAATTTCGAGGCTGTGCTCTCTAATTCTGTACACCCCCAACATAGGAAACATCCTCTCCACATCCACCCTGTCTAGTTCTTTCAACGTTCAGTAGGTTTCAATGAGATCTCCCCCAAATTCTTCTAGATACCAGTGAGTACATGGCTAGAGCTGCCAAATGCTCGACATATGTTAACCCCTTCATTCCTAGAATCACTCGTGAACCTCCTCTGCACTCTTTCCACTGACAACACATCCTTTCTGAGATGTGGGGCAAAACGATTGACAATACTCTAAGTGTGCCCTGACTAGTGTCTTATAAAGGCTCAGAATTATCTCCTTGCTTTTATATTCTATTCCCCTTGAAATTGATGCCAACTGGTTGAGTGAACTGGGCCTTTTGGTTGAGTGAACTCGGCCTTTTCTGCTTGGAGGGACGGAGGATGAGAGGTGACCTGATAGTTGTGTATAAGATGCTGAGAGGCATTGATCATGTTGATAGTCAGAGGCTTTTTCCCAGGGCTGAAATGGCTGGGACGAGAGGGCACAGTTTTAAGATGCTTGGAAGTAGGTACAGAGGAGATGTCGGGGTAAGTTTTTTACACAGAGATGGGGAGTGCATGGAATGGGTTGCTGGTGATGGTGGTGGAGGTGCATACAATAGGATCTTTTAAGAGACTCCTGGACAGATATATGGAGCTCAGAAAAATAGAGGGCTATGGGTAAGCCTAGGTAATTTCTCAGGTAAGGACATGTTCGGTACAGCTTTGTGGGCCAAAGGGCCTATATTGTGCCTAATCAGTTCCCCTCTACCACCACTCTGCTCTGTCTAGCGGAATTAGTCCTTACTCTTAATAATTTCTCCTTTTGCTCCTCCCGTTTCCTCCAAACTAAAGGTGTAGCTATGGGCACCCGTATGGGTCCTAGCTATGCCTGCCTTTTTGTTGGGTTTGTGGAACAATCTATGTTCCGTGCCTATTCTGGTATCTGTCCCCCACTTTTCCTTCGCTACATCGACGACTGCATTGGCGCTGCTTCCTGCACGCATGCAGAACTCGTTGACTTTATTAACTTTGCCTCCAACTTTCACCCTGCCCTCAAGTTTACCTGGTCCATTTCCGACACCTCCCTCCCCTTTCTAGATCTTTCTGTCTCTGTCTCTGGAGACAGCTTATCCACTGATGTCTACTATAAGCCTACCGACTCTCACAGCTATCTGGACTATTCCTCTTCTCACCCTGTCTCTTGCAAAAACGCCATCCCCTTCTCGCAATTCCTCCGTCTCCGCCGCATCTGCTCTCAGGATGAGGCTTTTCATTCTTCATTTTTTAAAGAAAGGGGCTTCCCTTCCTCCACTATCAACTCTGCTCTTAAATGCATCTCCCCCATTTCACGTACATCTGCTCTCACTCCATCCTCCCACCACCCCACTAGGAATAGGGTTCCCCTGGTCCTCACCTACCACCCCACCAGCCTCCGGGTCCAACATATTATTCTCCGTAACTTCCGCCACCTCCAACGGGATCCCACCACTAAGCACATCTTTCCCTCCCCCCCCCCTGCATTCCGCAGGGATCGCTCCCTACACAACTCCCTTGTCCATTCGTCCCCCCAATCCCTCCCCACTGATCTCCCTCCTGGCACTTATCCGTGTAAGCGGAACAAGTGCTACACATGCCCTTACACTTCCTCCCTTACCACCATTCAGGGCCCCAAACAGTTCTTCCAGGTGAGGCATCACTTCACCTGTGAGTCGACTGGGGTGATATACTGCGTCCGGTGCTCCCGATGTGGCCTTTTATATATTGGTGAGACCCGATGCAGACTGGGAGACCGCTTTGCTGAACATCTACGCTCTGTCCGCCAGAGAAAGCAGGATCTCCCAGTGGCCACACATTTTAATTCCACATCCCATTCCCATTCTGACATGTCTATCCACGGCCTCCTCTACTGTAAAGATGAAGCCACACTCAGGTTGGAGGAACAACACCTTATATTCCGTCTGGGTAGCCTCCAACCTAATGGCATGAACATTGACTTCTCTAACTTCCGCTAGGCCCCACCTCCCCCTCGTACCCCATCTGTTACTCATTTTTATGCACACATTCTTTCTCTCACTCTCCTTTTTCTCCCTCTGTCCCTCTGAATATACCTCTTGCCCATCCTCTGGGTCACCCCCCCCTCCTTGTCTTTCTTCCCGGACCTCCTGTCCCATGATCCTCTCGTATCCCCTTCTGCCTATCACCTGTCCAGCTCTTGGCTCCATCCCTCCCCCTCCTGTCTTCTCCTATCATTTTGCATCTCCCCCTCCAGCTTTCAAATCCCTTACTCACTCTTCCTTCAGTTAGTCCTGACGAAGGGTCTCGGCCTGAAACGTCGACTGCGCCTCTTCCTACAGATGCTGCCTGGCCTGCTGCGTTCACCAGCAACTTTGATGTGTGTTGCCTATATTGTGCCATAGGTTTTCTATGTTTCTATGTTCTAACATTGCATTTGCCTTCTTTACCACAGACTCAACTTGTAAATTAACCTTCTGGGACTCCCAAGTCCCTCTGCACCTCTGATGTTTGAACCTTCTCCTCATTTAGATAATAGTTCACACTATTGTTCCTTTTATCAAAATGCATTATCATACATTTCCCAGCACTCCATTCCACCTGCCACCATCCCCATATACAACTCTTGAGATTTATTTTCTTACAGGCATACTCAGTAAATCCAGTAACCATAACAGAATCAATAGAAACATAGAAAACCTACAGCACAATACAGGCCCTTCGGCCCATAATGCTGCGCCAAACATGTACTTACTTTAGAAATTACCTCAGGTTACCCAAAGCCCTCTAATTTTCTAAGCTCCATGTATCTGTCCAGGAGTCTCTTAAAAGACCTTATCGTATCCACCTCCACCACCATTGCTGGCAGCCCATCCCACACACTCACCACTCTCTGAGTAAAAAAACTTACCCCTGATATCTCCTCTGTACCTACTTCCCAACACCTTAAATCTGTGCCCTCTTGTGGCAACCATTTCAGCCCTGGGAAAAAGCCTCTGACTATCCACACGATCAATGCCTCTCATCAATGAAAGACTTCGCCTTACAGGACGGATAAACAGTATGCAAAGACAACAAAATGTACAAATACAAAGTAAAATCAAGAAATAATAATGATAAACAAACAAGCAATAAATATTGAGAACATGAGATGAACAGTCCTTGAAAGTGACTCCATAGTTTGTGGGAACAGTTCAGGGTTGGGATGAGTGAAGTTATCCCTTCTGGTTCAAGAGACTGATGGTTTCTATTCCTGAACCAACTATTCCTGAACCCCTGGTGTGAGTCAAGAGGCTCCTGTACCTTCCTCCTGATGTCAACAATGAAAAGAGAGCATGTGGGTGGTTGGAGTCCTTGATGATGGATGTTGCTTTCTTGTGACAATGCTTCATGTAGATGTGATCGATGGTGGGGAGTGCTTCAGCGTTGATGAACTGGGCCATATCCACTACTTTTTGTAGGATTTTCCATACCAGGCGGTGATGTAGCCAGTCAATATACCACCACACATCTATGAAAGTTTGTCAAAGTTTCAGATGACACGCTGAATCTTTGCAAACTTCTAAGGAAGTAGAGGCATTGCCATGCTTTATTTGTAATTTCACTTACGTGCTGTGCTCAGGCCTGGCACTCTGAAATGAAATGAGTACAAAGTAAATGGCAGGATACTTGGTAGCGTGGAGGAGCAGAGGGATCTGGGGGTACATGTCCACGGATCCCTGAAAGTTGCCTCACGGGTAGATAGGGTAGTTAAGAAAGCTTATGGGGTGTTAGCTTTCATAAGTCGAGGGATAGAGTTTAAGAGTCGTGAGGTAATGATGCAGCTCTATAAAACTCTGGTTAGGCCACAATTGGAGTACTGTGTCCAGTTCTGGTCACCTTACTATAGGAAGGATGCGGAAGCATTGGAAAGGGTACAGAGGAGACTTACCAGAATGCTGCCTGGTTTAGAGAGTATGCATTATCATCAGAGATTAAGTGGGCTAGGGCTTTACTCTTTGGAGAGAAGGAAGATGAGAGGAGACATGATAGAGGTGTACAAGATAATAAGAGGAATAGATAGAGTGGATAGCCAGTGCCTCTTCCCCAGGGCACCACTGCTCAATACAAGGGGACATGGCTTTAAGGTAAGGGGTGGGAAGTTCAAGGGGGATATTAGAGGAAGGTTTTTTACTCAGAGAGTGGTTGGTGCGTGGAATGCACTGCCTGAGTCAGTGGTGGAGGCAGATACACTCGTGAAGTTTAAGAGACTACTAGACAGGTATCTGGAGGAATTTAAGGTGGGGGGGTTATATGGGAGACAGGGTTTGAGGGTCGGCACAACATTGTGGGCTGAAGGGCCTGTAACGTGCTGTACTATTCTATGTTCTATGTTCTAAATGATAAGACCGAAGAGTTTAAAGTTGCTGACCTCCACTTTTGATATTGACAACGAAGACCAGAATCAGAATCAACTTTGTTATCACTGGCATGTCACAAAATTTAGTGTTTTATGGCAGTAGTACAATGCAAGACATAAACATTACTGCAAGTATGAATATTTAAATAAATAATACAAAAGAGGAATAACGAGGTAATGTTTGTGAGTTCACGGACTTTTCAGAAATCTGATTGTGGAGGGGAAGAAACTATTTTGAAAACATTGAGTTATTGTCTTCAGGCTCCTGTACCACCCTCCGATGGTAGTAATGAGAAGAGGGCATGTCCCGGTTGGTGAGGATTCTTACTAAGAGATGCCGTCTTCTTGAGACGACACCTGCTGAAGATGTTTTTGATGGTGGGGAGGGTTTTAACTGTGATGACGGTGGTTGAGCCTGCGACCCTCAGCAGCCTCTTTTGACCCTGCGCATTGGAGTGACAATGTAATCTTTAACAGAGAGGACGTGGTGTGCTTTCCAATATGACCTTGCATGCAACAAGTTCTGACATTCAGAAGGTCCTTGTCCTTCCATAATTACCACACAACATCAAAAAAAAGATTTCATTTGGTAACACTGTTCATAATGGATTGGTGTTTCGAAACAGCTTGGAGTTTAGACACAGTTGGGGTGAACTTAAGGTGAGGCATATAATAGTTGTGTAATTTTCTTTTCTGAAATTGTACATACAGTATACATCATTGTATGAATTGGCCCATCATGTCTAACCTGGCTCACAGAACAATCTCACTAAACCCGATTTTGTTGGTCTTGGGTCTCAGTACAAGTCCCTTTTTTATTAAATAAAGGCCAGAAATCTTTACATCCAAAGCTTTATCTTAATTGTCAATGTTTCTGGATAAAACTCTGTATCAGAAATGAGTCTCCTAACTCAGACCTGATGCATGACTTCAGCCTGAAATATTGACAGTTCTTTTTTCCCGTTGAGTTCCTCCAACAGATTGTTTATTGCTCCAGATTCCAGCATCTGTCATTTCTTGTCTCTGCAAGAGGTATCCATCATCAAGGGCCCTCTCTAACTGCGACTTGTTTTCTTATACTACAACTGGGAAGGAAGAGCTCCAGATTTCAGCATCTGCAGGCTCTTGTATCTCCTGATTTTATGAGTGGATATGAAAGCTAATGCATTCAGTAATGAGGCACTCCCTTGTCAGGCCAGATTTTTAATCTGATACTTGTTCAGATTCGGATTTAGATTCAGATTTATTTATCACATGTACATCGAAACATACAGTGAAATGCATTGTTTGCATTAACAACCAAAGCGGATCTGTCCAAGGATGTGCTGGGGGCAGCCCACAAGTGTCGGCAAGATAGCATGTCCGCCATATTCAATAGAACAGCACAAACAGCAACATCGACAGAACAAAAACAAGACAACTACAGCAGAATAGGCCCCATTTTCCACCCCCTCACACACACAGATTGGCCTCCAATCCAGGACAGGCAGCATCCAGGCCTACAGCCTTTGGCCCCAGATTCTCAGACTCACAGACTTTGGGCCTTCAACCTCCAGTCCTTGGGCAGGACTCTCAGACTTGACCTTTGGGCCTCTACTTCATGCTGACCTCAGACTTTGACCTTTGAACTTTCTACCCTCACACTTGCCGAGCACTGGACTTCACCATTAATTGCTGTTTATATGAATGATTTGCATGCAAAAGTACAAGGAATGGTTTGTAAGCTTTGCAGCTGACATTTGAATTGATGGGATTGTATATAGTGAAGACTATCAAAATTATAGAGGGACTTTGATCAGCTAGGTAAATGGGCCAAGGAATGATAAATGTTGTTCAATTCAGAGAAGTGCAAGGCAATGCATTTTGGGAAGTCAAGCCTGGGTAGAACTCAGTGTGAATGGTAGGTACAAGAGGTGCTGTAGAATGGAGGGATTCAGGAGTACAAGTACATAATTCCCAGAAAGTTGTGTCACAGGTAGACAGGATGGTGAAGAAGGCATATGCATGCTGGCTTTCATCAGTCAGGGTACTGAATTACAGAAGTTGGGATGTTATGCTGCAGATGGCCACAATGTTGGTGAGGACACACCTGGAGTGCTGTGCTCATTATTAGTTATACTGTTATAGGGACGATGTCATTACACTGGAAAGAGTGTAAGATAAATGTACAAGTGTGTTGTCAGATCTTGGGGCCCTGATTTGCAGATATGGACAGAGAAATGGCAGATGGAGTTTAACTCAGATAAAAGTGAGGTGTTGCACCTTGGTAGGGCAAATGCAAAGAGATACAAGACCATAAGATATAGGAGCAGAATTAGGCAATTTGTCCCATTGAGTTTTCTCTGCCATTTCATCATGGCTGATCAATTTTTCTTCTCAGCCCCAGTCTCCTGACTTACCCTTGTATCCCTTCATGGCCTGACCAATCAAAAACCTATCAACCTCTGCCTTAAATATACATAAAGGCTTGGCCTCCACAGCTGCCTATGGCAAAGAATTCCACAAATTCACCACCCTCCGGCTAAAGAAATTCCTTCTCATCTCCAGTCTAAAATGACACCCCTCTATTCTGAGGCTGTGTCCTCTGGTCTTTCATCATTCACTCATTCTTCTAAGTTCCAGCAAATACAGGCCCAGAGCCATCAAATGCTCTTCATATGACAAGTCATTCAACTCCGAAATCATTTTCGTGAACCTCCTTTGAATCTTCTCCAGTTTCAATGCATCTTTCTAAGATAAGGGGTGAAATCTGCTCACAGTACTCCAAGTGAGGACACACCAGTGCTTTATAAAGTCTCAACATTACATCTTGCTTTTATATTCCAGTCCTCTGGAAATGAATGCTAACATTGTGTTTGCCTTCCTCATCACAGACTCAACCTGTAAATTAACCTTTAGGGAATCCTGCACAGGAACTCCCAAATCCCTTTGCACCTCAGATTTTTGTATTTTCTCTCCATTTAGAAAATAGTCAACCCTTTCATTTCCTCTGGCAAAACACATGACCATACACTTCCTGACACAGCCATTTCTGAGGGCATTGGCCTGAGGGTGTTGGTCTGGTGAATAAATTAAAAGGGACCCTGAGGGGCAACTTCTTTCCAGAGGTTTGTGGCCAACTGCAATGAGCTGCTAGAGAAGTAGTAAAGGACATAAAATAATAATGGAAATGAGTAAACAGTCAACGTTATGGGCCAGGAAGGTCCTGATGAAGGTTCTTGGTCTGAAACGTCGACTGTTTATTCATTTCCAATAACACTGCCTGACCTTCTGAGTTCCTCCAGCATTTTGTGTGTGTTACTTTGGATTTCCAGCATCTGCAAAATCTCCTGTGTTTATAAAATAACATTATTTAAAAAACACTTGGACTACTACTAATCTTACTACTACTGAGATTCAAAATTCAAGATTGTTTAAATGTCATTTCTAGTACAGAAAGAAGAACAAAATAACCTAGAACCAATGCAGCACAAAAAGCACAATGAGTAAAATAACATAATAATAGAATACAATGCAATAAATTAAAACACAATAAATATAAACACATAAGATAGTTTATTCATTGATTGATTGTACGTCCATAAAGTGATGAGTGTCTGTATATTGGGTGACTCTGACAGGAAATAATAAAGTAGTGGTGGTGGGAGGTGTGGAGGGGTGGGTTAGTGGGTAAAGGTATTGATCAGCCTTACTGCCTGGGGAAAGTAACTGTTATTAATTTCTTCAGTTATTTTTTGAGATCCAGCATGGAACATGCCCTTCTGTCCCTTTGAGACACACTGCCCAGCAATCCCTCTATTTAATCCTAGCCTAATCATGATACAATTTACGATAACCAATTAACCTACCAGTCTTTGGACTGTGGGAGGAAACTCATGCGATCACAGAGAGAACTTACAGGCACACAAAATAATCTGCAGATGCTGTGATCAAAGCAACACTTTCAGTACGCTGGATGAACTCAGCAGGTCAGAAACGATGAGTCGACGTTTTGGGCCGAAACCCTTCGTCAGGACTGAAGAATGAAAAATGGGGAAGGATTTGAAGAATGCTTGTAGCTTCAGTTGAAGGACCAGTAATTTGAAAGACAAAGGGGTGGGGGAGGGGAAGCATTGATGTCATAGCCCTGAAAACAATGGGTAGTAGAAGGAGGCGGAACCACGAGGGAGGTGGTAGGCAGCTGGGGGAGGGAGCAGAATGAAATAGGGATAGAGGAAGGGAGGGGGAGGGAATTACCGGAAGTTGGAGAATTCTATGTTCATACCAAGGGGCTGGAGACTACCTAGACGGTATATGAGGTGTTGCTCCTCCACCCTGAGTTTAGCCTCATCATGGCAGTAGAGGAGGCCATGTATGGACACCGGATGCAATAGATGACCCCAGCAGACTCACAAGTGAAGTGTTGTCTCACCTGGAAGGACTGTTTGGGGCCCTGAATGGTAAGTGTAAGTGCTACACCTGTCCCTACACCTCATCTCTTGCAACCATTCAGGGCCCCAAACAGTCCTTCCAGGTGAGACAACACTTCACTTGTGAGTCTGTTGGGGTTATCTGTTGCATCTGGTGCTCCCGGTGGGGCCTCCTCTACATCGGTGAAACCCAACGCAGATTGGGGGACCGCTTCGTCAAGCACCTCCACTCCGTCCGCCACAACAGACAGGATCTCCCGGTAGCCACCCACTTCAACTAGGCTTCCCATTCCCATTCAGATATGTCCATACATGGCCTCCTCTACTGCCATGATGAGGCTACCTCAGGTTAGAGGAGCAACACCTCATATACCGTCTAAGTAGTCTCCAGCCCCTTGGTATGAACATAGAATTCTCCAACTTCCGGTAATTCCCTCCCCCTCCCTTCCTCTATCCCTATTTCACTCTACCCCCTCCCCCAGCTCCCTCATGGTTCCGCCTCCTTCTTCTACTACCCATTGTTTTTAGGGCTATGACATCAATGCTTCCCCTCCCCCACCCATTTGCCTTTCAAATTACTGGTCTTTCAACTGAAGCTGCAAGCATTCTTCAGGTCCTTCCCCATCTTTCATTCTTCAGTCCTGACGAAGGGTCCCGGCCCAAAACATCGACTCATCGTTCCTGACTGATGCTTTATAGCGAGAGGATTCGAGTACTGGAGCAGGGAGGTACTACTGCAGTTGTACAAGGCCTTGGTGAGACCACACCTGGAGTATTGTGTGCAGTTTTGGTCCCCTAATCTGAGGAAAGACATCCTTGCCATAGAGGGAGTACAAAGAAGGTTCACCAGATTGATTCCTGGGATGGCAGGACTTTCATATGAAGAAAGACTGGATGAACTAGGCTTGTACTCGTTGGAATTTAGAAGATTGAGGGGGGATCTGATTGAAACGTATAAAATCCTAAAGGGATTGGACAGGCTAGATGCAGGAAGATTGTTCCCGAGGTTGGGGAAGTCCAGAACGAGGGGCCACAGTTTGAGGATAGAGGGGAAGCCTTTTAGGACCGAGATTAGGAAAAACTTCTTCACACAGAGAGTGGTGAATCTGTGGAATTCTCTGCCACAGGAAACAGTTGAGGCCAGTTCATTGGCTATATTTAAGAGGGAGTTAGATATGGCCCTTGTGGCTACGGGGGTCAGGGGGTATGGAGGGAGGGCCGGGGTGGGGTTCTGAGTTGGATGATCAGCCATGATCATAATAAATGGCGGTGCAGGCTCGAAGGTCCGAATGGCCTACTCCTGCACCTATTTTCTATGTTTCTATGTTTCTATGCTGCCCGACCTGCTGAGTTCATCCAGCATACTGAAAGTGTTGCCTAGAACTTACAGGCAGCAGAAGGAATTGAACCCAGGTCACAGGTACGGTAAAGCCTTGTGCTAACCCCTTCACTACCATGCTGCCCTTTTTGAGTCTGGTGCTCCTGGTGTGGATGCTACATAGCCTCCTCCCTGAGGGGAGTGGGACAACAGTCGCTGAGCAGGGTGTTGTTTCTACGTGATGTGTCCTGCACCTTTCTGTATACGTGTCATTGCTAGTGAGTAGGCTGGTGTTGGTGATGTGTTGGGCAGTTTTGACTACCCATTGTGGAGCCGCCACTGTGCAATTTCCGTACCATGCAGTGATGCAACATGTTGGGATGCTCTCTACTGCATGTTAAGAAAGATATGGTCATCTACCTGCAGGAAAGATATAAATAAGGTTGAAAGAGCAGAGAGAAAATTTAAAAGCATGTGGCTGGGTCTGGAGGATCTGAGTTATGAGGAAAGATTGAATAGGTTAGGATTTATTCCCTGGAGTGTAGAAGATTGAAGGGAGATTTGATGGAGGTATACAAAATTATGAGGGGTATAGAGAGGGTAAATACAAGCAGGCTTTTTCCACTGAAGTTGGGTGGAACTAAAGATCAGGGGGTAAGGTTGAAGGGTGACAAGTTTAAGGGGGACATAAGGGGAGACTTCTTCACTCAGGGTCGTGAGAGTGTGGAACGAGCTGCCAGCAAGGTTGATTTCAATGTTTAAGAGAAACATCATGGATGGTAGGGTATGGAGGGCCATGATCCTGGTGCAGGTTGTTGGGAGCAGGTAGTTTAAATGGTTCAACATGGACTAGATGGGCCAAAGGGTCTGTTTCTGTGCTGTACTTTTCTGTGACTCTCTGACTCTATTTAGAGGGACATGAGCCAAAGACAGGTAAAAGGGACTGGTAGGGGCATCTTGGTCAGCATTGATCAGTTGGGTCGAAGGGCCTGTTCTGTGCCATGTGACTCTATGATTCAGCAGCAATCCCGCACGAAGGATGAGAGCTGGGAGCTCTGACCGAGCAGGATTTATCTGACTTCTTGACCGATCATTTCACCATGAGTGTCTCACATTAATCAGTCGTGAGGAAATGCAATCAGTTCCACTGTTCTGCCGAAGGGCCTCGGCGTGAAACGTCGACTGTACTTTTTTTCCATAGATGCTGCCTGGCCTGCAGAGTCCCTCCAGCATTGTGTGTGTGATGCTCGGATTTCCAGCCCCTGCTGAGTTTCTCTTGTTTGCCTTTGTTCACCTGCCCAGATGAGGGAAGTGAGATCATTGACGGCGGGTGCTGAGACAATTGAAGCAACAGTGTGCCTGGAATGACGGGCAAGAACGAACCTGCCAGAACTCCAGCTGTTCGCTGCGAAAGCTGTGGAACTCCACTCAGACCCACCTTCATTCTGGGTTTGTGCTGCCGAGTCACTTAACTAAATGCCTTGTCACTTTCTGTTTCAGCTGCTCCATTCCACACCAGTGTCTCTCTGTCTCTCTGTGTGCATCTCTCCCTCTGCTCTTCATGAAGGACTGATGCGATGACAGGCATGGTTACGGGTGCCACAGCAGTGTAGCAGTTGTGCCTTTACAGCTCAGGGCATTGGAGTTCAGAGTTCAATTCCAACGTCCTCTGCAAGGAGTTTGTCCATTCCTCCCCATAAACATGTGAATTTTCTATGGATGTTCTGGTTTCCTCCCACAGTCCAAAGACATCCTGGTTAGTAGGTTAATTGGTCATTGTAAATTGCCTTATGGTTACTTACTTACTGACTGCCCATTAAGCCGCTGGCTTTTAGGGAAACAGTGAAGATCCTCAATCTCTGTCTGTCCTTGGCCGTACTCAGATGTAGAAGGATTCTTCATTGCTGTTTCTGTAAGTCTTTTTTTGGCCAGTCACGTTTGTTCACCCTGAGCTGAACCCCCGAACCTGGACCACTCTTTGTCTGGTCGCTAACCTTTGACCTGTTTGGCATGGGTGACCATGCCAAGAGCCAAAGCATAAAGCCATGATTCTAGCCAGCATAGTTCTCCAGGTCATTGAGGCAAGCAAGCCTCCAAACCACGACAAGGTTGTGGTCCTCTAGGAGGGTCCTATGATTAGGCTATCGTTAAATAGGTGGGTTGCTGGATAATGCCGCATGTTGGGTCAGAAGGACCTGTTCCTCCTTGTATCTCTAAATAAATAAATAAACCAGTGAACACATATGAAAGTAGAGATATTATGCTTTAATTATATAGCGAATTTGGGCATACACACCTGGAGTTTTGTACTTACCAGGGTGTTGCCTTGATTGGGGAGAGATCGGATAGGCTGGACTTGTTTTCCCTGGAGCGAAGGAGACCAAGCGGTAACCAGATAGAGGTGTATAAGACTTTGATAGGTATAGTTAGGGTAGATTGTTTCCTATAGTGAAGTAAGTAAAGTTAAATTCATGTATTTTATAAATTTGTTCTCTCTGTATGCACTATGTATTACCTTGAGATTCATATTCTTGCAGATATTTACAGGAAAATAAAGAAATACAATAGAAGTTATGAAAAAATATACATAAATAAAGACTGATAAATGACCAAGATGCAAAAGGAGAGAAATTACACAAATAAAAACTAGAAATAATCCTGAGAACATGAGTTGTAAAATGACCTTGAAAGTGAGTCCATAGGCTGTGGAACCAGTTCTGTGTGGAGGTGAGTGAAGTTATCCACTCTGGTTCAGGAGCCTGATGGTTGTAAGGTAATAACTGTTCCTGAGTCTGGTGATGTGTGACCTGAGGCTTCTGTGCTCCTGCCTATAGGCAGTGGCGATGCTGGATGGCAGGTGTCCTTGATGATGGACGCTGCTATTTTGTGGCAGTGCTCCTTGTAAATGTGCTCAATGGTGGCGAGAGATTTGTCTGTGATGGACTCGGCTGTATCCATTACTCTCTGTAGACTTTTCTGTTTCTGGGCATTGGTGTTTCCATATCAGGCCGTGATGCATCCAGTCAGGCGTCATGCCTTCTTTAAAATGGCACTTACATCCAGGACAGATCCTCTGATGTGATAATGCCAAGGAATTTAAAGCTACTGACCATCTCCATCTCTTGTCCCCAATGAGGACTGGCTCATGGACCTCAGGTTTCCTACTCCTGAACTTGATAATCAGCTTTTGATTTGCTGACATTGAGTGAGAGATTATTGTTGTAGCACCATTCAATCGCATTTTCAATCTCCCTTGATTTGTCACCAATTTGATATAGCAGGGGTATCAATAACAAGAAACATACACTCAGTGGCCACTTCATTGGGTACAGCTGCTCATTAATGCAAATATCTCATCAGCAACTCTGTACATAAACTATGGTCAAGAAGTTCAGTTGTTGTTTAGACCAAACATCAAAATGGGGAAGAAATATGATCTAAGTGAACTAAAGAATGATTGTTGGTGCCAGACTGGGTGGTTTGAGTATTTCAAAACTGCTGATATCCAGAGATTTTCACGCACAAGTCTCTAGAGTTTACAGAGAATGATGCAAAAACAAAAACTTCCAGTGAGCGGCAGTTGGGTGGGTGAAAACACCTTGTTAATGAGAGAGGTCAGAGGAGAATGACTAGATTGGTTAAGCTGTCAGGATGGGGACAGTAACTCCAATAAACGTGTTACAACAGTGGTGTGCAGAAGAGCATCTCTGAATGCACAACACATCGAACCTTGAAGTGAATGGACTACAGCAGCAGAAGACCATGAACATACACCCAGTGGCCACGTTGTTAGGAACAGGAGCTACCTAATAAAATGGCTGCTGAACATTTGTTTAAGTTGAGAGGTAGGAGTTCTGAAAGGAATCTGAGGAGTAAGTTTTTTTACTCAGAAAGTGGTAAATACAATCATAAGGAAGACACAGCAAGGAAGGTTCAGATTGTTACTGAACACTCTGACAAACTTCTGCAGGTGAAAGATTCCTGACTGGTTGCATCATGGTCTGGTATGGCAGAAGGATTGTATACAATCTGCAGAGTAGTGGACTCTGCCCAATACATCACGGGCACATCCCTCCCTCCATCGGTGGTATCTGTAGGAGGTGCTACCTCAACAAGGCAACATCCATCATCAAAGATCCCCACCACTTAGCCTGTGTCATCTTCTCACAGCTGCCATCAGGTAGGAGATACAGAAGCCTGAAGTCTCAAACCACCAGGCTCAAGAACAGCTACCTCCTTTCAACCAGAATGGGAACCAACATCAGGTTTATTATCACCAGCATGTAACTTAGCAGCAGCAGTACAGTATAATACAGAATAACATAGAAAGAGGAAAATAAATAAGTAAATAAATTACAGTAAGTATATATATATGCACATTAAATAGTTAGATTAAAAATAGTGCAAAACAGAAAGAGTATTTAAAAAGTGAGGTGGTGTTCATGGGTTCAATGTCCATTTAGGAATGGGATGGCAGAGGGGAAGAAGCTGTTCCTGAATCACTGAGTGTGTGCCTTCAGGTTTCTGTATCTCCTTCCAATGGTAACAGTGAGAAGAGGGCATGTCCTGGGTGATCAGAGTCCGTAATGATGGACTTTTTTGAGGCACTACTCCTTGAAGATGTCTTGGTTGTTATGAAGGTTAGTACCCATGAAGAAGCTGACTAATTTTACAGCCTTCTGTAGCTTCTTTTGATTCTGTGTCTAACTTAACCCAATCAGTTAAGTTAGACAACCTCTCCTCCTCCACTCTCACCCTGAACACTGATGTGCCTCAAGGCTGTGTGCTGAGCCCTCTTCTGTACTCCCTTTTCACCTATGACTGTGTTCCTGTATATGGTTCCAATTCCATAATCAAGTTCGCAGACGACACCACTGTGGTTGGCCTGATCCAAGGGGATGACGAGACGGCCTACAGGGACGCGGTCCAGCACCTGGCCGCGTGGTGTGCCAACAACAACCTGGCTATTAACACCCAGAAGACCAAGGAGATCATTGTGGACTTCAGGCATGCTAGGAGCCACACTCACATCCCCACCTCCATTAACGGAGCTGTAGTGGAGTGTGTATCAAGCTTCAAATTCCTTGGTGTCCACGCTTCCGAGGATCTCACCTGGTCCCTGAACTCCATCCTGATCAAAAAGGCGCAAGAGCACCTTTATTTCCTGCGGAGCATCAAGAAAACTCACCTCTGTCCCAGGATACTGACGGATTTTTACCGCTGTACCATTGAGAGCATACTCACTAACTGCATCTCAGTGTGGTATGGCAACTGTCCCGTATCGGACCGCAAAGCACTCCAGCATGTGGTGAAAACTGCCCAGCGGATTATCGGCACCCAATTGCCCACCATTGAGAACATCTACCATAAACGCTGCCTGGGCAGGGCGAAAAGCATTATCAGGGATGGATCTCACCCTAACCATGGACTTTTTACTCTCCTCCCATCCGGTAGGCGCTACAGGAGCCTCCGCTCCCGCACCAGCAGGTACAGGAAGAGCTTCTTCCCTGAGGCTGTGACACTGCTGAACCTCTCATCACAGCACTAAGCAGTATTACATTCGTATTGTACTGTCTCAGTACTTTTATATTTGTGTGCTGTAGCACTTACTTTTTATTCACAGTTATTTTGTAAATAACACTATTCTTTGCATTTCTGGTCAGATGCTAAATGCATTTCATTGGCTTTGTATCTGTACTCAGCACAATGTCAATAAAGTTGAATCTAATCTAATCTAATAGCCCTCCCTCCCCATTCCAGACAGTGAGCCATTCAGTTCTTCAACCAAATTGTACAACCCTAATCACTTCAGTTTACCAACACTCTGATCACTTTACACAATAACAGACTTACAGTTTACTAATTATGTTCTTGTAAAAAGTGAGTGTCATTTGTGATTAATTTATGTTTTTCTTGTGAATGTTCTGTATCGAACTACTTTTGTTCTCTTTTTGCACTACTTACTTAGTTACCTGTATGTATTTTTCTTAGTATAATTTATGGTACATCTTACTGTGTGTATTACTTTGAACTGCTGCCACAAACAAAAGAGATTTCACAACATATATCAGTGAAAACAAACCTGATTCTAGTTCAACATTCAAGTTTATTTATCATGTTTACTTAAGACCATCAGACCATAAGATACAGGAGTAGAATTAGGCCATTTGGCCCATCAAGTCTGCTCCGCCATTTCATCATGGCTGATCCAATTCTACTCTCATCCTGGTCTCCTGCCTTTTCCCCGAATCCCATTATGCCTTGACCAATCAAGAATCTATCAACCTCTGTCTTAACTATACATGAAGACTTAGCCTCCATAGCTGCCTATGGAAAAGAATTCTGCAGATTTACTGCCCTCTGACTAAATAAATTCCTCCTCATCTCCATTCTAAAAGGATGCCCCTTTATTTTGAGGCTGTGTCCTTTGGTCTTAGACTCTCTCACCATGGGAAACATCCTCTCAACATCCACTCTATCAAGGCCTTTCACCATTCTCTTCCTTCAGTTAGTCCTGACGAAGGGTCTCGGCCTGAAACGTTGACTGCGCCTCTTCCTATAGATGCTGCTTGGCCTGCTGCGTTCACCAGCAACTTTGATGTATGTTGCTTGAATTTCCAGCATCTGCAGAATTCCTGTTGTTTGCCTTTCACCATTCGATAGGTTTCAATGAGGTTACCCCTCAATCTTCTGAATTCCAACAAATACAGGCCCAGAGCTATCAAACGGTCTTCATATGACAACCCATTCAATCCTGGAATCATTTTCGTGAATCTCCTTTGAACCCTCTCCAGTTTCAGCACATCCTTTCTAAGATAAGAGGCCAAAAACTATTCACTATACTCCAAGTGAGGCCTCACCAGTGCTTTATAAAGTCTCAATATTACATTATTGCTTTTATATTCTTGAAATGAAAGTTAACATTGCAGTTGCCTTCCTCACTGCAGACTCAACCTGCAAATTAACCTTTGGGGAATCTTGTACAAGGACTCCCAGGTCCCTTTGTACCTCAGTTTTTTTTGTTGTTTTTCTCTATTTAGAAAATAGTCAACTCTCATTTTTTCTGCCAAAGTGCGTGACCATACACTTCCCGACACTATATTCTACCTGCCATTTCTTTGTCCATTCTCCTAATCTGTCTAATCCTTCTGTAGCTTCCCTATTTCCTCAAAACTATCTGCCCCTTCGCCTATCTTCATATCATCTACAAACATTACAACAGATTCAGCAATTCCGTCATCCAAACCAATGATACTTAATGCAAGAAGAATTGGCCCCAACACAGACCATTGTGAAACACCATTAGTCACTGACTGGCAGCCAGCCAGAAAAGGCTCCCTTTATTCCCACTCTTTGCCTCCTGCCAATCAGCCACTGCTTTATCCATGCTAGAATCATTCCTGTAACGTCTTGGGCTCGTAGCTTGTTAAGCAGTCTCGTGTATGGCACCTTGTCAAAGGCCTTCTGAAGATCCAATTACACAACATCTACCAGTACTCCTTTGTCTATCCTGCTTGTTATTTCTTCAAAGAATTTTAACAGATTTGACAGGGAAGATTTTCCATTGAGGAAACCATACTGACCCTGACCTATTTTATCATGTGCCTCCAAGTACCATGAGACCCCATCCATAATAATCAATTCAAGCATCTCCCCAACCATTGAGGTCGGACTAACTGGCCTATAATTTCCTTTCTTCTGCCTCTCTCCCTTCTTGAAGAGTGGAATAACATTTGCAATTTTCCAGTCTTCTGGAACCATTCCAGAATCTAATGATTTTTGAAAGATTATTACTAATGCCTCCACAATCTCTTCAACCACCTCTTTCAGAACTCTGGGGTGTGCACCATCCGGTCCAGGTGACTTATCTAACTTCAGACCTTTCAGTTTCCCAAGGATCTTCTCCCTAGTAATGGGAACCCCACATACTTCATCACCCCTGACACTGGAGCTTCCACCATATTGCTAATGTCTTCCACAGTGAAGACTGATGCAAAATACTTACTCAGTTCGTCAGCCATTTCATTTCCTTGTCCCCCATTACTACTCTCCAGCATTGTTTTCCAGTGGTCTAATATCGACTCTTGCCTCTCTTTTACATTTTATGTATCTGAAGAAACTTTTGGTATCCTCTTTAATGTTATTGGCTAACTTAATTTCACATCATGGCATTGGTTGGTGGGGTGGAGATATATGTCTCTGTCAAAGTGTAAGGCGCTCCTTCTCTCCGCTAGCCCGCAGGTCACCCTTGTGCAAGGTGTAGCACCTGCTTAGTCTCCCGATCAGGGTCACGTGAAGCCAGGGGAGCAGGTGGTGGATGGTTGTATGAGCAGCCGGTGCAGATCACAAGTCCTGGTTACGTGACCACTGACGCCAGGCAGACAATCTCTGAAGTATATTGATAATGGCTGGCGTCACCTGTCTTGTAAAGACACTGCCCAGAAGAAGGCAATGGCAAACCATTCCTGTGGAAAAATTTGCCAAGAATACTCATGGTCGTGGAAACACCCATGTCATACGACATGGCACATAACGGTGATGACATCATGGCATACAGTGGATTGCATCATTTTTTGTTAACAACCAACGAACTCAAGGGTGTGCTGGTGGCAGCCCACAAGTGTCACCACACATTCTGGTGCCAACATGCAATGTTCACGATGCTCGGTAGAAGAACACAGAACACAACTACCAATAAAGCAACAGCTTCAAAAACAAGTGTCATTCCATCAATAATACAACTACAAATTCAATTTTTGCACTGCGTTGAATTACTAAAATGAACCTGTGATTGTAATTTCCGCTCAAACGCATTTGCATAGACACATAGGATACGGTGTAGGGGGGAGGGTGAATGCTGAATGTGTTAACCTGGCATTAGTAGAATGGAAAATGCTGGAATCTAAAATAAAAGATGTGATCTAATGTCATGGTGTTTGTTGACAAATGAATGAATCCAAGCATGGAGGGTCAACAAACTCCCATGTTCAGACAGAACCCAGAGTTCATTCACCACAACTCTAACTGTACCTCGGCGTCTTGACCGAGTGACACCGTGAGATGAATCATTCTCGAAACACACAGACAAGGACACAGTGGTGAGTGCTAATCAGGAGTCTGCTTTAAATAATCACTAATAGTTAACTTGAGAAGATTAAGCAGAGAGCAGCAGGACTTAGCGACTCTCGTAAAGACAACAGACAGTAAATACAGGTGCTTGAGAACCCTGAAAGTCCTCATCGCAGAGGCCTGTAAGGCTCATGATAGTACCAAGTCTTGTACCTTCGCCCCAGAGGAAATGTTTTTTTTAGCAGTATACATGTGTATGGTTGAATGACAATAAAGCTGAACTTGACATACTACCCTCCAAGGGGACAATAACTTCATCGTAGGGTTTGGAGGCTCGCGTGCCTCAATGTCCCGGAGGGCTACGTTCACGGGAGATGGCTCCTTGTGCTTATACTCTTGGTAAGGTCACCCATGCCAAACAGGTCAAAGGGTGGAGGCCTGATAAAGAGTGGCCCACCGTGAGACAAATCATTCTCCACAAACACACAAGGACTCCGCTAAGTTGCTAAATGAGAGAGCCCTTTAAATAATCACAGAGTGCGGATAAAACCCATGCCTGTCACAATTAACTTGTCAAGATTAAACAGAAAGCAGCAGGGCTTAATAACTCTAGTTAAGATAACAATTAGTAAATGCAGGTGCTCGAGAAATCTCGTGACATCTAATGATCCATAGAAAATAAATAATAATTGAATTTGATTTTGTATCTAGCAGAGAAAGTGAGGGTTTAGTTATTTAGAGATACAGCATGGAACAGGCCGATCTGAACCTACGAGCTGCACTGCTCAGCAACCCACCTATTTAACCCTAGCCTAATGCAGGACAATTTACAATTATCAATGAACCTACTAACTGGTACACCTTTGGACTGTGGGAGGAAACCAGAGTATCCAGAGGAAACCCACAGGATCACAGGGAGAACATACTAACTCCTTACTCGCCGCGCCAGAACTGAACTCCGGTAGTTGTGTAACGCTAACCACTATGCTTCCGTGGTGCCTGTATCAGGCAGAGGTTCTGATTCAGATCTAATGCTGAGTGCCTGTGATGCTTCTGCAAGTACGCCTTTCATTGCACCTGTACATACATGTACTTGTGGTTGTGACGATAAACTTGACTTTGACTTTGGCTTTGATATCTGAAGTATGGTATGCCCGAGGAATATCATCCAGGCTGGGGATTTCCACATGTTCCTTGCTGAGTTTTGGGGAAGGGCAGACTTTGATCTGCCAGCATTGGTTTAGGCTTGCCTGCTCCCTGGTCTGTGTAGATAATAACTTCTTGATATTTATTGCTTTATTATTTATTATTATTATAGTTTTTGTTTTGTATTTGCACAACTTGTTGTCTATTGCATGTTGACTGTTTGTCCATCTTGTTGTGTGTGGCTTTTCATTGACTTTATTGTGTTTCTTTGTATTTACTGTGAATGCCCACAAGAGAATGAATCTTGGAGCTGTATATGGTGACACAGATGTACTTGGATAATAAATTAACTTTGAGATGTGAACTTTGAAGATAACACGTAAAAATAGTTCAGCCTTCCGTGTCTGAGCCTTCAGCATACTTGTTCCATTTCGCACTCTATCCCAGGCTGTTTCTTTGCTCCGTCAGAGCAGCCTGCTTATCATTCTCATCTCTCTGATCTTTTTTTATACATGAGCATGTGACTTATTTAATTCTGCCCATGGATCAATCAAAGCATTTGCGTGGGCTCAGCCATGTGCAGGCAGGAAACAAGAGACTGCAGATGCTGAAAGCAAAGAACACATACAACACAGAATGGTGCGACACAATACAGGCCCTTCAGCCCACCATCTTGAGCTGACATTTTGACCTACTCTAAGATCAATCAAATCCTTTCATCCCCCATCGCCCTCCATTCTCCTTTTATCACGTGCCCATCGAGGAGTCTCTTAAACGTTGGTAAAGTATCTGCCTCTGACAAGGCATTCCGTGCACGCACCATTCTCTGTGTAAATGTCCTACCTCGAACATCCCCCTATACTTTCCTCCAGTCACCTTAAAATTTATGTCCTCTCATATTAGCCAATACAATAAGTATATATAAATAATTAAATTAAATAAGTCGTGCAAAAAGAGAGGAGGAAAGTTAGTGAATGGGTTCTTTATCCATTCAGAGCACAATTACTTTACAACGCAAGTGATTGCTGTTCGGCAATGTGGCTGCCTGTATGTTCTCCCAGTGACTGTGTGGGTTTCCTCCGGGATAGTTCAGAGCTGTACAGGTTGGTTTAGTGAGCTGTAGGCATGCTACATTGGCACTGCAAGCATGGTGACACTTGTGATCTGGCCTCTGCATATCCTCAGACAGTGTTGGCCATTGACTCAAGTGACACATTTTGTTGTATGCTTCAATACTCTTGACGTACATTTATTTATTTTTTATTGAGACACATCGTGAAAAAGGCCCTTCTGGAACTTCAAGCCACGCTGTCCAGCAATCCCCTGATTTAACCCTTACCTAATCACAGGACAATTTACAATGACCAATTAACCTACCAACTTGTACGTCTTTGCACTGTGGGAGGAAACCGGAGCACCCGGAGGAAACCAGCGTGGTCACGGGGAGAATGTACAACCTTCTTACAGACAGCGCTGGAACTGAACCCTGCATCACTGGTACTGTAAAGCATTCTGCTCACCCTGCCACCCTAAAGTAGTGGTGTGAATACATTTTAAAACCTAATACAACAGGTGTAACCACAAGATTTGCAACTCATTTTTGACTTCTGAAGGACTATACAGTATCATCTGCAGATCCAGCAAGGCCAACTCTTTGTCTACTGAATCACAATTATGTGCTTGATCTCTGATTGCAGATGTAAGAGAGGATGTTAAAGGCTGCTTGAAACTAACCAATACTTCCGGTAATTACTCCCCTCTGTCTCCCCACCTTTGCTTTGCCGCAGTCTGGAGGCCCTCTCACCCCTTTTACTCCTCCACCCTCATTATGTGCCCATCACCTCCCTCTGCTTTCCTCACTTCCTTCCCTTTCTCCCACGGTCCACACTCCTCTCCTACCAGATTCCTCCTTCTTCATCACTTCACCTCTTCCACCTATCACCTCCCAATTTCTTTCTTCATCCCTCCCTCTCCCACACACCCACCTTCCCCCCTCACCTGGTTTCACCTATCACCCACCAGCTCGTACTCTTTTCCCACGTCACCACCTTATTCTGGCTTCGGCCTGCTTTTAAAATTATTATTGTTTTTATTTGCAAAGATTGCCTTCTTTTGCACATTGGTTATTTATCAGTCTTGTTCGTGTATAGTTTTTCCACTGATTCTGTGGTATCCCTTTCTTATACTGTGAATGCCTACAAGAAAATGAATCTCAGGGTAATATATCACGTTCAAGTTTACCGTCATTCAACCATGATTATGTATACTACTAAACAAAATATTGTTCCTCTGGGGCCAACATGCAAAACACAGTACTGTCATGAGCTGTAAACTGTTGTGCTTCTAGGTTTCTCAAGTGCCTGCCGAAGGATTTAGGCGTGAAACATTGATTATACTTTTTTCTATTAGTGCTGCCTGGCCTGCTGAGTTCCTCCAGCATTTTATGTCAGTTGCTTGGATTTCCTGCACCTGTGGATTTTCTCTTGTTGATATTTACTAATTGTTGTATTCAATAGAGTCATTAGCCCTGGTACTTCCTCTTTAATTCTGTCAAGTTAATTGTGACTGGCACGGGTTTTCCACATTCTGGGATTATTTAAAGTGGTCTCTCGTTTACCGCTGTAGTGGAGTCCTTGTGTGTTTGTGGAGAATGATTTGTCTCATGGTGTCACTTGGTTGTGCATCTGATGCTCTGTTGGTATTCCTATGTATAACCTCTCGTTGCCTTCTCTAAACGGGAGTCTGCGTTCCTTCACTCCTGGGTTCAGTCATTACCAGTGCTCACCATGACACAGTCTGCTGTTCTTCCACACCTGGGCTCAGTCATTACCAGCACTCACCGTGACAGAATCTGCCGTTCCTCCACACCTGGGCTCAGCCATTACCAGTGCTCACCATGACACAGTCTGCCGTTCCTCCACACCTGGGTTCAGTCATTACCAGCGCTCACCGTGACAAGTACATACAGTCACATTGATACTAAATTTGCTTTGAACTTTGATCCCCGATGAAGGATCTCAGCGTAAAAAGTCGATGGTTCATTTTCCCTCTGTAGATGCTGCCTAAACTGCTGAGTTCCTCAGCACTTGGTGTGTGTTGCTGATGACAGTGATCGAGTGACCACTGCAACGCTGAACGAGCAGACAGCTTGAAGCCTATCTTACAATAAAGCAGAGTGACACCGTATCCCAGGTGCAGGAGAGCCCTGGCTGTTAAATAGCAGTGAAAGGCTTTCTTTATTCAGCTTGTTTACACCTGAGCTGTGTGATGTGAGTTCAGATCTTCCATAGCACCCTGTTCAAACCCTCCCCTGAATAAAACAGGATTAATATTGATTGTGCTTAATTCCCCGCAAGCATTCCTTGTGGTTTTACATGAGAAGTGATGATTTATGATAAGGGCAAACAAAAGAAAATCTGCAGATGCTGGAAATCCAAGCAACGCCAACAAAATGCTGGAGAAACTCAGCAGGCCAGGCAGCATCTGTAGAAAATAGTACAATCAACACTTCAGGTTGAGACCTTCAGGTAGGTGATGGGTGAAACTGGGAGGGGAGAGGGGTGAAGGAAACAGCTGGGAGTTCGATTGGTGAAAGAGATAAAGGCTAGAGAAGGGGGAATCTGACAGGAGGGGAGAGAAGGCCATGGACTAATGGGAAGGGGAGGAGCACCAGAGGGAGGTGACGGGCAGGTAAGGAGATAAGGTGAGAGAGGGAAATGGAAATGGGGCAATGGTGAAGGAGGGCAATTAACAGTAGTTTGAGAAATCGATTATGATAAGGGGCCTGTTTCAGTTGGAAACTTACCATCTCCAATACATGTGCTACTGTGTGTAGTTAACAGTACCAGCGACCCATTCCCTGGGTCTGTAAGGAGTTTGTACGTACTTGCCATGACCTTGTGGGTTTCCTCCAGATACTCTGGTTTCCTCCCACAGTCCAAAGACATACCGGTTGGTAAGTTAATTAGTCATTGTAAATTGTCCCGTGATTAGGCCAGGATTAAATCAGGCGTTGCCGGGCAGCGCGGTTTGAAGGGCCGGAAAGGCCTATTCCACGCCGTATCTAAAGAAATAAAATAAAATAACATTTTTCAGGGATCTGATTGTTCTGAACAGTGACCCACACAGTGTTTGTGTGGGACAAGAGGCCCTGTCCTTCTCACCTTTGCAAGACTCAAGATTCAAGCTTGTTTATTGCGATTCATCAGTCCAGGAGTGTAAAGGAGAACAGAATGATTATTACTCTGGACCTGAAGCAGCTTAGAAAAACACAATAAATATCAGTATAAAAGCAATCCTGTAAAACACAATGCACAGGTAACCGTAAAGTGGCAGTGAATGGTCGGGTGGGGTGTGGAATGAAGGGTGCTGAGGAGGTGTGGGGGGCAGTGGCTATTGTGGATGTAGTGGTGGTGTGTGCTGTTTGCGATGGGTTAATGGATGGAGGTATTGAAGGCTTGGGAGAACTATGTTTTTTTTAAAGTCTAGTTGTCAGAATTTTCAAATTTGGCCCAAGTGTGAAGAGAGAGAGACTCTGAAGCAGGTCAACTTTAATGAGAACTGTTGGAAAAGAAAAACAATGAACTCCGGGGCACAGGGCCATTAACTAAAACTCTCAAACTGAAAGTTAACACCAATATAGCAGCTGGAAGCAACAACTAAGTACCAAATGAATACCGGTCCTTTCCAGCGTCTGCCGAAACAGTAGTCCTCCTTCCCAGGCAAGGATGAGGGTAAGCAGGGAGCGTAAACGTTGCTTGCTGTGCTTTTGGGCCCAGTGCCAACTAGAATGAAAAGAAGGCTACGTCCACACTAGACCGGATAACTTTGAAAACGCCGGTTTCGCGTAAAAACAATAAGCATCCAAACCAGGTGTTTTTGAAAATACCTCCGTCCACATTAAGACGGGTGTTTGGGCGAATCTCCTCCTACTGGGTGTGCGCAGGACACATCTACAGAAAACAGGTGAAGAGGAAACGGTATACTTGGTGCGCTTTTGCCCAGTTGCAGACTAGAAAAACTTAAAAGGAAATTGCCAAACGACGGACAGCTGTTGGCTCTTGCGCAGGAGGACTTAAAACTAAAAAAACAAATACTGGAGCGTATGGAGGCAACTGACAGGGATTTCACGGACAGTATGACCTGGCTGACGACGAACATTGAAAAACTGACTAACTTTGTTGCAGAGGGGTTTGCAATGATGAGGAATATGATGACTCCCCCCCCCCCGTACTTTTCACCGCCACAATACCAGCCTCACAGCCACTACAGTAGCTACACATACGGACACACAGACCCCCGGGTGGCCCCACCAACATCTTCCCCACTCCCACAGTGGGGTCACCCTGGAAACATTTCCTACAGCCATAGTCTCTTCACTGATGAAAGGGACGACAGATTTTTAAAAAAACTTCCAGTTACCCCGTACACACTACAACGCCCAACTGGCGTTTTCAGATTTAAACACTCTGGAGAGTGTTTTAGAAAAGCTCTGTTTTCGGGGGATGAAAACACCATTTCAGTGTGGACGGAGGGGCAAAAGGAAGAGAAAAAGCTTCAGTTACCGATTTATCCGGTCTAGTGTGGACGTAGCCGAAGGGTTAAATCCCACCATAATGAGATGGTCATTAGCAGGAATGTGCATTCACAAAAGCACGGTTGCCAAAGCTGTTGCACAACCTGTCTGTGGGGCACGTAGCCCCCACAGTAGAGCCCATGGTTGTGACACTAGTGGTCCTGGCATGGATGCTGCATAGCCTCTTCCCTGATGGGAGTGGGACCAGCAATCCGTGAGCAGGGTGGGTGGATCCTTCATGATATTGCTGGCAAACATAAACACAGGAGATTTTGCAGAAGTTGGAAATCCAGAGTAACCATACAAATTGCTAGAGGAACTCAGCAGGTCAGGCAGCAGAAACAGTTAATGTTTCAGACCAGAACCTTTCATCAGAACTGATACTGCTGGCCTTTTTCTGACCCCTTTCTGTGTATATGTTCTTGATGACAGACTGAAACCTTCAAGGTTAAACCAAAAACTGAGCAGCTTGTTGAATTTGGACTGTTTTTATCTACCAGATCCTTTAACATGAACCTTTTCCAATACCTCGGATATATCCAATATAAAAAGGCGGAGGGAACGAGGAGGGACAAGAGGATTTCACACTGGCTATTTGCCGCCCTCCTTCTTTCAGTCCCGATGAAGAGTTGTTCTGGATTCCAGCGTATGCAGCCTCTGGCTTCTCCGTAGAATGTATCGGAATAATTTGGAAGGTATGTAGCTTGGGTGGTTGACGGTTGGGTTGAGTTGTTCTCTGATCTTGGCAATTTACTTGCAAAGGTTTTATCACGACACGAGGAGACACCATCAATGCGTTATTGATCTCCCAGTGGCCACAATCAACAGCACACTGACAACGTCTCCTCGCATGGTGATGAAACGTTTGCAAGTCAATTGCCAAGATTGGAGACCATCTCAGCCCAGATATGAAATGTTATGGGGAAGGAGCATGTGGAGGTTGGCTCCATGGATACAGAGTCGTAAAGCACAGGAGAAGGCCCCATGGCCCATGACATCCATCCTACCAGTTGTACCTGTCCTGATGCAGAGTGTCAAACCAATACATCGACAATTTCTTTACGCCCACAGATGCTGCCCGACCCGTTGAGATCCTGCAGCAGATTATTTGCTGCTCCAGATCCCAGCATCTGAAGTCTTTCGTGTCTGCTGAGCATCTCAAGAGGTGATGCCTCAAGGGGAAATCCACCCTCTTCATCCTGGGCATGCTCTCTCATCACTACCATTAGGGAGTAGGTACGGGAGCCTGAAGACTCACACTCAATGTTTCAGGAACAGCTTCTTCCCCTCTGCTATCAGATTTATGAATGGACATTGAACCATGAACACTTGCTCATTATTCCTTTTTTTTTTGCACAATCTACTTGTTTTTGTAATTTATAGATTTTCATCTTTTTGCACTGTACTGCTGCTGCAAAACAACAAATATCATGTCAGTGCTAAAAAATCTGAATCTGGTTCTGATTCGGAGTCACTCCGATTCCACTTACACACATTAGATCTGGTGCTATCCATACCTCTACCCAACAGTCTACTGTAAACGGCAGGATCCAGGTGGCCACTAACTTCAGTTCGACTTTAATGCAAGAAGCATCATGAACAAAGCGGATGAGCTTAGAGCGTGGATCAGTGCTTGGAGCTATCATGTTGCAGCCATTACAGAGACTCAGATTGCTTGGGGCAGGAATGGCTACTTAGAGTGTCAGGCTTTAGATGTTTCAGAAAGGACAGGGAGGGAGGCAAAAGAGGTGGGGCATGGCACTGTTGATCAGAGATAGTGTCACGGCTGCAGAAAAGCAGAAAGTCATGGAGGGATTGTCCACTGAGTCTCTGTGGGTGGAAGTTAGAAACAGGAAGGGGTCAATAACTCTACTGGCTTTTTTTTAATAGATGACCCAATAGTAACAGGGACATCAAGGAGCAGATAGGGAGACAGATCCTGGAAAGGTGTAATAATAACAGGGTTGTCATGGTGGGAGATTTTAATTTCCCAACTATTGGCATCTCCCTAGAGCAAGGGGTTTAGACTGGGTGGAGTTTATTAAATGTGTTCAGGAAGGTTTCCTGACACAATATGTAGACAAGCCAACAAGAGCAGAGGCTGTACTTGATCTGGTATTGGGAAATGAACCTGGTCAGGTGTTAGGTCTCTCAGTGGGAGAGCATTTTGGAGACAGCGACCACAATTCTATCTCCTTTGCCATAGCACTGGAGAGGGATAGGAAAAGACAAGTTAGGAAAGCGTTTAATTGGAGTAAGGGGAAATATGAAGCCATCAGGCAGGAGCTTGGAAGCATAAGTTGGAAACAGATGTTCTCAGGAAAATGTCCAGCAGCAATGTGGAAAATGTTCAGGGGATATTGGCGTGGAATTGTACATAGGTACATTCCAATGAGACAGGAAAAGCTTGATAGGGTACAGGAACCGTGGTGTTCAAAGGCTGTTGAAAATCTAGTCAAAAAGAAAAGAAACGTTTACAAAAGGTTCAGGGAGCTAGGTAATGATAGAAATCTAGAAGATTATGAGGCTAGCAGGAAGGAGCTTAAGAACGAAATTGGGAGAGCCAGAAGGGGCCATGAGAAGGCCTTGGCAGACAGGATTAAGGAAAACCCCAAGGCATTCTGTAAGTATGTGAAGAGCAAAAGGATAAGACGTGAGAGAATAGGACCAATCAAGTGTGACAGTGGAAAAGTGTGTATGGAACTGGAGGAGATAGCAAAGGTACTGAATGAATATTTTGCTTCAGTATTCACTGCGGTAAAGGACCTTGGCGATTGTGGGGATGACTTGCAGCGGACTGACTTGAGCATATAGACATTAAGGAAGAGGATGTGCTGGAGCTTTTGGAAAGCATCAAGTTGGATAAGTCACTGGGACTGGATGAGATGTACCCCAGGCTACTGTGGGAAGTGAGGGAGGAGATTGCTGAGCCTCTGGTGATGATCTTAGCATCATCGATGGGGACGGGAGAGGTTCCAGAGGATTGGAGGGTTGCAGATGTTGTTCCCTTATTCAAGAAAGGGAGTAGAAATAGCCCAGGAAATTATAGACTAGTGAGTCTTATTTCAGTGGTTGGTAAGTTGATAGTAAAGATCCTGAGAGGCAGGATTTATGAACATTTGGAGAGGCATAATATAATTAGGAATAGTCAGCATGGCTTTATCAAAGGCAGGTCATGCCTTATGAGCCTGATTAAATTTTTTGAGGATGTGACTAGACACATTGATGAAGGTAGAGCAGTAGATGTAGTGTATATGGATTTCAGCAAGGCCTTGTACCCCATCCAAGGCTTATTGAGAAAGTAAGAAGACATGGGATGCAAGGGGACCTTGCTTTGTGGATGCAGAATTGACTTGCCCTCAGAAGACAAAGAGTGGTTGTAGACAGGTCATATTCTGCATGGAGGTCGGTGACCAGTGGTGTGCCTCAGGGGTCTGTTCTGGGACCCCTTCTCTTCATGATTTTTATAAATGACCTGGATGAGGAAGTGGAGGAATTGGTTAGTAAATTTGCTGATGACACAAAGGTTGGGGGTATTGTGGATAATGTGGAGGGCTGTCAGAGGTTACAGCGAGATAGTGATAGGATGCAAAACTGGGCTGAGAAGTGGCAGATGGAGTTCAGCCCAGAAAAGTGTGAGGTGGCTCATTTTGGTAGGTCAAATATGATGGCAGAATATAGCATTAATGGCAGTGTGGAGGATCAGAGGGATCTTGGGGTCCGATTCGATAGGACACTCAAAGCTGCTACACAGGTTGACTCTATGGTTAAGAAGGCATACAGTGCATTGGAAGAGCCAAGAGGTGATGTTACAGCTATATAGGACCCTGGTCAGACCCCACTTGGAGAGCTGTGCTCAGTTCTGGTCACCTCACCGTAGAAAAGATGTGGAAGCCATAGAAAGGGTGCAGAGGAGATTTATAAGGATGTTGCCTGAATTAGGGAGCAGGCCTTATGAGAATAGGCTAAGTGAACTCGGTCTTTTCTCCTTGGATCATGTGGGTAGTTAGAGCCTTTATCCCAGAGCTGAAATGGCTAACAGGAGAGGTTTTAAGGTGCTTGGAAGTAGGTATAGAGGGATGTCAGGGCTAAGTGTTTTACACAGAGAGTGGTGATTGCACGGAATGGGCTGCCAGTGGTGGTGGTGGAGGCAGATACAATAGGGTCTTCTGAGAGACTCCTGGATAGGTACATGGAGCTTAGAAAAATAGAGGGCTATGGTAACCCTAGGTAATTTCTACAATAAGTACATGTTTGGCACAGCATTGGGGGCTGAAGGGCCTGTATTGTGCCATAGGTTTTCTGTTTCTATGTTTCTAACTTCCCTTTCCAATTCTGACATGGCAGTCCATGACTTTCTCTACTGCCATGACACGGGCAAACTCAGGATGGAGGAGCAACACCTCATATTTTACTTGGGTAGCCTCCAGCCTGATGGCAAGAACATCGGTTTCTCTAACATCTGGAAACCTCCCACTCCCCCCCTCCCCTTCATTTTCTATTCCCCATTATGGTTTCCCTCTCACACTTTTACTTCTCTACACCTGCCAATCACCCCCTTCTGTGTCCCATCCTCCTCCCCTTTCTCCCATGGTCCCCTCTCCTCTCCTATCAGGCTCCTCCTTCTTCAGCCCTTTAGCTCTTCCACCTATCCCCTCCCAGCTTCTGACTTCACCCCCCCTCCCCCACTTTCCCCCTCACCTGGTCTCACCTATCACTTGCCTGCTTGTACTGTTCTGCCCCTCCCCCTCCCATCCACCTTCTTATTCTGGCTCCTGTCCTCTTCCTTTCCAGTCCTGATGAAGGATCTTGGCCCGAAGCATCGACTGTTTATTCCTCTCCGTAGATGGTGCCTGATCTGTTGAGTTCCTCCAGCATTATATGTGTGTTACTCTGGATTTCCAGCATCTGCGGAACCTTTCGTGTTTACGGGCATTCAACGCTGTGAAATTCTATGATGCTGGGTAATTATGACTTAAGCAATACAGAATGTACTGCCCAACGGCTTCTATTATTCCTTGACTGAAAAGGAATGAGAATTATGTTACAGGAACAATTCAGAATCGAATGCCAGGCTAAAACCTTCCACTGTGAGGTGGAATTTGGCTTCTAAGAGAGGACTGTATTGTATTCCATTAATGTGGAATTCAAAGAGCCAGCAGACTTCATTGGCAGCTGAAACATTGTGGTTTACGATAAGACCATTAGACATAGGAGACAAATTAGGCCATTCAGCCCATCAAGTCTGTTCCGCCATTCCTCATCCCATTCTGCATGACAAGTAGAATTCCAGAATAGTCCAAGGAAAAAAGAACAGGGAGACAGGGTGCTAAAGTATGGAACTGAGGGAGGATCAAAGGGTTACTATGTGCATAAACCCTTGAAAGAGCATGATCTACTGGCTTTTTGGGCTACGTGGACGTTCAGTTGTTCACTTGGTTCGGCTGTGGCATTCATGTCTCTGAAGAGAGGGTACAATCTCTAACAGGCAACACACACAAAATGCTGGAGGATCTCAGCAGGTTAGGCAGCATCTATAGAGGGATATAAGCAGTCAACAATAAGGGCCAGGACACTTGGTCAGGACAGAGGTCCTCCATTTACTGCTGCCAACCTCATGGTTTCCAGACACAGCACTGCTTGTTTCTACTCCTTACACACGATCCAAGAACTTGACTGTCCCAGTAGGCCCATTGCTTCTGCCTGCTCCTGCACTACTGAATTCCTGTTCACATATCTCAACTCCATTTTGTGCCGTCTGGTTCCGTCCCTTCCGTCCTTGGGTGCTCTCAATCAGGTCAATTGCTTTTAAGTTTCCCGGCCCTGATTACCTCTTTTTTAATGAGCCCTGATGAAGTGCCTGAGCACAAAATATCAACTGATTTCTTCCATCCATAGATGCTGCCTCCCTTGCTGAGTTTCTCCAGCATTTTGTGTGTTTTGCTCAAGATTTCCAGCATCTGTAGAATCTAAGCACATCTTTCCCTCCCCCGCTCTCTCTGCTTTCCGCAGGGATCTCTCCCTACGCGACTCCCTTGTCCATTCGTACCCCCCATCCCTCCCCACTGATCTCCCTCCTGGCACTTATCCTTGTAAGCGGAACAAGTGCTACACATGCCCTTACACTTCCTCCCTTACCACCATTCAGGGCCCCAAACAGTCCTTCCTGGTGAGGCGACACTTCACTTGTGAGTTGGCTGGGGTGATATACTGCGTCCGGTGCTCCCGATGTGGCCTTTTATATATTGGCGAGACCCGACGCAGACTGGGAGACTGCTTTGCTGAACACCTATGCTCTGTCCACCAGAGAAAGCAGGATCTCCCAGTGGCCACACATTTTAATTCCACATCCCATTCCCATTCTGACATATCTATCCACGGCCTCCTCTACTGTAAAGATGAAGCCACACTCAGGTTGGAGGAACAACACCTTATATTCCGTCTGGGTAGCCTCCAACCTGATGGCATGAACATCTACTTCTCTAACTTCCGCCTATGCCCCACCTCCCCCTCGTACCCCATCCGTTATTTATTTTTATACACACATTCTTTCTCTCACTCTCCTTTTTCTCCCTCTGTCCCTCTGAATATACCCCTTGCCCATCCTCTGGGTCCTCCCCCCCACCACCTTGTCGTTCTTTCCGGACCTCCTGTCCCATGATCCTCTCGTATCCCTTTTGCCAATCACCTGTCCAGCTCTTGGCTCCATCCCTCCCACTCCTGTCTTCTCCTATCATTTTGGATCTCCCCCTCCCCCTCCCCCTCCAACTTTCAAATCTCTTACTCACTCATCGTTCAGTTAGTTCTGACGAAGGGTCTCGGCCTGAAACGTCGACTGTACCTCTTCCTAGAGATGCTGCCTGGCCTGCTGCGTTCACCAGCAACTTTGATGTGTGTTGCTTGAATTTCCAGCATCTGCAGAATTCCTGTTGTTTTTATCTGTAGAATCTCTTGTGTTTTTGGGAAGCTGCACTGATCTGTTTCAGGAGCATTGTTAAGATCTCACCTGTCCCACAATTTTTTTCACCCACTACAAAAAGAAGAAGGTTCAGGAGCATCAGGGCTAGGATTGTCAGAATGGGTGATAGATTCTTCCCTCAGGCTGTGAGAATAGTGAATACCCTACCACCACCAAGGTCTCGTCACCAGGATAGCAAACTGTTTACCGTTTACTGTAATGTTTACTTGTTCTGCGCACTACATGCATTTTGAATTATAATTTATTAACTTTTTTGTGGTAATAGTTTCTTTATATTCTGTGTGATATACGCTTTGTGGGTGTACCACGGTCTGGAGGAACACTGTTTCATTGGGTTGTGTATATGTACAGTCAGATTACAATAAACTTGAACTTGGAGTGGACTTCTCTGCAGAAGGTGGGGAACCTCTGGAATTCCCTGCCCCAGGCAGGTGTGGAAGCTGGATTACTGGAGATAAATTAAAAGGAGATAGGTGTATTTTTGAATGACTTGGGTATGGAGGTGTATCGGGAACAGAGGAGAATATAAACAATATAAGTAAGGGTGTTAAGGAATGTTGACTTGAGCGTCTTTGGTGACAAACTAATTCTCCTCCAACTCCTAATGAAATATAGCTGCTGTCACGCCTTTGTTGTAATTGCATCAATTTGTGGGTCCAGCACAGATCCTCAGAGATGTTGACATCTACTTCCCTAATGAGGTCTGATGTATGTTTCTTCGTCTTCCCCTTCCTGAAGTCCACAATCAATTCCTTGGTCTTACTGATGTTAAGTGCAAGATTATTGCTACAAAACCACTCAACCAGCTGATCTATCTCGCTCCTCTATGCCTCCTCATCCACATCTGAAGTTCTGCCAATGATAGTGGTATCATCGACAGAATTATAAATAGCATTTGAACTGTGCCCAGCCACACAATCATGGATGTAGAGAGAGTAGAGCAGTGGGCTAAGCACGCATCCTTGAGATGTGCCAGTGTTCATTTTCAGAGAGGAGAAGATGTTTTTTACCAATCTGTACTGACTGTGATCTCCTGGTGTGGAAATCAAGTATCCAGCTGCAGAGGGAGGTACAGAGGTCCAGGTTTTGGAGCCTGTTAGATAGAACTGATGGTTGAATGCTGAGCTGTAGTTAAAAAAAGCAGCCTGATGTAGGTATTATTATTGTCCAGGTGATCCAAGGCCAAGTGGAGAGTCAGTGAGATTGCATCCTCTGTAAACCTGTTGTGGTGATAGGCAGATAGATTGTGGTGATAGTCCAAGTTCTTGCTTTGGCAGGAGATGATTCTAGCCATGACCAGCCTCTCAAAGCACTTCATCTCAGTAGATGTGAGTGTCACTCGGTGATAGTCATTGAGGCAGCTCACCCTGCTCTTCGTGGACACTGGTAAGATTATCGCCTTTTTGAGGCCGATGGAAATCTTCGGCTGCAGCAGTGAAACTGCGAATACTGTCCTTGGACACTCGCCTGGTTGGTTGGCACAAGTCTCCTGTGTCACCATCAGTGCCTTGCGAGGGTTAACCCTCTTGAAGGACATTCTGACGTCAGCCTCCATGACAGATTACAGGATCACCAGATGCTGCAGAAACTTGCACAGGTGTAGTTTTATTCTCCCTTTCAAAGCTACATAAAAGGTGTTGAGCTGATCTGGGTTGCATCTTGTAGGCAGTAGTGGCCTGCAAATTCTGCTAGAGCTGACGCCCATCTGATTCCATCTCTAACCTCAATCAGAATTGTCTTTTTTCATCCTTAAAGCAGCCTTCCATAGGTTGTTCCTGGACTTCTTGTACAGTTCTGGATCACCAGTCTTGAATCCCACAGACCTAGCCCTCAGCAGACTATGAATCCCCTGGTTCATCCACTGCTGTGGAAGGCACACACTCATAGGGTGGGTTAAAAGGTCGACACAACAGTGTTGGCCAAAGTGGCTGTACTGAAGTGTATCGTTCTATGTTCCATAACATGGAAGTATTCTGCAGATGCTGGAAATCCAGAGCAACCCACGCAAAATGCTGGAGAAACTCGGCAGGTTATGCAGCATCTGTGGAGGGGAATAAACAGTCAATGTTTTGGATCGAGCCCCTTCATCAGGTCTGACTAAATAAGTCTATGAATTCCCGCAGTGGGTATATGGGAGTGTTTAGATAATCCGCTGGCAGCTTCACTCTAAAAAAAACCTCAGAGCGACTATGCCTAAATCCTCATTGCTGAGCTATTTCCTGACATACTCGGTTATTGTGGAATCAAATTGACTAAACTCACATCCAGGGCCAAGACCAACACAGCACACCAAACACGCATCAATTTTAACCATCCATGACAGTAGCTGAAAGCAATATTTTTCTTTTTGAATTTAATAATTGGATGACTGCATAAAGATAGGAATTCTTTTCTATGAGGAACCTTGCTTGAAAGGGCTGCTTACTTGAAAGCGAGAAAGGGACTTCCAGAAGGTTTCTATTCAAAGTCGAGTTGGATCTGGTAATCTTCCAGCAGTGAAAGCAGAGACACAGGAGCTTCTGTAGGTGCCGGAGATCTTGAGCAACACACAAAAAATGCTGGAGGAACTCAGCAGGTCAGGCAGCATCTCTGGAGAGAAATAAACAGCAAATGTTTCGGTCTGAGGCCCTTCATCAGGACTGGAAAGGAAGGGTGAAGAAGCCAGAATAATAAGGTGGGGGTGGGTTGGGATGGGAGAGGAAGGAGTACAAGCTGGCAGGTGATAGGCAAGACCGGGGGAGGAGGGAGGTGAGTGAGCAGAGGAGGGGGGATAAAGTAAGAAGCTGGGAGAGGATAGGTGGAAGAGGTAAAGGGTTGAAAAGAAGGAGACCTTTTGTCAGGATTTCCAACAGAGAAACACTTCCAAACCTAGAGGAATCATAGGGTATGAGCTCATTGCTTCCTGAAATTCACAATACGAGTAGATAGGGTGATAAAGGTGTATGGCACGCTGGTCTTGATTTGTCAGGACATTGAGTTTCAACATTGGAAAGACATGTTACAGCTATATAAAACTTCTGTTCCTCCCACTGAACTTAGTACCTAACACAAACTCTGTGTCCTAACCAGAGCCTCTGTTGCTCCAAGTGGGAAGCCAGACTGTTCACAATCCCTTGTCTCACCTGACCACAGATCTGCTCTGGACTATATCTCTGGATCCTCACTTGTTGTCTGTAAGGAGTTTGTGTGTTCTCTTTGTGACCAAATGGGTTTTCTCCACATTCCAAAGACAAACGGTTAGAATTAGTGAGTCGTAGACGTCCTGCACTGGTGCTGGAAGTGTGATGACACTTGTGGGCTTTCACCAGCACAATCCCCTCTGATTTGATTTGACACCAACGACGCAGTTCACTGTATGTTTCGATGCACGTGTGACAATTAAAGCTAATCCTTATGGAGCTGCCTGACTCTGATCTCTGATAACACCAGGTTAGCTGTTCCAACACACTTCCCACCACCCTCCCTTGTTCTGCAAAAATGAAGACACAAAACACAGCTGCTAGCATGCTAACCAGCATCACCTCTCGTTCACCCAGCACCCCTGAGATTGCTGACTGACACTAGATCTCGGTTACGCAATAACGCAAGCTTTAAAATCCTTGCCTTCATTCATTCAATCATTCTCATTCTCTCTCTCTCTCTCTCTCTCTCTCTCTCTCTCTCTCTCTCTCTCTCTCTCTCTCTCTCTCTCTCTCCCCCCCCTCTCTCTCTCTCTCTCCTCTCTCTCCTCTCTGTCCTCTCTCTCTCTCTCTCTCTTTCATCTCCTCCAGCCCCACAATCCTCTTCAGTCTTCCAAATATGGCTGTAAGTCAAGAGCTTCCTGAAAGTGTCTAGACAAATAGCTAGGTGGTTTAGAAGGCATATAGCATGCCTGCCCTCATTGCCCGGGCATTGAATATAATAGTCACATTGTAAAGCCTCATTTAGAGTATTGTGTGCGATTGAGATTATAGACTTGGATTTTCAGAAGTCCTTTGACAGGGTACCGTGCACAAGGCTGCGAAACAAGATAAGAGTCTGTGGTACTTGCATGGGCAGAAGAACGGCTGTCTGGCATGAGCCAGAGAGTGGGGATAAAGGGGCCTTGTCGGGGTGGCTGCCGATGACTGGTGGAGTTCTGCATGGGTCAGTATGCAGACCACAACGTTTTACATTTCACCTTACACATGAATAATCTGGATGATTGATGGCATTGAGGCCAAATTTTCAGATTAGATTATGAGGACACATAGTCCTTTTTTATTGCATGCATTAAGAAATGATACAATATTCCTCCGGTGTGATATCACAGAAACACAAGACAAATCAAGACTGAAAAACTGACAAAAACCACATAATTATAACATACAGTTACAACAGTGCAAGCAATACCGTAATTTGATGAAGAACAGGCCATGGGCACGGTAAAAAAAAGTTCAAAGTCTCTCGAAAGTCCCATCATCTCACACAGACGGTAGAAGGAAGAAAACTCTCCCTGCCATGAGCTTCCAGTGCTGCAAACTTGCCGATACAGCATCCTGGAAGCACCGGACCACAGTCCGACTCTGAGTTGTCTGAAAACTTCGAGCCTCCGACACCGAGCACCGAGCACCATCTCTGCCGAGCACTTCGACCCTGGCCCCGGTCGCCAGCAACAGGCAAAGCCGAGGATTTGGGGCCTTCTCTCTGGAGATTCTCGATCGCACAGTAGCAGCGGCAGCGAACCGGGCATTTCAGAAGTTTCTCCAGATGTTCCTCTGTGCTTCTCACGACTGTCTCCATCAAATCAGAATTGTGCACGGCACCCTATTTGACAAATACGATATCATTTCACCGGAGAGGCCACGCGCGCTGCGTCGCGCCATCTTCTCCTCCCGCCTCCTGGTACCAAATTGTGGACTGCTTTGCTAGCACTAGAAGTATGGGACACTTTCAGGCTGCCTCCAGCACATCTTTGGACTGTGTTGGTCATTGACACAGATGGCGCGTCTCACTGTATGTTTTGATGTTCCGCTGTACACGTGACACTTCTCCGAGGATTGTCATCTTATGCTAGTGAAGAGGCGTTGTGAGATCCCGAGAGTGATGCCGTCTGGAGTTTAGCTCCTGGTAGGGTGGCCCTTGCCAGTAAGGTCAAGGAAGAGAATCCAGACAGAGAGCAATCCACCCGAGACCTCACTGGAGGAGCTGGTGGAAGACGATGACACCTCTGGACGCTGACCCCGATCTGTCAAGGATTGTGTGGTGGCTGCCCATGCATCGACCTCCCCTTGTTAAACGAAGTTACACACAGAAATCCACCCTTATATCCCAAAATATGAGAATCCCGGATCGGCCTCTACAACCACCTGAGGACCCACCAATACACAACAACCCCTCAGGAAAACATCATACTCCACTCGAGTGATCGCACTGTGTACAAACAACAAATGAAGCTAATCTTTAAAATCTTCAATCTTTAAATTAATGTAAGAGATGTGCAGTCATTATTTAAGGTGCGGGATCCAGAGGTCCCTGAGGCAGATTATTTATTTGTCCTCACCTGCACATCTCTAGATTTTATGCGGGTGAGATCAGTACAGGATGTTTTCTTCCTGTGTACATAACCTGGGGTCTTGTCAAAACTGATTTCAATTGAGTAATCTACCTGAAGAAATTGCTTAATGTATGATGGTTATCAAGCCACACTAGGGCCTGCAGCTTTTAGCTTCAAAATTATCAACTACAGAATGAATTAGAATCAGAATTAGGTTGATTATCACTGACATATGGCGTCAAATTAGTTCTTTTGCAGCAGCAGTACAGTACGATGGTTCCTTAAGGTTGTTATAGCCGGGGGTGGTAATGGGGACATATCAGCTCCCACTACCTACTAAATGCTCCCAATGGTGTGCCTCTCAAATAGCCTCTGACAGCCAAGTCCAACTCAATCCAGTGTGGTTTAGCTGCTTAACCCATGGAACAGTTTCAATCTCAGAAGAGGCAAAGGTGAGTTACTGGCACCTTAAAACCAGTCGCTTTGGGCAGATGGGGCTCATCAGCTGTGGTTGGCAGCTCACCTAGGAGAAGGAAAACTCTGATCTACTCAGGGGGAAGGCTTTAGCAGTAAACCTCGAGGGAAGATCTGCAGCTGGAGGCCCTGAGGCAGACCTACGTTGAGCTCAGTGCTGACTGGCAACTCCTGCAACGCTGCTGGTGCCGAGCAGCACCAGCCTCTGCCTTTGAATCCCTTTGGATTCGCCAGCTGGGTGGAGGGGGGAGCCTGCTACATCGGCGACAGCTTGCTCTCCATAGCGTACTGCCCAGGCTTGCGAATCGCATAGACGGCTGGGACGCAGCTTCCATGGTCAACCCTGACCAACAGAGAGCCTCAGTGACAGTGCAAAACTGAGAGAAGTACAAATATAAACAAAGAGTGCAAAAGGCAGAAGTGGGTCCGTCTACACTGGAACTGGAGACAGTGATCCACTGTTATATTAGTTCACCGTTAACCCTGGACGTAAGCTGCTTTCTGGTCCAGTCATAGACCTGTGCATTGCCAGAACTCTAGGATTATTATTATTTCGCACAGTGCTGAAGAATTGATGTATAATTTATGTTTAGTGTACCTACATGCCTGCGATGTTGTTACAGGCGAGTTTTTCATTGTATCTGTAACTCACTGTACCTGCGCATACGTCAATAAACGCATCTTGACTCAAAAACACAAAAGATTCTCCACATGCTGGAAATCTTGAGCAACTGGATTCATTTCAAGAGGCCTAGAATACAAAGGCAAGGATGCAATGCTGAGGCTTCATTAGGGAATTGGTCAGACCACACTTGGAGTACTGCCAGCAGTTTTGGGCCTCTTACCAAAGAAAGGATGTGCTGGCGTTGTACAGACTGCAGAGGAGGTTCACAAGCATTATCCCAGGAATGAAAGGGTTAATATCTGAGGAGTGTTTTATGGCTCCTAGCCTGTACTTACTGGAATTTAGAAGAATAAGGTGGGGGATCTGATTGAAAACTATCAAATATTGAAAGGTCTGGATAGATTGGATGTGGAGAGAATGTTTCCTATAGTGGGGGAGTCCAGGACCGGAGCGAACAGCCTCTGAATTGAGGCACGTCCATTTAGAACAGAGGTGAGAAAACATTTCTTTAGCCAGAAGGTAGGAATCTGTGGAATTCTTTGCCATAGACAACTGTGCGGTCCAAATCACTGGGTATATTTAAAGCAGAGGTTGATAGGTTCTTCATTAATCAGGGTGTCAAAGGTTACGGGTAGAAAGTAGTAGAATGGCGTTGAGAGGTAATAAGTCATCCATGATGTACTGGCAGAGCACACTCGATGGGCCAAATAGCCCAATTCTACTCCTAGGTCTTATCATCTTATGGTGTTATGGTCAACACACACAAAATGCTGAAGGAGATCAGTAAGTCAGGCAGCATCTATGGAAAGGAATAAACAGTCGACATTTCGGGCCGAGATGTGAGAGATGCATGAATATGCACTGATGGGTAAGATGTGTTCATCAGTCCTAATGAAAGGTCTAAACTTAAAAGTCGACTGTTTATTCCCTTCCATAGATACTGCTTCACCTGCTGAGTTCCTCTGGCATCTTGTGCGTGTGACTTGACTCGAGACTGGCAGAATGAAGAATCTTGTTAATCACTCTTCGCTGATGACAAATGTAGGTGAAAAGTCATAGGAACTCCGATAATAATTATCCATTTCCTGTTGTTTTGAAACAACTTCCCTTATGATTGAGAAAGTGGGGAACAAAGAGATGTTTGACAACAGCTGGATTGGACTTAGATGTGGGAAGTCTTGTGTGGTAAACTTTACAAATACCTCCAATTCCTGCCAGCCTTACACATCCGATTCAAAGAAGCTTGCTATGAATTGGTTGCAGGCCCTGTTACAAACTCTGGACTCCCTGTGTTCGTTTTAATTGGAGTTCTTGGGAAAAGTCACAAGGAAGAATGACATTGTGATTATGTTACCAGAGAATTTCAGAGCCCTCGTCTGAAGATCCAGAGACACAAGTTCAAGCCCAGTCTCATCTTCTGCAAAATTTAAATTCAGATCCTTTAATGAGGATGTGATTCAAACTGTGTTCATTTCTGATTATTTCACTGCAGGAAGCACATGGAAGCTTTAGAGAAGGTGCAGAGGACATTAACCAGGATGCTGCCTGGATTAGAGAGCATGTCTTATGAGGAAAGGTCGAGTGAGTGAAGGTTTTTCTCTTTGGAGTGAAGAAGGATGAAAAATGACTTGATAGAGGTGCAAGATGATAGGAGGCATAGATCCAGGGGACAGCCAGAGACTTTTACCCAGGGAAGAAATGGCTAATACAAGGGGGCATAATTTTAAGGTAATTCATCATCATCATGATCATCACCATTATTCCCATGTCATGTGACCTGGGCGATCATGGTCTTCCATCTGTCTTTAATCTGAAAAGTCCTAATAAGCTCTCCAAAACTTTTGCCTGTCCATCCCTTGATGTAACCCATGAATGTCATGAGCTGTCGACCGTGAGCTCCATTAATTTTTCCTGTCACTGCAAGATGTTCCAGCTTCTCTTTCCTCAGTACATATCCCAGAAATTCCAGGGGGAAAGACATCCAGATCCTCTGGCTGATGAGAAATTTCTGGGTGTTGAAATTAGCATAGCATTCTACAGTCTGTGAGAATTAGGGGTGACCTTAAAGGTTAGAAGGAATCTTTTCTAATTGCTCTATAAAAGCCTGGCTGGACAACACCTGCTGAGGGACTGTTTATTCCACTCCATAGATGCAGCCTGACCTGCTGAGTCTCTCAAGCATTTTGTGCGTGTGGCCTGGCAGTATTGTGTTCAGTTCTGCTCACCTCATTACAAGAAGGACGCAGAAGATTTAGAGAGGGCACGAATGAGATTTGCCAAGATGCCTCCTGGATTGGAGAGCAGGCCTTATGAGGAAAGGTTGAGTGAGCTGAAGCTTTTCTCTTCGGAGCACATGTGTGTAATATGATAAGGGGCATAGATAGAGTGGAAAGTCAGCACTTCTTCCCAGGGCAGCAATGGCTAACGCAAGGGGGCATCATTTTAAGGTGATTGGAGGAAAGTATAGGAGGGATTCAGAAGTAGAGTTTTTTTTTAATACAGCAAATGGTAAGTGCATGAAATCCCTGCCAGGGGTAGTGGTGGAGGCAGATACTTTAGGGGCATTTCAGGGATGCAGGTTAGGCACATGGATGATAGAAAATGGAGGGCTATGTAGGAGGGAAGGGTTTGATTAATCTTGGAGTAGGTTAAAATTTCCGCACAACATCATGGGCTGAAAGACCTGTATTGTCATGTAGTGTTCTGTTTGATGTCCTATAATCTTTTGATACTTAATATTCAAAGCACTTACCAGTCTTATCAAAGTATGTTATTAAACAAGAATTGACCTGGGGTCAATTATAAACAGAAGAGATTCTGTAGATGCTGGACATCCAGAGAAACACGTACACAATGTTGGAGGAACTCAGCAGGTCAGGCAGCATCTATGGAAATGAATAAACAGTCAACTTTTCAGGCTGAGACCCTTCTTCAGGACGGGAAAGGAAGGGGGAAGATACCAGAATAAAAAGATGGGGGGGGGGCAGAAGAGGAAGGAGGATAGCTAGAAAGAGATATGTGAAGACAGGTGGGTGGGAAAGGTAAAGGACTGGAGAGGAAGGAATTTGATAGGAGAGGAGCGTGGACCATGGGAGAAAGGCATGGAGGAGGGCATCGGGGGAGGTGATGGGTGGGTGAGAAGAGGTGAGAATCCAGAGTGGGGAATAGAATAAGAAGGGATGGTGAGGAAGGAGAAGTCAATGTTCATGCCATCAGTTTGGAGACTACCCAGTTGGAATACAAGATGTTGCTCCTCCACCCTGAGGGAGGCCTCATCATGGCACAAGAGGAGGCCATGGACCAACATGCCTGAATGGGAATGGGAGTAACCTGGGGTTAATGTTTACATTTAGCCATTTTATGTTACCAATTACAATTCCAATTTCCAATTCCCAAGCCTTTTCAAAGTCTCCAGCAGCTTATACTTATCTAAGGACATAAGGAAGGAGGGAATGAGTCAGCTAGCTATGGGGAGAAGGCAGGAGATTGAGGCTGAGAGACATTTGGATCAGCCATGAAGAAATGGTGGAGCAGGCTCAATGGGCCAAATGGCCCAGCTCTGCTTCTATATGGTCTCATGGTCTTTATGGGAAAGGAGTACAAGGTTGTCACAGGAGGATAACTGGTAAATTGGATTATTGTAGTTACATGTCCTGAGGAATAGAGAGAAACATTGTTTTACATGACACGTTATCTCATCACATCGATACATTGAAGTAGTGCATGGAAAAACTAACAGGGTGCAGAAGACAAGAGATTCTGTAGATGCTGGAAATCCAGAGTAACACATAGAAAATGCTGAAGGAATTTCCCATCCCCTTGTCCCTCTCTCATGTTACCTCCTTGTCCGCCCATCACCTCCCTCTGGTACTCCTTGCCCCCCCCCCGCCCACCCCACCTTTCTTCTTTCTTCCATGGCCTTCTGTCTCTTTCACCAATGAACTTCCCCGCTCTTTCCTTCATCCATCCCCCTCCAAGTTTCACCTATTGCCTGGCATTTCTCTCTCCCCTCCCCTCACCTTTCAAATCTCCTCTTCAGCTTTTTTTTCTCCAGTCCTGACGAAGGATCTCGGCCCAAGACGTTGACTGTACATTTTCCCCCAATAAATGCTGCCTGGCCTGCTGAGTTCCTCCAGCATTTTGTGTGTGTTGCTCGGATTTCCAGCATCTGCAGACTTTTTCTTGTTTGTGAGCTGAAGGAATCAGGACCTGATTAAGGATCTCAGCCCGAAACGTCGACTGGTTATTCCTCTCCAAAGATGCTGCCTGACCTGCTGAGTTCCTCTAACAGAATAAAGAGTTACAGATACAACAGTTCCAGAGAAAGTGCAGAGCGGGTAGACAATATGGTGCAAGGCCATGATGAGGTAGATTGTGAGGTCATGAGTCTATCTCGTAATCCTAGGGGACTGTTCAATTGTCTTATGCAGAAGTGGAGAAGATGTCCTTGAGTCTGGTAGTATGTGCTTTCAGACTCTTGATAGAGGTATACAAAATTGTGAGGGTATGGAAAGGGTAAATGCAAGCTGGCTTTTTCCACTGAGGGTGGCTAAGACTAGAACTAAGGGTCATAGGTTACGGGTGAAAGGTGAAACCTTTAAGGGGGACCTGAGCGGGAACTTTTTCACTCAGAGTCTGGAACGAGTGGAAGTGGAAGTGGTGGATGTGGGTTTGATTGCAACATTTAAGAGATACTCGGATAAGTACATGGATGGGCGGGATACAGAGGGCTATGGTCCAGGTGTGGTTGATGTGACTAGGCCGAATAACCATTTGTTGCAGACTAGATGGGACAAAGGGCCTGTTTATGTGCAGTAGTGCTCTATGACTCTATCTGTATGGATGGCATACAAAGCAAAGATTTTTATTTTACCTCTGGTGAATTATATCTTCCCTGTAGATAGATGACCAGAAGTACACAATGCTTCAAATTCAAATGGTGCTACTTCTTGACCGGGGGGTGACCAGCAGGCTAGTGGAGGGAAGGAGTGCCTTACACCTCCTACGGTGGAGATGTATATCCACCGGGCCACCCATTGTACCCAAGGTATGGAACTCAATGCACTTGGAACTTAAAAGCTTTGTCAAGATGTTTTTTGTAGAAATTGAAGACAAAAGAATAATCTTTGTTATTCAAGGCATTGGATTCAAGAGTCAAGAAGTAACATTGCAATTTATAAATCTCTGGTTAGGCTACATGTGGAATATTGCATCATTTCTGGTTGCCAGAAAAGAAAATATGTTTTGTTTTTTTAATTAGAGATACAGCACAGCAACAGGCCCTTACAGTCAACTGAGTGCACACCTCCCAACTACACCCATGTGATCGATTAAAGTACTAACCCACACATCTTTGAGCACCCAGAAGAAACCTATACGGCCATGACGAGAACATGCAAACTTCTTACAGACAGGGGCTGGAATTGAACCCAGGTGGTTGGTGCTGTAATTTATTTTTCTATTGAATGCAATCGTGAACAAGAGCCAGATCAGAAACGCTGATCAAGTCAACTAGTTCCCAAAGAGAACTCTGATAGGCCAGTCAGATGGTTCACTACTGCTCAGTGCTAGAACACAAAAAAATCATATGTACAATTAAGAAACATTACAAAATAGTAGAAATACTGGAGTCATGATGAAGTCTGCTGGAGAGAGACATTTATACACATGCATAATTCAAAGAGATTGAAGGATAAGTTTGCAGGGTGACAAAACGTGGCAGGAGCACTTGGGACTCTTATAGCGTGACACTATCTGCTACACTACGATGCTGCCCCAGCATAGCGTGTGGAGGCTTTGGAGAGGGTGCAGAAGAGGTTCACAAGGGTACTGCTTAGATTGGATAGGATATGTTATAATGAGAGGCCCGACAGACTAGAGATGTTTTCTCTGGAGCGGCAGAGGCTGAGAGGAGACCTGAGAGAAGCTATAAAATTATGAAAATTCAGCTCTTCCCCCAGGGTCAAACTGTGTAATACTAGAGGGCATGCGTTTAACGTGAGAGGGGTCAAGTTCAAAGAAGAAATGCAGACAGCGGTACGTGTGCCAGGAATTTGCAGCCTGGGGTGGTGGTGGAGGTGAATGAGGCCTTTAACGGGCCTTTGAGTGCATGAATATGTAGGGAACAGAAGGGTGTGGACTATGTCAAGGCAGAAGAGATTAGATGTCATTAACTTGACACAACACTGTGGGCCAAAGGGTCTGTTCCTGTTCTTGTGCTGTTCTATGTTCTAAATTCTATGTTTTACATTCTAGGTTCTGTGTGCTGTCTTCTGTGGTGTATGTTCTATAAACCATAAAACAAAATGTCAACAAAATAGAGAGAGAACAGAGGAGATTTACTACAATGTTACCTGGGTTTCGGCACCTGAGTTACAGAGAAAAGTTGGACAAGTTGGGTCTTTATTCTTTGGACCGTAGAAGGTTGAGGGGGGACTTGATAGAGGTATTTAAAATTATGAGGGGGATAGATAGAGTCGACATGGATAGGCTTTTTCCATCGAGAGTAGGGGAGAGTCAAACAAGAGGACATGAGTTGAGAGATCGGGGCAAACGTTTAGGGGAAACGCGAGGAGGAACTTCTTTACTCAGAGAGTGGTAGCTGAGTGGAATGAGCTTCCAGCAGAAGTGGTAGAGGCAGGTTCAATGTTGTCATTTAAAAAAGAATTGGATAGGTATATGGACGGGAAAGGAATGGAGGGTTATGGGCTGAGTGCAGGTAGACGGGACTAGGTGAGAGTAAGCATTCGGTACGGACTAGAAGGGCCAAGATGGCCTGTTTCCGTGCTGTAATTGTTATATGGTTATAGGAGCAGAATTAGGCCATTTGGCTCACTGAGTCCGCTCCGCCATTTCATCATGCATGGCTGATTTAATTTTCCTCTCAGCCCCAATCTCCTGCCTTCTTCACATATCTCTTCATGCCCTGACCACGTTCTAGGTTCTGTGTTCTATGTTCTGTGTTCTATTTATTATCAAAGTCTGCACGTTGTATACAACCCTGAGATTCATCTTCCCACAGACAGCCACGAAACAAAGAAAACCATGAAATCAACCCATTCAAGGAAAAAACTTCACCCCGCCCATATGCACAAAATAAATCTCACAAATGGCAAGAAGAGCATCAACTCCTCCTGCGCAAAAAGCAAACCACGCAAACTGCAGCAAGAAATAAAGAGTAAAAATACAGAAAATAAAACTCAAAAGTGAAAGGGTCCATATTCAGTTCAGCTCTGTGATCACTATCTGCAGGCCGCCCCAATTCAGTCGCCCAAAAGAGCAAAAAAGCAACAGAGGAAGAAGTGACAGGAACTACAGTCCAATCCACAATCCACAGACCCAGAGCTTTAGTTCCATGTCCTATACTCTGTGTTCTAGGTTTTGTGTCCCCTATGTTCTGTGCTTTAATTTTTGTGTTCTATGTTCTATAAGAAAGCCATTAGGCCCACTAATCTGCAAAACATCACAGAGTATAATCCCACACTTTTGCTCGTCTGTCTGTTGTCTCGGAGATTGCAGCCTCCCAGGCTACCTCTGGGTATTGTTTAAATGTGCTGAGGGTGTCAGGTCCTTCACATTCTTCCCTTCAATCATCCCCTAACAATTAAGCTTCAGATCTCAAAGATATAACAGTTTCTGTTTTCCCTGTGTTTTATTGCTCACTCCTATTTTATCTTCCTGCGCCAGCAGGGAAGGTACTGCTGACCATCGTCACCACTGTGAGCCGTGATAGCCCACGCGGAGCTGAGTGTCTCTGACGTGATTGTCATTTCCCTGCGAGGGGAGGGGAAGGTTGGAGAAGAGAAGTGCTGGGGGCCTGTGAGTCAGAGAGACAATTTCCAGCACATGCTTCTGCAGTGACAGAGCACAGGATATTGCATGGCGAGTGATGAATCTGCTTTGGAGCGCATAGGAGGCTTCCTGACTTGAGCAACAAAGATTTAAGGAGCTGTGTCAGCTGAGAGTGATTCAGAGTTTCCATCCGCGATGGAACGTCAGCTTCCCTTAAGGCTTCCCGGATCACATTTGGACAGCAGCCTTCACCCTACGGTGTCCACGGCAGCAGGACCCTGTGCGGGAGGTTGTTACCTCTCAACTGACCCTCATGTGCTGCATATAATCCTCAGTGCTGGAGCTGGGCCAACGTTAAAATTATGCTCTGTTCCTAGGTGTCAATATCACCACTTTGAACAGAAATTCAACAGAAACATGATTTTTACATGAGGTGGGGTGGGGTGGGGGGCTTCCTGTCTGCCAGGGAACTAAACGTACAGCGGCAGCAATTTGAAAGCTATTTACCATCCCCAGAAATTATTTCCCTGACTGCTTCTCCCCAGGGAGGAAATGGGCAGGGTTGGCTCTGAGCCACTAACTTCTCCCCACTTCGTAAAGTTAGGAGCATTTTGTTGAAAATACAACTGAAGTTTATTGGATTTTTTTTTACTTCACAAGCCATTGATTTGTTTCTTAATTTACATCAGTTCAAGGTCAAAGTTCAAAGTAAATTTATTATCAAAGTACCATATACTACCCTGAGATTAATTTTCTTGCGGGCATTTACAGGAAGATGAAGAAATAAAGAAAACCTATACATAAACAAAGACTGACAATGCTCCAAATAAGACAAATTGTGCAAATTAAACACTGCTGAGATCATGATTGCAAGGAGTCCTAGAAAGTGAGTCTGTAGGTTGTGGAATCAGATCTGTGTTGAGGGGACTGAAGTTATCCACAATGGTTCAGGATGGTTCGATAATTGAAGGGTAATAACTGTTCCTGAACCTGGTGGTGGGGCCCTAAGGCTCCTGAATCTCCTGCCCGACGGTAGAAGTGAGAAGAGTATATGGCCTGAATAGTGGGGGTGCTTGATGAATTATGAACTATGAAATTGCTCAGAGTTGAGGCACTATATGTGCTGTCAACCTATAAATGGTTAAAGGTCTTGTCACATCTCTTTGAATTGTTGGGAGATTTCCTCATTACTTGCATTTCACTGTAAAGGATTCTCAGCAGAGTGATACCCCTTTTATGTTCCAGAGAACAGTCCACAGACAGACCATTTGAATGTTATTACTGGCAAGATCTTTCATTTTCAATGCCGTAGCCTTCTCCTTAATAAATTATGCTGCGACCTTCCCTATCCAATTTCTCCTACTCTTTGAAAATTCCTTTAACCCGTTCTGGTCTCTGGTGAAGCTGACTTATTTAAACAAAACGCAGTTTTTCACCACAATAAAACACAGCTTTATAAACCTCTTTACTGTGTTGCATTGACAAATGCATTGGTGCTGCTTCATCAATTTCATCAACTTTGCATCCAACTTCCATCCTGCCCTCAAATTCACTTGGTTCATTTCTGACACCTCTCTCCCCTTTCTCGATCTCTGTTTCCATCTTGGTATAAAGCTTCCAATTCCCACGGTTATCTTGACTATACCTCTTCCCACCCTGTCCCTTGTGAAAGATGCTCTTGCCTTTTCTCAGTTACTTCATCTCTGCCGCATCTGTTCTCAGAATGAGCCTCTCCTTTCCAGGACAACAGAGATGTCCTTCTTCTTCAAAGAATGAGGTTTGCCTTCCTCCACCATTGATGCTGCCTTCACCCATGTCTCCTCTATTTCCCAGACATCTGCACTCACCCCATCTTCCAGTTGCCTTAACAGGGATAGAGTTCTTCTTGTCCTCATGTATCACCCAATGACCCTTTGCAGCCAACACATTATTCTCTGCAACTTCCACCATCTTCAATGGGATCCTGCCACCAAATACATCTTTACCTCCTCCTCACTCTCTGCTTTCTGAAGGAATCGCTCCATGATTCTCTTGTCTATTCATCTCTCCCTACTAATCTCCCTCCTGGCATGTATCCCTGCTACACCTGGAAATGCTACACCTGCCCATTCACTTCCTCCCTCACCTCCATTCAGGGCCCCAAACAGTCCTTCCAGGTAAGGCAACAATTTACCTGAGAATCTGCTGGGGTTGTCTATTGTGTCCAGTGCTCCTGATCCAGCCTCTTCTACACTGGTGAGACCTGACGTAAATGGGGGAAGAGCTTTGTCGAGCACTTCCACTCCATCTGCCAAAAATAAAATTTCCTGGTGGTCAACCATTTTAATTCTGATTCCCATTCCCGTTCCTGTTCTGACATGTTGGTCCACGGCCTCCACTTCTGCCATGATGAGGCCACTCTCAGCACGCAGAAGCAACATCCAGGTGGCCTCCAATTTGATGGCATTAACATCAATTTCTCCATCTGGTAGTTTTTTTCACTCCCCCCTTCCCACTTCTTCTCTTCCCCACTCTGGCCTCTTGCTTCTTCTCCTCACCTGTCCATCACCTCCCGTGGGACCTCTCCTTCCCTTTCTCCCATAGTCCATTCTCTTCACCTGTCCATCACCTCCCGTGGGGCCTCTCCTTCCCTTTCCCCAATAGTCCACTCTCCTCACCTGTCCATCACCTCCCGTGGGGCCTCTCCTTCCCTTTCTCCCATAGTCCACTCTCCTCACCTGTCCATCACCTCCCGTGGGGCCTCTCCTTCCCTTTCTCCCATAGTCCACTCTCCTCACCTGTCCATCACCTCCCGTGGGGCCTCTCCTTCCCTTTCTCCCACAGTCCACTCTTCTCACCTATCAGATTCCTTCCTCTCTAGCCCTTTGTTTTTCCTACACACCTGGCTTCACCTCTCACCTTCCAACTATCTTCCTTCCCCCCCCCCCCCCGTCCACATTTTTTAATTCTAGGATCTTCCCCCTTCCTTTCCAGTAGTTTTGGCCCGAAACATTGACTGTTCGTTCACTTCAATAGACGCTGCCTGATCTGAGAGAGAGACTGAGAGAGAGAGAGAGAGAGAGAGAGAGAGCGATTCAAAGGAGATGTGGAGGACAGAATTTGTACATGGAGGGTGAATGTCTGGAATGCACTGCCAGGGTTGGCGGTCGTAACAGAAACAATAGAGGCATTTAAGAAGCTCTTAGATAGGCACTTGGGGCGTATGGGGTGTCCAAAGAGGGGTAACACCTTTGGTGAAGGGGCTTGTCATGTCCATTCTGGGGCAGTTTGCTCACCTTTGGCTTCAAATAGCTGTTTGCATGCAACAGCAGTTACACCCCAGTACACCACTTAGACAGCTAAGCTAAACCAGGTGAGGGTAGCTGGCATGCTTATACCCTGGTGAAATAGTGTGGAAGAATAAAGGATTATTTATCTGATGGCACCAGAGTTGCTAGTGCTTTTCCATTATGACCATTAAAGTTACATCCGGTGTCGCTAAAATTTTGCACGTAGACAGCCATAAAATCTGTCAGGATGAGCTAGTCAAAGGGTTAGCTAAAGGGTTAATGAACTAAGAGGCTAACTTGCATTTTTCTATTTGAACTTTGCAACTTAATAATCGAATGTCTTAAGCTTAGACTTAGAGCAGACAGTCTTTCGTGATCAAGGTGCAGCCCTAGGTGCAGAAAAGAGGAACATACATTCATATGACTTTATTACTGTCTGTTCTATGATTAAAAAATACCTTGTGCTATGGACGTATTTATTTGTTCCTGTTTTTCTGTGTGGTTGAAGTACAATTAAGACTAAAATTATGAACATCTTATTTCTGAAGAAGGAACTTCCCACTGCTTATTTGGAGTCCAAGACGACGCCCTGATTGTGGGATGGGCTCCTTATGATATATCTCGTTAATAAAGTGGGGTTTGATCCTAGTCTTCTCAGAGTCTGCGTTTAATTGTCTGATCAAAATAGTTAGTTTTGCTAACAGATAGGGACATGCCTGTCCCAGCATGCAAAGTCTGCTCTGACAGACTGGGGGGAAATGAGATCTACAGTGAAATCCAACAGCTATTATTAACCTACAGTCTCACATGCACTCACTCACTCACACACACACACACACACGCTCACATACATACACACCTACACACACACTCTCTCACACTCTCACATACACACCCTCACCCACACAATCTCACATGCACTCACACACACAGGCAAGCACGTACTCAGTCACACACATACACACACACACACACACACACACACACACACATATACACAAACACACACACACACACACACACACACACACACACACACACACACACACACACACACACACACACACACACATACACACACACACACACACACACACACACACACACACACACACACACGCACACACACACACACACACACACACACACACACGCACACACACACACACACACACACACACACACGCATACACAGATGGGGGAATGGTAACTTGATTTATTTAAGAAATCACCTCAGTTTTCCAAGGGAAAGGTTTTGGCAGCAATATAAAACATGCAAAATTTCCCGCTGCCTTCTGTAAAGTTTGTACGTTCTCCCCGTCATCGTCTGGGTTTCCTCCAGGTGCCCTGGTTTCCTCCCACAGTCCAAAGAAAAATGAGTTAATTGGTCACATGGGTGTAATTGGGTTGGGTGGGGTGAGCTCATTGGGCTGGAAAGGCATGTTACCGTGCAGTGTTTCCAAACAAAATGTAATAAAGAATTAGGAGCAGGACTAGGCCACCCGACCCTCAAGCCTGATCTGCCGCTTATCAAAACAGAAACATAGAACAGTACAGCACAGGATCAGGCCCTCTGGCCCACTTTTGTGTTGAACCAGTTAAGTTAGTCTTTAACAACCTAATCAAAGTAACGGTCCATATTCCTCTTGTCTCTGCACTTTCACATGCCTATTTAAAAAGCCTCTGTCCTATTTGGCCCCACCACCACTCCCCTGGCAGTGCATTCCAGGTACCCAAACCTTCTGTGTTAAATCTTGCCCATGTCCTTCAAACTTAATCCTTCTCATCTCTGATTATGCTGTGTTCTTGGTGGTCTGTGTTATGTTTTTGTAGCTTCAAAACACTAACAGGAGTCCAAAATGTGAGTCTAACTTCGTGTTTTATTTTAAGCGAGGCGCACACACATATCACATGGTAGCGCCATTCATACAATTCATGTATTTTTACAGATTAATGAATTATATAATGAATGAATTATATAAACAACAAAGTCTAAAGTAAAATTTATAATCAGAGTACATACATGTCACTACAGACAACCCTGAGATTCTTTCTCCTGTGGGTACGCTTAGCAAATCTAGAACAGTAGATACAATAGGGTCTTTAGTATCAGACAGCTCTATTACCATCTTTAACATCTCTATTTTTCCCTTTCAGGGTTCTTTTGAAGACCTTGACCCGGAGGTACATGCTGACTGTGGTTCTTTGCGGGAATGGGACCCACTCTTGGGGTTTCATAACCGGCCATTGTTGTTCGGCACGCCAAGGGCTTGGCCTAAGTATTTGGCTCAGCTGTGCAAGCCTAGGTTCTCGGGGGTCTAGAGACAGGCGGATTGAAAGTCAGGGTCATGACAGAAGACCCGTGTGTCATCGGGGGAGTTCGGAATATCTGTGGCTGTGTGCCCAGAGACTCGTGAACTTTGGGCACAGAGCTCGAAAAAAAGCAACGTGGCAGACTTTTAACATCATAAGCCAGTGAATTGCTTGTTACGTCTCCCCGCTTGCTGTGAAAACAGAGAAACCTCTTTCTCCCTTATTAGGGAGAGAGAGAACCTGTGGTATGTCAAATACTGGATGAAACGCAAAGTCTTTGGGGTAACTGCAAGTCTGTGTCTTTGCTGTTGCTTTGCTCACACCTGAGTGCTTGGTGGTGGGGGGAGGGGGGATTGTTGCTTGCTGCTGTGTACGTGCGGGAGGGGGGAGCTGGGGGGGACTTTGGGGTTCTAACATTTGACTGTTGTTCACGCTTTGGGGCACTCCTCTGTTTTCATGGATAGTTGTGAAGAAAAAGCATTTCAGGATGTATATCGTATACATTTCTCTGACATTAAATTGTACCTTTGAAACATTTAAGAGACTCTTAGATAGGTACATGGAGTTTAAAAAAATAGAGGGCTATGCAGTAGGGAAATTCTAGGCAGCTTCTAGAGTAGGTTACATGCTTGGCACAACATTGTGGGCTGAAGGGCCTGTAATGTGCTGTAGATTTTCTATGTCCTAAAACAGCAACTGCAAACAGGATCAATGAACAACAAACTGTGCAAATGTAAATATAAATAAATAGCAATAAATAACGAATTTGAAATAACAGATAAAGAGTCCTTAAAGTGAGACCATTGGTTGTAGGAACAGCAGAAATAGAATGAGTGCAGTTATCTCCTTTTGTTTGAGGGGTAGTAACTGTTTTTAAACCTGGTGGTTCAATAATGCTTAATCAAAGAATATATTTACAAGATTACTCACATATTACTGAATATACAACAGTTTACATTTCAGCCTGCTCTGCTCTGGGCTGACAGAACCTGTAAAGAGTTTATATTCCAATCGGTTCCAATTTTTATCCCAAAATCCCAAAATCTTTTTTTGATAACGTAGATTCAAAAATTTCCTCATATATTTGGCAGAATAAAAATCCTAGGTTAGGTAAAAGGTATCTACAGAAATCTAAAAAGGAGGGGGGGGCTCGCCCTCCTGAATTTTAGATTCTATTATTGGGCAATTAATATTCGATATTTAAATTTTTGGTTTCAAGATTTGGACGCACCTTTAAACCCTCATTGAGTAAATCTTGAATCTAATTCATTACAAGAGTTTTCCTTGGGTTCGGTTTTAGGAACTTCACTTCCTTTTACTTCTTTTAAATTATATAAACAAATGAATAACCCAATAGTTAAGCATACTTTACGTATATGGTTTCAATAGTTAAGCATACTTTACGTATATGGTTTCAATAGTTAAGCATACTTTATGTATATGGTTTCAATTCGGGCTGTGCAGTGCGGCAGATTTAAAAGGAACAAAGCCTCATAGAGTGGGCAGCGTAGTTTGCGGGCTGCGGAGTGAGCTGGGAGCAGAGTGAAGACTTAAGGGCTTCGGCTCAACTGGCTTAGGCGGAAACGGGCGAGGCGAGGAAGGTTTGGCATTCATTTTCTGTTGTTATTTGAGGAGAGGGGCACTATGAGTGTGAGGGCAGTTCGCTGTTCTCGGTGTCGGATGTGGGAGGCCCTGGAGTCTCCAAGCCTCCCGGAAGTCTACATCTGCGCCAAGTGCATCGAGATGCAGCTCCTAAGGGACCGCGTTACGGAACTGGAGCTGCAGCTCGATGACCTTCGTTTGGTCAGGGAGAGTGAGGAGGTGATAGAGAGGAGTTGCAGGCAGGTGGTCACGCCGGGGCCACTGGAGGCAGACAAGTGGGTCACGGTTAGGAGGGGGAAGGGGAAAAGTCAGGTAATAGGGAGTACCCTGGTGGCTGTGCCCCTTAACAACAGGTACTCCTGTTTGAGTACTGTTGGGGGGGACAGCTTACCCGGGGGAAGCGACAGTGGCCGTGCCTCCGGCACAGAGCCTGGCCCTGTAGCTCAGAAGGGTAGGGCAAGGAAGAGGAGGGCAGTTGTGATAGGGGACTCAATAGTAAGGGGGTCAGATAGGCGATTCTGTGGACTCAGTCCAGAGACCCGGATGGTAGTTTGCCTCCCTGGTGCCAGGGTCCGGGATATTTCTGATCATGTCCAAGATATCCTGAAGTGGGAGGGTGAGGAGCCAGAGGTCGGGGTACATATAGGTACCAATGACATAGGTAGGAAAAGGGATGAGGTCCTGAAAGGAGAATATAGGGAGCTAGGAAGGGAGTTGAGAAAAAGGACCGCAAGGGTAGTAATCTCGGGATTACTGCCTGTGCCACGCGACAGTGAGAGTAGGAATGCGATGAGGTGGAGGATAAATGCGTGGCTGAGGGATTGGAGCAGGGGGCAGGGATTCAAGTTTTTGGATCATTGGGACCTCTTTTGGCGCAGGCATAACCTGTACAAAAAGGACGGGTTACACTTGAATCCTAGGGGGACCAATATCCTGGCAGGGAGATTAGCGAGGGCTACTGAGGTGACTTTAAACTAGAATGGTTGGGGGGTGGGAATCAAATTAAAGAGGCTAGGCGTGAGGAGGTTAGTTCACAACAGGGGGATGGGAACCAGTGCAGAGAGACAGAGGGGTGTAAAGTGAGGGTAGAAGCAAAAAGTAGTAAGGAGAAAAGTAAAAGTGGCAGGCCGACAAATCTAGGGCAAGCATTAAAAAGGGCCACTTTTCAACATAATTGTATAAGGGCGCCTGAAGGCTTTGTGTGTCAATGCAAGGAGCATTCGTAATAAGGTGGATGAATTGAAAGTGCAGATTGTTATTAATGATTATGATATAGTTGGGATCACAGAGACATGGCTCCAGGGTGACCAGGGATGGGAGCTCAACGTTCAGGGATATTATATATTCAGGAGGGATAGACATGAAGGAAGGGGAGATGGGGTGGCGTTGCTGGTTAAAGAAGAGATTAACGCAATAGAAAGGAAGGACATAAGCCGGGAAGATGTGGAATCGATATGGGTAGAGCTGCGTAACACTAAGGGGCAGAAGACGCTGGTGGGAGTTGTGTACAGGCCACCTAACAGTAGTAGTGAGGTCGGAGATGGTATTAAACAGGAAATTAGAAATGTGTGCAATAAAGGAACAGCAGTTATAATGGGTGACTTCAATCTACATGTAGATTGGGTGAACCAAATTGGTAAAGGTGCTGAGGAAGAGGATTTCTTGGAATGTATGCGGGATGGTTTTTTGAACCAACATGTCAAGGAACCAACTAGAGAGCAGGCTATTCTGGACTGGGTTTTGAGCAATGAGGAAGGGTTAATTAGCGATCTTGTCATGAGAGGCCCTTTGGGTAAGAGTGACCATAATATGGTGGAATTCTTCATTAAGATGGAGAGTGACATAGTTAATTCAGAAACAAAGGTTCTGAACTTAAAGAGGGGTAACTTGGAAGGTATGAGACGTGAATTAGCTAAGATAGACTGGCAAATGACACTTAAAGGATTGACGGTGGATATGCAATGGCAAGCATTTAAAGGTTGCGTGGATGAACTACAACAATTGTTCATCCCAGTTTGGCAAAAGAATAAATCAAGGAAGGTAGTGCACCCGTGGCTGACAAGAGAAATTAGGGATAGTATCAATTCCAAAGAAGAAGCATACAAATTAGCCAGAGAAAGTGGCTCCCCTGAGGACTGGGAGAAACTCAGAGTTCAGCAGAGGAGGACAAAGGGCTTAATTAGGAAGGGGAAAAAAGATTATGAGAGAAAACTGGCAGGGAACATAAAAATGGACTGTAAAAGCTTTTATAGATATGTAAAAAGGAAAAGACTGGTAAAGACAAATGTAGGTCCCCTGCAGACAGAAACAGATGAATTGATTATGGGGAGCAAGGATATGGCAGACCAATTGAATAATTACTTTGGTTCTGTCTTCACTAAGGAGGACATAAATAATCTTCCAGAAATAGTAGGGGACAGAGGGTCCAGTGAGATGGAGGAACTGAGCGAAATACATGTTAGTAGGGAAGTGGTGTTAGGCAAATCGAAGGGATTGAAGGCAGATAAATCCCCAGGGCCAGATGGTCTGCATTCTAGAGTGCTTAAGGAAGTAGCCCAAGAAATAGTGGATGCATTAGTGATAATTTTTCAAAACTTGTTAGATTCTGGACTAAACTAGTTCCTGAGGATTGGAGGGTGGCTAATGTAACTCCACTTTTTAAAAAAGGAGGGAGAGAGAAACCGGGGAATTATAGACCGGTTAGCCTAACGTCGGAGGTGGGGAAACTGCTGGAGTCAGTTATCAAAGATGTGATAACAGCACATTTGGAAAGCGGTGAAATCATCGGACAAAGTCAGCATGGATTTGTGAAAGGAAAATCATGTCTGACGAATCTCATAGAACTTTTTGAGGATGTAACTAGTAGAATGGATAGGGGAGAACCAGTGGATGTGGTATATTTGGATTTTCAAAAGGCTTTTGACAAGGTCCCACACAGGAGATTAGTGTGCAAACTTAAAGCACAAGGTATTGGGGGTAAGGTATTGGTGTGGGTGGAGAATTGGTTAGCAGACAGGAAGCAAAGAGTGGGAATAAACGGGACCTTTTCAGAATGGCAGGCGGTGACTAGTGGGGTACCGCAAGGCTCAGTGCTGGGACCCCAGTTGTTTACAATATATATTAATGACTTGGATGAGGGAATTAAATGCAGCATCTCCAAGTTTGCGGATGACATGAAGCTGGGTGGCAGTGTTAGCTGTGAGGAGGATGCTAAGAGGATGCAGGGTGACTTGGATAGGTTGGGTGAGTGGGCAAATTCATGGCAGATGCAATTTAATGTGGATAAATGTGAAGTTATCCACTTTGGTGGCAAAAATAGGAAAACAGATTATTATCTGAATGGTGGCCGATTAGGAAAAGGGGAGGTGCAACGAGACCTGGGTGTCATTATACACCAGTCATTGAAAGTGGGCATGCAGGTACAGCAGGCGGTGAAAAAGACGAATGGTATGCTGGCATTTATAGCGAGAGGATTTGAGTACAGGAGCAGGGAGGTACTATTGCAGTTGTACAAGGCCTTGGTGAGACCACACCTGGAGTATTGTGTGCAGTTTTGGTCCCCTAATCTGAGGAAAGACATCCTTGCCTTAGAGGGAGTACAAAGAAGGTTCACCAGATTGATTCCTGAGATGGCAGGACTTTCATATGAAGAAAGACTGGATGAACTGGGCTTGTACTCGTTGGAATTTAGAAGATTGAGGGGGGATCTGATTGAAACGTATAAGATCCTAAAAAGGATTGGACAGGCTTGATGCAGGAAGATTGTTCCCGATGTTGGGGAAGGCCAGAACGAGGGGCCACAGTTTGAGGATAGAGGGGAAGCCTTTTAGGACCGAGATTAGGAAAAACTTCTTCACACAGAGAGTGGTGAATCTGTGGAATTCTCTGCCACAGGAAACAGTTGAGGCCAGTTCATTGGCTATATTTATGAGGGAGTTAGATATGGCCCTTGTGGCTACGGGGGTCAGGGGGTATGGAGGGAAGGCTGGGGCGGGGTTCTGAGTTGGATGATCAGCCATGATCATAATAAATGGCGGTGCAGGCTCGAAGGGCCGAATGGCCTACTCCTGCACCTATTTTCTATGTTTCTATGTTTCTAATTCCGAAGATTTTTTGGGTTTAATCAATTTATTCTAGCAAGTCCCATTATATCAAATTTTCTTTTTCAACCTTCCACGATGGATCAAGCTTACTTTGATTGGAAAACCAAAGGTACAACATCTTTTTGCGATTTATTTTTGGATAATTGTTTTATGTCTTTTGATCAACTCTCTAATAAATATAACTTACCCAGATCTCACTTTTTTAGATATCTACAGATTAGAAACTTTTTAATTACTGTCTCCCCTAATTTTCCACACCCATATCCAATGGACACTTTGGAAAAAATCTTAGATTTAAATCTCTCTCAGAAAAGTGTAGTAGCAATTATATATAATATAATTATGAATTTATGTCCTGATGCTTCTAATAAAATTAAAGCTGACTGGGAAAGAGAACTTGAGATTAATATACCGACTGAGAAATGGGAAAAAATTCTTCAGTTGGTGAATTTATCCTCTATATGTGCTAAGCATAGATTGATACAGTTTAAAGCAGTGCACAGGACTCACATGTCCAAAGATAAACTATCTCATTATTATTCTTATATTAATCCAATATGTGACAGATGTCATTCCGAGATAGCTTCTTTAACCCACATGTTTTGTTCATGTCCCTTGTTGGAGAAATATTGGAAAGATATTTTTGATATTATTTCAACGGTCCTAAACATAGACTTACAACCTCATCCAATTACTGCTATTTTTGGACTACCAATGATAGACTTAAATAATTTAACCTCTTCATCACAAAGGATGATTGCATTTCTTACTTTAATGGCTAGAAGGTCCATTTTGTTGAATTGGAAAGAGATCAACCCTCCTCAGGTATTTCATTGGTTTTCACAAACTATGGTGTGTTTGAATTTGGAGAAAATTAGAAGTACGGTTTATGACCCTTCCATTAAGTTTGAAAAAACTTGGAGGCCATTCATTCAGCATTTTCACTTGATGTAATTTGATCATTTCCAAACTTGTTTTATCTCTCTGTACTGTTGTTGGAGTGGAATGGAGTCGTCGACGCTGAGGTTTTCTTCTTTTCCATTTTTAAGTTGTTAGTTTTGCCCAAGTCTTTTAGTTTAGTTGATCAATTTTGTTCTTCTTTGGGGATGGGGTTTGCTTTTTTTTGTTTTGTTTTTTTTTCTTTTTCACGATTTTTTTTCCAGTTTTTTTTTGCTTTGTATTATCCGTGGTTAGTTCTACATGTTTGGGAGCTTTGTTAATTTACACTACTTGGCTTTGCAATTACTTTTTTTAAGTGTAACAATATATCTCCTAATATTTGTATTATTGCTATGTTTTGTTTCTATATTTTGAAATTAATAAAAAGATTGAAAAAGAAAAGAAAGAAAGAGTTCTGCAAACACTGCCCAGCCCATCTCAGGTTTGTCACTTTCTTCCATCGAGTGGTATGTTGCTTCAGGAAGGCTGAAAGCATTGTCAAGGATGTCTGCCACCCTGGCTATTTCCTTTTCTCCCTTTGATATTCCAGGAGAAGGTATAGGAGTTTGAAAGCCCCAGTGAGCAGACTCAAGAGTAGTTTCTCCCCCACTGTCAATCTGCTGAACCAATTACCTGTCTCACATCCCCTTCCTGCTGGGGCTGCCATGTTCCCATTCTCTGAATTCTACCCCTCTGAAATGTCTCTTTGATGTTTCTTTTTCAGATTTCACCAATCTTCTGTTTTGTTCTTAGGGGAGGAGAAGATGGCGGCATGACGCAGCGCGCGCGGCTGCTCCGAAATGATATCGTATTTGTAAGTAGGTACCGTGCACAATCCTGATTTGATGGAGACAGATGTGAGAAGCACGGAGGAACATCTGGAAAAACTTCTGAAATGTCCACTTCGCTGCCACTGCTACTGTGCGATCGAGAATCTCCAGAGGGGAAGGCCCCAAATCCTCGGCTTTGCCTATTGCCTGTTGCCCGAGCTGGGGTAGAAGTGCTCAGCAGAGATGGTGCTCGGTGCTCGGTGTCAGAGGGCTGGTCAGAGGCTCAAAGTTTTCTGACGGACTCAAGAGTCGGCTGTGGTCAGGTGCTTCCAGGGTGCTGCATCGGCAAGTTTGCGGCACTGGAAGCTCATGGCAGGGAGAGTTTCTCCCTTCTACTGCCTGCGTGAGATGATGGGACTTTCGAGAGACTTTGAGACTTTTTTTTACCGTGCTCATGGTCTGTTCTTTATCAAATTACGGTATTGCTTTGCACTGTTGTAACTATATATTATAATTATGTGGTTTTTGTCAGTATTTTTAGTCTTGGTTTGTCTTGTGTTTCTGTGATATCATTCTGGAGGAACATTGTATCATTTCTTAATGCATGCATTACTAAATGACAATAAAAGAGGACTGCGTGTTCTCATAATCTAATCAAATCTAATCCTGTATTTATAGTTATATTTACAATTGCCATATGAACTATTTCCTTTGTGAGCTTCATTAGGAATTTCTTTGCCCCCTGATCTCCAATAAACTAATCTGAATCAAACTCCTCAGGTGTGAAAAAAAAAGTTCTGGAACAACTCAGTGGGTTGAGCAACATCTCACAATCAGAAACAGAATCAGGTTTATTTTCACTGACATTAGTCTGCAATTTACCTCCCAAAGTCCAACCCTCCGACCCCAACGTGAGAGGTGGAAATGGGTAAGGCTATGGTGAAGCTGTATAGTTCAAATCCCCTGTACAGTGGACGCAATGGATTGTAGAAACATTGATGAACTCCAACCATAGCATCAACTTTGTGAGAAGGAGCTTACCAATGAGTGAGTACATGACTCTCTGGGTCCACCCTTGAGAAACTGGCTCAGAACAGAGACAGGAGGTCATCGACAGCCTATGCTCCCCTGGGAGTTAAGGGCCCAAGAAGAAGTCGTCATGCAATTTGTTGTCTTGTGGCAACAATACAATGCAGGCAATACAAATTACTATAAGTAATAAAGCAGATAAATAATTAGATTTTATTTTATTGAGATGCAGTGCAGATTAGGCTCTTTCCACCCTTCGAGTCATGCCACCCTTCAAACCCCAATTTAACCCTAGCCTAATCACAGGACAATTTACTATGACTAATTATCCTACCAACCGTATGTCTTTGGACTGTGGGAGGAAATCTGAGCACCAGGAGGAAACCTATGCATTCCACAGGGAAGACGTACAAACTCCTTACAGGTAGTGGTGGGGTTGAACCCTGGTCACTGGTACCGTAAAGCATTGCGCTAACAGTGCTAGATAGATAGTGTAGTCATTAACACAATGCTATTATAGCATGGGGCATTGGAGTTCAGAATTCAGTTCTGGTGGCATCTGTAAGTAGCTTGTATGTTCTCCCCATCACTGCTAGGGCTTTCTCTCACAGTCCAAAGACATCATGGCTAGTATGGTAGTTGGTGATTGTAAATTGGCCTCTGATTAGGCTAGTATGAAATAGGTGGGCTGCTGCAGCATGGCTCGTTGGCCCAGAAGAGCCTGTTCTGCACTGTATCTCTAAATAAATAGATAATAGATAGATAGATAGATAGATAGATGGATGGATAGATGGATAGATAGATAGATAGACAGAGAAAAAGATAGATAGATGGACTGATAGATAAATGAGAAGCAAGAGAAAATCTGCAGATACTGGAAATCTGAGCAACACACACAAAATGTTGGAGGAACTCAGCAGGCCTGGCAGCATCCATGGAAAAAAGTATAGTCAACATTTTGGGCCGAGACCCTTCAACAGGGCAGCAGAAAAAAAGGTGAGGGGTAGATTTAAAAGGTGGGGGAGGGGAGAGAGGAACACAAGGTGAAAGGTGAAACCAGGAGTGGGGGGGATGAAGTAAAGAGCTGGGAAGTTGATTGGTGAAAGAGATACAGGGCTGGAGAAGGGGGAATCTGATAGGAGAGGACAGAAGGCCATGGAAGAAAGAAAAGTGGGGAGGAGCACCAGAGGGAGGCGATGGGCAGACAAGGAGATAAGGTGAGAGAGGGAAAAGAGGATGGGGAATAGTGAAGGGGAGGAGCATGACTGGAAGTTCAAGAAACCAATGTTCATGCCATCAGGTTAAAGGTTACCCAGACAGAATATAAGGTGTTGTTCCTCCAACCTGAATGTGGCCTCATTACGACAGTAGAGGAGGCCATGGATTGACATATCAGAATAGGAATGGGAAGTGGAATTAAAATGAGTGGCTACTGGGAGATCCCACTTCTTCCAGCAGATGGAGTGTAGGTGCTCGGCAAAACGGTCTCCCAATCTACGTCGTGTCTCACTGATATACAAGAGGCCATACTGAGAGCACTGGACACAATATCTGGCCCCAAAAGACTTATAGGTGAAGTGTCGCCTCACCTGGAAAGACCGTTTGGGGCCCTGAATGGTAGTGACAGAGGAGGTTTAGAGGCAGGAGTAGCACTTGTCACTTGCAAGGATTAGTGCCAGGAGGGAGATCAGTGGGGAGGGATGAATGGACAAGGGGTCGCTTAAGGAGTGATCCCTGCAGAAAGCCGAAATTTGGGGGGGAGGGAAAGATGTGCTTGGTGGTGGGATCCCTTTGGAGATGGTGGAAGTTCTGGAGAATTATGTGCTGGATGCAGAAGCTGGTGGGGTGGTAGGTGAGGACCAGAAGAACCCTATCCCTGGTAGGATGGTGGGATGATGAGGTAAGAGCAGACATGTATGAAATGGAAGAGATGCGATTGAGGGCAGCATTAATGGTTCAGGAAGGAAACCCCTTTCTTTGAAAAAGGAAGACACCTCCTTCATTCGAGAATGAAAATCCTCATCCTGAGAGCAGATGTGGTGGAGAAGGAGGAATTGAGAGAAAGGGATGGCATTCTTATAAGTAGTAGGGTGGGACAACTTGTAGTCTAGGTAGCTGTGAGAGTCCATGGGTTTATAATAGACAGCAGTAGATAAGCTGTCTCCAAAGATAGAGAGTGTGAGATTGAGAAAGGGGAGGGAGGTGTCAGAAATAGACAGGCAAATTTGAGGGCAGGGTGGAAGTTGGAGGCAAAATTGATGAAGTCAATGAGCTCGGCATGGGTGCATGAAGCAGCACCAATGCATTTGTCGATGTAGTGCAGGAAAAGTAGGGGATGGTTACCAGTGTAGGCTTGGAACATAGACTATTCCAGATAACCGACATAAAGGTAGCTAGGACCCATGTGAGTGCCCATGGCTACACCTTTTGTTTGAAGGAAGTGGGAGGAGCCAAAGGAGAAATTCGATGGAGGAGAGTGGTGGTGGAGGGGAACTAGTTGAGTCTGCTGTCCAGAAAGAAGCAGAAAGCTTTGAGGCCTTCCTGGTGGGGGATGGAGGTGTATAGGAACTGGACATCCATAGTGAAAATAAGATGATGAGGGCCAGGGAACTGGAAATCATTGAAGAGATCCAGAGCGTGTGAAGTGTCATGGATGTAGGCAGGAAGGGACTGAACTAGGGGGAGAAGACAGAGTTGAGGAATGCAGACATGAGTTCAGTGGAGCAAGAACAAGCTGGAACAATGGGTCTACCTGGACAAGCAGGTTTGTGGTCTTGGGTAAGAGGTAGAAATAGGAGGTGCGGGGTGCAGGAACTATGAGGTTGGTGGCAGTGGATGGGAGATCCCCAGAGTCAATAAGGTCGGTGATGGTGTAAGAGACAATAGCCTGGTGTTCCTTAGTGGTGTCCTGTTTGAGGGGTAAATAAGAGGATGTGTCTAAGAGTTGACGCTGGGCCTCAGCAAGATCGTGGTCAATTCGCCAGACTACTACAGCACCTCGCTTATCTGCAGGTTTGATAGTGAGGTTAGGATTGGTGCGGAGGGAGTGGAGAGCTGAGCGTTTGCAAGGAGTGAGGTTTGAATAGGAGAGAGGAGTGTTAAAGTCTAGAAGGTTAATGTCCCATCAACAGTTGGCAACAAAAATGTCCAGGATAGACAGAAGACCAGAGTGGGGAGTCCAGGAAGAGGAGGAGGGTTGAAGACAGGAGAAAGGGTCATCGTTGCTGGGTGGAGGGTCCTCGCCAAGATAGATAACAGAATGAATAAGTAAATAATGTGAATAAGTTAGTGTTCATAGGTTCATGGACTGTATAGAAATCTGATGACAGAGGAAAAGAAGCTACTTCATAAATGTTGAGTGTGCTTCTTCAGGTTGTGGATGGAAAGAAGTTGTTAATATCCTGGTTTAACCCCGCTGCAAGACAAAGAAACACAAAGGGTGTCTCCTCAGTTCATACGTCTCGGATCACTGGAGATAGACTCCCAGATACAAACCCATCACACAACTGCACACAATAATTTGCAAATGTCATGATTACAGTGAAAATAATAATGGTGTGGTTTGTATGCAGAAGCTTCTGGAGAGGGACTTTCCAGTGAGACTGAGCCCCAGCATGCAGTAACCTTGCAAAGCTTTTGGTTTGAAACATTAGGATCCTGCCCTGTTTGTAAAGTATGTGGGATTAGGAAATCCCACATCTAACATCTATGGTGCAACCCAATCATTAGCTCGCAAATATAGCCACCATGCATAAACTCAGGTAATAACCTCCCTTGAATAATCCTAACTATGTAACTATGGGTCGAGACACTTCAAAGCTGAGGTAAGGTCTCTGCTCTCATTCTTGGAGTGCCTTGCTCTTCCTTCTGTAAGGAAAAGTATTGGGCGGGATAACTCAGTAACAACACAAGTCACACTTACGCAGCAACTTTGGCATGGAAAAGGTGATGCAATCTGCTGATGTTCTACGAACATGTAGGTTTTTTACACAGAGAGTGGTGGGTACCTGGAATGCACTGCCAGGGATGACGGTACAGGCAGATGCAATAGGGACTTTTAAGAAACTCTTAGATAGGCACATGGGTGACAGAAAAATGAAGGACTATGTAGGAAAGAAAGGTTAGGTTGATCTTAGAGCAGGTTAAAAGGTCGGCACAACGTCGTAGCCCAAAGTGTCTGTTCTGTGCTGTAATGTTCTAAGTTCTATGTCATATATAGAAGCAAAATTAGGTCGTTAAGCCCACTGAGCCTGCTCTGACTTTCAGCCTTGGTTGAATTTTTCACCCCAGGTTATCAGGTCAGCACAACATCATGGGTCGAAGACATGCAATGTTAAATGTTCCCTGTGACCACTACTCCTCAGGGCACCTCAAGCAAGCAATGAAATTCCAGTGATGTTGTGCTCACTCCTTAACTGTTGGCCAACAGTAAGTCTGTGGCAGGAAAGACTCTGTCATAATCTCTGGGATGTGGCCATTGCTGACAAGGCCAGCATTTACTCCTCATCCCCTCTTCTGCTTTGAGAATGGGGGTGCTTTCTTGGATAGCTGGACTTTTAGTGAAAGACTTTTCAAGACTGTCATCCCCACTGGGGCACTGGCTGCCGACAGCAGCGCACCTGAATCCTTTGTCCTGGGCCAGTCTTTCAAGTTGTCGCCAGGGGGAGACCATCAAAGTTCCTTTTTCTCCCAGGGATGAGGACTTTGGAGTTTCTGTAGTACTGGGTTTTTACAGAATGGGGTTGGTAGCCCCATACCCACTCCTCCTCCTTTTGCAGCTGGGCTTAGGACTGCCCATGGCCAATTTGCTCTTGGTGAAGGGATTCCCATAAGGCAGTTTAGTAAAGCTGCAAGATTTAGAGCACAAAAATGCAGAACATAGAACATAACAAAAATATAGAACATTACTGAACAGTACAGTCTCTCCGGCCCACAATGTTATGCCGACCTTTTAATCTACTCTGAGATCAATCTAACCCTTCCTTCCTACATGGCCCTCCATTTTTATATCATCCATGTGTCTATCTAAGAGTTTCTTAAATATCCCTAATGTACCTGCCTCCACCAGCCCGGCAGGGCATTCCACACTCTGTGTAAAACATGCCTATGACAATCACCCCTGTACATTACTCCAATCACCTTAAGATTATGCCCCCTTGTATTAGCCATTTCCACCCTGAAAAAGTTTCTGGTTATCCACTTGATCTACGCTTCTTATCATCTTATCAACCTATATACCTCTATCAAGTAATATCTCATCCTCCTTCCCTCCAAAGAGAAAAGCTACAGCTCGCCAACCTATCCTCATAAGACATGCTGTCTAATCCAGACAGGGTCCTGGTAAATCTCTTCTGCACCGTCTCTAAAGCTTCCACATAATGAAGTAACCAGAACTGAACAATATACTCCAAGTAATGTCTAACCAGGTATTCATAGAGCTGCAGCATTACCTTGCTCAGTTGAACTCAATCCCCTGCCTAGTGAAGGCCAACACACCATACATCTTTTTAACAACCCTATCAACTGCCATGGCAGCTTTGAGAGATCTATGGACGTGGATCCCGAGATCCCCAGTCGCTATGTGGCAAACCCTACAAACTTTTGTCAAAGGTGTGAAGTGGTGGATACAGCAGTCCCCATCGTTGAGCACTGCTGCAAGAAGGCAGGATCCATCATCAAGGACCCCACCATTCAGACCATGCTCTCTTTCCACCGCTGCCACTGGGAAGGAGGTACGGAAGCCTTATGTACCACACCACCAGATTCAGCAACAATTACCTTTCAACCATCACGTTCTTGAACTGGCGTGGATAACTTCCCCCATCACAACTCTGAACTGATTCCACAACCTACGGTCTCACTTTCAAAGATTTCACCGCTCATGTTCCCTGTTTTTATTTACTTATTATTATTTGCACAGTTCGTCCTCTTTTTCAGATTGGTTGTTTGGAGTCTTTCTTTGTGTGTATTTTTTTTATCAATTCTATTGTATTTCTTTGTTCTCCTGTGAATGCCTGCAAGAAAGTCCCTTCAGGCCAGGAAGGGATATGGGGAGAAGGCAGGAGATTGGGGCTGAGATGAAAATTGGATCAGCCATAATGAAATGGTGGAGCAGACTCGATGGGTCAAATGGCCCAATTCTGCTCCTATATCTTATGCTCAAAAATGAATCTCAGGGTAAGTATATGGTGAAATATGCATATTTGATAATAAATTTACTTTGAACTTTGAAACAGCCCAGGACTCTATGTGGTACAATTAACATTATATACTGCGCTGAAGAGGGTTTCGGCCCGAAACATCGACTGTTTATTCACTTCCATAGAAGCAGCCTGACCTTCCGATTTCCTCCAGCATTTTTTGTGTGTGTTGCTAGAAGAAGCTTTTTTGGTTTACCCCCATAACTTTCTGAAATTAGCCCCCTTGTTCTGATATATGCCTCCAGTTTCACCCACACTATCATTCAACAAGGGCACAAACCGATTTACACAAAGGGTAAAGCAGTTTAGTTATGAAGTTCTTACAGGTTTGAAGAATTTACTTTCAAAAAGTCTATTTAAAACTAGTGGTGTCACAACTAGCTGCAACATAATAAATCTGTTCATAACTTCATTGCATTCATTGTATGTAAATGATTTGGAATGGGAAGTTACAGCTGGATGTAATCTATCTAATGTATGGTAAATGCTCTGCAGAATGCTTCTGTGTGTGTGAACATGCCTAAGTAAAGAAATACACACTGATTAGACTGGTCAGTGCTTGTTTGAGTTGCTTTCCCAATTCCGTATGTAAATAAATTGACATAATCAGTTTGTACAGCAAGATTCAGCCAGCCGACTGATAGAGCCACCCAGTCGCACAGAACAGAAAGAAGCCCTTCAGCCCTTCGACTCCATGCTGACCATCAAGCTCACATTTACACTAATCCTATTTATAGGATTATAATATCCTACGGCGTCCATCATCAAGGACCCCCATCCCTCCGGTGATGCCTTCTTCTCATTGCTACCATCAGGAAGGAGGTACAGAAGCCTAAAGGCACACACTCAGCGATTCAGGAACAGCTTCTTCCCCTCTGCCATCTGATTTCTGAATGGACGCTGAACCCATCAACACTACCTCACTACCTTTTTATTTCAATTTTTGCACTACATATTTTATATATATATGCATACTGTAATCCACAGCTTTTTCTATTATTATGTATTACGTTTTACTGCTGCTGCAAAGACAACAAATTTCATGATACATGCTGGTGATACTAAACCTGATTTCTGATTTTGAGTCTGGTTCTCCCTCCCAGGTTCTACCGTTCACCTACATTACAACATGGAAAATAAATGTAGAACACAGAACATACACTCAGTGGCCACTTTGATACAGGAGGTACGTAACAAATTGGTCACTGGGTGTATGTTCATGGTCTTCTGCTGCTATAGCCATCCATTTCAAGGTTCAACATGTTCAGAGAGGCTGTTCTGCACACCACTGTTGTAACGTGTGGTTATTTGAGTTACTGTCACCTTCCTGTCAGCTTAATCCAGTCTGCCCATTCTCCTTGTTAGAGTGAGTTTTTGGGTAGATGATTCATTTACACTTAAATGATTTTGGCCGCCGGTCTTCTGTTTTGACAACATACTGTGGATTGAGTTCACAACAATGCATTTCCTAAAAGCTGTGAACCCAGTTCATTTGTAACAATGCCGTTCCTAAAAGCTGTAAATACCGGAATACTAGCCCAGACGCTGCTGGCGCCTCTGGGATGGAAGTGTGAAGTTTACGGGTAGTTTCAAAGACAGACTTATCTATCCTTTGCAAATATGGATTGTCCTTCATGTTAAGCATGTAAAATACCAAATAACTGTATTGTGGATTCGGTTTGGAACAATGCATTCCTGAATACCAGCCAGAATGCTGCTGGTGCTGGTGGAACGGACTTAATCAAAAGATGTGAAAGCTTCAAAAGAAAGCATTGTCTATACTTGTAAATATGGATTGTCCTTTGTGTTTAGCAAATAAATATCGAGCCCCATCACAGGGCCAGCAGACCTTTCCACTGAAAGCATCTCCATCCGTATGATGCCTGCTGAACCTTGTTTAGTCGAATAAAGAAGCTGCTTTGTATCCACCAGTAACTCTCTCTCTCCAGTGATTTAATTCACGCTACAACATTTGGTGTCAGGAGTGGGATACCTTCGTGACCCGTCGTGTGGCCAGCGTTCCTAGTAGTCTAAATTGGTCAGTATTTTTTTAAGCTAACACTCACACTTGGATCTGCTCGGTGGGTGGTACACAGGAACACAAAGTATCATGAACGCGGAGAGCTGAACTGGTAGATATAAAAGTAGTGTGTGCATGTGCATGTGTGTTTACGTAAGTGAGGAAACTTTGCGTGTTATCTTGGTGAGATGGAGCCACTGGTTGCGAAAGGTGGTAACCGAGATGCCAGAGTAGGGGCGTGTATACTCATTTGGGGAGCTGCATTTTAGTGTATGTGTGCAAGTGTGATGCAAGGGAATACAGAGGGCATCATGAGTTCAGGTACTCAAAAGTGGCAGATTGTGGAATACATACTCTGCGGTTTTATATTTTGCGTAGTGTGGGAATTAGTGTGGAGGTATCTCAGGGAGAGGATTTACACAGACAGATCTACCAGAATGGCACCTATTGAGATCAGGCAACGTCAGGTTGAGAACCCTGATGATCTGAGCCAGCCCTTGACCTTGATTACGACTATTCATAAGCCCTTCACCCCCAGGGAGAAACAGAGCATTTTGTCTGAATTGCCCTCACTTAAAGTCGCCTGTGGGAATACAGAATTCTGGCGTAAGCTCAAGGAAATGGTTGAAATTCACCAGATGCACCCTAAAGATATACATGTGTTAGTGAAAGCAAAGTGCCCGAGGAATATGTGGGACAGGATGTCCCAGGGGTGTGAGATGGTACATGGGCAACTACCGGGAGCGCCAGTAATGAAGAAAGATATCGCTCTTTTAAAGGGGAAGGGAGGCAGTGGTTGGGGGGAGGCGAGAGTAGCTGGGGAACGATAATGGCAGTGACCCAGAGGGCTGACGAGACAGCCATGGATTATGCAGAAGGTAAATACCGAATGTACGAGGAGTATTCCGGGTTGGATAATCTGGGGAGGGATGACCCAGTCTTCCTGAAAGTGCTGAAGGAAAGCCTGAGCTCAGCCCACCAGGAAGTTTTAGACTTAGGGATAACGGCGGGATCGACCTACTCTGCGTTAGTTTTGTGGGCCAGTGAGATAGACCAAAGAAAAGGCAAGAGAAATTGTAAAGTGGATATAGTGGGTGCAGCTGTTACGATGACACAGAGGAATTGTTTTAGGTGCCAACAACCAGGGCACCTAGCAAAGGACTGCCGGACCAGGTATAAGACAGTGAAGGAGTTGATATGCTACAGCTGTGGCCTATCAGGACATGGCTGGAGACAGTGTCCAAAAGGGAGGGAGAAAACCCAGGCGAAGGTCACAGCAGACACCCAATCACTCACCCCTCACCTGTGGATGTACACAACAGCATTGTTAGGGGGACGGCAATGCAATATATTAGTGGACACAGGGTCATCGGTATCGATAACTGATCTACCCATGCCAGCAACCGGACAGGCTATTTATATAACGGGAGTGGGAGGAAAAACAGTAAAAGCAGAAAGAAGCGAGTCGCACATACAAGAAATTGGGTGAGTGCAGCTTCTGGGTATGTCCAAATAATGAGGGCACGATCCTTGGAATAGACATCCTAAGGGAAACAGGAGCTGTTATAGATTCAGGAAAGGGAGAAATAATATGGACAAGTCAGGGGCAGCGAACGTGTACAACCAACAGAATACACAACCTGGCTAGCATAGTCGCAGCTGCCCCGACCACGTGAGGCTGCAGCCAGGATGGTGTCTATAGTATACTTTGTCAGCAGTTCCCAGCTGTGTGGGCTACACACAAGCAAGATTGTGGTGAAGTGAAGATAAACTCAGTTAAAATAGATGGGGACCTGCATAAACCCCATAAGCAGAAGGGAAATGAGTGGGCAGATGTTGCTGCGAATAAAGGAGCAGAGGAACAAGAGGCAATTGAAATTGCAAGTGTGCAGGAGGAAACGACAGAAGCCAGCTTAGTAAAATGATATGAAGAGGTAGAGGCAGAAGAGAAGGAAAAATGAAGGAGAAAAGGAGCAAAGGAGGGACCAGATGGGTGCTGGACACATGGGGAGGAGGGAAGTCGCAGTGGCCCCACACTGTATTAGACAGATACTACTAAAGTTTTATCATGGGGCGATGCATCAGGGAGGGCAGAGCATGATCACAACCCTCCGGCAGGACTGGTGGTGGCCAGGGATGGGCGGGGATGTTGAGAAATTCTGCCGCTGTTGTATCATTTGTGCCCAGCATAACCCTGGTGAGGGCAGAAAGCTACAGCTGGCAAATCAGCCTCGGCCGAGGGGACCCTGGGAAAACATCCAGATAGACTTCACAGGGCCCCTGCCGAAAACCAGGGGGAAAAGTTACTGTCTAGTAATTATGGATCACTTCACCTGGTGGGTGGAGGCTTTCCCAACAAGGGACTGCACCGCCCGCACCGCTGCATGGATCCTAGTTCAGGAAATCCTCCCAATGTGGGGAACCCCATTTCAGGTGGATTCAGATCAGGGAGCACATTTCACGGGGAAAGTGATGAAGGAAATGTGCCGACTGCTGGGGATTCAACAACGGTTCCACGTACCCTACCACCCCCAGAGTTCAGGGATGGTTGAAAGGATGAACCAAACAATCAAGAATGTGTTAGCCAGAGCTATAGCTGAGACAGGAAAGACATGGTTTGATGTATTACCAGGAATCCTGATGAGATTGCGCGCAACCCCGAACCGCACGTTGGGTCTCAGCCCCTACGAATTATTGATGGGGCGAGCAATGCGGCTCCCTTATGGGGTAATTATGGGTTGCGGGGAGCCTGGGGTTTACACATAGAATGACACAATATGTGAAAGACCTTTGTAACCAACTTAAAGTATTAAAGGACCGAGCGAAACAACAACAGCAAATCGCTGATCAGAGAGAGCCAGAGGGAAAGGGGATAGTCCTTCCACAGTCTGGCGACCAAGTTATGGTGAGGGTGCTGCCAGAAAGGCCGGGGTTTGCCCCCAGGTGGATAGGACCACAGACAGTACTCTTAACCAATGATCCATGTGTCTGTGTACAGACTCGGCAAGGCAGCCAGTGGAAACACTGGACTCAGGTTAAAGCATACAACTCACCCTCTTGTTGCTCCCACAGACAGAGCGGGGCAACCAAATGTACCCAGTAACCATGTAGTTACAGGGAACCTAAGAGAGGAACACCAGCTGGCCATGCCAGACCTGACCACACTGATGAAAACATACCCAGAGAAAACTCAAGGGCAGAAAACGCCAAGAGCGTGGCAGAAGACACTGAGAACGTGAAGAAAAACCACGAATAGCCTGCTAAAGTGTGATGATGATGGTACTCTGTAAAGAAGGCTGGTTGCTGAAGGTAGATGATTAATTTTATAGCATAGTATAGAAATTCATTGGGAAATAGACGAGGAGGGATTTTTGAGTTAAAGCAGAGAAGGCAAGTTCCACCACTTTGACGGCATTTCGGACTGCACACGGTATCTGGAAGCAGTCACCCCCAGTCTGAGGAGCTGGGCCCTTTCAGCAGTTGGGCCAGTGATCGACCGGACAGTTCAGAAGGGGCTGCCACCAGGGAGAGGTCCTTGCAGACATTTAAGTAGAGGCCACCCCAACCCCTTCCTGTACATCAATGAGAGAGCCTGTGGGTGCTCCTGGAAGGAGAGTTTTAGCGACCAGAGGATAAAGGGCTGAAGACAAAGGAATGTGATTAAGCTGCAGTCAGCCTGCAGGAAAAGAGCCGACAGGCCCACAATAGGAGCCGCATTTCTAAAGACTTGGAACAGCCTGTCTGTTTAACATTTGGTAGGTAACGATTAGGGAATGCTAGGATAGATATCGAGGCACACAAAATTGGCGGGGGGGGTGGGAATTTTGAGACAGCGAGTTTCTGCTGCCCTATTTGAGTAGTTCCTCCTAGGTTGGCCTTTCATGGTACAAATTTATTTTTGTCCAGGAGGGCCAAGCAGAGGTACCGTTAGAGTGAGTTTTTGGGTAGATGATTCATTTACACTTAAATGACTTTGGCCACCAGTCTTCTGTTTTGACAACGTACTGTGGATTGAATTCACAACAATGCATTTCCTAAAAGCTGTGAACCCAGTTCATTTGTAACAATGCCGTTCCTAAAAGCTGTAAATACCGGAATACTAGCCTAGATGCTGCTGGTGCCTCTGGGATGGAAGTGTGAAGTTTACGGGTAGTTTCAAAGACAGACTTATCTATCCTTTGCAAATATGTATTGTCCTTCATGTTAAGCATGTAAGATACCAATTAAGTGTTTTGTGGATTCAGTTTGGAACAATGCATTCCTGAATACCAGCCCGAATGCTGCTGGCGCCGGTGGAAAGGATTTAATCAAAAGGTGTGAAAGCTTCAAAAGAAAGCATTGTCTATATTTGTAAATATGGATTGTCCTTTGTGTTTAGCAAATAAATGTCGAGCCCTATCACAGGGCCAGCAGACCTTTCCACTGAAAGCATCTCCATCCGTATGATGCCTGCTGAACCTTGTTTAGTCGAATAAAGAAGCAGCTTTGTATCCACCAGTAACTCTCTCTGTCCAGTGATTTCATTCACGCTACAACACTCCTCCGATCTCATTAACAAGGCGTTTTCACCCACAGAACTGCCGCTCACTTTTTTTCCACACCATTCTCTGCAAACTCTAGACTGAGGATTTGTGCATAAAAATCCCAGGAGATCAGCTGTTTCTGAGATTCTCAAACCACCCCCTTCAGGCACCAACAACCATTCCACAGTCAAAGTCATTTACATCACATTTCTTCCCCATTTGAGGCTTCAGTCAGAGAAAGCAAAGAAAAGCTAGGTTAAGTTTTTTTCTCTCTTTCCCTTCTTTGTATTTGCTCAGCTCGGTCAGTCGAGATGCCAGGCAGGATAGCTGAATGTTCCTCTTGTGGGATGTGGGAAGGCAGGGAGACCTCCAGTGATCCTGACCACTACAGCTGTGAGCAGTGCATCCAGCTACAGCTTCTAACAAACCCCATTAAGGAGTTAGAGCTGGAACTGGATGAACTCAAGGGGCAGGACACAGGAAACTGGGTGGCAATCAGTAAGGGGAAAGGGGGTAAGGAACCAGTGCAGAGTATCCTGTGGCTATCCCAACAACAGGTATATCACTTTGGATACTGCTGGGGGAGGGGGGAATGACCTAACAGAGGAAAGTCACCGTGCTTGGGTCTGGCGCTGAGTCCAGCTCTGTGACTCAGAATGGAAAGGGGGGGAAGAAAAAACGCATTGTGGTGATAGGGGATTCATTGATTAGGGGTACAGATAGGAGGTTCTGTGGGTGAAAACTAGATTTCTGGATGGTATGTTGCCTCCTGGGTGCCAGGGCCTGGGATATTTTAGATCAAATCCTCAGCATTCTTTAGTGGGAGGGTGAACAGCCAGAGGTCATGGTCCATGTAGGTACCAATGGCATGGGTAGGAGGGGTGATGAGATTCTGCAGAGGGAGTTCAGGGCGTTAGGTGCTAAGTTAAAGGGCAGGATCTCCAGTATTGTGATCTCAGGATTACTACCCATGCCATGTGCCAGTGAGGCCAGAACTAGAAAGATTATATGTGGCTATGGAGTTGGAGTAGGAGGGAGGGCATAATATTTTTGGATCACTGGGCTCTATTCCAGAGAAGGTGGGACCTGTACAGAAAGCATGGTTTGTACCTGAACTGGAAGGGGACTAATATCCAAGCGGGAAGGTTTGTGAATGCTGGATGGTGGGGTTTGAACTAGAGCTGCAGGGGGATGGGAAGCAGAGTGCCAGAACCGTTAGTGGAGAGGTTGTGGAGGCAGATGTTGGTAAGACCTCAGACAAAGTTAGGAATCAAAAGGTTGAGCATGGTGCGACCAATGTCCTGAGCTGTGTATACTTCAATGCAAAAAGTATTGTAGGAAAGGTGGATGAAGGTGAGGTAGCTGGTTTACAGAGGCAATGTGTACTGAGGAGAGGCTGCAGATAAGGCAAAATTGAAGTCAGCAAGATGAGTTCCAATGTAAAAGTTGGACAAAATCAAAAAGGGTGAATACAGGACTGAGTGCACGCAGCATATGGAATAAGGTAGATGAACTTGCAGCACAGTTGCAGATTGGCAAGAATGATGTAGGATTCAAGAAATCATGACTGAGAGAAGATAATAGCTGGGAGCTAAATGTCTAAGGATACCCATTGTATTGAAAGGACAGGCAGAATGCAGAGGGTTGCTCTGTTGGTAAAAAATGAAATCAAAACATTAGAAGCAGGTGGCATAGGGTCAGAAGGTGTTGAATCATTCTTGATAGAGCTAAGGAACTGCAAGGGCTAAAAGACTTTGTTGGGAGTTATATACATACTCCCAAGCAGTAGCAAGGATGTTGTCTACAAATTACAACAGGAGATAGAAAATGCATACCAAAAGAGCAAAGTTACAATAGCAGTGGGGGATTTCAATATTGGGTGTTGTGCAACAAACTGGAATTGATTAGAGAACTTAAGATAAAAGAACCTTTAGGGGAAAGTGATCACAATATGATGGAATTCACCCTGAAATTTGAGAAGGAGAAGCCAAAGTCAGATGTATCAGTATTACAGTGGAGTGATGGGAATTACAGAGGCATGAGAGAGGAGCTGGACAGAATTGATAAGAGAAGAACATTGGCAGGGATGATGGCAGAGCAGCAATGACAGGAATTTCTGGAATCAATTCGGAAGGCACCGGTTATATACTTCCCAAAGATGAAGAATTATTCTAAAGGCAAGATGACACAACCATGGCTAGCAAGGGAAGTCAAAGCCAATATAAAAGCCAAAGACAGGACATATAATAGAGCAAAAATTAGTGGGAAGTTAGAGAATTGGGAAGCTTTTAAAAACCAACAGAAGGCATTTAAAAAAGTCATTAAGAAGGTAAAGATGGTCTACAAAAGTAATCTAGCCAATAGTATTAAAGAGGTTACCAAAAGATTCTTCAGCTACATAAAATGTAAAAGAGAGGTGAGAGTGGATTTCAGACCACTGGAAAATGAAGCTGGAGAGGCAGTAATGGGGGTCAAGGAAAAGGCGAATGAACTGAAGAAGTATTTTGCATCATGTGGAAGACACTAGAAGTATGTGGAAGTTCCAGGTGTCAGGGGCATGAAGTGTGTGAAGTTACCATTACTAGAGAGAGGTTCTTGGGAAACTGAAAATCCTGAAAGTAGGTAAGTCACCTGGACCAGACGGTGTACACCCCAGGGTTCTGAAAGAGGTGGCTGAAGAGATCGTGGAGGCATCAGTAATGATCTTTCAAGAATCACTAGATTCTGGAGAGTTCCGGAAGACTGGAAAGTTGCAAATGTCACCCTACTCTTCAAGAAGGGAGAAAGGCAGAAGGAAGGAAACTATAGGCTAGTTAGTCTGACCTCAGAGCCCATGGTATTTCAGGAAATATCCTAGACTCGATAAAGGGGTGGTTGATTAACAAGAGGCAAAGAGTGGAAATAAAGGGAGCCTTTTCTGGCTAGCTACCACTGGTGTTCCACGGGGGTCTGTGTTGGGACCTATTCTTTTTACATTATATGTCAATGGTTTGGATGATAGGATTAATGTCTTTGTTGCAAAGTTTGCAGATGACATGAAGATAGGTGGAGGAACAGATGGTTTTGAGGAAGTAGAGAGGCTACACAAGGACTTAGACAGATGAGGAAAATGGGCAAAGAAGTGGCAGATGGAATACAGTGTCAAGAAGTGTATGGTAAAGTGTATGGTCAGGCACTTTGGTAGAAGAAATGAAAGGGTTGACTATTTTCTAAATGGAGAGGAAATAAAAAAATCTGAGATGCAAAGGGATTTGGGAGTCCTTGTACAGGATTCCCTAAAGGTTGAGTCAGTGGTGAGGAAGGCAAATGTGATGTTCGCATTCCCGTCAAGAGGACTAGAATATAAAAGGAAGGATGTAATGTTGAGACTTTAAAGAGCACTGGTGAGGCATCACTTGGTGTATTGTGAGCAGTTTTGGGCCCCTTATTTTAGAAAGGATGTGTTAAAACTGGAGAGGGTTCAAAGAAGATTCTCGAGAATGATTCCAGGATTGAATGGCTTGATATGAAGAGCATTTGTTGGCTCTGGGCCTGTATTGACTGGAATTGCAAAGATTGAGGATTGACCTCATTGAAACCTATTGAGTTATTTCCCATGGTAGGGGAGTCTAGGACAAGAGGGCATGACTTAAGGCTTGGAGGACGTCTATTTAGAACAGAGATGCGGAGAAATTACTTTATAAACCAGGGCATCAAAGGGTATGGGGAGAAGGCAAGGGAGTGGAGATGTCTGGAAGAACTGGATCAGCCCATGATTGAATGGTGACGCAGACTCGATGGGCCGAATGGCCTACTTCTGCTCCTATATCTTATGGTGATATGGTCTTATGGAATGGTGAAAGCCTTGATAGAGTGGATGTGGAGAGGATGTTTACTGTGCTGGAGAGTCTAAGACCAGAGGACACAGTCTCAGAATAAAGTGGAGTCCTTTTAGAATGGAGGTAAGGCAGAATTTCTTTTGCCAGATGGAGGTGAATCTATAGAATATTTTGCCACAGGCTGCTGTGGAGGCCAAGTCTTTATGTATATTTAAGGCAGAGGTTGATATATTCTAGATCGGTCAGGGCATGAAGGGATATGGGGAGAAGGCAGGAAATTGGAGCTGAGAGGAAAATTGGACCAGCCATGATGAAATGGCAGAGCAGACTCAATGGGCCAAATGGCCTAATTCTGCTCCTATATCTTACGGTCTTATGGTCTTATTCTAATATTTGGTCTGATCAACAACTGAGCCTCTTGAACATACACAAGTCTGCATGTTTTTACGTGTTGGGTTGCTGTCACATGATTGGCTGATTAGATATTTGCATTAATGAACAGGTGTACAGGTGTAATAAAATGTACTAACGAAGTGATCACTAAGTGTATATTTCTTAGTATAATTTATAGTAGGTTTTATCTACTGCTCTGAACTGCCGCCACTACAGTGCTAATAGGCCTGATTCTGGAAGTGTCAGCAAGCTTCCTGGGAAGTTGTATCTGAAAGTCTGGCCAGCTCCAGGGCTGGTTGGAACACATCAGGTCAGGCACTTGACACGCCAGTGGGGAAAGACACCAGACGTGTGCGGTGATGCACGTAGTGAGCTGCAGTGGTTTTGACATCACTTGGGACTGTGGGACTGGACACTGTGACGCTGCACTCTGCACTCTGACAGCGGTGGGACTGGACACTGTGACGCTGCACTCTGCACTCTGACAGCGGTGGGGCTGCACTGTGACTCTGCACTCTGCACTCTGACAGCGGTGGGGCTGGACACTGTGACGCTGCACTCTGCACTCTGACAGCGGTGGGGCTGCACTGTGACTCTGCACTCTGCACTCTGACAGCGGTGGGGCTGCACTGTGACGCTGCACTCTGCACTCTGACAGCGGTGGGGCTGGACACTGTGACGCTGCACTCTGCACTCTGACAGCGGTGGGGCTGGACACTGTGACGCTGCACTCTGCACTCTGACAGCGGTGGGGCTGCACTGTGACGCTGCACTCTGCACTCTGACAGCGGTGGGGCTGGACACTGTGACTCTGCACTCTGCACTCTGACAGCGGTGGGGCTGGACACTGTGACGCTGCACTCTGCACTCTGACAGCGGTGGGGCTGCACTGTGACGCTGCACTCTGCACTCTGACAGCGGTGGGGCTGGACACTGTGACTCTGCACTCTGCACTCTGACAGCGGTGGGGCTGCACTGTGACGCTGCACTCTGCACTCTGACAGCGGTGGGGCCGGACACTGTGACGCTGCACTCTGCACTCTGACAGCGGTGGGGCTGGACACTGTGACGCTGCACTCTGCACTCTGACAGCGGTGGGACTGGACACTGTGACGCTGCACTCTGCACTCTGACAGCGGTGGGGCCGGACACTGTGACGCTGCACTCTGCACTCTGACAGCGGTGGGACTGGACACGGTGACGCTGCACTCTGCACTCTGACCGCAGTGGGGCCGGACACTGTGACTCTGCACTCTGACAGCGGTGGGGCTGGACCCTGTGACGCTGCACTCTGCACTCTGACCGCAGTGGGGCCGGACACTGTGACTCTGCACTCTGACAGCGGTGGGGCTGGACCCTGTGACGCTGCACTCTGCACTCTGACAGCAGTGGGGCTGGACACTGTGACGCTGCACTCTGCACTCTGACCGCAGTGGGGCCGGACACTGTGACGCTGCACTCTGACAGCGGTGGGGCTGGACCCTGTGACGCTGCACTCTGCACTCTGACCGCAGTGGAGCCGGACACTGTGACTCTGCACTCTGACCGCAGTGGGGCCGGACACTGTGACTCTGCACTCTGACCGCAGTGGGGCTGGACACTGTGACGCTGCACTCTGCACTCTGACCGCAGTGGGGCCGGACACTGTGACTCTGCACTCTGACCGCAGTGGGGCCGGACACTGTGACTCTGCACTCTGACAGCGGTGGGGCTGGACCCTGTGACGCTGCACTCTGCACTCTGACAGCAGCGGGGCTGGACACTCAGAGCTGTGTACTTTCCCCTGGACGCTAGCCAAGCAGGATTTCGCCACACTCCACTGATGCAGAGTCACATTGTTCAACAGACGGGCTCCGAGTACAGGAGAGAGAAACAAATTGCAATGTACCATGCAAAAGGAAAATGAATTCGTGTGATTCGATCTCTTAAACAAAATAGGCATTCCATTGAGAAAAAACAACTTTTCTCCATTCAGTCACTGTGGCTGTGGTGCATACATTTAGAACTTAGAATATAGAACAGTATAGCACAGGAGCAGCCCTTCGGCCCACAGTGTTATCCCGAACCAATCAAATGGCTAATTCAACTAATCTCCTCCCCCTTTGCAATGTCCATATCCTTCCATTTCACTGACATTCATGTATCTATCTAAATGCCTCTTAAAATTCCCTAATGTATCTTCAATACTTCTAGTCAAGTCAAGTCAAATTTATTGTCAGTTAGCTACGTACATGTATGCCATCAAACAAGACAACATTTCTCTCGACGAGGGTGTAAAGCACAGTGGTACACATAACACACAATAACTTAGGAAAGTAAGGATTAAATCTACAAATTAATTAGGTATAGATAAACAAGGTAAAGTGCATAAATTAAGTATTGTAGGGTAAAGTACTAATAATCTGTCGACACTTTGAATATGATGCGGCAGAGAGTTCAGAAGCCTAGTGGCCTGAGGGCAATTACTGCCACCCCAGGCAGTGTATTCCAAGCACGCACCACTCTCCGTGTAAAACGACTGCACCTCACATCTCCTTTGAAGCTCCCCCCGCTCAGCTTCAATGCAGCCCTCTGGCATCAGGCATTACAACCCTGGGAGAAAGAGACTGTCTGTCTACACTGTCCATGTCTGTATCAGATCTCCACTCAGCCTCCAACACTCCAGAGAAACTCATAGTCATAGTCATAGTCATACTTTATTGATCCCGGGGGAAATTGGTTTTCGTTACAGTTGCACCATAAATAATAAACAGTAAAAGAAATAGTAATAGCAATATTACTATTAGTAAATAGTAATAGTCATAGAAATAATAAATAGTAATAGAAAATAGTAATAAATAGTTAAATAGTAATATGTAAATTATCCCAGTAAATTATGAAATAAGTCCAGGACCAGCCTATTGGCTCAGGGTGTCTGACCCTCCAAGGGAGGAGTTGTAAAGTTTGATGGCCACAGGCAGGAATGACTTCCTATGACGTTCTGTGCTGCATCTCGGTGGAATGGGTCTCTGGCTGAATGTACTCCTGTGCCCAACCAGTACATTATGTGGTGGATGGGAGACATTGTCCAAGATGGCATGCAACTTGGACAGCATCCTCTTTTCAGACACCACCGTGAGAGAGTCCAGTTCCATCCCCACAACATCACTGGCCTTATGAATGAGTTTGTTGATTATATTAGTGTCTGCTACCCTCAGCCTGCTGCCCCAGCACACAACAGCAAACATGATAACACTGGCCACCACAGACTCGTAGAACATCCTCAGCATCGTCTGGCATCCCAGAGTGCTTAAGGAAGTAGCCCAAGAAATAGTGGATGCATTAGTGATAATTTTTCAAAACTCTTTAGATTCTGGACTAGTTCCTGAGGATTGGAGGGTGGCTAATGTAACCCCACTTTTTAAAAAAGGAGGGAGAGAGAAACCGGGAAATTATAAACCGGTAAGCCTAACGTCGGTGGTGGGGAAACTGCTGGAATCAGTTATCAAAGATGTGATAACAGCACATTTGGAAAGCGGAGAAATCATCAGACAAAGTCAGCATGGATTTGTGAAAGGAAAATCATGTCTGACGAATCTCATAGAATTTTTTGAGGATGTAACTAGTAGAGTGGATAGGGGAGAACCAGTGGATGTGGTATGCGGATGTGGCAGACAGGAAGCAAAGAGTGGGAATAAACGGGACCTTTTCAGAATGGCAGGCAGTGACTAGTTGGGTATCGCAAGGCTCAGTGCTGGGACCCCAGTTGTTTACAATATATATTAATGACTTGGATGAGGGAATTAAGTGCAGCATCTCCAAGTTTGCAAATGACACGAAGCTGGGCGGCAGTGTTAGCTGTGAGGAGGATGCTAAGAGGATGCAGGGTGACTTGGATAGGTTGGGTGAGTGGGCAAATTCATGGCAGATGCAATTTAATGTGGATAAATGTGAAGTTATCCACTTTGGTGGCAAAAATAGGAAAACAGATTATTATCTGAATGGTGGCCGATTAGGAAAAGGGGAGGTGCAACGAGACCTGGGTGTCATTATACACCAGTCATTGAAAGTGGGCATGCAGGTACAGCAGGCGGTGAAAAAGGCGAATGGTATGCTGGCATTTATAGCGAGAGGATTCGAGTACAGGAGCAGGGAGGTACTACTGCAGTTGTACAAGGCCTTGGTGAGACCACACCTGGAGTATTGTGTGCAGTTTTGGTCCCCTAATCTGAGGAAAGACATCCTTGCCATAGACGGAGTACAAAGAAGGTTCACCAGATTGATTCCTGGGATGGCAGGTCTTTCATATGAAGAAAGACTGGATGAATTGGGCTTGTACTCATTGGAATTTAGAAGATTGAGGGGGGATCTGATTGAAATGTATAAAATCCTAAAGGGATTGGACAGGCTAGATGCAGGAAGATTGTTCCCGATGTTGGGGAAGTCCAGAACGAGGGGTCACAGTTTGAGGATAAAGGGGAAGCCTTTTAGGACTGAGATTAGGAAAAACTTCTTCACACAGAGAGTGGTGAATCTGTGGAATTCTCTGCCACAGGAAACAGTTGAGGCCAGTTCATTGGCTATATTTAAGAGGGAGTTAGATATGGCCCTTGTGGCTACGGGGATCAGGGCGTATGGAGGGAAGGCTGGTGTAGGGTTCTGAGTTGGATGATCAGCCATGATCAAAATAAATGGCGGTGCGGACTCGAAGGGCCGAATGGCCTACTCCTGCACCTATTTTCTATGTTTCTATGTTAAAGGACCTCAGTCTCCTCAGGAAATAGAGACGGTTCTGACCCTTCTTGTAGACAGCCTCAGTGTTCTTAGACCAGTCCAGTTTATTGTCAATTCGTATCCCCAGGTATTTATAATCCTCCACCATGACATTCTCCAGCTTATTTGAGATTGCATCAGTGGTCGGCTGTGATCATGGGTCATAATCACATTCCATCTCGCCCCCAGCACCAGATTTCTACAAAACTGTCCTGCAGAAAATAAAGATACGCTAAAGCTTGGTGTCTGATTCGTTTTCTGTCAGCGTTGGTGTCTGGGATCAGCTTGTGCAAGTTCTCCAGTGGTACCTTCCCCCCACACAATCAGAGCTGTTGCAACCACACAGATGGTTCCAGGGCAGGGCAGGACGCCATTCGCCTATCGAGTCCATACTGGTACATCGGAAGAGCAATCCAGCCAATCTCAGAGCCCTTTCATTTAGAGTCATTGAGTCATGGAGTGCTACAGCACGGAAACAGGCCCTCAGCCCATCTATTTGTGTCAGACTGTTATTTTGCCTAATCCCTTCGACCTAGACCGTAGCCCTTTGTACCCCTGTCATCCATGGACTTATTCAAATTTCTCTTAGTCGTTGAAATCAACTCCACACCCACCACTTCTGCTGCCAGATCTCACCACCCTCTGAGTGAAGAGGTTCCCCCTCAAGTTCCCCTTAAACATTTCACCTTTCACCTTTAACCTACGATCTTTAGTTCTAGTGTCACCCAACCTCAGTGGAATAAGTCAGCTTGCATTAACCCTATCTATACCCTCAGATTTTGTGAACTGATCCATAAGAACACAAAAACATAGGAGTAGGAGGAGGATGCTTGCCCGCCATGCAATATGATTAAGACTGATCTAGCGCAGTCCTAACCCCTTCCTCTCTGCCCGTTCCCCAGACATCCCAACTCTTTTGAATGCTACGACTGAACCTGCCTCCACATTGACCCCAGCAGTGTCTTCTACACCCCAACTACTCTGTGAAAACTCTTCTCATCATCTCACTTCTGGTCATTCATGAGTCACCTCTGTTCTATATCCTACGGTTATCAATCTCTCCACCATTGCGAGCAGTTCCCATCATGTGGGATAGCGGTTAGTGTAACAATAGACAATAGACAACAGACAATAGATACAGGAGTAGGCCATTCGGCCCTTTGAGCCAGCACCGCCATTCACTGTGATCATGGCTGATCATCCACAATCAGTATCCAGTTCCTGCCTTATCCCCATAACCTTTGATTCCACTATCTTTAAGAGCCCTATCCATCTCTTTCTTGAAAGCATCCAGAGACTTGGTCTCCACAGCCTTCTGGGGCAGAGCATTCCATATATCCACCACTCTCTGGGTGAAAAAGTTTTTCCTCAACTCCGTTCTAAATGGCCTACCCCTTATTCTTAAACTGTGGCCTCTGGTTCTGGACTCACCCATCAGCGGGAACATGCTTCCTGCCTGCAGTGTGTCCAATCCCTTAATAATCTTCTATGTTCCAATCAGATCCCCTCTCATCCTAAATTCCAGTGTACACGAGCCCAGTCGCTCCAATCTTTCAATATATGACAGTCCCGCCATCCCGGGAATTAACCTTGTGAACTTATGCTGCACTCCCTCAATAGCAAGAATGTCCTTCCTCAAATTTGGAGACCAAAACTGCACACAGTACTCCAGGTGTGGTCTCACCAGGGCCCTGTACAACTGCAGAAGGACCTCTTTGCTCCTATACTCAATTCCCCTTGTTATGAAGGCCAGCATGCCATTAGCTTTCTTCACTGCCTGCTGTACCTGCATGCTTGCTTTCAGTGACTGATGCACAAGAACACCTAGATCTCGTTGTGCTTCCCCCTTTCCTAACTTGACTCCATTTAGATAATAATCTGCCTTCCTGTTCTTACCACCAAAGTGGATAACCACACATTTATCCACATTAAACTGCATCTGTCATACATCCGCCCACTCACCCAGCCTGTCCAAGTCACCCTGCATTCTCATAACATCCTCTTCACATTTCACACTGCCACCCAGCTTTGTGTCAATGATTTACAGTGCCAAGTCATTGAGTATATTTAAGGCAGAGGTTGATAGATTCTCGATCAGTTAGGGCACGAAGTATGCTCTGGTTTCCTCCCACACTCTAAAGACGTACATACGTTGCGAGCGTGCTACGTTGGGGCCAGAAGCATGGCGACACTTGCAGGCTGCTCCCAGTGCATCCTCAGAATGTGTTGGCGTTGACACAAATGATGCGCTTCACTGTATGTTTTGATGTACATGTGACAAATAAAGCTAAAGCTAATCTTACAGTCCCCCTTTGTCCACTCTCAATACACACCTCATTATCTGAAGACCTTCCATCATATTCCCATACAACCTTCTCCATTCAGTGAGAACAACCTCAGTCTCCCTAGCCCAGGGGTTCCCTTCCTGGGGTCCACAGGACCCTCCATTAATGGTAGGGGTCCATGGCATAAAAAAGGTTGGGTACCCTTGCACTAGCCAATCTTGAGAGCAAGCTTATAGAATAGCCCTCTTCCCTCCACATTCCCATCCATTCTAGCACCCACTGATGAGGAAAGGGCAAACTACCACAGCCACGTAACCAATATACCCACACATCCTTGGGAAACCAGAGCCCCAGGGGAAACGTGCAGTTACAGGATTAACATGCAAACTCCACCCAGACAGCGACCTGCCATGGAGTGACCAAACGTGACAGGTTCTGTCAATCCATTGCAGAGCAATTGCCATACCAGACTGAGGTACAACCCATCGGAATACTTTCCACACTACATTGCATCCTTAGATTTATAAGAGAATCTTCATGATCAACCCAGATCTTTGCAGATGCCCAAGGCAGTACATGTGACGATATTCTTTCTTGACCGCTGCATCAGAGTATAGGGATCAGGTGATGTAGCTAGTTTGATACAGAATCAGAGAAAAGTACAGCACAGATAAAGGCTCTTCAGCCCATCTAGTCTATACTGAACCATTTAAGCTGCCTACTCCCATCGATCTGCACATGGTCCATAGCTCTCCATGCCCCACCATCCATGTACCTATCCAAACTTCGCTTAAATGTTGAAATCAACCCACATCCATCACTTGCACTGGCAGCTCTTTCCACACTCTGACCATCCTCTGCGTGAAGAAGTTTCTCCTCACGTTCTCATTAAACTTTTCCCCTTTCACCCTTAACTCATGGTCTCTGGTTGTGGTCCCACCCAACCTCAGTGGAAGAAGCCTGCTTGCGTTTAATCTGTCTATACTCCTCTATTCTGTATACCTCTATCTATAAAATATCTTTAAAATGAGATTACTGGACAATTAGTGACGGCACTGCAGCAATCAGTAAGGAAATACGGGAACCTCAGGACACACACCAGCAGATTTGGGAACAGACAATACCCCTCAACCATCAGGCTCTTGAACCAGAGAGGAAAACTTCATTCACTTCAACTCTGCACTATTCCCAGCCTATGGACTCACTTTCAAGGACTCTTCATCTCATGTTCTCGATATTTATTGCTTATTTATTTATTATTATTATTCTAATTTTTTTGTATTTGCATTGCTTGTTGTCTTTTTCACATTGGTTGTTTGTCTTGTGTGCAGTTTTCCAATGATTCTATTGTATTTCTTTGTATTTTCTGAAATTCCCTAAAGAAAATGAATCTCAGGTTTATGTATGGTAACATAAACGTACTTTGATACCAAATTTACTTTGAACGTTGAACTTCTGATGTTCTCATGGAATATAAATGCACACTCATGGAACATAAAACAGTGCAGCACCTGGGAAAAGCCCATGCGGTCCCAGGGAGAGCCTGCAAACTCCACACAGAGAGCAGTAGACAGAATCAAATCTGGGTTGTTGGAGTTGTGAGGCTCTGCCATCCATAGCCACATAAAATCCTTTACTTCTGCAATCATTTGATTACTTTTTTCCTGCACCCTTCCAAAGGCCTTCCTACCTTTCCTGAAGTGTGGCATCTGGACTGTCACATTCCAACTATGGTCTCACTTTGATCTTGAGCCATGTGTCTCTCTGTATAAAACCCAGCATCCTGTTGACATTTTTTTTAACCACATAACATAGAAACATAGAAAACCTACAGCGCAATACAGGCCCTTCGACCCACAAAGTTGTGCCGAACATGTCCCTACATTAAAAATTACTAGGGTTACCCATAGCTCTCTATTTTTCTAAGCTCCATGTACCTATCCAAAAGTCTCTTAAAAGACCCTATCGTTTCCGCCTCCACCACCGTCGCCGGCAGCCCATTCCACCCATTCACCACTCTCTGAGTAAAGAACTTAATTCTGACATCTCCTCTGTACCTACTCCCCTGCACCTTAAACCTGTGCCCTCTTGTGGCAACCATTTCAGCCCCGGGAAAAAGCCTCTGACTATCCACACAATCAATGCCTCTCATCATGTTAGATACCTCTATCAAGTCAACTCTCATCCTCCGTCGCTCCAAGGAGAAAAGACCATAAGATATAGACAAATAGGAATTTCCTTAGTCACAGTGTGGTGAATGTGTGGAGTTAATTGCCACAAGCAGCTGTGGAGGACAAGTCTTTGGTTATATTTAAGGCAGAGAATAGTTTCTTGGTTAGTCTGGACATGAAGGGTTATGGGGAAAAGGCAGGAGTTTGGGGCAGAGACAGAAATAGATCAGCCATGATGAAATGATGAAACAAATGGCCTAATTCTGCTCCTATATCTTACGATCTTTTGCACCATTTATTTTGTAATTGATAGTCATTTAATGCCTTTGCACTGTACTGCTGCCACGAAACAATAGATTTCATTCCATATGAGTCAGAGACAGTAAACCTGATTCTAATTCTTTTCTTACTCTACTGTCCAAAATGAAAAAAAAACTCATTTAATAGTTTAATAATTAGTAAAAGCTCACAAAAAGTCAAGATTAATCCAAGTGGCTAACAAAATCTACCTCCTTCTAATTTTGGCTGTGAATAAGGGGAAGGAAACAACAGCCAGTAAGTAGTGGACTGTGGACATTATCAGGGTTCCAGAAGATTCCAGGAATCCAGATCAACAACCCAAGGGATTCCTAGAATTTTATATTCACATTCCTCTTTTTCTCATCCACGTTCTGTTTTTTCCTGTTTCATAGTTTCTCTTTTTCAATCTCCTCTTCCAATCCATCTCTCTCTTTTTCTTTCTCCTTTACCTTCTCTCTTTCACTTTTAATTGCATTGCTTTTTCTCTTTATCTTTCTCTCAGTGCTTTCCCTGTCTCACTTCTCTCTTTATCTCCCTCTCTCTCTCTCTTTCACTGATTTATTCGCTCCTCATTCTCATTAGTCCTGTTCCTCTTCTCTCCCATATCACTACATTCCTTCAAGTTCAGGTTTACTGTCATCCAAGCATACACATATATACAGCTAACAACATTGTTCCTCTGGGAACCCAGTACATACATCACATACAGCACATCAAATAATATTAACAGATAAGAACTATTCTGCAGATGTACAAGCTGGCATAAAGGACATTATTCTCTCCTCTCTGCTCTCTCAATTGCCAGTCTATCTTCCCCACATTTCTATCCCCTTTCATCCTTTTCTCATTCCCACTTCTTTCTCTCTCCCCCTCTTCTATCAGTTTCCCTTCTCTCCCTCTCCCGACCTCCCCTTCTCCTCTTTCATCCTGTCTATACCTCTTTGTACGTATCTCTGTCCTCTCCCTATCTCTTCCTCTCTCCCTCTCTCCCCTTCCTCCTCCCTCTCTCCCTTCGTCCTCCTGTTCTCCTCTCTATATCTCTCTGTCTCTTTATTCCCCTCTCTTCCCTTTTCTCTCTATGCTCCTCCTTCCTCCCCTCTCCCTCTCTCCTTTCCCTCTCCCCTCTCCCCTCCGTCTCTCTCTGTCTGTGTCTCTGCATCTCTGTCCCCCCTCACCCCCACACTCTTCCCCTCCACACTCTCAATCTCTCTCTCTCCCTCTCTATATCTCTCTCTGTCTGTGACTCTCTCCCTCCCTCTCTCCTCCTCCTCCTCTCCCTCTCCCCCTCTCCCTCTCCCCTCTTCTTCTCCCCCTCTCCCTCTCCCCTCTTACTTTTTCTCTCTCTTTCTCTCACTCTCTCTCTCTATCCCTGTCCCTCTCTCCCCTCTCTGCCCCTCCCTTCCATCTCTCCTCTCCCTCTCCTACTCCATCCCCCTCTCCTCTCTTTCTCTCTCTATCTATTTCTCTCTGTCCCTGCCTCTGTCTCTCTCTCCCCCCCTTCCACTCTCCCCTTCTCCTTTTTGCCCTCTCCCTCTCCCCCTCTCTCCTCTCTATACATATCTATTTTTCTGTGTTTCTATCTCACTCTCTCCCCCTCTCCCTCTCTCCCTCAATTCCCTTTCTCTCTTTCTCTCCTTCTCTCTCTCTCCATACTCTCTCTCTCTGTAACTTTCCACTGTACAGTATCTAGTAACCTCAATATAATCCTTGTTGTTGCCAATGAAGTCAACATACACACCCCAAAGTGACTAGTGTTAGTAACTAGGAACAGAGTGTAAAGGACAATAATTTGTGTATTCTTTAAAGTTTACAATGCAAATGAGGAGTGGTTTCCCTTTCAACATTGCTGTTTATCCTGAGCAATATGCAATAGGATGCAGGTTGGCCGTGACACGGTCGATCTTCCCGGTGAAGCCGCCCTCCAGAGATATTATTTACCTTGTCCACACACATAGTCCCAGGACACCACAAGTGAAAACAGAAAACACAAGAAACACTCTGTCAGGCAGACAGCATCTGTGGAGAGAGAAACATAATTAATGGTGGACTTTTAAGTTTTAAGTTGCAGAAAAGGTGGGAGGAAATGGGGTGTAGAGGGGAGAGGAGCATTGGATAGGGAAAAAGAAAACATAAGAAAACATACAATGCAAAAGCAGGCCCTTCTGCCCACAATGAACTAACTTGCTGGCCACGTTTGCAGACAGTACAAAGATACGCCCAGTAACTGCTTTATTAATTACCTCCTGTACCTAATAAGTGGCCACTAAGTATATGTTCATGGGCTTCTGCTGCTGTAGCCCATCCACTTCAAGTTTCGAAGCGTTGTACATTCAGAGATGCTCTTCTGCACAGAACTGTTATAACATGTGGCTATTTGAGTTACTGTCACCTTCCTGGCAGCTTGAACCAGTCTGGCCATTGTCCTCTGATCTCTCTCATTTACAAGGCATGATTGCCATTTACTGGATTTTTTTTGCTTTTCGCAACTATTTTCAGTAAACTTTAGCGACGGTTGTGCATGAAAATCCCAGTAGATCAGCAGTTTCTGAAATACTCAAGCCACCCCATTTAACACCAACAATTATTCAGTTATTCCACAGCCAAAGTGACTTAGATTACATTTCTTCCCCATTCTAATGCTTGAACTGAACAACAGCTGAAGCTCTTGACCACGTCTGCATGCTTGAGTTGCTACCACATGATTGGCTGGTCAGATATTTACATTATCGAGGAGACGTACAGGAGTAGCTAATGAAGTGGCCACTGAGTGTAGATGCATGAGTCGGCAATGTTGAAGAATCGGGGAGTCTGCAGAAGAACTTGGATAGGTTAGGAGAAAAGATGAATAAGTGGCAGATGGAGTACAATGTAGAGAAATGTATGGTTATGCACTTTGGTAGATGGAATAAAGGTGTAAACTATTTTCTAAATGGGGAACAAGTTCAGAATTTGGAGGTGCAAAGGGACCTGAACTCGAATGGCAGAGCAGGCTCTATGGGCAAAATGGCATAATTCTGCTCCTATGTTTTGTGGTCTCATGGAAGTTATTACAGCTCTTTCCGTCTATCTGCATATGATCGATACCCATATTCCTCAGTTCTTTGAATACTTCAAAATGCCTCTGTTGTATCTGGCTCCACCACCCTCCCAGGCAGGGCATTCCAAGCACCCACTACTCATTGTGTAAAATATTTGATCCACACATCTCCTTTGGACTTACCACCTCTCACCTTAAATGCAAGTCCTCTGCCCTGAGTAAAAGATTCTGTCAACCTCATCTCAGGATATAATGCTAAGGTTTTATAAGGTACTGGTCAGACTGCACTTGGAGTATCGCGAGTAGATTTGGGCCCCTTATCTGAGAAAGCATGCACTGGCATTGGAGAGGGTCCAAAGGAGGTTCATGAGAACACTCCAAGGAATGAAAGGGTTAATGTTTGAGGATAATTTGATGGCTCTGGGCCTGTAATCACTGGAGTTTGGAAGAACAAGGCCAAGTCATTGAGTATATTTTAAACAAAGGTTGATAGGTTCTTGCTGGAGTTTAGAAGGATAAGGGTGGATATTGAAAAGCCCAGATAAAGTGGATGTGAAGAGGATGTTTCCTATAGTGGGAGAGTCACAGCCTCAGAATACAACTTCCCTTTAGAACAAGATGAGGAGGAACTTCTTTAGCCAGAGGGTGTTGAATCGGTGGAATTCATTGCCATAGACAGCTGTGAAGGCCAAGTTATTGAGTATAATTAAAGCAGAGGTTGATAAGCTGTTGATTAGTCAGGGCATCAGAGATCACCGAGAGAAGGCAGGAGCGTGGGGTTGAGAGGGATAATAAATAAGTCATGACAGAGTGGCTGAATGGCCTAATTCTGCTCCTATGTTTTATGGTCTTATGGTCTTATCTATTCCTCTTTTAATTTTATAAACTTCTATCACGTCTCCTCTCACCCTCTTGCTCCAGAGGAGACAGCCCGAGTTGGCAAGAAAATGACAAAAAAATCTTTTTACATTTTGTTTTTAATTTTTTTGGAATTTTTCATGCCGGTGATTTATGGATGATCAGACATTGAGTGTTTTCAAGTAGGAAGTTGGAAACTGACTGAAAAGTGGATGAGTCACTGGGTCATGACAGAATAGTAGGACAGGCTGAAATAGCAAAATAAAAACACAATAAGCCACAGGAGAAGAATTAGGCCATTCAGCCCATCCTGTCTGCTTCAACATTCAATATCGGGTGATTTGTTTTCTCAGACCCATTCTCCCACCTTCTCCCAGTCATAATTGAAGTTTTTCACTTTCAGCTTAATGATTGAAACCTTTTGGCTGGCACTTTAACCTACTCCAGGGTCAATCTAACCTTTCCCACCCACATGGCCCTCTGTGGCCTATCTCAGTGTCTCTTAAATGCACCTAATGCATCTTGGCAGCACGTTCCACACACCCACCATTCTCTCTGTAAAACACTTACATCTGACATTCCCCCTATACTTTCCTCCAATCACCTCAAAGTTCTGCCCTGTTATGATAACCTCCTTACCAATCGAGAACCAATCAATCCCTGCCCTAAGTACCATGAGTCCATAAGTCATTGGAGCAGAATTAGGCCAATTGTCCACTCGAGTCTGCCCTGTTATTTCATCATTATCATTCTCATCCGCATTTTCCTACCTTCACCCTGTAACCTTTGACTCCTTGACAAATTAAGAGCCTATCAACCTCTGCTTTAAATATACCTAATGACTTGGTCTCCACAGCCGTCTGTGGCAATGAATTCCACAGATTCACTGCACTCCGAAGAAATTCCATCTCATCTCAGTTCGGACAAAGGACATCCTTGTATTTTGAGTCTTTGTCTTCGGATCCTAAACTCTTCTACTAAATGGTCTTCCCATTTTTCTGCTTAGCTGCTGTAATATCAAATGAGCCGTTCCAATACTCTCAAACTGCAAGACACAACTCTGATTGCTCTCAAACTATTTGTCAATAACAGTGCGTCCTCGAAAACTCTGGGCTTATTATGAACGAGAGACATTGTGTGAGTAGGCACCATCTCTACCGGACCGGGAACAAATTAACAATTCTTTCAAGGTTCAACATCTTTGTTGCTTTTGGCAAAGTCAGAAGATGGGTAATGTCAGGGTAGGGAGGAGGAGAGAGATACATTATTGCTAGTATGGACTATATGTGCGTGTTCTGTATTTCCAAAGGTAGTTTCTTCAGTGATCACAGGACTACATTATGACAATATTAGTAGTAGTGTGATCACGTTACGTCAAGTTTGATGTTCTCCTAAGGTGTTGTCTATTGTTGGATCTTCAGCTGGCTATTCTGCAAGAGGACCACAACCTTGATGTGGTTTGGAAGCCTGTGTGACCCAGTGACCCGGAGAGCTATGCAGGCTGGAGTCAGGGCTTTATGTTTTGGCTTTTGGTAAGGTCACCCATGCCAAACAAGTCAAAGGATAGAGGACAGACTAAGGGTGGTCCATTGCTCCTCCAGGTATGGGGGTTCATCTCAGGGCTAACAAACCTGACTGGTTAAACAAAATTGTTACAGAAACAGCAATAGGGAATCCTTCTCCATCTAAGTGCGACAGTATTCCTGAGTCTCCACCTGGGACTTGCACGACTGACTGTAGTGAAAACTGAGAGGATGTGCCTGTCATGATGAGGGAAGCCGTGGACACTACCAGAGATGGAGGACCTCTGCTGATGCCCTCAGCACCAGCAGTGTAACGGGTAGTGTATGAGATGGATACAGAGGCCTCCCCACCACATCAAAGTGATGATCCTCGGAGAAGGTGACAATATCACAGTACACACACAAAGTGCTGCAGGAGCTCAGCAAGTCAGGTAGCAACTATGAGCCCTGATGAAGGTCTCGGGCCAAAACATCAACTGTTCAATCGTCTCCAAAGATACTGCTCGAGGTCTTCAGCATTTTGTGTTTGTTCTTTTGGAGTTCCAGCATCTGCAGAATCCCTTGTGTTTATGACTTCACAATACACACTATTTACAGTTCCAAATTGCAACACAGTCATCTCTATTCAGAATTTCCTTCAGCCCCTGTGGTGTTCATTGGTCCTGGAAACCCCTAATGTATCAATGGACACCATGTGCTCCATCTCCAGGGAAACCTGGGCATGGAAGTAACCCTGGGAGAAGGGCAAGCAGTCGGCTTGGGCAGAGCCTTCATCGTCCCACTGCCTAGCCCTGTGAAAGGCCAGCTTGGCCAGGCTCAGGAGAGAGCCAACCAGGAGACCGTCCCCAAGTGACCCATGCCCCTCCACACTGGGTGTTCAAAGATCAGGAGCGTGCAGCCAGAACTGTAGGAGCAGCCCCTTCTAATTGTCAAACAGAGACTGTGACCTCTCACAGATTTTATGTACATAATACACCCTCTCACTCTGACCACAGAAATTACAGCCAGTCTGTAAACTGACCTAAGAGCCATTTCCACAGTGCTGCTCTACGCAATATTTCCACTTTAGGTTCCCGATATAAAGGGACACAGCTCTCTTGTCAATGCGTCAGACAAACTAAGTCATGAGGTTGAGCCTGTGTGTAACAATGAGTCAGGCCACACTGGATGGAGGCCAAAACCCCCATTATTGTGCAGGCAAGGTGCATCTGCCAAGGACTCAGCTTAATGAGCAATGGCTTCCTTCTACAATGGTGATGTAAGCCATTCTGTGGGATTTAGTTAGACCCGCAGAGCATTGTCAGAGTGAGGAAGCAGGCCTGCACCATCCAGCTGTGACATTCTTGGCTCAAAGCGGTGGAAGACATCCAATTTCATCGAAAGCGGAACAATAGAGAGAGAAAAAAACTTGGTTCAGCTTCAGTTTGAGCAGTGCATGAATAATCAAGTGCAAACTAATGCCGGCCAGACCGCAGTTACAAGGCAGGTTTCAAGTTCAAGTTCAAGTTTAATTGTCATTCGACCATTAATGAATAGCCATGAATACAACCAAACGAAACAGTGTTATTCCAGAATGCAGAAACATAAGAAAATGAGCCCAAAACATAAGGAATCATATTGGTATGAAGGATCTTGTTTAGCACTATGGAAGTACATACTCTCTGAAAGTGACTGCACGGGGAGGCACGATAGTAATGAAGGTATCAGTTCAAAGTCCATTTTTATTATCAAAGTATGTATACTTTATATAACCTTACAGGCAGCCATGAAGCAAGGAAGCTTAACAGAACCCACTAAAAACAAAAGAAGATTATAAAGCAGTCAATGCACAGAGAGAGAGAGAAATAAAAACAAATCATGAAAATCATCAAAGCAAGCAAACGGCATTCAGAGCTGAAGCTCCCAATGCCAGGCATCACTGCAGCCAATCCGGACATCTATCAGTTGCAGGCCATGGCCTCAGTCCAGCACAGATTCGAGCAAACCCCGCGGAGAAGCAAGCCAGACTGGACTGTCCCTTTCCTTCGACCGCGACACCCCAACCATTTCAATCTGGCCTGATGCTTAAATCGTCCAAACCCCGGGTGATTCTTCGCTCTCTGACTCAGGCGCTACCACTTCAATACAGCTTAATACCCAACCTTTGGCTCAACTCTTAAATCGATCAAACCTCGGATTTCTCCTCACCTCACTTCACCTCGGCCACATCAAATTACCTGACGTTTCTAAATCAGCTTTGCTTTTAAATCAATCAAACCTCTAATCTTTCCTCAGCTCCACCACATCAAATGAACTGAGTTCAAGAGTCAATAAGTTAAGATGCAGCTTTATAAAACTCTAGTTAGGCTGCATCTGGAGTGTTGCATTCAGTTCAGGTTACCCCATAATAGGAAAGGATGTCGAGGTTTAGGAGTGGACAGAGAAGAGATTGACCAGAATGCTGCCTGGATTCGAGAGCATGTGTTAGTAGGAGAAGCTGGACAAACTTGGGTTGTTTTAAAGTGGCAGAGGTTGAGCCAGACAGCAGTTTATAAGATTATGAGAGGCATAGATAAAGAGCTGTTATCTTTTTCCCAGGGTTGAATTGTCTAGCACCAGCGGGCATGATAGGGGTAAGTATAAAGGATATATGCTGGGCCAGTCTTCTACACAGGGAGCAGTGGATGCCTGGAATGTGCTACCTAAGTGGTGCTGGAGTCAGACAGTCAAGACCCTTCACCTGCCTAACCATGCCTAATCTTCACCAGTAAAGATCCTTATGAAAGATTTTGAAGGACAGACACGCTAAAACCAGGGTACTGGAGGAGCTCAAAGGAAATGCTTCAAAGATAACATCAGAATCATCCTGAAGAAATCCAACATTACATGTGAAAACTGGGCAGACATTGCACTCAGTAGATACGCCTGGAGGAAACCTGTTCAAGAGGGAGCTGCACTACATGACAGCAACCTCCACTGTGCCACAGAGAACAAGCGGCGGCTGTGAAAGGAGAGACTGAACAACCAAAAGACCCGACCACTGACCACAGCCACCACTTACTCTTGTCCGCACTCCCGTATCAGCCTCTACAGCCACCAGGGGACCCACCAATAGGCAACCCTTTAGGACAGGTGTTCTCAATCTGGGGTCCACAAACCCCCCGGTTAGTGGCAGGGATCCATGGCATAAATGGGTTGGGACCCCTGCCTTAGGAGAACATCATACTCCACTCAAATGATTGCACTCTAGAACATGCTCACCCACCATCTTCATGCCAATCTTTTTGCCCACCTACACTAATCCTATTTGCCCTCTTTAGGACCATGTCCTTCTTTCTCTTAGTGGAATCTTGCCGTGTATAGATTTTCCTGTCATTACAAAAGTAATTGCAACTTGTCTAGCTTTCATTGTTTTGCTTGTTGAGTCTGTATTGTTCTGCTGAGCCTTTTGGTCATGTTGTGTTGGTGCCAGAATGGGTGGTGACGTTTGCAGGCTGCCCCAGCACATCCATCAGAGTGTTGGCTGTTAGTACAAATGACACATTTTCACGGTAAACTTTTGCCCATGTGTAATAAGTAAATAGATTAGTCTGAATCCATTCCTTTCAGGGGGCGGGAGGAGAAGTTGGTGGCGCGATGCAACACGCGCAGCTCTCCGGTGAAATGATATCGTATTTGTAAGTAGGATGCCGTGCATAATTCTGATTTGATGGAGACAGAGGTGAGAAGCACAGAGGAACATCTGGAGAAAACTTCTGAAATGCCCAGTTTGCTGCCGCCGCTACTGTGCGATTGAGAATCTCCAGAGAGAAGGCCCTAAAATCCCCGGCTGCTGGCGACCGAGGCTGGGGTCGAAGCGTTCGGCAGAGATGGTGCTCGGTAATCGGTGTTGGAGGGCTGATCGGACGCTCAAAGTTTTCGGGCGACTCAGAGTCAGACTGTGGTTGGGCATGGCAGAGAGAGTTTTCTTCCTTCTCCTGTCTGTGTGAGATGTGGGACTTTCGAGAGACTTTGAACTTTTTTACTGTGCCATGGACTGTTCTTCATCAAGTTATGGTATTGTTGCACTGTTGTAACTTAATGTTATAATTATGTGGTTTTTGTTAGTTTTTCAGTCTTGGTCTGTCCTGTGTTTCTGTGATATCACACCGGAGGAATATTGTATCATTTCTTAATGCATGCATTACTAAATGACAATGAAAGAGGACTGCGTGTCCTCATAATCTAATCTTACCTCTACCCTGGGCTCATTTATGTAAGTTAGTTTTGAGTGGTATGAATCTAAAACTAAGAATAATGTTTCATTCTTGAGCATACATTCACAGTAGGTGTGCAATGGTGGTGACGGAATGTGTGGTGACACTTGCGGACTGCCCCCAGCACATCTTTAGGTTGTGTTGGTTGTTAACACAAACAACGCATCTCACCGTATGCTTTGATCAGAATTAGAATCAGAATTGGAATCAGGTTTAACATCACTGGCATATGTCATGAAATTTGTTGTTTTACAGCAGCAGTGCATTGCAATATTTAATAATATATAAAAATATAGAAATTGCAATAAGAAATAAAGATTCAAAGGTTCATTTAATATCAGAGAATGTATGGTGTACAACCTGAAACTCATGCTCTTCAGAGACACCCACGAAACGTAGAATGAATGATAGAAACGTCCAACCCTGGAGACCCCTCCCCTCGCACAGGCAGCAACAAAAGCATCAGCCGCCCCCTCCCCGCTTGTGCCAGCGGAAGCACTGACCCCTCACCCCCCCACCATGCAAGCAACATCAAGAGCCCCCAAAGAGCCCTCGAACCAGCAGTTATCAATACTACAGTCCATATATAAAATTAAATTAAATTACTAGTGCAAAGAGAGAGAAAGAAAAAAACCTGAATCTGAGTATTAGTGCTTTAGAAATGCAACTCCTTTAATTTTTAAACAATCACCATAATTACAAAAGAATTGTTCTGCTAATTTGTGGAGTGTGTTGACTTTAATTTATTGATGAAGTCTCACCCCATGCAGGCAAACAAAAGAGGCTGTGAGTTCCGAGATGCAGTGTTCAAACAACAAAATATCAGTTTGAGAATAAAACTCAGGCCACTTTCTCTCTCGTACCCTGTGACACTTACAAGGTGAGACTGGGGTGTCCCTCAATTTTAGGTTTCATAAGCTCTACTCTCTATGTACACATGACTGTGTGACTAGGCATAGCTCAAATTCCCTGTACAAATTTGCTGACGATACAACCATTGTTGGTAGAATCTCAGGTGGTGACGAGTGGGCGTACAGGAGTGAGATATGCCAACTAGTGGAATGGTGCCGCAGCAACAACCTGGCACTCAACGTCAGTAAGACAAAAGAGCTGATTGTGGACTTCAGGGAGAGTAAGATGAAGGAGCACATACCAATCCTCATAGAGGGCTCAGGTGGAGAGAGTGAGCAGCTTCAAATTCCTGGGTGTCAAGATCTCTGAGGATCTAACCTGGTCCCAACATATTGATGTAGTCATAAAGAAGGCAAGACAGTGGCTATACTTTATTAGGAGTTTGAAGCAATTTGGCATGTCAACAAATACACTCAAAAACTTCTATAGTTCTACCGTGGAGAGCATTCTGACAGACGTTCACCAGCAACTTTGATGTGTGTTGCTTGAATTTCCAGCATCTGCAGAATTCCTGTTGTAGGCTGCATCACTGTCTGGTATGGAGGGGCTACTGCACAGGACTGAAGAAGCTGCAGAAAGTTGTAAATCTAGTCTGCTCCTTCTTGGGTACTAGCCTGCAAAGTACCCAGGACATCTTTAGGAAGCGGTGTCTCAGAAAGGCAGTGTCCATTATTAAGGACCTCCAGCACCCAGGGCATGCCCTTTTCTCACTATTACCATCAGGCAGGAGGTTCAGAAGCCTGAAGGCACACACTCAGCGATTCAGGAACAGCTTCTTCCCCTCTGCCATCTGATTACTAAATGGACTTTGAAGCTTTGGACGCTACTTCACTTTTTTTAATATACAGTATTTCTGTTTTTGAACATTTTTAATCATCTATTCAATATATGCAATTTATTTATTTATTTACTATTATGTTTTATTTTTTAATTTTTTTTCTCTCTCTGTTACATTATATATTGCATTGAACTGCTGCGGCTAGTTAACAAATTTCACGTTATATGCCGATGATAATAAACCTGATGCTGATTCTGACTCACGGAGCAAGAAATTATCAGATTTAGCTCTGCCACAGATTACAGTGGAGGCCAAGTCCATGCATATATTTAAAGCAGAAGTTGTTAGTTTCCTGATGGGTCAGGGCATCAAAGTATATGGCGAGAAGGCAGGTGTATGGGGCTGAGTGGGATCCGAGATCAGCCATGAGCGATGGGCTGAATGGCCTAATTCTGCTCCTATGTCTTATGTTTTATGTTCTTATAACTTCACTCACCTCAGCTCTGAACTGATGTCACAACCTGTGAGTTCACGTTCAGGGACTCTGTAAGTCATGTTCTCAGTAAATGGCAGGGTAATGTAGTGGTTAGCACACAGTTTTACAGTACTGGGGGCCCAGGTTCAAGTCCTGCCACTGCCTTTAAGGAGTTTGTATATTCTCCCTGTGACTGTGAGGGTTTCCTTCGGGTGCTCCAGTTTCCTCCCACAGTCCAAAGACAGACTACTAGGTTAACTGGTCATTGTAAATTATCCCATGATTAGGCCAGGGTTAAATCGGGGGTTGCTGGGCAGTGCAGGTCGAAGGGCCAGAAGGGCCTATTCTACACTGTATCTCAATAAATAAATAAATAAACAAACATATTTACTTATCACAGTTTGTATCGTCTTTCACATTGATTGTCAATCTTTGTGTGTAGTTTTTTTCATTAATTCTATTGTAATTCATTATTCTACTGCAAATGCTTGAAAGAAAATGAATCTCAGGGTAGTATATGCTCAGTGTACTTAATAAAGTGGCCACTGAGTGTATATTTGTGGTCTTCTGCTGCTTCACTTCAAGGACTGGTGCGTTATGCATTCAGAGATGTCTTCTGCACACCATTGTCACTATTCCCATTCCCACATGTCAGTCCACAGTCTCCTCTACTACCACGATGAGGCCACTGTCAGGTTGGAAAAGCAACTCCCCATATTCAGTCTGGGTAGCCTCCAACATGATGACATGAACCTTGAGTTCCCCAGCTTCCAGTAATTACCACCCCCACCCCCACCCTGTTTGGCTCCCCTCTTACCTCTTCTCTTCTCCTCACCGGGCTATCACTTCCCCCTTGTTCCCCTCCACCTTCCCTTTCTCCCACGGACCACTCGCCTCTCCTATCTGATTCCTTCATCTACAGCCCTTTACCTATCATTTCCCAGCTTCTCATTTCATACCCCTCCCCACACACCTACCTTTCCCCTTTTCCGGCTTGTACTCCTCTTCCCCCACCTTCTTATTCTGGTTTCTTCCCCTTTCCTTCTGAGTCCTGATAAACGATCTCAGCCGAAACATAAACTGTTTATTCCCCTGACCTGCTGAATTCCTCCAGCGTTTTGTGTGAGTTGCTCTGAAACATCTGGATGTGGCCTCAAACTACTACGAGGAAACTTCTTGCCATGAAAACTTAGCATGGTCAGACTACTGCCTCTGTATTTCCTTCTGAGAAAAATATGTTCTTTATTTTGCAGGAACTGTATCAAAAGAAACTCCAGGAAACAGAAACGTGGTTAAAGTTGAATTTGGCCATTTGAACATCAGTACATTAGTACATCAACAAAACCATTCATTACATCAGGGTGTCACAGGAAAGACATTATGAACTGACTGCCTCATTAGGGAAGTATTAGGAGTCAACCCCACTCTATGAGTCTTGAATCAGACGTTGCCGAAGATGCTGAGAATAATTCTGCTGTGTGTTTAATATCTCAGTAATATTTGAGTAATATTGAAAATATATTGTTTGAGTAAGCATTCTTTATTTGTTTAAATAATTCATTACGGGCTATGTGTAAAAGTACATGAATTGTATACATCATCACCCTGTCATGTGATATGTGCAAGTCTTATTAAAGTAAACAACAAACTAAGACTTGCTTTCCTGGTCCCAGTCTTTCTTTTAATTGGTTTAATATTTTGGAGTTACAAAACATAACATATCCACCACCACCCCCCTTCCTTTTCTCCTATGGTCCATTCTCATAGAGTCATAGAGAGGTACAGCACAGAAACAGACCTTTCAGCCCATCTAGTCTGTGCCAAAAACATTTAAGCCACCTACTCCCATCGACCTGCACCTGGGCCATACCCCTACTATCATGTACCTATCCTAACTTCTCTTATGTGTTGAAACCGAGCTTGCATGCACCACTTGCGCCGGCAGCTCATTCCACATTCTCACACTCCGAGTGAAGAAAATTCCCCTCATGTTCCCCTTAAATTTTTCACCATTCACCCCTTCATTCTCACTCTCACTCTCACCTTTCGCTCTCCTCTCCTATCAGATTCTTTCTTCTCCAGCCCTTGACTTTTCCCACCCATCGGCTTCACCTATCACCTTCCAGCTAGCCTTCTTCCCCTCTCCCCACCTTTTTATTCTGGCATCTTCCCCCTTCCTTTGCAGTCCTGCAGAAGGCTCTCGGCCCAAAATGTCAAGTGTTTATTCTTTTCCATAGATGCTGGATGCCCTTTTGAGTTTTGTGTGGGATGCTTGACAAAAGCTCTTCTCAAAGGGCATCAGCAAGACACTGACTTTATTATTGTTGACCTTTATTCCAGATCTTGTTAACTGACTGAAGCAAATTCCATAGCTTCCTTGGTAAGATTTGGATGTATAAATATTAGTTTAATTGTTGGCATAATTAGCTCAGTAGTTTAACTAAAGCATCAAGGGACTACACACTGAAGGTTAAAATGGTAAACTGCCTTGTGTACTGAGGTGAAGTGGAAAACTTTGTTTTGCTTGCCATCCATACAGATCATCTCATCATATCTGTACATTGAGGTAGTCCAAGGGAAAACACTAAGAAGATGCAGAATAAAGTGTTACAGTTACTGAGGAAGTGCAGTGCAGATCAACGATAAGATCCAAGGGTCATAACAGGTAGATTTTGAAGTCAAGTGTCCATCTTATTGTACTCGTGGACCATTCAATATTCTTATAAGAGTGAGTAGAAGCTGCCCAGGAGCCTGGTGGTACATGCTTTCAGGCTTCTGCCTGATGGGAGGGGGAAGAAGAGAGGATCTCCAGGTCCAGGCATGGATGCTGCCTACACCCCTCCCTGATGAGAGTGGGAGAAAGAGTCAATAAACAGGGTGGATCATTTCCTTCATGACATTGCTAACTATTCTGGCACCTTTCTGTAGATACGAGAAGATGAGGAGAATTTGATCTATACACAGTTTACTGTGTTCCAGAATGCTGTGCCTGAAAGAGTGGTGGAAGCAGATTCCATAGTAGTTTCCAAAAGGGATTTGGATAAATATTTAGGAAAGGACTGCCAGGATGATAGATGGATAGTTTCATATAAGAGATAATGAGGCCAACTTTAACTCTCCATACCACTTTCACTCTGATCTATCAGAATGTGATATCTTCCGTGGTATCCAAGACATCTTCAAGGAGCTCTGCCTCATATAGGCAGCATCCATCATTAAGGACCCCCATCACCCAGGTCATGCCTTGTTCTCATTGCCACCATCAGGAAGGAGGTACAGGAGCCTGAAGACACATACTCAAAGATTCAGGAGCAGCTTCTTGCCCTCTGCCATCCAACACTGAACCCATGAAGACGACCTCACTACTTTTTATTTTTGTTTTTTAATCCACCGGTTAATATCACCGGCATGCATCGTGAAATTTGTTAACTGTGCAGCAGCAGTCCAACATGATAATAAATAATGAGGTAGTGTTCATGGGTCGACTATTTCATATAATACACACAGTTCACAAACAAGAGAAAATCTGCTGATGCTGGAAATCCAAGCAACACACACAAAATGCTGACGGAACTCAGTAGGTCAGGCAGCATCTATGGGAAAGAGTAAACTGTCGACGTCTCGGGCTGAGACCCTTCAGCAGGATTGGAAAGGAAACGATATGAAGTAGAGTTAAAAGGTGGGGAGGGGGAGAGAGAAACACAAGGTGATAGGTGAAAACAGGAGGGGGAGGGATGAGGTAGAGCTGGGAAATTGATTGGTGAAAGAGATACAGGGCTGGAGAAGGGGCAATCTGATAGGTGAGGACAGAAGATCAAGGAAGAAAGAAAAAGTGGGGAGGAGCACCAGAGGGAGGCGATGGGCAGACAAGGAGATAAGGTGAGAGAGGGAAAAGGGGGTGGGGAATAGTGAAGGGGAGGAGCATGACTGGAAGTTCAAGAAACCGGTCTTCAGGTTAGAGGCTACCCAGGTGGAATATAAAGTGTTGCTCTTCCAACCTGAGTGTGGCCTCATTCACATAATGGAATGGGAATGGGAAGTGGAATTAAAGTGGGTGGCTACTGGGAGATCCTGCTTTTCCTGACAGACGGAGTGTAGATGCTCGGTGAAACAGTCTCCCAGTCTATGTTGGGTCTTACCAATATACAGGAGGCCACACTGGGAGCATCGGATACAGTATATGATGCCATCAGACTCACAGGTTGAGTGTCGCTTGTACTGTCCTCCACTGTTGGGTTGAGGCTGCACTCAGGTTGGAGGAATAACACCTTGTATTCAGTCTTGGTAGCCTCCAACCTGATGCATGAACATGGAATTCTTGAATTTCTGGTCATGCCGTCTCTTCCCCACCTCTCCTTCACCAGCCCCTTTTCCCTCTCTCACCTTATCTCCTTGCCCACCCATCGTCTTCCTCTGGCGCTCCTCCCCATTTTTCTTTCTTCCATGGCCCTCTGTCCTCTTCTATCAGACTCCCTTTTCTCCAACCCTGTATCTCTTTCACCGATCAACTTCCCAGATCTTAACTCTATCCTTCCTGATTCCTTGCCCCACCACCCCCCTCCCGGTTTCAACTATCACCTTGTGCTTCCCTCTCCCCTCTCGCACCTTTTGAATCTACTCATTTTTTTTCTCCACCCGAAGATGGGCCTCGGCCTGAAACGTCGTCGGTCCTTTTTGTCCATAGATGTTGCTTGGCCTGCCGAGTTCCTCCAGTATTTTGTGAGTGTTATGTACTGCTGCCGCAGAGTTAGCAAATGTCACAGCATGTGCCAGTGGTTGTAATTCTGACGTGGTCACTCACTCACACTAAGGACCAGCACAACCTAAGGATCATCACCTTATTTTCCACCAATTTCCATGGTTCAATATCAACTTTCATTAAATTAGCTCACTCTCTCTGTACTGACTGAAGTAGCTCAGCAAGTCAAGGAGCCCAATGAAAGGTCTCGGCCCAAAATGCTGACTGTCTGTTCCCCTCCATTGATGCTGCCTGACCTGCTGGGCTCCCCCAGCATTTTGTATGCGTCACTCAAGCATTTCAGCATCTGAAAACTCCCTTGGTATAGTACCCTGACCGTTTGCATCGTGGTCTTGGGACTGCAGTCTGAATGTGCAGGAACATAATAAGCCATAGGGCGTAATGGACTCATCATGGGCACATCTCCCACCTCTGTTGGTGTTATCTTCAGGAGGTGCCGACTCAGGAAGGCAACAGATATCCTTGAAGATTCCCACCATGGATCATGGGCTGAGGAATGAAATCAGGTTGGAAAGCATTGAGGACGAAGACTTGTGAATCCTGAGGTCAATGTGCCCCGAGGAGATTGGGGCTGGTGATTTCCAATGGGGAAGGGGGGGGGTGGGGTTTGTTTTTGCTGCTGTTGTGTCTGTCTTGTATGTCACTTGCATGTTGTTCTGCTGAGCATTGCGGGCACGCTATGTTGGGGCTGGAAGCGCAGCAAAACGTGGGCTGACCCCCGCACATTCGCAAACTCTGTTGGCTGTTATCACAAACAGCACATTTTCTGATGTATGTGTGGCTAATAAATCTAATCTAATTTTTGTGGTGGTGAAAAAGGCGTTTGGTGCACTTGTCTTCACCGGTCAGGATACCGTGTACTGAGGTTGGAACATCATGTGCGAGACATTGATAAGGCCACATTTAGAGTTGCGAAGAGTTCTGGTCACCCTGAAGAACATTATTAAACTGGAAATGGTACAAAAAAGACTTAACAAAATAGGACTGGAGGGTTGGAGTTCTAAGACAAGGCTGGATAGGCTGGCACTATTTTCCTTGGAGTGTAGGAGACTGAGAGTGACCTCATAGACTACAGGGGTTCCCAACATGGGGTCCGTGGACTCCTTGCTTAATAGGATTGGTCCATGGCATAACAATGGTTGGGAGCTCCTGTTACAGAGGTTTGTAAAATCATGAGAGGCGTAGGTAAGGTGAATAGCCAATCTTTCCCTGGGGCAGGGCAGCCCAATCCTAGAAGGCATAGGCTTAAAATGAGAGGGGAAAGATTTAAAAAGGACCTGAGAGGGAATATTTGCATGCAAAGGATGGTGGGTCGACAGAGCGAGCTGCCGAGCTGCCAGAGGACGTGGTTGAGGCAGGGGCAGTAACGACTCTTGGACAGGTCCATGGATGGGAGAGGTTTAGAAGGATAATGGGGAAAACGCAGCCTTGCAGGATTAGCTCAGGTGCGTAACATGGCAGCACAGTAGTCTAACACTATTACAGCTCCAACGGTCGCCGATCGCAGTTGAATTCCTGCTGCTGTCTATAAGGAGTTTGTACGTTCTGCCCATGGCTGCATGATTTTCCTCCAGGTCCTCTGGTTTCCTCCCACATTCCAAAGATGTACGGGTTGGGGTTAGTAAATTGTGGGTGTTTGAAGTTGGAACAGGAAGTGTGGTGACGTGTGCAGCTGCCCCCGTCCCCCAGCGCATCCTTGGTTGTTGACGCAAACGATGCATTTCACTACATGTTTCAATGTACACAGAGCGAATCTTTAAAGATCTCTAACTTTAACCCTGGACAATATGGATGAGTTGATGCAAGGAACCTGCATCCAACACACTGTAACTACGACTGACCAGCTCTACTATAGGTTATAATGGCTCAGTTTTTTTTCCTTCACAGATACTTACTGATTAACTGAGCATTTCCAGTATTCTTCTGATTCCATAAGACCATCAGACATTGGATCAGAATTAGGCCATTTGTTTCATTGAGTCTGCTCCACCATTCAATTATCACTGATTTATTACCCCTCCCAACCCCACTCTCCTGTCTTCTCCCCGTAACCTTTGATGCCTTGACTAATCAAAAGCTTATCAACCTCCTCTTTAAATATACCCAGTGACTTGGCCTCCACAGCTGTCTGTTGCAATGAATTCCACAGATTCACCACTCTCTGGCTAAAGAAATTCTTCCTCATGTTTGTTCTAAAGGGAGATCCCTCTACTCTGAAGCTGTGCCCTGTGGTCCTGGTCTCCTCCACCAGAGGAATCTTACTCTACATGTCCACTTTCTCTAGGCCTTTTAATACTCAATAGGTTTCACTGAAATCCCCCTCATTCTGCTAAACTGCAGTGAGTAAAAGAGTCATCAAACACTCCCCATATGTTAACCCCTTTATTCCTGGGATCATTCTCGTGAATTCCTCTGGACCCTCTCCAAAGCCTGAACATCATTTCTTATATATGGGGCCTAAAACAGCTCACAATAACGACCTACATTTCGCAGACTTAATACGACCCTTTGCTTTCTCTTCCTCTCACTGTTTTCATTAATCTATCAACCAGACCTCATTAACAGTAAGTCATCCTAGTAAACTTGTTCTCACCCAATCAGTGGTATTCTAGAGTCGGTGGTGAGGAAGGCAAATGCAATGTTAGCATTCTTTTCAAGAGGTCTAGAATATAAGAGCAGGGGTGTGAAGCTGAGGCTTTATAAGGCACTGGAGAGCCCTCACCTTAAGTATTGTGAACAGTTTTGGGTTCCTCATCTAAGAAAAAGATGTACTGGCTTTGGAGAGGGTTCAGTGGAGTTTCACAAGGCTGATTCTGGGTATGAAAATGTTATCATACGAGGAATGTTTGATAGCTCTGGGTCTGTACTTGCTGGAGTTTAGAAGGATGAGGTTTTCTCCCACAGTCTCATTCAAACCTTTCGAATGTTGAAAGGCCTAGACAGAGTAGGTGTGGAAATGATGCTTCCCATGGTGGAGGAGTCTAGAACAAGATGACACAGCTTCAGGATAGAGAGGTGTCTCTTTAAAACAGAGATGTGGAGAAATTTCTTTGGCCAGGGGGTGGTGAATTTGTGGAATTTAGTACCACAGCAGCTGTGGAGGCTGGGTCATTGGTGGATTTAAGGCAGAGCTTGATAAGTTCTTGATTGGACACGGCATCAAAGGTTATGGGGAGAAGGCTGAGGAAGGGAATAAAGGATCAGCCATGATTGAATGGTGGAGCTGACTCGATGGGCCAAGTGGCCTAATTTTGCCCCTATGTCTTATAGTCATGGTCTTATGGTCTTATTCTCTCTATTCTGTCCATCTCTCCCCACTTCCTTTGCTACTAAAACTTAACTTGTCATTTTCCCAGTTCATGTTTTGTGGTGCCAGTGATCACCTCTCCGGGTTCAATTTTCATTGCTGTCTGTAAAGAATTTGCGCATTCTCGCTGTGACCACGAGGGTTTCCCCCAGGTGCTCCAATTTTCTCCCACAATCCAAAGGTGTAGTGGTTAGAATTAGTAATTTGTGGGCATGCTTTGTTGGCACTGGAAATGTGGTAACACATGCAGTCTGCCCCCAGAACATATCCAGATTCTGCTGGTCATTGGCCAGGCTGAAACACAGAGGAATGAGACACGCTTCATCCAGCATCTTGTTAGCAGATGTGCAGATATGGAGAACTGCAAGAGCTGAAAGTTAGACTGCTATCGGAGGGAAATGAGAGATTGTTGTGTTCTATTTCTAACTGAGACGCAGCTTACTCCCAGCATGCCAGATACAGAAATCAGGCGCAAAGGATCTCAATTCACAGGATGGACCGAACTGCTGATTCAGATAAAGGTAAAAGATGGAGTTGTGTGTTTTATGACAAACTCTTGGTCATTGAATCATAAGGGATCACATAGCTCATCTTCACTTACTCCATCATTGAAATGTTCCCACAACCTATGGACTCACTTTCAAGGACCCTTCATCTCGTTCTTGATATTTATTGCTTGTTTATTATTATTATTTTGTTCTTTTTGTATTTGCACATTGTTTCCTTTTGCAAACTGGCTGAATGCCCAAGTTGGTGAGGTGTTTCATTGATTCTGTTATATTATTATTATTATTATCCTATTATGGATTTATTGAGTATGCCCACAAGAAAATGAATCTCGGGTTTGTATATGCTGACATGTAAGTACTTTGATGATACATTTATCTTTTTAACTTTTTTGATGTGAGTTTTCATGTATGTGTGACAAATAAATTTCATCTAATGAAGGGTTTTTATACTGAAATGTTAACTGCGTTTCTTTTTCCACAACCACTGCAATATTTGCTAAATTCTCCCTGCAATTTCTGTTTCTATTTCAGATTTTAGTCATCTGTAGTTTTGACTTTCATTTACTGACCCTTAAAAGATATTCAAAAATTCCCCTGGGTTCTGACTACAACTAAACACTGAGTTTTAAGTGTGACTTCAGACTACCAAAATGACAATGTTTACTGAGACATTGTACTTCAAACATCATTGAAAACTGACCTATTCCCCAACAGGAGATAAAGTCAAAGTCAATTCACTATCAAATTATGCACGTATTTGTCATCATATACCACCTTGACATTCACTTCCTTGCAGAAATTTACAGGAAAATAAAGAAATACAATAGAATTTATGAAAATCTATACATTAAACAAAGATGGATAATGTTCAAAAGACAAATTGTTCAAAGTGAAAAAATAATAAATAATATGAGAACAGGAGTTGTGGAGTCCTTAAAAGTGAGTGTAGGTTGGGGAATTAGTTCACTCTTGAGGTGAGTGAAGTTATCCACACTGGTTCAGGAGCCTGATGGTTAAGGGTGAATGACTGTTCCTGAACCTGGTGGTGTGGGGAATGCAGCAGCAGGAAGAGAGCATGGCTTGGATAGTGGGAGTCCTTGATGTTTGATGCTGCTTTTTTGTGGCAGTGCTCCTTGTAAATGTGCTCAGAGCCGGGGAGGGCTTTGCCTGAGATGGACTGGGCTATACTCACTCTTTCTGTAGGCTTTTCCTTTCCTGGGCATCGGTGATTCCATACTGGGCTGTGATGCAACCAGGCAGGAAACTCCCCACTGTGCATCTATAGAAATTTGTCAAAGTGTTGGATGACATGACAGGAAACTTTTTCAGTAATTCAGCTCTTCACTTGGTCTCCTCATGTTCAGAGCTAGCAAATGGGTCATGTGAATTCAGTCAGGAGCAACAAATCTATCACTATTATTCACTTTCTACTTCTCCACTGGTGTCTGGTTTTCCATTATATAACTCCAGTACTGGAGTTCTCTTCCAACAACCACTCCTCTCTCTCTCTCTCTCTCTCTCTCTCTCTCTTTCTCTCTCTATATGTATTTTTCCCACTTATTTTTTCATTTTCTCTCTCTCTCTTTCATCCTCTGTCTCCCCCTTCCTCCTTCTCTCTCTCTCTTACACACACACACACACACTCTCTCTCTAACCCTCTCTCTTCCCCCCCTCCCTCCACCCTCTCTACCTCTCCTTCTCCTTTAAAACCTATTTCAGCATGCTTTAACGTTATCTTCTTTGGCTGAGTGTCAAGTCTTGTCTCTTTATCTCCTGCAGCATCGCTCTCAGCATTAACAATGTGAGATAAACGTGAATCACGTTGTGGAATGGTGGCCAAATCCAGTGCACACCAGATGTGCTCATGTCTGCATCCTTTGGTCTTGAGAGGGGTGAAGCTGCTTGAAATCACAAATGGGCGAAGGGGTGAGGGGTGGTTTGCACATATTACCAGGCTGAGAAATGAGACAAATCCTTATCAAGGCACACAAAACGCTGGAGGAACTCAGTAGGTCAGGCAGCATCTTTGAAGAGGAATAAACAGTCAAAGTTTTGAGCTGAGAACCTTCATCAGGATTGGAAAGGAAGGGGAAAGATAACAGAGTAAGAAGGTAGGGGGAGGACAAGCTAGAAGGTGATAGATGAGACCAGGTGGGTGTGGGAAGAGGGATGAAGTGAGAAGCTGGGATGTGATCAGTAGGGCTGGAGCAGAAGAGATATGAGGTCAGAGTGGGGAGCTGAAGAAGAAGGAAGGGGAGGGGGGGAAAATTACCAGAAGTTGAAGAAATCAATGTGTTTTTCCCCCTTTTTCAAAGGTGGTTTGTTCAGTGACTACAGGACCACAGTAATCTTCCATTATTCGTAGTATTTACAATTTCAAAATATAATACTGTCATCTCTATCCAAAAGTCTGTGGTGCCCACCAGTGCCAGAAATCCCCCCATTATTGCCATGGACACCAAGTGCTGTTTCTCCAGGAACTCACGGGCACGGAACTGTTTCTGTGCTATTTCTCTCCATGACCTTGAAAGCATGTTCCCCCAGGTTCCAGGGCAGCTTCCGTCCCACTGTTATCAGAATACTGAACGGACCTCCTCGACGGACTCATCTTCGTAACTTACGTCGTTGTGATTTGTCTCTCTGCACTGCACTTCCCCTGTAGCTGTTACACTCTATTTTGTATTGTTATTGCTTTCCTTGTTCTACCTCCATTTCGCTGTGGAAAGGGCCTAGAAGATGATCCTAGGATTAAAGGAGTTAACATTTAAGGAGCGTTTGATGGTTCTGGGCCTGCACTCACTGGAGTCTGGAAGAATGAGGGAGGGGGATCTCATTGAAACCTATTGAATGTTGAAAGGCCTCAACAGAGTGGATATGGAGAGGATGTTTCCTATAGTGGGGGAGTCTAGTACTAGAGGGCACAGCCTCAGAATAGAAAGGCCTCTACTTAGAACAAAGATGGGGAGGAATTTCTTTAGCCAGATGGTGGTGAGTATGTGAAACTCATTGCCACAGAGGGCTGCCGATGCCAAGTCACGGAGTATATTTACAGCAGAGGCTTTTAGGTTCTTGAATAGTCAAGGCATCAAAGATTAGGGGGAGAAGACAGGAGAATGTGGTTGAGAGGGAAAATCAATCAGCCATGATTAAATGGTGGAGCAGACTCAATGGGCCGAGTGGCCTTATTCTACTCCAATGTCTTCTGGTCCAAGAAGCATCGATGGCAACTTGAGCACTGGAACACCACCACCTGCAGGTTCCCTTCTAAAGGCTGATTTATACTTGTGTGTACGGGCTACGCCGTAGGCCTGATTTATACTTCTGCGTAGCCCTACGCCGCAGCGAGCATGCGTAGTTGTTGTCCCCATCGCTCTGCAATTCACCACCAAAACACTAGTTGGCGGTGGAGTTACTATGCCACTGTGTTGAGTTTCTTCATGACAGACATGGACGAGGAAATGCATTACAAATATTTTCAGATGTCGGCAGGTAGATTTGACGATTTGGCTCATCGTCTCCAGCCATTTATTTCACCTCAGTGTGCAGACATGGCGGAGAAAAGCAACAGAAATGCGTATGAGGAAATGCGATGCTGCCCAGCGGACCAACCACAGTTGTTGCGGTCTGCGTCGCCGCGACGCGTGAGTTACATTTTTGGGGAGGTGCACGTCACCCTACGGCGTAGGGTACCTACGGCGTACATTCGACGCACAAGTATAAATCAGCCTTAAATCCCTCACCATCCTGATGTGAACTGTACCCAAGTTGGAGTGGAGTATAACCCCTGTTTGTAACCCATGAGTAATCTGCCGAGTGCCTGCGGCTGATTTACAGACTCAGTTCTTTCCTGGAACACCAGTAAACCTGAGAGATTTGCTTCTTTATATAAGGTCTACAAGTTTCCTGTTTTCTTTTCCAAAGGCCGGCTCTTTCAAAGCATTATATTATTGAACTGCGTGAGTTTTAATGCTCCCAGCTGTCAATACTGCCGTTTGAATTCCCTTTTTTTGGGATAATTTATCCAGGGATGTGGACATGAAATCAATCATCATAACCAACACGGCGTCATTGAGATTGCATGTGAGATGAGACTGTAAAGGGGTTTAAAGGGATTTTCTTTCTGCCATGGGCTCCCGCTTAAAGCTATGGCTCTGTGTAACACAGTATGGTAGTGTAGTGGTTATCGTGATACTTTACAGCACTGGCTGTAAGATTGGGGCAAAATTCTCACTGTTGCCTGTAAGGAGTTTGTACGTTTTCCCTGTGACTGCCTGGGTTTCCTCCGGGTGCTCCAGTTTCCTCCCTCAGTCCAAAAATATACCAGTTGGTAGGTTAATTAGTCATTGTAAACTGTCCCGCGATTAGGCTTGGGTTAAATCGGGGGTAGCTGGGCAGCACGGCTCGAAGGACTGGAAGGGCCTGTTCTGAGGCTGTATGTCAATCAATAAATCAATTATCTCGAGTCCCACTCAGTGGAGAAGGACCCAATGGCCTGGCAACCCCGCCTTAAGCTGTGCTTCTTCTGCCTTCTCCCTACAGTTTTGGTGCCTTCCTGTCAAACTCCGCTTTAAATATACACAATGACCTGGCCTCCACAGCTGTCTGTGGTAACCAGTTCCACAGATGTCCCTCCCCATTATTATCAACACAGGTGATCGCAAGCCAGTGTGCTGACCCCATTTCTGTGCGCTCTGCTTACACATGACTGTATGGCCAAACACCCCAGCAAACACGTTATCAAGTTCACCCCCAACAGTGGTGGGGCTCATCACCCACAATGATGAGATGGCCTACAGAGAGAAGGTGGAGGAGCTCGAGGCCTGGTGCCAGGCCAATGTCTTCTTCCTCAATGTCAACAAGACAAAGGAGATGGTTATTGGCTTCAGGAGAACTCACACCACCCACACCCCTCTTTACGTTGATGGCATAGCAGTGGAAACTGCAAGCAGTTTCAAACACACATCTTGCAAAAACGTTCGAGGTCCCAGAGCACATCCTACACAATCAGGAAAGCTCACCAATGCCTCAGCTTCCTGAGGAGGATGAAGAGAGCTGGACTATGCACATCCATACTCACATCATCCTACAGATGTGCAGTAGAGAGCATCCTTACAAGATGCCTCACTGCATGGTGTGGAAACTACACTGTGGCGGACAGGAAGGCTCTACAACGGGTAGTCAAAACCGCACAACCCTTCACCAGTAACATCCTGCTCATGGATTATGTGACCCACTCCCGTCAGGGAGGAGGTTACAGAGCAACATGCCAGGACAACCAGTTTCAGGAACAGTTACTTCCCTTCAACTTGAACCAACCATCACAACCCAAATCAATACCTCAATATAGCAACACCATGACCTTTTTGACCATGAGACCATAAGATATAGGAACTGAATTAGGCCATTTGGCCCATCGAGTCTGCTCCACCATTTCATCGTGGCTGATCTATTTTCTCTCTCAGCCCCAATCTCCTGCCTTCTCCCTGTATCCTTTCAAGCCCTGACCAATCAAGAATCTCTGATTTAAATTTACCCAATGACTTGATCTCCACGGCTGCCCGTGGCAATGAATTCCACAGATTCACTACTTTCTGGCTAAAGAAATTCCTCCTCATCTTCGTTCTAAAAGGATATCCCTCTTCTCTGAGGCTGTGTCCTTGACTCCCCCACCATAGGAAACATCCTCTCCACATTCACCGTATTGAGGCCTTTCACTATAATGGACTTTGGACTATAATGTGTCCTTTCTTGTATAATTAATGTTTTTATCTGATGCTAAGACAGCATCTTGGTGTCATAGTGCAGGATGAGAGTGTGCCTGTGAGCTGGGGAGTGGGTGGAGTTTGTTGCAAGGTACTCTAGAGTACACGTATTGTGTGGCAGTAAGGTTAGACAATTATTGCAAACCTGAGGGAAGATGCTCAACTCTAACAAGGAAATTCTATTATCTCACCTGAAACCACATCAATACTTAAAATATAAAATGTCAGCATCAGCTAGCTTGTGAGCCATTTTTCTTTACAGATCTCTGTGGTTCAGTTATGACAGTATTGATGATTCTGCAGTCTCTGATTTTGTCTGCTTAGTTGGGGCTTTCCATTTGGCTTGAGATTCTCTGAATGCGCTATCAATTATTATAAACTGGGAGGGTTATCTGCAAATGGTTGACAGATCGGGGAGCTGAAGATCACAGGGGAACTGACACAGAGGAGGAGGTGAGGCCCACGTAGATCGACCTTCATCACATTGAATGGTGGAGCAAGCTTCAGCAGCCTTCATGCTCTTACCTTCTTGGTGGTTTCGGCTTGCTGGGAAGTCCTCGTTCTAACAAGCAAAGAACTGAACTCTACACAGCAGGAAAGTCCCTCGCTCTTAGCTCAGGTTACACCAGAACTGGCCTCATCACCTCTGGCTTTGCAAAGGTAGAACAAACCTTTACACCAGAGATTCTGCAGATACTGGAAATCCAGAGCAACACACAAAAAAAAAAAGCTGGGGGAACTCAGCACACCAGGCAGCATTTATGAAGGGGAATAAACAGCTCTCATTAGATCGTTCATTAGGACTGGAAAGGAATAAAAAGGTAGGGGGAGGGGCAGGAATATAAACTGGCAGGTGATGAGTGAAACAGGTGAGGGGGAAACTAGATGGGTGAGGGTATGGGGATGAAGTGAGGTGATGTAAGGTGAAAAAGGTAAAGGGCTGTAGATGCAAGAATCTGCTACGGGAGGAGAGTGGACCATGGGATAAAGGGAAGGTGGAGGGGCATCAGCTGGAGATAATAGGCAGGTGAGGAGAAGCAAAGAGGTAATGTATGAGGAGAGTTTGGTAGCTCTGAGCCTGTACTCACTGGAGTTTAGGACAATGATGGGGAATCTCACTGAACCCTACCGAATATTGAGAGGCCTGGACTGGACATGGAGCAGATGTTACCTATAGTGCTGGAGTCTAGGACCAGAGGGCACAGCCTCAGAATAGAAGGACATCCCTTTAGAACAGAGATGAGGAGGAATTTCATTAGCCAGAGAGTAGTAAATCTGAGGAATTTATTGCCACAGATAGCTGTGGAGGCCAAGTCATTGGATATATGTTCTTGATCTGGAAGGGCACCAAATGGAGAATGGGTTAAAAGGGATTGTAAATCAGCCATGATTGAATAGTGGAGCAGACTTGATGGGCCAAAATGCCTAATTCTGCTGCTATGTCATCAGCACTAGATCCATGCCTTTGGATTTTGTACACAGACAATATTGCACACCCTCCCTCTTGATTTGGGCGACTGAAGTTGTTTGGATAGGAATAAAAAACAATATTTTCCGTCTGCACAAGTTGAGATTGGCTTTGGTGCTTAGCTCTTGTGACTAATTGGACTTGTGCCACCTGTGTCTCAATGGGTGGAACATGTGTCTCTACAACAGAATGTCAAAGATCATCTTGGTATCCACTGACAATGTAGTGCTGTGAATGTTCTACTGTCATCGGGAAGGAAGTACAGGAGCCTCAGGTCCCATATCACCAGGTTAGGACCAGTTATTACCCTACAACCATCAGGCTCCTGAACCAGCGTGGATAACTTCACTCACCTCCACACGGAACTGATTCCACGACCTACAGACTCACTTTCAGGGACTCAACAACTCATAATCTCAGTACTTTAAAAAAAAAATTTGCACAACTTGCTTTCGTTTGCACATTGGTTGTTTGTCAGTCTTTGTTTATGTAGAGCTTTCTGCAGGTTCTATTGTATTTCTTTTTCTTTCCTGTAAATGCCTGCAAGAAAATGAATTTCAAGCTAGCTTATGGTGATATATACTGTACATCCTTTGATTAAAAAAAATAAACACGAGAGATTCTGCAGATGCTGGAAATCTTGAGGAACTCACACAAAGTGCTGGAGGAACTCAGCAGGTCAGGCAGCATCTATGGAAAGGAATAAACAGTTGATGTTTTGGACCGAGGCCCTTCATTAGGACTGGAAAGGAAGGGAGAATAAGTCAGAATAGAGTCATAGAGTCATAGAAAAGTACAGAACAGAAACAGGCCCTTCAGTCCATGATTTGTGCTAAACCAATGGCTCCTGAAGTACGTTTGTAATTGAATTCCTCTTCTCCACACATTTGCCATATCTAATCCTTCTAAATATCGCCTGCCAGCTCTTAATCCTAGCCTTCCCCTCATCACCTTATATTGGCTACCTCCCCTCTCTACAGTCATAGCTATAGAAAAACATAGCACTGAAACAGGTTCTTTGGCCCATCTAGTAAATGCCAAAGCATTTGAACTGTCTAATCCCATCGACCATAGCCGTCCATACCCCTATCATCCATGTATCCATCCAAACTCCGCTTAAACATTGAAATCAAGCTTGCCTGCACCACTTACGCTGGCAGTTTGTTCCACAGTCTCACAATGCTTTAGACCATAAGACCAGCAGATATAAGAGCAGAATTAAGCCATTTGGCTCATTGAGTCTGCTCCGCCATTTCATCATGGCTGATCCAATTTTCCTCTCGGCCCCAATTTCTTGCCTTCTCCCCATATCCCTTCATCCCTGACCAATCAAGAATCTATCAATCTCTGTTTTAAATACACATAAAAGCCTGGCCTCCACAGCTGCTTGTGGCAAAGAATTCCACAGATTCACCACCCTCTGGCTAAAGAAATTCCTTCTCATCTCCATTCTAAAAGGACATCCCTCTATTCAGAGGCTGTGTCCTTGGGTTTTAGACTCTCCCAACATAGGAAACATCCTCTCCTCATCTATTCTATCAAAACCTTTCACCATTCGATAGCTTTCAATGAGATCACTCCTAATCCTTCTGAATTCTGGTGAATACAAGCCTAGAGCCATCAAATGCTCTTCTTATGACAAGCCATTCGATCCTGGAATAATTTTTGTGAACCCCCTATGAATCCTCTCCACATCCTTTCTAAGATAAGGGACCTAAAACTGCTCACAATTCTCCAAATGTGGCCTCACTAGTGCTTTATAAAGTTTCAATATTACATCCTTGCTTTTATATTCTAGTCCTTTTGTAATGAATGTGAACGTTGCATTTGCCTTCCTCACCACTGACTCAACCTGCAAATTAACCTTTAGGGAATCCTGCACAAGAACTCCCAAGTCCCTTTGCATCTCTGTTTTTTTGTGTGTTTTCTCTCCATTTAGAAAATAGTCAACCCTTTTATTTCTTCTACCAAAATGCATGACCATATACTTCCCAACAGAGTATTCCATCTGCCATATCTTTGCCCATTCTCCTAATCTGGAGAAGTAGCCTCTCTACCTCCTCAAAACTACCTGCCCCTCCACCTATCTTCATATCATCTGCAAACTTTGGAACAAAACCATCAATTCCATCATCCAAATCATTGGCACATAACATAAAAAGAATCTATCCCAATGCAGATCCTGTGGAACACCACTAGTCACTGGCAGCCAACCAGAAAAGGCTCCCTTTATTCCCAACACTTCATTCCTTCCAATCAGCCACTGCTTTATCTGTGCTAGAATTTTTCCTATAATACCTTAAGCTCATAACTTGTTAAGCAGCCTCATGTGTGGTACTTTGTCAAAGGCCTTCTGAAAGTCCAAGTACACAACATCAACTAATTCTCCTTTGTCTATCCTGCTTGTTATTTCTTCAAAGAATTCCAATAGATTTGTCAAGCAAGATTTTCCATTGAGGAAATCATGCTGACTACGGCTTATTTTATCAGGTGCCTCACATGCTTTGAGTGAAGAAGTTTCCCCTCATGTTTCCCTTAAACTTTTTACCTTTCACCCTTGACCCGTAACCTCTAGTTATAGTCTCACCAAATCTCAGTGGAAAAAGCCTGCTTGCATTTACCCTATCTATACCCCTCATAATTGTCTTCATTTCGAGGAATCAAGTCCTAACCTATTCAATCGTTGGGATCCTCCAAACCCAGCAGCATAATCTCTTTAGAGGTTGCTGATCTCCAATATCTCAACCAACAAGTGTGCTGCCTGCCAGAAGCCGCACCAGCCCAAGGAGAAGCTGTCTTGCTGCACCGTCTGCTACCGAGTTGCCTTCTTCAACTATTGAGTTGACCCTTCTTTTCTGTGTACCACAGGCCTGAGCATGGTTTGCCTTGCATTTTTCTTGCACAGAAAATTTACAAGGATGCTGCTGGGACTTGAACATAGAACATAGAACATAGAACATAGAACATAGAATAGTACAGCACGTTACAGGCCCTTCAGCCCACAATGTTGTGCCGACCCTCAAACCCTGCCTCCCATATAAGCCCCCACCTTAAATTCCTCCATTTGCCTGTCTAGTAGTCTCTTAAACTTCACTAGTGTATCTGCCTCCATCACTGACTCAGGCAGTGCATTCCACGCACCAACCACTCTCTGAGTAAAAAAACCTTCCTCTAATATCCCCCTTGAACTTCCCACCCCTTACCTTAAAGCCATGTCCTCTTGTATTGAGCAGTGGTGCCCTGGGGAAGAGGCGCTGGCTGTCCACTCTATCTATTCCTCTTATTATCTTGTACACCTCTATCATGTCTCCTCTCATCCTCCTCCTCTCCAAAGAGTAAAGCCCTAGCTCCCTTAATCTCTGATCATAATGCATACTCTCTAAACCAGGCAGCATCCTGGTAAATCTCCTCTGTATCCTTTCCAATGCTTCCACATCCTTCCTATAGTGAGGCGACCAGAACTGGACACAGTACTCCAAGTGTGGCCTAACCAGAGTTTTATAGAGCTGCATCATTCCATCGCGACTCTTAAACTCTTTCCCTCGACTTATGAAAGCTGACACCCCATAAGCTTTCTTAACTACCCTATCCACCTGTGAGGCAACTTTCAGGGATCTGTGGACATGTACCCCCAGATCCCTCTGCTCCTCCACACTACCAAGTATCCTGCCATTTACTTTGTACTCTGCCTTGGAGTTTGTCCTTCCAAAGTGTACCACCTCACACTTCTCCGGGTTGAACTCCATCTGCCACTTCTCAGCCCACTTCTCCATCCTATCAATGTCTCGCTGCAATCTTTGACAATCCTCTACACTATCTACAACACCACCACTTGAGAAACTGAGTTATCAGGAAAGGTTGAATAGGTTAGTAATTTATTCTCTCGAGCATAGGCGAATGAGAGGAGATTTGATAGCAGTATACAAAATTATGAGGGATATAGATATGATAAATATAAGCAGGCTTTTTCCTGTGATGGTGGGTGAGTCCAGATGAAGGGTCTTGAATTAAAATGTCAATTGTCTATTTTGTCCATCGACACTGCCTGCTGAGTTCCTCCAGAATTTCGAGTACGTGTGTGTGTTGATCCAGGTTTCTGTAGAATCTCTTATACCTCAGTGGAGAGGAGTCTGGTTTGTGTGATGGACTGTGTCCACAACTCTCTGCAGTTTCTTGTGGTCAAGGACAGAGTGGTGGCATACCAAGCCATGATACATCCAAGCTGCACAAACAACCGTGCTGCCTTTTTTAGATGGTCCACATTAGATGTTGGTGGGGATGAGAGTGAGTAGACGCGGTGCCATTCTGGTCCTTTCTGAGTCACCCGCTGGAGCTGCTCGCTGAAGCCCATGCCAACTTCTAAACATTTGTTCAGCCACTCAGAGAAACAAACTCAACCACAAGATTCAAAGAATATGTGCCATCAGAGATTTGTGAGCTCTGACACAGCATTATGGTTTACCAAGAATTTCCCAGTATACTCAGAAATGCTCCAAATTATTTCTCCTTTGGTTTGGCCACTGTTTAATAACAGAATCTTCGTGACTTTTCTACCAACCATCTGTTCCGACTGTAATTGTTTACAAGTTATCTGGGGTTGGACAAGGGTGGGGGAAGTTAATTCTCTAATTAACTTCCAGGTTATGTTGGGTTAGGATAATTATTAGCTCCTATAGGGTGCTTTGGACCCTAAGGTTGTCATAGCCAGGGGTGATAGTGAGGATAAGCCCCCACCCCCACCTATAAAGTGCTGCAAATGGCATGCGACTCTAACAGCCTCTGAAAACCAAGTCCAACTCTTGGCCTTCACGTGTGGCTTAGCTACTAGGCCCGGCGGAACTGTTTCTACCGACAAGAGAAGGGGCAAAGGGGGACCACTGGCGCCTCAAAACCAGTTGCTTTGGGCAGGTGGGCTCGTCAGCCTTGGATGGCAGCCCGCCTAGGAGAAGGAAAACTCTGGTTCTAAACCTCCGCTGCCTTGTGGCCATACCCACCCGTGGGAAAGGCTTCGGGAGTAAACCCCGAGGAAGAAATCCGGAGCCGGGGTCCCGAAGGCAGTTTGATGTTGTCTACAACTTCACTCTGGCAACCTCTGCGACAACACCGGTGCCAAGCTGTATTGGCGCTTGCCCTTCCCTTGGACTACATCAGTGACGTGGAGAGGGAGAACCCGCTGCACGGGCAACAGCCGGTTCTTCAGATCTTCCTGCCCAGGCTTGCACCCTGGAGAGGAGACAGTCCAGCAGAGGCACAAACCCATGATGCTCTGGGATCGATGGCTGCCTCCTACATATTATTCTCCGTAACTTCCGCCACCTCCAACGGGATCCCACCACTAAGCATATCTTTCCCTCCCCCCCCTCTCTGCATTCCGCAGGGATCGCTCCCTACACAACTCCCTTGTCCATTCGTCCCCCCCATCCCTCCCCACTGATCTCCCTCCTGGCACTTATCCGTGTAAGCGGAACAAGTGCTACACATGCCCTTACACTTCCTCCCTTACCACCATTCAGGGCCCCAAACAGTCCTTCCAGGTGAGGCATCACTTCACCTGTGAGTCGACTGGGGTGATATACTGCGTCCGGTGCTCCCGATGTGGCCTTTTATATATTGGTGAGACCCGACGCAGACTGGGAGACCGCTTTGCTGAACATCTACGCTCTGTCCGCCAGAGAAAGCAGGATCTCCCAGTGGCCACACATTTTAATTCCACATCCCATTCCCATTCTGACATGTCTATCCACGGCCTCCTCTACTGTAAAGATGAAGCCACACTCAGGTTGGAGGAACAACACCTTATATTCCGTATGGGTAGCCTCCAACCTGATGGCATGAACATTGACTTCTCTAACTTCCGCTAGGCCCCACCTCCCCCTCGTACCCCATCTGTTACTCTTTTTAATGCACACATTCTTTCTCTCACTCTCCTTTTTCTCCCTCTGTCCCTCTGAATATACCTCTTGCCCATCCTCTGGGTCACCCCCCCCCGCCTGTCTTTCTTCCCGGACCTCCTGTCCCATGATCCTCTCGTATCCCCTTTTGCCTATCACCTGTCCAGCTCTCGGCTCTATCCCTCCCCCTTCTGTCTTCTCCTATCATTTTGCATCTCCCCCTCCCCCTCCAGCTTTCAAATCCCTTACTCACTCTTCCTTCAGTTAGTCCTGACGAAGGGTCTCGGCCTGAAACGTCGACTGCACCTCTTCCTATAGATGCTGCCTGGCCTGCTGCGTTCACCAGCAACTTTGATGTATGTTGCTTGAATTTCCAGCATCTGCAGAATTCCTGTTGTTTGACAGTGACAGAGTTACACAGCGCTGAAACGGTGATGCAGCACAATGCAGCACCAACATCCCGCGTTTACTTCCACCACAGTCTGTAAGGAGTTTGTACGTTCTCCCCATGACTGGCTGAGCTTCCTCCAGGTGCCCCACTTTCCTCCCACAGTCCAAAGCTGTACCGGTTAGTAGGTTAATTGGTCACATGGGTATAATTGGATGTCGCAGGCTTTTGGACCAGAAGGGGTTGTCAACGTGCCGTGTCTTAATTTTTTAAAAAGGCACTTTGGCTCAACTGGTCCGTGCCGACCAAGATTCCCATCTAGGTCAGTCACATTTTCCTGCATTTCGCCCATTTCCCTTTAAATTTTCCCTTTCCTCCAAAGTTCAGAGTTCAGACTGCTTTTTTTATCAAAGTTATGTCCACCATATATATGCTTCGGGGGAATCTAAGACCCGAGGACACAGGCTCACAATAGTGGGGTGTTCTTTTAGAACGGAGAAGAGGAGGAACTCCTTCAGAAAGATGTGGGTCCGTGGAATTCATTGCCACAAGCAGCTGTGGAGGCCAAATCACTGGGTTTATTTAAGGCAGAGGCTGATAGATTCTTGATTGGTTGACACATGAAGGGATATGGGGAGAATGCAGGAGACTGGTGCTGAGAGGAAAAATGGATTAGCCATGATGAAATGGTGGAGAAGACTCGATGGGCCAAATGGCCGAATTCTACTCTTATCCCTTATCATCTTCTTGCAGGCAGCCGCAAAACAAAGAAACACAATAAAATTCACGAAGAACTCCACACCACAGAGAAGTCAAATATGCAACACCCTGGGAAAGGTTTCACGGCTTTGTGTGTTACGGTTAGAGATAACGGGTGCTTTGGAATGTAAGCTGGCTTTTTTGTGCAGTGAGAGATGAAGAGAGAAGATGCTGGAGAGAACCGGTCGTAGGTTACGAGCCGGTGGGGAGATCATGATTCGATGAAACCAGGCGGCGAGATTGACTGAGGATTGGTGAATTGAGCTCCAAAGGGCGCACATTTGGCTGTTTAATTAATATGGCCCCTTTTTGTTTTTTCTTTCTTTTCTTTACTAACCCTTTAGTTAAGTTAAGATTCATAAATATAATTCCTTTAGTGTGCTGTCTGTTGTTTCTTGGCATTGAGCTGTAACCCGGTAGAAAATCACACAGCATCCACACAAACCGGGGTTTGGGGTGGGATTGCCATCTCAATCGCACAAGTTTGGCGGTACCAGAGACTTACGCAACCAAGGAAACCAGGAAGGTTTCAAACATACAACGTGTGAAAAAGAAAGAGGAAATCATGTAAACAATTAAAAGTAAACAAACAAACAATCCACAGAACATGAACCGTAGAGACCCTGAAGGTAAGTCCCCTGCCACAAAGCCCATACAGTGCTCTAGCCGGCCCAGGGGCCCAGTGGCTGCAAGACACAGCCGTGCAGCCAGGCTCGGTGTCCTTGTGCCTGACCAAGTGTCTTCTGGATGTTGTTAATGTACCTGCTTCAACCACTCACACTGGCAGCCCATCCCATACACCGACCACCCTGGGGGTGAAAAAATTGCTCCTCAGCGGGGCACCTGGAAAGAAATGGATCCATCAGGCAGACGCAGCATGGAGTCAGCAAAGGCAGGTCCTGTTTGACAAACTTACTGGAGTTCTTTGAGGATATAACAAGCGCATTGGATAGAGGGGAACAGATGGACATTATTAACTTGGATTTCCAGAAGGCTTTCAAAAAGGTGCCGCATAAAAGACTTAACCATAAGATAAGGATGCATAGAGTTGGGGGTGATGGATTAGCATGGATAGAGGATTAGTTAATCAATAGAAAGCAGAGAGTTGGGATACATGGGTGTTACTCCGGTTGGCAATCAGTGGTGAGCGGTGTTCCGCAGGCGTCAGTGCTGGGCTGCAACTGGTCACGATATACATTAACGATCTGGAAGAGGGGACCAAGTGTAGCGTATCTAAGTTTTCTGATGTCACTAAATTGAGTGGAAAAGCAAATTATACAGAAGTGAGTGGGCAAGGGTCTGGCAGATGGAGTATAATGTTGGTAAATGAGAAGTCACTTTGAAAGGAAAAATGGAAGATCAGATTATTATTTAAATGGTAAAAGAGATTGCAGCATGCTGCTGTGCAGAGGGATTTGGCAGTGCTTGTGCATGAATCACAGAAGGTTGGTTTGTAGGTGCTGCAGGCTATGAAGAAGGCAAATGGAATGTTGGCCTCCATTGCCAGAGGGATTGAATTTAAGAGCAGGGAGGTCATGCTGCAACTATACAGGGTACTGGTGAGGCCGTACCTGGAGTACTGTGTGCAGTTCCGGTCTCCTTACTTTAGAAAGGATATACTGGTTTTGGAGGCAGTGCAGAGGAGGTTCGCCAGGCTGATTCTAGAGATGAGGGTGTTACACTATGAGGAGAGATTGAGTCACCTGGGACTGTACTTTCTGGAATTCAGAAGAATGAGAGGAAATCTTATAGAAACATATAAAATTATGAAAGGTACATTGAGTGTGTCTTGTCATGACCTTTGCACCTTATTGTCTTCCTGAACTGCACTTTCCCTGTAACTATAACACTTCAATTCTGTTTTCTACTTCTTTGTACCATCTACATACGCTGCTACGGTGAAATGATCTGTGTGGATTGCATACAAAACAAGTTTTTCACTGTATCTCCATACTTGGGACAATAATAATCCAATTCAATTTGATTCAGTAAGCAATATTTTGGATGTTGGAGGAAATAGATTATAAAAGTTCAAAGAGAAAGGGCCTGGCGAAGTCTCAGAGCAGGTGGGTGCATTGGTGGAAGTATTGCTTATCACTGATTCAGGGAAGATCCAATTACCATGAATCTATGGACAGTCAATACTGTACATCCATCCCATCAGGAGGAAGTGTCTGCCTGGCACTATAGAGTCATAGAAAAGTACAGCACAGATACAGCTCCTTCAGCACGTCTAGTCCATTTAACCACTCTACTCCCATCAACCTGCACCAGGACCATTGCCCTCCATGTAACTATCCACCTGCCATCCATGTACCGTACCTACCCGAGCTGCTCTTTAGGCATTCTAAATGCTGCTTCCTTTTTAGCAACTCAATGCACTTATATATGGCACAATCTGTCTGGACAGCATGCTTTCCACGTTTCTCACTGTGTTTTGGTAACAATAACAAAGCAATTCGATTTCCAACTTGGGGTTATAAAGGAGTCAATATCTTGAGCGTGGGTGAGTACGATGGTGGCAGAGGAAATGCAGAGAGAGGTTTTCAGTCGGGACTACTCTACGAGAGGGTGGTGGAGGAGACAGGGCCCAGCTGTGATGGTGAACGGCAATATGGCTGGAGAATCTTTACAGTCAATTCCAGTCTCCCATCAGTGCTGGTGTGAGTCAGTGCTGACTCTACTAATCTCAGACCAACAACCGCAAATGTCAAAGGAAAAGGGTGTGAATCTTCTCTCCTATCTGTCATCGTCGTGAAGATTCAGCAAAGTACTTGAGTCAAATTCAAAGTAAATATATTATCAAAGTACATGTATGTTACCATATACTACCTTGAGATTCTTGCAGGCACTCACAGTAGAACAGAGTAGAACAAAAGAATCAGTGAAAAACTACACACAGCCTATATATTAAAAAATTAAGGAAGATATAACAAGATGGAACCTAATTCCTTTTCTTGGTCTCAGTTCAAGGATTGAATCTATTAAAATGAATATACTGCCCAGATTTCTATATCTCTTTCAGACCCTACCAATAGAGATTAACCAAAATCAATTCAATGAATGGAACAAGATGCTATCAAGATATATATGGCAAGGTAAAAGGCCTAGGGTTTGTCTCAAAACTTTGCAATTAGCCAAGGAAAAGGGGGAATGGGGCCTACCTTCTCTTAGAGATGATTATTTTGCAGCACAGTTGAGAGCTGTGATATGCTGGTGTAACCCATCATATGACGCTCAATGGAAAAACATTGAGGAGAGGATACTTTCCATCTCCATACAGGCAATCTTGGCTGATAAGAACCTACAAAGTTACATAAATAATATTGACAACCCATGGGTGAAATTGACTCTTAAAATATGGAAAACTATTATAAAAGAATATAAACTAGATAGAGACATTGCAATTCTTAAATGGTGTGCATATGACTCGGATTTTACGCTGAATAAACTGGATGCTAGATTTAAGGACCGGACAGCTAAAGGAATAGCAGCTATTTACAATATAATGAAAGAAGGAACGCTGTTCAGTTTTGAAATGCTCAAAGAGAAACAGTTATTAGAAAAACAAGACTTTTATCGGTATTTACAGATGCGACAGTATGTTAATAGGATGGTTAAAAATGTAACCAAGGCAAGTGCAAGTTTGATAGAGCTATTTAGAAAAAGCATATAATTCAAACAACGGTAGTAGAATCATTTCAAGCGTGTATAAGGGTTTGTCAAATCTTAAAACACTTTCGACTTCATACGTTAAAACAAAATGGGAGAAGGAAGGATAATAATATCTGAGGAAGAATGGACAATAATATGGAGGTATCAATGGAGGTGTACCAGTTCACAGAAATGGAGGGAGTTCGGGTGGAAAAACTTGATAAGATATTTTATTACACCCTCTCAGAAATCCCATTATGATAGTAACCTTCCTGTCTGCTGGAGAAATTGTGGAAATCAAAATGCAAACCATTATCATATTTTCTGGGAATGCCCCGTTATCAAAGACTATTGGAGTGGGATACATAATGCCCTACATGACATCTTTAAATGTGAAGTACCCTTAGAAAGTAAAACCATATATTTTGGGTATATACCTCAAGAATGGTTGAAAAGAGATAAATATTTAATGAATATACTGCGAGTGGCTGGTAAAAAGACCCTTACCAGGAAATGGCTAACACAGGAGACCCCAACTTTAAATGTATGGATGGAAATTACAACGGACATTTACAAAATGGAGAAGATAACAGCATCTGTTAATCATAAGTTGGAACAATTTCATACTGGGAAAAATGGTTTAACTACATAACACCTCATAGGCCTAATTTATTTTCACAAGTCAATGAATATGTTATAAAAATAATGATCACTCGCTACTTTGTACATAGTTTCCTTCTTTTGATTGTTCTATCTTTCCTCTCCTTTCTTAAGTGTATACCTCAGATAAATATTATGTGGAAATTTGTGACAAATACGATTATATGATATATATGTACAGTATCTGAAATACATCATATGGAAATGTTTGTTTGATGATGAACTTCAATAAAAAATAAATTACAAAAATAAGAAAACCTACACACAAAGATGGACAAACAACCAACATGCTAAAGACGGCAAATTGTATAAATACAAAAAAAAAGTGAATAAGTAATACTGAGAACACGAGGAACTCTGCAGATGCTGAAATTCAAGCAACTCACACAAAATGCTGGTGAACTCAGCAGGCCAGGCAGCATCTATAGGAAGACGTACAGTCGACATTTTAGGCCGAGACCCTTCGTCAGGACTAACTGAAAGAAGAGATGGTAAGAGATTAGAAAGTGGGAGGGGGAGGGGGAGATCTGAAATGACAGGAGAAGACAGGAGCGGGAGGGATGGAGCTAGGAGCTGGACAGTTGATTGGCAAAAGGGATATAAGACTGGAGGAGGGAGAGGATCATGGGACGGGAGGCCGAGGGAGAAAGAAAGGGGGAGGGGAGCACCAGAGGAAGATGGAGAGCAGGTAAGGGGTGATTGTGAGAGGGATAGAGAGAGAGAAGGAAAAAAAAAAAGGAAAAATAATAAATAAACAAACAAACAAACAAATAAATAAATAAGGGATGGGGAAAGAAGGGGAAGAGGGACATTAATGGAAGTTAGAGAAATCAATGTTCATGCCATCAGGTTGGAAGCTACCCAGACGGAATATAAGGTGTTGTTCCTCCAACCTGAGTGTGGCTTCATCTTTACAGTAGAGGAGGCCATGGATGGACATATCAGAATGTAAATGGGACATGGAATTAAAATGTGTGGCCACTGGGAGATCCTGCTTTCTCTGGCGGACATACTCAGAACATGCTTTGTAGAGCCCCGACAATGATTTTGTAGGTTGTGGAATCATTTCAGTGTTGAGGTGAGTGAAGTTTTCCATATTGATTCAGGACCCTGATGACTGAGGGGTAATAACTGTTCCCAAACCTGGTGGTGTGGGACCTGAGGTTCCTGTACCTTCTTCCTAATGGCAGCAGTGAGAAGAGAACATGACCTGGGTGGTGGGGGTCTTTGATGATGGACGCTGCTTTCTTGTGACGGTGCTCCTTGTAAATGTGCTCATTGGTGGGGAGGGCTTTGCCTGTGAGAAACTGGGCTGTATCCACCAATCTTTGTAGATTTTCCATCCCTGGACCTTGGTGTTTCCATACTAGGGTGTGATGTTATGAGTCAGGATACGCTATAGAAATTTGTCAAAGTTTTAATGCGAATGTCGGGATGCTCTTTGCAGTTCTTGATTACTGAAGAAACCTTGCACATGTGTCCAATAATCCAGATGTTGTGTATAAATTCCACCATGTAAGGTGCTGATAGTTGATCCAAATCTAGCACTGTCGCAGATGTTGGCTCTGGTACTTTAAAGCCCATTCAAACAGAGCAGAAGGAATGTAAGACTAACACTTCATCTAAATGAGAGAGCAGCGCTCTCCTGGTGATGCCTTGCCAGAGTCTGTTCATATTTTGTGTTAGCCAGTCGAGCTTCATGCACAGACGTGCAAAAACTAACACTGGGACATCAGGGAAATAAGTTAGAACATTAAAACACTCTGCCCATTTGTTTAATTATGAAGTCCAAGGGTCACTTTGGTACAGAGATCACCTTGGTAAACATATCACACTGTAATTACACCTCCTGCAGTTATGGTTATCCCTCATTATTGCCACTAAGTACAATAACTCATTTACATAACCAGTTCCCAGAATAAATCTAACACAAACACAATGGAAAGGCTTGCGTGACATTCATCACATTCCTTCTCTCTGTAACTACCACAGCTTCATGGCTATCTTGCTGTCCTGGTCTCCTACATGTCTCTGAATATAACTCTCCAGCACTGGCAGCCAGGGCACTAAACTCCGGAACTTCCTTCAGCAATGTACAGTGGATACATTAGGAACAACTTAAACAAAATTCCAGCATCTTCCCCCTTCCTCTCCAGTACTGATGAAGGGTCTCAACCCGAAAATATTGACTGTTTTTTCCCCTCCATAGATGCTGCCTGATCTGCTGAGTTCCTCCAGCATTTTGTGTGTGTTGCTCTGGACTTCTAGCATCTGCAGAATCTCTTGTGTTTTCATTATGGTCACATAAGAAACTCTTAGATACGTACATGGATGATAGAAAAATGGAGGTCTGTGTGGGAGGGAAGGATTAGATTGATCTTAGAGAAGGCTAAATTTACTAGAATTTTGAAAAGGTTGGCACAATACTGTGGGCTGAAGGGCCTGTACTGTACTATAGTGTTCAAGTTTTGCAAGGATCACTGCCACACGGTAGCAGCATCCTCTATCAAGGGACCCCGCCCCCCCCCCCCATGACCCAAGCCACCTTCTCTTCTCACTACCACCATCGGGCAGGAGGTACAGGAGCCTCAGGAACCACAACACCAGGTGCAGGAACAGTTATTACCCTCCAACCATCGGACTCCTGAACCAGTGTGGATAATTTCACTCACCTCAACTCCGAACTGATTCCGCAACCTGTGGATTCACTTTGAAGAGCTCTTTGCAACTCATGTTCTCGGAATTGTTTTTTTTTTATTTGTCTTCTTTTGCACATTGGTCGTTTGTCAGTCTTCATTTATGTACAGGTTATTTTTCATAAATCCTATTGTGTTTCTTTATTTTCCTGTAAATGCCCACAAGAAAATGAATCTTAAGGTAGTATATGGTGATGTACTTGGATAATAAATAAATTTTGACTTTGACACTGTGAAGGATATCCAGAGTGAATAGCAGGGCCACAGAGTGTTATTGAACAGTGATATCTTGGAATGCAAGCAGTGAGCTGGGCGGACAGGCTGGACAAGAAGCTACATGGCATGCTTGTCTTCATTGGATGAGGCATCAAGGACAAGAGTTGGGGCATCAATATATGATCGTACCGTAATTTTGCTTGGGCTGTGATTGGAATATTTATTGCAAATGCAAGAAAATCCGCAGATGTCGGAAAGCTGCAGCCCGAAACGTTGACTGTTTATCCCTCTCCTTGGAAGCAGGCTGACTTGCTGAGTTCCTCCAGAATTTTGTGAGTATTTTTATTGCATGCCGTTCTGGTTGACAGACTATGGAGAAGATACAACTAATGTGGAGAGAGTACAACAAAAAAGATTCACAATCTCTCTGCCTCTACTCCTTTAAGACACTCCTTCAAAAACCTCCCTTAATGAGCACCTGTCCCAATATCCCCTGTGAAGCACAATGGGTCCTTTTCACAGCATTAAAAGAGGTATTTGTTGTTGGTGTTTTAATCCAATGCCTGAGACAGGTGCTGGTGGAGATTTGCCTGCGCTGGGCAGTAACAGCATAGTTAAAGGTGTGGGACATAATTATCAGGGACCACTGTGAACCATATGGGTCGTTTCGAGCTGAGAGTTCCTCCACTCATTAACCCTGCACCTGGATTGTTCCAATCACAGAGGGGCACATCGCATACAGCCCCACCCCACCAATGCTTTGGCTTTCCTCTGAATTAATTCAATTAAATGAATTTATACCGGAAACTGAGAATCTAATTTTTATGAGCGTGTTTAACCACAAACAATGCTTACTGCTTCCACAACACCTTGCCAATTAGGCTAATGTATCCGCACAGCTGGTGGCTAATTAAAACGGGATCGGATCATAAATGAGGAATGTGCGTTTGCAGCTGGCTTCGTAACCCCCAGGATATCCCAATCAGCGCGTTTTGCTTGTGGTTACTGCAGTAACGCAAAAAACTGGCAAATGGTACACAGCAAGATCCCGCAGGCTGCTGTGTGGTAATCACGAGGTAGTGTGGTCTCAACGATGGTCATCAGATCATAGATCACAGAATCATACAATACTTTGCCCATGGCAGCCATGAGAGCTATGTACACTAATCCCATTTCCTACACTAGGCCCGTCACTCTCCCTATGACATTCCTATCCAAGGACCTGTCCAAGCATTGTAATTATATCAATAGGTGGCATGGTGGAGATATGTCTCTACCAAAGGAGGAGCAAGACGCTCCTTCTCTTTGCTAGCCCGTAGGTCACCCTTGGGCAAGATGGAGCACCTGCTTAGACCCCCATCAGGGTCACGTGGAGCCATGGGAGCAGGTGGCGGATGGTCGCATGAGCAGCCGGTGCAAATCACAAAGCCCGGCATTGACACCAGACAGGCAATCTCTGAAGTGTATTGATAATGGCTGGGGTCACCCGTCTTGTAAAGACACAGCCCAGAAGAAAGCAATGGCAAACCACTTCCGTCAAACTTGCCGTGAACAATTATGGTGATGGATTGTGGGCACGTAATGATGATGATGTAGGATGGAAGGGAGTGCTCTGCTGAATTTATGTCATCGCACCCCTTTGCCTACACTGCACTTTCTCTGTAACTGTGTGAACCTGGTGGTGTGGGACCCAAGGCTTCTGCACCTCCTACTCAAAGGTAGTAGTGAGAATGTGAGCAAGGTGGGAGTCCTTGATGATGGATGCTGCTTGATTTTGACAGCTTTCCATATAAATGTGTTCAATGGTGGGGAGAGGTGTGCCTGCGATAGACTGGGCCGTATCCACTATGTTCTATGGACTTCTCTGCTCCTGGGCATTGGTGCTTCCATACCAGTCAGATACTCTATCGAAGTTTGTCAAAATTTTAGATGACATGCCGAACCTACTCTGAAAGGTCTTATCTCCTATCTTAGGCTACCTCTTCTGATAGTTTTTTTACCTCCCTCAGTGCAAAAAACTTACCCCTCACATTTCTTTTAACTTTATTCCCTCTCACTTTAACCCTGTGACCTTTAGCTCTAGACCTCTCACCTTGGGGAAAAGATTCTCATCTACTTTTCCTATGTCCCTCTTAATTTTATATACCTCCATAAAGTCACCATTTAGCCTCTTATGTTCCGGTGAGAATATTATCTTATCTGCATAGCCTCCATCTTGACAGTATCCCATAATGCAGAATAAAATTGATTTCTGAAACTCTGGTGATTTTGCACCATCCATTCTAGATCCCTCTTCTCCTCACATGCCTATCACCTCTCTCTGGTGCCCCTTCTCCTTCCCTTTCTCCCATGATCCACTATCCTCTCCTATCAGATTCCTTCTTCTTCAGTCCTTCATCTTTTCCACCTATTACCTCTCAGCTTTTCACCATCCTCCCTCCCCCACCGACCCACTCACCTGATCTCACCTATCACCTGCCAGCTTGTACTCCTTCACCTTGCCCCACCTTCTTACTCTCGCTTTCCCCCTTCCTTTCCGGTCCTGATGAAGGTATGGCAAGAGGCCTAGACAAGGATGGTAAGGATCCCAGTGTTGGAGTATCCAAGACCAGAATCGAGACTCGATTTCGAGATTGAGACGAGAACGGGGTTCTTGACTAGATGCTAGACGAGAACCTGCCGAGACTAGGTGAGAATCTAAATGAGACAGAAATTCTAAACGCAAATGCAGACTGAACCAGAGTTGAACTGACGAATGAGCTCTGAACCAGGGTTAGTTGAATCAGATCTTGGCGCAAAATCGTGATCACCAATTAGCGATGTGGGCCATGCCAGCCATCTATACTCTGGAGAATCAGAGTGTCTAAGCCCCAGAGCCTGGCCTGGGTGAGTGCATGTTGTAACAGAGGTGTCTTGGCCCAAAATGTTGACTGTTCATTTTCCCATGATAGATGCTGCCTGGCCTCCTGTGTTCCTCCAGCGTTTTCTGTGTGTTACTCCAGTGAGACTTAGCCCAGCTCCTCTAATTTCACCTTACAGCCCAGTGAATCTCTTCTGCACTCTCTCAATTGTTCTGTCTTCCTTCCGATCGTGTGGCAGCCAGAGCTGAGCTCAACGGCTCATGACGTGACAGTTGGCAAAGAACATCTGTGGATGTGGGGCTGAGCCAGGTCAGTAGGTCCCAGGATTGATGTCCGTGTGAGCAGGACGGCATGATGTCCGGCGAGCCCAAAGTTTGAGGTCTGCAGCTTGGGGTGCCGTTATTGGCTACTCTGGGGTTCACTACCAAAGATCAAAGCCTGTTGGTCAATAGGGAGTTCAAGCTCGAAGCCCAATGGCTAAAGTCTGGAGATAGGAGGTCCTGGGATTGGAGGACTGACCGTGTGTGAGGGTGGGAGGGAAGAAAGGGGCTTGTTTTGTGGTTGCCATTCTGTCTGTTTATCAGTCTTTGTTCATATATAGTTTTTCATAAGTCCTATTGTCTTTCTTTATTTTCCTGTAAATGCCTGCAAGAAAATGAATGTGACATAACGTACTTTGACTTTGACATTATCTCTTTCTGGAGAATGCTGACAGGGGTCAGGTTTCAATGATGTTTGAAGTGGAATGGCTCTAGGAGCTGTTTCATCATTTTCAGGCAGTGCAATATATAAGATTACTACAGTACTGTGCTAAAGTCTTTGGCAACCTAGCTATGTGTGTGTAAGACTTGCGCACAGTACTGTACACTTCCTTCTTTTTCCAGTCCAAACCATCAACATTCATCATTAACCATCATTAAACTTACCATCTTCTCCATTTATGCCTAGATCCATTATTTTAACCACTTACTGGCCTACCTTGCTGCCTCCACACCTTGACGTAAATGTATCCTCTCTCTTTAGAATTATGGCCTCTCTAATGCAATTGCTAAGGACCCTCATAATCTGGGACATGCCACTGTCTCATTACTGCCATTGGAATATCGGAAGAATTGGACCTAATTTTCAACTGTTTTTGTTGCATGAACCACACAAATTCCTGGTGGAATTTATGAAGGTCGTGTTTCACTGGAATGGTGGGAGCTGATTAGGGATCACCATAGTTTTGTTTAAGGGAGATCATGTTTCATAAATCGAATAGTTTTTTGAGGAGGTAATGAAGAAAATTGATGAAGACAGAGTGGTAGACGTGGTTCTCATGAACTTGAGCAATCAAGAAATTAGATGAAGCACTTCAAGACTTAGAATCGGATTCAGGTTCAGATTCGGAATCAGAATCAGGTTTACTTTTATATGACATGAAATCTGTTGTTTGCAGCAGCTGTACAATGCAGAGACATAAAAATCTCCATAAATTACGTTATCAATAAATAGAGCAAAAAAGGGAAAATAAAGACAGTGTTCATTGATTCATGGAGCATTCAGAAGATGGTGGAGGGGAAGAAATTATTGAGTGTGGCTCATGTACCTCTTCTCCAATGGTAGTAATGAAAAGAGGGCAGGCTCCAGAATGGTGGGTCCTTAGTAATGGATACCTCCTTCTTGATGCACTGCCTCCCGAAAGTACCTTCATGGTGGGGAAAGGTTCAGCCAGTGATTGGGAAGGCTGGGTCTACAGCTGTCTGCAAACTCTTGCGATCCTCTGTACTGCAGCCTCCAAACCAGTCTGTGATGCAACCAGTCAGAATATTCTCCACTGTATATCTGTAGAAACTTGTGGAAGTTATTGGTGCTGTGACATCCCAAATCTCCTCAGTCTCCTAACAAATGTGATTCCCTTTGAAATAGGTGTCATTGAAGCTTCCTTACAGTTATCATAGCTGGGGGTGGTAATGGGGACAAGGTCTCACTGCCGATTAAATGTTCCCAATGGTGTGCCCAAATAGCCTCTGACAACCAAGTCCAGTTCCTGGACTTCATGTTTGGCTTAGCCACTGAGCCCAGCAGAACCATTTCTTCTGACAGCAGAAGAGGCAAAGGTGGGTTACTGGCTCCATGAAACCAGTCGCTTCAGGGCTCATCGGCCATTGTTGGCAGCACATCTAGGAGAAGGAAAACTCTAATCTCAAACATCTGTTGCCTTAAGGAAGGCTTTGAGAGTAAATGCCGAGGAAAAATCCAGAACTAGAGTCCCTAAACCAGTCTTAGGCTGAGTTCAATGCTGACTGGCAACTCCTGCAATGCTGCTGGTGGCAAATTTTATCGCTCTCTGCCGTTCCTTTGAATTCATCAGATGCATGGAAAGGGGGAGCTTGAAACACGGGCAATAGCTTGGTCTTCTTATCGTACTGCCCTGGCTTGTGTATCTAGGCAACTAGGATGCAGTATAACAACAGGAATTCTGCAGATGCTGGAAATTCAAGCAACATACATCAAAGTTGCTGGTGAACGCAGCAGGCCAAGCAGCATCTATAGGAAGAGGCGCAGTCGACGTTTCAGGCCGAGACCCTTCCTGGATGCAGTATCCATGGTCGACCCTGACCAATGGAGGCCTCACAGGAAATTATGTCATCGACATACACAATGGTCAGAACTCACTGACATAAACTGGATCAAGCTATGAATTGAATTTTGTATTCACATTAAAACAAGTAGCAAATCCAGTACCAAAAATTAAATTATGTCCCCCAGTGTGTCCTTTCCACACAACGTGAGAGAATGTTTACAGGTGCTTGCTGCTGCGCATGTTGATCCCGTGACCTCCCCTTGAGTGAGTTGCCTGTGACTCACAATGGTCTGGGGACAACTATGTATGGGAATTAAACTGTGGGCATGGATGCAAGGGTGAAGAAAGAGGCGGTGGTTTAGTCACAAACAATAAAAGACATTGGAAACCATTCGGTTTCTCCCTCACTTCCATATCTGCCTGGTGTTACTGTACGAAGGCGAACTCAGGGAGTGTGTTTAAAGCGTTGACTGAGCTCTCCGCATTCAGATGTAAACTGTGTACAGCTGTTGTGGGGACATGTACAGACAGAGTCATTGTGAAGCTAAGTTGTAGTATTGATTGCAACCTAGAATTTTTGACTCTATTGCGGGTCTCTTTGGTGGACATGAAGACCATGTCACCTTAAGGAAAACGTCACCAACCTACAGGAAGATATCAATAAGAAGGAAGCTGTTGTTCTCACCAACATTGTTTTTGGAAGATTTATCCCATTAATGGGATGTTATGTTGAAGTTGTATGACACGTTGATGAAGCCAGATTTGGAGTATACAGTAGTGAGCAGTTCTGATCACCTACCTACAGAAAAGAATCAGAATCTCAATGCCATTAAGCTAGAAAGAGTACAGAAAAACACTGACAAGGATGTTGCCTAGACTTGAGGAGCCTAGTTATAGAGAAAACTTGAATAGGTAAGGACTTATATTCCTTGGAGCACATGAGAAGGAAGGGAGATTTGATAGGGGTTTACAAAACATTGGGTATAGATAGGGTATATACAAGTAGACCTCTTCCACTGAGGTTGGGTGAAATCAGAACTAGAGCTCATAGGTTAAGACAGAACGATGAATTACTTAAGGGTACCGTGAGGGGGTCTTCACTCAGAGGGTGGTCGGAGCTGCGAGCAGAAGTGATAGATGCAGGTTCGTTTGCAACATTTAAGAGGAGTTTGAGTAAGAACATGGATAGGAGGAGAATGGAGGGCTATGGTCCAGATGGGACTAGGCAGAATGATAGTTCAGAATGGACTAGATGGGCCGAAGGGCCTTTCACTGTGCTGTAGTGCTCTATGACTCCAAAGAGTGAAATCCATTTCAAGGCCGTTCCCTTTCCTTGTTCTTCTGACCAAATCAATACACTTCCCTGCATTAAGTTCCACTCCAACAACTTCAACACACACAAAACACTGCAGGAACTCGGCAGGTCTGGCAGCATTGATGGAGGGGAATGAACAGTGAACGAGACCCTCTGTCAGCACACCCCTTTTGTGTGTAATGCTTTAGATATCCAGCATCTGCATAATCTCTTGCTTACATGTCCCGCCAACTGATGCCTATTCAGAACTTGCCCGCGACACCTGCACGAACGGAAAATGCTGGGTGGGCAGGTTGGCATCACTTACACTACAGTTTGTCAGCTCACCCGATCTTGTGGATAAAACATTAGATTTTAATCCAAAGACCTGGATCACAGCTTCGTAGTCATGAGTTCAAATCCACACTCCATCTCCATGGCAACTGGAGAATACATTTCCATCTGGCACAATTTACATATTATTATTTAATTATTTATGGTTTTATATTGCTATATTTATACTGTATTCTTGGTTGGTGCAACTGTAACGAAACCCAGTTTCCCTCGGGATCAATAGAGTATGACTATGACTATGACTATATTCAAAAAAATAAACAAATCTGGAAGAAAATACATCAGGCCATAGACATAGGAGCAGAAAAAGGCATTGAGTCCATTGTACTATTCCACCATGGCTGATTTATTATCCCTCTCCACCCCCATTCTCCTGCCTTCTCCCTGTAACATTTGACAAACCATATTAACCAAGAGCCCATCAACCTCCACTTTCAACTTACCCATTGACTTGGCGTCCACAGCAATCTGTGGCAGCGAAGTCCACAGATTCATCACCCCCTGTCTCAAGAAATTGCTCCTCATCTCTGTTCTAAAGAGACATACTTCTATAGTGAGACTGTGCTCTCTGGACCAATGATCAACTCATTCTGTCTGTTTCCAGCATTCTGTGCTTCCTTCAGAATTCCATTAGCTGCAGGGTTTTGCTTTCAGATGTCCGGTCAAGCGAGCATCCTTTGAACAGAACAGAACTGAGTGCATGGGTGTAATTGAATGTCTTGGGCTTGGACTGGGCCTGTTACTGAGCTGTTTTTTAAAAATGCTGGAAACACTCAGTGGGTCAGGCAGAGGTTGTAAAGAGAGAAATTATATATATATTATCTCAATTAGAGAGTCAAACTCTTTTGACCTCAAGAAGTCCCAGTGGGCCTGTACAACTGCTGTTAAACGTTGGAAAGATGGCAGCCAGTTTGTGCCCTGTTAGATCCCACCAAAGAGCAGTGTGATAGTGACTAACAAAGTCCAAATTCCAAGATAAATTTATTATCAAAGTACATATATTTATATACAAACCTGAGATTCATTTTCTGGGGGATGGCATTCTCAATAAATCTATAGAATAATAACTGTAACAGAATCAATAAAAGACTGCCCACCAGAGTGCAGAAGACAGCAAACTGTGTGAGTACAAAAAGAAAGAAAGAATAATAAATAAGAAATAAATATTGAGGACATGACTCCTTGAAAGTGAGTCCATAGGTTGTGGGAGCATTTCAACAATGGGGCGAGTGAAGCTGAGTGACGTTATTCCCTTTGGTTGAGGGGTAATAACTGTTTCTGAACCTAGTCTTGTGAGTCCAGAGGCTCCTGTACCTTCTTCCTGATGGCAGCGGTGAGAAGAGAGCATGTCCTGGTGGTGGGAGTCCCTGATGATGGTTGCCGCTTTCCTGTGACAGCGTTTCATGTAGATGTGCTCAATGGTTGGGAGGGCTTTACCCGTGATGGACTGAGCTAAATCCACAACATTGAGCATAGATACAGCACATTAACAGGCCATTGGTCCCACATTGTTGCGCCAAACTAATTCCATTAGTAATCAAACGACCAACTAAACTAATATCCTCTGCCTACACAATGTCCATATCTTTTCAGTCTCTGATGAGAGGCACTGATCGTGTATAAGATGATGAGAGGCATTGATCATGTGGATAGTCAGAGGCATTTTCCCAGGGCTGAAATGGCTAACACGAGAGGGCACAGTTTTAAGGTGCTTGGAAGTAGGTACAGAGGAGATGTCAGGGGGAAGTTGTCGTTTATTTAAAAACGCAGAGAGTGGTGAGTGCGTGAAATGGGCTGCCGGCGACGGTGGTGGAGGCAGATACCACAGGGTCTTTTAAGAGACTCCTGGATGGGTACATGGAGCTTAGAAAAATAGAGGACTATGGATAACCTTAGGTTATTTCTAAGTAAGTACATGTTCGGCACAACATTGTGGGCCGTAAGGCCTGTATTATGCTGTAGGTTTTCTATGTTTCTATGTTTCATTCCCTGCACAAACGTGTGCCTATCTAAGAGCTTCTTGAATACCTCTACTGAACTTGCTTCCATCAGCCCTGCAGTACATCCAGTCACCCACCATTCTGAATAATAAAACCTGCCTCACACACTTCCTTTAAACTTTCCCCACCCCCAACTTAAATGCATATCCTCTGGTATCAGACATTTCAACCCTGGAGAAAATACAACAGCTTTTCTTCTTTGTCTGTGCCTCTCATAATCTTATAAATTTCAGTCAGGTGTCTCGTGACTGCAGAGAAAACAACCGGTTTGTCCAACCTCTCCTGTGGCGTATGCCCTCTAATCCAGGCAGCAGCCTGGTAAGCCACACAGTCCTTGACAGATCGGGGTCAGGCCCCAGTGGCATGGAGTGCAAGATGACTGGGGACACTTCACTGCTGCAGCCTTCCCTGCCGTTGTGGTCTGTCATCATCTTCTGCCAGCCCCACCATTTAGGTCTTGGTTGGATCGCTCTTTGACTGGAACCTCCCCTTGACTCTGTTGCCATGGGTGACCCTACCAGGAGTTAAACTCCAGACGGTATTACTCTCAGGAGCTCGGGAACTCTTCGCTGTGACAAGGTGACGATCTCCATCCTGGTAAACTTACTTCTATACCCTTTCCAAAACCTCAACATCCTTCCTGGCCACCGAAACTGAATGCAATATTAAATAGTCCATTGCAGGAATGCGAAAACAAAATTCCTCCGGTGCAAGCAATCTGTAATAAAAACAGCAAATGTTTGAGGGGATTAGCAGGTCAAACGCCATCTGGAGAAGGTACGGACAGCAAAGAAACTGATTTCTCCATCATCGCCACAGATACCACCTGAGAATTGACTCTGTTTCCTATTCTTTAGTGAAGTCTGTCCATACTTGGCACATTTGCATTGTAGTTTAATCTGTTTCTATGAAGTTTTTTTTTCAAAAAAGAGTAGCTGCCGTCCAGGATACTGGAGAAGGAACTGCTCCACTCCATAAAGAGGCCCACAAGACTGTTCTTAAAAGTGGACCACAGGTTAAACACCATAAGACATAGCAACAGAATTAGGCATTCAACCCATTTAGTCTGTTCAGCCATTTCATTATTGGTGATTTATATTTTAATTTTATTTAGAGATACAGCAGGGAACAGGCCCCACTGGCCCTTTGAGCCATGCCACCAGCAACCCACCGACTTAACCCTAACCTAATGAGACGGTCAATGCCAGCAGGCTTCCTCCTCTGAGAATGGGTGGGACTACAACCAGAGGTCAGGAGTTTAGGGTGAAAGGTGAAAAGCTTAAGGGGAACAAGGGGGGGAACTTCTTCCCTCAGAGGTAGGAGCTGCCAGCACAAGTGGTGCATGCAAGCTCAAGTTCAACATTTCAGAGAGGTTTGGATAGGTACGTAGATGGTAGGGTTATGGAGCGTGATAGTTCCAGTGCAGGTTTTTGGGAGTAGGCAGTTTAAAATGGTTTGGCACAGTCTAGATGGGCTGAAGGGTCTGTTTCAGTGCTGTACTTTTCTATGACTCTATGATTCTAATCACAGGACAATTTACAAAGACTAAATAACCTACTAACCAGTACATCTTTGGACTGTGGGAGAAAACTAAAGCAACTGTATTTCCTCCTCATGCCTTCCATAGGGAGGATGTACAGACTCCTTTCAGAGGACGCTGGGACTGAACTCAGAATGCCGATGCCCCGAGCTGTAATAGTGCCGCGCTAACCACTACACTACCATGGCACCCTCTCAACGCCATTCTCCTGCTTTGATGCCCTGAGTAATCAGGAATCTATTAATCTCCACGTTAAATATATCCAGTGGCTTGGTCTCCCCAGCATCTGTGACAATGATTTCCACCCTCTGGCTAAAGAAAATTTTCCTCATCTCTGTTCTAAATCGATGTTCCTCAATTCTGAGGTTATGCCCTCTAGTCCTATCCTCCCCCACTATATGAAATATCCAATCTGTTGGCTTTCAATATTTGATAGATTTCAATAAGATCTCCCCTCATTCTTCTAAGCCCCTGTGAGTAGAGGCCCAAAACCGTCAAATGCTCTTCATAAGCTTAAAATATATGCCTGAAATACAATACCTCAGAAATCCCACAAACAGCACGGAAACAGGTCTTTGTGCACAAGTCCCTGGAGGTGAATTTGATCACAAAGTTTTCAGGCTTGGAGACATGGAGGTGATTTCCCCTCCCACGCCATCATCTCACCCAGCACAGCTCAATTGACAACCAGAAGTCCTGCTAGTCAAAGTTCAAAGAAATATTATTATCAATTAATATACATGTCACAATATACTACCCTGAGATTCATTTTCTAGCAGGCATTCACAGGGTTAGCATTTAATGCACGGCCTGTGATCACAGAGCCAGTGTGTAATGTGCGGATCATATTCCCAGGGCAAATGTGTAATGCACGGATTATATTCCCAGGGCCAGTGTGTAATGCACAGGCTGTAATCAATCACAGGCCAGTGTGTAATGCACAGGCTGTGATCAATCACAGAGCTAGCGTGTAATGCATGGGCCCTCATCATTTTCTTTCTTCTGCCATGAACTTGATTCCAGACTTTTATTTTATTTTCAAAGATCACATCGCCACTCCTTACAATGTTATTTTTCCCAAGGAATGCTATTTACTCCATACAAAAATCACCATGGCAACAGCTGATTTAACGCGGGGCTGCCGTGGAAATGAATAAGGGATAAAAGTAACGTCTGAAACTGATACAGTGCAGTGGAGGAGGCCGGCAGGTTCTGGTTTTAACTGGACACGGATCCACAGGTTTGGCTTACAACTTACCGAAGTCTCCTTACCTCCAGACGACCTGATTGTGTTTCAACCAAACTCACAAAACTTTGCAAAGAAAGCAATTTGTCACTTAGTCTGCTCAATCAGCAACTCAGGCCAAATGGAAAAAAGCTTACAAAGAGCCATTTACAATCATTTTACAATCTATATTAGAGACCAAGATGCTGCATTAGATTGCATTATATGCAACTCTGCTGAACACACAAAGATGGCTGAGAACGCGCTCTGAGTCACACAGATATCAAAGTGATACACTGTAGATTTGTTTAAGATTGAGATTTATTTATTTATCACACGTATATCAAAAAATGCGGTGAAATGTGCCGTTTGCGTTAAAAACTCTAATGATGTGCGGAGGCAGCCTGCGAGCGCCAACGTGCCCACCACGTTCAGCAGAACAACACAAGCAACAACAACAAAACTTAATTACAGCAGCATCCCAGGCACAAAGCACCAGCTACACAACACCCACAAGAAAATAGATGTTTGAGACTTATGGAGAGATCAGCTCAGAAACAAATGCTTTATGTAACCCTGAAGACTGCCTGTATATTTAATTATTGTTGAAAAATGCACTTCCACTTTAGAAGCACCTTTCTAAATGGTCCAGATGCCCTCGACAACTGTTGGGGAACTATAGGCAAGCTGCCACATTCTAGAGCTGGAACGTTATTCTGGAGTAACACACACAAAATGCAGGAGGAACACAGCAGGTTAGGCAGCATCTATGGAAATGAATAAGCAATCAACCTTCTGGGCCAAGACCCTTCATTGGGACTGGAAAGGACAGTGGGGTGGGAAGAAGCCAGAATATGAAGGTGCGAGGGTGTGAAGGGGCAGGAGGACAAGCTGGAAGGTGATGGGTGACGTCAGGTGGGTGGAGGAGAGGGGAAATGAAGTAAGAAACTGGGAGGTGATAGGTGGAAAAAGTAAAGGGCTGGAGAAAAAGCAAACTGATAGGAGAGGGGAGTGGACCATAGGAAAAAGGGAAGGAGGAGGGGAGCCAGGAAGAGGTGATCAGCAGGTGAGTAAAAGGGAAGAGGTGAGGGGGTGGCAAAGTGGGGAGTTGAAGAAGAGGGAAAGGGAGGGGAAAAGGGGGGGGGAGTTGGAGAAATCAATGTTTGTGCCATCAGGTTGGAGGCTATCTGGACAGAGTATGAGCTGTTGCTCCTCCAACCTGAGAGAGGCCTCATCATGGCAGTAGAGGAAGCCATGGACTGACATGTTGGAATGGCGATTGGAATTAAGATGGCTGACCACCAGGAAGTTTTGCTTTTTGTGGGTGGAGCGAAGGTGCTGGACAAAGCAGAATCTACGTCAGGTCTCGCCAGTGTAGAGGAAGCTGCATCGGGAGCACCTGATACAGTAGACGGCTCTGTCAGATTTGCAGATGAGGAGTTGCCTCACCTGGAAGGACTCTTTTGGGCCTTGAATGGAGGTGAGGGAGGAGGTGAATGGGCAGGTGTAGCACCTCTGCTTGCAGGGATAAGTGCCAGGAGGGAGATTAGTAGAGAGGGACAAATGGATAAGGGAATCATGGAGGGAGCGATCCCTGCAGAAAGCGGAGAAAGGGAGGAGGCAAAGATGTGTCTGGTGGTAGGATACCGTTGAAGATGGCAGGAGTTGCAGAGAATGATCTGTTGGACATGGAGGCTCATGGGTGGTAGCTGAGGGCAAGGGGAACTCTTTCCCTGTTAAGGTGGTGGGAAGATGGGAGGCGGTTATGCCAGAACTGTTTAGAGTTTTGCTTATATCACAGCTTGGCAATTACAGACAGTTCTGGTCACCGCATTACAGGAAAGATACCATTGCACTAGAGACGGACTGGAACAGAAGATGTTACTAGGACTAGAACATTGTCCAATTCCAACCTAGGTTACAGAATGATAGAGTTATTAATATGTATCAGAATCAGATTCATAAGACATAGGAGCAGAATTAGACCATTCGGCCCATCGAGTCTGCTCCACCATTCAATCATGGCCGATTTATTATCCCTCTCAACCTCATTCTCCTTCCTTCTCCCCTAACCTTTGATACCCTAATTAATCAAGAACCTATCAACCTCCCTTTAAATATACACAATGACTTGGCCTCCACAGCTGTCTGTGACAATGAATTTGACAGATTCAGTACCCTCTGGCTAAAGGAATTCCTCCTCATCTCTGTTCTGATACTGTTATGACTGGAAGAATATAGTTATATAGAAAGATGGGATTGTTTCCTTTGAAATGGAAGGGCTGAGGGGAGGTGTAATTTCTGGGTATTGGCACCGTGAGAGGCCGAGAGAGAGTAAGTAGGAAGAGGGGTCAGATATTGGGAGCAGGGGTGTAAAGTAATAGGTAGAAGCACCAGAACAGAGGGAGGGAATATACTCTTACCCAGAGCAACACACACAAAATGCTGGAGGAACTCAGCCAGTCAGGCAGCATCTATGGAGGGGAATGAACATCATCTTTTCACCTGGCTTCACCTTTCATATGTATCCACATGCATGCTGTATACACAGTACTGTATTCTGTACAGCAACAAAGCTTTCAAAGTAATGAAATTAAAAGTTTCTTGGTATCAAAAATATTACTATAAAGAGCAGTAAATAGAAAAAACTAAACAAATCTATATTTGGTGTGACCACCCTTTTCCAGTTTTATATGAAAATAGGCTGGTAGGTTGTTCCCAGCACCTTGGAGAACTTGCCACAATCCTTCTGTAGACTTTGGCTTGCTCCTGCCTCTCCAGGTAATCCCAGACAGCCTCAATGATGTTGACATCAGGGCTCTGTGGAGGCAAAACCATCTGAAACCAGATAAAAAATCTAGGGTGCCTTTTGCGCAGGGCTGTATACACTATTTCAATTTGTTCCCCTTTTTGTACTATGTACTTCATTTCACAGCATGCGCCAGTGATAGTAAACCTGTTCTGATATATATATATATATATATATATATCACACACAGTACAGGTATATTATCAAGGGAAGCACAGGTGACTGAGAACTACATAGGCAATCACACGTGAGCAGTTTCCAACCCTTTCCCTTTATTAACGGACAATGAAAAACAGGAAACAAAAATGCTGAATGCAGCCCTGAATCCAGTGAGTTCCCATTCCCATTTCATATCATTCCTGATGTTCAGTTTCATCTTCGGATATTTCTCCAGTTTCTGCTGGGGGATTGTTATTGAATCTGATTCCACCCTGACAGACAGGTTGTTCCACTGAAATAGTTCAGATTTCTTCTTTACCCAAGAGTATTTATATCTGGATATCATCCGTTCAGACATTAGAACTTTGATTTACTTAATATAAAGTTAGTCTGGAATTTAAGCATCTCTATCTGATCTCCCCTGAGCCTTCCCTACCCTAAAGGGAACATCATCTTCTTTCACACTCCTCCCAGTATCTAAACCCTTAACAGTTCAACCATTTCCAAAATCAGAATTAGGTTTTTAAATCACTGACATACGCCATGAAATTTATTGGCTTCAGGCTCCTGTGCCTGCTCCCTGATGGTAGTAATGAGAACAAGTCATGTCCTGGGTGCCGGGGGTTGTTCATGATGGATGCCGCCTTCTGGGGAGGCTAGTGTCAGCGATCGAGCAGGCTGAGCAAAGCAACCCTCTGCAGATTTCTTCCATCATGAGCATTGGTGCCTCCATCCTAGACTTTGATGCAACCTGTTAACTGTTTTGTGTTGTTTTGTTCTGGCCGGGGCACCTCAGCTGTCCACCTGCACTGCATCTTATCTTTAGAATGATCCGTGTAGATAGCAGGCAAAATAAAACTTGGCATTCTCAGGATTGCTGCCAGTGCTACGTGATAGTGATGGTAAGAATTGGAGGAGATGGCAGTTGAATGCATGGCTGAGGAGTTGGTGCAGGGAGCAGGGTTTTAGATTTTTCGATCATTGGGATCTCTTCTGGGGAAGGTGGGACCTGTACAGATTGGATGGGTTGCACCTGAACTCGAGGGGGAGCAATATCCTTGCAGGTAGGTTTGCTAGCATGGTTCGGGAGGGTTTAAACTAATTTGCAAGGGGGATGGGACCTGGAGCAATAGAGCAGTGAAAGAGGTGCATGGAGTAAAGCCAGATCTAACATATAGAGAGGCTTTGAGGAAAGAGAAGCAGAATAAACGGTGTAAAGGTAGTAAGGCAGAAGGGCTGAAGTGTGTGTACCTCAATGCAAGAAGCATCAGGAACAAAGGAAATGAACTGAGAGCTTGGATACATACATGGAATTATGATGTAGTGGCCGTTACAGAGACTTGGCTGGCACCAGGGCAGAAATGGATTCTCAATATTCCTGGATTTCAGTGCTTTAAAAGGGATAGAGAGGGGAGGGAAAGGGGAGGAGGGGTGGCATTACTGGTCAGGGATACTATTACAGCTACAGAAAGGGTGGGTAATGTAGCAGGATCATCTTTTGAGTCGGTATGGGTGGAAGTCAGGAACAGGAAGGGAGCAGTTACTCTATTGGGGGTACTCTATAGGCCCCCTGGTAGCAGCAGAGATACAGAGGAGCAGATTGGGATGCAGATTTTGGAAAGGTGCAAAAATAACAGGGTTGTTAACACGGGTGACTTTTATAACTTCCCTAATATTGATTGGCACCTGATTAGTTCCAAGGGTTTAGATGGGGCAGAGTTTGTTAAGTGTATCCAGGACGGATTCCTGTCACAGTATGTAGACCGGCCGACTAGGGGAAATACCATACTAGATCTAGTACTAGGTAACGAACCGGGTCAGGCTACAGATCTCTCAGTGGGAGAGCATCTGGGGGACAGTGACCACCGCTCCCTGGCCTTCAGCATTATCATGGAAAAGGATAGAATCAGAGAGGACAGGAAAATTTTTAATTGGGGAAGGGCGAATTATGAGGCTATAAAGCTAGAACTTGTGGGTGTGAATTGGGATGATGTTTTTGCAGGGAAATGTACTATGGACATGTGGCTGATGTTTGGGGATCTCTTGCAGGATGTTAGGGATAAAGAATGGTAGGGTGAAGGAACCATGGGTGACAAGTGAGGTGGAAAATCTAGTCAGGTGGAAGAAGGCAGCATACATGAGGTTTAGGAAGCAAGGATCAGATGGGTCTATTGAGGAATATAGGGTAGCAAGAAAGGAGCTTAAGAAGGGGCTGAGAAGAGCAAGAAGGGGGCATGAGAAGGCCTTGGCGAGTAGGGTAAAGGAAAACCCTAAGGCATTCTTCAATTATGTGGAAGAACAAAAAGATGACAGGAATGAAGGTAGGACTGATTAAAGGTGGGAAGATGAGCCTGGAGGCTGTGGAAGTGAGCGAGGTCCTCAATGAATACTTTTCTTCGGTATTCACCAATAAGAAGGAACTTGATGATGGTGAGGACAATTTGAGTGAGATTGATGTTCTGGAGCATGTTGATATTAAGGGAGAGGAGCTGTTGGAGTTGTTAAAATACATTAGGACCGATTAGTCGCCGGGGCCTGACAGAATATTCCCCGGCTGCTCCACGAGGCGAGTGAAGAGATTGTTGAGCCTCTGGCTAGGATCTTTATGTCCTTGTTGTGCACGGGAATGGTACCAGAGGATTGGAGGGAGGCAAATGTTGTCCCCTTGTTCAAAAAAGGTGGTAGGAGTAGTCCGGGTAATTATAGACCAGTGAGCCTTACGTCTATGGTGGGAAAGCTGTTAGAAAAGATTCTTAGAGATAGGATCTCTGGGCACTTAGAGAATCATGGACTGATCAGGGACAGTCAGCATGGCTTTGTGAAGGGCAGATTGTGTCTAACAAGCCTGATAGAGTTCTTTGTGGAGGTGACCAGGCATATAGATGAGGGTAGTGCAGTGGATGTGATCTACGTGGATTTTAGTAAGGCATTTGACAAGGTTCCACATGGTAGGCTTATTCAGAAAGTTAGAAGGCATGGGATCCAGGGAAGTTTGGCCAGGTGGATTCAGAATTGGCTTGCCTGCAGAAGGCAGAGGGTCGTGGTGGAGGGAGTACTTTCAGGTTGGAGGACTGTGACTAGTAGTGTCCCACAAGGATCTGTTCTGGGACCTCTACTTTTCATGATTTTTATTAATGACCTGGATGTGGGGGTAGAAGGGTGGGTTGGCAAGTTTGCAGACGACACAAAGGTTGGTGGTGTTGTAGATAGTGTAGAGGATTGTCGAAAATTGCAGAGAGACATTGATAGGATGCAGAAGTGGGCTGAGAAGTGGCAGATGGAGTTCAACCCGGAGAAGTGTGAGGTGGTACACTTTGGAAGGACAAACTCCAAGGCAGAGTACAAAGTACTCTAGTCAGGATACTTGGTAGTGTGGAGGAACAGAGGGATCTGGGGGTACATGTCCACAGATCCCTGAAAGTTGCCTCACAGGTAGATAGGGTAGTTATGAAAGCTAACACCCCATAAGCTTTCTTAAGTCAAGGGATAGAGTTTGAGTCACAATGTAATGATGCAGCTCTATAAAACTCTTGTTAAGCCACACTTGGAGTACTGTGCCCATTTCTGGTCACCTCACTATAGGAAGGATGTGGAAGCATTGGAAAGGGTACAGAGGAGATTTACCAGGATGCTGCCTGGTTTAGAGAGTATGGATTATGATCAGAGATTAAGGGAGCTAGGGCTTTACTCTTTGGAGAGAAGGAGGATGAGAGGAGACATGATAGAGGTGTACAAGATAATAAGAGGAATAGATAGAGTGGATAGCCAGTACCTCTTCCCCAGGGCACCACTTCTCAATACAAGAGGACATGGCTTTAAGGTAAGGGGTGGGAAGTTCAAGGGGGATATTAGAGGAAGGATTTTTTACTCAGAGAGTGGTTGGTGCGTGGAATGCACTGCCTGAGTCAGTGATAGAGGCAGATACACTAGTGAAATTTAAGAGACTACTAGACAAATATATGGAGGAATTTAAGGTGGGGGTTATATGGGAGGCAGGGTTTGAGGGTTGGCACAGCATTGTGGGCCGAAGGGCCTGTAATGTGCTGTACTATTCTATGTTCTATGTTTTCACGTTACCTTGGTACATATAGAGCACAGTACAGTACCTTCAGCCCACAACGTGGTGCCGATCTTTTTAATGTACTCTATGATTAATCTAACCCTTCCCTGCCACGTAGCTCTCCATTTTTCTCAAACCTGTGTGCCTACCTAAGAGTCCCTTAAATGTCGTGAATGACAAGAATAAACTGATTACCAGTCCAGGATCAGGGTAACCTGCAGAGAGTTGTAAACTCAGTCAGCTCCATCATGGGCACCAGCCTCCCCAGCACCGAGGACATCTTCAAGGACTGAGGCCTCGAAAAGGCAGTGTCCATCCTTAAGGATCCCCAGCACCGAGGACATGCCCTCTTTTCATTACTCATCAGGAAGGAGGTACAGAAGCCCAAAGGCACACACTCAGCGATTCAGGAACAGCTTCTTCCCCTTTGCCATCCGATTTCTCAATGGGCATTGAACCCATGAACACTACTTTTTTTTTACTGTGTATTGCTACCACATAAAAACAAATTTCACGACATATGCCCATGATACTAAATCTGATTCTGTTTAGTTCTGCTTGTATTATTTTCTCTGGCAATCTGTAAACATCTTCTCAAAGTGTGGTGCCTTGAACTGGAGCCAGTACTCCAGCTGAGACCAAGGATCTGTCATAGAACAACAGGAAGAGACTAATGAGATTTTCGCACAGGCAATAAGATCTGCTACCTAGCTTCAAAACCCACTCCTCACCCCTTAGAAATGCTTTGGTTAACAAATATAGATTGAATACTGGCAAATAGTGTGACATCATTAGCCATTTATGAAGAGAGATGTTCACTGCCACTCTCCTCTGCAAGTAGAGTAACTACTGAAGCTCTACCTCCTTGTCCCAAATTCCTTGTTCACTGCAGAAATCTCTCTCTCTGCCCATCCTATTGTGCTCTATTAACCCATCACCCAAACCAGCCTCCCCCCATTTACTCTGTCTACACTTCCTACTGTCTCAGCAAAGCAGTCAACATAATCGATGTCCCCTCCCACACTGGTCTTCTACTCTTTTCTGCTCTCCCATCAGGCAGAAGATACAAAAGACTTAGAACATGTACCATGAAGTTCAAAGACATTTTAATATACCTTTATCAAATATTCCCTCAATCTCCTACGCTCGGGAGAATAAAGCCTTAACCTATCTAACCTTTCCTTATAACTCAAGTTCTCAAGTACTGACAACATCCTTGTAAATTTTCTCTGCATTCTTTCAATTATTGATATCTTTCCTATCGGTGGGTGCCCAAAAATGCACGCAATACGCCATATGTGGCCTCACATCTAAACTTCAACATAACAACCCATTAATGAGATAAATCTTCTTAAGCTGCTGACAGTGGGATGAATTGCTTCCTTTTGTGTCCTGATCAAAGCTTAGCCTTTTAAATTCCAATGAATGAAGGAATGAGAATTCTCACTGTAAATTAACCCAGTCATGGGTTCATTATGATAAATGGCTTCCAGAGCTAATATATCCCTCACAAGGAGCTGCGCAGAACTGCTTACAGTTTTCCAACAGGGATTAATCATAGCTACGTATAAAAGTCCACATTCCAAAGACTTGAACAAATCCCTCCACAGACAATACCTGACTCACTGAACTCCTCTGTCTTCAAACACAAGATGCTAGAATCTGGAGCAATGCACGAGAGGCTAGAGGAGTGCATAAGGTGCTGGGGCGGCGCACTAGCATAGTGGTTAGCACAACCCTTTACAGTACCAGAGACCCGGGTTCAGTTCCTGCTCGTGCCTTTAAGGAGTGTGTACATTCTCCCCGTGACTGCACGGGTTTCCTCTGGGTGTTCCGGTTCTCTCCCACAGTCTAAAGATGTAGCAGTTGGTAGGATAATTGGTCATTGTAAATTGTTCCATCAGGCTATGGTTAAATTGAGGGAGTCGCTGAGTGGTCCTCCTGAAGAGTCAGAAGGGCCTACTCTGTGCTGTATCTCAATAAGTAATTAAATAAAGAAAGAAACACTGCTGGGGGACATTGGAGCATCAGCCAGGTGGTATATCTGGAAGAAGGGTCTTCTGACTGTTCATTTCCCTTCATAGATGCTGCCTAACCTATCTAGTTCCTCCAGAATCTTCTGCATTCATTTATTGCAGGGGTCCCCAACCTTTATTATGCTATGTTGGCGTGTGGCCAAATGGTTAAGGCATCCATCTAGTGATCTGACGGTCGCCAGTTCGAGCCTTGGCTGAGGCAACGTGTTGTGTCCTTGAGCAAGGCACTTAACCACACATTGCTCTGCGACGACACCGGTGCCAAGCTGTATGGGTCCTAGTGCCCTTCCCTTGGACAACATTGGTGGCGTGGAGAGGGGAGACTTGCAGCATGGGCAACTCCGATCTTCCATACAACCTTGCCCAGGCCTGCACCCTGGAAACCTTCCAAGGTGCAAATCCATGGTCTCATGAGACTAACGGATGCCAAGGAAGAAGAAGGACACCTACCATTAACCGAGGGGTCTGAGGACCCCAGGTTGGCAACCCCTAATGGGCTTATGTTGTTCCAAATTCCAGCATCTGCCGTCTCTTGTGTCCCCACCTATTTTCTGTGTGTTTCTGTGATCTGCACACACAAGACCAAAACTTATTTGAGCTCCACACCTTCTAACTTTTCAACATGCTGAAAATATTCTGCACTCTCAACGTTTGATCCACACGTTTCCTCCCAATGAGGTACCCCCACCGCAGTTTCACCAGTTCAAAGTAGATGTATTATCAAAGTACGTATACGTCACCATATATTACCCTCTGATTCATTTCCTTGCAGGTATTCACAGTAAAAAAAAGGTTCAAAGGTTCATTTGTTATCAAAGTATACAGCTCTAAAATTCTTATCTTCAGATAGCCATGAAACCAAGAAAGAGACGAACTGCAACACAATCATCAACCTCCCCGCACAAAAAAAGTTAAAAAAAGGAACAAGCATATTGACCCCCAGATCCCCTTCCCCACACGCCAAAACTATAAAGATTAGGCAAAAAACACAGAATACAAAAAACTAAGACTGAAAAAAAATGTCTGTAGTCCAAGTCCATATCCAAAATGCAGAAAACCTGGGTAATGTTTTCTGAGCACAGTGGCAGGCACTTGCCTCGCTTGCAGCGAGTGATCCCACCAGCTATAAAAAGGCAGCCTCCCCTCTCCGGTAACAGAGCAATCCCCAGCGATAAAATGTCAGGCATCCGACACCCGCCTTCCACATTGGCCTCAATGTTTCAATCTCCCTTGTCATTTTAATTGGTGAACAATGGAAGATTTAATCAGTGAAATGGAGTCAAATGTCAGCTCACACCCCCCACAACCTTCTCGCTAGGAGGTTACCACACACCTCTATTTCCTGGAATCCTCTCGGAGACTGCAGAGGGCTAAGACACCCAAACTATCTCCAGACTGCAACTCACAGGCTCCAACAGTTCCCGAATCACAGTCAAGACAAAAAATAAATGTAAAACACATAAAAAGGTGAAATATATGGTTTCATGATTTATCCCGAAGCTGTCAACTGAAGTAGCATTGTACACAGGCGCCATCTTGACTGGAACAAAGAAACACAATAGAATCAATGAAGAACTACACACAAAGACTGACAAACAACTAGTGTGCAAAAGAAGAAAAACCATGTAAATAAAAATATCATCCAATAAATAAATAAATAAACAAACAAACAAACAAACAAATAAATAAATAAATAGATAAATAAATAAATAAATAAATAAATAAAGATTATTGAGAACATGAATTGTAGAGTCCTTGAAAGTGAGTCTGTAGGTTGAGGAATCAGTTCAGAGCAGAGGTGAGTGAAGTTATCCACACCTGATGGTTGTAGGTAATGACTGTTCCTGAACGTGGTGGTGTGGGATCTAAGGCTCATTGTGGAAGTGAGTTTATCCACACTGGTTCAGGGGCCTGATGGTTGTCAGGTAATAGCTGTTCCTGAACCTGGTGGTGTGGGACTTGAAGTTCCTGGACTGCCTGCACAAGGGTAGTAGTTAGAAGACCTTGGGTGGTGGGGGTCCTTGACGATGGATGGTATCTTCTTGTGGCAGTGCTCCTCGTCAATCTGCTCAGTGGTGGAGGGGGATTTTCCTGTGATGAACTGGGCCGTAACCACGATATTTTGTAAACCTTTTCATGTTTAGATATCTGCGTTTCCATACCAGACTGAAATGCAACCAGTCACCCAGTCAGAAAACATTTCTTGGTAACTTATTGTTCCCACCACATAACTAACAACACACCTCGCTTTTGAATCATCAGTACATTTGGACCTGAGTACTGTTTTCATTGTGCAAGTCCTTTATAATCACTAGGACTAATCGTAATTCCAACACAGATGGTTGCAGAAGGCCATTAGTCACACCCTACCAGTCTGGCTGTCTGTCCATTATACTCTCTAGATCCTCTGCATGATTAATCAAAGTCATGCTAATACATTGATTTCAGTCCTGTCAGCTTCAAGGTTTGGTAACAAATCTTGTGAGGAATTTTATCAAATGCCTTTCTACAGTTAGCTGTGTAGCAGTTCGTGTAACTCTATTACAGCACCGGTGGCTTGGGTTCAATTCCAGTTACAGCCTGTAAGGAGTTTGTACATTCTCCCCATGAACACTTGGGTTTCTCCCACCTGTTCCGCTTTCCTCCCTCACTCCAAAGATGTCCAGGTCAGTAGGTTAATTAGTCACATGGGTGTAATTGGCCGGCGTGGGCTTGTTGGGCCAGAAGTTACTGTGGTGTATCTCTAAATAAAATAAAATTAAACCTTATAGGCAATCCCTGTACTCTTCATTATCCTTGCTTAAAATAGACTCTTATCACAAGCACAAATCGCTTTTACAAACGTTTGCCACTCCCTCTCTGATCAACAGAAAGTTGTTAGGGTGTTCAGGAGCTCTGTTCTGAATAACTTGCTCAGTGATTTATGGTCTATGGTCTGATACCCAGTCTACGGTTTTGTCCACTAGTTGAACAAAAACTGAACTTAGTTTGCTTCTTCTGTAGCAGTGGAGACGGAGTGGAGAACTTACAAACGTTTATAAGATTATGAGGAGCGTAGATCGAGTAGACAGTTGCATAAGAGAATCTGCATATGCTGTAGTTTTTGAGTAACAGACACAAAATGCTATAGGACCTCAGCAGGCCAGGCAGCACCTATGTAGGAGAATAAGCTATGTTTTGGCCTGAGCCCCTTCATCAGTGTCCAGTCCTGATACATACGTACATATACAACATGCACAAACAGATAATATATATATCTTCTCCGAGGATTGTCACCTTGTCGTGGTAAAAAGGCTTGTGAGTTCCTGGGACCCCAAGAGTGATGCTGTCTGTAGCTTAGCTCCTGGTGGGGTCACCCATGGGGGTAAGGTCAAAGAGGAGGTTCCAGGCAAAGATCGATCCAACCAAGACCTCAATGGTGGAGCTGGTGGGAGATGATGAGACATCTTCCCTTCAAGCTGCACCCCTCAGCAACTCACCAATCTAACCCTAGCCTAATCACAGGACAATTTACAATCACCAATTACCCTACTACCTGTTACATCTTGGGACTGTGGGAGGACACTGTAGCACCCGGAGGAAACCCACATGGTCACGGTGAAAACGTGCAAACCCTTTTACAAAGGGTGCTGGAACTGAACCCCAACCTCTGACGATGCGAGCTGTAATAGCGTCACACTTACTGCTCCTCCGTGGCACCTCAATATATACAGTATAAAATTAAATAAGTCATGCATAAAGGAACCATTATAATCCAAGGGTTCTTAGAGTTGAATTATGGGTAGACTTTCAACAAACTAAGGCTTCATTCTCCAGAATCTAGAAGGCTATGACTCAAACAGGACATTCATCCCATCAGCTTTTGGAAGAATTATTCCTTTAATTTCTCATGAAGCAGGGCTGTGGGGAGGGAACCTTCTGGCTCCTTCTCTCAGCATGCGAGTATGAGCACAATGGGCCAAAAGTCCTCATCCAGTTGATCAAATGGCTGTTGCAGTTTAAATCTCAAGTTACCATAGGGGCTACAGATTTTTATTGTCTGCAAACATCACATGCAAATAATCAAGAACCCAGTAATGTTCGGATTTCACATCTGACTCATTTCCTCTGTGTGGTATGTATCATTTCCCTATGCAGCAACAATGCTACATTTCCTTTTTTTAGAAAATAGATCTCCAGGGACTTTTTTTCAATTCTTTCCAGTAACCAATAAAAGTCAAGGCTTTAGCTCTTTGATTTCTTTCACACCTAGTGCTTCCCCCACCGCCCCCGAGGTCTGACACCCTGGGTGTATTTGAAAACGCTGCAGTTTGTTAAATGGATTTTTGCATCAGGCCTATTGTTTCACCCTTACTGGAAAGTGGAGATTATGCAGGGAATGGAAATAACGTAGATAGTCATTATGGTCAGCGTAAACCGAAGGAGCCTGTTTCTACGAACAATCAGCACTGTACAGACAGTACAGCCCAGTGTTGTGCCAGACTTTTACCCTGCTCCAAAATCACTTCAACCCTTCCCTCCTACGTACTCTAGCTCTCCATTTCTCTGTCATCTAATCGAATCAGAACAGTTATTTTCTCTGACATGCATCGTGAAATCTGTCCCGATGAAGGATCTTGGCCTGAAACTTCGACGGTTTACTCTCTCCCACAGATGCTGCCTGACCTGCCGAGCTCCTCCAGCATTCTGTATCCATTGCATTGTGAAATTTGTTGTCTTGTGGCAGCAACACAGGGCAATACATAAAAAATTACCGCAAGTGACAATAAGAAATATATAGTCATAGTCATAGTCATACTTTATTGATCCCGGGGGAAACTGGTTTTCGTTACAGATAGAACCATAAATAGTTAAATAGTAATATGTAAATTATCCATGAATTATAAATATGAAATAATATACTGTATATAAATGAATAAGTAGTGCAAAACGATGTATCAACAAGGCAACTGGACTTGTTGTGTTGTCTGGAGGCCATTTCAGCACTCACCCAAGAAGTTCCTTCGGTCTGATACTTGGTGGGTAGTTTCCCAGCTTATAAACTCTGCGAATTGTTTAAAAGTACAGCAATCACATGAGGATCATTAAGAGTTGTAGGGGTGTTGAAAGGGTCATTAGTCTTATCTTTGCATGAATGGAGGTGTAAGCTGTTGTGGAGACGCTGGGGTAAAGATGTTAGGACTGCATCAGAAGTAGCTGATAGATGGTGTCAAACCCCACCCCCTCTGTTCAGGGATGGGTTTTCCAGTTCGACAAAGATGGCTTCTCTAATTCCTCTTTCAAACCACCTGTCCTCCCTGTCCAAAATATGCACATTGCTATCGTCAACAGAGTGTCCTTTGTCCTTTAGTTGTCGATATAGTTTGATCTGAGGTGTTAGCCCTCCTATGTTGGGCCATGCGCTTATGAAGTAGTTGTTTTGTCTCACACCTGTACAGGTCTGTGCATAGGAGGGCTAATACCTCAGGTGTTATCTACACCTGAAGGGCTAAGGACACTCTGTTGACGATAACATTGTGCACATTTTGGACGGGGAGGACAGGTGGTTGAAAGAGGGGTTAGAGAAGCCATCTTTGTCGAACTGGAAAACCCATCCCTGAACAGAGGGGTGGGGTTTGACATCACCTGTCATCTACTTCCAATGCAGTCCTAACATCTCTAGCCCAATGTCTCCACAACAGTTCACACCTCCATTCATGCAAAGATAAGTCTAATGATCCTCTCATTAACTCTATGACTCTTACCGATCCTCACATGATTGCTATACATTTAAACAACTCACAGAGTTTATAAGCCGGAAGACTACCCACCATGGATCAAAACTGAAGCGGCCTCTTGGATGAGTGGCGAAACATCTTCTAGACAACACAAATCCAATTGCCTTTACTGTTATTTGATGACCTGGATGACTGAGAACCTTCATGGATGGTGTGTGCAGAAATCTGACGGCGGAGGGGTCTCTTACACCTGTGTAGCCCCCCCGGAAAGCCTCAGGGTTGCTCAGCTGTCATCTAGGGAGACAGCCCTCGACCCCGCCAAACTGGGTAATTAGTTTGTGTGGATGCTGTGCGATGTACCCCACCCCGCCAAATAACAGACAATACACCCGATATGATTAAATGAATTACAGTTTATAGATGTTACTGGAACTATATAATTAATAAAATATAAAAGGAAGATAAAAGGCACCACACTTATCAAAGTCCAATCTGTTCGTGCACTAACAGTTGGAGCTCAGGACCTTCCTTCTTCACCCTGCGACCCCTCGGACCACCTTGACCGGCGACCTGGGACCAACAACGGTGGTCGACCAGACGCTCCACATGAGTCCGTCTCTGTCTCCTCTCCTTGCCAAACACCCTGGACCTTGGACGCCTGCTCAGGGTCCGACCCCGTTAGCCGACTCAGAGCACCTTGTTCATCCTCTCTCTCTCTCTCTCTCTCTCTCTCTCTCTCTCTCGCGCCTTCTGCCCCCAAATCCATGCATCACAATAACTTACAGACACACTAGAAAGAATAACATCTATCCCAATTGGTTTGTTTCTCTCTTATCAATAATCTGACCCAAACAAACTCCTAGTGCAAGAACTTTCTCAGCATTTAACATAACAAAGAAGCCATCTCAAGTATAACATAACAAAGTATAATATAACATAACATATCAAGTATAACATAGTATAACATTTTAATTAGCCTATGCAGTAACATAAAAGAAGAAACCTCTTACACCTGAATATAAGAATCTCTTAAACCTCCCTAATGCATCTGTCTCACTCACCACCCCTGGCAGGGATTTCCACACACCCACCATTCTCTGTGAAAAAATTTACCTCTGACACCACCCCCCCCATATGTTCCTCCAGTCACCTTGAAGTTATTTCCACTCATGTTAATCAGAAAGTTCTATGTTGAAGAACTCTGTGATTCTAACTCATGGACTCAGAAAACTACAACATAGAAACAGGCCCTGCAGCTCATCTAGACTATACCGATCGACTGGCACTGGGTCCATATCACTCCATACCCCTACCACCTGAATACCAATCCAAACCTCTCTTAAAGGTTGAAGTCGAGCTTGCATGCTCCACTTGCACTGGCAGCTCATTCCACACTCTCACCACCCTCTGAGTGAAGATGTTTCTCCTCATGTTCCCCTTAAACACTTCACATGTCACCCATGACCTCTGGTTGTAGTCCCACCCAACCTCAGTGGAAGAAGACTGCTTGCATTTACCCTATCTATACCCTTCATAATTTTGTATACCACTATCAAATCTCCTTTCGATCTCCTATGTTCCAAAGAATAAAGTCCTAACCTATTCAGTCTTTCGTTATAGGTCTTCCAGTATTTATGGTTATTTAAATCAAATGCCTTCTTTGGGGCACTCCTCTGTTTTCGCGGATGTTTGCAAAGAAAAAGAATTTCAGGATGCATATTGTATACATTTCTCTGACATTAAATGGACCTATTGAAACCTATTGAAATATCATTAAGCTCAAAAGTGTGTAGAAAAGATTAACAAGCTTGTTAAACATTAGATTATTAAAGATTAATTTTATTTGTCACCTCGACGCTTTGCAATTCGCCTACCGGAGCAACAGGTCAACGGCAGATGCCACCTCTCTGGCCCTACATTCCTCCTTAGAACGCCTGGAGAATAAAGACGCATACGAAAGGCTCCTTTTCATTGACTACAGCTCTGCCTTTAATACCATCATTCCAAATAAACTGATTCCTAAGCTCCGGAACCTGGGCCTTAGCACTCAGATCTGCAGCTGGATCTTCAACTTCCTCACAGACAGGACCCAGGCTGTAAAAATAGGGGACAAGCTCTCCTCTACAATCACTCTGAGCACTGGTGCCCCACAAGGCTGTGTACTCAGCCCCCTGCTGTACTCACTGTACACCCATGATTGTGTAGCCAAGTTTCCATCGAACTCAATATATAAGTTTGCTGATGACACAACAATTGTAGGCCGTATCTCAGGTAATGATGAGTTTGAGTACAGAGAGGAAATTAATAACCTGGTGGCATGGTGCGAAGACAATAACCTATCCCTCAATGTCAGCAAGATGAAGGAATTGGTTATTGACTTCGGAAGGAGTAGCGGACCGCATGGCCCAATTTACATCGGTGGTGCACAAGTGGAACAGGTCAAAAGCTTTAAGTTCCTTGGGGTCAATATCACAAATGACCTGACTTGGTCCAACCAAGCAGAGTTCACTGCCAAGAAGGCCCACCAGCGCCTTTACTTCCTGAGAAAACTAAAGAAATTTGGCCTGTCTCCTAAAACCCTCACTAATTTTTATAGATACACCGTAAAAAGCATTCTTCCAGAGTGCACCACAACCTGGTATGGAAGTTGTCCTGTCCAAGACCGAAAGAAGCTGTAGAAGATCGTGATCACGGCACAGCACATCACACAAATCAATCTTCCATCCTTGGACTTACTTTACACCACACGCTGTCGGAGCAGTGCTGCCAGGATAATCAAGGACACGACCCACTCAGCCAACACACTTTTCGTTCCTCTTCCCTCTGGGAGGAGGCTCAGGAGCTTGAAGGCTCATACGGCCAGATTTGGGTACAGCTTCTTTCCAACTGTGATAAGACTGCTGAACGGATCCTGACCCGGATCTGGGCCGTACCCTCCAAGTATCTGGACCTGCCTCTCGGTTTTTTTGCACTACCTTACTTCCCATTTTTCTATTTTCTATTTATGATTTATAATTTAAATGTTTAATATTTACTATTTTTTACTATTTTTAATATTTAGTATTTGTAATCTGAGGAGCGAAAAGTGCAGAATCAAATATCTCTGTGATGATTGTACGTTCTAGTATCAATTGTTTGGCGACAATAAAGTATAAAGTATAAGAATTAGATTATTAAAGATTAATTTTATTTGTCACATGTACATCAAAACATATAGTGAAATGTGTCCTTTCAGTCAAATCAAATCTTGACGATTGTACAAGGGGCAAGTGTCTTAATGACTCTGGCACCAACATAGCATGCCTGCAGTTTACTAACCCCAAGCCATTCATCTTTACAGTGTGTAAGGAAACAAAAGTACCTACAGGAAACCCATGTGGTCATGGAGAAAAAACACGGACTCCTGATAGGCTGTCATAGGAAAGTAGTATCCATCATCAGAGATCCCCAACACCCAGGTCATGCCCATCCTTCTGCTGCCATAAGACCATAAGACATAGGAGCAGAATTCAGCCATTCAGCCCATCAAGTCTGCTCCACCATTCCATTATGGTTGATCTCGGATCCCACTCAACCCCGTACACCTGCCTTCTCTCCATGTCCTTTGATGCCCCGACTGATCAGGAAATAATCAAATTCTGCCTTAAATATACACGTTGTGTTGGCCTCCACCATAGTCTGTGGCAGAACATTCCACAGATTCATAACACTCTGGCTAAAATAATTCCTCCTTACATCTGTTCTAAAGGGTCGCTCCTCAATTCTGAGGCTGCGTCCTCTAGTTCTGGATACCGCCATCAGGTTGAAGGTACAAAAGCCCCAGGACTTGTACCACCAGGTTCAAGAGCAGTTATTACCCCTCAATCATCAGGCTCTTGAATAGAAGGGGATAATTACACTCACTTGCCCCATCATTGAAATGTTCCCACAACCAATGATCTCTCTTTAAAGACACATTATCTCATGTTTTCATTACTTATCACTATTTGTTTATCTTTGCACTTGCACATTTAGATGGAGACGTAATGTAAAGATTTTTAGCCCTCATGTATGTGAAGGATGTAAGAAATAAAGTCAATTCAATTCAATTCACAGTTTGTTGTCTTCTGCACTGTGGCTGATCTTTCATTGATCCTGTTATAGTTACTATTCTATAGATTTGCACAGGAAAATGAATCTGAAGATTATATATGGTGGTGGCATATATGTGCTTTGATAATAACACTTGCTTTGAACTTTAGACAGTTCTGGGAATTGAACACAGACCAGTGATCGCTGGCGCATTAAAGCAATTGTGCTAACTGCACTACTACTGCTCCACCCTGCTGGGACCTCTAGAGCTTTAAGGAGAGGCATGGTAGACTGGGCTGTTTTCCCTGGAGCCGAGGGAGTTGAGGGGTAACCTTGTGGAGGTTTATAAAATTACGAGAGGCCTAGATAAGGTGAAGGGTCACTGTCATTTTCCCAGGGTGGGGGTGTCCAAAATTGAAGGGCATAGGTTAAAAATGAGAGGGGAAAGATTTAAAGGGCATCTGACTGGCATCTTCTCCACACAGAGTGTGGTAAGTATATGGAACGAGCTACCAAAGGCAGAGGTACAGGTGAATACAATTACATTTCAAATACATTTGGACAGGACCAGGGACAGGAAAGGTTTTGGGGTAAAGGTCAATGAAGCTAAATAGGTATTAGTCTCTCCACCATCACAGATATCTTCAAAGAACTGTGGCTCAAGAGGGCAGCATCCATCATTAAAGACCCTCACCATCCAGGGCATAGCCTTCTCTCATTATTACCATCAAGAAGGTGGTACAGGAACTTGAGGACACCCACTCAATGTCTTAGGAAGAGCTCCTCCGCCGACCGATTTCTAAATGGTCCATGAACACTACCTTACTATTTTGCTCTTTTTCCACACTGTTTATTTGGAGTTTGAGGAGATGTCACCAGAGACTCTAGCACATCTCCACAGATGTACCATCGAGAGCATTCTGACTGGTTGCATCACTGTCTGGAATGGGGGCACCAATGGAACAGAAAAAACTTTGGAGGGTTGTAAACTCAGCCGGCTCCATCATGGACATTGGTCTCCTCACCACTGAGGACGTCTTCAAAAGATCCTTTCTCAAGATTGCAGCGTCCATTATTAAGGACCCTTGCCACCCAGAACATGTCAGAGAAGAGGCCTGAAGACACACTCACTATTTTAGAAACCGTTTCATTCCCTCCACCATCAGATTTCTGAACACTAACTTGTTATTCCTTGGTTTTGCTCTACATATTCTTGTAATTCATAGTAATCTTTGTGTTACACTGTACTGCTGCCATAAAAATGAAATCCATTGTAATGCAAAAGTGATAATGAACTTGATTCTGAATTTATAATTACTGACCTTACACTCACTCATACCTAACTATCAGCTCTGTGTTAACTTGTAATAACACTAAAGTGCTTTACCTCTTGCAAGGAGCCCAAGGGAGAGGGAGACTCCAGCCTCGGGCACAGCTTCAGAATAGGATATCCCTTTAGAATGAAGATGAGGAGGAACATCTTTAGCCAGAGAGTGGCAAATCCGTGGAATTCATTGCCACAGATGACTGTGGAGGCCAACGCACTGGGCATATTTATAGTGGTGGATTTTTTTTCAGTCTTATAGTTTTTTTTGCCCGATCTCTTGTCCTTTTGTGCAGGAGGAGGGATTTGGGGGTTGATGTGTCTGTTCAGTTTTTTGTGTGGAGTGGGGGAAATTTTTGGAGTTTGATGATTGTGCAGCCTTTCTTTTCTTTCTCGGTTTCATGGATACTCAGAGAAGAATTCCAAGTTGTATACTTTGATAAGTTCTTGATTTGTCAGGGTGTTAAATGTTAAAGGGTAAATGGGGTTGAGAGGGATAATAAATTAGCTATGCTGAAATGGCAGAGACTTAATGGGTTGAATGGCCTGTTCTATTCTCCTATGCCTTATGATCTTACATTGGAATATCTCACCTTTAAACGCGGTAGACAATACACCTCATCACTTTCAAGCCACACAACATCCCATTTTGAAAATATATATTACCTTTGATATTACTAGCAAACATTCCCAAACTTCTGAGAGACTTTTCCTCAAGATCCAAGGTTGTTCCAGAACATTGTTTGGTAACTCCAAGGTCAGCTCTCAATGGCAAAAGAAACATCTTCAGACACTCATTTCCTTACTCAAAAGCCCACCAATAGTTAGAGGAAGTGCTTTTCTTTGGGACAGGATGGCCAAGATCTTGACCAGGACAAAGTATGGAGGCCCAGAGGCAGCTTACCCTGGGAATGAAGGAATGTACCGGGGGGGGGGGGGGCGCAAGGAAGGGGATTGTTTTTCTCCTTTTAAAAAAATGTTGTTGCTGTCTATGTGGTGTGTTGCAATGATCGATGTGCTGCATCCTATTTGGGCACCAGCACGTGTGGTGACACTTGCAGACTGTCCCCAGCACATCCTAGGTTGCAAACAATACCTTTCAGTCACTGTTTTGATGTACACATGAATCTGACTCCAAGCTATTTAACCAGAATCCTGACTACCACTGCTCAATTGTAAAATAATTCAAGATTGCTTAATGTTGTTTCCAATACACAAGTCTAAGAAAATTGAAATAAATATTACTCCAGATCTGATATAGCATTATAAAAAAATCAAAGAACACAATAAATATAAAAGCCACAAGATAGCTTTCATCATTGATTGTATGCCCATAAGGTGACATTAGGCACAGGAGGGTCTACAGAAGGTGACCAACAGGGAATGATGAAGTTATGATGGATGAGAGTGTGTAGGGGTATGTTGGTGGTGTTGATCAGTCTTACTGCTTGGGGAAAGTAATTGTTTAAGTCTGTTGGTCCTGGCGTGGATGCTATATAACCTCCTCCCTGATGGGAGTGGGAAGTCCATGAGGCTGGGTGTGATTCTTCATAATGTTACCGATGTCAAAAGCAGTTTTTCCAAAAGAAAGGGATTTCTCCCCCGTGTCACTAAATTTACTAATTCCACCCAAAATAAGACTTGTCAGACTTGACAGCATTAACCCATTGGAGTTTGTAGGATCTTTATGCAAAATTTAAATGCTTCCCTCCCCCCCCCCCCACTTCACAACCCACCCCATGGAAATGCTTTGCAGGACAACCCAAGTATGTAACCAAATCCCCAATCAATCATTGCATAGACATAACATCCCAGCCTGTGTAAAGATAGGTTTATTTATACATACATAATACATCTGGAAATAGAATTAAAACACATGAATATATACAGATCTGAAAATAGCAAAAATCATTTTAATCCATAGATAAAATTAGTTAACAGAAGACAAGTTACAGCTTTTCCACTGGTGTTGAGACACAGTATGCAACTTTGAGGGAGCAATTTTAACCCAATTTGGAAAACTGGTTTGGTAGCACTGCATGGAATCCAACAGTAGTACCAGACCAGGTGTGAAAGTAGTGCTTCAGCTAACCCAGTCTCTCACCAGGTAAAAACTTCCTCAAAGTTTACTGCTGGCACTGGGTCTAACTGCATGGATTTTCAGAAGACCCAGACCAATACAGGCACTGCACACAAGAATACCAGTATTCAGAGTAGCAATGATCTTAACTTGGAACACATTACACTCATTGGTACCATATTTCGCCAGCAGTCAAGTAATGTATTCATCCCAACAGACAAAACGGTGGCACATTCTCTACCACCTGCACACCGCACCCTAGACCAAAGGGAAAAGGTGATGATTCTCTATGGAATGGCAGCAGTTGACGGAAACCCCTTTCCCTCTCCACCCATTTCACTCATGTAGCACACATGCTCCTAGTCCACCAAGGAGCATGCAAGGAAGTCTCCTGACCAGACTTAATTCTAAAACCTTTCCCAACTCTTGAACAACTCCAGAAACCAGGCTGCCATGTACTGAAATACAGGAAGCTTCTAAACCAGGGGGTTCCCCAACCTTTTTAAAAAAGGTCCTAGTTCCCAACCATTAAGCAATGGGTCCCTGGACACCAGGTTAGAAACACTCGCTCCTAACCCTCCCTCAGACACCAGAGCTTTTCAGACCCTGAGGTTAAACACAAAAGCTAGCACACAGAATGAAGCTGGACTTCAAAGTCAAAGATAAGAAATGCCCCACCATCTCACTCCTGTTATAGTTTAGTTTGGGTTGAATTTCAGTGGGGGTTGGACCCACAGATTTCATCTATGGTACCCCTTCCCTCTCCCACACCAAGCGCCATTAAGAATGCCGCCATTAATATTTACACCAACATAGATCCAAAGAATCACAAATTTTTATGTACCAAAATATAGTTTTATTGAAAAACCAAAAATTATACTTTATATTTTTTAATATAGTGACTTGTACCTGGGCATACTTTGAATACTAAAGTCAGTACATGAGCACTTTGCAAAAGAGTTTCACAAAGCAGAGATCAGAGATAAATGTTTTTTTTATTTTAAAAGCAGTTCAATTCTACTTACTGGGCGACATAAAAAGGTGCAAAACAATGGGTTTACATTTAGAGGCTGGGCCATTTTCTCTAGGTCAGACAATACAAAGAAATAGTGTTGGCTTAGCTGAACTCTTCAAATAAAGCCTCAGATAAAATGGTGGCACTGAATGGGATGTCAGATAGTCCTTGCGATGCATTAATTATATCATGGCTACACATTGTAAAATTAGTTCCATTAAAGTGGATGGAGATAGAGTGCACCTCATTGCTAATTCACTTCCTGCAGAGAATAAATCCCATCCCAATCTCTTTAGACAAAAAGATTTGTTCTAGTGAGCAGATACATGAAGATGTGGAACCTACAATTATCTACCCTCCCCACTTCCTGTTTGAGAAAGCTTGCTCTGCAGAGCAAGTTGAAGGTAAGAAATACTATGACCAGTACCTAACTAGCAGGTCTCCTTTCAATCAGAATCATTTCACCACACTAGCTTGAGACATCCACACAAGAATCCAGCATTTATAGTCCTTCACCATTTTGCCACCACCCAGGAGCCTGACTGAATTATCATTCTCAACTCAAAGGGCACTACAAACATTTCAAAACAGGATTATTTCCCCTTCCTTCCAACCCCCCCTCCCCGACACAATTTGGTGAAGGCCTAAATCCCCTCAAAAAGGTACTATTTTACCAGAAATAGGCATCCTTGCTTCTTCTGTTTCCGTTTATCATAACCCCTAACTATCTGGTTGGTCCCCAGGCTTCCAATTCTCTTGAATAAATGTTTGATAGCTCATTGCGGATATAGCTACAATACTCCTACAAGGAATTTAGAAGGCATAAAAAAGTTATTTAAAGACAATGATCTCCCTCAAAAATATCCAGTCTCAAGTGGACTGGTCCCAACTACACAAAGCACTTGGCTTTGAGCAAACCAAGTCGCATTAGCACCCTAACCCTAATGTGAATTGGAACTTAAGGACCAAAATTCTTTCAGAGCAAAATAAAAAGAACAAGACATTTGTCAGCATGAATGTTATTATTCAACAAGAGAAAACATTTAACACATGGGACCAAACAGAAATGATTCACAAAATAATTTAATTCACAAATTGCTTTCCCATCTTTGCAGTCTATATATTTACTTGTACACTGAGGCGTAGGGAGACTTAATTTAGTCTAGGGCCAAGGTTTTCTCATCTGCCAAACCACCAGGGACATAGTTAAAAGCTTTGTTTCTGCAAGGCTCTCTTTACTGATTCATTCTGATTGTCATAGAATGTTAGCCTCAAGATTGAGGGATAAACCCAGCTAGATTTCATGTCTGTCAATTTAATTTAAAAATAAACATTAAAGTCCAAGGTCTTTACAGTACATGAGTTCAGAGTGAGATTTAGTGATTCTGACTACTTGAGTGAGCTTAGTGTACAAAATATCCTCAAAAGGATTTCCATTATAATGACCTCTAGTACATGGGGAATAGGAGCACAAAATTGACGTGGTTCACTTTTGCATTATTTTAAAAAACAGTTTGGTCTCCTAGCAACAAAAATCTTGGTCAGATTCAGTAATTGAAAATTGACTCTATAATGTACTGACAGCTTCCTCCCTCACCGGCAAAAAGTAAGGTCTTTCATCCGAACTTTTCTCTGGAGAGAAGGTTTCAATTCCACCTATGAAAAGGAAAGTTATTTCTCACCTCCATCTCTGACCCATGCTATCTTGTGATGCACCAATTTAAGGAAATGGCCCCAGTAATGAGCATCTATCAATAGTCACATTGCATAGAAAATGAAATGGCAATTAGATACATTGTCCTAGAATTTAAAGTCATCTGTATGAAACAGTTTTTATAAACAAAGCCACACTGAAAGAGGGAAATAAAATATTGAATTCATTTTTTTAAGCTGAAATTTGTTATAACCAATTCTACAAAGACTTTACCAATAAGAGTAGTATTCTAGTAAAATGCAACAAAATTGTACTACGATTAAGCAGGTGAAAACAACAATTTAATAAAACTCAATTTTTATATTTTGCAGTTTTGGGGAGGAGGAGAAAGCACACAGTGCAGAAGGGAACAGAAAACAATTTCCCATGTAGGGAAAGATAAACTCTCGAAGCAGTCCGATGTTTGAAAGTTCTAGTAGGAAACAACTGTGGTTCTTGTAAAGAGACGCTGCATTTTGGCTGATTAGTGTTTGAGACAGCTGGTCCATGGGAAACCAAGGCTCACCCACAGAACTACCTGCCTGAGGAAGACGGCAAGGAAAAAAACTTAAAAATGGAAATGTAAGGACAGTGAAATCTTTCTTTGCCTCCTCCTCAACAAACTTTGGCAGAAATACATATTATGGACAAAAATAGTGAGGCCAGAGTTTGTTTTCCAGCCTTCCCCTTTATAAAATGTTTTTAAAATCTGGGATGGACATATTTTCCCAGTTAAGTGGGTTTCTTTATTTTTTCCATGTGTAATATTAAAGACTAGCAGAGGCTTTAAACTAGCTGCAAATATTGCTCCACTTCTTTCTCGGTAAGGTGGAAGCTCTGGAGAGAATATAAAGTCTGTCATTCTGAAGTTCCGGCTAAGGTTTATGCGTAGAATTCTGTGGTGGGGGCCTTCTTGTAGATGGGCTTCTTGCTCAAGTCGTAACTGCCCTCATCCTTCTTTCTCATGCGGTAGACAAGTAGCAGGATGAGGAGGATGGCAAACAGGAGGCCAATGGTACCACCAGCGATCATTGCTGAAGGGGTGGTGGGGGGGAGAGAGAAAGAGAGACACACACACACATAGTCAGTTGATAAGATCTTACTATCACATCTTCAACAAATGCATCATTTCATGACCTTTAATTGGTCCTGAACATCTTGCTGTCTGAAGTACTGTCACTTGACATGACAGCCAGCAACAGGCCAACAAAAAGACCAAGAGTTAACATTAACCACAACAGAATCACCATTTCTCTAGGTTGCTTTATGGAACCAGTGTCCGTAGAAAATCAAGCAATGCAGCACAGGAAGAGGCCCTTTGGCCTGTGATGTCTGTGCTGAGTATCACATTGAATTAAACCAAATCTTTTCTGCCTCCCTGCACATGACCCATTTCCCTCCATGTTGTGTCAAGTCAAATGACCTGCTGGATATTTTACATATGGTTTCCATGGGGACCGGAATGAGCAGATGGGTCTATTCACTACCTGGTAACTAAACAGCTTATGCTGGACCCCAAATTTAATCTGCATCCCATACCTGCTAGCATCTCTGTGCTTGCAAACATGCCATTGCCGTTGTTGGTGCTGGCCATAGCAATCCTGTTGCTAATGTCGTCGTCTGAAGGTTTACTTTTCTCCGGGAGCACTTTGTTGCCCAGATCGTTGTTTCTGACCTCAACGATTTTATCATCGTAGCCCTCATTGATGTGATTGGTGATTTCATCTTCATCCTGTGGAAGGAGGGAGAGCTATTAGATCTGACTACTCCCCTGAAGTGATCCATTTTTCCTGTCAGTGAGCCCGAAACACAGCCTCTGGACTAAATGTCAGGACTGCAAGGATATATACATCATATATACCAATTATAGCACGGAAACAGGCCATCTCGGCCCTTCTAGTCTGTGCCGAACTCTTACTCTCACCTAGTCCCACCGACCTGCACTCAGCCCATAACCCTCCATTCCTTTCCTGTCCAAATATCTGCAGTATATAGTACATTCTTGCCATGACCACATGGGTTTCCTCCTACAATACAAAGACTATAGTTTTGTATCAATAAATTGTGGGCGTGCTATGTTGGAGCCAAAAGTATGGTGACATTTACAGGCTGCCCCCAATAGACCCACAGGCTGTGTTAGACATTGACACATTTCATTAAATATTTTAATGTATGTGACAAATTAAAAAGCTAGTCACTAGGTATAATCTCTTCCCAGTAAACTACCCAGTGTTTCTCATAATTGGGTCTCCACAGAACCTTACAGATGGCTGAGAAAATAGAACTCACCTCATCACTTGGATCATATTCATCTGGAAGTGAGAAAAAAAGAGATTGTGATCTTCAGGTTAGAAAATGCTACTTGCAATATTTACAGCAAGATTATCTCCCCATCCCACAAGTATGAATCCTGATTTCAGAGAACAGAACAGCCCCTTTAGTCCAATGTCTGTGCCCACCAGTGCCCATCTGAAATAATCCCATCTGCCTGCACATGATTCATATCCTCCCAATCCCCATCTGTTCGTGTCTGGCTAAACACCTCTTAAACATTACAATTGTATCTGTTTCCACCATATCTCCTGGCATATTGCAGACATCTACCCATCTATGCAAAGACAGACTGGACCTTCATACTACCCCCTCAGCTTAAAGTCATGCTCTCCAGCACCAGACATTTCCACCATGCAGAAATCTCAAAAGATCAAAATAAAGTTTTATCAGAGTACATATGTCACCATATACAACTGAGATTCATTTTTCTGTGGGCATACTCAGCAAATCTATAGAATAGTGACTGTATAACAGGATCAAAGTAACTGTACAAGAGGATCGATGAAAGATCAACCATATTGCAGGAGACAGCAAACTGTGCAAGTGCAGCATCTATATAACAAATAGTAATAACAAGAAAATGAGGCAAGATAGAGTCCTTGGTTGTGAGAACATCTCAATGGATGGGCAAGTGAGTGTAGTCATCTCCTTTTGTTCACAATCCTGATGGTTGAGTGGTAGTAACTGTCTTTTAACCTGGTGCTGAGTTCTGAGGCTCTGTACCTTCTACCCAACGGCAGCAGAGAAAAGCATGGCCTGGATGCTGAGCACCTCTGATGGAAGCTGTTTTCCTATAGTGTGATCAATGGTTGGGAGGACTTTACCTGTAATGGGACTTAACACATCTCAATTTATAAACTCTCAGTGTCCAGGAAAAAAACTACTCAAGTTTGTCCTCTGTTTTGATAGACAACTCTAATCCAGACAAAGCTCCTCTGCACACTCACCCACAGTAATTTGTATGACAGTGTACTGCTGTCACTCACTGTGGCATACTAAACTCGATCCTGCGTTAAAATGGCGTCAGCTACACCCATACACAAAAAGTTCAAACTTTCTTGCTGAAGTACAGCTGTTAAAAATCATTTGATCACATCAGCCACATTTCCACCGGCAAGCAGGCTGGAATTTCCAGCATGCTGTCTAAGCAGTGTAATGAGAAGTGCAGAGCAGAGAAAGTCCTGCAGTTACAGATTTACTGTAAAACAGGGTAGCTGCAGCTATGAACACTGAATTCATCAAAACCACTTCCTCCTTCCGCAGAAACTCGACACAGTACTGTGAGGGCACAGGGAAATGATGGCAAAGGTGCTGGCAAACTTTCAGAATTTCAGTACTACAGGCACAGGGGATTCCTTTTCCAAATCCCACCCAGCCTCTGCTGGAGACCCAGCACTTTTTAAAAAAAAACAACTTGCCTCTGACGTCCCCCTGTACATTCCTCCAATCACCTATAACAGGGCTCCCAACTTGGGCTCCACACTTCCCAGTTAATGGCAAGGCTCCATGGCAGGAAAAAGTTGGGAACCCCTACTTTAAAATTATGCCTTTTTGTACCAGCCATTTCTGCCCTGAGAAAAATAAAGTCACTGGCTGTCCAACTATCTATTCCCTTTATAATCTTGTACAGCTGTCAAGTCATCTCTCATTCTCTTCCATAAGAAAGAATAAAAAGCCCCAACTATCTCAACCTTTCCTTACAATACATGCTCTCTATTCAGGCAATATACTGGCAAATCTCCTCTGCACCCTTTAAAACTTTCACATCCTTCCTATAATGAGGTGACCAGAACTGAAAGCAACACTTCAAGTGTAGCCCTCTCATATTAGCCATTTCCACCCTGGGATATTTTCAGAATTTACTACAAATTGGAAACCCTAAAGTTTTCACCCTTTGCTTGCCCCCATGCTCCACGAAAAGTACCAAAATTGCAACTCATTTCCCCTATTGTTACTTAAATCAAGAGGGGGAAACCTAGTGGCCTGTTGATGACCAGGTTAAAATAAACTGCTTTCAATTGACCTTTGCATCCCATTTCCTTCTCTCAATGGTTCAGTCATATCCCCTTCTCTGCTCTTTAAAAGACAACCAGTCAGAGAGTCGAATCCAGAGCAGAGAAGTCCAGGCTGGGCGACAGGAAGGTCCCAAATCTCTTAGAGTTTGTTGCCGATTCTTGAGTTGGGGGAACTAATTAACACTGCAGACTGCAACATCAAAACAGCGAGCTATTGCTCTTCCTCCTTGCTGTGGAAGGAGTGATACCTCTCTCATTAATAAGTAGAGACTGTAGGATGTAGAACTGTTGGGATGAACAGTGACATTTGCAGGACCCTAGATCATGTTCTTTTGGGGGTGTTGCAATTGCTTATGTGTGGTGGTGGGGGGACAGAATGCTTTATATTGGAATAAGTGGGGGGAGGGTTGATGCTGTAGCAGCTGCTTGTTGGGGAGGAGGACCTTAGGGTTTCCAGCATCTACTTGTCATTCATTCTCTGGGGTTTTCCCTTCTGTTTTGTGGATGACTGTGAAGTGAACGAGTTTTGGGTTGTATACATTTTGATTGGAACCACTGAAGCAGATTCCAGATTCCACTCAAAGCGAGTGGTGGACCATTAGGAAGTTGGCTTTGGAACATGCCTTCCCTTCCTGAGGCTCTGGGGGATCAAGTTCTATTGCCCGAATTTTAATTGCAAATCTAATGCAGTCAGTCGATTAAGAATACAGAAGAATATACAAACACCACTCAGAATGAATTAACACCATCTGGGTTTTCACAGTCAACCTTAAACCAAAGAAAGCCCAAAACAGTCTTTGTGGTTTAGCAGAATAATGATAGAAAGATTAGTTGAGTGTACAGCACATAGAGAGAGAGAGAAATAAAAAGGCAGAGTTGGATTGGGAGATGGGCTTCTTGGAAGCAATTGCAGGTGTGATGTCATACCAAAAAAATGGGGCTTAGTACAGAGGAAATGGCAATAATGTTCGGAAGGTGAGGATTGCACAGGAAATGGGAATTATGTTAGGAAGGAGAGTTAAAGTACTGGCAAGTTGAACATTTGTTATAGATAGGGTCCCTTGCAGCATTAAGAGCACTGGAAAAGTATTCCTGGCTGCCCTCCCAACTACTGAGCACATCTACATGAAACACTGTCATAGGAAAGCAGCATCTGGAGATCCTCACCACCCAGGCCACTCTCCCCCCCACCCCCACTGCTGCCACCAGGTAGAAAGTACAGAACCTCAGAATTCTTCACAAGGATCAGGAACAGTTACTACCATCAGGTTCTTGAACAAAAGAACTACACCAACCTGCCCATCCAATGATCTTTTAAAGGAGTCTATCTTGTTAATTCATGTTTGTTATTTATTGCTTTTCATTTGCATTTGTACAGTTTGTCATCTTCTGGTTGATCTTTCATTGATCCTGGTACAGTTACTATTCAATAGATTTGCTGAGTATGAAAGACATATCAGGGCTGTATGTGCTGACATTGTGTACACTGATAATAAAATTTACTTTGAACTTTGGATTCTAAATGGACCCATCCCTCAGATTCTTAAAGCCAAAAGATTTTGCTATTCCACTACAAAAATCCCTGTTGTAAAAACAAAAATCGGTTTTCTATAAAGACTGGAAGTACTTCAAGTAATAAGATAGTTACCACTGTCCACATCATCTCCTGAACTCCAGCCAGAACCACGTTCGCCCATGTAGTCGGGGTGCAGGCTTGGATTTGGGGAACCAGAACCCTCCAGTTCATTTAGGTAGCTTCTGTTAGAACCTTTTTGCTGTTTGAGAAAAAGGATAGGTTGGTTAGTGAAGAGTGTACACCACTAGAGGTAATTAATACAGCTATCAACTGTCTTCTTCCCCCGCACCCCCCCCAAACAAGAGTTCAACAAAACCAGTTTATAGTTAACTGGGGATATTTGTTTCAGTGTCCCCACCCTGTTCTCTCCTTTCCAACAAGGTCAGGCTAATGCAGGCTTCAGATCACATGTTAGAGAAGAAACAAGCACTACATTCTTACTGTTATAGTTGAAGCATTCCACAGAGGACAAACAGGAAGGAAGATATATATATATATATATATACACACACACATATACATATACACACACATATATACACACACACACATACACCCTACTTGTTCTTGCAGCTGAATGGTAGACAGACCTTCCAACCTAGTGTGACAACAAAGTCTCATTTCAACTCCTTCCCCGCCCCCCCCAACTCTTTCATTAAAGTCAGTGTGACCAGACCAGAAAAATTAATTTTAATTTGATTGATTGGAATATTCAGCATAATGCACTGTGCTTTTTATCTCATGCAACTCAAGTGTATGCAGTTTCAGTGACCTACAGAACTGCATTAGATCCAGGTTTATCACAGGTACATGGAAATAATGAAATGCACTGCAGGTGACCAGCAGAGCCCAATGATGCGCTGGGGCCAGTCCACAAGTGTCATCACGTGTTCCTTACACCAACATAACCATGTTCAGCAAATCACAGGACTAACAAGCCCCTTTCTTCCCTCACACCCACTGAAGCACAATTGTAGGCCAGTGGTAGAATTGGGTGTTGTGGGGGGGGGGGGATTAGTGTAAATGAGCACTTGGGTTGACACAGAGCAGATGGGCTGAAGGGCCCCAGATCCACCTTACAATGACACCTCTCACTCAGTATAGAGAAAACTCAGAAGAGCTCGATCTTTAGATCCTCTTCCCTTCGAGGATCGGGAGCTTTAGCTTAGGGTAGCAATGCTTCACATTGCCAGCCGCAAGATCAGGATTAATCTCTTACCCCGGCCTGTAAGGAGTTTGCATGTTCTCCCCGTGACCATGTGAGTTTCCTCTGACTTCCTTCCAATATCCCAAAGACATACAGATAAAAAGGCGAGCAAGCCGTGGACGTGCTCTGTTGGTGCCAGAAGCACGGCAACACTTGCTGGCTGACCCCCAGCCCAGCACAAAAGACACAATTCACTATGTTTTGATGCACATGTGACAACTAAAACTAATCATTAAAAAAAGTTCTTGACAAAGCAAGCAAGCCCAAACTTTGTAGCCACATCATCCATGGGCTGGCACAAGCAGTGGCTGTAGGAGGCAGCCGAGTCCCCAGAGCAAGGGGAAAGAGTTAAAATAGGCTCCGTGTACAGTTACAGCCCAACAGCCACATATCTGACATTCCAGCAGCTAGCAACAGCAAATCAACGAAACTACGCTGGCAATCTTCCCATTTCTAGTCCCCACTCACACACAAGCTGGTGACCTTGCTGCAGCTCCACTTTGGTCTGTCCTGGGTAGAGTGGAATTTCAAAATCAAAATTAATCCACAGCCCTTCTTTCAAAACCCATCTGATCCCTCGCCATCCTTTTTATACTGGAGCTTCAGGTCGGGTGGTGGTGGTGGGGGGGGGGGGGGGTGATAGAGAAGCCACGGAGTGACGGCATCAAATAGCCAAAAATAACTTCCATTGCAACTGGTTCCTCAGTGACAGCACTAATTAGTACTTGGGAAGCAGGCTCAGGTTCCTTGGCTGGTTAAGGCAGGGATAGTGGTTACCACTGTACATCAGATTCATTTTACTAACCCATCTCCAACATGAAAGTGGATTATGGAGGCACCACCTCGTCACCAGACTGAAGCTATTCCTGCCAAGTGAGTCCTGACAGTTTGGCCCCGTCTTCATTAAACAGTCAGAGTGATACAACCTAGAAACAGGCCCTTCAGCCCAACTCATCCATACTGACCCGAGTAGATGTCAGAACCCACTGGAGGCCTGGAGGTGGCCAGCCCATGTGATGAGGAAGGGAGGATTTGTTTTTGTTTTTGCTGTTGCTGGTGTTGTTCTGCTGTCACCAGAATGTGTGGCAACACTCACGGGCTGCCTCCAGCACATCCTCAGGTTATTAACGCAAACATTTTACTGTACATTTCAGTGTACAAGGGATAAATAAACAAGTCTGAATGTTGCTGCCTATGGCCCCACAAACCTTTCCTATACAGAAAAGTCACCACTGGATCCGTCTCAACTATTTTCAGTGGTAGCTTGTTCAATATACAGACCGCAGTGTGAAGTTGCACCTCAAATCTTTCCTTTCTCATCTTAAATCTATATTCTCTAGTTTCTGGTTCAGTTTGGGGAATTCATCACTACAGATGGCTGTGCAGGTCAAGTCATTGGGATCTTTAAAGCAGAGGTTGATGGGTTAGTCAGGTCAAAGGTTACAGAGAAGGCAGGACAAATGGTTGAGAGGGAAAATAAAACTATGATTGAATAGTGCAGCAGACCATGATGGGCTGAATGGCCTAATTCTGCTCCCATGTCTTATGGTTTCCCTTAGGGAAAGTGCTGCATTCACCCTACCTGTGCCCTTGACAATTATATACTCCAAGGTATACCCCTCCATTCCAAGGAGGAAATTTTAGCTTACCCAACCTCTCCCTATACCCCAGGCCCTCGTGTCCTAGTAACTCATGGAAGCACCAAAGACCTCTTCCTTCAAGTGCTCTGCACAGATCTTTAACAGCCTACACAAGACCTTTAAAATGAAGGCAATTTTAGATTTGAGGGTCTACTTTGAGATTTGGCACAATAGCAGAGATATTTGTGTATCACTTTACAGAGCCAGTGATCCAGGTTCAATTCCTACTGCTGTCTGTAAAGAGTTTGTACTTTCTCCATGACCATGTGAACTTGCTTGGCTTCCACCCACATTCCAAAGACACAGGTGAGGGTTAGTAAGTTGTGGGCATGCCACGTTGTCACCAGAAGCCTGGTGCCATTTACAGGCTGACCCAGCATGACTTAGACTGTGTTGGTCATTGATACAAACTATACTCAACATTTGATGTACATATGGAAAATAAAGAACATTTGAGATGAATGCAGCAGTGAACCAGCTGGCTAGCATCTCAAAGCAGTGAGCAAATACAACACTGACAGGGGTTCCCAAACTGGGGTCCACAGACCCTTTACTTAATGGTATTGGTCCATGGAATTAAAAGGTTGGGAACCCTGGTACTGAGGATATTTAAAGGATGGCGATTGGTTTATAAAACCAAGATGGGGAGAGGGGGAGGAATATGATACCGATGCACAGGACCTACAATCAAGCCTTCCCCATTATTGAGCACACTTACAAGGAGTACTGCCACAAGGCGGCAGTAACCATCAAGGACATCCACCATCCAGGCCACACTTTTGCTGCTGCCATCAGCAAGGAAGTACAGAATCTCAGCGTAGTGAAATAGGCATGTACTTTGATATAAATTCACTTTGAATCTTGAAATGAACAGACTCGGAAGGAAAACTATCCATATTTTCCAGACAAGTGAAAGGTCTCAACCCAAGACTTCAACTGCCCATTTCCCTCACAGATGCTGCCCGGCATGCTGAACTCTTCCAGCGTGGCGTGGTTCTGGATTTCTAGCATTTGCTGCCTCTTGTGTCTCTAATTTTTAATATCTACTAAGTTTCTAATTGAATAGCAGGCTATTCAGTACACTGAGTCAATCATTGATTGTCAGCTTTAGCCTGTCAGCAATAAAGTTGTTCCCACTCCCCAGTTCCTCCAAATGGATAGATTTGTTTCAAACACAAATCTGTGACAAGGTTAGCTTAGTCATGAAGAATTTGTTCTGAGAAGTTACTGATTCATTCAGTTGTAACATCCTCTTAGTCATGGAAATTTTTACCTTAACAAGACGTAGAAATTTGTCTCTTTCCAAGTCCTCAGTCAGTTTGTGCCAAATCTTAAAACATCCTTCACAAACAATTCAGAGCCAATGTCTAAACAATGAGTAGATACGGTGAAAAACTTGGAAGGAAGTCCCTGGCCCTGAAATTGAGACCGATTTATATTACGGCCATCTATCTCAGAGCTAGTGCAAAGGACAGCATGCAGCATGGACTAGAGTGCAAGTTTAGAAACGGTCACGTGAAGCCATGGGAGCAGCTGGTGCATATCACAAGTCCTGGTGATGCCAGGTAGACAATTTCTGAAGAGTATTAGTAATGGTTGGGGTCACCCATCTTGTAAAGTTACAGCAATGACAAACCACTTCTGGAAAAAATCTCATGTATTTACGTTTAGTGTTTTTTTTTAAATTGTGTTCTTCATCTTATTTTTGTGCTACTTCAGATCCAGAGTAACAATTATTTCATTCTCCCTTATACTTGTGTACTGCAAATAACATTAAGCCATCTTGAATGAGAGATAGACCATCTTTGATAATGATTTTTGAATTTGAGTGACCACTTCTACGTCAAGCCTCCTTGGAGGTGACTGTCCTTCCCATCCCATGCTCTATGCCACCTGAACCTTTGACATTATTCTTGCGCAGGTCAGAGGCAGAGGCACACAGTATACATCAGACACGGACTTATGACTGAAAAGGCTCTGCTAAATGCACTGCATAATCAAGTCAGAAACATCTTCACACTACAGAGTGTAATCAGAGCTCCAGCACATGCCTGGCAGAGCAGTGATAAAAGAGAGGAATTAAAAACAAAGAACCTTCATCCAGTCATGGCTGGCTGATCAGGACAAGTTGGAGCCCAGTCACTAGCTTGCATGACTTCAAGTAATGGGGAGGGGAAACTTGCAAGCATCTTTAACCAAGTGAAGGAGCCAAGCTGGATTGCAGTCATCTGCGGCTGTATGAGGCACGAGTCCCTGTTCTTGCAGGGATGTGTTTCCAGGACAACATCCCATGCACCATCAATCTACAGACCATGACACTTGGACTTGCAATACATTTTATGACTGTTTCTGCTATCACAATTATGTGCCTTGTCTCTGTGTGAATGTTGGCAGAGTTTTCAACCTTGGCCCGTAGGAACGCTGTTTTGTTTGGCTGTGTATGGTTGAACGATGATGAGTGGAACTGAAAAGGTGCCTTTTGACTGAGGGAGTGTGCTGCATGTTAGAGAACCATAGGCTAATAACTTAGCCCTCCGTTCCTTGGAGAGGACAAGCTAGTCAGAGGCAGTGAATGTAAAACAATTATCCTTCGCAAAGCAACAAAGCCCACGCCAAAGAATGAGTCAGCCTCACCATCCTATTTCAATAGTTTGAGATACTTCCATAGTGGGGGGGGGGGGTTGGATCTCAATTGGGTCTCAGAGCCATTATCTAACCATAGCATCACCGAATAGGAGACCATTTGGCCCATATACTTGTCCTTTGTAGAGGAACTCAGATTCCAGTCTCGCCCCATAGTCTGACAAGTCACTTCCTCTCCTCCTCACTGACCCCACTTCCACCAGCCCAGCTGCAATGCCCGCTCCCAGCAGCAGGCCTGCCCACACCTCTGTTGGAAGTGCCAACCCACTTTGCACTGTGGAACAACTGGCATCCAAGTGTGCCTTCTTCAGCTTGCCTCCAAGTTCCACATGCTAAATCAAGCACGGTAGAGGCGAGGGAAACATCTGAAATGGACAATAGAGTCAGCAGTGAAGGTCTCAGGATAGTAATTTCACACTGGTGCTGAACAAGGGTCACCCCAAAGGCCTGTGTTCAGGACAGATTAACCAACAACCTGATCTAGAAATGACATGTACTAGCTCTTCGCTCACCACTGTGCAAGGTGCACCTGGTGATAGACACCAGGGTCTTCATTTTCCCTGGACTGTTTATTGACTGGGCGAGAATCCACCACTGCAAGAACTCAAAATCAAAGTGTAAAGACCAACCTGTATCATCCCAGAGTAACTGGCTCCTCACCCTTCAGCCCAGAAAAAAGGCATCATGAGTTAGTTGGGAACCCATCTAGTCCAGATGACACATGCCCTGAATGTCAATTATTCTTTGTTTACTCGAAATAGGCAGAAGTTAAGACACGTTCTTTAAAGTAGTTTTATTAATAGCTTGGCTAGCTCTCACTGGATTGAATTCTGTGTTGCACTGCTGAATGGCTGTCCCCAGACAGAAATGCAGATGTAACATGACTCTATACAACTTGCATACTTGATATCAAACAGCTGACGTCTGCACATGCCTTCTCTGCTGTAGGATATCTATCTGCAGACTGCAATCTGACAGGAGCAACACAGTCAGTTTCTTTGGAGACACCCAGCCTTCGGTCACCAAGGAAAACACTCAAAGGACAGATCTACTGAGCAAAAATTCCAATATCACAAGGCCAATTCAAATTAGGAAAAAGGTAATGGCATACAATTCTCAATTCCAGCTAGGTGATTTTTCCCTGGTCCAGGGCAGTTACTGTTCTATTAGATCCCTCCCTTTGTAGTTTTAGAAAATAGACATTAACAGAAAAGCCTACATAAAGCACTGGAAAGGTCTCTCAACCATTGAACACTTCTACAATGATGATCTACAATGACTGCTGTCAAGAAAGCAGCATCAATCATCCAGGAACCCCATCATCCAAGCCTTGTCCTCTTCTTGCCCATACCATTGGGCAGGAGGTACAGGAGACCTAGATCCCACACCTGGTTCAAGAACAACTATTACACTGCAGCCATCAAGCTCCTGAACCAGTGTGGATAACTTCACTCTACAATTCATGTTCTCAGTATTATTTACAACTTTGTATTTGCACAGTGTGTCTTCATTTGTGCATGGACTGTTAGTCTGTAGTTATTCAGTGATTCTACTGTATTTCTTGTTGTACTGTGAATGCCTGCAAGAAAGCAAATCAGTGTAGTAAATGGTGACATATATGGACTTCAATAATAAATTTGAACTGAGACTTGATCGAGGTCTGGGGTGCAGAAACTGATCTAGATTCCCAATGAACTGGAAACATCACACCTCTTAAAGGAATAAAGAGATGCTGGAATCTGAATAAACAACCAAAGGACTGGAACTCAGCTAGCTACGCAGTCTCTGGATAGAGAAACCAGTCAACACTTCAGAGCCCCAGACTAGAGGGAATGGTCGACTGTAAAGTGGAGGGCTTAGTTTCCAAAGAAAATGTCTCAGCCTCCATGGGAAGTCTAGGTCCCACCCCCACCCCACCCAGAGGGAAGTTTGTTAGTTTGTCACAAGGAATAGGGGAGCACCTGGACTCATCTCCAAATCATTTAAATTTCAATAAGATTGAGTCCTTGACCAAACTTCAGTCCTCAACAGACTTCACTTAAGCTTATTTAAAATTATTGTCTGAGAATCAGATTCCATTTCTGGGAAAGCTCTAATTTCCCACTCTCTGCATGCAAAAAAAACATCTGTTGCCTTTACTGCCACCGCGGCCCCCCCCAACCCCTGACTTGCTTCTAATGAAAGAAATTACTTACACTGATCAACCCCAGGGAAAACCATCCCAGAGCTTCAGTTTAGCACAAACTGATGTCAGCAATAAAAATATTTATTGGCATCTTAAATTAACCAGAATATGCTAATTCTGATCAAAGGTCATTAATTTATAAAATTGTGGCATTTTGGATTAAGACAATTCAAAGACTTGGAAAAATTGAGGGCAATGGACCCATTAACTACTGAAAGTGACACTATCCATATTAGAGAGAGTACTGCAGAGTAGAATAGCTGTTCATGTAATGCTATTACAGCACCAGCAACCCCCCTTCAATTCCCACCACTGCCTGTACGGTCTCCCCATGACCACGTGATTTTCTCCAGTTTCTTCCCACATTCCAAAGGCCTATGGTTAGGATTAGCAAGTTGCAGGTAGGGCTATGTTGGTGCCAAAAGCACTGTGACATTTGTGGGCTGCCCCCAGCACATCCCCTGACTGTTGGTCATTGTCTTTCGGTGGAAGATCTGAAAGGACTGGCTTCCTTTTCTGTCCAATGGCTGGTTGCTTCCATCGTGCAAAGTTGTGACCTAGTTTGTTGCTTGGGTGTATCTAGAGTTAGTCACAATGAAATAGATTCCACACCCAAAGAGAAAAGATTTCAGGTTGCTCTGTTGTTCCTGGCCAAGTGAGTAGCTGCAATTCAACTCCCAAAACCTCTCCCAGTCTTGCTTTCATTGCCACAGTACAGGTTGGGTGGGGACACTGGGACTTCTGGACACAAGCCAGGTGCAGGGAGTGACTACTATTTGTTTTGATCCAGATCACACCACCATTGCATGATCTCTCAGGTCAGGACTTGCAAACACCTGGAAATGGCCCAAAATTTCAGTCCTGTTCACTTACGTTTAATGATGAGTGTTGTTTGATTTACGGTATTGAATGAAAGCTCCAGCATTGTAACATAGTTGTAGCTTCAGTTTTGCATTACCTCACCATCACCAACCTTCAGCCCAATTACCCTCTCCCTGATTTTCACATTTTCCACAGATAGCAGCAATTCCCATAGCAAACCATCACATCCAAGACTCTCCAAACCACAGGGAGAGAACACTACAGCACAATACAGCTCCTCCAACCCAAAATGCTGTGCTGATCTTTGAACCTACTCAAAGATCAATCTAACCCTTCCCTTCGACGATGCCCTCAGTTTTCTTTCACCCATGTGTTTCGCCATCTCTTAAATGCCCCAAATATATCTGCCTCAACCACTCTTAGCAGGGCAAACTGCAAACTGTTAAAACACTAATTCAGGCACCCCCTTATACTTTCCTCAGTGATGCTCCCTTGTGTTGGCCATTTACACAGGAATTAAATGGCTTCTGTGTCCACACAAACATATCAAGCATATCATGCACTGAATTGAATCCAGTCGATTTGCATCCAGGCGTTCACAGCAAGCTCCAGGTTTGGTGGGAGCCTGTGAACAGCAACATCTCCTTCAATATCTAAAGTCAGATTGCACACCCTCACTACACTGATGGCAACTTGTTGGTATATCCATTGGATGGCACTGCCAACAAAACATTCAAATGCCCATCTATGACTCAATGGCACCATCACTTCTCCAACTGAAGAAGAAACCTCACTGAAATTGCACCATCGTCCCTGGTCTCCACCTTGACCAATCCCCACAAAACAATCCATAATCATCTGCAGTTTAACAGTAGGGCCTCTTTGCCCCATATAGAGGCATAAAGAAGGTGACAAAGGGGCTTTAGTAGCCCAAGATCAATCAGACACCATTCAGAGCTTTGGGCAAAAATATCCCAAATTCCTCTTTCAGTGACTATTCCCTCTAAAACATCACTTTACTTACACTTGACACAGTACAGTGGTGGGAGGGTAGGGGGAAGAATAGCTCCCAGGCAGAGATCAAACATCCACCAGGTAATGGTGTACTTCAATCGACTTAAATTCTATACATCTGCCTCATGCCACCCTGACTGTTTCTTTCTGGAAAAGATTGAAAACATACCCAACCCTATACCACCCAAGATAATGTAGAACTGAGCAGTGGGACAGGCTATCGGAGTAATTGTCAGCATTTTAGTACTTCAAATATTGGAATCTGAAGCAAAATGAGAGATGCTGGAGGAATTCATCCAGTGCCCCCCGCCCCCACACCATGCAGGACAGCTCTCTTGTCAGTGCTGCCATCAGGGAGGTGGTACAAGAGCCAGTTATTACCCCTTGAATCAGGTATGATAACCTTACTTGCCTAAACACCGAGTTGTTCCCAAAATTTATGGGAACACTATCAAGGACTCACTTCATGTTCAATATTTATTTATTATTACTACTTGTTTTTTTTTAAAAATCTTCTGTATTTGCACAGTTTATCATCTTTTGTACACTGGTTGTCCGCCCTGTTGCTGCGGTCTTTCATTGACTCTACTTATGGTTTATTGAGCAAGGCTGCAAGTAAACAAAATTCGGGATTATATATAACAAATTTAGTTTGAACTTTGAACATCTGTGGGGGAAAGTGGAAAATGGACAATGGACAGCTAATTTCAGGTCAGGCCCTTTCTTCTGAACTGCAGATGTCTTGACCAAAAAAGCTGACAGTACAATTAATTCCCTCCACATCTGCTGCCAGACCCCCTTGAGTTCCTCTAGCTTCTTATTATTCCAGTTCATGAACTGACGGATGATCAGTCTAGAAGCACTCTATTGGTTGGTACAGTTACGAGGACCAAGTGACCCATGTATCAAAATAAATGCTCAGCTCTCCAGAGCAAGCAAGTTTCATTGGGTGATTAACAGCCACTTAAAGGCTTTCGGTGTGAAACTCAAAAGTCTGTTTGGGCTTGGCAGGCTGGATATTAGCAGGGGAGAGAGAACCAGAGAATGGTCCTCAAGACCAAGAGGAGAAGCTTCTTCACACCAATTACATTTTCAACCCTCACCCCCCAGGCAGAATCATCTTCATTCAGGACAATAATCTAGAAATCGTATCGATCTTTAGGGTGCCAACGTAGGCACGACACTTACAACATGGGGCTTCAGAGTTCAATTTTGACATCCTCTAAAGAGTTTGTATTTTCTCACCGTGGGACGTGGGGGTTTTCTCCAAGTGTCCCGATTTCCTCCTACTACACAAAGCTGTACTGGTTAGTTTGTCATTGTAAATTGTCCTGTCATTAGACTAGTGTTAAATAGGTGGGTTGCTGGGTGACACAGCCTGAAGGGCCGGAAGGACCCATTTTGCACTACCTCAAATAAATCAAAAACATTTAAGAGAGGAGGGGAAATGATGCTAAGGCAGAACACTGGGGTAATAGGGTAGGAAGATGGAGGCACAAAGGCAACAGAACAGCTTGAGACTACTCAAGACATGGATACGGAAACAAGACATAGGACGAGATTAGGCCATTCAGCCCATCGAGTCCACCCCACCATTCCAACATGGCAGATTTATCCTTCTTAACCTCATTCTCCTGCCTTCTCCCCATAACCCTTGACACCTTCACTAATTACGAAACACGAAAAGCTGGAGGAACTCAGCAAGTCAGGCAGCATCTGTGGAGAGGAATAAACAGATGTTTGGGTACAGACCCTTCATCAGGACTCGGTTGAACCTGGGAAAATACCTCATTAAATACAGCTTCCATTTACTGATAAACTGAAGGGACTGAATTGGGACACTATCCGAGGGGCAACTTTATGCACCTACATACATCAGGAATTTTGCTGAGGTGTGTTGGTCAGGATGTGACATTCAACAAAAACTTTCAATAATAAAGAATACAAAATTATAAAAATAAAGTCAGAGGTTGATGTAATGAACTGATTATGGCTGCATTCTGTAGAGCAAAAACTGTTTCACTGTAGGAGCATGCAGCTGACAGCAAGAGTACAAAGTTTTTACAAGTATGTGGAATAGCTGAAGTAACTGCTGGATAGATTGCAGCCACATTTAATGAATTTTGGCACTTTGCCTTTTGGTGAAAGAATAAGATTGGAGCCACTCCCCGCTCTGTAGAGGTACTTTTATATCTCATCATACACTAAGCAAGCCACTCGGGCCTATTGTAGGTACATGGTGGCAATTCCACCCCCCCCCCCAATCTACTGCTCCTACTGTTCAAAAATTAAGCAATAATGCAAGGAAACTTAGAATAAAGTTTCTTTGAAGAGATTTGTGTGACACTAGCATTACCAGCGACTCTGCCACAGATGATCCCAGGCCAAATGGCCCAATTCTGCTCATCATGTCTAAGCCCGGTTATGAAATGAAGAGGGTTGGGCATAGGGCTAGCAACTCCATCCTGCAAAAACCCAGAACTACAGAATCTCCAAGATGACATCCCTGAGGGTAGAAGGATACACCAAGAAGACAGGCTACATCTGAACAACTTGAGGGAACTGGCCAAGGACACAGGACTCTGCTGATCTGCTGCCAACAGCCAATGCCCCAGAGTATGATGGCTTAAGCAAGCATTATCAGCACTTGTCTCTATTGATCTCGCTACCTCTTATGGGTCCTCTGATGGACATACTACCTGTTGTGTTAGGAAAGAGTTCCAAGATCTAGAGACAATGACATGACATGGAGTTGTGACAAGTCAGTATTGTGCAACTTGGTGGGAAAATAAGAGGTGGCCTGCATCATGCGATTACAAGAAGTGGTAACATTCTGTGGGAGGTTTGCAAGCAGTGCATTGTAACTCAACCCTCACTCCTGTCTTTAAAGGTTACACTGATCTCATGATACTTTGCCCAGGACACTCTTACACTGGTCGGAGGAAGATGTGGTCCGCTGAGGAAAAGCTTGATAACTAGACCACCACCTTGCCCAGGAGGACTCCGAAGGCTCAGTACTAAAGAGGGCATTTATTATCATCCTCTACAGGAGTACCAAGATCCAGATGGGGTGACTAATAGGAATTTTAGCCACCATCAACTAAAAGACAAGCAGAGCAGGAGCAACGCTGGAATTCAGAAGGTCAGGTAGCATCTGTGGAAGTGAGTAAACAGTCGATGTTCCACGTTGAGACCCTTCATCAGAACTGGAAAGGAGGGGGCAGAAGGTAGAGTCATCTAGAAGCAAAGCAGGACCTTATAATCCTTCCAGAGCACCATGATGGAACTCGAAACCAAATCTTTAGATCATCCAGTTGGCTGTAGAGTACATGCCAAGGGACACACTGAACTTGGGGCAGCTGCTGCAAGAGCTAGGTGGGGAAGGGCCAATGTAGGGTTCTTCTGCTACTGAACAGTGAGGGGCCAGGTTGGGTGAGGAAACCCCTCAATTTTTGTAGTAATGCACCCCCCCCCCCGGGACCTCACGAGTGGCAGTAGTCCCATTGGTGTGTAGAAATGTAACAGAACCTGCTTAAAACAGACTACAAATGCAAGAATGAAAGAAATTGCATAGTTTATTCATGCAAATGGTTTTATGAATAAAGCTTATTTTGATTATATTTAAAAATTCTAGAAATCCCTTTTCAGCAAAGGAAGTAGATTTTATTTGGCAGAGTGTATCGGAAAAACATTGGCCCTTCACACAGTAGGATCTGACACAAGTTAACTTGGAAAATTGTGCTGGATAAACAAAAATATGGTGCTGAATAGTTAAAGAATACAATTAGAACACAGATCCTTTGGCCAGTGTTAACTTGTTCAAACAGGAAGAAATTTCAACTAAAAAGTTGAAACAATGCATCTGGAACTGCGATTGAAGCAATTGGATACTGAACTTTCTCCTCAATTGAAAGAGATTGCTTGCTATGCAGACAACTGCTTAATCTAATCTGTGAATAGCAGTCTGTGTAAGAGACTTGGACAAATGTACGAAAGAAAAAAAATGGAAGGGAAACAGACTCATCTAGTTAGATAGAAAATTCAATTCTTTAGATAGCATCTCCCCCAGGGTCCCTCCTTTTTCTTCCATGGTCCACTATCAGGTTCTTTCTCCAGCCCTTTTACATCTGTCACCTCCCAGCTTCTTACTTCAATCCTCTCCCCCAGCCATCTGGCTTTGCCTTTCACCATCTAGCTTGTCCTCATTCCTCTTTCCCTCTCCTTCCCCCGCCCCCACCTTATTCTGCCTTCTTTCCCCTTCCTTGCCAACCCTGATGAGGCTTTCAGCCCAAAACATTAACTGCATTTGTCTCCATAATTGTTGTCTGACCAGCTGAGTTCCTCCAGCATTGTTACACTCTGGATTTCCAGCATCTGCAGAATCTCATGTGTTTAGGGAATTGAACCATCATTGCTGATACCAGAGCACTCATACATCAAGAACAGTCTAAGTTTATGAAGGAAGTGAAAACCAAGGCCAGATGAGACAAGCACCAACAACAGTTGTTCACACACAAGGAAACAGGTTCCATTTTAACTAGGAAGTGGCCCACAACCAGGGGAATGCCCAGTAGTGCTCCCTTTGTAGGCATCAATTACTGAACGCACTAACAAAGTTGCCCTCTCCCTTCAAAGGAAGTGAAAACAGGTCAGACCCTAGACTCATAAGCAAAAACACAAATATCAATATCCCAGTGCATTTTCAAGGGAGTGCAATGGAGTCCAAAGGACAACCTTAAAATTAAACCAGATTTTCCCCCTCAGGTGCAGCCAGGTAGTTACCTGGCACTACTATGAAGCAGATGGTCTAGGCAATATTCACAAAAACCAGATAATCCAGTTCAATCTCTGCATCTTGTTTACACACATTTATTTCTCTGCCCACACTGGTATTAACTGATTCTGTATAAACAGTAGAAATAGACTACAAAGCCACAAAATATGCAGACAGATAATAATGCATTGCTTAAGATAAAGAAGATAATTCAGTGATGGGACCATCTCCATAGTTTAAAAATAACTAGCTCTTCCTTGACATTTACGCCTACATGCAAAAGCACCACTTTTGCATACTGCTCGTCAACAACCAACCTGTCCTAGCTCACAGGTTCTTAACTTTTTTTTAATGTCATGGACTTCTTAGGTAGTCCAGTGATAGCTATGGGACCCCTCCTCAGAATAATACTAGCAAGTTAAAATTAAATTTCACAAACCCCTGTGGACCATAGGTTAAGACCACCTCCCCTAAAGGGTTCCAGGACAAACCAGATTTCCATACTGTGGAACAAGCAGGGTTGGTGACTGTTACAGACCTGTGGGATGAATGGCCTGTTCCTGCTCTCTGCATTGACCCTCTCTGCTACATGATCACATTGAAGCAACTTAGTGGATTTATTCACCTGTACCATGAGGTACTGCACAGGCTCAGTTTGACAATGGCAACCCACCCAGAGGAAATTTGCCAGAGATTATGCTCATCACTCTGGGATCACAGGAGTGGCAGTAGACTCCAGTTTATGAAATGTGCTACAAATCCAAGAACTAAATTACACGAGTCCCAATGAATTTGGGTTAACAGTTAAAGTTTTACTGTGAGCACATGGTCTAACAGTAACATCAAAGGACTACAAAGAAATGTTTCCCAGAACCACCAATGAACAAGCTAGCTCCAAGGAGGCTCCAAAATTTGCTTCTAGACAAAAAGACCACAAGATACAAGAGCAGAATTAGGCTATTTGACTCATCGGGTCTTCTCTGCTATTTTTTCCATCAAGGCTGATCCATTTCCCTCTCAGCTCTAGCCTTCTCCCCGTTACTTGTCGAGCCCTAACCTGTCTGTAGATCCAGAAGTCTCAGGCACATATCACCAGACAATATTCAAACTCCAGGGCAGCACAGTAGTGTAGAAGTGAGCACAATGCTTCACAGCACCAGCAACCCATGTTCAATTCCCACCAATCTGTAAGCAGCTCGCACACTCTCCCGTTGACTGTGGCTTTCCTTCGGGCAGTCTGGCTTCCTCCCACAGTGCAAAGACGAACCATCTGGTAGGTTAATTAACTGGTCATTGATAATTGTCCCATGATTCGAGATTGTTGGGAAACACGGCTCAAAGGGCCGGAATGGCCTTATTCTGCACTGTATTCAATAAGTAAAGATGTAACAATTGGTAGGTTAATTAGTCATTGTAAATTGTACTGTAATCAGGCTAGGATAAATTGGGGTGGTCAGGAGGGCCTATTTCACACATTTTCCTCAATAAAAATGGGCACAACAATTTGGTTTGAAATACAACTTCCCTTTCATATGGAAACAATATTCTCCTGAAATTCACTGCTTGTCTGTGCAAGGACAAAGGTTTTAATACAATTCCTTCCTGTATAAGTAGATAGTGTACAAATACAATGACTTTCTTTCAACACTGCATGGGTAGGAATGTCTTGCATTGTAGCCAGTTTAGCATATAAAAAAAGTGGCTTTACAATTCTAGGCAGAGTGAATTGAACAATTAAATCTAAACATCTCCAATGATGGTGAGTACTACTCCTGGTTATAACCCTCCTTGGCTGTGCCTCAGGGTAGTAGCATTCTTCACTGAGGACCCTCATCTCGGATGTGCCGTCTTCCTGTTACTGCTGCCAGGTTGTAAGTACTGGAATGGAGCCTTTAGACCCACACTGAATGATACAGGAACAGCCTCTCCTCCACCAGAGTTCTGAAATGTCTGCAAATAATACCTCATTATAAATTAGTGTGGTATTTTTCTATTGGAGGTACAATCACTTTCACTGTAATATTGACCTCTGAGGCAATAGTTTATTTTGCCATTACCGAAAATACCTTCAGCAGAAAATACCTTTTGCACTAATTTTTAGAATTCTTGGCTGCATAAAACAAAATTTCATTTCATACATCAGCAACAATAAATCTGATTCTCTTATCAGCCCAGATCTCAGTTTGAAACTCTGCCAAAGGCACTCCTGAAGTAGGCAAAACAGGTCTTGCAACACCAGGGTGCCATGGTCCATTAGTAAGCGGTGGGGTCAAGGCTAGAGAACAAGAATATCAAGTGGATCCAAGCTAATCATAAGGTATGAACACACATCATCCACATTCAAGATTCCCAATCAAAGCTGCAGATGGGAATCTTTCAGTGATAATGTTGCCTCAAAGCCAATGGGAGCTTAAGCAGGTTCTGATAAAACCTTTCCTATGTGTCTGCCAAATACCACTGCTTGGCTGTGATAACATTCCAGCACATGGAAACATTACCTCAGAGGCCAATATTACTGTGAAAGTGACTTTGTACCATCAGAAAATGCATTCTGATCTGCTTTCCTATGCAGGGAACTTGAAAATTAAAAACAATTTTAATTGCAACTCTCAAGTGCTTGGAGCTATTTATGGAGTCATTGAACACTACAGAACAGAAACGGGACCTTTGGCACACCCAGTCAGTGCCAAATTGTTACTCTGCCCAGTCCTATCGCTCCATCCATGTACTTCTACGATCTAACTGGCACCCACCACTTCCACTAGCAGCTCATTCCATACTCTTCCCACCCTCTGAGGGAAGATCTTAAATATTTCACTCTTAACCTGTGACCTCTGGCCCTACTCTCCCCTAACCTCAGTGGAAAAGCATGCTCGCATTTACCCTATCTGTACACCTCATTTCTGTATATTCCTCTATCAAATTTAGCGCACAGATTTCACCACTTGTCAATGCCAAGGCCAACACACTCCAGTGCAGTCTCAGGAAACTGTGACCCATTTTGTGTTTTTCCCCCCTAAACACAGTAGGAATTCCCAGAATGCTAATATGTAGATGCTTAAAGCAATCTTTATAAATCATTAGGTTAAAAAAACAAACAGAAGGCTTCAAGTACCAGCAGATTAAATGCATGACGAGGCAGCCCAGTGCCTCAGGCACTACACTAGAGTTTAACATTACTAGACCCATCACTGTCTGAGAGAGTTGGTGATGAAGGAAGCTTTTGCAAAAAGAACAGAAATTGCACAAATACTTGCTGGATAACACCCCAAGAGTGAGAGGACGAAATATTTCAAGGTAAGTCACTAACAGGGGTGCATCACAGTGGCTTAGTGGTTGAAGAAAATGAAGATGGTGGATGCAAGGTCAGAGCAATACAAAGATGGAACAGGCCCTTCAGCCCAACATTCTCTGCCAGCCATGCAGTCCAGTGAGCTAGTCCGACAAGACTGGAGCAGAATTAGGCAATTCAGCCCATCAAGTCTGCTCCGCCATTCCATAGTGGCAGATTATTATCTCTAAACCCCATTCTCTTGCCTTCTCTATGCAACTTTGATCCCTACTAATAAAAACCTATCTACTTCCACTTTAAATATACCCAATGACTTGGACTCCAGAGCCACAATTCCACAAATTCATCACCTTCTACCTCAGGGGTGCCATGGACCCCGACTATTAACAGAGGGGTTCTTAGACCCCAGGCTGGGAACCTCTGCTCTAGCTAAAGACATTCTTCCCTTCCTCATCCGTTCTTTAACCCATCTACCTGCTTTCAGCCCACAGCCCTCGAAACCTCTCCTGCCCATGAACTTGCCTGGACAGCTTTTGAACAGTGATAATCAGAGCATTAGTTCACAGGATATTTATGATCAAAGTACTGTACATACACATCACCAGATACTACCCTGAGATTCGTTTTCTTGTGTAGATTCACAGTAGAACAAAGAAATACAATATAATCAATGGAAATCTATACAAAGACTGGCGATCAATGTGCAAAAGGAACCACAAATACAAAAAATAATTAAATACTGAGAACATATTGTAGAGTCTGTAGGTTGTAGAATGAGTTCACAGTTGAGGAGAGTGAAGTATCCATATTAGTTCTTTCACCTCCACATTGCTGGGTAGCAAGAAAAGCTGTGACACCACTCTACCCCCACACACACGAACCCAGCCTGCAACCAACTGAGGAGACACTGACATTAACCACACAGAATTAGTAGCAAAAGGGAATGGGAAGGCTCACCCTGCAATTGGAGTGAAGAGCACACTCATTATCCCCTCCGATATTTCATATTAGAATGATTATGGAACTTCCAATCTGACAAGTTTTCCAATACTAGTATTTGTTATCACTTATCTTTGGTAAACAGTGATATTATATTTACGTCAATAAAAACATAACAAATGGTCTATTCAGTGCCACGCCATTGTTGGAGGGAGTGTCCCCAGGTGCAGTGAACGAACGATACAGTGCAAGCTGAAATAACTTGGGAAGTGTGAAATACTTGGTGTCGATGTCTCAAACTACAGCAAGCAAGACCTGGCCTGTAACTTTTACAGACGTTTGGCTAGAAACTTGAAAGAGGGAAAATTTGTAGAGCAATAACAATGCTCATACCTACAGAGATACAAGTGGCTGTTTGTGCTTGAAAGCTCTCAGCCGCAACCAACTTGCCATAACTGGGCAAGGAATCCAATCCCAACCCCGTGTTGCTCACCGAGGCTCCGTGTGGCCTCATGCATTTACCCCACTTATTCCAGATTCGTCACACTGGCAAGTTAACCAGCGACTGTAAATCAAGTCAAGTCACCATATACTCTCACGTGTATTACGAATTTGCCGCGGTGTGGGCGCAACAAGCAACAGAAAGAATTGTATGGGCTACGCTTTGAGGGAGAGAATATGCAGAGATGCTCTGGGGATACAAGCAATGGGACCGCTCCGGGAGCCGGTGTCCACCTTATGAGCCAAGGGGCCTCATGCGCTGTAACAAGTACGTGTAAAATACAAAGTTGCATTGCTCAGTACTGGTAGTAAATGTCAACATCACTGGTGACATTGCAAACCCTCAGAAGTGCCTTGGGAACAAGGTAACAGCCCGCACTGGTACAGCGTGTTAACCCCTTTAGCGGGAGAAGTTGTAGCCACTTATAAACAGATTTAACCATTCTTACAAGTGAATCTATTGGAGATATTTAGCAAACAGGTAAGTTTAAACCTTTGCCTTCCACATGCGTACCGAGGGGTAGTTGAGATCTTACCGACGGGGAGATTGTATAGAAGGGAGCGAGCTCTCCCAATCAAAGTGCCTACGGCAGTGTTTGGAAATCACTGATCTCAGAGAACCTGGCGTCCTATTCCTCGCACCCAGTAATACTGAAAAACGAAGTTACACACTTGCGTGCGTTCTGAGTTCCAATGCCGTATTTGTGACCAAAACCGTCTTGGAAGTGATCTTACGGAGAGGGAGAATGTCGCTAAGTTTTATCGAAGTTGCAATCGCGCAGGGACGTGTCACCGGCGTCACTTCACGAATGTTGGGGTCTCGCAACCTCTCAGTAGAAGTCTGTGATTTTTTTGCCGGAGGAATTTCAACCACCAAACTCCTTGGGATTCAGGCGACTACAGAAAAGTTTCTTAATCCCAATGAGCGACGCAAGACCAACACACGATACTTGCTTATCTAAACCGTCCAAAGGAATCAGTAGATTGTAGTTAAAGTGACGACGGAGAAAGACTAGGCACTTTAGAGACAAGAATAAATTCTATTTTAAAAAAAAACTTGATTGCCGGACTCGTGACCCCAATAATATAGACCTGTGTAGAGAGCGTATTTACTTGTTGTGACTTCGAAAGTAAACTTATCATCAAATAGATACTAAAGTGTATGACAAAAGCAGTAATACTTACCGTCTTGGCTGATGAGACGTCCCAGGTGAAGATCACCAACACGGTAACCACTGCCCAGATTTTCAACATGCTTGAACTTTCTGGTTAAATTTCCCGAAGTTTAACGATCAGAAGCTTCCTCTTCGCTTAACTAGAGACTGTCTTCCTTCTCGGTGCTAAGTTCCCTCCGATCTCTCTTCGAGTTCTGATCTTTGAATTAAAGAGAGTGCCCGTGTAGATTTCAGCTATAAACTTTCAGTAAGCGATTCACTGTAAGCAGAGTCCCAGTAACAGCGCTCGCCAATGCCGCGGCTCTTTTTATATTGTAGCACTAGCTCCGCCTCTAACAAATGATTCCCACAAGGACCAATTATTTTCAACTTTTCATTTTACACTCCATCGTCGACAAGCCGCAAGACGTAAGCCTTGTCACGTGAACGGATCAACTGGCGGGGAAAAACACCGGGTGTGAAATTGTTTTTTTTGGGGGCGGGGGTGGTCTTCCTCGGGATTAACTAACTACACACCAGCTTTTGAGAAGCAAAAAAAAAGGGAGAATGGGGATCTAATTGTTTCAAGCACAAACATTTTTATCTGAGAAGTTGGAATGGGGCACTTCCTGGACTGACGATTAGAAAACAAATGTTTAAAAAAAATTCCGATGATCTCATGTGCTTTCGCATCTTATTGGTGCCCTGGAATTCCCTCTGCCCGCACCTCTGAACGTCAGAGGCCGGGGAGAGTCGAAACAGACGTACAGTGCTGGGGAACTGTAGGTCAGGCAGCTTCTGTGGAACAGAGATAACAGTCGACGTTTCGGGCTGAGACCCTTCAGCAGGACTGGAAAAGAAGGGAGAAAATGTCATTTTAAAAAAGTAAAGTATAACGGCACACACAAAATGTTAGAGGAACTCAGCAAGTCAGGCAGCATCCAGGGAGAGGAATAAGCTGTCGACGTTTCAGACTGAGACCCTTCATCAGGACCTGCTCTGGATTTGCAGCACCTGCTGACCGTGTTTAAACTTTAAAGGCAAAAAGCGGGGCATTTTTTTTTTACCCAGTGTGGTAGGTGAAGTGAGGGAGGCAGAAGAAAGGAAATTATAGGCCAGTTAGCCTGACCTCAGTGGTTGGGAAGATGTTGTTGATCATTAAGGATGTGCTTTCAGGGTACTTGGCAGGATGCAAAGAGTGGGAATAAGGGGAGCCTTTTCTGTTTGGCTGCCAGTGACTAGTGGTGTTCTGCGGAGAGTGGTTTTGGGATAGAATAGATGCGGTGAGTATGTTTCCTATAGTGGTGGATTCTAGAACCAGACGATACAGCCTCAGAGTAGAGAGCCGGCCATTTAGAATGGGGAGGATGAGGAGTTTCTTTAGTTAGAGGGTGGTAAATCTGTGGAATTCATTGCCATGGGCACCCTCGGAGGCCAGGTCACTGGGTGCATTTAAAGCGGAGGTTGATAGGTTCTTGATTAGTTAGGGTGTGAAAGGTTATGGGGAGAAGGCAGGAGATTGGGGTTGAGAGGGAAATGGATCAGCCATGATGGAATAGTAGAGCAGACAGTGGGCTGAATGGCCTCATTCTGCTCCAATGACTTATGGTCTATGATCGTACAGACTGGAATAAGTTACCAGGATAGTAGTGACATTAGAATCAGAATCCAAATTAAAATTGGGTTTAATATCAGGACAGATGTCGTGAAATTTGTTGTTTTGTTGCAGCAGCACAGAACAAAAACCAGATATCTGGAACAGCAGAGATCACTCAGCTATCTAGTTGGCTGGAATCCAGCAGAGACTAGCAGCCAGTGCAACACTAAAGATCTGGGTGACAATGTGGTTAACTGGATCAGCAAATTTTAGTCTGTGAGCCAAGACCCCAAATTTGGGCCATCTGGTACCATCTGGGGGGGGGGGGGGGAATAATTCTTATAGTGATTTTTGGCAAGGTATACACCCCTAGTGCTAGAAAATATGTGATAACATTGCAGCGGTGGTAGCTTTCTGTGTGGGGGACTGGGAGTTGCACCTTAGTCTACGTATGGAGGATATCTTTTCTCATCCCCTTGGACTATTGCCCAGGGCTCTGTCCACACCAGAAGGATTGCTGAGAAAGACAAATTAAGCTACTTTAGCCACAACCTTGCAGAAAAATGTAGCAGTAGAAGAGCAACTCCCAGGAAACTCTGCTACAGTGGTTAATGGAATGAACTTTGTCCAAAGAGTGAAAGGTGATCAAGTTACTTTCAGAGATGTTGCCACAACAGTTCTGGGTATGGCTCTGAGGGAAGGCAGTCAGAGTAGCAGAATAGATGTTGTGTTCGACACATACAAGGAGAACTCTGTCAAGAATAGTGAAGGATCTCTACGGGGTGAAGAGACAGGTCATGAGTTGCAAGGTATCACAGGCACACAGATGGTGAGGCAGTGGAGGAGCTTCCTGACCAAAGTCAGTAACAAAAATAGTCTCATTAGCTTCATAGTCCATGAATGGAGGAAGGCGGAGTACAGAGCAAAGCTACAGGAGAAGATTCTGTATGCAACTGTGAATGACAAATGTTACAGAATCACATCTCAAGACAGTGAGGAGGTGTCAGCTCTTCAGTGTCAACAAGAGGAAGCAGATGGCCGCCTACTTCTCCATGTTGCCCATGCCACAAGAGAGGTATACCAATCCGTAGTGATCTGCTCAGAAGACACAGATGTCTTTATCATGTCTTTAGCATTTTGTGACAAGATTGAGGCTCCATTGTTCCAGAAGTGTGGCACTAGAACCTGTTCCAGGCTTGTAGACATCAGGAAGGTTGCTGCCACTGTTGGCGTAAAGGTGTGCAGGACTCTCATTGGGTTGCACGCATATACAGGATGTGACACTAAGTGCTTTTGCAGGCAAAGGGAGGACAAGTCCCCTAAAACTTCTGACCAGCAACAGGGAAACTCGGGACACATTCTTAGAGTTGGGTCAGGAATGGGACCTCTCCCCAGAACTGATGGACAAACTGGAGGCATTTACATGTCTCCTGTATGCCCCAAAAGCATCGACCACCAAGGTCAATAAGCTCAGGTATCACCTTTTCTGTGCCAAAAAAGGTGAAATCGAAAGTCATCACCTCTCACCGTGCAAGGACTGCTTAACAAAACATGCACAGCGAGCCAACTACCAGGCTGGTATATGGAGAAAGTGTTTGGAGAAGGACCCACAAGTGCCAAGCCCTGTTGGCAGAGGATGTAAGATGGAGAGAGAAGAGGAAGCTGAACAGTTGGTGGTGCACTGGATGAAAGGCCAGCCAGCACCCGATGCCATCCTGGATCTACTGGCCTGTAACTGTCCAAAAAAATGTTCACTCTCAAGATGTTGCAAATGACCTCAGGTGTGCTGACATGTTTAGACTGGCAGACTGAGAACCAGGCATCCACCTCAGAGAGTGTGGAAAGTTCAAGTGAAGATGTGGAAGACTTGGAAAATTATTATGATTATTAATAGGTTATGAAAGTATGGAAAACTAAGTATGGAAAGCAGTGTTTGATTAAATATATTCATTTTACAACCAAATGTGGCCGAGGTTATGGCCGTGTGGAATCCCACGTTTGAATTATTGTACTGTAATTCTATATGCTATGCCAAAAGCTTAAGATTGTTTTGATTTGATACAATAATATGGAAAATATCATGACATTGATAAAACTCCAGAAATCTCTCCAAATGAGGTTTTTTACCTTTTGGAGGGTGGGGTAACATTTTCTGCTGTACTGATGTTAATATGGAATATATACAAAAAGTGATTACTTATTTGAAGTAATAAAGCTACCACTGGTGCAATGCCATCACATATTTTCTAACTCTAGAGGTGTATACCTTGCCAAAAATCACTATGAGCATTATTCCCCTCAGATAGGACCAACCAAGTCTACTCGCTCATGGACTTTTTGCAGATGACACCAAGATTGGGGGTGTAGTCGACAGTGAGGAAGGTTATCATGGCTTGCAGAGGGATCTGGATCAGCTGGAAAAATAGCTTATGGAATTTAATGCAGCCAAGTGTCAGTTTTGCACTTTGGTAGGACCAACCGGGGCAGGTCTTACACAGTGAATGATAGAGTGCTGGTGAGAGTGGTAGGACAAATGGATTTGGGAATACAGGTACACAATTTGTTGAAAGTAATGTCACGGGTAGAGAGGGTCGTAAAGAAATTTGGCAAATTGGCCTTCATAAATCAATGTGTTGAGTACAGAAGTTGGGATGTTATGTTAAAGTTGTATAAGATATTGCTGAGACCTAATTTGGAATATTATCTGCAGTTTTGATCACCTACCTACAGGAAAGATGTAAACAAGGTCAAAAGAGTGAAGAGAAAGTTTATAAAGATTTTGCTGGGTCTGGGGGACCTGAGTTATAAGGAAAGATTGAATAGGTTAGGACTGTATTATTTAGAATGTAGAAGACTGAGAGGAGATTTGATAGAGTTAATCAAAATTATGAGGGGTATAGATAGAGTAAACGCAAGCAGGCTTCTTCCACTAAGGTTGGGTGGAACTACAGTCAGAGGTTATGGATTAAGGGTGCAAAGTGAGAAGTTTAAGGGGAATATAAGGGGGAAACTTCTTCACTCAGAGAGTTGTGAGAGTGTGGAATGAGCTGCCAGCACAAGTGGTCCACGTGAGCTTGCTTTCAACATTTCAGAGAAGTTTGGATAGGTACATAAATAGTAGGGATATGGAGGGTTGTGGTCCTGGTGTAGGTCATGTGTCAGCATGGACTAGATGGGCTGAAGGGCTTTTTTCTGTGCTGTACTTCTCTATGACACTGTTTCAAAGTTCAAAATAATTTTTATTATCAGAGTACATATATGTCACCACATATAACCCTGAGATTCATTTTCCTGTGGGCATATTCAGCAAATCCATAAAATAGTAATTATAACAGGATCAATGAAAGATCAACCAGAAGACAGCAAACTATGCAAATATAAATAAATGGCAATCAATATCAAGAGCATGAAATAACAAGATAAAGAGTCCTTAAAGTGAGATCATTGGTTTGGGAACGTCTCAATGGATGGGCAAGTGGGTGTAGTTATCCCTTGTGCGCAAGAGCCCGATGGTGGAGGGGTAGTAACTGTTCTTGAGCCTGGTGGTGTGAGTCCTGAGGCTCCTATACCTTCTACCTGATGGCAGCAGTGAGAAAAGGAGCACAGCCTGGGTGGTGAGGATTTTTGATGATGGATGTGGCTTTCCTACAGCAGTATTTCATGTTCGCAACCTAACCTCAGGCTTGGCGAATAGCCCTGCAAACAAGCAGCCTACTAAGCTTCTTCATTTCCATACAGCACAAGGCATAAAAAATTACTGTGTATCAATAAGGGAAATATATTAAAATCAGTGGAAAAGGTGAGGAAGTGTTCCTGGGCTTATGGTCCATTTGGATGGCAACACAATCAGGTTTACTGTCACTGATGTACGTTGAGAAATTTGCTGTTTTGTGGCAGCAGAACAGAGCCATACATTTAAAATTCTGTAAATCACAATAAGAAATATATAAAAATTAAATCGAGAGGCACAATAACGTAATGGTTAGCACAACGCTTTACAGTACAGGTGATTCAGGTTCAAAATAATATCAAAGTGGATAATAAAAGTTTTTTCAAGTATTTTAAAAATAAAAGAGAAATGAGAGTGGATATAAGACCACCAGAAAATTAGGCAGAAGAAATAATAATGGGGGACAAGGAGATGGCAGATGAACTAAATGAGTATTTTGCATCAGTCTTCACTGTGGAAGACACTAGCAGTATGCCTGATGTTGTAGTGTGTGAAGGAAGAGAAGTGGGTGAAGTTACTATTACAGGGGAGAAAATACTCAAAAAGCTGAAAGACCTAAAGGTACCTAAGTCACCCAGACCAGATGAACTGCACCCTAGGGTTCTGAAGGAGGTAGCATTAGTGATTGTGGTGGCATTAGAAATGATCTTCCAGAAATCATTGGGCTCTGGCATGGTGCCAGAGGACTGGAAAATTGCAAATGTCACTCCACTCTTTAAGAACAGAGAAAGGCAGCAGAGAGGAAATTATAGACCAGTTAGCCTGACCTCAGTGGTTGGGAAGATGTTAGAGTCAATTGTTAAGGATGAGGTGATGGAATACTTGGTGACGCAAGACAAGATAGGACAAAGTCAGCATGGTTTTCTTCAGGGAAAATCCTGCCTGATGAACCTATTGGAATTCTTTGAGGAGATTACAAGTAGGATAGATAAAGAGGATGTAGTGGATGTTGTATATTTGGTCTTTCAGAAGGCCTTTGACAAGGTACACACATGATTGTGCTTACCAAGTTAAGAGCACGTGGTATTACAGGAAAGTTACTAACATGGTTAGAGCATTGGCTGATTGGTAGGAGGCAGCGAGTGGGAATAAAAGGATCCTTTTCTGGTTGGCTGCCAGTGACTAGTGGCGTTCCTCAGGGGTCAGTGTTGGGACCACTTCTTTTTATGCTGTATATAAATGATTTAGATGATGGAATAGTTGGCTTTGTTGCCAAGTTTGCAGATGAGTCGAAGATTGGTGGAGGGGCAGGTAGTGTTGAGGAAACGGGTAGGATGCAGAAGGACAGATTAGGAGAATAGGCAAGAAAGTGGCAAAAGAAATACAACGTTGGAAAATGCATAGTCATGCACTTCGGTATTAGAAATAAATCTGCAGACTATTTTCTAAAAGGTGAGAAAATCCAAAAATCTGAGATGCAAAGGGACCTCGGAGTCCTTGTGCAGAACACCCTAAAGGTTAACTTGAGATTGAGTCAGTGGTGTGGAAGGCAAATGCCATGTTAGCATTCATTTCAAGAGGTCTAGAATACAAGAGCAAGGATGTGATGTTGAGGCTTTATAAAGTACTGGTGAGGCCTCACCTTGAGTATTGTGAACAGTTTTGGGCCTCTCATCTTAGAAAAGATGTGCTGACATTGGAGAGGGTCCAGAGGAGGTTCACAAGGATGCTTCCCGGAATGAAAGGGTTATCATAAGAGGAGCGTTTGATGGCTCTGGGTCTACTCACTGGAATTCAGAAGGATGAGGGGAGATCTCATTGAAACCTTTCAAATGTTGAAAGGCCTAGACAGAGTAGATGTGGAAAGGATGTTTCCCATGGTGGGGGAGTCTAGGACAAGAGGGCACTGCCTCAGGATAGAGGGGCGCCCTTTCAAAACAGAGATGCGGAGAAATTTCTTTAGCTAAAGGTGAAGTTGTGGAATTTGTTGCCACATGCAGCTGTGGAGGCCAGTTTATTGGATACATTTAAGGCAGAGATTGATAGGTTCTAGATTGGACATGGCATCAAAGGTTATGGGGAGAAGGCCGGGAACTGGGGTTGAGGAAGAGAGAGAGACAACGGATCAGCCATGATTGAACGGCGGAGCAGACTCGATAGGCCAGATGGCCTAATTCTGCTCCTATGTCTTATGGTCTTACAGTCTAATTCCAGCCACTATCTGTAAGGCGTCTGTACGGTCTTCCCATGACCGTGTGGGTTTCCTCTGGGTGCTCTGGGTACAACTAGAGGTCATGATTAAGGGTGAAAGGTGAAAAGTTTAAGGGGAACATCAGGGGAAATTTCTTTACTAAGAGAGTTGTGAAAGTGTGGAACAAGCTGCTAGCACAAGTGATGGATGTGAGCTTGATTTCAACGTTTAAGAGAAGTTTGAATAGGTATATGGATGGTATGGTTTGGTCCCAGTGCAAGCCAATGGAAGTAGGCAATTTAAGTGGTTCAGCATGGACTAGATGTGGCAAAGGGCCTGTATCTATGCTGTAATTTTCTATGACTCTGTTTGGGTGCCATGGTAGCCATTATAGTCCAGGCCTCAGTTCAGAGTTCAGTTCTAGTGTCCTCTGTAAGAAGGAGTGTAAGTTCGTCCCACTTGCACTTGGGTTTCCTCCAGAGGCTCCAGTTTCCTCCCACAGTCCAATGATGTAGCGGTTAGTAAGTTAATTGGTAATTGCTGGTTAATTGGTCATTGTAAGTTGACCTGTGATTATATTAGGGTTAAATCGGTGGGTTGCTGGGCAACATGCTTTGTTGAGCCTGAAGGGTCTGTTCCATGCCGCATCTCTGAACAAATAAAAATCTGCAGTGTCTTGTGACTACATTGAGCTGAATAGCAGACAGGCTGCATCTGATGGAGACACAAGAGATGGCAGATGCTGGAATCCGGAGGAACTCAGTGAATTGAACAGCATCTGTGGAGGGAAATGGACAGTTGATGATTCGGATCAAGACCCTATATCAGCCTGTTTCTTCTGGTTTTTAAAAACTCCAGGATCTCCCATCTCCCCACAGGTGCTGGGAATCTCTGGTCCATGACTGCTCAATGAGATACGGGACATTCGGGATGGTATAGATACAGATTCAACATTCAAGGTTAATGACAAGATTATTTAATGTCATTTCCAGTACACAAGTGTAAGTGAGAACAAAATAATTGTTACTCCGGATCTGATGCAGCATGAAAAAAACACAGTAAGATAAAGAACAGAATATATTTGATAAACACAATAACTATAAATATAGTACATAAGATAGCTTATATACATAGATCGATTGTATGTCCATAAAGTGATGCTAGGGTGACTCTGACAGGAAATGATAAAGCAGTGTTGGTGTGGAGGGTTAGTAGGTGGAGATGCTGATCAGTCTTACTGCTTGTGGAAAGTAACTCTTTTTGAGTCTGGTGCTCCTGATGTGGATGCTACGTAACCTCCTCCCTGATGGGAGTGGGATGAACAGTTCACGAGCAGGGTGGGTGGAATACTTTGTGATGTTACTGACCTTTTTCCAGAACCTGCTGTTTCACAGTACTAGGGACCGGGTTATTCTATGGTTTCCACCTCAAGCCTCATCCGTCATCTTGGAACCTGCAGAACCAGAATGGAATTGAGTCATCTTCACCCCGAGGAAATGCCCAAGAAGATGACGTTTGATTGAAAATTGGCTGTAAAGTGCTTTGGTTAGTCTTAGAGTCACAAGGTTATAGAGCATAGAAACAGACCATTTGGCCCAACTCCTCCATGGTGACCAAGATCTTTTCCCCTCCTCACTTACATCTCCTAACCCCCAGCCGACCTCAGCACCAACCAATCATACAGTCTTCTCCCCGGTGACTCAGCGGAAAGATAAAACTATGCTGTGGTGTTACGTCAGTGGTTTAGAAACGCCAGGCTGATCACAGATCGGGCTGATATAAAAAGCATGTACTTTCCCCACATATATAAAATAAACACTGTGCTGTGGTTTGTGGGGTAAACCAAGCTTATAGCAAGCACTGTAGGGAACAATTGAAGCCACCTCGTTACTTCCGTAGCTGCACTGTATACAGTTGCTGCTCGATTCACTGGGTAACACTTAGCACCACCTCCTCCCTCTCCAAGTCCTGGCTGCCAGGCTGCAGCAAATGGTCCATTCAGCAGAGAGGATCGTTGGCTGTCAGCTTCTGGCATTAGACTTTATTGTCGCCAAACAATTGATACTAGAGCGTACAATCATCACAGCGATAATTGATTCTGCGCTTCCTGCTCCCTGGATTACAAATTGATAATAAATATTAAAAATTTAAATTATAAATCATAAATAGAAAATATAAAAATGGAAAGTAAGGTAGTGCAAAAAAATCGAGATGCAGGTCCGGAGATTTGGAGGGTACGGCCCAGATCCGGGTCAGGATCCGTTCAGCAGTCTTATCACAGTTGGAAAGAAGCTGTTCCCAAATCTGGCCGTACGAGTCTTCAAGCTCCTGAGCCTTCTCCCGGAGGGAAGAGGGATGAAAAGTGTGTTGGCTGGGTGGGTCGTGTCCTTGATTATCCTGGCCTTTTCATTGTCAGAGTGAAGAAACAAGCTGGTATGTTCCACATTCTGGCAATAAAGTGATTCTGATTCCGATGTGGTAGAACGGTGCCCTGTGATATGTTGTTCAGTGGGTACACGGATCTCCCAGCTGCCTGTGCATCTCTGGAGAAGCTGCTCCTTGCCTTCTGGCTGCATTTTAGCTTCACCCTCTTCATCTCTGGTCATCCATTTGGAGGGAGGGAGGCAGGATGTCCTAGCAATCCTGCTCCTGGGGATCTCCTCCTGAGATGGCAATCCGTGGGTGTTGGAGGTGGGCAGCGGAGAGTTCCTGATGCTGACTGAGATAGCTATCTGTGAGTACTGGAGATTGGCAGCGGAAGGTCCCTGGCACTAGCTAAGATAGATATTTGTGGGTCCTGAAGACAGGGAGCAGAAGGTTCTGGGGCTGGGTACACACCTATGCATGAGTCCTGGAAATGGGTTGCAGAGGGTTCCTGGGGTTGGCTGAGACAACTATCAGTGGGTTCTGGAGACGGGTAGCTGAGGGTTCATGGGGCTGGATATGACAACTATCAGTGGGTGATGGAGACGGACAGCGAGGGTTCCATCCAGGCTTACTGCTTGGAAATGTTCAGCAGGTATATCGATGCCTGTGTAGCCATGGAAAAAGATCACACTGCATCCATTGGTAACATAGCGATGTTTGAGACTGTTGGGCACTGCGGGGGATGAATACCATCCTCGATGAGGATGGGTATTCATTAGCTTAGCCTGTGTTAATCACGATTTCTCTGGTTCTTGTTTGTAATGTGATTATACAATCGTGGTTTGAATTGATAATAAAAGTATTTCTGTAAAATAAAAGTTGTAGACAGCACAACCTGCTCTGCCCCATCAACCACAGATTCACGACACCTCCAGTCAGAACTTCAATCCCCACTGCAGAGACATATCTTGTGCTCTGGCGCAGTGCCTGAGGGGTTGGGGAGTGTGTGGTGCTGCTGTGTTACCTCCATGCTCTTTGCAGTGTCTTGGGATGGCATGGTAGCATCACAGTTAGTAGAGCGTTATTACAGTGCCGGCACCCGGCGTTCAATTCCCACTGCTGTCTGCAAGGAATTGTACCCTCTCCCTGTGACTACGTGGGTTTCCTCCGGGTGCTCTGGTTTCCTCCCACATTCCAAAGGTGTACGTATGGGTTAGGGTCAGTGAGTTGAGGGCATGCTATGTTGGTGCCAGAAGCCTGGCAACACTTGCGGGCTGCTATTCCCCCCAGCACATCCTCGAATTGCGTTGGTGGTTGACGCAAACGATGCATTTCACTGTATGTTTCGATGTACATGTGGCAAATAAAGCTAATCTTTACCTCTCGAATTTTCAATGTTCATCATCCGCCCGTGTTAGCAAAATGGTATTGCTATTAGCTTGTCGCTGTTACATGTACAGAATTACAAGGGTGGCAGGGTGGAGGTACGTCTTTCACCACTGCACGTAATGAACAAACTTACTGAGTTACAGCAAAAACTTTGTTTTGCAAGCTCTCCATACAGATCATCTCAAAACAGAAGTACCTTGAGGTAGTAGAAGGGAAAAGCAATAATATAATGGAAAATATAGTGTTGCCATCATAGGGAGAGGGCAGTGCAGACAGAGGATAAGATGCAAGGGACAGTAGATTGTGAGGTCAAGTCTATTGTTTAATGGTCTTACAACAGTGGAACAGAAGCTGTCCTTGAGCCTGGTGGTATGTGATTTTGGGCCCAATGGAGAGGGGAGAAGAGAAAATGTCTGAGGTGGGTGGGGTCTTTGATTATCCTGGCTCTTTACCAAGGCAGTGAGAAGCGTAGACTGCCTCAGATTCCATGATTTGCTGAATTGCATCCGCATCTCTCTGCAGTTTATGGCAGTCTTGGGCAGAGCAGATGCTGTACTAACACATACAAAACTCAGCAAGTCAGGCAGCATGTATGGAGGGGAACAAACAGTCAACATTTTGGGCCTGCCAAGGAAGGTGAGCAGAAGCCAGAATCCAGTTAGGATCGTTTCTATGCTGCCCTTATAAAAATCGGTAAAGCTCAACGGAGAAAAGAAATTTCCTTAGACTTCTGAGGAAGTAGAGGCAATGAAGATTCAAAGTACATTTATTATGAAAGTATATATGCAGAGTACAACCCTGAGGTTGGCCTTCCTCACAGATAGCCATAGAGAACACCATGGAACCTATTTAAAGAAGAATATCCAACCCTCCCCCTCCCTATGTGCAAAAAAAATCAAATCGTACAAAGGCCAACAAAAAAAAAACAAGAGGAAAGCACAGAATATAAAACACAAAATGGACAGAGTCCAGGCATATTCAGTTCAGCTCAGCGTTTGTTATCTGCTGGCTGCCCCGATTCAAAATCGCACAAAATAGCAACTAAAGGAGGAGGGACCAGAGACCAGAGACACATCACAATGTGAACTATAAAGTCCAGTCCACAAACCATGTCGATTAAACCTAGAACTCTGACAGCATCGAGGGAGAGTGAGGGAGGGAGGGAGAGAGAGAGAGAGAGACTGTCTCATGCAGACTCCTTTCTCCAGTAGCAGCAAGTGAGAGGCTGGTAGACCGTGCTGAACATCCGCTTGCCTTCTGCTCTCGAGTTTGAAGATTTTCAATTTTCTCCGACGCTTTAGTTAGTGAGGTCAGTGAGAATTGGAGTCAATCATGGGCTCGTGACCTGGCTCCAGGCTTCTTGGCCTTGAGGCAGCACGCTTCTCCCAGGACACCCTTGGAGACAGCCATGTGCCAGATCGCTCAATTGGCCCAAAAAAACCACCAAAATGTAGATCCCAGGCTCCTACAGTAGGAGTGAAAGAAGTACAGTAGTTTTATGGCCTGTATGGAGGATGTTGCCCTTGGTCACAATGTTCACAGGCGCCAATTACTTTTATGGCCATGGCATATAGACCAGGACAGGCTCTTAATGATGTGTACACCTGGGAAATGGAACCTCTCAACCATCCCCACCTCAGCACTATTGGTCAAGTTCAAGTTCAAATGGGTTGTCATTTCAACTGTATAGATGTATACCACCAAATGAAACAACGTTCCTCCAGACCAAGGTGCACAATACATACAACTCATACACAACACATAAAGTAATATTAGCATAAATAAATTAACAAATAATAAAATATATTCCAGAAGACTGGCATTTAGCATAAGGTGCATTTACAACACAAGTCAAAATGTAAATTGTATAATACTCAAAGTTCAAACTAAATTTATTATCAGAGTACATATATGTCTCAACCCTGAGATTCTTTATCTGCGAGCATACTTAGCAAATCTATAGAACAGTAACTGTAAACAGGATCAATGAATAACGAACTGCAAATGCAAATATAAATAAGCAGCAATAAATAACAAGCATGAAATAACAAGATAAAAGTTTCCTTAAATGAGTGAAGTTATCCCATTTTGTTCAAAAGCCTGATGTGTGAAGGGTATAGTAACTGTTCCTGAACCTGGTGGTGTGAGTCCTGAGGCTCCTGTACTATCTACCTGATGGCAGCAGTGAGAAAAGAGCGTGGCCTGGGTGGTGACGATCTTTAATGATGGATGCTGCTTTTCTACAGCATCGTTTCACGTAGATGCACTCAATGGTTGGGAGGGTTTTACCAATGATGTACGGGGCCGAATCCACCACCTTTCGTAGGATTTTCCACTCAAAGGCTTTGATGTTTCCGTATCAGGCTGAAATACAGCCAGTCAGCACACCTCCCACTGCACATCTACAGAAGCTTGCCAAAATTTTTGATGACATGTCGAATCTCCGCAGACTGCTGAGGCAATAGAGCCGCTATTGTGTTTTCTTTCCAATTATATTTATATGATGGGTCCAGGACTGGTCTTCTGAGATAGTGACACCCAGAACTTTAAAAAGTTACTGGCCCACCCCACCTCTAATCCTTCAATGTTTACTGGCTCATGGACATCTGGTTTCCCTTTCCTGAAGTCTACAATCCGTTCCCTGGTCTTATTGACATTGAGTGAGAGGTTGTTGTTATGACGCCACTCAGCCAAAAAATGTCCCTCCCGTATGCTGATTCATCACCACCTTTGATACAGCCCACAACAGTGGTGTCATCGGCAAACTTTTATATGGTGTCGGAGCTGTACTTAGCCACACAGTCATAGGTGACTACTGACACTTCATACATGGTGAGATCTGGGTGGTGGCAAGGAGTTCAGTAGTCTCATGGCCTGGTGGAAGAAGCTGTTTGCCATCTTAACAATCCTTGTTGTAATGCTACGGTAGTTCTGGCCTGATGATAGGTGATCAAAGAGATTGTGGGGATCATTTGAGGGCTCCTTAACAACGTTAATGGCCTTGATAAATAATCTCACAAACAAGAGAAAATCTGCAGATGCTGGAAATCCAAGCCACACGCACACAAAATGCTGGAGGAACTCAGCAGGCCAGGCAGCATCTATGGAAAAGAGAACAGTCAACATTTCGGGCGAAAACCCTTCAGCAGGACTGGAGGAGAAAAGATGAGGAGCAGAGTTAAAAGGAGGGGGTGGGGGAGGGAGGGAGAAACGCAAGGTCATAGGTGAAACTGGGGGAGGGGGTGAAGTAAAGAGCTCCTCTTTCTTCAAAGAAAGGGGCTTCCTTTCTTCCACCATCAACTCTGCCCTCAACTGCATCTCTTTCATTTCACGTACGTTTGCTCTCAACCCATCCTCCTGCCACCTACCAGAGATAGGGTTCCTCTTGTCGTCACCTACCACCCCACCAGCCTTCGTGTCCAGAACATAATTCTCAGCAACTTCTGCCATCTCCAACGGGATCCCACCATCAAGAACAACTTTCCCTCCCTTCCATTTTCTGCTTTCCACAGGGATCACACCTTACGTAACTTCCTTGTCCATTCATGCTTCTCCATTGATCTCCCTCCCGGCACTTATCTTTGTAAGCGGAACAAGTGCTATACCTGCCCCTATATCTCCTCTCTCACTACCATTCAGGGCCCCAAATAGACCTTCCAGGTAAGGTGACACTTCATCTGTGAGTCTTTTGGGGTCATATACTGTAACCGGTGCTCATGGTGTGGCCTCCTGTATATCGGTGAGACCCGATGTAGATTTGGAGATGCTTTGCCATTGTTCCGTCCGCCAGAAAAAATGGAATCTCCTAGTAGCCATCTATTTTAATTCCACTTCCCATTCCCATTCCACTATATCTATCCATGGCCTCCTCTACTGTTGTGATGAGGCCACATCTTATATTCCGTCTGGGTAGCCTGTAACCTGATGGCATGAACATCGAATTCCTGAACTACCAGTTCCCCTCCTTCACCATCCTCCCTCCCTTTTCTTCTCTCTCACTCTATCTCCTTCCCTGCCCATCACCTCCTGCTTGTGCTCCTCCCCGCTTTTCTTTCTTCCATGGCTTTCTGTCCTCTCCTATTAGATTCCCCCTTCTCCAGCCCTGTATCTCTTTCACCAATCAACTTCCCAGCTCTTTACTTCACCTCTCCCCCTCCTGATTTTACCCATCACCTTGTGTTTCTCTCTCCCCTCCTCCCACCCTCTAACTCCGACTCCTCATCGTTTTTTCTCCAGTCCTGCTGAAGGGTCTTGGCCCGAAACATCGACTGTACTCTTTTCCATAGATGCTGCCTGGCCTGCTGAGTTCCTGCAGCATTTTGTGAGTGTTGATAAATATCTCGGATGGGTGGAAGAGAGACCCTGATGATCCTCTCAGCAGTCCTCACGATCGTTTGTAGGGTCTTGCAGTCAGGAAGGAGGTACAGGAGCCTAGGACTCACAATATCAGGTTCAGGAAGAGTTACTACCCCTCAAACATTAGGCTCTTGAACCAGAGGGTATGATTTCACTCATCTTCACTTGCTCCTTTACCTAACTGTTCCCACGACCTTTGGACTCAATTTCAATGACTCTTCATCTCATGCCATCAATATTTATTGTTTATTTATTATTATTACTTTATTTTTCTTTTGTATTTTCACAGTTTGTTTTTGTTTTGCACACTGATTGTACACTTTGTTGGATGTGGTCTTCCACTGATTCTATTATGGTTATTGGATTTACTGAGTATGTCTACAACAAAATGAATCTCATGGTTGTATGTAATGACGTATATGTACTTTGATAATAAATTTACTTTGAACTTTGAACTCCTGTACCAGATGGTAATGCTGCTGGTCAGGACATTCTCAATGGCACTCCTGTAAAAATTGGTTGGAATGGGGGCGGGAGGGAGTCTTGCTCGCCTCAATGTCCCAGGAACTGGAGACACTGCTATGCTTCCTTGATTAAAGAGGTGGTGTCACACGGGGTCATGTGTACCTTCCTATTTCCTGAAGTCAGTGACAAGGCTCTTTTGTTGACACTGCAGGCTGTTCTTCTGATGGCCCAACTTTTAATACCTGCCCCCAAAGTATTGTGCCAACTAGATTCTGTGTCTGTGCCCACAAGTTTCCAATACAGAACCAGGATGCCTCCACTAAAGTGAAATACAGATCTGTGCTCAGGAAGGAGTTGTCAAAGATGAAGTAGAATTATACAACCATAAGACCATAAGATATCGGAGCAGAATTAGGCCATTCAGCCCATTGAATCTGCTCCGCCATTTCATCATAGCGGATCCATTTCCCTCTCAGCCCCAGTCTCCTGCCTTCTCCCCGTATTCCTTCACATCCTGACTAAACAAGAATCTATCACTTCTGTCTTGAGTATACCAATGATTTGGCCACCTGTAGCAATAAATTCCACAGTTTTCCCACTCTCTTGATAAAGAAATTCCTCTCATCTCCATTCTAAATAGATGTTCCTCAAATCTGAGGCCATGTCCTCTGGTCTTAGACTCCTCTTCACCCCCAATTGGAAATATTCTCTCCACATCCACTCTAACAAGGCCTATCAACATCTGATAGGCTTCAACGAAGTCTCCTTCATTCTTCTGAATTCCAGTGAGTACAGGCCCAGAACCATCAAATGCTCCTCAGATGATATCTGTGGAAATTTCCAAAGGGAGAGAGGGAAACTCCCTCCACCCATTAGTAAATTAACTGGCTCAGTGTAGCCTAGGGGAGCAGGCGGTTCCATTGGGTAGAATGAAATGTACAGTATATTCCCCACCTATGCAATATCCTGCATTACAAGGATGTTGCCGGGACTTGAGGGCCTGAGTTAGAGCAAGAGGTTGAACAGGTTAGGAGTTTATTCCTCAGAGTATAGGAGAATGAGGAGAGATTTAATAGAAGTATACAAAATTATGAGGGGTATAGGTAGGGTTCATGCAAGCATGCTTTTTTCCACTGAGGTTGGGTGAGACTAGAGGTCATAGGTTAAGGGTGAAAGATGAAATATTTAAGGGGAACCCTCGCTCAGAGGGTGGTGCGAGTGTGGAGAGAAGTGGTGGGATGCATATTTGATTGCTATCTTTAAGAGAAGTTAGTATAAATCATGGATGAGAGGTGTATGGAGGGCTATTTTGCTGGTGTGGGTCGATGGGAACAGGCAGACTACCAGTTTGGCATGGATTAGATAGGCTGAAGGGTCTGTTTCTGTGTTGTAGTGCTCTATGACTCTATAAATGTGCAAAGAGAAGCTGAAACAAGGAATAGAGTGAATGGTACAGTTAAAGGAGTGTGGAAGAACAGAGGCATCTAGGAATCGTTTGTTCGTTATGTGCCATGTCATATGACATAGGCAATCATGGTCCTTCCATGACCATGATTATTCTTGGCAACTTTTTCTACAGAAGTGGTTTGCCATTGCCTTCTTCTGGGCAGTGTCTTATGTCCCGGTGACTAGGAATACAGATCCATAATTCCTTAAAAGTGGTGTCACAGATAGATAGGGTCATAAAGAGAGATTTTTGAACATTGGCCTTCCTAAATCAGGAGTTGGAACGTTATGTTGAAGTTGTATAGGACGTTGCTGACCAGAACTGAACACAATACTCCAAGTGTGGTCTAACCAGTGCTTTATCAGGCTGCAATAAAGGTCAACAGTCAGGTGCTGTAGAGATTCTCGTCTCCACTGAACATTTCACATCCCTAAGTATCTGCAGCCGTTTCTGTTTTGTATGGGAAAGGCTATTAGAGGTTTTGACACACTGGTCTTCCTAAATCAGAGCCGTGAGTACAGGAATTGGGAATTGGGATGCTATGTTGAAGTTGTACAAGGCGTTGGTGAACCCATATTTAGAGTACAGTATTGTGTGCAGTTCCAGTCACGTGAGAGAACAATAAGTTTGAAAGGGTGCAGAGAAATTTTACAAGGATGTTGCCAGGACTTGAGGACTGGAATTCTGGGGAAAGGTTGAATAGGTTAGGACTTCATTTTCTGGAGCATAGGAGAATGAGACCATAAGACATAGGAACAGAATTAGGCCATTTGGCCCATCAAATCTGCTCTACCATTCCATTGTGGTTGATCTATTGTCCCTTTCAAACCCAGTTTCCTGCCTGTAACCTTTGATGTCGTCCTAACTAATCAGGAATTTATCAATGTCTGCTTAAATATGCCTAATGACCTGCCTTTCACATCCATCTGGGGCAATGAATTCCACAGATTCACCACCCTCCGGCTCATCCTCCTCATGAGGGAAGATTTGATAGAGGTATACAAAATTATAAGGATTATAGATATGGTCTGTTTCTCTGCCACAGTGCCCTCTGACTATCAGAGCTGTGGAGGAAGGTTGGAGAAGTTGAAGAACAGAGACCCCGTGTATATGATTGCCCTTGTCCAGTTCATTAGTTCCAAAATACTTCAATGGTTGCTGGTACTTGGGGGCTTTGTGTGGATGTGAAGAGTTCTGTGGAGGTGAGCTCTGTGGTGTGGTTGTTGTGCAGACTACCGTGTCAACTGTTACAAGGGAGGAGGTGCCAGAGATGGTATAGGAGAGACCAGAGGCACGGTGGCATGCTGGATTCTGCGCTGGGTTGGTGGCTGGCCCCCGCAGACTGGTTCTCTCAATGGGGCTGCTCTCCAGTGTTCCCTCCCTGAAAGGTGTGCTGGATTGACTTTGTCTGCAGCTGACCCAGTGTGAGATGAAGAATTGCTGTGGGCTTGTTCTTGCAGAAACATGGCTCCAGGAGAGTGTCCCATACACCATCAACCTACAGGCCATGACACTTAGGGATTTGTGCTAATCTTATTTTCTGACTATATGTGCTATCATAACTATATATAACTAATATGCAGTGCTGCCAGGATAATCAAGGACATGACCCACCCAGCCAACACACTTTTCGTCCCTCTTCCCTCCGGGAGAAGGCTCAGGAGCTTGAAGACTTGTATGGCCAGATTTGGGAACAGCTTCTTTCCAACTGTGATAAGACTGCTGAACGGATCCTGACCCAAATCTGGGCCGTACCCTCCAAATATCCAGACCTGCCTCTCATTTTTTTTGCACTACCTTACTTTCCATTTTTCTATTTTCTATTTATGATTTATAATTTAAATTTGTAATATTTACTAATATTTACTATTTTTAATATTTAATATTTGTAATCCAGGGAGTGTGAAGCGCAGAATCAAATATCGCTATGATGATTGTACGTTCTAGTATCAATTGTTTGGTGACAATAAAGTATAAAGTATGTGCTGTGTGGTCTGCATGTACCGTGTTTTGTACCTTGGCTCCCAAGCGACATCCAACGTTAAGAATTCCCATCACCCAGGACATGCCCTCTTCTCATTGCTACCATCAGGAAGGAGGTACAGGAGCCTGAAGATACACACTCAACGATTCAGGAACAGCTTCTTCCCCTCTGCCATCCGATTTCTGAATGGACGTTGGACCCATGGACACGACCTCACTACTTTTCTATTTCTATCTTTGCACTACTTACTTAATTTAACTGCTTGATATATTTTTGCCTACTGTAATTCACATTTGCTTTTCTATTATGTATTGCATTGTGCAAAGACAAATTTCATGACGTATGTTGGTGATATTAATCCTGATTCTGATTTGTTTAGTTGCATACATGCATATGATTGAATGACAATTGAACTTAAACTTCAACAAGCAGATGTTTGCTGGGTTTTGAGATTTTTGCAGTTGTTTCCAAGATTACAATAGCAACAATATTTCAGAAGTATTCCTGGCTGTAAACTTTGACACCCCAAAATTTTTTCATCCCTTTTGAAGCCCAAGTCATGGAGTGATGGAATTAGATTTGTTATTTTCCAAGTCTATACAAGCTAAATAACAATTAAGAAATTTAAGGCACATTAGGGCACTGATAGGTCACGACCTTCACTATCAAACAAAATGCTATGGTCAGATAATAGACCCGGTTGACCATATGCTTAGTTATGAAATCCTCGAGCTTAAGATCTTTAATGGTTCCCTAAGGTTATTGTAGCGGGGGAGACAGTGGGGATAAGCTCCCACTACCTATTAAATGCTCCCAGTGGCATGGGCCTCAAATAGCCTCTGGCTACTGAGTCCAACTCCTGGCCTTCAAGTGTGGCTTAGCTACTAGGCTCGGTGGAACAGTTTCTACTGACAGGGGAAGGGGCAAAGGCGGGTTACTGGCACCTTAAAACCAGTCGCTTCAGGCAGATGGGACTCAGCAGTCGTGGCTGGCAGCCCATCTTGGAGAAGGAAAGCTCTGATCCCAAACCTCCACGCACTCCTGGGGAAGGCTTAGGGATTAAACCCTGAGGAAAAAATCTGGAACTGGAGTCCCTAAGGTGGTCCTAAATTGAGTTCAACACTGACTGGCAACACCTGTGATGCTGCTGGTACTGAACTGTATCAGTCTCTGCCGTTCCTTTGTGTTCATCAGCTGCGTGAAGAGGGAGATCCTGCTGTATGGGCAGCAGATTGCTCTCCGTGTTGTACTGCCCCGGCTTGCATATCATGTAGACAGCTAGGATTCAATATCCATGGTTTTGGGGCCCTTATCTATGAACAGATATGCTGACATTGGGGAGGATTCAAAGGACCTTCATGAAAATGATTCTGGGGATTGAAAGGTTTTGTCATGTGAAAAACGTTTGATGGCTTTGAGCTTCTACTCACTAGAGTTCAGAAGAATGAAGGGTGACCTCATTGAATCCTATCGAATGTTAAAAGGCCTTGACAGAGTGGGTGGGAGAGGACGTTTCCTCTGGTGGGGCAGTCTAAGACCAGTGGACACAGCCTCAGAATAGAGTAGCATCCTTTTAGAATGGAGATGAGGAATTTATTTAGCCAGATAGTGGTGAATCTGTGGAATTTGTTGCCACAGGCAGCCAAGTCATTGGGTATACTTTAGGCAGAGGTGATAGATTCTTGGTTACTCAGGGCATGAAGGATTATAGGGAGAAGGCAGGAGATTGGGGCTGAGAGAGAATATTGGATCAGCCATGATGAAATTACAGAACAGATTTGATGGGCCAAATGGCCTAATTCTGCTCCTACATCTTATGTATCCTGACCAACAGAGGGCCTCAGTATGGTCTTGACATGAGTGGGAGAACATTACTCCAGAAATCGACCACTATCCAGGATAAAGAAGCTTGAATCATTGGCACACAATCAACCACCCAAGTTATTCAATTCTCCCACCACTATATTGACAACATGTACTGCACTGACATGCTTGGGGCACGCTGACCAAACTTCAAGCCCTACCATCAAGTGTTAGGTCCCCCTGTAAACCGTACAGTATTCTGAGCAGAAATGTTGATTATTATTATTACTGCCCATTATGCCGCGGGCATTTAGGGCGTCAATGAAAGCCTTCGATCTCTGTCTGTCCATACTGTTACACATAGATACAGAAAGATTCTTCATTGTTTCTTCCATAACAATTGTTTCTTGACCAGTCAGGGCTGTTAGCCTTGAGCCGAACGCCCAAACCAGGAGAAAGAGTGGCCCACTCTTAGTCTGACCTCTACCCTTTGACCTGTTTGGCATGGGTGACCCTACCAAAAGCCAAAGCATAAAGCCCTGACTCCAGCCAGCATAGCTCTTCAGGTCACTAAGGCACACGAACCTCCAAACCCTACTACAAGGTTGTGGTCTTGGAGGAGAAATGTTGATTGAATGACTGTTTTCCCTTTTATTCCCCTCTCATTCCTCAGTGAAGTTTGATGTGGCTGGTGTCCATATTGGGAACTTGTTTTTGTTCTGAAAGGTCCAAATCTCAAGATTCTCTGCTGTCAAGGAGAAGAACAAGTGACCCAGAAGTTTCAGAACCACTTTGTAAGCAGAGGCCACAGACTACTTCAGCAATCACTGCTTCTGGCTACAATTATTTTCCAAGCGTATATTCCAGCAAACATACCTCACTTCCTTTAAAAAGGCATGTTATGCAACTTGCCTGAGGAAGAACTGGATATTTTCAGGGAATTGATTACCAGAGCTGGATATCAAAAATGCAGGTTAATTTTGGATTACGCAAGTGTGAGGGAGATAGAAAGAATGCATCCGTGAAAAACAATGGGGTGGGGGGGGGAGGGAGAGCAAAAGAGGGCATTTGTCTGTGTGTGTGTGTGTGTGTGTGTGTGTGTGTGTGTGTGTGTGTGTGTGTGTGTGAGAGAGAGAGAGAGAAAGAGAGTGCATGGGAGTGTGTGTGTGTTTGAGAGAGAGAGTGTATGAGTGTGTATGAGAGAGAGAAAGATAGAGTGCATGAGTGTGTGTGTGAGAGAGAGAAAAGGTGAGTGTATGAGTTTGTGTGTGTGTGAGAGAGAAAGAGAGAGTGCAAGAGAGAGAGTGTATGAGTGTGTGAGAGAGAGAGAGAACAGGAGAATGCATGAGAGTAAGAGAGAGAAAAAGAGAATGTATGAATGTGTGTGAGAGAGAAAGCATTTGTGTGTGTGAGAGAAAAAGAAAGTGTATGAGTGTGTGTGTGAGTGAGAGAGAGAAAGGGTGTATGAGTGTGTGTGTGAGTGAGAGAGAGAGGAAGAGAGAGTGCTTGAGTGTGTGAGAGAGAGAAAAGAGGGAGAGTGTATGAGTGTGTGTGAGAGAAAGAGAAAGGGAGAGTTTGAGTGTGTATGAGATAGAGAAAGAAAGAGAGTGTATGAATGTGAGAGAGAGAAAGAAAGGGAGAATGTTTGAGTGTGTGCGTGAGAGAGAGATAGAATGTGCATGTGTGTGTAAAAGAGACAATAAATTTGTGTAAAAAGTGAGAGAGAGAGTTTGTGTGTGTGTGAGATTCAGAGATCAAGTGCGTGTGTGTGTGTGTGTATGTGAGTGTGAGCGTGTGAGTGTGAGTGTGTGAGTGTGTATGTGTGTGAGTGTGTGTATGTGTGTGTGTGTGTGTATTTGTGTGAGTGTGTGTGTGAGAGAGAAGGAGGGAGCGAGAGGGAAAGAACGTGTGTGTGTGTGTGTGTGTGTGTGTGTGTGTATGTGTGTGTGTGACAGAGAGAAGGAGGGAGGGGAAAGAGCATGTGTGTGTGAGGGGGGCAAATAAAACAGAGAGAGAGAGAAAGGGATACAGTGAAAATTGGAGAGAGAGAAGGAAAGGATGAATAGAAGAGAGCAAGTGGGAGTAGGTTTTTGTATGGGTGTGGATAAAGAGCCTGCAGATGGTGGAATCTGCAGTAAAAATACAAACTGCTGGAGGAACTCAGTGGTTCAGGCAGAATCTGTGGTGGGAAACAGATCTCTGATATTTCAGGTCAAGACCCCTCATCCCAACTGAGAGATAGTGAAGGGTTACCAGTATAAAGAGGCAAGCAAGAGCATGAAGGTGATGGGTGGATCCAGGTGAGGAGAATTGATGAGCAGATAGAGAAATATATTTGTGGAATTAGTGGCAGAGCTGGGAGCTGATGGGTGAAGGCAATAAAGGGCTACAATTTCACCATGGATAGCCCCAAGCCCAGCTGCAAAAGGAAAATGGTTGGGAATGGGACTAGCAACCCCGTCCCACGAAAACGCAGAGCTACAGACACACCACACCACCTAGACCCCATCCCTGGGTGAGGAAGGATTTTTGGGCCAAGAACAGAGGCCTCTGGTGAACTGGTGTCTGTGGCCTATGCCCCAGTAGGGATGATGGGTTTAAAAATACCGTATTAAAAAAAAGAACTGCAAATGATGGAATCTGCTAGGAGAGGAAGGTGGAGCGTGGAGCCAAAAAAAAGGATGTGGGGAGGGCAGATGAGAACAGTAGGAGGAGGAGAGTGTGGGTGATAGAAAGAATGGGTGGAGGAGGGGAAAGAAATAGGGTGATTGCAAGCTGGGGTGGGTGTAGCAGGAACCAGATGGATTAGGAGGAGAGAGATAGGGCCAGAGGGGGAGCAGGTTACCTGGTTGGAAAATTAAATGTTCATACCATCAGGCTGTAGTCTGTTCTGGCAGAATATGAGGTTCTGTTCCTTTAGTGAGTTTAGCCTCACCATGGCAGTGGAGGAGGTCAATAATAGATAGGTTGCAGTGGTGATGGAGCTGAGGAGGGCCTCTAAAATGGGTGGCAACCGATAACTCCAGAAGTCCCTGGTGGATAGAGTACAGATGCTTGGAAAAGAGGTCTCCTAGTCTGTGTGTGGTTTCAGCGATGTAGAGGAGGCCAAATCAAGAGTACCAGATGCAGTAGAGAAGGCTGGAGGAGGTACATGTGACAACCTCACCTAGAAGAGCTGCTTAGTTCCCTGGATGGTAGTGAGGAAGGAGGTGACAGATGTTACACCACAAGATATAGGAGCAGAATTAGGCCATATGGCCCATCGAGTCTGCTCCGCCATTTCATCATGGCTGATCCATTTCCCTCTCAGCTCCAGTTTCATGTCTTCTCCCTGTATCCCTTCATGCCCTGACTAATTAAGCACCTATCAACCTCCTTGTTAAATATACCCAATGACTTGGCCTCCGCAGCTGCCTGTGGCGACGAATTCCACAGATTCACCACTTCCTGGCTAAAGAAATTCCTCCTCACCTCCTTTCTAAGAGGATGCCCCTCTATCCTGAGGCTGTGTCCTTTGGTCCTACACTCTCCCACCATAGGATACGTTCTCTTCACGTCCACCCTATCCAGAACTTTCAACATTTGATTGGTTTCAATGAGGTCACCCCTTATTCTTCTGAATTCCAGTGAGTACAGGCCCAAAGGCGTCAAACATTCCTCAAGTGACAAACTTTTTAATCCCAGAATCATTTTCATGAATCTCCTTTGAATCCTCTCCAATGTCAGCATATCCTTGCTTAGATAAGGGGCCCAAAACTGCTCACAGTGCTCCAAAGGAGACATCACCAATGACTTACAAATCCTTAACATTACATCTTTGTTTTTATATTTTAATCCTCTTGAAATGAATGCTAACATCGCATTTGCTTGCCTCACCACCAACTCAACCTACAAATTAATCTTTAAGGAATTCTGCAGAAGGACTTACAAGTTTTTGAATTTTCTCTCCATTTAGGAAATACCCTATGATTTTATTTCTTCTAACCTTGGCAAGCTTCTACAGATGTGCGGTGGAGAATGTGCCAGATGGCTGCATTACAGCCCGGTATGGGAACACAAATGCCTTAGAGCAGAAACTCCTACAAAAGGTAATGGATTTGGCCCAGTACATCACGTGTAAAACCCTCCCAACCACTGAGCACATCTACATGAAATTTGCATAGAAAAGCAGCATCCGTCAGCAAAGGTCCTCACCACCCAGGCCGTGCTCATTTCTTGCAGCTGCCATCAGATTGAAGGTACAAGAGCCTCAGGACTTGTACCACCAGGTCCAAGAACAGTTGCTACCCCTCAACCATCAGACTTTTGAACAAAAGGAGATAACTATACTCATTTTATTTTTGGCATTCCCACAACTTTAGTCTCACTTTAAGGACTCTTTATTCTGTTATTTCATGCTCACGTTATTTATAGCTATTTATTTATATTTGCATTTGCAAAGTTTGTTGTCCATTAATCCTGGTTACAGTTACTGTTCAGTTACAGTTTGTCCACAGAAAGAGAACCTCAGGGTTGAATGTACTCTGATAATAAATTTTAATTTGAACTTCTACCAGAGTGCATGACCATACACTACCCAACACTGTATTCCATCTGCCACTTCCTTGCCTATTCTCCTCATCTGTCCAAGCCCTTCTGTAGCTTCTCTGCTTCAAAACTACCTGTGGCAAATATGGCCACAAAGCAATCAATTTCTTCCACCAAATCATTGACATACAATGTAAAAAGAATCAGTCCCAACACAGACCCTGTGGATTACCATTAGTCACTGGCAGCCAACCAGAAGAGGCTCTCTTTATTCCCACTCTTTGCCCCCTGCACCTCCTAGAGATGCTGGGGAGAGGATGGGGGGGGGGGTTGGTGGGGAGGGATAAACAAACCAGGAGTTATAGAGAGAGTGCACCCTCTGGGAAGTAGAAAGGAAGTGAGGAGGGGAAGTAAGTGGCAAAAATGTCAAAGAATAAAGTGTCTCTGGAGATCATAAGACATATGAGCAGAATTAGGCCATTCGGCCCTTCTGTTCCACCCTTCCATCATAGCTGATCTATTTTTCCTGTCGACCCCATACTCCTAATTTGTCCCCATAACCTCCGATGACCTTACTCAGCAACAACATTATGCTGTTCAGATGCCGGAAATCCAAAGCAGCACACATTAAATGCTGGAGGAGCTCAACAGGTCAGGCGGCATCTGCGGAGGAGAATAACAGTTGACGTTTTGGGCTGAGACCCTTCGTTAGTACTGGAAAGAAAGGGGGCAGGTGCCAGATTAATGGGAGTGGGGTTGGTGGAGGAATACCAACTGACAGGTGAGAGGTGAGACCAGGTGAGGGGGAAGTTGGGTGGGAGGGGGGAGGGCAGATGAAGTGAGAAGATGGTAAGCGATAGGTGGAGAGGTAATGAGCTGAAGAGGAGGTAATCTAACAGAAGACAGACCAAACATCATACTGGGGATGAAATGTGATCGAGGTGAATTTGACCATGAATGATTGCTGGTGCCAGAAGGGGTGGTTTGAGTATGACGGAAACTGCCGATTTCCTGCAACTTTCTCCAGAGTTTACAGAGAATGGTGCAAAAAAAAGCATCCAGGGAGCAGCAGTTCTGTGGGTGAAAATGCTTTGTTAATGAGAGAGGTCAGAGGAGAATGGGCAGGCTGGAAGGTGACAGTAACTCAAATAACCACACGGTACAGCAGTGGAGTGTAGAAAAGTATCTCTGAACGCACAACATGTTGAACCTTGAAGTGGTTGGGCTCCAGCAGCGGAAGGTCACAAACATACACCCAGTGGTACAAGAGATACCCAATAAAGTGGCCATTGAGTGTACGATATGTACTGTACTTCGATAATAAACTTCCTTTGACCTTGTCTGTCCACTTCCCTCCATAGATGATGTTTGACCTGCTGAGCTCCTCCAACATTCTGTGTCTCACTCTAGCGTTTGTGGTCTCCTCTTCAACATTTGGGAGGTGCCTGATTAAAAAGTGACCCTTACAGTGCAGAATTCAAAGTCACATGTAGTAAAGGAAGAGCGTGATTAATGATGAACCCCAGGACAACGTCAACCATAGCTCAGTTTAGCAACTGAGAGTTCAAATCACGCTTGTTATACCCTTCATACCAGTCCTGGGTGACTACCCATGTGTCGGGTAGTGCACAAAGTGATATACTAATAATTCAAAATACATTAATTATTCAAAGATTCAAAGTACATTTACTATCAAAGAATGTATAAGCTATACAACCTTGAGATTTATTTGCTCACAGGTTGCCACAAAGCAAGAAACTGAAAAAAAACCCAACTGAAGAAAAAAATAAAAATTAAAGAACAACGCTTGATGCGTAAGAGAAAGGGAAAAAAAATAAAAATCATGCAAACAATTGAACTGAACAACATTCCAAACCAAGTTGGGTCCTCAGATCCGACCCGAGAACAGCCGGAAGTAGGCCCTAAGCCTCACTTACAAGTTCATCACATTAGCGGGAATGAAGCATAGCAGCCGGGGCAGTCTTTATAGCCTTAGTGCCATGGAGATAGGAGTGACCATCGCGGAGAGCGAGTGAAATTGGCTCTTGTCTCAGATCCTGACACCCTTTCTTTTCAGTTTGTCTTGGCCGGTGTTTGTATTGATCAAACAATGGAACAGTGAAAGGCGCCAGTGTAGTAAAGAGGGGAGTAAACATTGCAGTGAGTGAGTGAAATTGGCTCTCGCCTTCAATCTGGGTCAGCTTTTAAATGATCTAAATAGCATATTATACCTTGCACTAGGCTGCTATGGAGGTCTCAGGGCCTAGACCGTGCTCCGGGCCCAGATTTCACTGCCCAGTCCAAAGCCACTCTTCGGCTCTTCATATCAGCTCGGCACCCAGGCCAGTTGTACGGACATCGAATCTCCTCTCCTCTTCCTCTCCGAATGGCTCTCCCCAGCTGCATCAATTCTGCAACACACCATTCTAACTCATTCCCCGAACTTACCTCACCTTCGCTTTCCCCCTCACTGTTTGTGGTGAGAACTTAACACAATTTACCTCAGAAAAGGTGTTTTTAGTGATATTTTTAGTTGAAGTGCTTGCCTTTTTAACTACCAGTGAGATGTTGCATGTGTTTGGTCATGTCATCTTAGCCAGAAGTCCCATATGCCTATGAAGGCTTCTAGTCATCCAGGCCATTGGCAGTAGTAAATCAAGGCAACTGGCCTTGCTGTGTTGTGTAGAAGACATTTCACCACTCACCCAAGAGAGTTCCTCAGTTCTAATCGACGGTGGATAGTTTTCCAGTTTATAAACTGTGAGTTGTTTAAAGGTACAGCAATCACATGAAGGTCATTCAGAGTCATAGAGGTAATGAGAAGGTCATTAGTCTTACCTTTGCATGAATGGAGGTGTGAAATGTTATGGAGAACCTGGGATGGAGGTGTTCAGTCTGCATTCAGTAAGTAGCTGATAGGTGGTGTTGTACCCCACCCCCTCTGTTCAGGGATGGGTTATCCAGTTCGAGAATAATGGCTTCTTTAACCCTTTTTCAAATCACCTGTCCTCCCTGTGCACATTGTTATCTCCAACACTACAGCTGAAGACAAGGAGTGCAGGTATTTGAGAGAAGCCTTGAGAGTTTGCAGCTACCCCGACTGTGTCTTCATCAAGACAACAACAAAAACCAGCAGGGAAATCAGCCCAACAGGCAGAGGTAAGGAGCAAAGCAAATGGGAAAATATAGTCATCCCATATGTAGCTGGAATTTCAGAGAAACTCGGAAGAATTTTAAACAAACACCAAATCCCATGATTTTCAAACCTACAAACACACTCAGACAGAAACTCGTCCAGTCCAAGAATCCAACATCCAAACATAAACAGAGCAATATTGTATATGCTATCCAGTGCAATGAGAACCGCACAGATCTGTATATTGGCGAGACAAAACAACCACTTCACAAATAGATGGCCCAACATAGGAGAGCTAACTCCTCGGGTCAAGAGTCAGCTGTATATCTACACCTAAAGGACAAAGGACACTCTGTTGACGATAACAATGTGCACATTTTGGACAGGGAGGACAGGTGGTTTGAAAGAGGAATTAGAGAAGCCATCTTTGTCGAACTGGAAAACCCATCCCTGAACAGAGGGGGTGGGGTTTGACACCATCTATCAGCTACTTCTGATGCAGTCCTAACATCTCTGCCCCAGCATCTCCACAACAGTTTACACCTCCATTCATGCAAAGATAAGACTAATGACCCTTTCAACACCCCTACAACTCTTAATGACCCTCATGTGATTGCTGTACTTTAAACAACTCACAGAGTTTATAAACTGGAAAACTATCCGCCATGGATCAGAACTGAAAAAGCCTCTTGGATGACTGGCGAAACGTCTTCTAGACAACACAGCAAGTTCAGTTGCCTTGATTTACTCTCACTAGCTCTTCTTTCAGTTAGTCCTGATGAAGGGTCTCGGCCCGAAACGGCGACTGTACCTCTTCCTAGAGATGCTGCCTGGCCTGCTGTGTTCACCAGCAACTTTTATGTGTGTTGCCTTGATTTACAACTGCTTGATACAGAAGTGCCATCTGAAAGAGTGCTGTATCCTCAGATATTGTCAACTATTGCTGCATGTGGGCATAATCTGCCTCTGGGCTAGAATATAAAAGCAAGCAAGCATGTAATGCAAGGCACCGGCCAGACTATGTTTGGAGTATCGTGAGTAGTTTTGGGCCCCATGTCTGCGAAACGATGTGTTGGCATTAAAGAGAGTCCAAAGAAGTTTTGTGAGAATGATCCCGAGAATGAAAAGAGTTAACGGATTGGTAGCCTTTGATGGCTCAGGGCTTGTACTCTCTGGAGGAGAATGAAGGGAGAATCTCACAGCAATCTTTCAATGCCTGGATAGAGTGGATGTGAAGAAGATGTTTCCTACAGTGGGGGAGTCTAGGATCACAGCACACAGTCTCAGAACACAAGGACTTCCCTTTAGAACAACGATGAGGAGGAATTTCTTTTGCCAGAGCGTGGTGAATCTGTGGAATTCATTGCCACAGGTGGCCATGGAGGCCGAAGTCATAGGGTATATATAAAGTGGATGTTGATAGGTTATTTATTAGTAATGGTGTCAAAGGTTACAGGGAGAAGGCAGCAGGAGAATGGGATTGAGAGAGTTAACAGAATATGATAGAAAGGCAAAGCAAACTTGATGGGCTGAATGGCCTTATTTTGCTCGTAAGCCTTATGGATGTATTACGAAAGGTTCTGGGAGCTCATTACAGAAGCAGGATTCACAAACTGGAGTAGCGCGCGGGAAGTAACGGGACCGACCGTGCAGGCCCAGCCACCAAGGCCTAGAAAGAACCTTGCTCAGTCCAACTAACCACATCAGAGGAGGCTGCACGTCCCACAGGTATCATCCAAGATGGTCTGGTCTGTGATACGGCCCTGGAATCCTTCCTTTCAATCTGTTATCATTTACAGTAATGTGCTTGACACCTCACTCTCAGCTGCCACACAGTCACTTCACACCTTCTGGGAACACTTTATGCCTTAGGCATTGAGGAGGATCAGATGTGGGTTACAGGCTAAAGGCTGATTTATACTTGTGCGTACTAGTTTACGCCGCAGCCTACGCAAGTGGGCTACGCCATTGTGAGCAGTTATACTTGTGCATTGGTGTGTCTGCGTCACTCTGCAATTCACCGCCAAAACACTAGTTGGCAGTGGGGTTTCTATGCCACTGTGTTGAGCTCTTCACGAAGAAACTCAAACTTCAAACAATGGTGACTGAAACTGAAGGAAGGTGAATTTTCTGTACTTGTCCAGCTACTGAGAGACATGGCCGAGGAAATGCGTCTCAAATATTTTTGGATGTCGGCGGGTAGATTTGATGATTTGGTTCATCGTCTCCAACCATTTACTTTGCATCAGTGTACACACAGTATACTCAGAGACTGGCAATCACCATTCCAGTTTTAGCTTCAGGTGGAAGTCAACAGGCTGTAGCAGCTAGCTACAAACTGGCGTCAAGCACAGGGTCCTCCATAATTTTGGAGGTCTGTAAAGCTTTATGGAAAGCATTGCAGCCAGAGTTCCTTCCCTGCCCTTCAGTCGACCAATGGGAAGCTATTGCAGCGTAGGAGGAAATGCGATGCTACCAAGTGGACCAATCACAGTTGTCGAGGTCTGCATCACCGCGACGTGTAGTTACATTTTGGGAGAGGTGCGCGTCAGGCTACAGCGTAGGGTTCGGTGTAGAGTACAGTGTAGGTACACTGCACCTATGGCTTACTTCTGACGCACAAGTATAAATCAGCCTTTACTGTATTCTTGGAGACTCAAGGGACCTGCAGATACTGGGATCTTGAGCTATTGGAGGCACTCAGCGAATCAGGCAGCATCTGTGGAGGGAAATGAACTGTTAGCTGTTTAAGGTGAGACCCTTCATCTTGACCTGAAGTTTAAAGATTCAGGATTCAAGAATAAACTTTATTTATCATGTGTACATTGAAACATACAGTGAAATTCTTCGTTTGCGTTAACAACCAACGCACCTAAGGGTGAGATGGGGCAGCCTGTATGTGTCGCCAAACATTCTGGCAGCAACTATCTCAAGAAGGTGGCATCTATCACTGAAGACACTCACCATCTGGGTCCTACCTTTGGGGAGGAGGTTCAAAGTTCAAAGTAAATTTATTATCAAAGTACATAAGGTCATCATCATCAACATCAGCGATCTCTCGCAGTCGAGTATGATTCTTCTCCTGGTGGGTGATCTGGTCACTTGTGGGTCTTGAAATGACTGAAGAGGCCGATCCGTGACCCACAAGTCCTATTGGTTGGCAAGTGTAGGTCATTGAGGTGGTGGTGGGTGTAGCTGGTTGGGCCTTTCCCAGTCTCTCCTTATGATGAAGCTGCTTAGTCTCAGCGGCACGGTGGAGGTATTCTTCAAGCTGCGCATTCCCCTCATAGACAGTCCTTCTCCAGCTTTCTCTATCCTGTGCTAATTTCTCCCATCCAATCAGGCTGATGTGGCACTTCCTCAGGTAGGTATTGATATTGTCCCTGAACTGCATTTTCTGCCCTCCAGAAGTGCGCTTTGCATCCTTGAGTTGGCCAAACAGGAGTTGTTTAGGGAGGTGGGAGTCAGGCCAACCCATTGCAATTGGAATCACGATTGAGGCTATGGAGTTAATGTTAGCTTCCTCCAGAATGCTGGAGTTAGTGTACCTGTTCTTTCGGCTAACTCTCAGAATCTTTCAGAGGCACATTTGATAGTAGCTTTCTAGGGATTTTACGTGCCTGGTGTATGTTGCCCATGACTCCACTCCATATAGCAAGGAGAGGGGACTATAGCTTTATAGACCAGAAGCTTAGTGTTTGTCTTGATATCCCGATCTTCAAAAACCCTCTTTCTCCGCCTGGCAGAAGCTCCACTCGTGCAGCCTATTCTGCGATTTGTTCCAAGGTCAGTGTTGGCTCTTGAAGAAAGAAGGCTGCCAAAATATGAGAAGTAATCAGTGTTCTCCAGAGGGATGTTGTCAATTTGGATGGCTGGAAGTTTAGGAGCTTGATCAAGAGTAGATTGGTGCGGGACTTGGTTATTTTTTTGATGTTTAAATCAAGTCCCAGGAGCTTGTATGCTCTGGCAAAAGCATCAGTTATGCACCGCAGATCTTCCTCAGAGTGAGCTACGATTGTGCTGTTGTCTGCATATTGGAGCTCCATGATGGAAGTAGTTGACACCTTGCTCTTTGCCTTGAACCTGTTAAGGTTAAAGAACCCCTGATCTGTCCTGTAGAGAATCTGGGCTCCTTGTGGGAGGTTATGGCCTGTGAGGTAAAGAATGGTTGCAACGAAAACAGCAAACAGAGTTGGGACAATGATGCACTCTGTTTGACCCTGGCCTTAACCTTAAAAGGTGCTTATTCAGAGCCATGTCTGCTGATGACTGTCGCACTCATATCATGTGTAAGAGCTGCAGGATCTTGAGGTATTTCTCCAGGCACCCAGTTTTGGACAGTACCTGCTAAAGGACAGGATGATTTACAGAGTCAAATGCTTTTGCAAGGTTTATGAAGGCCATATAAAGTGGGAGATATTGTTCCCGGCTTTCTCCTGCAATTGACATGCTGTAAAAATCATGTCAGGTGTTCCTCTGGCTGGACGGAAGCCACACTGAGATTCAAGCAGGAAATCTTCTGCCAGGGGTGAAAGTCTGACACATAAATTCAGGAGAGTACCTTTCTTGTTGTAGGGAGGAGAGAGATGCCTCTACAATTTCCGCAGTCAAGTTTGTCACCCTTTTTGAAGAGTGTAACAGTCAGGGCATCCCTGAGTTCAGCTGGAATCTTCTCCTGGTCCCAGATCTTGACAAGCAGGTCATGGATATGATTTAAAAGTTCTGTGCCTTGAGGATTTCTTCCATCAGGCCCAATGGCCTTGTTGTTCCTCAATATCTTACAATACAGTATATGTCACCATTTTCCAACAGGTATTCACAGTAGAGCAAATAAATAAATTGAATTAATGAAAAATTACAGACTAAGAAAGAATGACAAATAACCAATGTACAAAGGAAGACAAACTGTGCTAATACAAAAAAGCAAATAATGATAATTCTGATCCAGTTTTAGAGTTGGAGTCCTACAAATTATATAATGGCAGATCTATTATTACAGATTGGTCAATCCATAATAACCATCCAGATATAATATACAGGATAAACAAGTAAGATCAACTTGCTTAATTATTCCAATTATAATTATAATCATTCCAAACATAAAATCTACAGAAATCAATAAGTGAAAAACACCAGTAGTATGCCGAATGAAAAGAGGAAATTGAAAGACTTTGGAACATGAACAGGGTAAACATTGTCCCAATAGTAATATCTACAATTGTTACCATCCAAATTCACTACACAATATATATATAAAAAAAGAGTCTTAGAGTCCGTGAAAGTGGTCCATAGGTTGTGGAGTCAGTTCAGTGTTGAGGTGAGTGAAGTTATCCACACTGATTCAGGAGCCTGATGGTTGAAAGAGCTTGAAGTTCCCACTCAATAATTCAGGAACAGTTTGTCCCCCTCAGACTTCTATTGGATTTTAGTAGGCGAAACATAACCCTGATCCTACCTGGGCAACAGCACGTTACGGACCACATCTTGCACTACTGTCACATCTTGCACTACTGTGGACTTGTGTCTGGCTGTGGCTTTTTTTGCACTGATGACTGGTTTTTGCACCATCAGTTCTCTCTCTTCATTTGTATAATTTATACAGTGGATTTAATTTGCATTTTTTGTCACTGATCAACTGAAAAAGACTCCTTTGTGTCAAAGTGAAAGCAGATCTCTACAAGGTGATTTAAATTAATTGCAAATAGAAAACACAAAATAATTGATTGCATAACTATTCACCCCCTTTCATATGACGCACCAAACCATCACTGGTGCAGCCAATTAGTTTTAGAAGTCACGTAGTCAGTTAAATGGAGATCTGTTTTTATATAACTGTGTGCAGTCAAGGTGTTTCAATTGATTGTAGTAAAAATATACCTATATCTGGAAACAACAGGAATTCTGCAGATGCTGGAAATTCAAGCTGTGAGTCGACTGGGGTGATATACTGCGTCCGGTGCTCCCGATGTGGCCTTTTATATATTGGTGAGACCCGACGCAGACTGGGAGACCGCTTTGCTGAACATCTACGCTCTGTCCGCCAGAGAAAGCAGGATCTCCCAGTGGCCACACATTTTAATTCCACATCCCATTCCCATTCTGACATGTCTATCCACGGCCTCCTCTACTGTAAAGATGAAGCCACACTCAGGTTGGAGGAACAACACCTTATATTCCGTATGGGTAGCCTCCAACCTGATGGCATGAACATTGACTTCTCTAACTTCCGCTAGGCCCCACCTCCCCCTCGTACCCCATCTGTTACTCTTTTTTATGCACACATTCTTTCTCTCACTCTCCTTTTTCTCCCTCTGTCCCTCTGAATATACCTCTTGCCCATCCTCTGGGTCACCCCCCCCGCCTTTCTTCCCGGACCTCCTGTCCCATGATCCTCTCGTATCCCCTTCTGCCTATCACCTGTCCAGCTCTCGGCTCCATCCCTCCCCCTCCTGTCTTCTCCTATCATTTTGCATCTCCCCCTCCCCCTCCAGCTTTCAAATCCCTTACTCACTCTTCCTTCAGTTAGTCCTGACGAAGGGTCTCGGCCTGAAACGTCGACTGCGCCTCTTCCTATAGATGCTGCCTGGCCTGCTGCGTTCACCAGCAACTTTGATGTATGTTACCTATATCTGGAAAGGGTTGAGATTGCAAAGGGAGATGGAAAAGATAAGTCAATCATCAAGAAATGGAAAGAATATGGCACAGCTGTGAATCTCCCTAGAGCAGGCTGTCCTCAAAAACTGAGTGACTGTGCAAGAAGGGGACTAGTGTGGGAGGCCACTGAGAGACCTATGACAACCCTGCAGGAGTTAAAAGCTTCAGTGGCTGAGATGGGAGAGACTGCGTGTATGATAACTGCTGCCCCTGGTACTTCAAAAGTCACAGCTTTATGGGAGAGTGGAAAAGAGAAAGCCACTGTCGAAAGAAAACTCATATGAAATCTTGGCTAGAGTTTGTCAGAAGGCATGTGGAAGACTCTGAAATCAGCTGGGAAAAGGTTTTATAGTCTTGATGAAACCAAAATTACAAATTTGTGGCTGGACTTGAAAAAGGTTGTTCACTCACGATCTCCATGCAATCCGATGGAGCTTGAGCAGTTTTGTGAAGAAGAATGGGGAAAAATTGTAGTGTCCAGATGTGCAAAGCTGATAGAGACCAATCCACACAGACTCAAGTCTGTAATTGCTATTAAAGGTGCACCTACTAAATACTGATTTGAAGGGGGTGAGTAATTATGCAGTCAAATATTTTGTGTTTAATAATTATAATAAATTTAGACCAATTTGTAGAAATTTGTTTTCCCTTTCACGTGAAGAAGTCTTTTCTGTTGATCAGTGTCAAAAAAGCCAAATTAAATCCACTGTGATTCCATGTTGTTTAGCAAGAAAACATGAAAACTTCTGGGGCGGGGGTGAACACTTTTTATAGGCACTGTTTATAACATATGTTCTGTATGTTGTCTGCAGTTATGTGTCCATGTTGCTGCTCCAAACAGATTTCTCACTGTGCTGTGCGTAGGACAGTAAACTCAATTGGTCTGGATTTGATTCTGATATTTACTGAGTGTTTAATATTGTCCTTAAAGATTGGATTTAAAGATTAGCCTTATTTGTCATCTGTACATCACAACACCTGGGTGGTGGGGTGGAGATACGTTTCTACCAAAGGAGGTATAAGTTGCTCCTTCCCTCCGCTAACCTGCAGGTCACGCTTGGGCAAGGTGTAGCACCTGTTTAGTCCCCTGATCTGGGTCACGTGAAGCCAAAGGAGCAGGCAGTGGATGGTCATTTGAGCATGTCACAACTCCTGGTTACGTGATGGCCGACACCAAGCAGACAATCTCTGAAGAGTATTGATAATGGCTGGGATCACCCATCTTGTAAAGACACTGCCCAGAAGAAGGCAATGGTAAACCAGTTCTGTAGAAAATTTGCCAAGAATAACCATGGTCATGGAGAGACCATGATCGCGTACGTCATATGACACAGCACATAACAAACAAATGAACGAACATCGAAACATACAGTGAAAGGTATCATTTGCCCGAGGACCAACACAGTCCAAGGATGCGCTGTCACCAAATGTCACCATGCTGCCGGTGCCAACAAAGCATGCCCACCCCTCAATTACCCCATCCTGTAAACCTTCAGAATGTGGAAGGAAACTGGAGCATCGGGAGAAAACCCATGCGTTCCCCGGGAGAACGTACAAATTCCTTACAGATGGTGGGAGGAATTGAACCCTGGTCTACCAGCTGGCACTGTAAAGTGTTACACTAACCATGATACTTCCATGCCAGGAGTACAGGAATGGTCTATTGAGTACTTTACGACATTTATCATCTATCTATGTTATAGGAATCTCTGATTTTGGCCTGTTTTGCAAATTTTGTATTCTTTGACTATCTTGCATAACTTATGTTCTGTGTGTTGTCTGAACGTGCCTGTGATGCAGCTGCAGGCAAGTTTTCCAATATTTCCATTGTACCTATACCTCACCGTGTTGTGTAAATGACAGTGAATTCCACTCAACTTGAGACATTAATTTAGTTATTTAGAGACGCAGTGCAGAGCTGGGCCTCCCAGCCCAGTGAGCCACTCTGCCCAGCAACCCAGCTATTTAACTCCGGCCTAATCACAGGATGATTTACAATCACTAATTGACATACTAACCAATACGTCTTTGAGCTGTGCAAGGAAACCGGAGCACCCAGAGGAAACCCACACAGTCATGGAGAAGATGTACAAACTCCTTACGGAAAGCCGGTATTGAACTCTGAACCCTGATTGCCCTGAGCTGTGATAGCATTGTGCTAGCTGCCACCGATATCTCTTGGATTCTTCATCGCTGCCGTGTCCGAATCCCGGAACACCCTCACCGGCACCATTGGTCACCTCTGCCAGGAGGACTCAGTGGTTCCAAAGGCAGTTCACCACTATCTTGTCAAGAGGGGGCGAACATTTAAAGAAAGTATTAAATGTGAAAAGATTAGTTTTATTTGTCACATGTATGTTGATACATATAGTTAAATGCCAAGGATGTGCTGGGGGCAGTCCACAAGTGTCACCATGCTTCCGACACCACCATTGCTTGCCTGACTGTATGTCTTTGGAATGTGGAGCACCCGGAGGAAACCCTTGAGGAGAGAACGTACAAACTCCTTAGAGACAATGACGGGAATAGAGCCCCGATCTTCTATCTGGTTTTGTGCTAACCGCTGGGCTACCGTGCCACCCGTAATGAGCTGACAAACTTCTCAAAGGAAAGCGGTCATAAGCAGATAGAAAAAGTGAGTCAGTCTGCATGATTGTATGCAAGTAATGAGCTACTATGAGCAAAGCTGTTTTCCAGCCAGAGTAACTTATTGTTTTTCTTTTATCATTCGACAATGGAATATTAAGAACTGTGTTTACAATGTAACATGGGAACTGCGCAAATGTTGATGTATTTGTCACAAGAACCGTCATGCCAGCAGCTTGGTAAACAAGTCTTTAGTCATCAAGTGCTTAGAATGCCTGAAAGGCTTCAGTGTGATTGTAGGTATACGTGAATGAATTCCCCTTAAGGGGATCTGTATTATTGTAGATACACGTGAATGAATTCCCCTTAAAGGGATCAGTGTTGTCACTTGTCTGCACTAAATTCCATCTACCATTTTTTTCAGCTGATGCCAGTCTCTCTGTCCACTGCACCCCCAATCTTGGTGCCATCCACAAATTTGCTGATCCAGTGAACCACATTGTCATCCGGATCATTGATTATAGATGACAAGAAAACAACAAAGGACCCAGCACCGATCTCTGTGGCACTCCAAGCCTCCAGTCAGAGAGGCAGCCCTCTACTACAGCTCTCTGGCTTCTCCCGCAAAGCCAATGTCTAATACAATTCACTATCTCTTTCTGAATGCTGAGTGACTGAACCTTCTTGACCATCCTGCCATGCGGGACCTTGTCAAATGCCTTAATTAAAGTCAATGTAGACAACATCTACATCTGATGCAACCTGCACCTTGGTCATCGCTCAGGCCGAAGTACGCAGGTGTTTCCAAAGAGTGGTCAGTCGCAAGGTTATGGGACCAGACAATGTCCCAGGGCGGGTACTCAGGATGTGCACGGCTCAACTGGCTGGTGTGTTTACAGATAGTTTTAATCTCTCCCTCTCCCAGTGTAGAGGGCCCTCCTACTTCAAAACATCCACCGTTGTTCCAGTACCTAAAAAGATCAAGATAAAATGTCTGAATGACTGGCATCCTGTCGCACTCACCTCAATAATAAGCAAACGCTTTGAGAGGCTGGTCAACGACGACATCTGCAGCACACTGCTACCCACACTGGACTCCCTACAATTCACCCACCGACACAATCGATCAACAGATAATGCAACAGCCATAGCTCTACACACTGTCCTTACACATCTGGAGAAGAAGGATGCTTATGTGAGAATGCTGTTCTTGGACTACAGTTCAGCATTCAACACCATAATTCCATCCAGGCTCGACAAGAAGCTCAGAGACCTCAACCTTCACCCTGCCTTGTGTAGCTGGATCCTGGACTTCCTGTCAGATCATCGGCAGGTGGTAAGAGTGGGCTCTCTCACCTCTGCTCCCTGACCCTCAATACAGGAGCCCCTCAGGGCTGTGTCCTAAGCCCTCTCCTTTACTCTCTGTATACCCATGACTGGGTCGTTACCCACAGCTCCAATCTGCTAATTAAACTTGCTGACGACACTACACTGATTGGCCTAATCTCAAATAATAAGAGGCAGTCTACAGAGAAGAAGTCATCACCCTGACACAGTGGTGGCAAGATAACAACCACAATGTCGCAAAAAACAGGAGCTGGTTGTGGACTACAGGAGGAATGGAGTCAGGCTGACCCCTATTGACATCAATGGATCTGGGGTGAGAGGGGGAACAGCTTTAAGTTCCTCAGCATAAACATCACTGAGGATTTCACGTGGTTTGTACATACCGGCTGTGTAGTGAAAAATGCACAACAGCGCCTCTTTAACCTCAGACAGTTGAGGAAGTTTGGTGTGGGCCCCCATATCCTAAGAACTTCCTATAGGGGCACAATTGAGAGCATCCTGACTGGCTGTATCACTGCCTGGTATGGGAACTGTACTTCCCTCAATTGCAGGACTCTGCAGAAAGTGGTGTGGACAGCCCAGCGCATCTGTAGGTGTGAACTTCCCACTATTCAGGACATTTACAAAGACAGGTGTGTAAAAAGGGCCCGAAGGATCATTGGGGACCTGAGTCACCCCAACCACAAATTATTCCAGCTGCTACCATCCGGGAAACGGTACCGCAGCATAAAAGCCAGGACCAACAGGCTCTGGGACAGCTTCTTCCACCAGGCCATCAGACTGATTAATTCATGCTGACGAATCTGTATTTCTATGTTATATTGACTATCCTGCTGTACATAATATTTATTATTAATTACTATAAATTGCACATTGCACATTTAGATGGAGATTTAGATGGAGACATAAAGATTTTTACTCCTCATCTATACTCCTAATCACATGTCCAATGAAGAAAATGTAACTTCACTGGACATTTGATTAGAGAAGAGAAGTTAGAATGCACAGTAATTTTGGGAAAGATTGAAGGGAAGAAAGCAAGAGGAAGGCAAAGACAAATGATGATGGAGACAGCAGCCAGAGAACTGGAAATGAATACCAATGAATTGATCCACTTGACCCGAAACAGGAGTGTGTGGGCCATGGCAGTCAAAGCTCAAACTGGGCATGGCACCTGATGATGATGATGATGATGATATGGAGGATGTAATTCAATTTCACTGCCTTGCCTTTTAAAATTAGAGGACGTAGGTGTAAGGTAAGAGGGAAAAGATTTGGATGGGACCTGAAGAAGAATTCTTTCAGTTAATCTGACCTCAGTGGTTAGGAATATGTTGAAGTTTATTATTATGGATGAGGTTTTGGGGTACGTGGAGGCACATGATAATATAGACCAAAGTCAGCATGGCTTCCTTAAGGGGAAATCTTGCCTGACAAATTATTTTGGAATTCTTTAAGGAAATAACAAGCAGAATAGATCTGGACTTCCAGCAAGAAGATCCCTGTGATCAATGGTGCCATCTTGCAGACAGCTTATAAAACTCTCCTTCTTCAAGATATGCTTCTTCTTCTTCTTCTGAACAGCTACTTATCAGTGTGAAGGCCACTGTTGCTTAGCTTGAATTGGAACATTAAACTGTAGGCTGGCCTTTGACAAAGCAACATGCGTGTCATGTTGGACATCCAATTGCAGGGCTGCCCAATAGTTGGCCAGCTATATTGCACGGGCGCCTGCAGCCAGGAAGACTGCGATCACGTTCAATTTAGCCGCGGGTCTAATAACTACCACAATTTTGAAGTAGTGGTGAGCATGCATTAAACAATATTTTGTGCTATTTATGACAACTGTAATGTGATATGAAAATATCTGTGATTTGGTGACAAAGTCATAGCTACAGCTATTACTACTGTGGTTTGTTGCTTACATTCATCATTGAAGGAAATGCTAAATTTCAGTTAAAGGTTAGTGAAAATAAAGATGTAAATTTGTTCCCATCCAAGTTTATAGACCCCTGGAATCCATCCATGGACCTCTGAGAGATCTTTGGGCCCCAAGGTAAGAACACCTGATGTATTGGGAGCTTGCACAGTTTATTTTATTTACAAAAACAACACAGTTACAGGCCAACAAACCCACACTGCCCAATTAACCTACGAAGCCAAGGAAATTGGAGCACCTGGAGGAAAGCCATGTGGTTACAGAGGAAACATGCAAACTCCTTACGGACAGCGGTGGAACTGAACCTGGGCTCCCTGCACTCTGATAGCATTATGCTAAATGTTATGCTGGCCACTCTCTCCTCTCCCACCTCCCATCGAGCAGAAGTTACAAAAGCCTAAAAGCACCTACCAGCAGGCCCAGGGGCAGCTTTTATCCCACTGTTCCAACACTCTTGTATGATAAGATGGAATCTTGGCCTCAGATCTACCTCCTTGCACTTGTCTGTTGGCCCGCACTGCACTTTCCCTATAACTGTAACACTTCATTCTGCATTCTGTTATAGTGCTGTGTAGAGTATATTGACTGGCTGCATCACAGCCTGGTATCGAAACACCAATGCCTTTGAATGGAAAATCCGACAAAAATTGGTGGATACGGCCCAGCCCATCACAGGTAAAGCCCTCCCCACCATTGAGCACATCTACATGAAAAACTTGCAGGAAAGCAGCATCCATCATCAGGGACCCCCACCACCCAGGACATGGTCTCTTCTCGCTGCTGCCATCAGGAAAAGAGTACGGGAGCCTCAGAACTCATACCACCAAGTTCAGGAACAGTTATTACCTCTCAGCCATCAGACTCTTGAACCAGATAGGGTAACTTCACTCAACTTCACTTGCCCCATTATTGAACTGTTCCCACAAACAATTGACTCACTTTTAAGGACTCTCTGTCTCATGTTCTCAATATTTTGCTTACTTATTTATTATTATTATTTTTCTTTTTGTATTTGCACTGTTTGTTGTCTTTTGTACAGTGGTTGAAAACCCAAGTTGGTGAGGTCTTTCATTGACTCTGCTATAGTTATTATTCAATGGATTTATTGAATATGCCCACAAGAGCATGGATCTCAGGGCTGGAAACGGTGATGTATATGTACTCACCAAGACTATGTAAAAGTCTCTAGGCGGTTGCTATACATGAATGCTCCGGATGACTCTTGACATGAGTTGGCAACAGCACATGACAAACGTCGAGCTCTATGATGACCTACCAATGCTCACCACTAAAATTGAGGCGAGAAGGCTGCAACTAGCGGGGCACTGTCTACGCATCTAATATAGATGAACTGAACACACTGATGAGGGAGGGGGAGAAGTGGAGAGTCCGTCATGGTGCCCGACACCGGCCCCCTAGGCCTGAGTCGACGTTGTAGTAGTAGTAGCAGTAGTAGTATTATTATATGTAATTTGATAATAAATTTACTTTGAACATTTCCTTGATGCACTGATGTGATGAAATTACCTGGAAGGATGGCATGAGAAACAAAGTTTTTCATTGCGTCTCCATACATGTGAGGATAACAAAGCAATTTACCAATTTAAAGAGAAAAGGTTAACTTTACTTGTCACACGTACGTTGAAACACAAGTGAAATATGTTGTTTGCATCAGCCCGCAAGTGTCGCCTTGGCTATGGCACCAACATAGCATGCCCACAACTCACTGACCCTAACCCGTATGTCTTTGGAATGTGGGAAGAAACCGGAGTGCCTGGAGCCACTGATGCTCCTTACAGACAGTGGTGCGAATGAACCCCAATCGCTGAATGCTGGCTCTGTGATAACATTACACTAACCGCTACAACGCCACACCCACGCTACGCTAACGTGCCGTCCAATCTACGCTACCAATTTTACCAATGTTTTTGGGAGGGTGGGAGGGTGGCTGACTGAATGAGACTTGGATTGAGGAGGGGCACAGGAAACAGAGTTTTGGATTCCTCAAGTTTATGGAGAGTTGGACAAGGGAGGATGCAGTCAAGTTTAAAAGCAACCGATAGGCCTGACTGACTTCACGACTGAGAAATGACAATGGGTCAGGTCAACATCACAGAGTAAATAAGTCCCAAAGAGTTTGAAAACTCTGTGGGACTGAACACAAGATTAAATGGCAGGCTTCAAGCCTGAGCTGGTAAGCAGCTGCTTAGGAATCCACGGAAGAATAATAGATGACAATGGGTGGCGATAAATAATAGAAATTAATTGGACCATGGAGAGCCTAGATTTATGTTCACAGTTAAAGTACAATCCTTTGTGATTTGCCATGTCTGGCTTAACTGAATCATTCCCAATTCCTGGTTCGGAGGAGAGGAAGTGTTTTCAGCATCTGCCATCTCTCCTATCGGTCCATTAATCTCTTTGATCCCCTACCGTAAGGCAGGAGATACCACAGGATTTGGACAAGGACTGATAGTTTGGAAAACAGCTTCTTCCCCCAGGCCGTAAGACTACTGAACTCCCTGCCACCACCCAGGTCTCATGACGTATAAAGCACTAGTAGTGTCATACTGTTTACTTTTTAAACTTGGTTGTAAATGCACTTTATTATTTGTTAATTTACTGGTAGTAATATTACTTTATGTGTTGTGTGTGTGTGTGTGAGTTATACGTACAGTGTGGTGCACCTTTCCTCTCAGAGTCCAACCCTATGCCTCCGTCATGAGAGCTGGAAACGGGTGAGGCCAGCTAACAGGGCTCTGGTGAAGCTGTACAGGTCAGTCCCTGGTACAGTGGAGGCAATGGATTACAGAAACATCGATGGACACCAACCATCCCATCGATTTCAGAGGCTGATGGAGACGGGAGGCCATTGATGGCCTATGCTCCACTGGGAACCAAGACCCAAGTAGGGAAGTTGTGCACCTTGGTCTGGAGGAACTTTATTTCCTTTGGCAGTATACATGTGAACGGTTGAATGACAATAAACTGAACTTTATTTTACGCATCCAAATATTCTTTCAGCATCTACCCTGCCAGTGTCTTTGAGAAACTTGCACCGTTCAATCAGTTCATTGCTCACTCCTCTAGGTTCCCAACAGCACCGATCATCTTGTTCAACAGGATCTCAAAAGACAGACAGGTTCAGGAACAGTTATTAGCCCTCAGCCAGAGGGGATAACTTCACTCAAATTCACTCGCCTCATCACTGAGCTCTCCTCACAACCTACGGACTCACTCTCAAAGACCCTTCTGCTCATGCTCCGGATAGTTATTGTTTATTTATTTATTTTTATGATTATAAATATTTTTTCTTTTGGTGTTTGCCCAGTTTATTGTCTTTTGGTTGTTTGTTCATCATGTTGCATGTAGTTTTTCATTAACTCTTTTGTGCTTCTTTGTACTTACTGTGAATGCCCACAAGAAAATGAATCCCAGGGTTCTGTATGGTGGCATACAGTATACATACTTCGATAATAAATTTACTTTGAACTTTTGAACTTTGATCTTGCAGGAATAAATTGATGATAAGGAGGCAGATTTTTGAACTGTAAGAGGAAACTCAGGCACCCAGAAGAAACACACACAGTCATGGCCTCCCAGAGCCCAAGGACCAGGTTATGGGTTAATTGGTCAGTGTAAATTGTCCTGTGATTAGCCTAGTGGTAAATAGGTGGGTTGCTGGGTGGAGTGGGTCATTGGGCTGGAAGCGCCTGTCCTATGCTGTACCTCTAAATAAGATGTATTTTGTATTGTATTTTTTAATTATCCTGTGAATGCCAACAAGAGAAATTAATCTCAAGGTGGTATATGGTGGCATATTGGTACCTTAATAATTACTTTAACTTTGACTGTGAATCTGTGATTCCTCTCCAGCAAATTCTAAAGTTCTTCCGCAGTTTGTCTTTTCACATTGGTTGTTAGTCCGTCTTTGTGTGTAATTTTTCATTGATTCTATAGTGCTTCTTTGTTCTACTGTGAATGCCTGCAAGAAAATCAATCTTGGGGTAATATTTTATGACATATATGTACTTTGGGCAGATGGAGCTTGTCAGCCATGGTTGGCAGCTCATTTAGGAGAAGGAAAACCCTGATCTCAAACCTCCGCTGCTTTGCCGCTGTACTCACTCATGGAGAAGGTTTCAGGAGTAAACCCTGAGGAAAAGTCTGGAGCTGGAGTCCCTAAGGCAGTCCTACGTTGAGCTCAACAGTGACTGGCAGCTTCCGCAATGCCACTGGTGCCAAACTGTATCAGCCTCTGCCATTCCATTGGCAACAGCTTGCTCTGCACATTGTACTGCCCTGGTTTATCACGTAGTCAGCAGGGTGCAACTTCTATGGTTGACCGCGACCAACAGAGGGCCTCAGGAGACGGGTAGGCGGAGGGGTATGGAGAGATATGGGCCATATGCAGGGTATGTGGACAAGCTGGTTGAGCTCCATGGTTGGGCCAAAGGGCCAAATCTGTGCTTTATTAATCTGGGACTCTATGGCAGTAAACAAAGAAGGGATGAGGGATTAGTGCAGCAAAGCGGTTTTGAGGTTAACTGGCAGAGCCGAGCTTGAGAGACTGAACAACCAACCCTTGCTCCTGGTAAGAGTGAGTGTGGCTTAGCCCCCTGCGCTACTTGCTTTACACTTACGACTATGTGGCTAAGCACAGCTCCAATGCCATTTTCAAGTTTGCTGATCACACCACTGTGGTAAACCGAATCAAAGGTGGTGATGAATCAGCATATAGGAGGGTGAATGAAAATCTGGCTGAGTAGGGTCATAACAAAACCCTCTCATCAATGCCAGCAAGACCAATTACAACATACGCTAGAAGGAAACTGAAGGTCCACGAGCCAGTCTTCATTGGGTGGTCAGAGGTGGAGAGGGATAACAACTTTAAATTCCTGACGTGGGCCAAGTATGTAAGAGCAGTTATGAAGAAAGCACAGCAGTGTCACTACTTGCTTAGGAGTTTCTTTCTACAAGTGGGGGGAGGAAGGGGAGGGTTCATTCTTTGCTCCTGCTTGTGTGTGGGAGGGAAGGGGGGGCTTTGGGGTTCTAATGTTTCTCTGTCATTCTTTGGTGTTTTCTTCTGTTTCGTGGATGCCTGCGAAGAGTAAGAATTTCAGATTGTATATTGTGTACATTTTCTGATATTAAATGGAACCTTTGTGCCATTGCGATTCAACATGATATCTAAAATTCTGACAAACATCTATAGATGTGTGGTGGGGAATGTATTGACCAACTGCGTCATGGCCTGGTATGGAGACATCAATGCCCTTGAATGGAAAATCCCACAGGCAAATCCTTCCCAACCACAAGGCACTTCTGCATGAAACGCTGTCGCAGGAAAGTTGCATCCATCATCGGGATCCCCACCACACAGGTCATGCTCTCTTTTCACTGCTGCCATCAGAAAGAAGGTACAAGAGCCTCAGGGCTCACACCACCAGGTTCAGAAACAGTTACTACCCCTCAGCCATCAGGCTCCTGAACCAAAGGGGATAAATTCACTCAATTCCAATTGCCCCATCATTGAAGTGTTCCCTCAACCAATGGACTCACTTTCAAGGACTCAACATTTTGGGTTCTCAATAGGTATTGCTTATTTATTTATTTATTATTGTTTATTCTTTTTGTATTTGCACAGCTTGTTTTCTTCTGCACGTTGGATGAACTCCTTAGTTGGGTGGTCTTTCATTGATTTTGTCATGGTTATTATTCTGTAGATTTATTGTGTATGAATCTCAGGGTGATATATACAGTATGTACTTTGATAATAAAATTACCTAGAACTTTTGAACATGCCTGGATGAAGATTGGGCCTGTATTCACTGGATAGAGTGGAAGAGGAGATGCTGTTTCCATTAGTAGGACAGTCTAGGATCTAAGGACACAGTCTCAGAATAAAGCGATATCCCTTTAAAACTATGATGAGGATGGTGGTGAATTTGTGGAATTCATTGGCACAGAGGGCTGTGGATGCCAGATCATCGGGTATACTTAAGGCAGAGAGTGATAGGTCCTTGATAAATTATGAGGAGAAGGTGGAAGAATAAGGTAGAGAGAAATATCAGGAAGGAATGGTGGAGCAGACTCAATGGGCTGACTGGCCTAAATCTGCTCCTTTATCTTACGGTCTTAAAGAAAACATTTTCCCTTCATTGGCAAATTGAACAAAAAAATCTGAGTGAGCTGTTTTATTATCTTTAAAGTTATTAATTAACTGGGTGAGAACTTGGCTATGCACACAAACTCAACAGTAAAGATACACTTTGATCTGTCTAAGCATTTACTGATGTTGGTGTTCAGACGGGGAAGGGCTGCAAGTATAACAACTTAGGGAGCTTGCTCACAAGAAAGCCTGACATTGGAGGCATAGGCAGGGAACCTCTTCACAATGCAAACCCTTTCCTCTTACATAAATGCAAACATTTATGAAATCATTTTCTGGAATCTCTTCTCATGCATGAAACATGAATATTGATAGCAAGACTAGCATGACCACCCTGCTCATGGACTGTTTGTCGCAGTCCCGACATGGAGGAGGCTATGTAGCATCCAAGCCAGGATCACCAGACTCAAAAACAGTTACTCTCCGCAAGCACCCCAACCATCATTTCCTCTCAGTCACTATGTACAGACACTCCTGTGCCTAGTGTCACTTTATGGACATACAATCAGTCTATATATGTTAGATATCTTATGTATTTATATTTATTGTGTTTTTGTTTCAAAGAACGGGGCGAACCCAAACGCAGGACACTGGCATGGAAATTGAGTTAGGATGCAGAAGAGGTTGTGAGAGTAGCTGGAGTGGAATGGCAAACAGGAGGGTGAACGGGAAAGCAGAAGGCAGGCAGAACTTACCTTGACATGGAGCGTAGAAAGGCAAGCGGTAGACAATACTTTTCTTGACACAGAGAGACAGAGTTACACAGGTAAACCTCAGTACTGAAGTAAAACTTAAAATACACAATCCTAAGTGGCCGGGAACATTAATCACCACACTGGCTAAAACAACAATCTGGCAACGAGTGGATGCAAAGCCAGGGTTTTTATGCTGCAGGTCTTGATGAGAACCAGGTGTGTCACCATCAAAGGAAATTAGGAGAAAATGGGGAATTAACGGTCGGGACCATGATACAATCAAAAGGAATTCAGAGAAAATGGGGGGTTAACAGTCGGGACCATGACATTTTTTATCATTGTGTTCTTTATCTTATTGACTTTTTTGTGCTACACCAGATCTGGAGTAACAATTATCTTGCTCTCCTTTACACTTGTGTACAGGAAATAAGGTTAAACAATTTTGAACTTAGAATCTTGATTTATTGTTTATCTTAAAGTGGCCGTAAATGGAGTGAATGACTGGTCTATTTAAGGGAGTGTTTAGAAATTTTCCACAATACTTGGAGTTACAAGGACTCCAGCAAATTTCAGCAGTTGTTCCATGGAGACCATCTGATTGGTTGCTTCACCATGTGCTATGATAGGGCCACAGCACAAGATCCGGAAAAGCTGCAGAAAATTGGAAACTCAGCCAGCTCCATCTCCCACCTTCAATAACACCTTCAAAAGGTGATGCCTCGAGAGGGGAGCATCCTCCACCATCCAGGACATACCCTCTTCTCATTACTACCATCAGGGAGGAGATACAGGAGCCTGAAGACACACATTCAACATTTAGGAATAGCTTCTTCCCCTCTGTGATCAGATTTCTGAATGGACCACAAACCTGTGAGTACTACCTCACTACTTATGTCATGCCAACCAACATCTTTTATAAACCTACCGATTTCCACGGTTATCTTAACTATACCTTTTCCCACCCTGTCTCCAGTAAAGATGCTATTCTCCTTTCTCTTGTTGCTTCATGTCCACCACATCTGTTCCTAGGATGCACCCTTTCTTTCCAGAACCTCAGTGACGTCCTCCATCTTTGAAGATTGGAGTTTCCCTTCCTCCACCATTGATGCTGCCCTCACCTGCAATTCCTCCATTTCCTGAACATCCACGCTGACCCCATTTTTCCGCCACGTCAACAGTGATGGAGTTCCTCTTGTCCTTATCTACCACCCCATGGGCCTCCGCATCCAACAGATCATTCTCTGTAACTTCCACCATCACCACGGAGATCCTACCACTAAACATATCCTTACCTGCTCCCCTCGCACCCGCTCTCTGCTTTCTGCAGGGATTGCTCCCTCCGTCCCACCCCTCTAAATTCCTTGTCCCTCCGTCCCAACCCTCTAACTTCCTTGTCCATTCAGTAGACAATAGACAATAGACAATAGGTGCAGGAGTAGGCCATTCGGCCCTTCGAGCCAGTGCTGCCATTCACTGTGATCATGGCTGATCATCCACAATCAGTATCCAGTTCCTGCCTTATCCCCATAACCTTTGGTTCCGCTATCTTTAAGAGCTCTATCCATCTCTTTCTTGAAAGCATCCAGAGACTTGGCCTCCACAGCCTTCTGGGCAGAGCATTCCATATACCCACCACTCTCTGGGTGAAAAAGTTTTTCCTCAACTCCGTTCTAAATGGCCTACACCTTATTCTTAAACTGTGGCCTCTGGTTCTGGACTCACCCAACAGCAGGAACATGCTTCCTGCCTCCAGCGTGTCCAATCCCTTAATAATCTTCTATGTTTCAATCAGATCTCCTCTCATCCTTCTAAATTCCAGTGTACACGAGCCCAGTCGCTCCAATCTTTCAATACCTGACAGTCCCGCCATCCCAGGAATTAACCTTGTGAACCTACGCTGCACTCCCTCAATAGCAAGAATGTCCTTCCTCAAATTTGGAGACCAAAACTGGACACAGTACTCCACAAGTGGTCTCACCTGGGCCCTGTACAGCTGCAGAAGGACCTCTTTGCTCTTATACTCAATTCCCCTTGCTATGAAGGCCAGCATGCCATTAGCTTTCTTCACTGCCTGCTGTACTTGCATGCTTGCTTTCAGTGACTGATGTACAAGAACACCTAGATCTCGTTGTACTTCCCCTTTTCCTAACTTGACTCCATATAGATAATAATCTGCCTTCCTGTTCTTACCACAAAAGTGGATAACCTCACATTTATCCACATTAAACTGCATCTGCCACGCTACGCATCTGCCCACTCACCCAGCCTGTCCAAGTCACTCCGCATTCTCATAACATCCTCCTCACATTTCACACTGCCACTCAGCTTTGTGTCATCGGCAAACTTGCTAATGTTACTTTTAATTCCTTCATCTAAATCATTAATATATATTGTAAACAGCTGTGCTTCCAGCACTGAACCCTGCGGTACCCCACTGGTCACCGCTTGCCATTCTGAAAGGGACCCATTAATCACTACTCTTTGCTTTCTGTCAGCCAGCCAATTTTCAATCCATGTCAGTACTCTGCCCCCAATACCATGTGCCCTAATTTTGCCCACTAATCTCCTATGTGGGACTTTATCAAAGGCTTTCTGAAAGTCCAGGTACACTACATCCACTGGCTGTCCCTTGTCCATTTTCATAGTTACATCCTCAAAAAATTCCAGAAGATTAGTCAAGCACGATTTCCCCTTCATAAATCCATGCTGACTCGAACCGATCCTGTTACTTCTATCCAGATGTGTCATAATTTCATCTTTTATAATTGACTCTAGCATCTTTCCCACCACCGTCGTCAGGCTAACCGGTCTATAATTCCCTGTTTTCTCTCTTCCTCCCTTCTTGAAGAGAGAGACAACATTACCCACCCTCCAATCCACAGGAACTGATTCTGAATCTATAGAACATTGGAAAATGATTACCAATGCGTCCACGATTTCTAAAGCCACCTCCTTAAGTACCCTGGGATGCAGACCATCATGTCCCCGGGACTTATCAGTCTTCAGATCCAACAGTCTATCCAACACCATTTCCTGCCTAATATAAATTTCTTTCAGTTCATCCATTACCCTAGGTCCTTTGGCCACTATTATATCTGGGAGATTGTTTGTGTCTTCCCTAGTGAAGACAGATCCAAAATACCTGTTCAACTCGTCTGCCATTTCCTTGTTCCCCATAATAAATTCACCCGTTTCTGTCTTCAAGGGCTCAATTTTGGTCTTAACTATTTTTTCCTTTTCACATACCTAAAGACGCTTTTACTATCCTCCTTTATATTCTTGGCTAGTTTACCTTCGTACCTCATTTTTTCTCCGCGTATTGCCTTTTTAGTTATCTTCTGTTGCTCCTTAAAAGTTTCCCAATCCTCCGGCTTCCCACTCGTCTTTGCTATGTTATACTTCTTCTCTCTTACTTTTATACTGTTCATTACTTCCCTTGTCAGCCACTGCCTCCCCTTACTCCCCTTAGGATCTTTCTTCCTCTTTGGAATAAACTGATCCTGCACCTTCTGCATTATTCCCAGAAACACTTGCCATTGCTGTTCCACTGTCATCCCTGCTAGGGTATTGTTCCATTGAACTTTGGCCAGCTCCTCCCTCATAGCCCCATAGTTCCCTTTGTTCAACTGACACTTCCGAGGTTCCCTTCTCCCTCTCAAATTGTAGATTAAAACTTATCTTATTATGGTCACTACCTCCTAATGGCTCCTTTACCTCGAGGTCCCTGATCAAATCCGGTTCATTTCACAACACACTATCTAGAATAGCGTTCTGTCTGGTAGGCTCCAGTACAAGCTGTTCTAAGAATCCATCTCGGAGGGACTCCACAAACTCCCTTTCTTGGGGTCCAGTACCAACCTGATTCCTCCAGTCTACCTGCATGTTGAAATCCCCCATAACATCTGCAGCATTACCTTTGCGACATGCCAATTTTAACTCTTGATTCAACTTACACCCTACATCCCACTGTTTGGGAGCCTGTAGATAACTCCCATTAGGGTCTTTCTACCCTTAGAATTTCTCAGTTCTATCCATACTGACTCTACATCTCCTGATTCTCTAAATTCCTTGTCCATTCATCCCACTAATCGCTCTCCCGGCGCTTAAATCTGTAAGTGGCCAAAGTGCTACAGCTGCCTATCCACCTCTTCCCTCACTTCCATTCAAGGCCCCAAACAGTCATGCACTTCATATGTGAATCTGCTAGGTTGTCTATTGTGTCTGGTGCTTCCAATGCGGTCAGATCCCTCATAAATTGGGGGACCGCTTTGTTGAACATCTCCGCTCCATCCGCCAAAAGTGGACCTTCCTGGTGGCCAAACATTTTAATTCTGATTCTCATACCCGTCCAACATGTCAGTCCATGACCTCTTTTTGAGCCAAGATGAGGCCACCTTCAGGGTGGAGGAGCAACACTTTTCTTCCATTTGTGTAGCCTCCAACCTGATGGCGTGAATATTGATTTCTCCTTCAAGTAAAGGAAGTATTCCCTCCCCTCCCCTCTCTCTCTCTATTCCCTATTTTGGTCAGTTACCTCTTCTCATCTCCCCAGAGTCCCCTCCTCCTTTGCTTTCTCCTATAGTCCACTCTCCTGTTCTATCAGATCCTTTCCTCTCCAGCCTTTTGCTTTGCCTACCCAGCTGGCTTCACTTATCACCTATCTGAAGGTGTCTGAGATCATTGGAACCCGCATTGATGGTGGTGGAGTCCGGGTTTTGAATCTGCTTGGGATCGTTAGAATCGTTGAGGTTGGAAACAGGGATTGCAGTCTGGGAATGTCCGTGCCTGCCGGTGTAGGAAGGGTCTCACCCCAAAATGTCGACTGTTTATTCCCCTCCATAGATGCTGCCTGAACTGCTGAGTTCTTTCAGCATTTTGTATGTGTTGCTCTGGATTTCCAGTATCTGCAGAATCTCTTGTGTTTACAATTTTTGCTCTCTTTTTGCATTATTTATGAATTGCACTGTACTGATACAGCAAAGCAAGAGCTTAACAGCTAGCATATTGCTTTCAGCGGCAACTGTAAGATCAGGGTTCGGTTCCCGTTGTGCAAAAAGAATTTGTGGGTTCACCCCACAATTGTGGGTTTCCTTCAGGTGTTCTGGTTTCCTCCATGTTGCAAAGGTGTAAGGGTTATGGTTAGTGAGTTATGAGTATGCTACGTTGGCGCTGGAAGTATGGCGATGTTTGAGGGATGCAAAGCACAATCCTCATTCAATTGATTTGGTGCAAATGATGCATATGTTTTTATGTATATGTGACAAATAAAGCTAATCTTTTTTCTGAATTTTATGACATATGTCAGTGGTAATAAACCTGATTTTGATTCTGATATGAGCCAATGCTGGTGTCTGCTCGGTGCTGCTCCCCAGTGTTCGCTTGGTGCTACCTTCCAGTGTTCCCTCCGTGCTGCTGTCCGGTGTTCGCTCGGTGCTGCTCTCCAGCGTTCATTCGGTGCTGCTCTCCGGTGTTCATTCGGTGCTACTCTCCGGTGTTTGCTCGGTGCTGCCCCCCCCGGTGTTCGCTCGGTGCTGCCCTCCTGCGTTCGCTCGGTGCTGCTCTCTGGCGTTCGCTCGGTGCTGCTCTCCGGCGTTCGCTCGGTGCTGCCCCCCGGTGTTCGCTCGGTGCTGCCCTCCTGCGTTCGCTCGGTGCTGCTCTCCGGCGTTCGCTCGGTGCTGCTCTCCGGCGTTTGCTCGGTGCTGCCCCCCGGTGTTCGCTCGGTGCTGCCCTCCTGCGTTCGCTCGGTGCTGCCCTCCGGCGTTCGCTCGGTGCTGCTCTCCGGCGTTCATTCGGTGCTGCTCTCCAGTGTTCACTCGGTGCTGCTCTCCGGCATTCACTCGGTGCTGCTCTCCGGCGTTCGCTCACTGCTGCTCACCGGCGTTCGCTCGGTGCTGCTCTCCGGCGTTCGCTCCGTGCTGCTCTCCAGTGTTCATTCGGTGCTGCTCTCCGGTGTTTGCTCGGTGCTGCTCTCCGGTGTTCACTCGGTGCTGCTCCCCTGCTTTTCGCTCGGTGCTGCTCACCGGTGTGCGCTCGGTGCTGCTCTCCGGCGTCCGCTCGGTGCTGCTCTCTGGCATCCGCTCGGTGCTGCTCTCCAGCGTTCCCACGGTGCTACTCTCCGGTGTTCGCTCGGTGCTGCTCTCCAGTGTTCACTCAGTGCTGCTCTCCGGCGTTCCCTCGGTGCTGCTCTCCGGCGTTCGCTCAGTGCTGCTCTCCGGCGTTCACTCGGTGCTGCTCACCGGCGTTCCCTCGGTGCTGCTCTCCGGCGTTCGCTCGGTGCTGCTCTCCGGCGTTCGCTCAGTGCTGCTCACCGGCGTTCGCTCGGTGCTGCTCTCCGGCGTTCGCTCGATGCTGTTCTCCGGCGTTCGCTCCGTGCTGCTCTCCAGCGTTCATTCGGTGCTGCTCTCCGGTGTTCGCTCGGTGCTGCTCCCCCGGTTTTCGCTCGGTGCTGCTCACCGGTGTGCGCTCGGTGCTGCTCTCCGGCGTTCGCTCCATGCTGCTCTCCAGCGTTCGCTCGGTGCTGCTCTCCGGCGTTCGCTCCATTTTTTTTTAAACAAAGTTCTTTATTACAAATGTCGGTGCTATACAATATTTACAAAACCAGTGACTAACATATTTACCACACTACAAACAGACAATACATTTTAAAGCAATATATTGCCATCCTCATCAATGATGGCATTTACACCCCGCGGAGCCCAATGGTCCCGGAACACCTCTACGGTCGCCGTGGACTGTGCGTATTCCTTTTCAATGTTCACCCGGGCACGAACATACCCCCTAAACATAGCCAGGCAGTCCGCCCGGAGAGAACCTCCTGCCACCCTTTTCCAGGAGCCACGGATGGCAATTTTCGCCAGCCCCAGGAGCAAGTTGACAAGGACATCCTCATCCCTCTGTGCCCCCCTCCTTACTGGATGACCATATATGAATAGGGTGGGACTGAAGTGCAACCAGAAGGCGAGAAGCAGCCCACGCAAATACGCGAAAAGGGGCTGCAGCCTCACACACTCCACGTACATATGGTACACGGTCTCCTCCAGCTCGCAGAAGTGACACGCGGCTGGGAGATCCGTGTACAGACTAAAGAACTTATTGCAGGGCACCGCTTTATGCAGCACCCTCCAGCCGAGATCCCCAAGGTGCATGGGGAGGACTCCCTTGTAAAAGGACTTCCATTGGGGACCCCCCTCACCTCCAGGTGGGAAGACCGACCGCCATGGCGTGTCGGGACGGTGGACAAGGGCTAGGAAGTGGAGGGTGTGGAGCAACAGCCCATAAAGGTACCTCCTGCCTGCATCCCTGAATGGAATTGTGGGTGTCGATGAAAGACGGCTCAAGTTGTGTGGATTCGTCTCTCGGGTAAGGCTGCGGGGCCTGGGCCCGACGAGCAGCTCAGCTTGAGTCGATCCACACACCTGAGCCGCACTGACATCTGCTGAGGCAGGGCAAGGGTCGGCCAGGACCCCGCCCTCTGCCAGAGGAGGGGATTCCCGGCCTGAGGCAACCATGTTCCAGACTCTCAGTAGGTCCTGATAGAAGCCGGGCAGCCTCTGCAAAGCAGCACGGCTGACACCCGCCGGCGGTAGCTGAAAATCTTCGGCAAGACAGCAGCCCCTCCGGAGGAAGAAAGTCGCCAACACGTGCCACCTGGGAGGGTGCTCGGCGTACAGGAATCTCTGCAGAGTCCTGAGGCGGAGAGCCGCCAGTCGTGTGCGTACACACACCAGCGACTGTCCGCCCTCTCCTACTGGGAGACTCAGAACCGCTGCAGAGACCCAGTGTTTCCTGTTTCCCCAGAAGAAGTCCACTAGCTTCCTCTGCATTCTTGCAACAAAAGGGGCAGGGGGGGCCAAGGTGACCATCCGGTACCACAACATGGAGGCCACCAGCTGGTTTATGACCACCACCCTGCCTCGATAGGAAAGCACCCTGAGAAGGCCTGACCAGCGCCCTAGCCGGGCCATGACCTTTGTCTCCAGGTCCTGCCAGTTCGCCAGCCAGATCTCCCCAGAAGGACTCAGGTAGACTCCCAGATAGAGAAGACGTCTGGTGCTCCACTCAAAAGCTCTCATCTCCTCCGGCAGGGAGTCCACCTGCCACTGGCCTACTAGGAGTCCGGAACATTTTGCCCAGTTGATCCTGGCGGAGGATGCCGCCGAGAAAACATCTTGGCACTCGCGCATCCTCCGCAGGTCACAGGGGTCTGTTATCATGAGGAGTACGTCATCGGCGTAGGCCGAGAGGACGACCCCCATGTCCGGTTTGCGCAGAACCAGACCTGTCAGCCTTCGCCGAAGAAGGCCGAGGAATGGCTCGACACAGATTGCATACAGTTGACCGGACATGGGGCACCCTTGACGCACTCCTCTTCGGAAGTGGATAGGTCCTGTCAATGATCCGTTAATCTTAACTAGGCACTCTGCGGCAGAGTACAGGAGCCGAACTCGGGCCACAAAGTGTGGTCCAAGCCCAAAAGCCTGCAGGGTGCCCAGCAGGAAACTGTGGTCCACCCGGTCAAACGCCTTCTCCTGGTCAAGAGAAAGAAACGCTGCCGGGGTCCCAGTCTCCTGCAGTAAGTGGATCAGGTCCCGTACTAGGTGGACATTGTCCTGGATGGAGCGGCCCGGGACTGCGTAAGATTGGTCAGGATGGACCACCTGTCCAATTACCGAACCCAGACGGTTGGCCATTGCCCGGGCGAAGATCTTGTAGTCCGCACACAAGAGGGAGACCGGCCGCCAGTTCTTTAACAGGCGGAGGTCTCCCTTCTTGGGCAGTAGGACCACAACAGCTCTTCGCCATGAGAGGGGCATTCCTCCGGTGGCTAGGCTCTCCCCTAGGACAAGGCTGTAATCATCCCCCAGGACATCCCAAAAAGCCTGATAAAACTCAACACTCAGTCCATCCAAACCAGGGGACTTGCCCCTCCGGAGTTGCCGAAGGGCAGTGGACAGCTCCTCCCGAGTCAGGGGGGCATCCAGACGCACTGCATCCTCTGGACTGACCTTGGGCAAATCCTTCCAGACCTCATTACACGCCTCCGCATTTGACGGATCAGGCGAGAATAAGGACCGATAGAATGAACGGACCTCGTTGTTAATTCCATCAGGGTCCGTGATGGAGGAGCCATCGGCAGCCAGCAATTCCACTAGCTGCTTTTGAACTCCCCACCACCTCTCCAACGAGTAGAAGAAGGGTGAGCCACGGTCCAAATCCTGCAGCATTTGGATCCGTGACCTCACGTACGCACCTCGGGACTGCTGAAGCTGCAGGTCCCTTAGTGCGTCCTTCTTCTCCTGGTACTCCTGCCACAGCTGCTCGTCTCCAGTGGTCGGACCGAGGCGGGACTCCAGGTCAAGCAATGCTCTCTCAAGCCGCTCAATCTCAGAGCCCCGCCCTTTGGTCGACCCCCTAGTGTACTCCCGACATAAAAACCGGATGTGGGCTTTGCCCACATCCCACCATAGCCGTAGGGAGCAGAACTCTCTCCGCCTCTCCTTCCAGGAGACACAGAACGCTCGGAACGAACCCTGGAATCGGCTGTCCTCCAGCAGCCGGTTGTTAAAATGCCAATACCCGGATCCCACCCGAAGGTGCAGAGGAATAAATTCCATCCACACAAGGTGATGATCCAAGCACGACACTGGCCGCATGGAGGACGCCGACACGCGGGAGGCGTAGGCCCGAGAGATGTAAATGCGGTCTATCCTGGAACCTCCTTCTCTAGACCTTCTCGAGAAGGCGCTAGAGTTGGGGTGAAAATTCCGCCAGCTGTCCACCAAGTCAAAGGAGCCGACTAGCTCCGTTAACTTTTTTGCTGATGCTGGGTCGCGTTGGAGGCCCGAACGGTCCTCCGCCTCGAGGGTACAATTGAAATCTCCCCCGAGGATTACGCAGTCCCCAGGATCGATGGAGCTCAGCAAGGTGGACAGCTGACAGAATAGGCGCGACTGCATCACACCGCGCCTGGGAGCATACACATTGATAAAATGCAATGGTACGCCATCCAGGCGCGCAACCAGGTGGAGCAGACGGCCGGGCACAACGTCCTGGACTCTTTCAATTACTGGCTGGAAGGTCGGGGCCAACAGGATCGCCACCCCGCTAGAAATGGAGCTGAGGTGGCTCATGTAGACCCCGCCCTGCCACTCCAGGAGCCAAGCAGACTCGTCCCCAGGGATGGTATGGGTTTCTGCAGGAAACTCACCATATACCGCCCATCCCTGAGGACTGAGAGATTGTTATGCCTGCGAGGAGGACCCCTGCTGCCGTTTACATTGAGACTAGCTATGGTAAGCTTCATGGCGGGAGCACACTAGGTCTCAGCAGCTGTGCCCATTTCGGTGAGAGCGGAGGCGCCCTCCACCACACTGTCCGGAAAGAAAGCAAGGATACCTTTTGCTTTCCGGGCTCGAGCGGTACCAACGACACCCTGTGATCCGCCATCCCCCGTAGGAGCGAGGCTGCTTCTCCCTCTGATGTCCCTTACTAGGTCATCCAGGAAAGATTTTAGTTGCCGTCTGTCGTTCCCCGCCACCGCATTCCTTTTTCCCTTTCCCTTTCGTCCGAGGATGACTCGCAGGGACCTCACCAGCCTCGGCATGCTGGGCCAGCGAAGCGAGGCTAGCTGAGGCCGGTGCTTGGCACCCTCAGAGGTGAGAATGAAATGCTTAATTTCCTCTACAGGTATCAATGGGGACTTCTCAGGAGGGGTGAGGATGTCCATTGTTTCACTATGGCGTTCGCTCCATGCTGCTCTCCAGCGTTCATTCGTTGCTGCTTTCCGGCATTCGCTCCATGCTGCTCTCCAGCGTTCACTTGGTGCTGCTCCCCTGGTTTTCGCTCCGTGCTGCTCTCCGGTGTTCGCTCGGTGCTGCTCTCCGGTGTTCGTCGGTGCTGCTCTCCGGTGTTCACTCCGTGCTGCTCTCCAGCATTCATTCGGTGCTGCTCTCCGGTGTTCACTCTGTGCTGCTCTCCAGCATTCATTCGGTGCTGCTCTCCGGTGTTCGCTCAGTGCTGCTCTCCGGCGTTCGCTCGGTGCTGCTCTCCGGCGTCCGCTCGGTGCTGCTCTCCGGCGTCCGCTCGGTGCTGCTCTCCGGCGTTCGCTCGGTGCTGCTGCTTACTGGTGTCCGCTTGGTGCTGCTCTCCAGCGTTCATTTGGTGCTGCTCTCCGGCGTTCGTTCGGTGCTGCTCTCCGGCGTCCGCTCGGTGCTGCTCTCCGGCGTCCGCTCGGTGCTGCTCTCCGTTGTCCGCTCGGTGCTGCTCTCCGGTGTTCACTCCGTGCTGCTCTCCGGCGTTCGCACGGTGCTGCTCTCCGGCGTTCGCTCGGTGCTGCTCTCCGGCGTTCGCACGGTGCTGCTCTCCGGCGTTCGCTCGGTGCTGCTCTCCGGCGTTCGCTCGGTGCTGCTCTCCGGCGTTCGCTCGGTGCTGCTGCTCACTGGTGTCCGCTCGGTGCTGCTCTCCGGCGTTCGCTCGGTGCTGCTCTCCGGCGTCCGCTCGGTGCTGCTCTCCGGTGTTCGCTCGGTGCTGCTGCTCACTGGTGTCTGCTTGGTGCTGCTCTCCAGCGTTCGCTCCCTACTGCTCTCCAGCGTTCATTCCGTGCTGCTCTCCGGCGTCCGCTCGGTGCTGCTCTCCGGCGTTCGTTCGGTGCTGCTCTCCGTTGTCCGCTCGGTGCTGCTCTCCGGTGTTCACTCTGTGCTGCTCTCCGGCGTTTGCTCGGTGCTGCTCTCCGGCGTTTGCTCGGTGCTGCTCTCCGGCGTCCGCTCGGTGCTGCTCTCCGTTGTCCGCTCGGTGCTGCTCTCCGGTGTTCGCTCCGTGCTGCTCTCCAGCGTTCGCACGGTGCTGCTCTCCGGTGTTCGCTCGGTGCTGCTCTCCGGCGTCCGCTCGGTGCTGCTCTCCGGCGTCCGCTCGGTGCTGCTCTCCGGCGTTCGCTCGGTGCTGCTGCTTACTGGTGTCCGCTTGGTGCTGCTCTCCAGCGTTCATTTGGTGCTGCTCTCCGGCGTCCGCTCGGTGCTGCTCTCCGGCGTCCGCTCGGTGCTGCTCTCCGGCGTCCGCTCGGTGCTGCTCTCCGGCGTCCGCTCGGTGCTGCTCTCCGGCGTCCGCTTGGGGCTGCTCTCCGTTGTCCGCTCGGTGCTGCTCTCCGTTGTCCGCTCGGTGCTGCTCTCCGGTGTTCGCTCCGTGCTGCTCTCCGGCGTTCACTCGGTGCTGCTCTCCGGTGTTCGCTCGGTGCTGCTCTCCGGTGTTCGCTCGGTGCTGCTCTCCGGCGTTCGCTCGGTGCTGCTGCTTACTGGTGTCCGCTTGGTGCTGCTCTCCAGCGTTCATTTGGTGCTGCTCTCCGGCGTTCGTTCGGTGCTGCTCTCCGGCGTCCGCTCGGTGCTGCTCTCCGGCGTCCGCTCGGTGCTGCTCTCCGGCGTCCGCTCGGTGCTGCTCTCCGGCGTCCGCTCGGTGCTGCTCTCCGGCGTCCGCTTGGGGCTGCTCTCCGTTGTCCGCTCGGTGCTGCTCTCCGGTGTTCACTCCGTGCTGCTCTCCGGCGTTCACTCGGTGCTGCTCTCCGGTGTTCGCTCGGTGCTGCTCTCCGGTGTTCGCTCGGTGCTGCTCTCCGGCGTTCGCTCGGTGCTGCTGCTTACTGGTGTCCGCTTGGTGCTGCTCTCCAGCGTTCATTTGGTGCTGCTCTCCGGCGTCCGCTCGGTGCTGCTCTCCGGCGTCCGCTCGGTGCTGCTCTCCGGCGTCCGCTCGGTGCTGCTCTCCGGCGTCCGCTTGGGGCTGCTCTCCGTTGTCCGCTCGGTGCTGCTCTCCGGTGTTCACTCCGTGCTGCTCTCCGGTGTTCGCACGGTGCTGCTCTCCGGCGTTCACTCGGTGCTGCTCTCCGGTGTTCGCTCGGTGCTGCTCTCCGGTGTTCGCTCGGTGCTGCTCTCCGGCGTTCGCTCGGTGCTGCTGCTCACTGGTGTCCGCTTGGTGCTGCTCTCCGGCGTCCGCTTGGTGCTGCTCTCCGGCGTTCGCTCGGTGCTGCTCTCCGGCGTCCGCTCGGTGCTGCTCTCCGGCGTCCGCTCGGTGCTGCTCTCCGGTGTTCGCTCGGTGCTGCTGCTCACTGGTGTCTGCTTGGTGCTGCTCTCCAGCGTTCGCTCCCTGCTGCTCTCCAGCGTTCATTCGGTGCTGCTCTCCGGCGTCCGCTCGGTGCTGCTCTCCGGCGTTCGTTCGGTGCTGCTCTCCGTTGTCCGCTCGGTGCTGCTCTCCGGTGTTCACTCTGTGCTGCTCTCCGGCGTCCGCTCGGTGCTGCTCTCCGGCGTCCGCTCGGTGCTGCTCTCCGGCGTCCGCTCGGTGCTGCTCTCCGTCGTCCGCTCGGTGCTGCTCTCCGTTGTCCGCTCGGTGCTGCTCTCCGGTGTTCGCTCCGTGCTGCTCTCCAGCGTTCGCACGGTGCTGCTCTCCGGTGTTCGCTCGGTGCTGCTCTCCGGCGTCCGCTCGGTGCTGCTCTCCGGCGTTCGCTCGGTGCTGCTGCTTACTGGTGTCCGCTTGGTGCTGCTCTCCAGCGTTCATTTGGTGCTGCTCTCCGGCATTCGTTCGGTGCTGCTCTCCGGCGTCCACTCGGTGCTGCTCTCCGGCGTCCGCTCGGTGCTGCTCTCCGGCGTCCGCTCGGGGCTGCTCTCCGTTGTCCACTCGGTGCTGCTCTCCGGTGTTCACTCCGTGCTGCTCTCCGGCGTTCGCACGGTGCTGCTCTCCGGCGTTCGCTCGGTGCTGCTCTCCGGCGTTCGCTCGGTGCTGCTCTCCGGCGTTCGCTCGGTGCTGCTCTCCGGTGTTCGCTCTGTGCTGCTCTCCGGCGTTTGCTCGGTGCTGCTCTCCGGCGTCCGCTCGGTGCTGCTCTCCGGCGTCCGCTCGGTGCTGCTCTCCGGCGTCCGCTCGGTGCTGCTCTCCGTTGTCCGCTCGGTGCTGCTCTCCGGTGTTCGCTCGGTGCTGCTCTCCGGTGTTCGCTCGGTGCTGCTCTCCGGTGTTCGCTTGGTGCTGCTGCTCACTGGTGTCCACTCGGTGCTGCTCTCCGGTGTTCACTCCGTGCTGCTCTCCGGCGTTCGCACGGTGCTGCTCTCCGGTGTTCGCTCGGTGCTGCTCTCCTGTGTTCGCTTGGTGCTGCTCTCCGGTGTTCGCTCGGTGCTGCTCTCCGGCGTTCGCTCCATGCTGTTCTCCAGCGTTCATTCGGTGCTGCTCTCTGGTGTTCACTCGGTGCTGCTCTCCGGCGTTCGCTCCGTGCTGCTCTCCGGCGTTCGCTCGGTGCTGCTCTCCGGCGTTCGCTCGGTGCTGCTCTCCGGCGTTCGCTCGGTGCTGCTCTCCGGCGTTCCCTCGGTGCTGCTCTCCGGCGTTCGCTCCGTGCTGCTCTCCGGCGTTCGCTCCGTGCTGCTCTCCGGCATTCGCTCGGTGCTGCTCTCCGGCGTTCCCTCGGTGGTGCTCTCCGGCGTTTGCTTCGTGCTGCTCTCCAGCGTTTGCTCGGTGCTGTTCTCCGGCATTCGCTCGGTGCTTTTCTCCGGCGTTTGCTCGGTGCTGCTCTCCGGCGTTCGCTCGGTGCTGCTCTCCGGCGTTCGCTCGGTGCTGCTCTCCGGCGTTCCCTCAGTGCTGCTCTCCGGCGTTCGCTCACTGCTGCTCTCCAGTGTTCGCTCGGTGCTGCTCTCCAGTGTTCGCTCAATGGATGAATAAGCTGGACCAGGACCATCTACAGTCATGACATGCTGGGACTTGGGCTAATTTGTTATTTTTTGTGACTGTGTACGTTTCTGAAATTGTAACCATATGTGCTATTTGTAGTGTACTGTTGGTAATGTGTTTTGTATTTTGGTGCTGGAGGAACGTTGTTTTGTTTGGCTATATTCATGTAAGGGTGTATGATAATTAATCTTGAACTTCAGCTTTTTGTGATCTTTTGTCTCTACCAACCAGAGGGACTGTGAGCAATCCTTTACAAATTTGAATTCCCATAGAAATCATCTGCTTTCTGCACCTGCTCATTGATGGCAGGCAAGTCGCAACTTTAACCAATGGGTCCACAATCCATCCAGTCTCAGTACGGACAGAAGGTATCAACTCAGCTCATTCCTTAATTTAATTTTATTTAGAAATGTGGTGCAGACCAGTCCCTTCTGGCCCAATGAGTTGTACCACCCATCAAACCACCAATTTAACCATAAACTAATGACAAGACAATTTACAATGCCCAATTAACCTACTAACCAATATATCTTCGGACTGTGGAGGAAACTGGAGCACCCAGAGAAAACGAGCACACTCACTGGAAGAATATACAAACTTTCTTGTAGAGGATGGCAGAATTGAACTCCACACTCCGACACCCCAAGCTGTAAAACCGTTGGCTAACCACTATGCAAATGTGGCATCCCTTTAAAAACCTGCATGGACTTACCAAGTAAACCCATTACTTACTAATCCTGACATCTTTGGGATGCGGAGGAAACTGGAGCACCTGGAGGAAACTCACGTGGTCACAAGGAGAACATACAAACCTTTTACAGCCAGTGGCAGTAATTCAACCCAGGTCATGGGCATTGTGAAGTGTTACACAAACTGCTACTCTACCATGCTGCCTTATTCTCAATAGGTCACTTCTCACTTGTAAAGATACTGCATAAAACAGGCCTTCAAGTGCCAAGTTTGATAGGTGTAGCCTTTAACAGCTTTGAAGACATCTACTAGAGCAGGGTTCCCAACATGCGATCCATGGACCACTCGTGTTAATGGCAGAGTGTGTTACTGCCTGTTACACCGCTGACAGTCAGGGCAGCAATGATGGTCCTCCATCTCTGGTGGTGTTCAGGGCTTCTATCACCGTGTCAGTAGCTTCCTCTTGGTTTTCACTACTGTCAGTCACGCAAATCCCGGTTGGAGACTCAGGAATACCATTGCACTCAATGTAGAAGGAATCTTCACTGCTGTTTCTGTAACAATTTTGTTTTACCAGTAGGGTTGTTAGCCCTGAGCTGAACCTTTGAACCTGGAAGACCGGTGGACCATTCAATGCTTTGACCTGTTTGGCAAGGGTGACCCTACCAACAGCCAAAGCATAAAACCTTGACTCCAGCCAACATCGCTCTCTGGGTCATTGAGGCACACAAGCCTCCAAACCACGACAAGATTGTGGTCCTCTTGGAGGAGAGGTCCACGTCCATGGCATAAAAATGGTTGGGAATTCCTGTACTGGAGGAATTGTCTCAGGAAGCTGAGATTTCCCCACTGAGGCCATATCCTCTTTTTGATGCTGCTAGCAGGCAGCAGGTACAGGAGCCTGAAGACCCACATCTCATGGTTCAACAGCGGCTTCTTCCCCACCGCCCTTCAGGTGATTGAACTGACATGAAAATCCCTGATGCTGCTTTGGACTAGTTGCAGTCTTCGATGCCTCAAAAAGGTGGCATCCATTATTAAGGACTCCCACCACCCAGGATATTCTGTTTTGTAACTTCAAAACATTAAACTAGCATAAAACATTAAAAGGAAGACATGGGAATCGGAAATGTGAGCCAGTGTGTGGTGGTTTTCAAAAAGGTAAAGGACGTGGTGACGTGAGACACTGATCCACATTGTCCAGTGAAGCTTGCCTGACATACCTAGCTTAAAATAAAACACAAAGTTAGACTCACATTTTGGACTCCCATGTTTTCCTTTGAATTAATTTGATGTTTTGCAGTTACAAAACATAACCCAGGACATACCCTTTTCTCATTGCTAGCATCAGGGAGGAGGTACAGGAGCTTGAAGGCACACCCTCAACAATTGAGGAACAGATTCATGTGCATGTGTGTGTTTCATGTTTTATTGTTTCACAACATTGAATCACAGTGGATTTAATTTGGCTTTTTTGACACTGATCAACAGAAAAAGACTCTTTGGTATCAAAGTGAAAGTAGATCTCTATAAAGTGGCCTAAATTAACAACAAGTATAAAACACAAAATAATTGATTGCATAAGTATTCACCCCTTCAAGTCAGTGTTTAGTAGATGCACCTTTGGCAGCAGTTACAGCCTTGAGTCTATGTGGATAGGTCTCTATCAGCTTTGCACATCTGGGCACTGCAATTTTTCCCCATTCTTCTTTACAGAGCTGCTCAAGCTCTGTCAGATTGAATGGGGATCATGAGTGAACAGCCCTTTTCAAGTCCAGCCACAAATTTTCAATTTGAAAGGATGCACAGGAGATTTACAAGGATGTTGCCAGGATTGGGGAAGCATGTCTTATGAGAATAGATTGAGTGAACTCGGCCTTTTTTCCTTGGAGCGATGGAGGGTGAGAGGTGACCTGATAGAGGTGTATAAGGTGATGAGAGGCATTGATGGTGTGGATAGTCAGAGGCTTTTTCCCAGGGCTGAAATGGCTAACATGAGAGGGCAAAGTTTTAAGGTTCTTGGAAGTAGGTACAGAGGAGATGTCAGGGGTAAGTTCTTTTATTCAGAGAGTGGTTAGTATGTGGGATGGGCTGCTGATGACGGTGGTAGAGGTGGGTACGATAGGGTCTTTCAAGAGGCTCCTGGATAGGTACATGGAGCTTAGAAAAATAGAGGGCTATGGGTAACCCTAGGTAATTTGTAAGCAAGTACATGTTCGGCACAACATTGTGGGCTGAAGGGCCTGTATTGTGCTGTAGGTTTTCTATGTTTCTATGACTGAGGTCTGGACTCTGATTTGTCCACTCCAGGACATTAACTTTGTTGTTTTTAAGCCTTTCCAGTGAATGCTTGAGGTCACTGTCCTGCTGGAAAACAAAACTTCTCCCAAGTTACAGTTCTCTAATAAATATAATTTATCAAGAATACATTTTTTTAGATATTTACAAGTTAGAAATTTCCTAAGTACTATACTTTCTTCCTTTCCAATGCTTCCTCCTACATATATTTTAGATTCGATAATTAACCTCAATCCATGTCAGAAAGGTGCATCGGCTATGATTTATAATATTATTATGAAACTTAGGAAAGCTCCATTTGATAAGATTAGGGTAGATTGGGAACAGGAATTGGGGCTCACCATTTCTGTGGATGATTGGGGGCAGATTTTACAATTAGTTAATACTTCCTCTATTTGTGCTAAACATTCCCTAATTCAATTTAAAGTGGTTCATAGAGCACATATGTCCAAAGATAAGTTAGCGCGTTTTTACTCGCATATTAATCCTTTTTGTGATAGATGTTCGGGGCAGATAGCCTCTTTAACTCATATGTTTTGGTCTTGTCCTACTTTGGAAACTTTTTGGAGAGATATTTTTAATATTATTTCTAAGGTATTAAATATAGATGTCTCTCCTCACCCTATTACTGCTATCTTTGGACTTCCTAAAATTTCTAGTAATCTTTCCCCTTCAGCCCGTAGAATGATCGCATTTCTTACTTTAATGGCGAAAAGATGTATTTTACAACATTGGAAAGAGCTTAATGCTCCAACTAGCTTTTTTTGGTTCTCTCAGACGATTTTATGTTTGAATCTGGAGAAAATTAGAAGCAACCTTTATGATTCTTTATTTAAATTTGGACAGATTTGGGGACCTTTTATTCGATATTTTCATTTAATGTAATACATACCCTTCTTGTTTTTTTTCACTGTTTTTAATGGAGGTCGGGATTGAGGACGTGATTTTAAGTTTAACTCTGTTTGGTTTCAAGTTAGCCCATTGCTTTGCTTTGCTTTTAGTTAGTTGCACGGTGGGTTTTTTTTGGGGGGTTTTTTTTTCTTTTTTTTCCATTGATATATATATATAAAATTTAGTATACTATTATGTTATCTTGGTTTTTTATGTTTAAATTACATTGTTTGTAGTATTTTTTTTTGGTATTGATACCTTCTGGAATTTTATTATATTTTAACATTGTATTAATGTTTATATGCTTTACCTTTTTGTATACTTATTCAATAAAAAGATTTAAAAAGAAAGTTACAGTTCTCTTGCAGACTACATCAGGTTTTCCTGCTGAATTTCCCTGAATTTTGCTGCATTCATTTTACCCTCTACCTTCACAAACCTTCCAGGGCCTGCTGCAGTGAAGCATCCTCACAGCATGATGCAGCCACTACCATACTTCACAGTAGGGGTGATGTCTTTTTAATGATGTGCAGTGCTTGGCTTACGCCAAACATAGCATTTAATTGATGGGCAAAAAGCTCAATTTTGGTTTCATCAGACCAAGGAACCTTCTTCCTGCTGACTTCAGAGTTTCCCACATGCATTCTGGCAAACTCTAGGCGAAGTTTCATGTGATTTTGTTTCAACAGTGGCTTTCCCTTTGCCACCCTCCCATAAAGCTGTGACTGGTGAAGCACCCAGGCAATAGTTGTCGTAACTGCATTCTCTCCCACCTCAGCTCACTGAAGCTTCTAACTCCTCCAGAGTTGTCATAGCTCTCTTGGTGACCTCCCTCACTAGTCCCCTTCTTGTACAGTCACTCAGCTTTTGAGGATGACCTGCTCTAGGCAGATTTACAGCTGTGCCATATTCTTTCCATTTCTTGATGATTGACTTAACTGTACTCCAAGGGATATTTAGTGACTTGGAAATTCTCTTGTATCCATCTCCTGACTTGGGCTTTTCAATAACCTTTTTGCAGAGTTGCTTGGTGTGTTCTTTTGTCTTCATGGTGTAGTTTTTGTCAGTAAACTGACTCACCAGAGCTGGATCAAAAGACCTTAAGATATAGGCCATTCATCCCATCAAGTCAGCTCTGCCATTCCATCATGGCTGATCCTGGACACCACTCAACCCCACACACCTGCCTTCTCGCCATATCCTTTGAGGTCCTGACCCATCAGGGAACTATCAAGTCTGCCTTAAGTATACCCAGCGACTAGGCCTCCACCGCAGTCTGTGGCCGAGCATTCCCCAGATTCTGGCTGAAAAGGATCCTCCTTACCTCTGTTCTAAAAGGTCACCCCTCAAGTTGAGGCTGTGTCCTCCTTTCTGGATACCCCCACATCCTCTCCAAATCCACTCTATCGAGTCTGTTCAACATTTGGTAAGTTTCAATGAGATCACCCTGTATTGTTCTAAATTCCAGTGAGTACAGACCCAAAGCTGCCAAACACTCCTCATATGTTAAACCCTTCATTCCCGGAATCATCCTCGTGAACCTCCTCTGGACTCTCTCCAATGACAACACGTCCTTTCTGGGATATGAGGCCCAGAACTATTGACGGTACTGCAAATGTGGTCTGACTAGTGTATAAAGCCTCAGCATTATCTCCTTGGCTTTATATTCTATTCCCCTTGAAATAAAAGCCAACATCGCATTTGCCTTCTTTACCACAGACTCAATCTGTAAATTAACCTCAGGGAGTCTTGCACGAGGACTCCAAAGTCCCTCTGCACCTCTGATGTTTGAACCTTCGCCCCATTTAGAAAATAGTTTGCATTATTGTTCCTTTTACCAAAATGCATTATCATACATTTCCCAACACTGTATTCCATCGGCCATTTTTTTGCCCATTCTTCCAATTTGTCTAAATCCTGCTGCAATCGTATTGCTTCCTCAGCACTACCTACCCTTTCACCTGTCTTTGTTTCATACACAAACTGCCACAAAGCCATCAATTCCATTATCTAAATCATTGACAAACAATGTGAAAAGTAGCGGTCCCAATAGCACAAAGAAAAACCACTAGTCACTGGTAGCCAACCAGAAAAGGCCCCTTTTATTCCCACTCACTGCCTCCTGCCTGTCAGCAATTCCCCTATCCATGCCAATGCCAATATCTTTCCCAACCATTGAGGTTCGGCTAACTGGCCTATAATTTCCTTTTTTTTTGCTGTCATCCCTTCTTAAAGAGTGGAGTCACATTTACAATCTTCCAGTCTTCCGGGACCATGCCAGAATCAAGTGATTCTTGAAAGATCATGACCAATTCATCCGTTATCTCTTCAGCAACCTCCCTCAGGACTCTGGGATGTAGTCCACCTGGTCCAGGTGACTTATCCACATTAAGACCGATGAGTTTGCCTGGCATGTTTTCCTTTGTAATAGCAATGGCACTCAGTCTTCTCCCTGACTCCCACGGATGTCTGGCACACTGCTATTGGCTTCCACAGTGTAGTTTGATGCAAAGTACCCATTAAGTTCATCTGCCATTTCACTGTCCCCCATTACTACCTCACCAGCATCATTTTCCGGTGGTCCAATATCAACTCTCACCTCCCTTTCACTCCTTATATAACTGAAAAATCTTTGGAATTCTGCTTCATATTTTTGGCTAGTTTGCCCTCATACTTCATCTTTTCTCTTTAGTTGCCTTTTGTTGGATTTTAAAAGCTTCTTAATCATTCAACTCCCCACTCACTTTTACTACCTTGTATGCCCTTTCCTTGGCTTTTATGCGTCCTTAACTTCCTTTGTAGCCACGGTTGTCTACCCCTGCCATTTGAGAACATCTTCTGTGGGACATATCCACATTGCGCCTTGTGAACTATTCACAGCAACTTCAGCTATCTCTGCTCTGCCGTTATATCCCGCCAGCATCCTCCTCCAATCCACGTGGGCAAGCTCCTCTCTCATGCCATTGTAGTCCCTTTATTCCATTGTGACACTAACACCTGTGAGTTATATTTCATTCTCTCAAATTGCAGTATGAATTCAATCATATTATGATCACTGTCTCCTAAGAGCTCCTTTACATTAAGCTCCCTAATAAGACCTGCATTATTATACAACACCCAATCTATGATAGCCTTTTCCTGAGTAGGTTCAAACACAAGCTGCTCTAAAAAGCCATCTTGCAGGCATTCACCAAATCCCCTCTCTTGTGAACTGACACCAACCTGATTTTCCCAATCCCCTGTCTTGCATATTGAAGTCCCCTATTACAATTGTGTCATTGCCCTTATTACATGCCTTTTCCAGCTCCCTTTGCAATCTCCTCCTTCCAGATACAGGTGTATTTTTACTACAATCAGTTGAAACACCTTGACTACATACAGGTCTCAGACAACAGATCTCCATTTAAGTAATTATGTGACTTCTAAAACCAATTGGCTACACCTGTGATGATTTGGTGTGTGATATTAAAGGGGGGGGGGGGTGAATACTTATGCAATCAATTATTTTGTGTTTTATATTTGTAATTAATTTAGATCACTTTGGTGAGATCTGTTTTCAGTTTGACTTGAAAGAGCCTTTTTCTGTTGATCAGTGTCAAAATGCCAAATTAAGTCCACTGATTCAATATTGTAAAACAATAGAGCATGAAGACTTCCGGGGGTGGGGGAGGGTGAATACTTTTTACAGGCACTGTATATATTCGTGTGTGTATATACTGTACTTATTGTAATTTATAGGCTTTATTACAATACATTACAATGTATTGCTGCTGCAAAACTACAAATTTCATGACATACTGTATGCTGGTGATATTAAACCTGATTCTGAACTTGCACTAGTCATTATGTTTATTCTGTTGTTTAAATTATGCATAATTTATGCTAATTTAACATGTAATTTAGATTTGTTGTGGTTTGCTATATTTTGTACTGCTGCTGCAAGAAGCTAATTTTCATGGCATTTATACCCTGGTATGCCCACAACAATGAGCTCAAACTATTGGTAACTGGTTTATTACTGTGACTTATAACAGTGAAAAACTTTTGCTAGTGTGCCGTCTGGCATGGTAATGTAGTGGTTAGCACATCAGTTTACCACACCAGCTGGAAGACCGAGGTTCAGTTCCTGCCATTGTCCATGAGGAGGGTGCATGTTCTCCCTGTGACCATGTGGGTTTTCTCCGGGTGCCCTGGTTACCTCCCACATTCCCAAGACATATGAGTTAGGGTTTGGTGAGTTGTGGGCATGCTATGTTGGCACTGGAAGGCTGGTGACACTTGTGGGCTGCCACCAGTGCATCCTCGGACTTTTTTGGTCACTGCCCAGCACCAACCTTGCTAATTTGATTTGATTTTACGCAAACGATGCATTTTACTTCTATGTACGTGCGACAAATAAAGCTAGTCTTGATCTTGATAGACCATTCCATACATTATCACCTTGAGGTAGTATAAAGAAAACAGAATGCAGAATATAATGTAGTTACAGAGAAAGTGCAGAACAGTATACAAAGTAAATGCAAGGGCCATGGCCTGGTAAATTGCGAGATCCAGTTTTTAAGAATTCATCTTTTAGCATATGAGAGTCTGATAACAATGGGATAGCAGCTGTCCTTGAGCATGATCGTACCATAAGACCAGAAGGCACAGGAGGAGAATGAGGCCATTCAGCCCATTGAGTCTTCTCCGCCATTCCATCATGTCCCACTCAACTCCATTCACCTGCCTTTTCACATTATGTGTTGATGCCCTGACTGATTGGGAAATGAACAACTTCCGCCTTAAATATACCCAGGACTTAGCCTGCATCGCAGTCTGCGGCAGAGCATTCCCCAGATTCACTACTCTCTGGCTAACAAAATCCTCCTTACCTCTGTTCTAAAGGGTCGCCCCTCAGTTTTGAGGCTGTGCCCTTGTTCTGGATGCCCCCACCATAGGAAACATTCTCTCCCCATCCTCCCTATATAGTCCTTTCAACGTTCTGTAGGTTTCAATGAGATCCCCATGCATTCTTCTAAATTCCAGTGGGTACAGGCCGAAAGCTGCCAACCAGTCCTCATATGTTAACCTCTTCATTCCTGGAATCATCCTTGTGAACCTCCTCTCTCCAATGACAACACATCCTTATATACTTTTAGAATTGTGTATCTTCTGCTGACAGGAAGAAGGAGGAGAGAGAATGACTGTAACAAAGCTGACCAATCTGGTATCACTATATTTTATATTAAAGATTACATCACAAACTATTATCCTTTATTCAGCATGAAACTTGTATTATGAAAGTTTTCTTTTTGTCCCTCCCTTTCTGTTTTGTTTTGTAACTTAATACAATGAATAATAATCCCAGCCAATGCTTGGGGAAGTTATGTTGAAATGCTGCTTATTGGAAGGAAGATTTACAATTGTAATGTGGCTGCCACATCACAAAGAGCTTCAATGAATTAGATTTTGAAATCTAGCCGTTGCTGGCCAGCCAACTTATGTGCAGTGAGTTCCCAGAAATAGCAAAGAGATATAAATAACTAATTTGTTCTGGAGGTGTTGACTGATTAGAAAATGTTGTCTCCAGACCAGAAAAATTCCTTATGCTTCATGGAATCGTGGAATCATGCCAAGAGACGCTTCACTTACCAAAACAGAAAATGCAGCAAACAAGTCAGACATGATCTGTGGACACGGCAGGGTGAAAACCTTCTTCGGAACTGGGAAAGAGTTGAATTTGCAGAGAAGGTAGTGGGAGGGTCACAAAGGGAAATCAGTTGATAGGATAGTTTTAAAGGGGACCCAAGGGGCAACTTCTTCACACAGAGGGTGGTGTATATCACAGTTCAAAGTCCAAAGTAAACTTATTATCAAAGTATGTTCATGTCACCATGTACTTCCCTGAGATTCATTTTCTTGTGGACATTCACAGTAGAACAAAGAATTACAATTGACTCAATGAAAAACTACACATGAACCAACAAAATGGAAATCAAGACATTCAGTCAGTCAGTCAGTGGGTGCTGTCCCGAATCTGGGGTTGGCGGCTATGCACCTCCATCTTCTTCCATCTTGTGACAGCACCGAGTACGGCCTCTCCTCCAGTTTGTTCTCGCTGGCCGCCTTGGCACTGCCCGCCGCTGCTCCCACTGAACTCGAGCCTGAGGCCGTGTCGGCCTCCAGCCGCGGTCGTTTCTTCGAGCTCGGCCCTTCCTTACACGGAGGCCTTGGGCAAGTCCAGGCACACGGTGCAGTGCCCAAGTTCATCATGTCTCTTCTAACTAAGTGCATAGCATACGATTCGTAGATACATGGTGAGGTTTTAATCTATTCCCCGGAAGATGGCCGTTGGCTCACAAAGAGCTTATCCGCCCTTTGTCAGCTCCTGCTGGGTGTCCTCACACCCTCCTCACCAGACTAAGTCCGGTGGGGGAGTTGGCCCAAATTGCCGACCACTCGACCACGGCCCCCGGCCGAGTGCCGGGCACTCGCCCCCCGCTGAATCTCTTTGAGCATCCGGCGCCCGACCGAAAACCATGGTCGAGCGGCCGGCGACCAAGCCAGAAGTTCCCCTACTATCAAGACAAACTAAGCAAATAAAAATAAATAAATGCATATAATGCTTTGTAACATTAAGCTAGTTCAAAGGAAGATACTGAAGTCCAAAATATGAGTCTAACTTCATGTTTACTTTTAGTGAAGCACACATGTATCATGTGGGGACGTGATGACGAATGTCATTTGCGTATTTATACATATTACCAGTAATGAAGTATTTAAACAAACAAGATTGCTGAATCAAATAATATATATACACAAGCTTACTCGAATGTTACTGAAATATTAAATACATGACCCAACAATACTGAGAACATGAGTGCATAGTCCTTGAAAGTGACTTCATAGTGGGTATATGGAACAAGCTGGAAAAGGAAGTGGTAGAGGTATTTTTAAAAGACTTTTTGGAAAAGGTATATGGACAGGAAACGTTCAGAGGTATCAAGGCAGACAGACAGGACTAGCTCAGATAGAAACGTCGGTCAGTAAGGATGAGTTGGGCTGAAGGGCTTTTTTCAGAGCAGTATGACAATTACTCTACTGTTTTCAAGGACTGAACAATAACAACCTTCTGAGAAAAAGAATGCCAAAGATTCCAAATTCCAGGTAAACAATTCTAAAGACACAATTTAAAAACGCAAACACGAGGAAATCTGCAGATGCTGGAAATTCAAGCTACACACACAAAATGCTGGTGGAACGCAGCAGGCCAGACAGCATCTATAGGAAGAAGCACAGTCGACGTTTTGGGCCAAGACCCTTAGTCAGGTGTCTAAGGGTCCTGGCCCGAAACGTCGACTGTGCTTCTTCATATAGATGCTGTCTGGCCTGCTGCGTTCCACCAGCATTTTATGTGTGTTGCTCCAAAGATACAATTTACTGGATTAAGAATTCCAGAGATTCCAGAGATTTCCAGGAATAGAGAATTTCAAAGCCTCACCATACACTGATGTCAATAATTGAGTTGGAGTCAGATTTTGAAGAGCTTTAGGACACTGGATGACGTCAAAGCCTCTAGATTCAGAAGCCTCTTACAGTTTTGTATACTGTGTGTGCCTAAAGGTTTGAAGACCGAAATTGGTGAGTCTGCAGGTCAAGGTTCAAGGTTTAAAGACCATGGATTGGTATGCCAAAAGGTCAGAGGTCCATGAGTTTGCAAGTCTGGTCTGGGAACTGGAGGTTGGATGTCTGATTTCTGTAAGTTGGAAAGTCCAGGGACTGGTCGTCTGGCTTGGGGTTGTGTGTGTGTGTGTGTGTGTGTGTGTGTGTGTGTGTGTGTGTGTTTGTGTCTGTATGTTTGTGTGTGTGTGTTTGTGTGTGTGTGTGTGCGCGCGCGCGTGTTTGTGTGTGTGTGTGTGTGTGTGTGTGTGTGTGTGTGTCTGTGTTTGTGTGTGTGTGTGTGTGTGTGTGCGCGCGTGTTTGTGTGTGTGTGTGTGTGTGTGTCTATGTACGTGTGTGTGTTTGTGTATGTTTGTGTGCTTTATGTGTGTGTGTGTTTGTGTGTGTCTGTGTCTGTGTGTGTGTGTGTGTGTATATCTGTGGGGGGTTGAAGGAGCTTGTTTTTGCTGTTGCTGTTTTCTTGTGGATGATGATCACTATGTCACTGTGCTGGGCACAGAGGGCATGCTATGTTGGCATCAGAATGAGAGGCAGTCCACACACCTTTAGGTTGTGTTGCAACACACACAAAATGCTGGAAGAACTCAGCAGATTAAACAGCCTCTACAGAAAAGAGTAAAGAGTGGATGTTTCGGGCTGAGACTCCTTCAGAACTGAGATTAAAAGTGGTGAGATGGGAAAGAGGTTGGCTGGAAGGTGATCGCTGAAGCCAGGTGGGTGGGAAAGGTCAAGGGCTGGAGAGGAAGGAATCTGACTGGAGAGGACAGTGGACCATTGGAGAAAGGGCAGGGGGAAAGGACCCAGGGGGAATTAATAGGCAGGTGAGAATAAGTGAAAGGTCAGAGTGGGAATGAAGGAGGGGTGGGGTGGGAATTTTATTCTTGGGAAGGCAAACCCAAATAGAATAAGGTGCTGCTTCTCCACCCTGATGGTGGCCTCAACTTGGCACAAGAGGAGACCATGGACCACACGTCGGTATGAAAATGGGAATTGGAATTAAAATGTCTGGCCACCAGGAAGTCCCACTTTTGGCAGATGGAGTGGAGTTGCTCGATGAAACAATCCTTCAGTTTAGAAACGGCCTCACCAACGTAGAGGAGGTCACATCGGGAGCACCGGTCACAAGAGATGACCCCAGCAGATTTGCAGGTGAAGTGCTACCTCACCTGGAAGGACTGTTTGGGGCCCTGAATGGAGTGAGTGGGCAGGTGTAGGACCTGGGCCATTTGCAGGGATAAGTGATGTAAGGGCGATTAGTGGGGAGGGATAACTGGACAAGGAAATCGCTGAGGGAGTAATCTCTGCAGAAAGTGGGGTTGAGGTAAAGATATGTTTAGTGGTAAAGTTCCTTTGCAGATGATGGATTTTGTGCAGGATAATGTGTTAAAAGTGGAGGCTGATGGGGTGGTAGGTAAGGACAAGAGCGATCCTATCAGTATTACGATGGTGATTGTGTTGATTGTTAACACAAACGATTAATGTTACAGTATGTTTCGATGTACTTGTGATAAGTAAATTAATCTGAATTTGTAGCTGTCATCACTAGGGCTGCCAACTTTCTCACTCTCAAATAAGGGACAAAAGTAGCAGTCAAATACGGGACACTTGTGTGACACTTGAGGATGTGACTAAACACGTGGATGAAGGTAGACCCATAGATGTAGTGTATATGGATTTCAACAAGGCATTTGATAACGTACCCCATGCAAGGCTTATTGAGAAAGTAAGGAGGCATGGGATCCAAGGGGAAATTGCTTTATGAATCCAGAACTGGCTTGCCCACAGAAGGCAAAGAGTAGTTGTAGATGGGTCATATTCTGCATGGAGGTCGGTGACCAGTGGTGTGCCTCAGGGATCTGTTCTGGGACCCTTACTCTTCGTGATTTTTATAAATAACCTGGATGAGGAAGTGGAGGGATGTGTTTGTACATTTGCTGATGACACAAAGGTTGGGTGTGTTGTGGATAGTGAGGAGGGCTATCAGATGTTACAACGGGACATCGATAGGATGCAAAACTGGGCTGAGAAGTGGCAGATGGAGTTCAACCCAGCTAAGTGTGAGGTGGTTCATTTTGGTAGGTCAAGTATGATGGCAGAATATAGTATTAATGGTAAGACTCTTGGCAGTGTGGAGGATCAGAAGGATCTTGGGGTCCAAGTCCATAGGACACTCAGGTTGACTCTGTGGTTAAGAGGGCATACAGTGTATTGGCCTTCATCAATCGTGGGATTGAGTTTAAGAGCCGAGAGGTAATGTTGCAGCTATATAGGACCCTGGTCAGACCCCACTTGGAGTACTGTGCTCAATTCTGGTCGCTTCACTATAGGAAGGATGTGGAAACCATAGAAAGGGTGCAGAGGAGATTTACAAGGATGTTGCCTGGATTGGGGAGCATGCCTTATGAGAATAGGTCAAGTGAACTCGGCCTTTTCTCCTTGGAGCGACGGAGGATGAGAGGTGACCTGATAGAGGAGTTACAAGATAATGAGAGGCATTGATTGTGTGGATAGTCAGAGGCTTTTCTCCAGGGCTGAAATGGCTAGCACGAGAGGGCACAGTTTTAAGGGGCTTGGAAGAATGTACAGAGATGTCAGGGGTAAGTTTTTTACGCAGAGTGGTGAGTGCGTGGAATGGGCTGCCGGCGGTGGTGGTGGAGGCGGAAACGATAGGGTCTTTTAAGAGACTCCTGGATGGCTACATGAAGCTTAGAAAAATAGAGGGCTATGTAGTTCTATACTAGCCTAGGTAGTTCTTAGGGACATGTTTGGCACAGATTTGTGGGCCGAAGGGGCTGTATTGAGCTGAAGGTTTTCTATGTTTCTATGTTTCTATATTTTGACCCAGACTGATGTGGGTGAGCGAGATTACAGACTGTCTGTTATAGGCACGAAGCCAGAAGGCAGGTCTGAGTTTACCTTTACTGTTAAACTAACGATGAAAGACACTCGTTTGTACAGCACCCTCCACAGCACTACCATGACCAAAATGCTGAACTTACCTGTTGGATTACATTTGTTGTCATTACACCTCAGTGAGCGAGTCAACAACGGCTTGGACTTAGGCCTCCCAACATGTGGAAACAGCTACTCTGTTCCAAGTAACACACTCAGTGTGCTGGAGGAACTCAGCAGGCCAGGCAGCATCTATGAAAAGGAGTAAAGAGCCAACATGTTGGGCCAAGATGCTTCATCATGATCTGGCGAGACCTAATGAAAGGTCTCAGCCTGAAATATCCTCTCCACAGAGGCTGCCTGACCTGCTGACTTCCTCCTGCATTCTGTGTGTATTGCTCTGGATTTCCAGCGTCTGTAGAGGCTCTTGTGTTTTCTCTACTCTGAGCTGTGTTTCGGAAAGAGATTCTCGGACAGTCAGAGCAAGAGGTGGATTGTACATGCAAACCTTGTGTGAAAACGCAATGATTATTGGGGAATCCCTGGTCCATGTCTGTTCGAAGTGGACCTGCGCTGATGCCGTGATCCTCGTGTTCGTGCATTGGGAGCAGAGACAGAGTCCTCGTGTAATGGCAGAGGAGTGTAACCCTTCACAAACCATCCACCTCCTACCCTATCTGTGAGCCCCAACCTGCTCTCATCGCTCCCCTCATAGCCCACAGATGCAGAGCGGGAGACAAGTCATCTTTCGTTCCCAGACACGACCCAGATAGTTCCAGTACAGGAAAGGCGCAGGCAAGGTGGTAATGATGAGATAATCTGGCTTTGTGAGATTGCTTGAGGAACGTACACAACTCTCACACTACGGACTACCACTGACTTTTCTCTGACTGTGTCTTATTTCACTTTCATTTTCACTCTGTCTATAAATTGCAGGCTGTTTCCCTCTCTTTCAGATTCAGATTCATTTATCAGATCTACATCCAAATGTTCGGAGGGAAATGTGTTGTTTAACACCATAAGAACATAAGGTATAAAACTAGAGCAGGATTAGGCCATTTGGCCCATCGAGTCTGCTCTGCCATTTCATCATGGCTCTCTCTCAGCCCCAATCTCCTGCCTTCTCCCCGTATCCCTTCATGTCCTGACTAATCAAGAATCTGTCAACCTCTGCCTTAAATATAGCCAATGACTTGGTAGCCACAGCTGTCAGTGGCAATGAGTTCCACAGATTCACCCTGGTCCCTGATCTCCAAGAGGCAGCTCTCTGAATGCAGCCCAGCGCTGGATCCTTTGAGCCAACAGTTTCTGTGACACAAGCAAGACGAAAGGAACAAGCAGGAGGTGTAGAAAAAGTGAAAAAATTGGAGAGGTTTGCTATCTGGAAGGTGTTGCCTGAGGAATCGTTGTTCGCAGCCGCCATCTTGACTGGAAGATCTTGCATAATAAACAGGATATTTATATCCTGAGGGTTGTCTATACCTACAGTCAGCCCTCCTTATACACAGGTTCCGCATGCGCGTATTCAACCTACTGCGGATTGGGAAAACTCCAGCACTCATTGTTTGAGCATTTTTTCTTGTCATTATTCCCTGAACAATACAGTATAACAACTATTTACATAGCATTTGCATTGTATTAGGTATTATAAGTAATCTAGAAATAATTTAAAGTATACGGGAGGATGTGCGTAGGTTTTATGCAAATACTACGCCATTTTATATAATGGACTTGAGCATCCGTGTTTTTTGGTATCCGCGGGGGGTCCCAGAACCACTCCCCCGCGGATAAGGAGGGCCGACTGTACTTTACGTGCCTGTGATGTTGCTGTTAGCAAGCTTTTCATTGTCCCTGTACCTGTGCACATGACAGGGCTTAGTCCTGGTCCCTGGAACAAACTTTTCCGCTGTCCTGTGAAGTGGTGGCCCCAGGAGCTTTCCCACTCACTGGAGGGGACAGTGGGCTCTCTGCCTGATGTCTTTGTGGCACCCCTTTGCCATTCAAGCTCAGTCCAGCCTGGGATGGTGCACCATGGTCTCTGACTTCTGCTTCCCATTGGCTTTACAAACAGCAAACATGAGGAAATCTGCAGATGCTGGAATTTCGAGCAACACACATCAAAGTTGCTGGTGAATACAGCAGACTAGGCAGTATCTCTAGGAAGAGGTACAGTCGACGTTTCGGACCGAGACCCTTCGTCAGGACTAACCGAAAGAAGAACTAGTAAGAGATTTAAAAGTGGGAGGGGGAGGGGGAGATCCAAAATGATAGGAGAAGACAGGAGGGGGAAGGGATGGAGAAGTCAATGTTCATGCCATCAGGTTGGAGGCTACAACCTGATGGCATGAACATTGACTTCTCTAACTTCCGTTAATGCCCCACCTCCCCTTCGTACCCCATCCATTATTTATTTATCTTTTATTATTATATATTCTTTTTCTCTCTCTCTCTCTCTTTTTTCTCCCTCTGTCCTTCTCACTATACTCCTTGCCCATCCTCTGGGCTTTCCCCCTCCCCCTTTCTTTCTCCCTAGGCCTCCCGTCCGTCCCATAATCCTCTCATATCCCTTTTGCCAATCAACTTTCCAGCTCTTGGCTCCATCCTTTCCCCCTCCTGTCTTCTCCTATCATTTCGGATCTCCCCCTCCCAATCCCGCTTTCAAATCTCTTACTATCTCTTCTTTCGGTTAGTCCTGACGAAGGGTCTCAGCCCGAGACCTTGACTGTACCTCTTCCTAGAGATGCTGCCTGGCCTGCTGCGTTCACCAGCAATTTTTATGTGTGTGGCTTTACAAAAGGTCTCTCGTGATAGTCAGCATTGGTATGCACAACCCAGACGTTCTCTCTTCTCTATTCTCCCATCAGGCAGAAGATACAAAAGCCTGAAAGCACATACCACCATCTCAAGGACAGCTTCTATCCCACTGTTATCAGACTCTTGATATAGGCCTCGTGTACAATAAGGTGGACTGTTGACTTCACAATCTACCTCATTAGGTTATGGAGTACTTGGTGACAAATGACAAGAAAGTCAGTATGGTTTCCTTAAGGAAAAATTTTGCCTGACAAACCTTTGAAATTCTTTGAGGAGATTACATGTAGGATAGATAAAGGGGATGCAGTGGATGCTGTATATTTGAGCTTTCAGAAGTGCTTTGACAAGGCGCCACACATGAGGCTGCTTACCAAGTTAAGAGGCCATGATATTACAGGAAAGTTACTAACATGGTTAGAGCATTGCCTGATTAGTAGGAGGCAGCGAGTGGGAATAAAAGGATCCTTTTCTGGTTGGCTGCCAGTGACTAGTGGCGTTCCGCAGGGTCAATGTTGAGACCGCTTCTTTTTATGCTGTATATCAATGATTTAGATGATGGAATAAACGGCTTTGTTGCCAATTTTGCAGATGATATGAAGATTGGTGGAGTGGCAGGTACTGTTGAGGAAATAGGTAGGATGCAGAAGGACTTAGATTAGCAGAATAGGCAAGAAAGTGGCAAATGAAATGCAAAGTTGTATTCTTCTTTTCAGGCTAAGTCTAGGGGAGTTTCGATTTTTATGGATAACATAGTTCCCTTCGTCCAACATAAAGTAGTGTCTGACACTAATGGCCGTTTTGTTATGGTGTCAGGAAAATTAGATAATAAGTTTCTGGTATTTGCTAATCTGTATGCCCCGAATACAGATGATCCAGGATTCTTCGAGCATTTTTTTTCGTTTTTGCCAGGTTTGAGTCTTTATTCATTGGTGATAGGAGGAGACTTTAATTGCTGGTTAGATCATCTTCTAAACCAGCAGCATTTAATAAATCAGCTTTGTTTATTCAATCTTTTTTAATGAAATGTGCTATTGTTGATGTCTGGCATCTTTTATATCTAGTAGACAGGGAGTATTCGTTTTTATCTCATGTTAATCACACGTATTCAAGGATTGATTTTTTTTTATTGATAGCCAAATGATTCCATTAGTTTGATACTGTGACTGTAAAGAGATTGCTGTCTCAGATCATGCTCCTGTGCTTTTATCTTTAAGTCTCCCTGGTCTCCCTCAAATAAATAGGTTTTGGTGTTTTAATCTAACTTTGCTATCTGATAAGGATTTTTTAAAGTTTCTGGAGAGACAAATTATTCTTTTTTTTTGAAGAGAATACGCTGGAAGAGACTTCTAGTCTTATTATATGGGATGCCTTCAAGGCTTATATTAGAGGACGAATTATTTCCTATACTGCAAGTGTTAAGAGAAAAGCTAATAAAGAGAAAATTGAATTAGCTAATCAGTTGAAACAATTAGACCAAAAATATGCCTTGGCTCCAGATCCTGCTTTATATAAAAGGCGTGTTGAAATTAAAACTAAATATGATCTTCTTTTAACTTATTCAATTGAAACTCAACTCTTAAAAGATAAAAGTCAGTTTTATATTCATGGAGATAAAACAGGTAAATTGTTGGTTAACCAATTAAAAACCTTTATAGCTAAACGGCAAATTAAAGACATTTGCAAAGCTAATGGTGATAGGACAACTGACCATTTAGAAATTAATGATACCTTTAGAGAATTTTATTCTAACCTTTATAGATCCGACCCTCATAAAGATATTACTGTAATGAATAATTTTTTAGACCAATTAAACATTCCTACACTTTCTGTTGATAACTGAAAACAGTTGGATCAACCTATTTCTTATGAGGAAGTTGCCAAGGCTGTACGTTCATTGCACTCGGGGAAGGTTCCGGGTCCTGATGGATTTTCTGAAGGCTTTTTCCTCACTGCTTATACCTCATTTATGTTCAGTCTTTTCGGACTCCTTTGAGTTGGGTAGGTTGCCACAATCTTTTTATGCAGCTTCTATTTCACTTATTCTTAGTAAGAATAAGAACCCAATTGAATGTTCTTCATACAGACCAATCTCCTTACTTAGTGTTGATACTAAAATCCTATCCAAAGTTCTGGCTCGTAGGATTGAAGATATTTTACCATCTATCATTTCTGATAATCAGACTGGATTTATTAAAAAATTGATATTCCCACTTTAATATTTGTCATTTATTAAATGTTATTTATTCTCCTTCTAAGGAGATATCAGAATGCATGATATCCTTAGATGCTGAGAAGGCTTTCGATCCAGTTGAATGGAATTATTTATTTAGAACCTTAGAAGAATTTAATTTTGGGCCCGATTTCATTCAATGGATTAAATTACTTTATCTATCTCCTTCTGCTCGGGTTCTTACTAATTTTCAGAATTCCAAACCATTTAAACTTCAACGTGGAACTAGACAAGGTTGTCCCCTGAGCCTTTTGCTCTTTGATCTGGCTTTAGAACCCTTAGCCATTGCTTTTCGAGAATCTAATGATATTACTGGTATCTTAAGAAGAGGTACTACCCACAAAGTTTCGCTCAATGTTTATGACCTATTGCTTTTTATTTCTAACGTCGAGACTTCGTTATCTCCTGTGCTTTCTCTGCTCTCCTGTTTTAGTCAGTTTTCAGGATATAAACTGAATTTACATAAAAGTGAACTTTTTCCTTTGAATAATTTGGTATCAATTCATACTAGCCTTCCTTTTAAAATTGTAAGAAATCAATTTACCTATTTGGGTGTAACAATTACTGTTTTTAAATTTCAAAATATACTTTATTCAAAAATAAATATATACAATAAACCCATTCAATAACTTTTCATCCTTTACATACGTTTCCATTATAGTCAGTACATATCCGTATTTATAGCCACCCAGTAGTTCAGCTTACAATATCATTGTTGAGGGGTATACTCCCCGCCTCCCGACCCCTCTCACTCCCGCAGGTGAAGAAACCTATACTGTTATCCTTCCCCACCGGGCCCTTGCGGTGGCTGCACCGAGTTTCAGCGCGTCCCTCAGCACGTACTCCTGCAGCCGAGAATGTGCCAGTCGGCAGCATTCTCCAACGGACATCTCCATGTGCTGGTGGATCATCAAGTTTCGGGCCGACCAAAGAGTGTCTTTCACCGAGTTGATGATCTGCCAGCAGCACCGGATGTTGGTCTCCGTGTGTGTCCCCGGGAACAGCCCGTAGATCAGAGAGTCCTCTGTTACGCAGCTGCTGGGATGAAACGTGACACTAGCCCGTCCATCCTCCTCCACACCCTCTTTGCGAACTGACAGTGTGCAAAGAGGTGGGTCACAGACTCCTCCTCACTGCAGTCCTCCCGTGGGCAGTGGGGTGCGGAGACGACGTTCCGGTAACAATTACCAAGAATGATAAACATCTACTTAAAGAAAATTTTCTTACCCTACTGAATTATGTTAAAAGGGCACTATCAAACTGGTCACCCCTTTTGTTATCATTGGTTGGCCGAATTAATTCTATTAAAATGAATATCTTACCTAAATTTATATACCTTTTCCAGGACGTACCTGTTTTCATTCCTAAATCTTTTTTTGATTCTCTTGATTCTATTCTATCTTCTTATATATGGAAAAATAAACATTCTCGATTAAATAAAATTCATCTTCAAAAAGCTAAGAAGAATGGAGGTTTAGCTTTACCCAATTTTAGGTTTTATTACCAGGCAGTCAATATACGAAACCTTACGTTTTGGTCATGTTATATCAACCGTGAGGACTGTCTGGTATGGGTCTCTTTAGAAGCTAACTCTGTTAATAAATTTTCTATGATTTCTCTTCTTGGATCCTCACTTCCTTTATCTTTAAGTAAACTAACTGACAATTTAGTAGTTAAGCATACTTTGAGGATCTGGGTACAATTTAGAAAATATTTTGGTTTATTGAGATTTTCTCTTTCTAGTCCCAATTTTTCTAATTATTTTTTTAAACCCCGTATGACCGATCTAGTTTTTAAAGAATGGGATAGATTAGGTATTAAATGCTTCCAGGATTTGTTTGTTGGAGGAAGTCTCTTCATCTGAGCAATTGTTAGCTAAATATAGCTTACCAAAAACCCACATTTTTCGATATCTACAAATTAGAGACTTTCTGCGATCTCAATTATATATATTTCCTAAAAGTCCCGATAAGAACTTATTAGATGTAATTTTTAATTTGAAACCTTTTCATAATGGTTCAATATCTAATATTTATGGTATGGTTGCTGGGAATGAGAAATGCTCCTTTAGACAAAATTAAAAATCTTTAGGAACAAGATTTACGGACTTCAATTTCTGAGGGAACTTGGAATGAAATTTTTAAATTGGTTAACACTTCATCGTTATGTGTCGCCACTCCCTCTTATAATTTAAGGTGGTCCATAGGGCCCATATGACCAAGGATAAGCTATCTCATTTTTATTCGGATACATCTCCCTTTTTTGATAGATGTAATAATGGAGAAGCTTCAATAATTCATATGTTTTGGATATGTCCGAGTCTTGGGAAACACGGGAAAGAAGCATTTCAAACTTTCTCTGTACTTTTCAAAGTAAATTTTAAGCCTAACCCTTTGACTGCTTTATTCCGTATTGTTGGAGAAAAAGATATTATTCTGGAGACATCTAATTTGCACATTTTGGCTTTTATTTCTCTTATAGCCAGGAGAATGCTCTTTCTTAAATAGAAGGACGTTGTTCCACCTACTCACGCTCAATGGTTACGTGATGGTACGTCATGTTTAAATTCAGAAAAGATCCGTTGTTCAATTTCTGAATCTAGCCAAGACTTTCACACATTGTGGGGACCATTTTTGAACTATTTTCAAAACCTTTGATTTGTTGTTAAAGTACAGATGTTGGCTAATAACTTATTTCATTATATGATAAGGATTTTTTTCCTTCTTTCTTTCTTTACCAAGCAGGTTCGATCTTGGTAGTGGGTTTAGATTTTTTTTCTGCATAATAATAAAATTATCATATTTCAATATTATGATTTAATTTAATTTACGTGAATATAGAGTAATGAGATTACAAGTGTGATTCAAATATGTATTGGTATTATTTTATCTTTTTTTACTTATATACTTCTTGTACTCTGTATTCTTTATGTAGAAATTAATAATAAAATATTGAAAAGGAAATGCAAAGTTGGAAAATGCATGGTCATGCACTTTGGTAGCAGAAATAAATGTGCAGTCTATGTTCTAAACAGGGAGAAAATCCAAAAATCTGAGATACAAAGGGACTTGGGAATCTTTGTGCAGAACACCCTGAAGGTTAACTTGACAGTTGAGTCGGTGGTGAGGAAGGCAAATGCAATGTTAGCATTAATTTCAAGAGGTCTAGAGTACAAGAACAGGGAAGTGATGCTGAGGCTTTATAAGACACTGTGAAGCTTTACCTTCGCGGCCTCTCCGGTGATGAATATCTGTTATCTGTCAAGTAGGGGACCGTGCACAATCCTGATTTGATGGAGACAGACGTGAGTGCATAGCGGAACATCAGGAAAACTTCTGAAATGTCTGCTTTGCTGCCGCTGCTACTGTGTGGTAACCGGAACCTCTGGAGCTGAAGGCCTCGAAATCCGCGGCTTTGCGTGTTTCAGCGGCCGGGGAGAGGTCAAAGGCACTCGGGAGGCTCTATCGGAGAGGCTGCTCGGAAGCTCGGAGTTTTCAGACGGATGGACTCAGGGTCGGCTGTGCTCCGCTGCTTCCAAGGTATCGGCAAGTTGACAGTGCCTGGAGGTTTATGGCAGGGAGTTTCTACCTTTTGCCGGCACTATCGGGGACTCGGGAGTCGATCAACTCGGACTTTGTGACTTTTTTTTTACTGCGCCTATAGACTGTTCTTCATCAAATTATGGTATTGCTTTGCACTGCTGTAACTATATGTTATAATTATGTGGTTCTATCAGTGTTAGTCTTTGGTCTGTCTTGTTTTCTGTGATATCACTCCAGAGAAACATTGTATCATTTCTAATGCATGTATGCATTTCTAAATGATAATAAAAGAGGACTGAGTGTTCTCATAATCTAAAATAAAAGTATTATGAAGAATTTTGGGCTTTTCATCTTAGAAGAGATGTACTGGCATTGGAGAGGGTCCAGAAGAGGTTCACAAGGATGATTCCAGAAATGAAAGGGTTATCATATGAGGAACGTTTGATGGCTCTGGGTCTGTACTTGCTGGAATTCAGAAGGATGAAGGACTGAGTTGCTGGCAACGGTGGTGGAGGCAGATATGATCGGGTCTTTTAAGAGGCTCCTGGATAGGTACATGGAGCTTAGAAAAATAGAGGTAACCCTAGGTAATTTCTAAGGTAAGGATATGTTCGGCACAGCTTTGTGAGCCGAAGGGCCTGTATTGTGCTGTAGGTTTTCTATGTTTCTATGAATCTTATTGAAACTTTTTTAATGTTGAAAGGTCTAGACAGAGTAGATGTGGAAAGGATGTTTCCCATGGTGGGGGAATCTAGGACAAAAGGGCACAGCCTCAGGATAGAGGGGGTGTCCATTTAAAACAAGGATGTAGAGACATTTCATTAGCCAGAGCGTTGTGAATTTGAGGAACTTATTACCAAAGGCAGCTGTGGAGGCCAGGTTGTTGGATGTATTTAAGGCAGAGATTGATAGGTTCTTGACTGGACACGGCATCAAAAGTTACAGGGAGAAGACCGGGGAGTGGGTTTGAGGAGGGGAGAAAAGGATCAGCCATTGATTGAAAGGTGGAGCAGACTCAATTGGCCAAATGGCCTAATTCTGTTCCTGTGTCTTATGGTCTTATGGGATTATAGAATATAGAATATGGTGGAGTATGGTTCCTTCAGCCCACGATGTTGTACAAACCTCTTAACGTACTCTAAGATCAATCTAACCTTTCCCTCCCACACAGTCCTCCATTTTTCTCTCATCCATGTCCCTACCTAAGAGTTTCTTAAATGTGCCTCTACCATCATCCTTGGCATGATAATAGATTATATATTTATTTGTTTAGATATACTGTGTGGACCAGGCAATATCAGCTCAACGAATCATACTGCCCAGCAACCCAATTATTTAACCCACTCACAGGACAATTTACAATGAGCAATGAACCTACCAACTAGTACATTTTGGACTGTGGGAGGAAACTAGAGCATCCAGAGGAAACCTACGCGGTCACGGTAAGGACGTACAAACCCCTCACGGGCGGTGTCAGCTTGAACTCTGAACTCTGACACCCTGAGTCGTAACAGCGTCACAGTAACCTCTATGCTTCCGTAGTGCCCTGTTATGATCTTACACTTTACTGTTTACCCTTTTTGGGAGCTTTTACACTTTACTCTTTATCTTTATTGTTTTACTTTATCCTGGCTCAATACACTGTGTAATGATCTGACCTGTGTGAACGGTTTGCAAGACAAGCTTTTCATTGTATCTTGGTAGGTGTGACACTAATAAACCAACATCAATAGCAAGAACAACCCAGACGGTTTGCCTGGAATCTGCAGAGACAGTGGACATTGAGTCAGCCTGGCTTGTGATATCATTGCTGAATGATTATTATTTTTTATTTCAAAAACAAACTTCCTTTGGTACCAATGTCATAAATAAATTTGCCAATGATAACACAATTGTTGGATGAATCACATTGACAATGAGTCAATGTTGAGTGAACAACTCAGTAGTGTAGTGTTTCGCATAATGGATTACAGCACCAATGATTGGGGTTCAATTCCTGCCACTGCCTGTAAAGAGTTTGTACTTTCATCCCGTAACTGCATGGGTTTCCTGCGGGTGCTCCAGTTTCCTTTTGTATTCCAAAGACGTACAGGTTAAGGTCTCCATTCAGGGCCCCAAACATTCCTTCCAGATGAGGCAACACTTCCCCTGCGAATCTGCTAGGGCTGTCCGTTGTGTCCGGTGCTCCCAATGTGGCCTCCGTTACATTGGTGAGACCTTTCGTAAATTGGGGTACTGCTTTGTTGAGCACCTTCACTCCATTCACCAAAAGTGGAACTTCCTGATGGCTAAACATTTTAATTCCCATTCCCACTCCCATATTGGTCCGTGGCCTCCTCCTGTGCCATGATGAGGCCACACTCAGGCTGCAAGAGCAACACTTTATATTCCTTTTCAGTCCTGACAAAGGGTCTCGGCCCGAAACATTGACTGTTTAGTCAATTCCATAAATGCTGCCTGACCTTTTGAGGTTTTCCAGCATTTTGAAGGTGGAGCTTAGGAGGATTAATGGCACCTAATGGCGACTCCTTTGTTTGCATCTTTGGAAACAGCTCTATTTCCATCTGTAATATCTCTGTTTTTCCCTTTCAGGGTTCCTTTGAAGACCTTGTCCTGGAGTTACACGCTGACTACGGTTCTTTGCAGGAATGGGACCCACTCTCGGGGTTCCATAACTGGCTGTTGTTTGGCACGCCAAAGGCTCGGCCTGAGAGGGTCAACGTCACGACAGGAGACCCGTGTGTTGTCGGAGGAGTCGGGATATCTGCTGTGTGCCTGAAGACCCGGGATCTTTGCGATCTTCAGGCACAGAGCTCGAAAAAAAGCGACGTAACAGTCTTTTAACATCATAAACCAAGGAGTTGTTTGTTTTGACTCACCGCTCATTGGGAAAATGGAGACACTGCCTTCTCCCTTATTAGGGAGAGGGAGAGCCTGTGGTATGTCGAATACCGGTGAAATACAAAGTCTTTGGGGCAAGTCTGTGTCTTTGCTGTTGCTTTGCTCATGCTTGAGTGCTCGGTGGGGGGTGCTGATGCTTTTTTTTTGCCGGTGGGGGGAGGGGGGATTGTTGCTCCCTGCCGCTTATGCGCGGGAGGGGGGAGCTGCGGGGGGACTTTGCGGTTCTAACATTTAACTGTTGATCATTCTTTAGGGCACTCCCCTGTTTTCATGGATGGTTGTGAAGAAAAAGCATTTCAGGATGTATATTCTATATATTTCTCTGATATTAAATTGGATCTTTGAACCTTTGAACCTTTTGTGTGTATTACCTTATACTCTCTCTGTGTAGCCTCCAACCTGATGGCATGAATATCGATTTCTCCTTCTGGTTAAAAAAAAATTCCCTCCCCCTCCCCTCTTCTTCTATTCCCCACTGTGGCCTCTTACCTCTTCTCACCTGCCTATCACCTCCCCTTGGATCCCCGCCTCCATCCCTTCCTCCTATGGTCCACTCTCCTCTCCTATCAAATTCCTTCCTCTCCAGCCCTTTACCTTTCCCACCCACCTGAAATGACCTATCACCTTCTGGATAGCTTCCTCCCCTCCCCCCACCTTTCAAATCTGACATTTTCCTCCTTCTTTTCCAGAAGGGTCTCAGCCCAAAATGTGACTGCTGTTCATTTCCATAGATGCTGCCCGAGTTCCTCCAGAATTTTATGTGTGTTGCTTTATTGGCAACACCTGAGGGCTGCCCCCACCACGCCCTGGGTCTGCGTTGGCCGTTGATGCAAATGAGGCACTTCACTGCATGTTTCGATGTGACAAAGAAAGCTGATTTTTATCATCTTTATCTTTACTGGAGTGAGACAGATCACCTTGTCGAGTGGTGCTGCAACAACATCCTCTCAACGCCAGCAAAACTAATGAGCTGATCGTTAACTTCAGGAAGGGGAAAGAGGGTGAAAATTTGCCAGTCTCCAGAGGGGTATCAGCAGTGGAGAGCATCAGTAAGTAACTTTCTTTCTTTCTTTATTAATCTTTTTATTGATTTAAAAGGAAGATAAAGACAAACAAGAGGAGAATTATCTCAAATATCTATATCAATAGCAATACAAACCGAGATTGAGATAGACATTATCAAAATCATACATAGTGTTAAGCTAGTATACAGTATATAATAAAAAAGAAAACAGCAATTCTCCCCTTATCAGTTCATAAAGAGGAAAGAGAAAAACTTTAGATTTTAAATGAAGGGAAAAAAACTCCCCCACTACACTATACAAAAAAGGGGACTGGGCAGTCCATTCTGAGGATACGACCAAAAAAAAAAGAAAAACTTTCTGATCAAATCTAAAACTTTGAGAAAAAAAATTGGAAGTGTCATAAATCAAATTAAATGAAAATATTGAATAAAAGGTCAACACGAGGAATTCTGCAGATGCTGGAAATTCAAGCAACACACATCAAAGTTGCTGGTGAACGCAGCAGGTCAGGCAGCATCTCTAGGAAGAGGTACAGTCGACATTTCTGGCCGAGACCCTTTGTCAGGACTAACTGAAGGAAGAGCTAGTAAGAGATTTGAAAGTGGGAGGGGGAGGAGGAGATCCAAAATGATAGGAGAAGACAGGAGGAGGAGGGATGGAGCCGAGAGCTGGACAGGTGATTGGCAAAAGGGATATGAGAGGATCATGGGACAGGAGGCCCAGGGAGAAGGAAAAGGGGGAGGGGGGGGAACCCAGAGGATGGGCAAGGGGTATAGTCAGAGGGACAGAGGGAGAAAAAGGAGAGAGAGAGAAAGAATGTGTGTATATAAATAAATAACAGATGGGGTACGAGGGGGAGGTGGGGTGTACTGCGTCCGGTGCTCCCGATGTGGCCTTCTATATATTGGCGAGACCCGACGTAGACTGGGAGATCGTTTTGCTGAACACCTACGCTCTGTCTGCCAGAGAAAGCAGGATCTCCCAGTAGCCACACATTTTAATTCCACATCCCATTCCCATTCTGACATGTCTATCCACGGCCTCCTCTACTGTAAAGATGAAGCCACACTCAGGCTGGAGGAACAACACCTTACATTCCATCTGGGTAGCCTCCAACCTGATGGCATGAACATTGACTTCTCTAACTTCTGCTAATGCCCCACCTCCTCCTCGTACCCCATCCATTATTTATTTATATACACACATTCTTTTTCTCCCTCTGTCCCTCTGACTATACCCCTTGCCCATCCTCTGGGTTTCTCCCCCCCTCCCCCTTTTCCTTCTCCCTGGGCCTCCTGTCCCATGATCCTCTCACATCCCTTTTGCCAATCACCTGCCCAGCTCTTGGCTCCATCCCTCCCCCTCCTGTCTTCTCCTATCATTTTGGATCTCCCCCTCCCCCTCCCACTTTCAAATCTCTTACTAGCTCTTCTTTCAGTTAGTCCTGACGAAGGGTCTTGGCCCGAAACGTCGACTGTACCTCTTCCTAAGATGCTGCCTGGCCTGTTGCGTTCACCAGCAACTTTGAATAAAAGGTCGCCAGATTAGCTCAAATTTAAAGGATGTATCAAATGTCCAACTTCTTATTTTCTCTAAACTTAAACAGGACATAATGGAGGAAAGCCAATAAAAGACCGCAGGTGGATTAGCATCCTTCCACTTCAATAAAATGGCTCTGCTAGCCAATAAAGTCAAAAAGGCTATTATACGTTCAGCGGAAACAGGAAGTAAGTAGTTTTAAAATGTCAGGTGACCTGTCCTGGTCTCAGTACACAGATAGAACCACAAGGTGTGCCTTTCTTAGGAGGTTAAGGAGGTTTGGTTTGCCACTGAGCAAGCTTCTACAGATATCCTGTTGATAGTACCCTGTCTGCTTGCATCATAGCCCGGTACAGCAATACGAACGCACAGAAATGTAAGAGGCTGCAGGGAGGAGTGAACTCTGCCCAGTACGTCACAGACACATCGCTCCCCACCATCAGTAACATCTACAGGAGACATCCATCATCCCCACCATCTGGGCCATGCCATCTTCTCACAGGTCCTGCCAGGCAGGAGGTGCGGCAGCCTGGCGTCCCACACCACCAGGTTCAAGGACAGTGACTTCACTTCAACCATTGGCTTCTGCAGAACGCTAATCACGACGCCAGTTTAGCAACTCAGTATCACTTTGCACTAAAATGCACGTTGTCTTTTTGTTCTAATTGTGTTCTTCCTTGTAAAATTTGTAGATTATTTATGTTTAATTCAAGTTTTATGTTGTAAATGCTGGGTATTGATGCAATGGGCCTGTGATGCTGCTACAAGGAAGTTTTTCATTGGTTCTGTGCAGACATGTACTTGTGCATCTGATGATAAACTTGACTTTTAGAATAAAAATATATGTACACAGTAAAAAAGTATATACACACAGTGCAAAACCCTTTTATTTTCTTAGTGTCAATTGGTTAATTAAACTATCATTGGCACTCGTGGCCCCCTGGGTCAACTTTTCAGAGGCCTCGCCACCAAAGCAGCCCTGCCAGGTGTGGTGGCAGAAGGAGCCCAGGCTGTGGGCCTTCCCACCATCCCCCAGCATGCCCTCCTGCAACCTGCATTGTGCCAGTCAGCAGTATTCCCTCAAGGGTATCTCGATGTGCTGGCAGACCAATGGGCGTCTTCTCTGAATTGACAATCTTCCAGCAGTACGTGGTGTGTGACCCTGGACACAGACACAGGTCTGAGGATCCTCACCAAAGGAACCAAGAACAGCCAGGCTGGGAGGCAGACCTGAGTCCCATCGAGCTCCTCAAAGCAAAACTGGGCAAGATAGAAGATGAGGTCAATCAATGCAGGAGATTGTGACCATTAGCATCCAATAAGCAGTGAGTACCTATCAGTGAGGACCCCAGTGCCCAGGACATGTCCCCTTCTCAACAAGGAGGAAGTAAGGAGTCTGAAGACGCAGCCTCATCACTTCAGGAGCAGCTGCTTCCCCTCCGCCATCAGTTTTCTGAATGGACAATGAACCCATGAGCTTCCTCACTGTTTTTTTCTTTTCTCTCTCTCTTTTTGCACTAATTTAATTTATATATATAATTATTGTAATTTAACGCTTCTTTATTGAGAATTGCAATGTGTTGCTGTCGCAAAACAACGAATTTCACGATATCTGCTGGTGATATTTAACCTGATTCTGCGTACTGGAATTCATCAGTGTGAAAGCAGTGGAGAGATAGTATTAGTGCAGAGGCCGGTCCAGAGTATTAACCATCTTCCCGGACAGGTTCTCCAGGACAGAGGAACAGACCCCACCTAAATTGCTATCCCCAAGGAGATTCCCCTCTCAACTTCAAGGATAGACTTCATTCGTCTCACACACACTTACAGGTATTAGGAACTTGTTGATATATGTAAAAGGATGTATATTGTGAATAAAGTTGATCCTCACCCCTTCTAACCTATCAATCAACACCCTCTGATAGCCCACAGTCCACTCTCCTCTCCTATCAGATTCAGCCTTTTCCACCTATCATCTCCCAGTTCCCACTTCATTGCCCCTCCCACCCACCCACCTTCTCCCTCACTTGGCTTCACCTATCGCCTGCTGGCTTGAACTGGTTTCTCTCCTTCCCACCTCCTTATTCTGGCTTCTACCTCTTCCTTTCCAGTCCTGATGAAGGGTCTCGGTCTGAAATGTCGATTGTTTCTTCTATTCCATAGATACTGCCTGACCTGCCGAGTTCCTGCAGAAATTTGTGTGTGTTACGAATTAGTAAAGGAGCTGATTCGCATATGATGTGGCAACTATATATTTTACACAGACTGAAGTCTGACCATGGTTGGTTTGGAGTGGGAAGCTATGACTGGAAAGAGCTAGCAATGGGACAAGACAGAGAGTACAGGAAGGGGACTACAGCTCAGACAGTGATTTCCACAGCTGCATTCCAGCATTTTATCTCATGGGTGTATGTTGTTCAAAGTTCTTCCATAATAAATGACTAATCAAATCAGATTGTGTGAGATCAGGGAGGGACCAAGGAAAACAGGGATTGGAACTAGTTCTTGGTTGACATTTAAAACAAGTTAGCAGTCAGAGGTGGGGCAAACTTACAATTTTTTGGATTTGATTGTGTGTTTGTGTGTGTGCTTTTTGTGTGACTGAGCATGAGAGAGGAGAGAGGTAGGGAAAGGAAAAGAGAAAGGTGGGATACGAGAGGAGAGAGAGAGCGAGACACACACACACACACACACACACACAGACAAACAGAGGAACTGGCACAGTTGTGTGTGTGGACCATAAGACCATAAGAAAATAGGAGCAGAATTAGGCCATTCAGCCTATCGAGTCTTCTCTGCCATTACATCATGGCTGATTTATTATTCCTCTCAATCCCGTTCTCCTGCCTTCTCCTTTTAACCTTTGACCCTTACTAATCAAGAACTTCTGCTTTAAATGTATTGAATGACTTGGCTTCCACAGCCATCTGTGGTAATGAGTTCCACAGTGTGTTTGTATGTGTGTCTGTGTGTTTGTCTATAACTCTGAGTGTGGGTGTGTTTATGGTTAACTATCTGTGATTTTATCTGCATGCGTGCGTGAGTGCGTGAGTGTGTGTGTGTGTGTGTGTGTGTGTGTGTGTGTGTGTTCATGTACGTATAACTCTGTGTGTATACAGATGTAGATGCCTGTGTGTGACGGAGCGAGGAGATTTTGCGGGGTGGTCTGTGGTCAGGCCTCTGTGTTTAGGATCTGAGGTTCAGAGATCACAGCCTTCCATCAGTGGGCTGCCTTCAGATGAAATGTCACAGCATTTACTGTCATGTTCCTGATGTCACTTTCCGTGTGGGTATCGCTCACATCTGCTCCATTGCTGCAGAATGTGGAAGGTAAACTCCCCCACTCCACCTCCTAAGATCACTCGTCTAGAAAGAGCTCACAGTTTTGTTTCCTGTTCTGTTCACATCTGTCAGCATGGTAAGAAAGGGCTTTGCAGAGGACTTGTAGGTGCACCAGGTCAGAGTCAGATCGTGTCAGTGTTGCTCTCCACGGCCAATTAATAACGACCCTCAACGGACAGAGCAGGTAATTGAGAATTATGAAGAGGTAAAGGACTGAAGAAAAAGGAATCTGATAGTAGATTCTGACAGCTGTCACAAAGAGGGTTAATATGAGAATAAAAACGAGCTAATTTATCTTTAGACATATGTGTTCTATGGACAACTTTAAATTGAATTAGGGAGTGTTTAGAACAAATAGAGGAAGTATTGACTAGTTGTAAAATATGCGCCCAGTCATCTGCCAAAATAATAAAGCCCAATTCCTTTTCCCAATCTGACCTAATCTTATTGAATGGAGCTTTCCTAAGTTTCATAATAGTATAATAAGTAATAACCGTTACACCTTTCTGACATGGATTAAGGTTAGTTATAGTATCTAAAATATATGTAGGAGGTAAGGTCGGAAAGGAAGAGAGTATAGTACTTAGGAAATTTCTAACTTGGAGATATCTAAAAAAATTTATTCTTGGTAAGTTATATTTGTTAGATAATTGTTCAAGAGACATAAGGGAACCATCTAAAAATAAATCCAAAAACCGTGAAATACCATTAGTCTTCCAAATTTGAAAGGCACGGTCCGTGGAAGAGGGGGGAAAGAATATGTTGCCTAAAATAGGAATTGCAAGCCCAAATTGATTAAGATCGAAAAATTTTTGGAATTGAAACCAAATACGTAAGGTATATTTAACTATCGGGTTACAAACCTGTTTGTGGCGTTTCAAATCAAAAGGAAGAGAAGAACCTAAAATGGAGCCAAGTGCATAACCTTGAGCAGATTGTAATTCCAATACTACCCATTTAAGAATGGATAGTGTATTTTGATCAAGTAACCAAAATTTCATGTGTCTAATATTAATTGCCCAATAATAGAATCTGAAGTTAGGTAATGCCAAACCTCCATCTCTCTTAGCTTTCTGTAGATGTATTTTACCCAATCTCGGGTTTTTATTTTGCCAAATAAATGAAGAAATTTTAGAGTCAACTTTGTCAAAAAAGGATTTTGGAACAAAAATCGGTAGTGCCTGAAATACATATAAAAATTTTGGCAGAATAAATCTTAACAGCATTAATATAACCAATCAAAGTTAAATAAAATGGAGACCATTTAAATGAAAGTTGAGTAATGTGATCAATTAAGGGTAGGAAATTAGTCTTAAATAAATCTTTATTTTTACAGGTAATTTTAATCCCAAGATATGAAAAATGATTATTAACCAATTTAAATGGAAGGTTCTGATATAAGGGAACAGATGTCATGGGGAAATAGCTTCCTTAACTCATATGTTTTGGTCCTGTCCTACTTTGGAAACTTTTTGGAAAGACATTTTTAATATTATTTCAAAGGTATTGAATATAGATATTTCTCCCCATCCTATTACTGCTATCTTTGATTACCTAAAATTTCCAGTAATCTTTCCTCTTCAGCCCATAGAATGATTGCATTTCTTACTTTAATGGCGAAAAGATGTATTTTACAACATTGGAAGGAGATTAATGTTCCAACTACGTTCTTTTGGTTTTCCCAGACGATACTATGTTTAAATTTGGAGAAAATTAGAAGTAATCTTTATGATTCTTAAGTTAAATTTGAACAGACCTGGAGATCTTTTATTCAACATTTTCATTTATTGTAACTTTTTTTCTCTCTCTGTTCATATTTACATTCCCTTCTTGCTTTTTAACTGTTTTTAATGGAGGTTGGGTTTGAGGACGTGATTATTTTAAGTTGTTTAACTCTACTTGATACCTAGCTAGCCCATTGCTTTGCTTTGCTTTTTAGTTTAGTTGCACGGTGGGTTTTTTTGGGGGGGGGTTGGGTTTTTTTTTTCTTTTCCTTATTGATATGTATGAAAATTAGTATGCTATTATATTACCTAGTTATTTTATATCTAAACTGCACTGTTTGTACTAACTTCTTTTTGTGTATTAATATCTCTTGTAAAGTTATATTGCAACGGTGTATTAGTGCCTACATGGTTTGCCTCTTGTGTACTAATTCAATAAAAAGATTCTGACAGAAAGTTTACAAGGATGTTGCCAGGTCTGGAGGACCCGAGTTATAAGGAAAGATTAAATAGGTTAGGACTGTATTCTTCACAACATAGAAGACTGAGATGAGATTTGATAGAGGTATACAAAATTATGAGGTGTATAGATAGGGTAAGTGCAAGCAGGCTTCTTCCACTGAGGTTGGATGGGACAGAAGTCATGGGTTAAGGGTGAAAGGTGAAAAGTTTAAGGAGAACACAAGGCGGAACTTCTTTCCTCAGAGGGTTGTGAGCATGTGGAATGAGTTGCCAGCGCAAGTGGTGCTTGCGAGCTTGATTTCAACGTTTAAGCGAAGTTTGGATAGCTACATGGATGGGAGGGTATGGAGGGGTATGGTTAGGGTGTGGGTCGATGGGACTAGGGAGAAGTTTGGATAGGTACATGGATGGGAAGGTATGGAGGACTATGGTCCGGTGTGGGTCGATGGGACTAGGGAGAAGTTTGGATAGCTACATGGATGGGAGGGTATGGAGGACTATGGTCCGGGTGTGGGTCGATGGGATCGGGGAGAAGTTTGGATAGGTACATTGATGGGAGGGATATGGAGGGCTATGGTGCTGGCGAAGGTCGATGGGACTAGGCTGTTTAAATGGTTTTGGCATGGACTAGATGGGCCAAAGGGCCTGTTTCTGTGCTGTCCTTCTCCATGACTCTATGAGAGGACAGTGGACCATGAAAGAAGGAGGAGGGGCACCAGAGGGAGGTGAGGAGAAGTGGTAATGTGGAATGGAAGAAGAGAGAAAGGTGGAGTGAGGAGAAATGACTGGAAGCTGGAGAACTTTATGTTCACACCATCAAGACAGAATATGAGATGTTGCTTCTCCAGTCTGAGTGTGGCCTTATTGTGGCAGTGGATGAGGCAATGGACCGACATGCCGAACAGGGAATGGGAGGTCAAATTGAAGTGGGTGGCCACTGGGAAATCCCTCAATTCGAGTTCCCATTCCCATTTCTCCCTCTTCCCCGTTCTCCTTTCTGGCTTCTCCACCCTTTGTCTCCAGTCCTGATGATGCCTGAAATGTCATTGTAGTTTATTCCCCACCATAGATGCTGCCTGACCTGCTGAGTTCCTCCAGCATTTTGTGTGTGCTGCTTGGATTTCCAGCATCTGCAGAACCTCCTGTGTCTCCACCACAGGGAGTGAGAGAACATGAGGGAATGAGCTGCTGGTGGAGAGTGGGAGGGACGAGACAAGGACAGGTAGGTGATTGGTGGACTGCGGATGACGGGCAGGTGGAGCCAGGTAGAGGAATGGCAGGTGAATGTGGAGAGAGAGGCTGGAAGATGATAAGACCATAAAGACCATTAGACGTCGGACACCAGCAGAATTTGGCCAATTAGCCCATCAAGTCTGTTCGGCTGTTATGGCTGATTTATTATCTTTCTCAACCCCATTCTCCTGCCTTCTCCCCATAACCTTTCATACCCTGATTAATCGAGAACCTACCAACTTCCGCCTTAAATATACCTTGACCTCCACAGGAGCCTGTGGCAGTTAATTCCACAATGTGTTTGCATAAGTTTCTGTTTGTGTCTGTGTGTTTGTATATAACTCAGAGTGTGCACGCACGTGTGTGTGTGTTTATGTATAACTATGCCTGAGTGCATCTGCACACGTGTGTGAGTGAGTGTGTGTTCATGTACATATAACTCTTTATCTTTATCAATCTTTTTATTAATTTTAAAAAGGTACATATATACATACAAGAGGAGGATTATCTCAGATAGTGATATCGATAACAATATATATAAAAGGTAAAATAAACATTATCAAGATCATAATCAATTCTCCTTTTATCATTTCATAAAAAGAAAAAAAAGATAAAGAAACTTTTGTAATTTATATATATATAAAACCACTGTTCTCTATAAACAAAAAAAACATTAAAAAAAGAAAAGGAGAAAAAAAAGGGGACTGGGCAGCCCATACTGAGAGTAAAAGCAAGAAAAAAGAAAAACTTTCTGATCAAATCCAAAGTTTCGAGAGAGTAACTGGAAGAGCAATAAATCAAACCATATGAAAATATTGAATAAAAGGTCGCCAGGTTTCTTCAAATTTAAAGGATGTATCAAATGTCCGACTTCTTATTTTCTCTAAATTTAGTCAGAACATAATGGAGGAAAGCCAATAAAAAACAATAGGTGGATTAGAGTCCTTCCATTTAAGCAAAATGGCTGTCCTAGCCAATAAAGTTGTAAAAGCTATCATCCGTTGAGCAGAAACAGGAACATATCCTGCTTCCGGTGGAATGATCTCAAAAATTGCTGTAAATAAATTCGGTTGTAGGTCGAAATTCAAAAATTTTGATAAAGTTTTAAAGACATCTTTCCAAAAATTATCTACCTTGATACAAGACCAAAACATATGAGTTAAAGTAGCCACCTCAATATTACATCCGTTGCAAATAGGATTAATATTGGGAAAAATATGGGCTAATTTATCCTTTGACATATATGCCCGATGTACTACCTTGAATTGTATCACGGAATGACGGGCACAAATAGATGAGGTACTTACCAAATGAAAAATTTTATCCCATTGTTTATCTGAAAGTGACTCTTGAAATTCCAATTCCGACGCACCTTTAATTTTATCGTTAGATACCTTTCGCAAATTCAATAACCATTTATAAATTGTAGCTATCAGTCCTTTTTGAAATGATTTTTCCTGAAAAAGAGTATCTATCATATTGGGTGGATAAGCAGAGGGAAAATTTGGAAGTAAGCTATGTAAAAAATTCCTAATTTGTAAAGATCTAATGTGTGTCTGTGTGTTTGTCTATAACTCTGAGTGTGTGTGTGTGTGTGTGTGTACGTATGTGTGTGTGTGTGTGTGTGTATGTGTGTGTGAGTGTGTGTGTGATTATTTATAACTCTGTGTGTGTGTGTGTGTGTGTGTTTTCATGTACGTATAACTCTGTGTGTATACAGATGTAGATGCCTGTGTGTGATGGAGCGAGGAGATTTTGCGGGTGGACTGTGGTCGGGCCTCTGTGTTTAGGATCTGAGGTTCAGAGATCACAGCCTTCCATCAGTGGGCTGCCTTCAGATGAAATGTCACAGCATTTACTGTCTTATTCCTGATGTCACTTTCCGTGGGAAGTGCCATCTGTTCCATTGCTGCAGAATGTGGAAGGTAAACTCCCCCACTCCACCTCCTAAGATCACTCGGCTAGAAAGAGCTCACAATTTTGTTTCCTGTTCTGTTCACATCTGTCAGCATGGTAAGAAAGGGCTTTGTAGAGGACTTGTAGGTGCACCAGGTCAGAGTCAGATCGTGTCAGTGTTGCTCTCCACGGCCAATTAATAACGACCCTCAACGCACAGAGCAGGTAATTGAGAATTATGAAGAGGTAAAGGGGTGATAAAGAAGAAATCTGACAGGAGAGGAGAGTGAACCATGGGAGAAAGGGAAGGAGGAGGGGAACCAGGGAGATGCAATGGGCAGGTGAGGAGAAGAGAAGGTGTAAGAGAGGAATGTGGAATGGAAAAAGGGAGAAAGGCGGAGGGTGGAGAAATTACTGAAAGTTGGAGAAATTGATGTTCACGCTATCAGGACGGAATACAAGGTGTTGCTCCTCCAATCTGAGTGTGGCCTTATTGTGGCAATGGACCGACGTGTTGAACAGGGAATGGGAAGTCAAGCTGAAATGGGTAGCCACTGGGAAATCCCTCAATTTGAGGTCCCATTCCCATTTCTCCCTCTTCCCTCTTCTCCTTTCTGGCTTCTCAACCCTTTGTCTCCAGTCCTGATGAAGGGTCTTGGCCCGAAATGTCAATGTCATTTATTCCCCTCCATAGATGCTGCCTGACCTCAAATGTTCAGAGGTTCATTTATTATGAAAGCAAGTATCCATTCACAACTCTGAAATTTGCATTCTCCAGATAGTCACCTAACAAAGAAAGAAGATGGAAGTTATTCAGAGAGAAACATTAAACCACCCCCGTACAAAAAAGAATGGCATCCTGATCATCAATCCCCCCAAAACCCCTCTCCCCACAGACAAATGGAGCAGGAAATTCGACCCCCCCCAAGAAACAACCCCACCCCCACACAAAAAATTAACAGAACATCAACCCCAAAAACCCTCAGAATGGGCGATAAAAAAACAGAGTATGAAAACGATTAAATCTGAAAAAGCTGAGATCCTCCAGCATTTTGTGTGTGCTGCTTGGATTTCCAACATCTGCAGAACCTCCTGTGTCTCCACCACAGGGAGTGAGGGAACATGAGGGAATGAGCTGCTGGTGGAGAGTGGGAGGGGCGAGACAAGGACTGGTAGGTGATTGGTGGACTGTGGATGATGGGCAGGTGGAGGAATGGGAGGTGAATGTGGAGAGAGAGGCTGGCAGGTGATAAGACCATAAAGGCCATTAGACTTTAGAGCAGAAGTAGGCCAATTGGCCCATCAAGTCTGTTCGGCCATTCCATTATGTCTGATTTATTATCTCTCTCAACCCCATTCTCCTGCCTTCTCCCCGTAACCTTTTATACCCTTTCTAATCAAGAACCTATCAACCTCTGCTTTAAATGTACCCAATGACATGGCCTTCACAGCCGTCTGTGGCAAAGAATTCCACAGATTCACTACCTTTGGCTACTGAAATCCCTCCTGAGCTCTGTTCTAAAGGGATGTCCTGGTATTCAGAGGTTCTGCCCTCTGTTTCTAGATTTCCCCCACTATAGGAAACATCCTCTCACTCCTCTCATTGCCCACTCCGCGTAGGCCTTTCAGTTTCTGATGGGTTTCAGTGAGATTCCCCTGTCATTCATAAGCCAGAACACAAAGGCTATTAGTGCAGCAATCTGATTACTAAGGAAGGTGATAAAGCTCTCGTGTTTGACACAGGTTTATAGTCAGAAGGTTATAGTTTGCATGGAATGTAGGAGGCTGAGGGGTAATCTTATAGAGTTATTTAAGATCATGAAGGGCATGGGCAGGGTAAAAGGACATAACTGTTTTTTTATCCAGGGAGGGGTGCTACAAACAAGAAGGCTCAGGTTTAAGAGCAGAGCCGAGAGATTTAAAAGGGACAACATAAGACCATAGGAATAGTGTTAGGCCATTCAGCCCATCTAGTCTGTTCCATCATTCCATCATAACAGATTTATTTTCCCTCTCCACCCCATACCCCCGTCTTCTCCCTGTAGCCTTTGACTCCCTTGAAGTCAATCTTGAACTGATCCTAATTTCTTATGTTCTTATGACAACCCTTAACATCTCAATAAGCATCTGCAAAAAGTTGAAAGATCTTGTATGGTACCAGCCTCTTCCAGAGGCACTCCTGTGTGGTCCAAGAATTCCAAATGGAATTAACTAGAAGACCATAAAACATAGGGGCAGAATTAGGCCATTTAGTCCATTTAGTCTGTTCCGCCATTCCATCATGGCTGATTTATTATCCCCCCAACCTCATTCTCCTGCCTTCTCCCCATAACCTTGATGCCCTGACTAAGCAAGAACCTATCAACTTCTGCTTTAAATGGCAGGAAGATTGTGTGGGAGAATTTTTAAAAGTGGAAAAGCCTTTGCACTGGTCAGTTCCATTCTCTCGACCTTAGAACTCTGGGTCAGGTGGTATGAGGAAATGTCACAAACTGGGGTCTTCCTTGATTTCAGTAGATGACCAAGATGTCTTCTGTGCCGTGTCATGCCCTTCACTTGCCAGGAAGTGTTGCAGAACTGCCTTCCTGGCCACTGGATCCCACTGTAGATCTCATCCACTTAGTCTGCCAGAGCAGACTTTGCATTCTGGGACAGGCATGTTCCTATCTCACCGGTAACGAGAACCTTCGGCTATCCTCACCTGCTTCAGCCCTCCTGTCAAAGCGGTGCACCGGGATGTGGCCGCTGTCAAATGCAAACAGCTTCATGGAGCCTCAGGTGAGAGCTGAGTGTCTGGTGGGGACCAAAGGTGAGTGAGAACTGCCCCGGAATGGACACGACAAGTCCCTTCACCAAAGGTGCTACCTCACTCTCTGGACATATGCTTTAAATACTGCATACCCAATGACTTGGTCTCCACAGCCATCTGTGGCTGTGAATTCCACAGGTCAGGGGCAGCTTCTTTACACAATGGCTGGTGCGTATTTGGAATAGCGGTTGAAGTAGACAAAGTCAGCATGGATTTGTGAAAGGAAAATCATGTCTGACGAATCTCATAGAATTTTTTGAGGATGTAACTAGTAGAGTGGATAGGGGAGAACCAGTGGATGTGGTATATTTGGATTTTCAAAAGGCTTTTGACAAGGTCCCACACAGGAGATTAGTGTGCAAACTTAAAGCACACGGTATTGGGGGTAAGGTATTGATGTGGATAGAGAATTGGTTGGCAGACAGGAAGCAAAGAGTGGGAATAAACGGGACCTTTTCAGAATGGCAGGCAGTGACTAGTGGGGTACCGCAAGGCTCAGTGCTGGGACCCCAGTTGTTTACAATATATATTAATGACCTAGATGAGGGAATTAAATACAGCATCTTCAAGTTTGCGGATGACACGAAGCTGGGCAGCAGTGTTAGCTGTGAGGAGGATGCTAAGAGGATGCAGGGTGACTTGGATAGGTTAGGTGAGTGGGCAAATTCATGGCAGATGCAATTTAATGTGGATAAAGGTGAGGTTATCCACTTTGGTGGCAGAAACAGGAAAACAGATTATTATTTGAATGGTGGCCGATTAGGAAAAGGGGAGATGCAACGAGACCTGGGTGTCATTGTACACCAGTCATTGAAAGTGGGCGTGCAGGTACAGCAGGCGGTGAAAAAGGCGAATGGTATGCTGGCATTCATAGCAAGAGGATTTGAGTACAGGAGCAGGGAGGTATTACTGCAATTGTACAAGGCCTTGGTGAGACCACACCTGGAGTATTGTGTGCAGTTTTGGTCCCCTAATCTGAGGAAAGACATTCTTGCCATAGAGGGAATACAAAGAAGATTCACCAGATTGATTCTTGGGATGGCAGGACTTTCATATGATGAAAGACTGGATCGACTAGGCTTATACTCGCTGGAATTTAGAAGATTGAGGGGGGATCTTATTGAAACGTATAAAATCCTAGAGGAATTGGACAGGCTAGATGCAGGAAGATTGTTCCCGATGTTGGGGAAGTCCAGAATGAGGGGTCACAGTTTAAGGATAAGGGGAAGCCTTTTAGGATCAAGATGAGGAAAAACTTCTTCACACAGAGAGTGGTGAATCTGTGAAATTCTCTGCCACAGCAAACTGTTGAGACCAGTTCATTGGCTATATTTCAGAGGGGGTTAGATATAGCCCTTGTGGCTAAAGGGATCAAGGGGTATGGAGAGAAGGCAGGTACAGGATTCTGAGTTGGATGATCAGCCATGATCATACTGAATGGCGGTGCAGGCTTGAAGGGCCAAATGGCCTACTCCTGTACCTATTTTCTATATTTCTATGTTTTATTTAGCGCCAATAAAAAGTCATCTGGATAAGTACATGGACAGGGGAGGTGTAGGGACGATAGGGCAGGTGGGTCAAGCACACTGGGCAAAAGGAACATCGACCCCCTAAACCCAACCCCTGCCCCACACAAAAAGCTAACAGAACACAACACCCTCCCCTCCACAACAAAATAGAAAATGAATGGGCCTCTTTCTAAGATGTGCGGCGCTATGATGTATACTCTAAAGATACCATCTCACCTTCCTGAAGAACAGGAACTTACTCTCCGGTTACGGAGTCTGCAATTATCCCTCATCTGAGCTACAAACCACATAGAACATTGCAGCACAGTACAGGCCCTTTGGCCCACAATGTCATGCTGACCCCTTAATCTACTGTATGACCAATCTAACCCTTTCTTCCTACATCGCTCTCCAGCTTTCAATCATCTATGTGCCTATCTAAGAGTTTCTTAAATACCCCTAATGTATCTGCCTTTACCACCACCCCAGCAGGGCATTCCAAGCACCCACCACTCTGTGTGTAAAAAACCTACCTCTGACATCCCCCCTATCTTTTCCTCAAATCAGCTTAAATTTTCCACGTCGTATTAGCCATTTACACCCTAGGAACAATTCTCAGGCTGTGCACTTCATCTCTGCTTCTCATCGTCTTGTACCTAGTATCAAGTCGCCTCTCATTCTCTTTCGCTCCAAAGGGAAAAGCCTTAGCTCATGTCACCTTTCCTCATAAAACATGCTCTCCAATTCAGGCAGCATCCTGGTCAGTCTCCTCTGCGCCCTCTTTAAAGCCTTCGCACGTTATATAATGAGGCAACCAGACCTACATGGTGAAGAGAGGGAGGAGAGGCGGTCTCCAAGCTAGACTCAAACATTGAGGTGTAAAACTTCCTCTACCCAGCATCTTGTTAGTGAATGGGCAGTCACTGGAGACTAAGGGCAGGATTGCTGTATCGGAGGGAAATGAGAAATTAGTCTATTCTGTGCTTCACAGAGACATGGCTCACACTGGCAAGCCGGATATGTCAGTAAGACCTGAGAGCTTCTCACTCTACCAGATGCACCGGAGCGCTGATTCAGAGAAGGCAAAATGTTGGGGTCTATATTTCATGATAAATTTTTGTTGGTGCTCAGACGTAACGGTCTTGTTGCACGCTTGTTCCCCCGACCAGGAACATCTAATGAATATATGGCCGACTGTTGTACTTACCGAGAGAGCTCTCCTTGTGATCCTGACCACAGTTTCCGGCCGCCAAAGGCCGATGTTAAGCAAGAACTCGGGGTATTGAGTGCTGTGATTAGCAAACAAGCATTGGCCTACAGAAACACGTTTCAAATCATTTTTGGGGACTTCATTTAGGCTCGTCTGAAGAAATTTCTGCCCAATTATCATCAGCACCAGGGGTCCCAACACATCCAACTACTTCTATCCTACCAGTAAGAATGCATACTGTTCCATGCCCAGACTGCATTTTGTGAAATTTGATCATTTATCTGTCCTCCTCCTACCTGCACACAAATGGAAGCGACAGTGCGAAGCTCCAGAGGTAAAGACAACAGAGAGGTGGTCTCGGGAGGCAAAGGGGCGGCGAAGGGGTTGCTTCATGTCGGTGGATTGGGCCGTGTTCAGGGACTCATGAGAGGATCTGAACGAATACACCACAGTTGTCACGGACCTTATAAAACAGTCGCCACAAAATCATTCAGCGTCTTCTCCAGTCAGCATCTCTGGGTGAGCCAACCTGCTGAGGGCCAGATCAATGGCATTCAGGCCTGGTGACCAAGTAAAATACACGAGGTCCATGTATAACCTCCAGAAAGCCACTTGGATCCAGTCCAGTTTGCCTACCATCACAGCAGGTGAACAGCAGGTGCCATTTCATTGGCTCTTCACACGAACCTGGAGCAATTGGACGGTAAAGGTCCATACATCAGAATGCTCTTCATTGACAACAATATCTCCTCCACAATCTCCATCAACACAGGTGCACCACAAGGCCGTGTGCTTAGTCCCCTGCTCTACTCATTTTATACATATGACTATGAGGCACGGCTCCAATGCCATATTTCAGCTTGCTGATGATACCACTGTCAATGGTCAAATCAAAGGTGGTGATGAATCAGTATACAAGAGAGATTGAAAATCTGGTTGAGTGGTGCTAGGGTAACAACCTCTCGCTCAACGTCAGCAAAACCAAGGAGCGGATTATTGACTACAGGAGGAAGAAAGCGGAGGTCCATGAGCTAGTCCTAGTGATCAGAGGTGGAGAGGGAGGGTCAGCAACTTTAAATTCCTTGATGTCATCACTTCCGAGGATCTGTCCTGGACCCAGCATATAGGTGCAATTATAAAGAAAGCACAGCAATGTCTCTACTTCCTTAGGGATTAGATTCAGCATCACATTGAAATCTTTGACACATTTCTATAGATATATAGTGGAGAGTATATTGAGTGGTTACATCACAGCCTGGTACGGAAATACCAATGTCCTTAAATGGAAAATCCTACAAAATGCAGAGGATACAGGCCAGTCCATCATGGGTAAAACCCACGCGCCACTGAACACATCTACATGAAACCCTGTCGCAGGAGACCATCAAGGACCCCCACCATCCAGGCTATGCTCTCTTCTCACTGCTACCTTCAGGAAGCAGATACAGGACCTCAGGGCCTACAACACCAGGTTCAGAAACAGTTATCACTTCTCAACCATCAGCCTCTTGAACCAAAGGTGATAAGTTCACTTAACTCACTTGCCCCATCATTGAACTGTTCCCGCAACCAATGGATTCATTTTCAAGGAGTCTTCATATCATGTTCTTGATATTTATTGTTTATTTATTTATTTATTTTTCTTCTTTATATACACACACACACACACACACACACACACACACACACACACACACACACATATATATATAGTTGCACAGTTTGTTGTCTTTTGCACATTGGTTGTTTGCTCATCTTGTTATGTGTGGTCTTTCATTGATTCTATTGTGTTTTTTTGCATTTAACGTGAATACCTGCAAAAAAAAAATTACAGGGTTGTATATGTGGTGACATGTATGTATTTTGATAATAAACTTACATTGTTTTGAACTTTGAACACTTGAGTTATTACCATCCGCTCCAGCCTGTGCCTTGTATCTCTGGGGTTCTGCTGTGCGTCAGCGGCCTGCCCCTCCCCTCCCCTGTACGTGACCGTTTCCTCGCTCGTGAGGTATTGACGTAGTGGGTGCCTCAGGCTGCTGATGATCAGTGGCGGGCAGCTAGCAGTTGTTGAAGCGTCTCTGTTTATTAGTGTCGGTACCTGCCTTGTCGTACCTGGTGGGGACCCACCCTTCCTGTGCCAGCAGCATTTAATTACTGCTCTTTGTGTTTGTCTGGTCTCCAGCTGCTGATGTGCTTGCCAGCCAATCTGTAGTAAAGACACTGGCAATCGCCAAACAGAACCAGATTTTACAAGGATGTTGTCGAGACTTCAGAACCTGAGCTCTCATGATTTAAGCGTTTGCTTTATTTGTCATATGTATATCGAAACATCGAGACATTCAGTGAAGTGCACACAAAATACTGGAGGGGCTCAGGCTCAGGAGATAGTGGAGGATACGGAACAGGAGTATTTAAGCACACAAAAACCGCTGGAGGAACTCAGCAGGTCAGGCGGCATTGACGGAGTTAATGTTTTGGGCTGAGACCCTTCATCAGGACTGAAAAGGAAGGGGGAAGAAGCCAGAATAAGAAGGTGGGAGAGGGGAAGGGGTACAAGCTGGCAGGTGACAGGTGAGACCAGGTGAGGGGGAAGGCAGATGGGTGGGGGAGGGGGGAACGTCGTTCTGAATTTCCAGCCTCTGCAGAACATCTTGTGTTTAAAACATACAGCGAAATGCATCGTTTGTGTCCAACAGAGTCTGAGGTTCTGCCGGGGACAGCCCACATTTGCCACCATGCTTCTGGTGACAACATGGCATGGCACGTAATACCGAAGTATGCGTCTTCTTTTGGATGTGGGAGGAAACCGGAGCACCTGGAGGAAACTCACACAGTCACAGGAAGAACATACAAACTTCTTACAGGATTTGAACCCAGGTCACTGGCACTGTAAAGCATTACACCAACCACTATTCTACTGCACCACCCTAGGGGAAGCTTGAATAGGTTAAGACATTATTCCCTGGAGTGCAGGAGACTGAGGAGAGATTTGATAGAGATATTAGATTAGAGTAGATTCAACTTTATTGTCATTGTGCCGAGTACAGATACAAAGCCAATGAAATGCAGTTAGCATCTAACCAGAAGTGCAAAGAGTAATGTTATTTACAAAATAACTGTGAATAAAAAGTAAGTGCTACAGCACACAAATATAAAAGTACTGAGCCAGCACAATATGGGTGCAATACTGCTTAGCACTGTGATGTGAGGTTCAGCAGGGTCACAGCCTCAGGGAAGAAGCTCTTCCTGTGCCTGCTGGTGTGGGAGCAGAGGCTCCTGTAGCGCCTACCGGATGGGAGGAGAGTAAAAAGTCCATGGTTAGGGTGAGATCTATCCTTGATAATGCTTTTCGCCCTGCCCAGGCAGCGTTTATGGTAGATGTTCTCAATGGCGGGCAATTGGGTGCCGATAATCCGCTGGGCAGTTTTCACCACATGCTGGAGTGCTTTGCGGTCCGATACGGGACAGTTGCCTTACCACACTGAGATGCAGTTGGTGAGTATGCTCTCAATGGTACAGCGGTAAAAGTCCGTCAGTATCCTGGGACAGAGGTGAGTTTTCTTCATGCTCCGCAGGAAATAAAGGTGCTGTTGTGCCTTTTTGATCAGGATGGAGTTCAGGGACCAGGTGAGATCCTCGGAAACGTGGACACCAAGGAATTTGAAGCTTGATACACGCTCCACTACAGCTCCGTTGATGTAGATGGGGACGTGAGTGTGGATGTGAATACAAAATTATGGGGTGTATAAATAGGGAAAATGCGGACAGGCTTTTTCCACTGACGTTGGGTGGGACTACAACTAGAGGTCATGGGTTAAGGGTGAAAGGTGAAATGTTTGAGGGGAACCTGAGGGTGAACTTCACTCACAATGGTAAGGGTGTGGGATGAACTGCCGGTGGAAATGGTGGATGTGGATCCAATTGTATCATTTAAAAGATGCTTGGACAGGTACGTGGATGGGAGGGGTATGGATGATTGTGGTCCAGGTACAGGTCGATGGGCTAGGCAGAAGACCAGGCCAGCTGATTAGATGGGCTGAAAGGCCTGTTTCCATGCTGCAGTGCTCTAAGATTCTGTGACTCTATTTTTGCTGACTTATTTGACACAGAATTTGGGGGTTTACCGCAACAGTGCAATTCAAAAACTTAGAATTGCTCCAAGTTCCCCATTTCATGTTTTGTGCTGAGTTCTATGCTTTACAGTCCAAGTTCTGTCTTCTGTGTTGTATGCTGTATATTGTATGTTTTACATTCTGGCATGTTCTATGTTTAATGTCTGTATTCTGTTTTCTGCTTACTCCATTGTCTTGCTTAACCTGATGAACCTGTTTCAGATTTAATTAAGTTTGTTGACAGGAACATTTTACTTTCGGTGGTTTGGCAGATTTGGAGAAATGTTGTTACTGAATGAACAGCTCCCTCTACAGGATTATTTCACCGAACGCATTGCTGCTGACAGGACTGGCATTAGAATCAGGTTTAACATCACCGGCAAATGTCATGAAATTTGTTGTTTGGCAGCAGCAGTATATTGCAATACATAATAATAAAAAGCTGTAAAATACAATGTAAAAAAGTATTGAGGTAGTGTTCACGGGTTCAATGTCCATTTAGGAATTGGATGGCAGAGGGGAAGAAGCTGCTCCTGATTCACTGAGTGTGTGTCTTCAGGCTCCTGTACCTCCTTCCTGGTGGTAGCAATGAGAAGAGGACATGGCCCAGGCAGTGGAGGCCCTTAATGATGGACGCCGCCTTTTTGAGACATCGCTGCTTGAAGATGTCCTGGATGCTGGGAGACTAGTACCCATGATGGAGCTGACTGAGTTTACAGCTGTCTGCAGTTTGTTTTAATCCTGTGCATTGCCCCCTCGCCCCCATACCAGACAGTGATGCAGCCACTTAGAATGCCCTCCATGGTACACCTGTAGAAATTTGAGAATCTCCTCAAACTTCTAATGAAGTACAGCTGCTGTCGTGCCTCCTTTGTCGCTGTTGAGTCCAGGATAGATCCTCAGAGATCTTGACGCCCAGGAATTTGAAATTGCTCACTCTCTCCACTTCTGATCCCTCTACGAGGACTGGTGTGTGTATCCTAGTCTTATCCTCTTTGTGTTTGCATCTTGTTTTGCAGTTTTTTGTTCTCTTCACTGCCTTGAATAATAAATGTTTAATGAGCCCTGATGAAGGCTCTTGGCCCAAAACATTGACTGTTTATTCCTCTCCACAGGTTCGGCCTGACATGCTGAGTTCCTCCAGCAGTTTGTGTGGGTATGTTTCTCAAAATTCCCAGCATTTGCAGAATCTTTTGTGTTTATGATTTATAATTGGAGTGTTTCCTGTAACCACGCGCCTGTGATGCTGCCACAAGCACGTTTTCCATTGTTCTTGTATCTTGCCATCCCTGGGCACATGACTCGACTTGACTTCACTTGGGTGTGTTCACACAACTTCACTTTGTCATAAAAATTTCCTTTGTTCCACCTAACACTCTTCACCGCCTCCTCTGCTACCCAGACACAAGAGACTGCAGGCGCTGTGATCTTGAGCTGCAGACACAGACTGCTGGAGGATCTCAGCAGGCCAACTGGCATCTATGAGGGGAAGTGGACAGTCAGCGTTTTGAGTGGAGACTTTGACATCTGACCCAGACCTCTCTAGCTGGATTTGAGGTCCTCACTCCCAGTCACTGATTGCTCAGATAACCTTGCTTGCAGCATATTCTGATGGTTGTCCACCAGAGACAACCTTCGTCCCTGCAGCTTCGCAAGCTACTATCTTTCCCTCTCAGTTCATCAACCTGAAACAGCAAACTCTCTGTCTCTTCCCATAAGGTGCAACCGGCTCTGAATCAGAATCAGAATCACAATCTGAATCAAAAACAGGATTGGAATCAAAGTGGCAGGGACTGGGTCCAAGAGCGAGGAACAGGCCGACATTTGGCCAATTTAAGCGCTGGGCGAGACTGCAAAGGTCAGGGTGTCAGGGCCGGAGGCGAGGTGTTCCGTCAGGTTTACTGGTCTTAGAGGGGAGCTGAGGCTGTGGCCGGGCCTGCAGCTGACAGGCTCCTGAATCGGCTACGCTGATAACTGGCGTCGTGGCTGTGAACTCACTTTCATGAACTTTGGTTCTGAATGTTTTTTGCTTACTTTTTATCATTTACACAATTTGCTCTTTATTCTTGTACACTGGGTGTTTGACAGTTTTCTTTTTTAATGAGTTCTATTGTGTTTCTTGGTTTTGTGGCTGCCTGTAAGGAGATGAATCTCAAGGTTGTATATAGTTTACATACTTTGATAATAAATGTATTTTGAACTTTGAACTTAGAATCAGCTTTATTATCACTGATGTATATTGTGAAAGTTGTTGTTTTGTGGCATTTGTACAGTACAATACATAAAATATTCTATAAGTTACAAACAATGAATAAATACAGTAGTGTAAAAGCGGTGGTGTTCATGGATTCATTGACCATTCAAAATTTGGACGGCAGAGGGGAAGAAGCTGTTCCTGAATTGTTGAGTGTGTGTCTTCAGGCTCCTGTACCTCCTCCCTGACGGTAGCGATGAGAAGAAGGCGTGTCCTGGGTGGTGAGGGTCCTTGATGATGGAAGCCACCTTCTGAAGATGTCCTCGATGGTGGGGAGGGTTGTGTGCATCTGGCTGAGTCTACAGCCCTCTGAGCCTCTTTCAATCCTGTGAAGAGGAGCTTCTATATCAGGTGGTGATGTAACCAGTCAGAATGGCCGCCGTGGTACATCAGTGGAAATTTGAGTCTTTGGTGGCTCAACCAAATCTCTTTAAATTCCTAATAAAATATAGCCACTGGCACGTCTACCTCATAATTGCATCAATATTTTTGGCCCACGACAGATCCTCTGAGATGTTGATTACCTGGAACTTGAAGCCTCTCACCTTTTTTACTGCTGAACCCTTGAAGCGGACAAGTGTGTGTTTCCTCGACTTTTCCTTTCTGGAGTCCACAATCAATTCCCCGGGCTAGCTAATGCTGAGTGAGAGGCTGTCGTGACACCACTCGTCCAGCTGATCAATTTCGCTTCTGTACGTCTCCTTGTCTCTGTCTAAAATTGTGCCAACAGCAGTGGTGTCATTGGCGAATTTATAGATGGTGTTTGAGCTGTACCTAGCCACACTATTGTGGGTGTAGAGAGAGTAGAGCAGTGGGTTAAGCGTGCATCCTTCAGGTGTGGCAGTGTTGATTGTCAGCGAGGAGGAGATGTTATTTCCAATCTGGAATGTTTCCAGCATTATCTGCTTTTATCTTAGATTTCCATCATCTGTAGTTTTTTTGATTTTCACTAATGCAGTCACAACTCGACAAAACTCTCTGAATGATGACTTCCCTGTCTGCTGTGACAGAGTTGACTCCAGTCCTGGATTCTCACTTCCCAATGCTCTCCCCATTCTCACTTTCTTACTCTGCCAAGATTTTGCTTTTTAAACAGCATTGATTTATCTCAGGGGAATTAGGTGAAATGTATGAGGGAGAAAGGATTTGCGGTATTTGAGGTGACAGGGGGTGGGAGGACATGTGTTTATTGGCTGTGAATTCAGTGCACCATCTAATAATGCGTGTCACACACACACACACACACACACACACACACACATACACACACACACACACAAAACGCTGGAGGAACTCAGCAGGTCAGGCAGCATCTATGGAAATGAACAAACAGTTGATGTTTTGGCCCGAGACCCTTCATCAGGACTGGAAACGATGGGCGCAAATCCAGAAACCTCCAATTCTGATTCTGATTCTGGCTTCTGCCCACCTCCTTTCCGGTCCTGATGAAGGGTCTCGGCCTGAAACATCAACTGTTTCGTCCCCTCTGTAGACGCTGCCTGACCCGCTGAGTTCCTCCAGTATTGAAGCTGTATTGTTCTGGGTGTCCAGCATCTATCGCATCACATTCGAAGTGTCACCGGATAATTTGTACTGTCCCCTACAATATTTGATTTGTGCACTTTTCTTTGTTTTTCCGTGCATAATTCATTTGTAGATTTAATTCTTACTTTCCTGGGTTATTGTGTGTTATGTGCTTTACACCCTGGTCCAGAGAAATGTTGTCTTGTTTGACACTATACATGCATATATAGTCGAATGACAATAAACTTGAATTGACTGTATCTGTAGAATCTCTTGTGTTTATTGAGTTGAGGCCTGGCCATGTGCACCATCACTCCCAGACACCAGAGGGCACCAGTGCTCCACCTTATGGCTATTTACACAAAGTGTCACTCAATACAGAAAATGGGGGGAGTTAGAAAACTTGATGCAGTACCAGATTTGTGTGGTGGTGGTGGTGGGGGATGTTGCAGTACTGACTCTGAACAAGCAGAATTATTAGCAAAACATATGTCAGTATACATAGTTTGGCCAATTTAAGTAAAGAAGAGAGGTCTTATAGAGGAACAATTTTGGCAAGTAATCCTCAAATTGCTGAGAAAAACGAATGTTTCACTTCCTGCTTGAATGTCGAATTTACATTGTCTGAACTTAAAAGGGATATTAATAGTGCCTGTGAGACATCACCTGGGAAAGATGGTATGTTTACACAGTTATGGGATTCCCAATATGGCTTGAAGGGCAACTTTCCGCTTCCTGAAAATTAACTGTTGTTATCCCTAATATTGAAATCTGATAAGGATCAATCAGAACCTTCCACTTATAGACCTATTTCACTAAATTCACATGCACGTAAGATAATGAATGGTTACATCAAGGCTTTCTTATTTTGTGGAAAGTAATGGAAATTAGCTGTAGACCAATCTGAATTTTGTAAAGGAGGAACGGCTATGTACTCGGTGTTAAGTCTGGAATCTGATAACGATAAGGGCCAAGTTAATAAAGAATCAGTGGTAACAGTTCTGTTTGATGTAAAGAAAGCTTATGTTACGAGTTGCTGCTTACACTGGAAAAGCTGGGAATAGGTGGGAGAATGTTCAATTTTCATGCGGTGGGAAGATGCAAGTTAGGGTGGGAACAACATTCTTTAAGGAGGGTGAGATAGGGAATGGGACTCCACAGGGGAGCGTACGTAGCCCACTCCTTTGTAATATTGTGATTAGTGATATTTTCTTAAATGTTGGCTCAGACATTTCCAGTCTGTCATACACTGACAATGGTGCAGTGTGGAAGAGAGTTGGGATTTTAAATTAAATAACCAGAGATGCCTCAGAAAGGAGAGTCCATCATTAAGGGCCCCCGTCTCCCAGGGCATGCTGCCATCAGGCAGGAGGGACAGGAGCCGGAAGGCACACACTCAACCAGTCAGGAGCAGCTTCTTCCCCTCTGCTGTCTGGTTTCTGAATGGACTTGACTCGGAAATGCAGCCAGCTATTAATGAAATAGAGGAATGGGGACGTTGACAGGAGGTAGGGGGTGGTTAAATTTTCTGTTGCAAAGACTCAAGTTGGTTGTTCTACAAGGAACGTTACCCCACAATTGATCTCAAGTTATTTGGCAAATCCCTTGAAGATGAGTCAGTGGCACAATTACTAGGTACTGTTATGTGGATGGGCACAAGGCTAACATGGAAGCCGTATGTGAATAAAATTCTAGAGAAGTGTGAAAAAGGCCTTAATGTGCTCAGGTGCTTAGTTAGGTGTGAATGGGGTGCGAGCAGGATTATTGCTTAATCAGGTCTGTCTTTGATTGTGGGTCAGCCTCACCAGTGGTCTGAAAGCCCCGAGACAAGGTTCAAGCTCAAACATGAATGTTGTGGTGCTTTTAAATCATTCCGAAAGTCGGCGTTACTGGCAGAAATGGGTGAGGTATCTCTGCATCTATGCAGGTTACACTTAATAGGGCATTCTGACAGGCTGCATCGCTTTCTGGTATGGGGGGGGGCAGGGAGGCTACCGCACAGGACCGAAAGAAGCTGCACAGGTCATGGTAAATTGCCCTGTGATTAGGCTAAGACTAAATTGGGGGCTGCTGGGGGGGCATGGCATGAAGGGCTGAAATGACTATTCCACACTGTGTTTCAATAACAATAAATAAATAAAATCAGGTGTTGCTGGGGGTGCGGCTCGAATTGCCAGAAGGACCTATTCCTCACTGTATCTCAAGAAATAAATAAATAAGACAAGAGAGTGAAAGTGTAAAGGAGATTAATGAGGCAAAGTTTTTACACTGAGGACAGCGAATGTCTGGGGAGCTGGTGGAAACAAATATGATAACAGAATATTACAGCCAATGAGAGGCATGGACAGGTGGTCTGTCACACAAACCGCCCCCCGCAGTGAGATAAATGGACAGGAAGTCCATCACACAAACCATCTCCCCAGCGAGATACATGGACAGATGGTCTGTCACACAAACCGCCCCCCACAGTGAGATACATGGACAGGAAGTCCATCACACAAACCATCTCCCCAGTGAGATACATGGACAGGTGGTCTGTCACACAAACCGCCCCCCACAGTGAGATACATGGACAGGTGATCCATCACACAAACCATCCACCCAGTGAGATACATGGACAGATAGTCCATCACACAAACCATCCACCCAGTGAGATAAATGGACAGGAAGTCCATCACACAAACCATCTCCCCAGCGAGATACATGGACAGGTGATCCATCACACAAATCATCCACCCAGCGAGATACATGGATAGGTAGTCCATCACACAAACCATCCACCCAGTGAGATACATGGACAGGTAGTCCATCACACAAACCATCTCCCCAGCAAGATACATGGACAGGTAGGCCATCACACAAACCATCCACCCAGTGAGATACGTGGACAGGTAGGCCATCACACAAAACATCCACCCAGTGAGATACATGGACAGGTAGTCCATCACACAAACCATCCACCCAGTGAGATACATGGACATGTAGTCCATCACACAAACCACTCTTTACACCAATGACTCAGTCTAAACTTCTCACTGCCCTTGGACAGTAGCCCACAAAGTCAAGGACACATCCCTCTCGGTCATTCTCTCCACTTTTGGCCACTCACAGTAGCCTTTCTCTCTATTCCCTCCTCCTGCCAAGTAGAAAGCAAAGGAGTTTGAGAACACGTACCACCAGGCTCAAGGAACGATTCTACCCCTCTGTTATCAGGCTCTAATATACCAAAGATGAACCCTTGGTCTCCCAGTCTATCCCATTGTGGCCCTTGCACTTGATTTGTCTGCCTACACTGCACGTACTCTACAGCTGTAATGTAATGTAGTCCCCAACTATCATCATCTTCAAGTGCCGTGCCCTGTTCGAGCTTTGACTGCCATGGCCCACACGCTCCTGTTTTGGGTCAAGTGGATCAATTCATTGGTATTCATTTCCAGTTCTCTGGCTGCTGTCTCCATCATCATTTGTCTTTGTCTTCCTCTTGCTTTCTTCCCTTCAATCTTTCCCATAATTACCATGCATTCTAACTCCTCTTTCCTAATCATATGTCCAATGAAGTTACATTGCCTTTTCATGATCTCATACATTATTTCTCTTTTTGTGTTTGCTCTGTTCATGAAATCCTCGTTAGATATTCGTTTCATCAATGATATTCTTTGCATCCTCCTCAAAAACCACATCTCTGCTGCTTCAATTCATTTCCTCATGTTACTAGATATTGTCCAACATTCTGAGCCATATAACATAACTGGATAAACGTAACATTTCAGTACTCTGAGGCGGGTTGTCCTGCATTGTTTAGTGTTGGTCATTATACTCTTCATTCTCGTAAAGGTGTCTTTTGCTGTCCCCAACTTTAACACTATGAAATGTAGTCACTTTGACTAAACGTACTGCACTCTCGAACTGTAATGCTTTGGAATGTCATCATCAATTATCAACTCAATGCCAAGCTTGTTCTCAAAGTTAAAAGTTGAAAGTCAATTTATTATCAAAGTGGGTATGTATCTCCTTATGCAACCCTGAAATTCTTTTACTTGCAGGCATTCATAGTAGCAGAAAGGAATACGATAGAATCAATGAGAAACTACACATTAAGACTGGCAAACAACCAGTGTGCAAAAGACAAACTGCAAATACAAAAACACAAATTATAAATAATGCTGAGAACATGAATTGTAGAGTCCTTGAATGTGAGTCTGTAGGTTGTGTAATCATTTCAGAGCTGAGGTGAGTGAAGTTATCTTGGTAGTTGAGGGGTAATAACTGTCCATGAACCTGGTGGTGTGGATCCTAAGGCTCCTGTACCTCCTGCCTGATGGTAAGAAGAGTGCATGGACTGTGTGGTGGGGTCCTTGATGGAGCAAAGCCTGGGTGGTGGGGTCCTTGATGGAAAGAACATGTCCTGGGTGGTGAGGTCCTGGATGAGAAGAGCATGTCCTGGGTAGTGGGGTCCTTGATGGAAAATGCCCTGGGTGGTGGGGTCCTTGATGGAACGTGCCCTGGGTGGTGGGGTCCTTGATGAGAAGAACATGTCCTGGGTGGTGGGGTCCTTGATGGAACGTGCCCTGGGTGGTGGGGTCCTTGATGAGAAGAACATGTGCTGGGTAGTGGGGTCCTTGATGAGAAGAACATGTCCTGGGTGGTGGGGTCCTTGATGGAAAGAACATGTCTTGGGTGGTGGGGTCCTTGATGGAACATGCTCTGGGTGGTGGGGTGCTTGATGGAACGTGCCCTGGGTGGTGGGGTCCTTGATGAGAAGAACATGTCCTGGGTGGTGGGGTCTTTGATGGAACGTGCCCTGGGTGGTGGGGTACTTGATGAGAAGAACATGTCCTGGGTAGTGGGGTCCTTGATGGAACGTGCCCTGGGTGGTGGGGTCCTTGATGAGAAGAACATGCCCTGGGTGGTGGGGTCCTTGATGAGAAGAACATGTCCTGGGTGGTGGGGTCCTTGATGAGAAGAACATGTCCTGGGTGGTGGGGTCCTTGATGGAACATGTCCTGGGTGGTGGGGTCCTTGATGGAAAGAACATGCCCTGGGTGGTGGGGTCCTTGATGAGAAGAACATGTCCTGGGTGGTGGGGTCCTTGATGGAAAGAACATGCCCTGGGTAGTGGGGTCCTTGATGGAACGTGCCCTGGGTGGTGGGGTCCTTGATGGAACGTGCCCTGGGTGGTGGGGTCCTTGATGAGAAGAACATGTCCTGGGTGGTGGGGTCCTTGATGGAACATGCCCTGGGTGGTGGGGTCCTTGATGGAACGTGCCCTGGGTGGTGGGGTCCTTGATGAGAAGAACATGTCCTGGGTAGTGGGGTCCTTGATGGAACGTGCCCTGGGTGGTGGGGTCCTTGATGAGAAGAACATGCCCTGGGTGGTGGGGTCCTTGATCAGAAGAACATGTACTGGGTGGTGGGGTCCTTGAGGGAGCATGTCCTGGGTGGTGGGGTCCTTGATGGAAAGAACATGTCCTGGGTGGTGGGGTCCTCGATGAGAAGAACATGTCCTGGGTGGTGGGGTCCTTGATGGAAAGAACATGCCCTGGGTAGTGGGGTCCTTGATGGAACGTGCCCTGGGCGGTGGGGTCCTTGATGGAACGTGCCCTGGGTGGTGGGGTCCTTGATGAGAAGAACATGTCCTGGGTAGTGGGGTCCTTGATGGAATGTGCCCTGGGTGGTGGGGTCCTTGATGAGAAGAACATGTGCTGGGTAGTGGGGTCCTTGATGAGAAGAACATGTCCTGGGTGGTGGGGTCCTTGATGGAAAGAACATGTCCTGGGTGGTGGGGTCCTTGATGGAACGTGCTCTGGGTGGTGGGGTCCTTGATGGAAGAACATGCCCTGGGTGGTGGGGTCCTTGATGGAAAGAACATGTCCTGGGTGGTGGGGTCCTTGATGGAACGTGCCCTGGGTGGTGGGGTCCTTGATGGAAAGAACATGTCCTGGGTGGTGGGGTCCTTGATGGAACGTGCTCTGGGTGGTGGGGTGCTTGATGGAACGTGCCCTGGGTGGTGGGGTCCTTGAGGAGAAGAACATGCCCTGGGTGGTGGGGTCCTTGATGAGAAGAACATGTCCTGGGTGGTGGGGTCCTTGAGGGAGCATGTCCTGGGTGGTGGGGTCCTTGATGGAACATGTCCTGGGTGGTGGGGTCCTTGATGGAAAGAACATGTCCTGGGTGGTGGGGTCCTCGATGAGAAGAACATGTCCTGGGTGGTGGGGTCCTTGATGGAAAGAACATGTCCTGGGTTTTGGGTCCTTGATGGAACGTGCCTTTGTTGGTGGGGTCCTTGATGGAAAGAACATGTCCTGGGTGGTGGGGTCCTTGATGGAACGTGCCCTGTGTGGTGGGGTCCTTGATGGAAAGAACGTGCCCCGGGTAGTGGGGTCCTTGATGGAACATGTCCTGGATGGTGGGGTCCTTGAGGGAGCATGTCCTGTGTAGTGAGGTCCTTGATGGAAAGAACATGTCCTGGGTGGCGGGGTCCTAGATGGAACGTGCTCGGTGTGGTGGGGTCTTCATGGAAAGTGCCCTGGGTGGTGGGGTCCTTGCTGGAAAGAATATGTCCTGGGTGGTGCGGTCCATGATGGAACGTGTCCTGGGTGTTGGGGTCCTTGATGGAAAGAACATGTCCTGGGTGGTGGGGTCCTTGATGGAACGTGCCCTGGGTGGTGGGGTCCTTGATGGAAAGAACATGCCCTGGGTGGTGGGGTCCTTGATGAGAAGAACATGCCCTGGGTGGTGGGGTCCTAGATGAGAAGAACATGTCCTGGGTGGTGGGGTCCTTGATGAGAAGAACATGTCCTGGGTGGTGGGGTCCTTGATGGAAAGAACATGTCCTGGGTGGTGGGGTCCTTGATGGAAAGAACATGTCCTGGGTGGTGGGGTCCTCGATGAGAAGAACATGTCCTGGGTGGTGGGGTCCTTGATGGAAAGAACATGCCCTGGGTAGTGGGGTCCTTGATGGAACGTGCCCTGGGTGGTGGGGTCCTTGATGGAACGTGCCCTGGGTGGTGGGGTCCTTGATGAGAAGAACATGCCCTGGGTGGTGGGGTCCTTGATGAGAAGAACATGTCCTGGGTGGTGGGGTCCTTGAGGGAGCATGTCCTGGGTGGTGGGGTCCTTGATGGAACATGTCCTGGGTGGTGGGGTCCTTGATGGAAAGAACATGTCCTGGGTGGTGGGGTCCTTGATGAGAAGAACATGTCCTGGGTAGTGGGGTCCTTGATGGAACGTGCCCTGGGTGGTGGGGTCCTTGATGGAACGTGCCCTGGGTGGTGGGGTCCTTGATGAGAAGAACATGTCCTGGGTGGTGGGGTCCTTGATGGAACGTGCCCTGGGTGGTGGGGTCCTTGATGAGAAGAACATGTCCTGGGTAGTGGGGTCCTTGATGAGAAGAACATGTCCTGGGTGGTGGGGTCCTTGATGGAAAGAACATGTCCTGGGTGGTGGGGTCCTTGATGGAACGTGCCCTGGGTGGTGGGGTCTTTGATGGAACGTGCCCTGGGTGGTGGGGTCCTTGATGAGAAGAACATGTCCTGGGTGGTGGGGTCCTTGATGGAACGTGCCCTGGGTGGTGGGGTCCTTGATGGAAAGAACATGTCCCCGGGTGGTGGGGTCCTTGATGGAACATGTCCTGGGTGGTGGGGTCCTTGATGGAAAGAACATGTCCTGGGTGGTGGGGTCCTTGATGAGAAGAACATGTCCTGGGTGGTGGGGTCCTTGATGAGAAGAGCATGTCCTGGGTGGTGGGGTCCTGGATGAAAAGAACATGCCCTGGGTGGTGGGGTCCTTGATGAGAAGAACATGTCCTGGGTGGTGGGGTCCTTGAGGGAGCATGTCCTGGGTGGTGGGGTCCTTGATGGAACATGTCCTGGGTGGTGGGGTCCTTGATGGAAAGAACATGTCCTGGGTGGTGGGGTCCTCGATGAGAAGAACATGTCCTGGGTGGTGGGGTCCTTGATGGAAAGAACATGCCCTGGGTAGTGGGGTCCTTGATGGAACGTGCCCTGGGTGGTGGGGTCCTTGATGGAACGTGCCCTGGGTGGTGGGGTCCTTGATGAGAAGAACATGTCCTGGGTAGTGGGGTCCTTGATGGAACATGCCCTGGGTGGTGGGGTCCTTGATGAGAAGAAAATGTGCTGGGTAGTGGGGTCCTTGATGAGAAGAACATGTCCTGGGTGGTGGGGTCCTTGATGGAAAGAACATGTGCCCTGGGTGGTGGGGTCCTTGATGAGAAGAACATGCCCTGGGTGGTGGGGTCCTTGATGAGAAGAACATGTCCTGGGTGGTGGGGTCCTTGAGGGAGCATGTCCTGGGTGGTGGGGTCCTTGATGGAACATGTCCTGGGTGGTGGGGTCCTTGATGGAAAGAACATGTCCTGGGTGGTGGGGTCCTCGATGAGAAGAACATGTCCTGGGTGGTGGGGTCCTTGATGGAAAGAACATGCCCTGGGTAGTGGGGTCCTTGATGGAACGTGCCCTGGGCGGTGGGGTCCTTGATGGAACGTGCCCTGGGTGGTGGGGTACTTGATGAGAAGAACATGTCCTGGGTAGTGGGGTCCTTGATGGAACGTGCCCTGGGTGGTGGGGTCCTTGATGGAACGTGCCCTGGGTATTGGGGTACTTGATGAGAAGGACATGTCCTGGGTAGTGGGGTCTTTGACGGTACATGCCCTGGGTGGTGGGTTCCGTGATGAGAAGAACATGCCCTGGGTGGTGGGGTCCTTGATGAGAAGAACATGTCCTGGGTGGTGGGGTCCTTGAGGGAGCATGTCCTGGGTGGTGGGGTCCTTGATGGAACATGTCCTGGGTGGTGGGGTCCTTGATGGAAAGAACATGTCCTGGGTGGTGGGGTCCTTGATGGAACAATGTCCTGGGTAGTGGGGTCCTTGATGGAAAGAACATGCCCTGGGTGGTGGGGTCCTTGATGAGAAGAACATGCCCTGGGTGGTGGGGTCCTTGATGAGAAGAACATGTCCTGGGTGGTGGGGTCCTTGAGGGAGCATGTCCTGGGTGGTGGGGTCCTTGATGGAACATGTCCTGGGTGGTGGGGTCCTTGATGGAAAGAACATGTCCTGGGTGGTGGGGTCCTCGATGAGAAGAACATGTCCTGGGTGGTGGTGACCTTGATGGAAAGAACATGCCCTGGGTAGTGGGGTCCTTGATGCAACGTGCCATGGGTGGTGGGGTCCTTGATGGAACGTGCCCTGGGTCGTGGGGTCCTTGATGAGAAGAACATGTCCTGGGTAGTGGGGTCTTTGATGGAACATGCCCTGGGTGGTGGGGTCCTTGATGAGAAGAACATGCCCTGGGTGGTGGGGTCCTTGATGAGAAGAACATGTCCTGGGTGGTGGAGTCCTTGATGGAAAGAACGTGCCCCGGCTGTTGGAGTCCTTGATGGAACATATCCTGGGTGGTGGGGTCCTGGATAGAAAGAATATGTCCTGGGTGGTGTGGTCCTTGATGAGAAGAACATGTCCTGGGTGGTGGGGTCCTTGATGGAAAGAACATGCCCTGGGTGGTGGGGTCCTTGATGAGAAGAACATGTCCTGGGTGGTGGGGTCCTTGATGGAACATGTCCTGGGTGGTGGGGTCCTTGATGGAACATGTCCTGGGTGGTGGGGTCCTTGATGGAAAGAACATGTCCTGGGTGGTGGGGTCCTTGATGGAACGTGCTCTGGGTGGTGGGGTCTTTGATGGAACGTGCCCTGGGTGGTGGGGTCCTTGATGGAAAGAACATGTCCTGGGTGGTGGGGTCCTTGATGGAAAGAACATGTCCTGGGTGGTGGGGTCCTTGATGGAACGTGCCCTGGGTGGTGGGGTCCTTGATGAGAAGAACATGTCCTGGGTGGTGGGGTCCTTGATGGAACATGTCCTGGGTGGTGGGGTCCTTGATGGAAAGAACATGTCCTGGGTGGTGGGGTCCTTGATGGAAAGAACATGTCCTGGGTGGTGGGGTCCTTGATGAGAAGAACATGTCCTGGGTGGTGGGGTCCTTGATGAAAAGAACATGCCCTGGGTGGTGGGGTCCTTGATGAGAAGAACATGTCCTGGGTGGTGGGGTCCTTGATGGAAAGAACATGTCCTGGGTGGTGGGGTCCTTGATGGAACATGCCCTGGGTGGTGGGGTCCTTGATGAGAAGAACATGCCCTGGGTGGTGGGGTCCTTGATGAGAAGAACATGTCCTGGGTGGTGGGGTCCTTGAGGGAGCATGTCCTGGGTGGTGGGGTCCTTGATGGAACATGTCCTGGGTGGTGGGGTCCTTGATGGAAAGAACATGTCCTGGGTGGTGGGGTCCTCGATGAGAAGAACATGTCCTGGGTGGTGGTGACCTTGATGGAAAGAACATGCCCTGGGTAGTGGGGTCCTTGATGGAACGTGCCCTGGGTGGTGGGGTCCTTGATGGAACGTGCCCTGGGTGGTGGGGTCCTTGATGAGAAGAACATGTCCTGGGTAGTGGGGTCCTTGATGGAACGTGCCCTGGGTGGTGGGGTCCTTGATGAGAAGAACATGCCCTGGGTGGTGGGGTCCTTGATGAGAAGAACATGTCCTGGGTGGTGGGGTCCTTGATGGAACATGTCCTGGGTGGTGGGGTCCTTGATGGAACATGTCCTGGGTGGTGAGGTCCTTGATGGAAGAACATGCCCTGGGTGGTGGGGTCCTTGATGAGAAGAACATGTCCTGGGTGGTGGGGTCCTTGATGAGAAGAACATGCCCTGGGTGGTGGGGTCCTTGATGAGAAGAACATGCCCTGGGTGGTGGGGTCCTTGATGAGAAGAACATGTCCTGGGTGGTGGGGTCCTTGAGGGAGCATGTCCTGGGTGGTGGGGTCCTTGATGGAACATGTCCTGGGTGGTGGGGTCCTTGATGGAAAGAACATGCCCTGGGTGGTGGGGTCCTTGATGGAAAGAACATGCCCTGGGTAGTGGGGTCCTTGATGGAACGTGCCCTGGGTGGTGGGGTCCTTGATGAGAAGAACATGTCCTGGGTGGTGGGGTCCTTGATGGAACGAGCATGTCCTGGGTGGTGGGGTCCTTGATGGAACATGTCCTGGGTGGTGGGGTCCTTGATGGAAAGAACATGTCCTGGGTGGTGGGGTCCTTGATGGAAAGAACATGTCCTGGGTGGTGGGGTCCTTGATGGAACTGCCCTGGGTGGTGGGGTCCTTGATGGAACGTGCCCTGGGTGGTGGGGTCCTTGATGGAAAGAACATGTCCTGGGTGGTGGGGTCCTTGATGGAACATGCCCTGGGTGGTGGGGTCCTTGATGAGAAGAACATGTCCTGGGTGGTGGGGTCCTTGATGAGAAGAGCATGTCCTGGGTGGTGGGGTCCTGGATGAAAAGAGCAGGCCCTGGGTGGTGGGGACCTTGATGGAAAGAACATGTCCTGGGTGGTGGGTTCCTTGATGAGAAGAACATGTCCTGGGTGGTGGGGTCCTTGATGGAAAGAACATGCCCTGGGTGGTGGGGTCCTTGATGAGAAGAACATGTCCTGGGTGGTGGGGTCCTTGATGGAAAGAACATGTCCTGGGTGGTGGGGTCCTTGATGAGAAGAACATGTCCTGGGTGGTGGGGTCCTTGATGGAAAGAACATGCCCTGGGTGGTGGGGTCCTTGATGAGAAGAACATGCCCTGGGTGGTGGGGTCCTTGATGAGAAGAACATGTCCTGGGTGGTGGGGTCCTTGAGGGAGCATGTCCTGGGTGGTGGGGTCCTTGATGGAACATGTCCTGGGTGGTGGGGTCCTTGATGGAAAGAACATGTCCTGGGTGGTGGGGTCCTCGATGAGAAGAACATGTCCTGGGTGGTGGGGTCCTTGATGGAAAGAACATGCCCTGGGTAGTGGGGTCCTTGATGGAACGTGCCCTGGGTGGTGGGGTCCCTGATGAGAAGAACATGTCCTGGGTAGTGGAGTCCTTGATGGAACGTGCCCTGGGTGGTGGGGTCCTTGAGGAGAAGAACATGCCCTGGGTGGTGGGGTCCTTGATGAGAAGAACATGCCCTGGGTGGTGGGGTCCTTGATGAGAAGAACATGTCCTGGGTGGTGGGGTCCTTGATGGAGCATGTCCTGGGTGGTGGGGTCCTTGATGGAAAGAACATGTCCTGGGTGGTGGGGTCCTTGATGAGAAGAACATGTCCTGGGTGGTGGGGTCCTTGATGGAAAGAACATGCCCTGGGTAGTGGGGTCCTTGATGGAACGTGCCCTGGGTGGTGGGGTCCTTGATGGAACGTGCCCTGGGTGGTGGGGTCCTTGATGAGAAGAACATGTCCTGGGTAGTGGGGTCCTTGATGGAACGTGCCCTGGGTGGTGGGGTCCTTGATGAGAAGAACATGTGCTGGGTAGTGGGGTCCTTGATGAGAAGAACATGTCCTGGGTGGTGGGGTCCTTGATGGAAAGAACATGTCCTGGGTGGTGGGGTCCTTGATGGAACGTGCACTGGGTGGTGGGGTCTTGATGGAACGTGCCCTGGGTGGTGGGGTCCTTGATGGAAAGAACATGTCCTGGGTGGTGGGGTCCTTGATGGAACGTGCCCTGGGTGGTGGGGTCCTTGATGGAAAGAACATGTCCTGGGTGGTGGGGTCCTTGATGGAACGTGCCCTGGGTGGTGGGGTCCTTGATGAGAAGAACATGCCCTGGGTGGTGGGGTCCTTGATGAGAAGAACATGTCCTGGGTGGTGGGGTCCTTGAGGGAGCATGTCCTGGGTGGTGGGGTCCTTGATGGAACATGTCCTGGGTGGTGGGGTCCTTGATGGAAAGAACATGCCCTGGGTGGTGGGGTCCTTGATGAGAAGAACATGTCCTGGGTGGTGGGGTCCTTGATGGAAAGAACATGCCCTGGGTAGTGGGGTCCTTGATGGAACGTGCCCTGGGTGGTGGGGTCCTTGATGGAACGTGCCCTGGGTGGTGGGGTCCTTGATGAGAAGAACATGTCCTGGGTAGTGGGGTCCTTGATGGAACGTGCCCTGGGTTGTGGGGTCCTTGATGAGAAGAACATGCCCTGGGTGGTGGGGTCCTTGATGAGAAGAACATGTCCTGGGTGGTGGGGTCCTTGAGGGAGCATGTCCTGGGTGGTGGGGTCCTTGATGGAACATGTCCTGGGTGGTGGGGTCCTTGATGGAAAGAACATGTCCTGGGTGGTGGGGTCCTCGATGAGAAGAACATGTCCTGGGTGGTGGGGTCCTTGATGGAAAGAACATGCCCTGGGTAGTGGGGTCCTTGATGGAACGTGCCCTGGGTGGTGGGGTCCTTGATGGAACGTGCCCTGGGTGGTGGGGTCCTTGATGAGAAGAACATGTCCTGGGTAGTGGGGTCCTTGATGGAACGTGCCCTGGGTGGTGGGGTCCTTGATGAGAAGAACATGCCCTGGGTGGTGGGGTCCTTGATGAGAAGAACATGTCCTGGGTGGTGGGGTCCTTGACGGAAAGAACATGTCCTGGGTGGTGGGATCCTTGATGAGAAGAACATGCCCTGGGTGGTGGGGTCCTTGGTGAGAAGAACATGTCCTGGGTGGTGGGGTCCTTGATGGAGCATGTCCTGGGTGGTGGGGTCCTTGATGGAACATGTCCTGGGTGGTGGGGTCCTTGATGGAAAGAACATGCCCTGGGTGGTGGGGTCCTTGATGAGAAGAACATGTCCTGGGTAGTGGGGTCCTTGATGGAACGTGCCCTGGTGGGATTGCCCTGGGTGGTGGGGTCCTTGATGAGAAGAACATGCCCTGGGTGGTGGGGTCCTTGATGAGAAGAACATGTCCTGGGTGGTGGGGTCCTTGAGGGAGCATGTCCTGGGTGGTGGGGTCCTTGATGGAACATGTCCTGGGTGGTGGGGTCCTTGATGGAAAGAACATGTCCTGGGTGGTGGGGTCCTCGATGAGAAGAACATGTCCTGGGTGGTGGGGTCCTTGATGGAAAGAACATGCCCTGGGTAGTGGGGTCCTTGATGGAACGTGCCCTGGGCGGTGGGGTCCTTGATGGAACGTGCCCTGGGTGGTGGGGTCCTTGATGAGAAGAACATGTCCTGGGTAGTGGGGTCCTTGATGGAACATGCCCTGGGTGGTGGGGTCCTTGATGAGAAGAACATGCCCTGGGTGGTGGGGTCCTTGATGAGAAGAACATGTCCTGGGTGGTGGGGTCCTTGATGGAGAACATGTCCTGGGTGGTGGGGTCCTTGATGAGAACATGTCCTGGGTGGTGGGGTCCTTGATGGAAAGAACATGTCCTGGGTGGTGGGGTCCTTGATGAGAAGAACATGTCCTGGGTGGTGGGGTCCTGGATGGAAAGAACATGCCCTGGGTGGTGGGGTCCTTGATGAGAAGAACATGTCCTGGGTGGTGGGGTCCTTGATGAGAAGAACATGCCCTGGGTGGTGGGGTCCTTGATGAGAAGAACATGTCCTGGGTGGTGGGGTCCTTGATGGAAAGAACATGTCCTGGGTGGTGGGGTCCTTGATGGAACGTGCCCTGGGTGGTGGGGTCTTTGATGGAACGTGCCCTGGGTGGTGGGGTCCTTGATGGAAAGAACATGTCCTGGGTGGTGGGGTCCTTGATGAGAAGAACATGTCCTGGGTGGTGGGGTCCTTGATGGAACGTGCCCTGGGTGGTGGGGTCCTTGATGAGAAGAACATGTCCTGGGTGGTGGGGTCCTTGATGGAACATGTCCTGGGTGGTGGGGTCCTTGATGGAAAGAACATGTCCTGGGTGGTGGGGTCCTTGATGGAAAGAACATGTCCTGGGTGGTGGGGTCCTTGATGAGAAGAACATGTCCTGGGTGGTGGAGTCCTTGATGGAAAGAACGTGCCCTGGGTGGTGGAGTCCTTGATGGAACATGTCCTGGGTGGTGGGGTCCTTAATGGAAAGAACATGTCCTGGGTGGTGGGTTCCTTGAGGAGAAGAACATGCCCTGGGTGGTGGGGCACTTGGTGAGAAGAACATGCCCTGGGTGGTGGGGTCCTAGATGAGAAGAACATGTCCTGGGTGGTGGGGTCCTTGAGGGCGCATGTCCTGGGTGGTGGGGTCCTTGATGGAACATGTCCTGGGTGGTGGGGTCCTTGATGGAAAGAACATGTCCTGGGTGGTGGGGTCCTCGATGAGAAGAACATGTCCTGGGTGGTGGGGTCCTTGATGGAAAGAACATGCCCTGGGTAGTGGGGTCCTTGATGGAACGTGCCCTGGGTGGTGGGGTCCTTGATGGAACGTGCCCTGGGTGGTGGGGTCCTTGATGAGAAGAACATGTCCTGGGTAGTGGGGTCTTTGATGGAACATGCCCTGGGTGGTGGGGTCCTTGATGAGAAGAACATGCCCTGGGTGGTGGGGTCCTTGATGAGAAGAACATGTCCTGGGTGGTGGGGTCCTTGATGGCGCATGTCCTGGGTGGTGGGGTCCTTGATGGAACATGTCCTGGGTGGTGGGGTCCTGGATGAAAAGAACATGCCCTGGGTGCTGGGGTCCTTGATGAGAAGAACATGTCCTGGGTGGTGGGGTCTTTGATGGAACGTGCCCTGGGTGGTGGGGTACTTGATGAGAAGAACATGCCCTGGGTGGTGGGGTCCTTGATGAGAAGAACATGTCCTGGGTGGTGGGGTCCTTGATGGAAAGAACATGTCCTGGGTGGTGGGGTCCTTGATGAGAAGAACATGTCCTGGGTGGTGGGGTCCTTGATGGAAAGAACATGCCCTGGGTGGTGGGGTCCTTGATGGAAAGAACATGCCCTGGGTGGTGGGGTCCTTGATGGAACGTGCCCTGGGTGGTGGGGTCCTTGATGAGAAGAACATGTCCTGGGTGGTGGGGTCCTTGATGGAACGTGCTCTGGGCGGTGGGGTCCTTGATGGAACGTGCCCTGGGTGGTGGGGTCCTTGATGGAAAGAACATGTCCTGGGTGGTGGGGTCCTTGATGGAAAGAACATGTCCTGGGTGGTGGGGTCCTTGATGGAATTTGCTCTGGGTGGTGGGGTCTTGATGGAACATGCCCTGGGTGGTGGGGTCCTTGATGGAAAGAACATGTCCTGGGTGGTGGGGTCCTTGATGGAAAGTGCCCTGGGTGGTGGGGTCCTTGATGGGAAGAACATGTCCTGGGTGGTGGGGTCCTTGATGGAACATGTCCTGGGTGGTGGGGTCCTTGATGGAAAGAACATGTCCTGGGTGGTGGGGTCCTTGATGGAAAGAACATGTCCTGGGTGGTGGGGTCCTTGATGAGAAGAGCATGTCCTGGGTGGTGGGGTCCTTGATGGAAAGAACATGCCCTGGGTGGTGGGGTCCTTGATGGAACATGTCCTGGGTGGTGGGGTCCTTGATGGAAAGAACATGTCCTGGGTGGTGGGGTCCTTGATGAGAAGAACATGTCCTGGGTGGTGGGGTCCTTGATGGAAAGAACATGCCCTGGGTGGTGGGGTCCTTGAGGAGAACAACATGCCCTGGGTGGTGGGGTCCTTGATGAGAAGAACATGTCCTGGGTGGTGGGGTCCTTGAGGGAGCATGTCCTGGGTGGTGTGGTCCTTGATGGAACATGTCCTGGGTGGTGGGGTCCTTGATGGAAAGAACATGTCCTGGGTGGTGGGGTCCTCGATGAGAAGAACATGTCCTGGGTGGTGGGGTCCTTGATGGAAAGAACATGCCCTGGGTAGTGGGGTCCTTGATGGAACGTGCCCTGGGTGGTGGGGTCCTTGATGAGAAGAACATGTCCTGGGTAGTGGAGTCCTTGATGGAACGTGCCCTGGGTGGTGGGGTCCTTGATGAGAAGAACATGCCCTGGGTGGTGGGGTCCTTGATGAGAAGAACATGCCCTGGGTGGTGGGGTCCTTGATGAGAAGAACATGTCCTGGGTGGTGGGGTCCTTGAGGGAGCATGTCCTGGGTGGTGGGGTCCTTGATGGAAAGAACATGTCCTGGGTGGTGGGGTCCTTGATGAGAAGAACATGTCCTGGGTGGTGGGGTCCTTGATGGAAAGAACATGCCCTGGGTAGTGGGGTCCTTGATGGAACGTGCCCTGGGTGGTGGGGTCCTTGATGGAACGTGCCCTGGGTGGTGGGGTCCTTGATGAGAAGAACATGTCCTCGGTAGTGGGGTCCTTGATGGAACGTGCCCTGGGTGGTGGGGTCCTTGATGAGAAGAACATGTGCTGGGTAGTGGGGTCCTTGATGAGAAGAACATGTCCTGGGTGGTGGGGTCCTTGATGGAAAGAACATGTCCTGGGTGGTGGGGTCCTTGATGGAACGTGCACTGGGTGGTGGGGTCTTGATGGAACGTGCCCTGGGTGGTGGGGTCCTTGATGGAAAGAACATGTCCTGGGTGGTGGGGTCCTTGATGGAACGTGCCCTGGGTGGTGGGGTCCTTGATGGAAAGAACATGTCCTGGGTGGTGGGGTCCTTGATGGAACGTGCAGCCCTGGGTGGTGGGGTCCTTGATGAGAAGAACATGCCCTGGGTGGTGGGGTCCTTGATGAGAAGAACATGTCCTGGGTGGTGGGGTCCTTGAGGGAGCATGTCCTGGGTGGTGGGGTCCTTGATGGAACATGTCCTGGGTGGTGGGGTCCTTGATGGAAAGAACATGTCCTGGGTGGTGGGGTCCTCGATGAGAAGAACATGTCCTGGGTGGTGGGGTCCTTGATGGAAAGAACATGCCCTGGGTAGTGGGGTCCTTGATGGAACGTGCCCTGGGTGGTGGGGTCCTTGATGGAACGTGCCCTGGGTGGTGGGGTCCTTGATGAGAAGAACATGTCCTGGGTGGTGGGGTCCTTGATGAGAAGAACATGTCCTGGGTGGTGGGGTCCTTGATGAGAAGAACATGCCCTGGGTGGTGGGGTCCTTGATGGAGCATGTCCTGGGTGGTGGGGTCCTTGATGGAACATGTCCTGGGTGGTGGGGTCCTTGATGGAAAGAACATGTCCTGGGTGGTGGGGTCCTTGATGAGAAGAACATGTCCTGGGTGGTGGGGTCCTTGATGGAAAGAACATGCCCTGGGTGGTGGGGTCCTTGATGGAACGTGCCCTGGGTGGTGGGGTCCTTGATGAGAAGAACATGTCCTGGGTAGTGGGGTCCTTGATGGAACGTGCCCTGGGTGGTGGGGTCCTTGATGAGAAGAACATGTCCTGGGTGGTGGGGTCCTTGATGAGAAGAACATGTCCTGGGTGGTGGGGTCCTTGATGGAAAGAACATGTCCTGGGTGGTGGGGTCCTTGATGGAACGTGCTCTGGGTGGTGGGGTCCTTGATGGAACGTGCCCTGGGTGGTGGGGTCCTTGATGGAAAGAACATGTCCTGGGTGGTGGGGTCCTTGATGGAAAGAACATGTCCTGGGTGGTGGGGTCCTTGATGGAACGTGCCCTGGGTGGTGGGGTCCTTGATGGAACGTGCCCTGGGTGGTGGGGTCCTTGATGGAAAGAACATGTCCTGGGTGGTGGGGTCCTTGATGGAACGTGCCCTGGGTGGTGGGGTCCTTGATGAGAAGAACATGTCCTGGGTGGTGGGGTCCTTGATGGAACATGTCCTGGGTGGTGAGGTCCTTGATGGAAAGAACATGTCCTGGGTGGTGGGGTCCTTGATGAGAAAGAACATGTCCTGGGTGGTGGGGTCCTGGATGAGAAGAGCATGTTCCTGGGTGGTGGGGGGTCCTTGATGGAACATGTCCTGGGTGGTGGGGTCCTTGATGGAAAGAACATGTCCTGGGTGGTGGGGTCCTGGATGAAAAGAACATGCCCTGGGTGCTGGGGTCCTTGATGAAAGAACATGCCCTGGGTGGTGGGGTACTTGATGAGAAGAACATGTCCTGGGTGGTGGAAGAGAACATGTCCTGGGTGGTGGGGTCCTTGAGGGAGCATGTCCTGGGTGGTGGGGTCCTTGATGGAACATGTCCTGGGTGGTGGGGTCCTTGATGGAAAGAACATGTCCTGGGTGGTGGGGTCCTCGATGAGAAGAACATGTCCTGGGTGGTGGGGTCCTTGATGGAAAGAACATGCCCTGGGTAGTGGGGTCCTTGATGGAACGTGCCCTGGGTGGTGGGGTCCTTGATGAGAAGAACATGTCCTGGGTAGTGGGGTCCTTGATGGAACGTGCCCTGGGTGGTGGGGTCCTTGATGAGAAGAACATGCCCTGGGTGGTGGGGTCCTTGATGAGAAGAACATGCCCTGGGTGGTGGGGTCCTTGATGAGAAGAACATGTCCTGGGTGGTGGGGTCCTTGATGGAACATGTCCTGGGTGGTGGGGTCCTTGATGGAAAGAACATGTCCTGGGTGGTGGGGTCCTTGATGGAAAGAACATGCCCTGGGTAGTGGGGTCCTTGATGGAACGTGCCCTGGGCGGTGGGGTCCTTGATGGAACGTGCCCTGGGTGGTGGGGTCCTTGATGAGAAGAACATGTCCTGGGTAGTGGGGTCCTTGATGGAACGTGCCCTGGGTGTTGGGGTCCTTGATGAGAAGAACATGTCCTGGGTGGTGGGGTCCTTGACGGAAAGAACATGTCCTGGGTGGTGGGTTCCTTGATGAGAAGAACATGTCCTGGGTGGTGGGGTCCTTGATGGAAAGAACATGTCCTGGGTGGTGGGGTCCTTGATGGAACGTGCCCTGGGTGGTGGGGTCCTTGATGGAACGTGCCCTGGGTGGTGGGGTCCTTGATGGAAAGAACATGTCCTGGGTGGTGGGGTCCTTGATGGAAAGAACATGTCCTGGGTGGTGGGGTCCTTGATGGAAAGAACATGCCCTGGGTAGTGGGGTCCTTGATGGAAGAACGTGCCCTGGGTGGTGGGGTCCTTGATGGAAAGAACATGTCCTGGGTGGTGGGGTCCTTGATGGAACGTGCCCTGGGTGGTGGGGTCCTTGATGGGAAGAACATGTCCTGGGTGGTGGGGTCCTTGATGGAACATGTCCTGGGTGGTGGGGTCCTTGATGGAAAGAACATGTCCTGGGTGGTGGGGTCCTTGATGGAAAGAACATGTCCTGGGTGGTGGGGTCCTTGATGAGAAGAACATGTCCTGGGTGGTGGGGTCCTTGATGGAACATGCCCTGGGTGGTGGGGTCCTTGATGGAACATGTCCTGGGTGGTGGGGTCCTTGATGGAAAGAACATGTCCTGGGTGGTGGGGTCCTTGATGAGAAGAACATGCCCTGGGTGGTGGGGTCCTTGGTGAGAAGAACATGCCCTGGGTGGTGGGGTCCTAGATGAGAAGAACATGTCCTGGGTGGTGGGGTCCTTGATGGGAGCATGTCCTGGGTGGTGGGGTCCTTGATGGAACATGTCCTGGGTGGTGGGGTCCTTGATGGAACGTGCCCTGGGTGGTGGGGTCCTTGATGAGAAGAACATGTCCTGGGTAGTGGGGTCCTTGATGAGAAGAACATGTCCTGGGTGGTGGGGTCCTTGATGGAAAGAACATGTCCTGGGTGGTGGGGTCCTTGATGGAACGTGCCCTGGGTGGTGGGGTCCTTGATGGAACGTGCCCTGGGTGGTGGGGTCCTTGATGGAAAGAACATGTCCTGGGTGGTGGGGTCCTTGATGGAAAGAACATGTCCTGGGTGGTGGGGTCCTTGATGGAAAGAACATGCCCTGGGTGGTGGGGTCCTTGATGGAACGTGCCCTGGGTGGTGGGGTCCTTGATGGAAAGAACATGTCCTGGGTGGTGGGGTCCTTGATGGAACGTGCCCTGGGTGGTGGGGTCCTTGATGAGAAGAACATGTCCTGGGTGGTGGGGTCCTTGATGGAACATGTCCTGGGTGGTGGGGTCCTTGATGGAAAGAACATGTCCTGGGTGGTGGGGTCCTTGATGGAAAGAACATGTCCTGGGTGGTGGGGTCCTCGATGAGAAGAACATGTCCTGGGTGGTGGGTCCTTGATGGAAAGAACATGCCCTGGGTGGTGGGGTCCTTGATGGAACATGTCCTGGGTGGTGGGGTCCTTGATGGAAAGAACATGTCCTGGGTGGTGGGGTCCTTGATGAGAAGAGCATGTCCTGGGTGGTGGGGTCCTGGATGAAAAGAACATGCCCTGGGTGGTGGGGTCCTTGATGAGAAGAACATGCCCTGGGTGGTGGGGTCCTTGATGAGAAGAACATGTCCTGGGTGGTGGGGTCCTTGAGGGAGCATGTCCTGGGTGGTGGGGTCCTTGATGGAACATGTCCTGGGTGGTGGGGTCCTTGATGGAAAGAACATGTCCTGGGTGGTGGGGTCCTCGATGAGAAGAACATGTCCTGGGTGGTGGGGTCCTTGATGGAAAGAACATGCCCTGGGTAGTGGGGTACCTTGATGGAATGTGCCCTGGGCGGTGGGGTCCTTGATGGAACGTGCCCTGGGTGGTGGGGTCCTTGATGGAACGTGCCCTGGGTGGTGGGGTCCTTGATGAGAAGAACATGCCCTGGGTGGTGAGGTCCTTGATGAGAAGAACATGCCCTGGGTGGTGGGGTCCTTGATGAGAAGAACATGTCCTGGGTGGTGGGGTCCTTGAGGGAGCATGTCCTGGGTGGTGGGGTCCTTGATGGAACATGTCCTGGGTGGTGGGGTCCTTGATGAGAAGAACATGTCCTGGGTGGTGGGGTCCTTGATGGAAAGAACATGCCCTGGGTAGTGGGGTCCTTGATGGAACGTGCCCTGGGTGGTGGGGTCCTTGATGGAACGTGCCCTGGGTGGTGGGGTCCTTGATGAGAAGAACATGTCCTGGGTAGTGGGGTCCTTGATGGAACGTGCCCTGGGTGGTGGGGTCCTTGATGAGAAGAACATGTCCTGGGTAGTGGGGTCCTTGATGAGAAGAACATGTCCTGGGTGGTGGGGTCCTTGATGGAAAGAACATGTCCTGGGTGGTGGGGTCCTTGATGGAACGTGCCCTGGGTGGTGGGGTCCTTGATGGAACGTGCCCTGGGTGGTGGGGTCCTTGATGGAAAGAACATGTCCTGGGTGGTGGGGTCCTTGATGGAACGTGCCCTGGGTGGTGGGGTCCTTGATGGAAAGAACATGTCCTGGGTGGTGGGGTCCTTGATGGAACGTGCCCTGGGTGGTGGGGTCCTTGATGAGAAGAACATGCCCTGGGTGGTGGGGTCCTTGATGAGAAGAACATGTCCTGGGTGGTGGGGTCCTTGAGGGAGCATGTCCTGGGTGGTGGGGTCCTTGATGGAACATGTCCTGGGTGGTGGGGTCCTTGATGGAAAGAACATGTCCTGGGTGGTGGGGTCCTCGATGAGAAGAACATGTCCTGGGTGGTGGGGTCCTTGATGGAAAGAACATGCCCTGGGTAGTGGGGTCCTTGATGGAACGTGCCCTGGGCGGTGGGGTCCTTGATGGAACGTGCCCTGGGTGGTGGGGTCCTTGATGAGAAGAACATGTCCTGGGTAGTGGGGTCCTTGATGGAACATGCCCTGGGTGGTGGGGTCCTTGATGAGAAGAACATGCCCTGGGTGGTGGGGTCCTTGATGGGAAGAACATGTCCTGGGTGGTGGGGTCCTTGATGGAAAGAACATGTCCTGGGTGGTGGGGTCCTTGATGGAAAGAACATGTCCTGGGTGGTGGGGTCCTTGATGAGAAGAACATGTCCTGGGTGGTGGGGTCCTTGATGGAAAGAACATGCCCTGGGTAGTGGGGTCCTTGATGGAACGTGCCCTGGGTGGTGGGGTCCTTGATGAGAAGAACATGTCCTGGGTAGTGGGGTCCTTGATGGAACGTGCCCTGGGTGGTGGGGTCCTTGATGAGAAGAACATGTGCTGGGTAGTGGGGTCCTTGATGAGAAGAACATGTCCTGGGTGGTGGGGTCCTTGATGGAAAGAACATGTCCTGGGTGGTGGGGTCCTTGATGGAACGTGCTCTGGGTGGTGGGGTCTTGATGGAACGTGCCCTGGGTGGTGGGGTCCTTGAGGGAAAGAACATGTCCTGGGTGGTGGGGTACTTGATGGAAAGAACATCCCCTGGGTGGTGGGGTCCTTGATGGAACTTGCCCTGGGTGGTGGTGTCCTTGATCGAACGTGCCCTGGGTGGTGGGATCCTTGATGGAAAGAACATGTCCTGGGTGGTGGGGTCCTTGATGGAACGTGCCCTGGGTGGTGGGGTCCTTGATGGAAAGAACATGTCCCGGGTGGTGGGGTCCTTGATGGAACATGTCCTGGGTGGTGGGGTCCTTGATGGAAAGAACATGTCCTGGGTGGTGGGGTCCTTGATGGAAAGAACATGTCCTGGGTGGTGGGGTCCTCGATGAGAAGAACATGTCCTGGGTGGTGGGGTCCTTGATGGAAAGAACATGCCCTGGGTGGTGGGGTCCTTGATGAGAAGAACATGTCCTGGGTGGTGGGAGTCCTTGATGGAAAGAACATGTCCTGGGTGGTGGGGTCCTGGATGAGAAGAGCATGTCCTGGGTATTGGGGTCCTGGATGAAAAGAACATGCCCTGGGTGGTGGGTTCCTTGATGAGAAGAACATGCCCTGGGTGGTGGGGTCCTTGATGAGAAGAACATGTCCTGGGTGGTGGGGTCCTTGAGGGAGCATGTCCTGGGTGGTGGGGTCCTTGATGGAACATGTCCTGGGTGGTGGGGTCCTTGATGGAAAGAACATGTCCTGGGTGGTGGGGTCCTCGATGAGAAGAACATGTCCTGGGTGGTGGGGTCCTTGATGGAAAGAACATGCCCTGGGTAGTGGGGTCCTTGATGGAACGTGCCCTGGGTGGTGGGGTCCTTGATGAGAAGAACATGTCCTGGGTAGTGGGGTCCTTGATGGAATGTGCCCTGGGTGGTGGGGTCCTTGATGAGAAGAACATGCCCTGGGTGGTGGGGTCCTTGATGAGAAGAACATGCCCTGGGTGGTGGGGTCCTTGATGAGAAGAACATGTCCTGGGTGGTGGGGTCCTTGATGGAACATGTCCTGGGTGGTGGGGTCCTTGATGGAAAGAACATGTCCTGGGTGGTGGGGTCCTTGATGGAAAGAACATGCCCTGGGTGGTGGGGTCCTTGATGGAACGTGCCCTGGGTGGTGGGGTCTTTGATGGAACGTGCCCTGGGTGGTGGGGTCCTTGATGAGAAGAACATGTCCTGGGTAGTGGGGTCCTTGATGGAACGTGCCCTGGGTGGTGGGGTCCTTGATGAGAAGAACATGTCCTGGGTGGTGGGGTCCTTGATGAGAAGAACATGTCCTGGGTGGTGGGGTCCTTGATGGAAAGAACATGTCCTGGGTGGTGGGGTCCTTGATGAGAAGAACATGTCCTGGGTGGTGGGGTCCTTGATGGAAAGAACATGTCCTGGGTGGTGGGGTCCTTGATGGAACGTGCTCTGGGTGGTGGGGTCCTTGATGGAACGTGCCCTGGGTGGTGGGGTCCTTGATGGAAAGAACATGTCCTGGGTGGTGGGGTACTTGATGGAAAGAACATGTCCTGGGTGGTGGGGTCCTTGATGGAACTTGCCCTGGGTGGTGGTGTCCTTGATCGAACGTGCCCTGGGTGGTTGTATCCTTGATGGAAAGAACATGTCCTGGGTGGTGGGGTCCTTGATGGAACGTGCCCTGTGTGGTGGGGTCCTTGATGGGACGAACATGTCCTGGTTGGTGGGGTCCTTGATGGAACATGTCCTGCGTGGTGGGGTCCTTGATGGAAAGAACATATCCTGGGTGGTGGGGTCCTTGATGGAAAGAACATGTCCTGGGTGGTGGGGTGCTGGATGAGAAGAGCATATCCTGGGTGGTGGGTCCTAGATGAAAAGAACATGCCCTGGGTGGTGGGGTCCTTGATGGAACATGTCCTGGGTGGTGGGGTCCTTGATGGAAAGAACATGTCCTGGGTGGTGGGGTCCTGGATGAAAAGAACATGCCCTGGGTGGTGGGGTCCTTGATGAGAAGAACATGCCCTGGGTGGTGGGGTCCTTGATGAGAAGAACATGTCCTGGGTGGTGGGGTCCTTGAGGGAGCATGTCTTGGGTGGTGGGGTCCTTGATGGAACATGTCCTGGGTGGTAGGGTCCTTGATGGAAAGAACATGTCCTGGGTGGTGGGGTCCTCGATGAGAAGAACATGTCCTGGGTGGTGGGGTCCTTGATGGAAAGAACATGCCCTGGGTAGTGGGGTCCTTAATGGAACGTGCCCTGGGTGGTGGGGTCCTTGATGAGAAGAACTTGTCCTTGGTAGGTGGGGTCCTTGATGGAACGTGCCCTGGGTGGTGGGGTCCTTGATGAGAAGAACATGCCCTGGGTGGTGGGGTCCTTGATGAGAAGAACATGCCCTGGGTGGTGGGGTCCTTGATGAGAAGAACATGTCCTGGGTGGTGGGGTCTTTGATGGAACGTGTCCTGGGTGGTGGGGTCCTTGATGAGAAGAACATGTCCTGGGTGGTGGGGTCCTTGATGGAAAGAACATGCCCTGGGTAGTGGGGTCCTTGATGGAACGTGCCCTGGGCGGTGGGGTCCTTGATGGAACGTGCCCTGGGTGGTGGGGTCCTTGATGAGAAGAACATGTCCTGGGTAGTGGGGTCCTTGATGGAACGTGCCCTGGGTGGTGGGGTCCTTGATGAGAAGAACATGTCCTGGGTGGTGGGGTCCTTGATGAGAAGAACATGTCCTGGGTGGTGGGGTCCTTGATGGAAAGAACATGTCCTGGGTGGTGGGGTCCTTGATGAGAAGAACATGTCCTGGGTGGTGGGGTCCTTGATGGAAAGAACATGTCCTGGGTGGTGGGGTCCTTGATGGAACGTGCCCTGGGTGGTGGGGTCCTTGATGGAACGTGCCCTGGGTGGTGGGGTCCTTGATGGAAAGAACATGTCCTGGGTGCTGGGGTCCTTAATGGAAAGAACATGTCCTGGGTGGTGGGTTCCTTGAGGAGAAGAACATGCCCTGGGTGGTGGGGTCCTTGATGAGAAGAACATGCCCTGGGTGGTGGGGTCCTTGATGGAAAGAACATGTCCTGGGTGGTGGGGTCCTTGATGGAACGTGCCCTGGGTGGTGGGGTCCTTGATGGAAAGAACATGTCCCGGGTGGTGGGGTCCTTGATGGAACATGTCCTGGGTGGTGGGGTCCTTGATGGAAAGAACATGTCCTGGGTGGTGGGGTCCTTGATGGAAAGAACATGTCCTGGGTGGTGGGGTCCTCGATGAGAAGAACATGTCCTGGGTGGTGGGGTCCTTGATGGAAAGAACGTGCCCCGGGTGGTGGGGTCCTTGATGGAACATGTCCTGGGTGGTGGGGTCCTTGATGGAAAGAACATGTCCTGGGTGGTGGGTTCCTTGATGAGAAGAACATGCCCTGGGTGGTGGGGTCCTTGGTGAGAAGAACATGCCCTGGGTGGTGGGGTCCTAGATGAGAAGAACATGTCCTGGGTGGTGGGGTCCTTGATGGGAAAAGCATGTCCTGGGTGGTGCCTGGGTAGTGGGGTCCTTGATGGAACATGTCCTGGGTGGTGGGGTCCTTGATGGAAAGAACATGTCCTGGGTGGTGGGGTCCTTGATGAGAAGAACATGCCCTGGGTGGTGGGGTCCTTGATGAGAAGAACATGTCCTGGGTGGTGGGGTCCTTGATGGAGCATGTCCTGGGTGGTGGGGTCCTTGATGAGAACAACATGCCCTGGGTGGTGGGGTCCTTGATGAGAAGAACATGTCCTGGGTGGTGGGGTCCTTGATGGAAAGAACATGCCCTGGGTAGTGGGGTCCTTGATGGAACGTGCCCTGGGCGGTGGGGTCCTTGATGGAACGTGCCCTGGGTGGTGGGGTCCTTGATGAGAAGAACATGTCCTGGGTAGTGGGGTCCTTGATGGAACGTGCCCTGGGTGGTGGGGTCCTTGATGAGAAGAACATGTGCTGGGTAGTGGGGTCCTTGATGAGAAGAACATGTCCTGGGTGGTGGGGTCCTTGATGGAAAGAACATGTCCTGGGTGGTGGGGTCCTTGATGGAACGTGCACTGGGTGGTGGGGTCTTGATGGAACGTGCCCTGGGTGGTGGGGTCCTTGATGGAAAGAACATGTCCTGGGTTGTGGGGTCCTTGATGGAACGTGCCCTGGGTGGTGGGGTCCTTGATGGAAAGAACATGTCCTGGGTGGTGGGGTCCTTGATGGAACGTGCCCTGGGTGGTGGGGTCCTTGATGAGAAGAACATGCCCTGGGTGGTGGGGTCCTTGATGAGAAGAACATGTCCTGGGTGGTGGGGTCCTTGAGGGAGCATGTCCTGGGTGGTGGGGTCCTTGATGGAACATGTCCTGGGTGGTGGGGTCCTTGATGGAAAGAACATGTCCTGGGTGGTGGGGTCCTCGATGAGAAGAACATGTCCTGGGTGGTGGGGTCCTTGATGGAAAGAACATGCCCTGGGTAGTGGGGTCCTTGATGGAACGTGCCCTGGGTGGTGGGGTCCTTGATGGAACGTGCCCTGGGTGGTGGGGTCCTTGATGAGAAGAACATGTCCTGGGTAGTGGGGTCTTTGATGGAACATGCCCTGGGTTGTGGGTTCCTTGATGAGAAGAACATGCCCTGGGTGGTGGGGTCCTTGAGGGAGAATTTCCTGGGTGGTGGGGTCCTTGATGTAACATGTCCTGGGTGGTGGGGTCCTTGATGGAAAGAATATGTCCTGGGTGGTGTGGTCCTTGATGAGAAGAACATGTCCTGGGTGGTGGGGTCCTTGATGGAAAGAACATGCCCTGGGTAGTGGGGTCCTTGATGGAACGTGCCCTGGGTGGTGGGGTCCTTGATGAGAAGAACATGTCCTGGGTAGTGGGGTTCTTGATGGAACGTGCCCTGTGTGGTGGGGTCCTTGATGAGAAGAACATGTCCTGGGTAGTGGAGTCCTTGATGAGAAGAACATGTCCTGGGTGTTGGGGTCCTTGATGGAAAGAACATGTCCTGGGTGGTGGGGTCCTTGATGGAACGTGCTCTGGGCGGTGGCGTCCTTGATGGAACGTGCCCTGGGTGGTGGGGTCCTTGAGGGAAAGAACATGTCCTGGGTGGTGGGGTACTTGATGGAAAGAACATGTCCTGGGTGGTGGGGTCCTTGATGGAACTTGCCCTGGGTGGTGGTGTCCTTGATCGAACGTGCCCTGGGTGGTGGGATCCTTGATGGAAAGAACATGTCCTGGGTGGTGGGGTCCTTGATGGAACGTGCCCTGTGTGGTGGGGTCCTTGATGGGACGAACATGTCCTGGTTGGTGGGGTCCTTGATGGAACATGTCCTGCGTGGTGGGGTCCTTGATGGAAAGAACATGTCCTGGGTGGTGGGGTCCTTGATGGAAAGAACATGTCCTGGGTGGTGGGGTGCTGGATGAGAAGAGCATGTCCTGGGTGGTGGGTCCTAGATGAAAAGAACATGCCCTGGGTGGTGGGGTCCTTGATGGAACATGTCCTGGGTGGTGGGGTCCTTGATGGAAAGAACATGTCCTGGGTGGTGGGGTCCTGGATGAGAAGAGCATGTCCTGGGTGGTGGGGTCCTGGATGAAAAGTACATGCCCTGGGTGCTGGGGTCCTTGATGAGAAGAACATGCCCTGGGTGGTGGGGTACTTGATGAGAAGAACATGTCCTGGGTGGTGGGGTCCTTGAGGGAGCATGTCCTGGGTGGTGCCTATCCTTGATGGAACATGTCCTGGGTGGTGGGGTCCTTGATGGAAAGAACATGTCCTGGGTGGTGGGGTCCTCGATGAGAAGAACATGTCCTGGGTGGTGGTGACCTTGATGGAAAGAACATGCCCTGGGTAGTGGGGTCCTTGATGGAACGTGCCCTGGGTGGTGGGGTCCTTGATGAGTAGAACATGTCCTGGGTAGTGGGGTCTTTGATGGAACGTGCCCTGGGTGGTGGGGTCCTTGATAAGAAGAACATGCTCTGGGTGGTGGGGTCCTTGATGAGAAGAACATGCCCTGGGTGGTGGGGTCCTTGATGAGAAGAACATGTCCTGGGTGGTGGGGTCCTTGATGGAACATGTCCTGGGTGGTGAGGTCCTTGATGGAAAGAACATGTCCTGGGTGGTGGGGTCCTTGATGGAAAGAACATGCCCTGGGTAGTGGGGTCCTTGATGGAACGTGCCCTGGGTGGTGGGGTCCTTGATGGAACGTGCCCTGGGTGGTGGGGTGCTTGATGAGAAGAACATGTCCTGGGTAGTGGGGTCTTTGATGGAATGTGCCCTGGGTGTTGGGGTCCTTGATGAGAAGAACATGTGCTGGGTAGTGGGGTCCTTGATGAGAAGAACATGTCCTGGGTGGTGGGGTCCTTGATGGAAAGAACATGTCCTGGGTGGTGGGGTCCTTGATGAGAAGAACATGTCCTGGGTGGTGGGGTCCTTGATGGAAAGAACATGTCCTGGGTGGTGGGGTCCTTGATGGAACGTGCCCTGGGTGGTGGGGTCCTTGATGGAACGTGCCCTGGGTGGTGGGGTCCTTGATGGAAAGAACATGTCCTGGGTGGTGGGGTCCTTGATGGAAAGAACATGTCCTGGGTGGTGGGGTCCTTGATGGAACTTGCCCTGGGTGGTGGTGTCCTTGATCGAACGTGCCCTGGGTGGTGGGATCCTTGATGGAAAGAACATGTCCTGGGTGGTGGGGTCCTTGATGGAACGTGCCCTGGGTGGTGGGGTCCTTGATGGAAAGAACATGTCCTGGGTGGTGGGGTCCTTGATGGAACATGTCCTGGGTGGTGGGGTCCTTGATGGAAAGAACATGTCCTGGGTGGTGGGGTCCTTGATGGAAAGAACATGTCCTGGGTGGTGGGGTCCTTGATGAGAAGAACATGTCCTGGGTGGTGGGGTCCTTGATGGAAAGAACGTGCCCCGGGTAGTGGGGTCCTTGATGGAACATGTCCTGGGTGGTGGGGTCCTGGATGGAAAGAACATGTCCTGGGTGGTGGGGTCCTTGATGGAACAAGCCCTGGGTGGTGGGGTCCTTGATGAGAAGAACATGCCCTGGGTGGTGGGGTCCTTGATGAGAAGAACATGTCCTGGGTGGTGGGGTCCTTGAGGGAGCATGTCCTGGGTGGTGGGGTCCTTGATGGAACATGTCCTGGGTGGTGGGGTCCTTGATGGAAAGAACATGTCCTGGGTGGTGGGGTCCTCGATGAGAAGAACATGTCCTGGGTGGTGGGGTCCTTGATGGAAAGAACATGCCCTGGGTAGTGGGGTCCTTGATGGAACGTGCCCTGGGCGGTGGGGTCCTTGATGGAACGTGCCCTGGGTGGTGGGGTCCTTGATGAGAAGAACATGTCCTCGGTAGTGGGGTCCTTGATGGAACATGCCCTGGGTGGTGGGGTCCTTGATGAGAAGAACATGTGCTGGGTAATGGGGTCCTTGATGAGAAGAACATGTCCTGGGTTGTGGGGTCCTTGATGGAAAGAACGTGCCCCGGGTAGTGAGGTCCTTGATGAGAAGAACATGCCCTGGGTGGTGGGGTCCTTGATGAGAAGAACATGTCCTGGGTGGTGGGGTCCTTGAGGGAGCATGTCCTGGGTGGTGGGGTCCTTGATGGAACATGTCCTGGGTGGTGGGGTCCTTGATGGAAAGAACATGTCCTGGGTGGTGGGGTCCTTGATGAGAAGAACATGTCCTGGGTGGTGGGGTCCTTGATGGAAAGAACATGCCCTGGGTGGTGGGGTCCTTGATGGAACGTGCCCTGGGTGGTGGGGTCCTTGATGAGAAGAACATGTCCTGGGTAGTGGGGTCCTTGATGGAACGTGCCCTGTGTGGTGGGGTCCTTGATGAGAAGAACATGTCCTGGGTAGTGGAGTCCTTGATGAGAAGAACATGTCCTGGGTGTTGGGGTCCTTAATGGAAAGAACATGTCCTGGGTGGTGCCTATCCTTGATGGAACATGTCCTGGGTGGTGGGGTCCTTGATGGAAAGAACATGTCCTGGGTGGTGGGGTCCTCGATGAGAAGAACATGTCCTGGGTGGTGGGGTCCTTGATGGAAAGAACATGTCCTGGGTGGTGGGGTCCTTGATGGAACGTGCCCTGGGTGGTGGGGTCCTTGATGGAACGTGCCCTGGGTGGTGGGGTCCTTGATGGAAAGAACATGTCCTGGGTGGTGGGGTCCTTGATGGAAAGAACATGTCCTGGGTGGTGGGGTCCTTGATGGAACGTGCCCTGGGTGGTGGGGTCCTTGATGGAACGTGCCCTGGGTGGTGGGGTCCTTGATGGAAAGAACATGTCCTGGGTGGTGGGGTCCTTGATGGAACGTGCCCTGGGTGGTGGGGTCCTTGATGAGAAGAACATGTCCTGGGTGGTGGGGTCCTTGATGAGAAGAACATGTCCTGGGTGGTGGGGTCCTTGATGGAAAGAACATGTCCTGGGTGGTGGGGTCCTTGATGAGAAGAACATGTCCTGGGTGGTGGGGTCCTTGATGAGAAGAACATGTCCTGGGTGGTGGGGTCCTTGATGGAAAGAACATGCCCTGGGTGGTGGGGTCCTTGATGGAACATGTCCTGGGTGGTGGGGTCCTTGATGGAAAGAACATGTCCTGGGTGGTGGGGTCCTTGATGAGAAGAACATGTCCTGGGTGGTGGGGTCCTTGATGGAAAGAACATGCCCTGGGTGGTGGGGTCCTTGATGAGAAGAACATGCCCTGGGTGGTGGGGTACTTGATGAGAAGAACATGTCCTGGGTGGTGGGGTCCTTGAGGGAGCATGTCCTGGGTGGTGCCTATCCTTGATGGAACATGTCCTGGGTGGTGGGGTCCTTGATGGAAAGAACATGTCCTGGGTGGTGGGGTCCTCGATGAGAAGAACATGTCCTGGGTGGTGTTGACCTTGATGGAAAGAACATGCCCTGGGTAGTGGGGTCCTTGATGGAACGTGCCCTGGGTGGTGGGGTCATTGATGAGTAGAACATGTCCTGGGTAGTGGGGTCTTTGATGGAACGTGCCCTGGGTGGTGGGGTCCTTGATAAGAAGAACATGCTCTGGGTGGTGGGGTCCTTGATGAGAAGAACATGCCCTGGGTGGTGGGGTCCTTGATGAGAAGAACATGTCCTGGGTGGTGGGGTCCTTGAGGGAGCATGTCCTGGGTGGTGGGGTCCTTGATGGAAAGAACATGTCCTGGGTGGTGGGGTCCTTGATGGAAAGAACATGCCCTGGGTAGTGGGGTCCTTGATGGAACGTGCCCTGGGTGGTGGGGTCCTTGATGGAACGTGCCCTGGGTGGTGGGGTCCTTGATGAGAAGAACATGTCCTGGGTAGTGGGGTCGTTGATGGAACGTGCCCTGGCTGGTGGGGTCGTTGATGAGAAGAACATGTCCTGGGTAGTGGGGTCCTTGATGAGAAGAACATGTCCTGGGTGGTGGCGTCCTTGATGGAAAGAACATGTCCTGGGTGGTGGGGTCCTTGATGAGAAGAACATGTCCTGGGTGGTGGGGTCCTTGATGGAAAGAACATGTCCTGGGTGGTGGGGTCCTTGATGGAACGTGCTCTGGGTGGTGGGGTCCTTGATGGAACGTGCCCTGGGTGGTGGGGTCCTTGAGGGAAAGAACATGTCCTGGGTGGTGGGGTACTTGATGGAAAGAACATGTCCTGGGTGGTGGGGTCCTTGATGGAACTTGCCCTGGGTGGTGGTGTCCTTGATCGAACGTGCCCTGGGTGGTTGTATCCTTGATGGAAAGAACATGTCCTGGGTGGTGGGGTCCTTGATGGAAAGAACATGTCCTGGGTGGTGGGGTCCTTGATGGAAAGAACATGTCCTGGGTGGTGGGGTCCTTGATGGAACATGTCCTGGGTGGTGGGGTCCTTGATGGAAAGAACATGTCCTGGGTGGTGGGGTCCTTGATGGAAAGAACATGTCCTGGGTGGTGGGGTGCTGGATGAGAAGAGCATGTCCTGGGTGGTGGGTCCTAGATGAAAAGAACATGCCCTGGGTGGTGGGGTCCTTGATGGAACATGTCCTGGGTGGTGGGGTCCTTGATGGAAAGAACATGTCCTGGGTGGTGGGGTCCTTGATGAGAAGAACATGCCCTGGGTGGTGGGGTCCTTGATGAGAAGAACATGCCCTGGGTGGTGGGGTCCTTGATGAGAAGAACATGTCCTGGGTGGTGGGGTCCTTGAGGGAGCATGTCCTGGGTGGTGGGGTCCTTGATGGAACATGTCCTGGGTGGTGGGGTCCTTGATGGAAAGAACATGTCCTGGGTGGTGGGGTCCTCGATGAGAAGAACATGTCCTGGGTGGTGGTGACCTTGATGGAAAGAACATGCCCTGGGTAGTGGGGTCCTTGATGGAACGTGCCCTGGGTGGTGGGGTCCTTGATGGAACGTGCCCTGGGTCGTGGGGTACTTGATGAGAAGAACATGTCCTGGGTAGTGGGGTCTTTGATGGAACATGCCCTGGGTGGTGGGGTCCTTGATGGAACGTGCCCTGGGTCGTGGGGTACTTGATGAGAAGAACATGTCCTGGGTAGTGGGGTCTTTGATGGAACATGCCCTGGGTGGTGGGTTCCTTGATGAGAAGAACATGCCCTGGGTGGTGGGGTCCTTGATGAGAAGAACATGTCCTGGGTGGTGGGGTCCTTGAGGGAGCATGTCCTGGGTGGTGGGGTCCTTGATGGAACATGTCCTGGGTGGTGGGGTCCTTGATGGAAAGAACGTGCCCTGTGTCGTGGGGTACTTGATGAGAAGAACATGTCCTGGGTAGTGGGATCTTTGATGGAGCATGCCCTGGGTGGTGGGTTCCTTGATGAGAAGAACATGCCCTGGGTGGTGGGGTCCTTGATGAGAAGAACATGTCCTGGGTGGTGGGGTCCTTGAGGGAGCATGTCCTGGGTGGCGGGGTCCTTGATGGAACATGTCCTGGGTGGTGGGGTCCTTGATGGAAAGAACATGTCCTGGGTGGTGGGGTCCTTGATGAGAAGAACATGTCCTGGGTGGTGGTGACCTTGATGGAAAGAACATGCCCTGGGTAGTGGGGTCCTTGATGGAACGTGCCCTGGGTGGTGGGGTCCTTGATGAGAAGAACATGTCCTGGGTAGTGGGGTTCTTGATGGAACGTGCCCTGGGTGGTGGGGTCCTTGATGAGAAGAACATGTCCTGGGTAGTGGGGTCCTTGATGAGAAGAACATGTCCTGGGTGGTGGGGTCCTTGATGGAAAGAACATGTCCTGGGTGGTGGGGTCCTTGATGGAACGTGCTCTGGGCGGTGGCGTCCTTGATGGAACGTGCCCTGGGTGGTGGGGTCCTTGAGGGAAAGAACATGTCCTGGGTGGTGGGGTACTTGATGGAAAGAACATGTCCTGGGTGGTGGGGTCCTTGATGGAACGTGCCCTGGGTGGTGGGGTCCTTGATGGAACGTGCCCTGGGTGGTGGGGTCCTTGATGGAAAGAACATGTCCTGGGTGGTGGGGTCCTTGATGGAACGTGCCCTGGGTGGTGGGGTCCTTGATGGAAAGAACATGTCCTGGGTGGTGGGGTCCTTGATGGAACATGTCCTGGGTGGTGGGGTCCTTGATGGAAAGAACATGTCCTGGGTGGTGGGGTCCTTGATGGAAAGAACATGTCCTGGGTGGTGGGGTCCTTGATGAGAAGAACATGTCCTGGGTGGTGGGGTCCTTGATGGAAAGAACATGCCCTGGGTGGTGGGGTCCTTGATGGAACATGTCCTGGGTGGTGGGGTCCTTGATGGAAAGAACATGTCCTGGGTGGTGGGGTCCTTGATGAGAAGAACATGTCCTGGGTGGTGGGGTCCTTGATGGAAAGAACATGCCCTGGGTGGTGGGGTCCTTGATGAGAAGAACATGCCCTGGGTGGTGGGGTCCTTGATGAGAAGAACATGTCCTGGGTGGTGGGGTCCTTGAGGGAGCATGTCCTGGGTGGTGGGGTCCTTGATGGAACATGTCCTGGGTGGTGGGGTCCTTGATGGAAGAACATGTCCTGGGTGGTGGGGTCCTTGATGGAAAGAACATGCCCTGGGTGGTGGGGTCCTTGATGGAACGTGCCCTGGGTGGTGGGGTACTTGATGAGAAGAACATGTCCTGGGTAGTGGGGTCCTTGATGGAACGTGCCCTGGGTTGTGGGGTCCTTGATGAGAAGAACATGCCCTGGGTGGTGGGGTCCTTGATGAGAAGAACATGCCCTGGGTGGTGGGGTCCTTGATGAGAAGAACATGTCCTGGGTGGTGGGGTCCTTGAGGGAGCATGTCCTGGGTGGTGGGGTCCTTGATGGAAAGAACATGTCCTGGGTGGTGGGGTCCTCGATGAGAAGAACATGTCCTGGGTGGTGGGGTCCTTGATGGAAAGAACATGCCCTGGGTAGTGGGGTCCTTGATGGAACGTGCCCTGGGTGGTGGGGTCCTTGATGGAACGTGCCCTGGGTGGTGGGGTCCTTGATGAGAAGAACATGTCCTGGGTAGTGGGGTCCTTGATGGAACGTGCCCTGGGTGGTGGGGTCCTTGATGAGAAGAACATGTCCTGGGTAGTGGGGTCCTTGATGAGAAGAACATGTCCTGGGTGGTGGGGTCCTTGATGGAAAGAACATGTCTTGGGTGGTGGGGTCCTTGATGGAACGTGCCCTGGGTGGTGGGGTCCTTGATGGAACGTGCCCTGGGTGGTGGGGTCCTTGATGGAAAGAACATGTCCTGGGTGGTGGGGTCCTTGATGGAACGTGCCCTGGGTGGTGGGGTCCTTGATGAGAAGAACATGCCCTGGGTGGTGGGGTCCTTGATGAGAAGAACATGTCCTGGGTGGTGGGGTCCTTGAGGGAGCATGTCCTGGGTGGTGGGGTCCTTGATGGAACATGTCCTGGGTGGTGGGGTCCTTGATGGAAAGAACATGTCCTGGGTGGTGGGGTCCTCGATGAGAAGAACATGTCCTGGGTGGTGGGGTCCTTGATGGAAAGAACATGCCCTGGGTAGTGGGGTCCTTGATGGAACGTGCCCTGGGTGGTGGGGTCCTTGATGGAACGTGCCCTGGGTGGTGGGGTCCTTGATGAGAAGAACATGTCCTGGGTAGTGGGGTCTTTGATGGAACATGCCCTGGGTGGTGGGTTCCTTGATGAGAAGAACATGCCCTGGGTGGTGGGGTCCTTGATGAGAAGAACATGTCCTGGGTGGTGGGGTCCTTGAGGGAGAATTTCCTGGGTGGTGCGGTCCTTGATGTAACATGTCCTGGGTGGTGGGGTCCTTGATGGAAAGAATATGTCCTGGGTGGTGTGGTCCTTGATGAGAAGAACATGTCCTGGGTGGTGGGGTCCTTGATGGAAAGAACATGCCCTGGGTAGTGGGGTCCTTGATGGAACGTGCCCTGGGTGGTGGGGTCCTTGATGAGAAGAACATGTCCTGGGTAGTGGGGTTCTTGATGGAACGTGCCCTGTGTGGTGGGGTCCTTGATGAGAAGAACATGTCCTGGGTAGTGGAGTCCTTGATGAGAAGAACATGTCCTGGGTGTTGGGGTCCTTGATGGAAAGAACATGTCCTGGGTGGTGGGGTCCTTGATGGAACGTGGTCTGGGCGGTGGCGTCCTTGATGGAACGTGCCCTGGGTGGTGGGGTCCTTGAGGGAAAGAACATGTCCTGGGTGGTGGGGTACTTGATGGAAAGAACATGTCCTGGGTGGTGGGGTCCTTGATGGAACTTGCCCTGGGTGGTGGTGTCCTTGATCGAACGTGCCCTGGGTGGTGGGATCCTTGATGGAAAGAACATGTCCTGGGTGGTGGGGTCCTTGATGGAACGTGCCCTGGGTGGTGGGGTCCTTGATGGGAAGAACATGTCCTGGGTGGTGGGGTCCTTGATGGAACATGTCCTGCGTGGTGGGGTCCTTGATGGAAAGAACATGTCCTGGGTGGTGGGGTCCTTGATGGAAAGAACATGTCCTGGGTGGTGGGGTGCTGGATGAGAAGAGCATGTCCTGGGTGGTGGGTCCTTGATGGAAAGAACATGCCCTGGGTGGTGGGGTCCTTGATGAGAAGAACATGTCCTGGGTGGTGGGGTCCTTGATGGAAAGAACATGTCCTGGGTGGTGGGGTCCTTGATGAGAAGAGCATGCCCTGGGTGGTGGGGTCCTTGATGGAAAGAACATGCCCTGGGTGGTGGGGTCCTTGATGAGAAGAACATGCCCTGGGTGGTGGGGTCCTTGATGAGAAGAACATGTCCTGGGTGGTGGGGTCCTTGAGGGAGCATGTCCTGGGTGGTGGGGTCCTTGATGGAACATGTCCTGGGTGGTGGGGTCCTTGATGGAAAGAACATGTCCTGGGTGGTGGGGTCCTCGATGAGAAGAACATGTCCTGGGTGGTGGGGTCCTTGATGGAAAGAACATGCCCTGGGTAGTGGGGTCCTTGATGGAACGTGCCCTGGGTGGTGGGGTCCTTGATGAGAAGAACATGTCCTGGGTAGTGGGGTCCTTGATGGAACGTGCCCTGGGTGGTGGGGTCCTTGATGAGAAGAACATGCCCTGGGTGGTGGGGTCCTTGATGAGAAGAACATGCCCTGGGTGGTGGGGTCCTTGATGAGAAGAACATGTCCTGGGTGGTGGGGTCCTTGAGGGAGCATGTCCTGGGTGGTGGGGTCCTTGATGGAACATGTCCTGGGTGGTGGGGTCCTTGATGGAAAGAACATGCCCTGGGTAGTGGGGTCCTTGATGGAACGTGCCCTGGGTGGTGGGGTCCTTGATGGAACGTGCCCTGGGTGGTGGGGTCCTTGATGAGAAGAACATGTCCTGGGTAGTGGGGTCCTTGATGGAACGTGCCCTGGGTGGTGGGGTCCTTGATGAGAAGAACATGTCCTGGGTAGTGGGGTCCTTGATGAGAAGAACATGTCCTGGGTGGTGGCGTCCTTGATGGAAAGAACATGTCCTGGGTGGTGGGGTCCTTGATGAGAAGAACATGTCCTGGGTGGTGGGGTCCTTGATGGAAAGAACATGTCCTGGGTGGTGGGGTCCTTGATGGAACGTGCCCTGGGTGGTGGGGTCCTTGATGGAACGTGCCCTGGGTGGTGGGGTCCTTGATGGAAAGAACATGTCCTGGGTGGTGGGGTCCTTGATGGAAAGAACATGTCCTGGGTGGTGGGGTCCTTGATGGAACATGCCCTGGGTGCTGGGGTCCTTGATGAGAAGAACATGTCCTGGGTGGTGGGGTCTTTGATGGAACGTGCCCTGGGTGGTGGGGTCCTTGATGAGAAGAACATGTCCTGGGTGGTGGGGTCCTTGATGAGAAGAACATGTCCTGGGTGGTGGGGTCCTTGATGGAAAGAACATGTCCTGGGTGGTGGGGTCCTTGATGAGAAGAACATGTCCTGGGTGGTGGGGTCTTTGATGGAACGTGCCCTGGGTGGTGGGGTACTTGATGAGAAGAACATGTCTTGGGTAGTGGGGTCCTTGATGGAACGTGCCCTGGGTGGTGGGGTCCTTGATGAGAAGAACATCTGCTGGGTAGTGGGGTCCTTGATGAGAAGAACATGTCCTGGGTGGTGGGGTCCTTGATGGAACGTGCTCTGGGTGGTGGGGTGCTTGATGGAATGTGCCCTGGGTGGTGGGGTCCTTGATGAGAAGAACATGTCCTGGGTGGTGGGGTCCTTGATGGAAAGAACATGTCCTGGGTGGTGGGGTCCTTGATGGAACATGCCCTGGGTGGTGGGGTCCTTGATGGAACGTGCCCTGGGTGGTGGGGTCCTTGATGGAAAGAACATGTCCTGGGTGGTGGGGTCCTTGATGGAACGTGCCCTGGGTGGTGGGGTCCTTGATGGAAAGAACATGTCCTGGGTGGTGGGGTCCTTGATGGAACATGTCCTGGGTGGTGGGGTCCTTGATGGAAAGAACATGTCCTGGGTGGTGGGGTCCTTGATGGAAAGAACATGTCCTGGGTGGTGGGGTCCTCGATGAGAAGAACATGTCCTGGGTGGTGGGGTCCTTGATGGAAAGAACGTGCCCCGGGTGGTGGGGTCCTTGATGGAACATGTCCTGGGTGGTGGAGTCCTGGATGAAAAGAACATGTCCTGGGTGGTGGGGTCCTTGATGGAAGAACATGTCCTGGGTGGTGGGGTCCTTGATGGAAAGAACATGCCCTGGGTGGTGGGGTCCTTGATGAGAAGAACATGCCCTGGGTGGTGGGGTCCTTGATGAGAAGAACATGTCCTGGGTGGTGGGGTCCTTGAGGGAGCATGTCCTGGGTGGTGGGGTCCTTGATGGAACATGTCCTGGGTGGTGGGGTCCTTGATGGAAAGAACATGTCCTGGGTGGTGGGGTCCTCGATGAGAAGAACATGTCCTGGGTGGTGGGGTCCTTGATGGAAAGAACATGCCCTGGGTAGTGGGGTCCTTGATGGAACGTGCCCTGGGTGGTGGGGTCCTTGATGAGAAGAACATGTCCTGGGTAGTGGGGTCCTTGATGGAACGTGCCCTGGGTGGTGGGGTCCTTGATGAGAAGAACATGTCCTGGGTGGTGGGGTCCTTAATGAGAAGAACATGCCCTGGGTGGTGGGGTCCTTGATGAGAAGAACATGTCCTGGGTGGTGGGGTCCTTGATGGAACATGTCCTGGGTGGTGGGGTCCTTGATGGAACATGTCCTGGGTGGTGGGGTCCTTGATGGAAAGAACATGCCCTGGGTAGTGGGGTCCTTGATGGAACGTGCCCTGGGTGGTGGGGTCCTTGATGGAACGTGCCCTGGGTGGTGGGGTACTTGATGAGAAGAACATGTCCTGGGTAGTGGGGTCCTTGATGGAACGTGCCCTGGGTGGTGGGGTCCTTGATGAGAAGAACATGTCCTGGGTGGTGGGGTCCTTGATGAGAAGAACATGTCCTGGGTGGTGGGGTCCTTGATGGAAAGAACATGTCCTGGGTGGTGGGGTCCTTGATGGAACATGTCCTGGGTGGTGGGGTCCTTGATGGAAAGAACATGTCCTGGGTGGTGGGGTCCTCGATGAGAAGAACATGTCCTGGGTGGTGGGGTCCTTGATGGAAAGAACATGCCCTGGGTAGTGGGGTCCTTGATGGAACGTGCCCTGGGCGGTGGGGTCCTTGATGGAACATGTCCTGGGTGGTGGGGTCCTTGATGGAACGTGCCCTGGGTGGTGGGGTCCTTGATGAGAAGAACATGCCCTGGGTGGTGGGGTCCTTGATGAGAACCACATGCCCTGGGTGGTGGGGTCCTTGATGAGAAGAACATGTCCTGGGTGGTGGGGTCCTTGAGGGAGCATGTCCTGGGTGGTGGGGTCCTTGATGGAACATGTCCTGGGTGGTGGGGTCCTTGATGGAAAGAACATGCCCTGGGTAGTGGGGTCCTTGATGGAACGTGCCCTGGGCGGTGGGGTCCTTGATGGAACGTGCCCTGGGTGGTGGGGTCCTTGATGAGAAGAACATGTCCTGGGTAGTGGGGTCCTTGATGGAACGTGCCCTGGGTGGTGGGGTCCTTGATGAGAAGAACATGTGCTGGGTAGTGGGGTCCTTGATGAGAAGAACATGTCCTGGGTGGTGGGGTCCTTGATGGAAAGAACATGTCCTGGGTGGTGGGGTCCTTGATGGAACGTGCTCTGGGTGGTGGGGTCCTTGATGGAACGTGCCCTGGGTGGTGGGGTCCTTGATGGAAAGAACATGTCCTGGGTGGTGGGGTCCTTGATGGAAAGAACATGTCCTGGGTGGTGGGGTCCTTGATGGAACGTGCCCTGGGTGGTGGGGTCCTTGATGGAACGTGCCCTGGGTGGTGGGGTCCTTGATGGAAAGAACATGTCCTGGGTGGTGGGGTCCTTGATGAGAAGAACATGTCCTGGGTGGTGGGGTCCTTGATGGAAAGAACATGTCCTGGGTGGTGGGGTCCTTGATGGAACATGTCCTGGGTAGTGGGGTCCTTGATGGAAAGAACATGTCCTGGGTGGTGGGGTCCTTGATGGAAAGAACATGTCCTGGGTGGTGGGGTCCTGGATGAGAAGAGCATGTCCTGGGTGGTGGGTCCTAGATGAAAAGAACATGCCCTGGGTGGTGGGGTCCTTGATGGAACATGTCCTGGGTGGTGGGGTCCTTGATGGAAAGAACATGTCCTGGGTGGTGGGGTCCTGGATGAAAAGAACATGCCCTGGGTGCTGGGGTCCTTGATGACAAGAACATGCCCTGGGTGGTGGGGTACTTGATGAGAAGAACATGTCCTGGGTGGAGGGGTCCTTGAGGGAGCATGTCCTGGGTGGTGCCTATCCTTGATGGAACATGTCCTGGGTGGTGGGGTCCTTGATGGAAAGAACATGTCCTGGGTGGTGGGGTCCTCGATGAGAAGAACATGTCCTGGGTGGTGGTGACCTTGATGGAAAGAACATGCCCTGGGTAGTGGGGTCCTTGATGGAACGTGCCCTGGGTGGTGGGGTCCTTGATGGAACGTGCCCTGGGTCGTCGGGTACTTGATGAGAAGAACATGTCCTGGGTAGTGGGGTCTTTGATGGAACATGGCCCTGGGTGGTGGGGTCCTTGATGGAACGTGCCCTGGGTGTTGGGGTCCTTGATAAGAAGAACATGTCCTGGGTGGTGGGGTCCTTGATGGAAAGAACATGTCCTGGGTGGTGGGTTCCTTGATGAGAAGAACATGCCCTGGGTGGTGGGGTCCTTGGTGAGAAGAACATGTCCTGGGTGGTGGGGTCCTTGAGGGAGCATGTCCTGGGTGGTGGGGTCCTTGATGGAACATGTCCTGGGTGGTGGGGTCCTTGATGGAAAGAACATGCCCTGGGTGGTGGGGTACTTGATGAGAAGAACATGTCCTGGGTAGTGGGGTCCTTGATGGAGCATGCCCTGGGTGGTGGGGTCCTTGATGAGAAGAACATGCCCTGGGTGGTGGGGTCCTTGATGAGAAGAACATGTCCTGGGTGGTGGGGTCCTTGAGGGAGCATGTCCTGGGTGGTGGGGTCCTTGATGGAACATGTCCTGGGTGGTGGGGTCCTTGATGGAAAGAACATGTCCTGGGTGGTGGGGTCCTTGATGAGAAGAACATGTCCTGGGTGGTGGGGTCCTTGATGGAAAGAACATGCCCTGGGTAGTGGGGTCCTTGATGGAACGTGCCCTGGGTGGTGGGGTCCTTGATGAGAAGAACATGTCCTGGGTAGTGGGGTCCTTGATGGAACGTGCCCTGGGTGGTGGGGTCCTTGATGAGAAGAACATGTGCTGGGTAGTGGGGTCCTTGATGAGAAGAACATGTCCTGGGTGGTGGGGTCCTTGATGGAAAGAACATGTCCTGGGTGGTGGGGTCCTTGATGGAACGTGCTCTGGGTGGTGGGGTCTTGATGGAACGTGCCCTGGGTGGTGGGGTCCTTGATGGAAAGAACATGTCCTGGGTGGTGGGGTCCTTGATGGAAAGAACATGTCCTGGGTGGTGGGGTCCTTGATGGAACGTGCTCTGGGTGGTGGGGTCCTTGATGGAACGTGCCCTGGGTGGTGGGGTCCTTGATGGAAAGAACATGTCCTGGGTGGTGGGGTCCTTGATGGAACGTGCCCTGGGTGGTGGGGTCCTTGATGGGAAGAACATGTCCTGGGTGGTGGGGTTCTTGATGGAACAAGTTCTGGGTAGTGGGGTCCTTGATGGGAAGAACATGTCCTGGGTGGTGGGGTCCTTGATGGAAAGAACATGTCCTGGGTGGTGGGGTCCTTGATGAGAAGAACATGTCCTGGGTGGTGGGGTCCTTGATGAAAAGAACATGCCCTGGGTGGTGGGGTCCTTGATGGAACATGTCCTGGGTGGTGGGGTCCTTGATGGAAAGAACATGTCCTGGGTGGTGGGGTCCTTGATGAGAAGAGCATGTCCTGGGTGGTGGGGTCCTGGATGAAAAGAACATGCCCTGGGTGGTGGGGTCCTTGATGAGAAGAACATGCCCTGGGTGGTGGGGTCCTTGATGAGAAGAACATGTCCTGGGTGGTGGGGTCCTTGAGGGAGCATGTCCTGGGTGGTGGGGTCCTTGATGGAACATGTCCTGGGTGGTGGGGTCCTTGATGGAAAGAACATGTCCTGGGTGGTGGGGTCCTCGATGAGAAGAACATGTCCTGGGTGGTGGGGTCCTTGATGGAAAGAACATGTCCTGGGTGGTGGGGTCCTCGATGAGAAGAACATGTCCTGGGTGGTGGGGTCCTTGATGGAAAGAACATGCCCTGGGTAGTGGGGTCCTTGATGGAACGTGCCCTGGGTGGTGGGGTCCTTGATGAGAAGAACATGTCCTGGGTAGTGGGGTCCTTGATGGAACGTGCCCTGTGTGGTGGGGTCCTTGATGAGAAGAACATGTCCTGGGTGTTGGGGTCCTTGATGGAAAGAACATGTCCTGGGTGGTGGGGTCCTTGATGGAACGTGCTCTGGGTGGTGGGGTGCTTGATGGAACGTGCCCTGGGTGGTGGGGTCCTTGATGGAAAGAACATGTCCTGGGTGGTGGGGTCCTTGATGGAAAGAACATGTCCTGGGTGGTGGGGTCCTTGATGGAACATGCCCTGGGTGGTGGGGTCCTTGATGGAACGTGCCCTGGGTGGTGGGGTCCTTGATGGAAAGAACATGTCCTGGGTGGTGGGGTCCTTGATGGAACGTGCCCTGGGTGGTGGGGTCCTTGATGAGAAGAACATGTCCTGGGTGGTGGGGTCCTTGATGAGAAGAACATGTCCTGGGTGGTGGGGTCCTTGATGGAAAGAACATGTCCTGGGTGGTGGGGTCCTTGATGGAAAGAACATGTCCTGGGTGGTGGGGTGCTGGATGAGAAGAGCATGTCCTGGGTGGTGGGTCCCAGATGAAAAGTACATGCCCTGGGTGGTGGGGTCCTTGATGGAACATGTCCTGGGTGGTGGGGTCCTTGATGGAAAGAACATGTCCTGGGTGGTGGGGTCCTTGATGAGAAGAACATGCCCTGGGTGGTGGGGTCCTTGGTGAGAAGAACATGCCCTGGGTGGTGGGGTCCTTGATGAGAAGAACATGTCCTGGGTGGTGGGGTCCTTGAGGGAGCATGTCCTGGGTGGTGGGGTCCTTGATGGAACATGTCCTGGGTGGTGGGGTCCTTGATGGAAAGAACATGTCCTGGGTGGTGGGGTCCTCGATGAGAAGAACATGTCCTGGGTGGTGGGGTCCTTGATGGAAAGAACATGCCCTGGGTAGTGGGGTCCTTGATGGAACGTGCCCTGGGCGGTGGGGTCCTTGATGGAACGTGCCCTGGGTGGTGGGGTCCTTGATGAGAAGAACATGTCCTGGGTAGTGGGGTCCTTGATGGAACGTGCCCTGGGTGGTGGGGTCCTTGATGAGAAGAACATGCCCTGGGTGGTGGGGTCCTTGATGAGAAGAACATGTCCTGGGTGGTGGGGTCCTTGATGGAGCATGTCCTGGGTGGTGGGGTCCTTGATGGAACATGTCCTGGGTGGTGGGGTCCTTGATGGAAAGAACATGTCCTGGGTGGTGGGGTCCTTGATGAGAAGAACATGTCCTGGGTGGTGGGGTCCTTGATGGAAAGAACATGCCCTGGGTAGTGGGGTCCTTGATGGAACGTGCCCTGGGTGGTGGGGTCCTTGATGAGAAGAACATGTCCTGGGTAGTGGGGTCCTTGATGGAACGTGCCCTGGGTGGTGGGGTCCTTGATGGAAAGAACATGTCCTGGGTGGTGGGGTCCTTGATGGAAAGAACATGTCCTGGGTGGTGGGGTCCTTGATGGAACGTGCCCTGGGTGGTGGGGTCCTTGATGGAACGTGCCCTGGGTGGTGGGGTCCTTGATGGAAAGAACATGTCCTGGGTGGTGGGGTCCTTGATGGAACGTGCCCTGGGTGGTGGGGTCCTTGATGAGAAGAACATGTCCTGGGTGGTGGGGTCCTTGATGGAACATGTCCTGGGTGGTGGGGTCCTTGATGAGAAGAACATGTCCTGGGTGGTGGGGTCCTTGACGGAAAGAACATGTCCTGGGTGGTGGGGTCCTTGATGAGAAGAACATGTCCTGGGTGGTGGGGTCCTTGATGGAAAGAACATGCCCTGGGTGGTGGGGTCCTTGATGGAACATGTCCTGGGTGGTGGGGTCCTTGATGGAAAGAACATGTCCTGGGTGGTGGGGTCCTTGATGAGAAGAGCATGTCCTGGGTGGTGGGGTCCTGGATGAAAAGAACATGCCCTGGGTGGTGGGTTCCTTGATGAGAAGAACATGCCCTGGGTGGTGGGGTCCTTGATGAGAAGAACATGTCCTGGGTGGTGGGGTCCTTGAGGGAGCATGTCCTGGGTGGTGGGGTCCTTGATGGAACATGTCCTGGGTGGTGGGGTCCTTGATGGAAAGAACATGTCCTGGGTGGTGGGGTCCTTGATGAGAAGAACATGTCCTGGGTGGTGGGGTCCTTGATGGAAAGAACATGTCCTGGGTGGTGGGGTCCTTGATGAGAAGAACATGTCCTGGGTGGTGGGGTCCTTGATGGAAAGAACATGCCCTGGGTAGTGGGGTCCTTGATGGAACGTGCCCTGGGTGGTGGGGTCCTTGATGAGAAGAACATGTCCTGGGTAGTGGGGTCCTTGATGGAACGTGCCCTGGGTGGTGGGGTCCTTGATGAGAAGAACATGTCCTGGGTGGTGGGGTCCTTGATGGAAAGAACATGTCCTGGGTGGTGGGGTCCTTGATGGAACGTGCCCTGGGTGGTGGGGTCCTTGATGGAACGTGCCCTGGGTGGTGGGGTCCTTGATGGAAAGAACATGTCCTGGGTGGTGGGGTCCTTGATGGAAAGAACATGTCCTGGGTGGTGGGGTCCTTGATGAGAAGAACATGTCTGGGTGGTGGGGTCCTTGATGGAAAGAACATGTCCTGGGTGGTGGGGTCCTTGATGGAAAGAACATGTCCTGGGTGGTGGGGTCCTTGATGGAACGTGCCCTGGGTGGTGGGGTCCTTGATGAGAAGAACATGTCCTGGGTGGTGGGGTCCTTGATGAGAAGAACATGTCCTGGGTGGTGGGGTCCTTGATGGAAAGAACATGTCCTGGGTGGTGGGGTCCTTGATGGAAAGAACATGTCCTGGGTGGTGGGGTCCTTGATGAGAAGAACATGTCCTGGGTGGTGGGGTCCTTGATGGAAAGAACGTGCCCTGGGTGGTGGGGTCCTTGATGGAACATGTCCTGGGTGGTGGGGTCCTTGATGGAAAGAACATGTCCTGGGTGGTGGGTTCCTTGATGAGAAGAACATGCCCTGGGTGGTGGGGTCCTTGGTGAGAAGAACATGCCCTGGGTGGTGGGGTCCTTGATGAGAAGAACATGTCCTGGGTGGTGGGGTCCTTGATGGAACATGTCCTGGGTGGTGGGGTCCTTGATGGAACATGTCCTGGGTGGTGAGGTCCTTGATGGAAAGAACATGTCCTGGGTGGTGGGGTCCTCGATGAGAAGAACATGTCCTGGGTGGTGGGGTCCTTGATGGAAAGAACATGCCCTGGGTAGTGGGGTCCTTGATGGAACGTGCCCTGGGCGGTGGGGTCCTTGATGGAACGTGCCCTGGGTGGTGGGGTCCTTGATGAGAAGAACATGTCCTGGGTAGTGGGGTCCTTGATGGAACATGCCCTGGGTGGTGGGGTCCTTGATGAGAAGAACATGCCCTGGGTGGTGGGGTCCTTGATGAGAAGAACATGTCCTGGGTGGTGGGGTCCTTGATGGAACATGTCCTGGGTGGTGGGGTCCTTGATGGAACATGTCCTGGGTGGTGAGGTCCTTGATGGAAAGAACATGTCCTGGGTGGTGGGGTCCTCGATGAGAAGAACATGTCCTGGGTGGTGGGGTCCTTGATGGAAAGAACATGCCCTGGGTAGTGGGGTCCTTGATGGAACGTGCCCTGGGTGGTGGGGTCCTTGATGAGAAGAACATGTCCTGGGTAGTGGGGTCCTTGATGGAATGTGCCCTGGGTGGTGGGGTCCTTGATGAGAAGAACATGTGCTGGGTAGTGGGGTCCTTGATGAGAAGAACATGTCCTGGGTGGTGGGGTCCTTGATGGAAAGAACATGTCCTGGGTGGTGGGGTCCTTGATGGAACGTGCCCTGGGTGGTGGGGTCCTTGATGGAACGTGCCCTGGGTGGTGGGGTCCTTGATGGAAAGAACATGTCCTGGGTGGTGGGGTCCTTGATGGAAAGAACATGTCCTGGGTGGTGGGGTCCTCGATGAGAAGAACATGTCCTGGGTGGTGGGGTCCTTGATGGAAAGAACATGTCCCTGGGTGGTGGGGTCCTTGATGGAAAGAACATGTCCTGGGTGGTGGGGTCCTTGATGGAAAGAACATGTCCTGGGTGGTGGGGTCCTTGATGGGAAGAACATGTCCTGGGTGGTGGGGTCCTTGATGGAACATGTCCTGGGTGGTGGGGTCCTTGATGGAAAGAACATGTCCTGGGTGGTGGGGTCCTTGATGGAAAGAACATGTCCTGGGTGGTGGGGTCCTTGATGAGAAGAACATGCCCTGGGTGGTGGGGTCCTTGATGGAAAGAACATGCCCTGGGTGGTGGGTTCCTTGATGAGAAGAACATGCCCTGGGTGGTGGGGTCCTTGATGAGAAGAACATGTCCTGGGTGGTGGGGTCCTTGAGGGAGCATGTCCTGGGTGGTGGGGTCCTTGATGGAACATGTCCTGGGTGGTGGGGTCCTTGATGGAAAGAACATGTCCTGGGTGGTGGGGTCCTCGATGAGAAGAACATGTCCTGGGTGGTGGGGTCCTTGATGGAAAGAACATGCCCTGGGTAGTGGGGTCCTTGATGGAACGTGCCCTGGGTGGTGGGGTACTTGATGAGAAGAACATGTCCTGGGTAGTGGGGTCCTTGATGGAACGTGCCCTGGGTTGTGGGGTCCTTGATGAGAAGAACATGCCCTGGGTGGTGGGGTCCTTGATGAGAAGAACATGCCCTGGGTGGTGGGGTCCTTGATGAGAAGAACATGTCCTGGGTGGTGGGGTCCTTGATGGAACATGTCCTGGGTGGTGGGGTCCTTGATGGAACATGTCCTGGGTGGTGGGGTCCTTGATGGAAAGAACATGCCCTGGGTAGTGGGGTCCTTGATGGAACGTGCCCTGGGCGGTGGGGTCCTTGATGGAACGTGCCCTGGGTGGTGGGGTCCTTGATGAGAAGAACATGTCCTGGGTAGTGGGGTCCTTGATGGAATGTGCCCTGGGTGGTGGGGTCCTTGATGAGAAGAACATGTGCTGGGTAGTGGGGTCCTTGATGAGAAGAACATGTCCTGGGTGGTGGGGTCCTTGATGGAAAGAACATGTCCTGGGTGGTGGGGTCCTTGATGGAACGTGCACTGGGTGGTGGGGTCTTGATGGAACGTGCCCTGGGTGGTGGGGTCCTTGATGGAAAGAACATGTCCTGGGTGGTGGGGTCCTTGATGGAACGTGCCCTGGGTGGTGGGGTCCTTGATGGAAAGAACATGTCCTGGGTGGTGGGGTCCTTGATGGAACGTGCCCTGGGTGGTGGGGTCCTTGATGGAAAGAACGTGCCCTGGGTGGTGGGGTCCTTGAGGAGAAGAACATGCCCTGGGTGGTGGGGTCCTTGATGAGAAGAACATGTCCTGGGTGGTGGGGTCCTTGAGGGAGCATGTCCTGGGTGGTGGGGTCCTTGATGGAACATGTCCTGGGTGGTGGGGTCCTTGATGGAACATGTCCTGGGTGGTGAGGTCCTTGATGGAAAGAACATGTCCTGGGTTTTGGGGTCCTTGATGAGAAGAACATGTCCTGGGTGGTGGGGTCCTTGATGGAAAGAACATGTCCTGGGTGGTGGGGTCCTCGATGAGAAGAACATGCCCTGGGTGGTGGGGTCCTTGATGGAAAGAACATGCCCTGGGTAGTGGGGTCCTTGATGGAACGTGCCCTGGGCGGTGGGGTCCTTGATGGAACGTGCCCTGGGTGGTGGGGTCCTTGATGAGAAGAACATGTCCTCGGTAGTGGGGTCCTTGATGGAACGTGCCCTGGGTGGTGGGGTCCTTGATGAGAAGAACATGTGCTGGGTAATGGGGTCCTTGATGAGAAGAACATGTCCTGGGTGGTGGGGTCCTTGATGGAAAGAACGTGCCCCGGGTAGTGGGGTCCTTGATGGAACATGTCCTGGGTGGTGGGGTCCTGGATGGAAAGAACATGTCCTGGGTGGTGGGGTCCTTGATGGAAGAACATGTCCTGGGTGGTGGGGTCCTTGATGGAAGAACATGTCCTGGGTGGTGGGGTCCTTGATGAAAAGAACATGTCCTGGGTAGTGGGGTCCTTGATGAAAAGAACATGCCCTGGGTGGTGTGGTCCTTGATGGAAAGAACATGTCCTGGGTGGTGGGGTCCTTGATGGAACGTGCCCTTGGTGTTGGGGTCCTTGATGAAAAGAACATGTCCTGGGTGGTGGGGTCCTTGATGAAGAGAACATGTCCTAGTTTGTGGGGTCCTTGATGAAAGGAACATGTCGTGGGTGGTGGTGTCCTTGATGAAAAGAACATGCCCTGGGTGGTGTGGTCCTTGATGAGAAGAACATGTCCTTGGTGGTGGGGTTCTTGATGAAAAGAACATACCCTGGGTTGTGGGGTCCTTGATGAAAAGAACATGCCCTGGGTGGTGGGTTCTTTGATGAAAAGAACATGTCCTGGGTTGTGGGGTCTTTGTACAAGTACACGTATGCATGAGCACAGAGCACAACTTGCAGTAGCATCACAGGCATATAGCATATAGCATATAGCACAACCTTCACAACAAAAACATAAGCATAAATTTTACAACAAAAGCACAAGCAAAATTTAAAAATTCAAAAAGCCTAGCTTAGTGCAAAGTGATCAAAACAGTCACAGTGCTGCTAAACTGTAGGGATTGGGGATTTACAACTGGTTCAAGAACCAAATGGTTGAGGGGATGTCGCTGTTCTTGAACCTGGGCCCGTGGGACTTCAGTCCTCCTGCTGTGGGGTAACTGGGAGAAGGTGGCAGGGCCCAGCCAGACAGGGGGATTTTTGATGACAGATATTGCCTTCTTGAGGCAGTGCCACTTGCAGGAACGACCGATGGTGGAGAGGGAAGTGCCCGTGATGTATTGGGCTGAACCTACCGATCTCTGCAGGTTCTTACGTTCCTGCCTCATTCAAATTGCTGTGAATATTTTTAGATTTCTGAACATGCACCAGGTCTGCACTGGGGATGGATGGTGGAGAGGGTCGTCAGCTTTAAATTCCTGGGCACGGATGTGTCCTGGGCTATCCTGGGCCTGACCTGGGCCTGTCCTGGGCTATCCTGGGCCTGACCTGGGCTCAGTACATTGATGCACTCACAAGGAAAGGGCGCCAGCATCTTTACTTTCTTAGAAGGTGAAGGAGGTGACTAACCAAACCTCAATCGCCTACTAAGGTTTCTGTGTCAGCTGTGGTGGTGGAGACTGATGGAGACAGGTGGGCACAGAACATGTGGTGTACCACAAAGATCACAAGGATGTTGCCAGGGCTGGAGGGCTTGAGTTAAACTTCAAAGTTCAAAGTGAATCTATTATCAAAGTACATATATATCACCATATACACCCCTGAGAATTATTTTCTTGTGGGCATACTCAATAAATCTAGAGAAGAATAACCATAACAGAATCAATGATTGACTGCCCAACTAGGGCACTCCACCAGAGTGCAGAAGACAGCAAACTGAGCAAATATGAAAAAAAAGCAAAATCATAATAATAAATAAACAAGCAATAAGTATCAAGAAGATGAGATGAAGAGTCCCTGAAAGGGAGTCTGTTGGTTGTTCAGTGATGGGGCAAGGGAAGCTGAGTGAAGTTCTCCCCTCTGGTTCATGAGCCTGATGGTTGAGGGGTTCCTGAACCTGGTGATGTGAGTCTGGAGATGGAGATCAGATAGCCTAGGACTGTCTCCCCTTCAGCGAAGAAGTCTGTGGGGTGACCTTACAGAGGTTTATATAACCACGTGGGTTGTAGATAAGACATGAAGCACACCATTAAACGGTCAACTCGACATAAGACTACCAATCCCACATCAAACCCAGACTTATTAGGCGCGGACGAGGGCACTCAGCTCAATTTGAAATACTAACTACCAAGTCAGATGTATACAGCAATTCATTTTCCTCCCCGCACAATTAAAGCATGAAATAATCTTATTCCTAACACAGTCACACAACCAAACCCGATTAAATTTAAGGCAGCTTTTCTTCTTCGAAAATCTCCTTCTTAAGCCCACCCTCCGCTACCTCCAGTTTAAATTCCATGCAGAATATTTTGGAGGATCAAGAACCAAGAACCGGGGGAAAAGCCTATTCTGCACTGCATCTCAATAAATAAATAATAAGTAAATAGTGTCGCCATAGAGACAATAAGGTGCAAGGTCATAATGAGTCAGATTGTGATGTTATGGGTCCATCATATTGTACCAGGGTGCTGTTCATTCGTCTGATAACAGCAGGGTACAAGCTGTCTTTAGGCCCAGTGGTAGATGTTTTTGGGCTTTTGTATCTACTGGCTGATGGGAGAGGAGAAAAAAGAGAGTGCATGGGGTGGAAGGGGACTTTGGCTGCTTTCCCAAGCCAGCAAGAAGTATAGACAGAGACCTTAGAGGGGAGGCTAGTATTGGCTCAGAGGACCTTCCAGTTTTGCTTCAGAAGAGCTCTGTGGAGTGTCTTTATTCACCCTGAGAGAGCAGATGGGGCATCACCTTGACACCTGATCCAATACAGCTGCTCTGACCTACACAGAAGAGGAAAAGAGAGTGGGACGGTAAAGCTCTGGTGAAAGCACAAAGCCAAGACACTTCTGGTGCAAGTAGAGATAGGCAGGAAGGGAGAAGAGATCCTGGATAGCACAGGGAGTTAGGCTGAAGTTTCGGCAGCAGGACCTCCAGGGAAGTAATCTCAGGATCACTCTCTGGGTCATGAGCTCAAGAGGATTGGAATAGGAGGACAGGACAAAGGAATGAGCAACTAGGGAAAATGGGAAGATGGCGGCACGCTTGATCGCTGCAGCCTTCCCAGGTCCAACAAATGGTGCAAGTGTGTGTCTTAAACACTTCTCTTGTGAACACAAGACCTGCTGGACATTGGTAATACAAAATCACGGGTTCATTAGTGAGATTGACGGAGAGAAGAAGAGTGGATTTAGTTGTTATGCAAACCACCCTCTTACTGTTGTTACAGCCACCCAGAGAGAAAGTGTGTGAGAGAACAGTGGGGTGGCAGAGACTGGAATCTGTGCTGGGTTCCCGTTGGGGCTGCTCTTCTGTGTTTGCTCCATACAAGACAAGCTGGGTTGCTGACCCAGCATGAGACAAGCTAATTTGTCTTTATCTGTGGCTAAACCAGAGAGAGATGAAGAACTGCTGCGTACTTGCTCTCGGAGAAACGTGGCTCCAGAACAACATCCCATGCACCATCAATCTTCAGGCCATGCCAGTCAGGGACTTGTGTTAATATTATGTGCCTGCATGTGCTATTGTAACTATGAGAGTGGTAGAGATCATGAAGTGTATGAACTTGCCTTTACTAGGGAGAAGGTTCTTGGAAAACTGAAAGGTCTGAAGGTAGATAAAGGTCTGATGGTATACATCAGGTTCTGAAAGAGGTGGCTGAAGAGAATGCGGAGGCATTAGTAATGATTGTTCAAGAATCAATTGATTCTGGAATGATTCCAGAGGACTGGAAAATTGCGAATGCCACTCCACTCTTCAAGGAAGGAGAGAGGCAGAAGAAAGGAAATTATAGGCCAGTTAGTTTGACCTCAGTGGTTGGGAAGATGTTGGAGTCAATTGTTAAGGATGTGGTTTTGGGGTACTTGGAGGTACATGATAAAATAGGTCCTGGTCAACATAGGGTTCATCAGCTGTGGTTGGCAGCTGATCTATGAGAAGGAAACTCTGACCTCAAACCTCTGCTGCCTTGCAGCTATACTTACTCATGGGGAAGGCTTCAGGAATAAACTCTGAGGGAAAAATCTGGAGGTGGTGTCCCTAAGGCAGCCCTACAATGTTGACTGGCAACTCCTGCAATGCTGCTGGTACCAAACTGCATCAGTCTCTGTCATTCCTTTGGGTTCATCACATGCATGGAGAGGGGAAGCTTGCTACATGGGCAACAGCTTGTTCTCTATATTGTACTGCCCTGGCTTGCATAACTAGACAGCTAGGATGCAATATCAATGATCGACTCTGACTGATGGAGGCCTCAGTCACCATGACTTCCTGATGGGAAAATCTGGCCTGATAAATCTGTTGGAATTCCAGAAGGCCTTTAACACGAGGCTGCTTAACAAGCTACAAGCCCAAGGTATTACAGGAAAGATTCTAGCATGGATAAAGCAGTGGCTGATTGGCAGGAGGAACTAGTGGGAATAAAGGGAGCCTTTACAGTTTGGCTACTGGTGACAAATGGTTGAGATCGCTTCTTTTCATATTAGAAGTCAGCAATTTGGATGATGGAATTGATGGCTTTGTGGGCAATACAAAGATAGTTGGATGAGCAGGTAGTTTTGAGAAAGTGGAGAGGCCACAGAAGGACTTAGACAGATTAGCAGAATGGACAAGTAAGTGGCAGATAGGATACAGTGTTAAAAAGTGTACAGTCATGCACTTTGGTCGAAGAAATAAAAATATAGACAATTTTCTAAATGGAGAGAAATTCAAAAATTGGAAGTATAAAGGGACTTGGGAGTCCTTATGCAGGATTTCCTGAAGGTTAATTTGCAGGTTGAGTCTGTGGCGAGGAAGTCAAATGCGATGTTAGTATTCATTTCAAGAGGACTCGAATATAACAGCAAAGATGTAATGTTGAGATTTTATAAAACACTGGTGAGGCCTCACTTGGAGTATTGTGAGCAGTTTTGGGTACCTTATCCTGGAACGGATGTGCTGACATTGGTAGGGGTTCAAAGGAGGTTCATGAAAATAATTTGTGGATTGAAAAGCCAGTCATATGAGGAGCGTTTGATGGCTCTGGGCCTGTACTCACTGGAATTTAGAAGAATGAGGGATGACCACGTTGAAACCTATCGGATGGTGAAAGGCCTCAATAGAGTGGATGTGGAGAGGATGTTTCCTGTGGTGGGGGAGTCTACAAACAAAGGGCGCAGCCTTAGAATAGAGGGACATCTTTAACCAGAGATCGGTGAATCTGTGGAATTCATTGCCACAGGAGGCTATGGAGAATAAGGCATTGGGTATACTTAAGGCAGGGGTTGATAGATTCTTGATTCGTCAGGTCATGAAGGAATACAGGAGAAAGCAGGAGACTGGGGCCAAAAAGAAAATGGATAGACCACGATGAAATGGCAGAGCAGATTCGATGGGCCAAATGGCCTAATTCTGCTCCTATATCTTATGGTCTTATGGTAGCAATATGTGCTGAGCACGCACTGTGGTTTGCTCCTTGGTTTCAGCGGAACGATGTTTCATTTGGCTGTATACTTGCGTATGGTTGCATGAACAGGAAATTGAACTTGAAGAGACGGTGCAATGAGAGGTCTTCACTGAAGACTCAATGAACTTTGGGAATCCATACAGACAGGTCACATGAATGCAGTGGTATTTATAACAAAAATCGCTAAACCTTCTACAGACACTGGAAATCGAAAGCAACAGACACAAAATGCTGAAGAAACTCAACAGGTCAGGCAGCAACTATGGAAATGAATAGATGGTCAATGCTTAGGACTGAAAAGGAAGGGGGGGAAGGTGCCAGAAGAAAAAGGTGGGGGCAGGAGGATGAAGTAAGAAGCTGGAAGGTGATAGGTGGAAAAGGTAAAGGGCTAGAGAAAAGATCTGACAGGTGAAGAGAGTGGACCATGGGAGGGAGATATCCAGGGGGAGGAGGGAGAAGAGGTAAGAGGCCAGAGTGGGGAATAGAAGAGGGAAGGAGGAGAAAAAAATAATTATTACTGGAAGGAGAAATCAATGTTCATGCCATCAGGTTGGGCTACCTAGTTGGAAAATGAGGTGTTGCTCTCCCCTAATCTCTGGGGCTGAAATATTCATGGTGAACTCAGGAATGAAAGAGTTAATGTATAAGGGATTCTTGATGGCTCTGGATCTGAGGTTCAGAAGAATGAGGAGAGGATCTCATTGAAACCTACTGAATATTGGAGGTAGAATGGACGTGGAGAAGATGTTTCCTATAGTGGGGGAGTCTAAGACCAGAGCGCACAGCCTTAGAATAGTAGGATGTTCCTTAAGTATAGAGATGAGGAGGAATTTCTTTCCCAAGAGGGTAGTGTATCTGTGGAATTTATTACCTCAGATAGCTGTGAAGGCCAAGTTATTGGGTACATTTTTAGCAGAGGTTGATTGGTTCTTGATTAGCCAGGATGTCAAAGGTTATGGGGAGAAACTAGGAGAATGGGGTTGAAGGGGATAATAAATAAGACATAATTGTTTGGCAGAGCAGACATGATGGACCGAATGGCCTACTCCTGGTTCTACAGTACGTCATATGGTCTCATAGTCTAATTTAACTTCTGATGTAAGAACATCTGACCAGAGCACATCTGGAGTGCTGAGACACCATTCTGTCTTCGAAAGGATACTTTGCCAGGACATAAAGTCATCACATCCGAGGTGAGGCAATTGAGCAGGATTTCCCAGAATGTTAAAGGCGAAACAGTGCCTTTAATGGGGATTTGTATTTTTAAAAATTGTTTGACAGAGTTGTAGATCTTTCCCGCTCAAGGGTAAGGAGACATAATTTGGAAACTGGAGCAGATCTTCCATGGGGCAAGAACAATTCCTTTTACAAAGGGTGATGGAAATGTGGAACACACTTCCTCTGTCAAACTCTATGTTCTTCAATTTAAGGATTAGGGAATATTTTCTGAGCCAAATGCCAAGGAAAATGATGGACACAAGAGAAACTGCAGTTGCTGGAAATCCATGCAACACACACAAAATGCTGGAGGAACTCAGCAGGTCAGGCAGCTTCTATGGAGAGGAATAAAGAGTCAATGTTTTGGGCTGAGACCCTTCTTCAGGGCTGGAAAGAAGAAGCCAGAATAAGCTGGGAAGAGGGGAAGGAATACAAGCTGGAAGATGATAGGAAAGAACAGGTCAGGTGGAAGTTGGGTGGGTGAGGGACGGGGGTGAAGTAAGAAGCTGGGAGGCGATGGATGGAAAAAATAAAGGGCTGAAAAAGAAGAAATCTGATAGGAGAGGAAAGTGGACCAAAGAAGAAAGGGAAGGAGGAGGGGGCAGGTGAGGAGAAGAGAAGGGGAAAGAGGGGAACCAGAATGGGAATCGAAAAAGAGAGAAGGAGGAAGGAGGAGAAATTATCAGAAGCCAGAGAAATTGATGTTCATACCATCAGGTTGGAGACTACCCAGACAGAATATGATCCTCCAATCTGACTGTGGCCTAATCATGGCAGTAGAGGAAGCCATGGACCCGCCATGTTAGAATGGAAATCAGAAGTCAATTTGAAATGTGTGGCCGCTGGGAAAACCTGTTTGCCATGATGGATGGAGCTCAGGTGCTCTGTGATGGAGTTGTATCAGATGGGTGCAAGTAAGTTCAGTCTTGACCTCAATAGTGAGGCTTGAGGGGCTGACACATTCACTGTGTTGAACGGACAAATGGATTCAGACATGAAACTTTGCTTCTCTCTCCACAGATGCTGCCTGACCTAGTTGTCTTTCAAAAGAAGTTTGTTAACAAACTCAACGGATTGACTGACTTCCTCAAGTTCAAGTTCAAATTCATTGCCACCAGCTTGCATCATGATGGTTGTCCATTGTGTCTGACGATGACAGGAATCCTGTGTGGAAGAGTTTTAAAGTGGAAAAGGTGTTGCATTGGGGCAGTTCCACTCCCTCAACCTCAGAAGTCTGGGCCCAGTGGTATGAACAAGCGTCACAAACTGGGGTCTTCCCTAGTTGCAGTGGATGATGACCATGACATCTTCTGTGCCTTGTCGTGCCCTTCGCTCTCCACGGAGTGTCGCAGTACCGTCATCCTGGTCGTTGGATCTCACTGTAGATCTCACCTGGTCAGTCCGCCGGAGCTGACTTCACGTGCTGGGGCAGGCATGTCCCTATCTCAGCGGGTTATGAGTCGCGCCGACTACCCTCACCTGGTTTAGCCTGTCTATCGGAGCGGTGTACTGGGGTGTGGCCGCTGTCGCATGCAAACAGCTACTGGGAGCTGAGTGTCCGGTGGGGGGGGGGGGAACCAAAGTAGGCACAACAAGCCCCTTCACCAGAGGTGCTACCCCTCCCTAGACAATCCATACACAGGGTATAACAGACTTTTTTTTTGCAGCAGCAACACAATGCAAGATGAGGACAATTGCATAAATTATACGTAACTTCCCTGTGCACAAAGTAAATGAGACTTGTGCAAGACTGAGAGAGAGAAATAAGTGTGAACTAGTGCTAGGGAGCTAAAGATCAGTTCAAGAACTTGATGGCAGTAGGGAAGAAGTTATTGTTGAACCTCAAGGTGTGGGTCTTCAGCCTCCTGGACCTCCTGCTGATGCCAGTATCGAGAAAACAGCAAGGCCAGAGGGTGGGTGTTCCCGATGACGGGTGTCACATTCCTAAGACATCGCCTCCTGTAGATGTCCCTGATGGTGGGTAATCCTGTGCCCATGATGGAGCTGGGTGAGTCCACCATTCTCCATGCCCTCGAGTGTTCCAGTGTCTAGAACTTTCCGTACCAGGCCAGGTCCACCATTCTCCATGGCCTCGAGTGTTCCAGTGTCTAGAACTTTCCATACCAGGCCGGGTCCACCATTCTCCATGGCCTCAAGTGTTCCAGTGTCTAGAACTTTCCATAGGTGGTTGTGATGCAGCCAGCTGGAACTCTTCCTGTGCTTTAATCTATGACCCTCTTTCTTCCGTATATCGGTGACAACAGAGGTAGGTAGGATGGTGAAGAAGGTGTTTTTCTCACTGACTGCATGAGTCAGGGCACTGAGTATAGGGACAGGGAAGTTATCCTGCTGATGTATAAGGTGCTGCTGAGGCCTCATGTGGAGTATTGACATCGAGGCGATTGCGGAAGGCGAGTGAGAGTTCAGCGTTGACTGCCTTCCTTCTGATCGCTGCCGGAGAAGGAATCTGTGAGTGGCCTATCACTGTGTGGCTCGCTGTGGCAGGCGGGCAGGCCTCTCTGCCTCGGGTGGTGTCCCTCTCTTTCGGTGATATTGGAGGATGGTATCGTGGTTTTGTGTTTATGGGTTGTGGACTTTTCAGACTTATGGTTTTTATATTCAGTAGCTTTTATTGCCTGTTCCTTTTCTGTTTTGTTGTGCGGATGTTTTTGATGTTCTGCTGTGTTCAGTTAGTTTTTTTTGTGCAGAGGAGGGGTTGTTTGGGGATTGATGTTCTTGTTCTGTTTTATGTGAAGGGAGGAGTTTTGGAGGTTGATGATTTGGGGGGGTTATTGCTCCCTTTTTGTGCAGGTGGGGTGGGTTTGGTGTTTCTCTCTGAACAACTTTCACCTTCATTCTTTGTTTTGTGGCTATCTGGAGAAGACAAATTTTAGAGTTGTACATGGATACCTGCTTTGATAATAAATGAACCTTTGGACATTTTGAACCTTTCAACCCTTTTATTGGAAAGATGTTACTAAACTATAAAGACTGCAGAGAAGATTCACCAGGATGTCATCTTGACCTGGGGGCCCGAGTTACAAGGAGAGGTTGTGTGGGTGAGGAATTCATTTACTAATTCAAAGTGAGGGGCAACCTGCTGTGATAATGGTGGGCACAGACGGGGTTAACACACATAGATCTTTCCCCAGGGAGGGGGTGCAAAAATCAAGAAGCTGTAAGGTTAAGATCAGAAGTTAGAGATTTTAAAAGGACTTTAGGGGGCAGCTTCTTCACACAGAGGTGTGTATTTGGAATGAGCTGAAAGAAATAGTGGCTGGGGCAGGCACAGCAGCAACGCTTAAAACCATCTAGGTAAGTACATGGATAGAAGAGGTTTCGAGGGCTTTGGCCAAATGTGGGCAGATGGGCCAAATGTGGGCAGATGGGCCTAATCTGCTGAGCAAAGGGGAGGTAAGAGGCAGCTTGATAGAAATGTACAGCAAAACTCTTCCGCACATATTTATAGCCAGGGTGCCTAAGACTGTATTTGTCAACATGGATCGGAGAGCACGTTTGTAAATCTTGCGGGAGCAAAGGATGTTGGGAATAGTGAGGGTGGAGCGCTGTGGCAGGGGTGGGAGGCAGTTGGCAGCGAAGGATTGCCAGGGCTGGATGGCATGGGAGCAGACCCTGTCAAGAAATTTGTTGTTTTTTTTCGCAGGCAACATTACAATGTAATACATAAAATTACTACACTGCTGTGCTGTGTAAAAGTCTTAGGTACTCTAGCACTATATATATGTGCCTGAGACCTTTGCACAGTCTGTACAAAGTGATAAGAGGGGGCCATAACTTTAAGGAGATTGGAGGGAAGTATAGGAGGGATGTCCGAGGTAGGTTTTATTTTACACAGAGAGTGGTGAGTATGTGGAATGTGCTGTCAGGGGTGGAAGTAGAGGCAGATACATTAGGGACTTTAAGAGCCATTTAGATAGGTACATGGATGATAGAAAAATGGAGGACTATGAAGGAGGAAAGGGTTAGAGCAGAGGTAGGCAACCCTAAGCACAAATGATTTTCTAGCATGCGTTATTCATTAATTTGAGGCCAAACATAACTAGATGTATTTAAGTGGATAATTCCCATATTTCAAGTTTTTTATGACATTTATCTGGCCCGCCGTTCGCTCATTAATACGCAATCCGGCCCACAGAGGCAAAAAGGTTGCCAACCCCTGGGTTAGAGAAAGGTTTCACTAGTGCTTTATAAAGTCTTGACATTATATCCTTGCTTTTATACTCTGGTCCTCTGGAAAGGAATGCTAACATTGTATTTGCCTTCTTCACCACAGACTCAACCTGCAAATTAACCTTTAGGGAATCCTGCGCAAGTCTCTTTGCGCCTCAATTTTCTTTTTGTATTCTCTGTCCATTTAGAAAATAGTCTATCCTATTACATCTTCTAATCAAGTGCATGAACATATTTTTCCTGACACTGTATTCCATCTGCCACTTCTTTGTCCATTCTCTTCATTTGTCTGTCCATCTGTAGCCTCTCAAAATGACTTGCCCCTCTAACTATCTTTGCAACAAAGCCATAAATTCTGTCATCCAGATCAACGATGTATAATGTAAAAAGAAGGGGTCCCAACACAGACCCCTGTGGAACACCAACAGTCATTGGCAGCTAACCAGAAAAGGCTCCATTTATTCCTACTCTTTGCCTCCTGCCAGTCAGTCACTGCTTTCTCCATGCTAGAATCCTTCCTGTAATACCACGGGCCTCTGGCTTGTTCAGCAGCTTCATGTGTGGCATCTTGTCAAAGGCCTTCTGAAAATCCAAACACAACATCAACCAATTCTCCTTTGTCAATCCTGCGTGTTATTTCTTCAAAGACTTCCAAAAGATTTGTCAGGTAAGATTTTCCCTTCAGGAAACCACACTGGCTGTGGCCTGTTTTATCATGTGCCTCCAAGTACCCCGAAACCACATCCTTAACAATCGACTCTAACATCTTTCCAGCCACTGAGGTCAGACGAACTGGTCTATAATTTCCTTTCTCCTCCCTCTATCTCTTCTTGAAGAGTGGAATGACTTGTAATTTTCCAGTCTTCTGGAACCATTCCAGAATCTAGTGATTCTTGAGAGATCACTACGAATGCCTCCACAGTCTGTTCAGCTACCCTTTCAGAACCTGTGGCATCCAGATGACTTATCTAACTTCAAACCTTTCAGTTTCTAAGCACCTTCTCCCTCATAATGGCAACTTCACTCACTTCTGCCCCCGACACTCTCGAACTTCCAGCATAGTGCTAGTGTCTTCCACAGTGAGGTCTGATACAAAATACTCAGTCATTTCATCTGCCATTTCTTTGTTCCTCATTACAACCTCTCCAGTCTCATTTTCCTATGGTCCAATATCCACTCTTGCCTGTCCTTTACACTTTGTGTATCTGAAGAAACTTTTTGTATCCTCTTTAATATTATTACCTCACTTACTTTTGTATTCCATCTTTTCCTTCTTAATGACTTTTTTGGTGCCTTCTGTTGGGTCTTAAAAGCTTCCCAATTCTCTAGCTTCCCACTAATTTTTGCTCTGTTATGCGCTCTCTCTTTGGCTTTTAGGTTGGCTTTGACTTTTCTTGTTAGTTACGGTTGTGTCATCTTGCCTTTAGAATACTTCTTCCTCTTTGGGATGTATACATCCTGTGCCTTCTGAATTGGTTCCAGAAATTCCAGCCATTGCTGCTCTGCTATCATCCCTGTCCATGTTCTTTTCCAATCAATTTTGGCCAACTCCTCTCTCATGCCTGTGTAATTCTCTTTACTCTACTGTAATACTGATCCATCTGACTTTAGCTTCTCCTTCTCAAATTTCAGGGTGAATGTAATCATATTAGGATCACTTAAACTTAAAGGTTCCTTTATCTTAAGCTCTCTAATTAATTTTGGTTCATTGCACTTGCACAACAAATTGGTCTAAAAAAGCCAATTCGTAGGTATTCTAGAAATTCCCCTTCTTGGGATCTAGCACCAACCTAACTTTCCCAATTTACCTACATATTGAAATCCCCCATGTTTATTGTTTCATTGCCCTTTCAGCATGCATTTTCTATTTCCCATTGTAATTTGTAGACCACATCCTTGATACTATTTGGGGTCTATATACAGCTTCCAAGGGGGTCTTTTTAGCCTTGGAGTTCCTTAGCTCTATCCACAGTGATTCAGCACCTTCTGACCCTATGTCACCTCTTTCTAATGATTTCATTTCATTTTTTACCAACAGAGCAACTTCACCCCCTCTGCCTTCCTGCCTGTCCTTTTGATACAATGTGTATCCTTGGATATTAAGCTCCCAGCTATAAGCTTGTTTCACCCATGATTCAGTGACTTACAGGTCATACTTTCCCCAGAAGAGTTCCCAATGGTCCATAAATCTGTATCCCTGTGCCCTACACCAATTCCTCAGCCACATATTCACCTGCCAAATCATCTTATTTTTACCCCCATTGGCACATGGCACAGGCAACAATTCAGAGATTACTGCCCTGGAGGTCCTGTTTTTCAGCTTTCTACCTGGCTCCCTAAAATCTCTCTTCAGGACCTCCTCACCTTGTCTACCTATGTTATTGGTGTCGATATGTACCGAGACTTCTGTCTGCTCACCCTTGCCCTTGAGAATGCCAAGGACACAACCCAAGACATCCCTGATCCTGGCACCAAGAAGGCAACATGCCATCTGGATGTCTCTATCATGCCCACAGAATCTCATCTCTGTTCCTCTGACTAAGTAATCTCCCATCAACACTGCAGTCCTCTTCACCTCTCTGCTCGTTTGAGCCATAGCTCCAGAGTCAGTGACAGAGATCCGGTCACTGTACTCCCCCCAATAGGTCATCACCTTCAATAGTATCTAAAGTTTTATACTTATTACTGAGGGGAACGGCCACAGGTGTACTCTACACTAGCTGTGCATTTCCCCTCCTTCTCCTGACCGTCACCCAGTTACCTGTCTCCTGCAACCTAGAGGCCACTACCTCACTGTAGCTCCTACTTATCACCTTCTCATTCTTCCGTATGAGCCAAAGGCCATCGAGGTGCAGCTCCAGTTCCTTAATATGTTCCCTGAGGAACTGCAGCTTGATGCACCTAGTGCAGATGTGTTTATCTGGGAGACTGGAGATCTCCAAGACTTCCCTCATCCCACACAGAGTACAAAATACTGCCACTGGAGCCATTGTCATGACACTACCATGCCCTAACAGATAAGGATGAACAAATAAGAACAGAAATTCAGAAACCTACCAAATACTTAACCTCGCCCAAGCCCAATCTTGCCTAAGCCTGATGTGTCAAAGCCACTGGTACACTTTAAAGAATAGAGGGAATATTCCTGTTCATCTTGATATTTCATGAGTAAATTCCTTTACTCTTTCCCTCCCAAAGAGGGACTGATTTCACTGTAGGTTGTAATAAAGTAATATAGTTACTATCCAAATGAAACAACACGGCTTAGTTACTGCAATGTTTTCATATTTTAATCTCCTGCTAATATGAAAGGCAAAGTCCTGTGACCCTTAATTGCGAGACTATTTATTCAGCTGCAGGGAAATTGTGTCCCTCACATTGCTATCACATCAGAAGCTTGCAGCTCATGCAAAACTGACAGCTAACAGTTTGAGATGTAAATTAACGAAATATTTCTGCTAATCTTTTATTATTTCTATATCTTGAAAGCTGAAACTTCCATTCCTGTCCAACAGTCCAACATCAGGGGCTTGCCAATTAGTTCAAGAAGTGAACTTCAACGCAATTTGCCCACAGCTTGGTCACGTCGGGTTCAGCCTCACTTCCTCACTGTGTCACTGTTTCCAGCATCATACCAGAGGTGCTAATCCCTGGGGTGGGACGTTTCCTGTCTTAAAAGCACTGCCACTTTTACCACGTTCACTTGAAGCATCAACCTTTAGACCTCAGAAGTTTGAGCAGATTCGGCACGTCATTTGACAGGCTTCTATAGATGCAGAGCAGAGAATATACTGACTGGCTACAGTAAGGCCTGGTATGGAAACACCGGTATGGAATGGAAAAGCCTACCCTACAAAAAGTGGTGGATACAGCCCATTCCATCACAAGAAAAGCCCTCCCCACTATTGAGCACATCTGCAAGTATCGCTGCCACAAGAAGGCAACATCCGCCATCGAAGACCCCCATCACCCAGACCATGCTCTCTTCTTGCTCCTACCGTCAGGCAGGAGGTACAGGAGCCGTAGACCCCACAGCACCAGGTTCAGGAACAGATATTACCCTTCAACCATCAGGCTCCTGAACCAGCATGGATAACTTCACTCACCTCAACAATGAACAACAAACAACTCATTTCTTCAGTATTATTTATTTATTTATCATATTTGCACAGTCTATCTTCTCTTGCACATTGGTTGCTTGTCAGTCTTTGTTGTGTGCAGTTTTTCATTGATTCTATTGTATTTCTTTATTCTACTGTGAATGCCTGCAAGAAAAATTATCACAGTGAAATATACGTATTTTCATAATGTCATGGTCTGGATCGGGGTCCCTTTAAATTTACTTTGTTTATGTTACGATCCGGACCGTTGATTCCCTGTTTTCCCATGTCCCTCGGCCTTGGTGATTGGAGGCAATTTACTCTTCGTTGAACCGGTAGTTTATAGTCTCCGGCTTTCAGCCGTTCGGCGCGAGAACGTCTGCAAAGTCATCAAAGGTACAGTGTGTCGATGTCATCTGGCCGGAGCAAGCCTGGTCTCTGCTGAAGTGAGTGCTGGTAAATCGCCCTTCCTCACCGGAGCAGTTACCTCGCCAAAGTGAGCCTGCAAAGTTTCCTCATCAAGGTGGGTCCATCAGTTAACCAGCTGGAGAGAATCAGGAGCCACTGTCTACTGTTCCCGGGCCGAGTCTAGAGCTCGCCACTACCCGGAGGTTCCAAGTACCACGTCCTGGCTCTGGTGGCGTCCAAGTCCAAGTCCTGGCTCTGGCGGCATCCGAGTACCACGTCCAAGTCCAAGTCCTGGCCCTGGCGACATCCGAGTACCAAGTCAAGTCCTGGCTCTGGCGGCATCCAAGTACCTAGTCAAGTCCTGGCCCTGGTGGTCTGTGATTCCTGTCCTACCCCCCTGTCTGAATTCCTTCTCTGCCCCTCTCGCCTCTAGCCCTTGTCTGTAGCCCTCGCCTGCACCTCTATCGCTGGAGCTAGATAGGAACTGTGTTGTTCTTTGGTGTTTGTCTTGTCTTGTCCTGGCCTCCATGGGGTAAGTCAGGCCGTCTTGCCGTTGGCCCAGGGGGTTTGTAAGTCCCGGCCCTATGTCCTGTACCCAAGGAGGGGTCCCGACTCTGTGTTCTGTGTGTGAGTCCCGGCCCTATGTCCTGTTCCCAAGGAGGGGTCCCGACTCTGTGTTCTGTGTATGTGTCCATGGTTCCATGTACCTGCTCTCCCGAGACCGAGGCTCTGTGTTCCCATGTTCCTCCTCTCCCTAGCTCATGTCATGTCCTTGCCTGGTTCTGGGGTCTGAGCCCGAGGCAAGACCCAAGGACTGGGTCCTTGCCCAGTCTCTGGCTCGGAGTCCATACCCTCGCCTCTTCATGTCTCCTCTAGTTCTGGGATCCGATTCCAAGTCCAAGCCTAGTCGTAGTCCTGAGTCCTTGTCCAGGTCGCTATTCCTGCTCCTGCTTTGCTCTCCTGGAATCGAACAATAAACTCAATTTAATTAACCTCACAAGATGTGTCTTGCATTTGGGTCCACCCTTGCTCCCAATGCTCCCATTGTGACACATAATAAATCTATTTATTTATTTATCTATCTATCTATCTATCTATCTATCAATCAATTTATTTATTTATTTATTTAGACGCCGCGTGGAATGGGCTGTTCCAGCCCATTGGGCCATACTGACCAGCAACCCCCTGATTTAATCCTAGCCTAAAGACAGGACAATTTACAAAGACCGATTAACCTACCAATTGGACTGTGGGAGGAAACTGGAGCATCTGGAGGAAACCCACGTGGTCACAGGGAGAACATACAAACCCCTTACAGGCATCAACGGGAACTGAACCCAGATCACTGGTATCATAGAGTGTTGTACTAACCACTACCGTGCCACCCCAAATTTGCTTTGAACTTTGAAATTTGATAAGATAAAGGCCATTCAGCCCATTTAGTCTACTCCACCATACAAAGTACTTCTTATCTGGTAATAAACCCAACTCTGACCTCGATGTTGATTTTTTTCTCAACCCCTTTCACTCTATTCCTTTCCCATAACCATTAACACCTCCACCCCACAAATCAAGAATCTATCAATACCTTAAATACACCCAATGATTTGACCTCCACAGCCGTGCATGACTACAAATTCCATAGGCGATGGTAGGGCAGATAAGGAAACGGATAATTCCACCCCTTGGCTCTGAAGATAAACCAAGCCCTTTTCCCTCTCAGGTGGATCCAAAATCAGGAAAACTCTCCAGATATCCTGCTCAGTATTTATTACAGACTTAATTTGCCACGTTGAATTCTCTAGTTTTAGCTAACCTGGTCTCCCTCTGTCTCTTTTCTCCTCTCTTCCTGATCTACTCAGTTCCTCCTACACCATTCTCCATCACCCTCCCCCACCCTGCTCATGGACTGTTGGTCCCACTCCCGTGAGGGAGGAGGCTATGCAGTGTCCACGCCAAGACCACCAGACTCAAAAACAGTTACGTTCCCCAAGCAGTAAAGCTGAAGACCTCCACCCACCAACCCATCCTTCCACGCCCCCAACCACCATTTCCTGTCAGAGTCACCTTATGTACAGACACACCTGTGCCTAGCATCACTTTATGGACCTACAATCAATCTATGTATATAACGTATCTTATGTATTTTTTTGATTTAATATGTTCTTTATCTCATTGTGTGTGTTCTTTTTGTGCTGTATGTACAGAACAACAATGACCTCAGCACTCAACGTCAAACATTACAATCTGCAACAATGCTACAAGTTCATCTACCTTATTCCGTAAACTGCGCGCATTCAAATATAACCCTTCAGTCCTGCATTCACCCCTTTTGATTTTGTCTGCCTTTTACATTGCAACTCATCCTGTTGACTACAATTATGCCCTATCAACCGTCTCTCTTCACTACACATTGCCTCTGTTTGTAAACCAGCAGCCTCATCTTCAGCACAATTATCCACCTGCATTGAAATATACACATTTCAGGACATTAATCGCACCATGCTCAACCTTTTGATTCCTGACTTGGTCTGAGGTCTTACCAACATCTGCCTCCACAACCTCTCCACTAACGGTTCTGTCACTCTGGTTCCCATCCCCCTGCAACTCTCGTTTAAACCCCACTGTGCAGCGTTAACAAACCTTCCTGCTAGGATATTAGTCCCCTTCCAGTTCAGGTGCAAACTGTCCCTTCTGTATAGGTCGACCTTCCTTGGAAGAGAACCTAATAATCCAAAAATCTTACGCCCCCCTCTACACCAACTCCTTAGCCACATATTAAACTGTATAACCTTCACAGTTCTGGCCTCACTAGCACGTGGCACAGGTTGAAATCCTGAGATCACAACCATGGAGGTCCTGCTCTTTAAGTTAAGACCTATCTCCCTGAACTTTACTTGTCATACCTAGGTCATTGGTACCTACATGGACCATAACCACTAGCTGTTCACCCTGAGGGCTCAAGCCAAGATAGTCAGGGCCCTGGCACCCAGGAGACAACATACCAACTGGGAATCTCATTCTCACCCACAGAATCTCTTGTCTGTTCCCCTATCATTACAGTGTACTTTTCCTTCCCCTTTCCTTCTGAGATATAGAGCCAAACTCAGTGCCAAAGACCTAACCACTGTGACTTTCCTCTGTTAGGACAAACCTCTGCCCCCTCCAAAAGTATTCAAAGTGATATATCTGTTGTTGAGGGGAATGGCCACAGGGGTTCTGCACTGGCTCCTTAACCCCTTTCCCCGATTGTCACCCAGTTTCCTGTGTCCTGCACCTTGGGTGTAACTACCTCTCTATATGTCTTATCTGTCATCCCTTCAGTCTCCCGAATGATCCAGAGTTCATCCAGTTCCAGCTCCTGCTCCTAAATGAAGTATGTTAGATAATGCAGCTGTATGCATTTCTCGCACTTGTAGTCGTCTCCCACATGCTGCAAGAGGAGCATTCCACTATCCTATTTGGCATCTCCACCATCCTAATTGAACAGGTATAAAGAAGGGAAGGGAGAAAAGCCTAACTTTGTGTTTTTTTTTGCTTTCTGTGACCGAAGCCTCTCTTCACCGAAGCTGCAAGATCACCACTCTGACTCTGCCCACTCAGATGATGGCAGCTGTGCTTGTCCCCACCTTCCTCTGATTTGCTCTTGTTAATCATCACAAACACAGAATGGTCTCCGCTCAAAGCTTTATGGCACTGCAGCAGTGACATGCGGCTTATTTTTCTACCCGTGCAGGGGACCTGAGTGAAATCCCTTCCTCCCTAAATTTTCAATGTCTAGATTGGTCACTGGTCAAAGCTCTATTGTATGCATGGGGTTTATGGGGTTTTGAGGGAGGGGCAGCACCTCTGGTGAAGGGGCTTGTCATGTCCATTCTGGGGCGGGTCACTCACTTTTTGTCCCCACTGGACCCTCAACTCCAAGTAGCTGTTTGCATGTGACAGCGGCCATAACCCAGTGTACTGATTTGACAGGTGGGCTAAAACAGGTGAGGGTAGCCAGCGGGCCTTGTACTCCGGTGAGGAGGGGACATGCCTGTCTCAGCATGCGCAGTCATCTCCAGCGGACTGGAGAGTTGAGACCGACAGTGAGGTCCAGCAGCCAGAAAGGCGGTACTGCGACGCTCCGTGCAGAGCGAAGGGAATAACAAGGCACAGAAAATGTCATGGTCATCCACTGCAACCAAGGAAGACCCCAGTTTGTGACGCTTTCTCGTACCACTGGACCCAGACTCCTGAGGTCAAGAGAGTGGAACAGCCACAGTGCAATGGTTTTTCCACTTTAAAAACTCTCCCGCACAGGTTTCCTGTCATAGTTGGACACGACAGAGAACCATCATCAATATATGGTGAGCATGGACAACCACCAACAGAGTTACGCACAATATACCCAATATGGTCGCACCAACATCTTATACAAATTCAACATAACATCCAAACTTCTGTACTCAATACATTGATTAATGAATTAGGGACACCCCATCAGCTCCTGAACCAGTGTGGATGAGTGGAACTTCACTTACCCCAACGCTGAGCCGTCACTTACCCTAACACTGAGCCGTCACTTACCCCAACGCTGAGCCGTCACTTACCCCAACGCTGAGCCGTCACTTACCCTAACACTGAGCCGTCACTTACCCCAACGCTGAGCCGTCACTTATCCTAACACTGAGCCGTTCCCACAACTTAAGGGCTCACTTTCAAGGACTCTTCATCTCATGTTCTTGATATTTATTAATTAATGACTTTTTCCCTTTTTTTGTATTTGCACTCTACGTTGCCATTTGCACATTGGTTGTTTGTCAGTCTTTGTTACTGGCTATCTTCCCTCAATCTTTTATTCCAGATAAAGGGTCTCAACCCAAAACGTCTTCTGTCCACAGACGCCTGACCCGCTGAGTTCTCCGTTTTCTTTGTGTGCTGTTCCAAACGGGCGCTGTGGTAGTGCAGCAGTCAGCGTGATGCTATTACAGCTTGAGATGTTCGGAGTTTGGGGTTCTGTACCTCCTCCCTCGTGGAATGCATGGGCTTTCTCGGGATGCTGCGGTTTCCTCCCACATTCCAAAGATATACCGGTTAGTAGGTTAATTGGTCACGATAAATTGTCCTGTGATTAGGATAGGGTAAAATCAGGGTTGTGGGGTTGCTGGGCATCGGGGCTCGAAGGGTCTACTCCACATTTTATCACTAAATAAGTAAATAAATGCCCCTTTACAACTAACATCAGTGTAGGAAATCCACATTTTCTGTTGTGTTGCTGATGAAACAAAGATTGGTGAATTCACATCTTCATAGGGAGAAGGAGGCAAAGAACCTGCAAAGGAATACAGAACATACCTAAAACACAGAACACAGAACATAAAACACAGGACATGGAACATAGAACATAGAACATAGAACATAGAACATAGAACATAAAACACAGGACATGGAACACAGAACATAGAACATAAAACACAGAACATAGAGCAGGAACAGGCCCTTCAGCCTATGATGTCTGTGCTGAACACAATACAGAATTAAACTAAATCTCTTCTGTCTGAACATGATCCACATCCCTCCATTCCTGTATATTTATCTAACAACCTCTTTAATGGCTCTATCATATCGGCTTGCTCTATGTCCCCCCAACAGACTTTTCTAGCCACCTACTGCTCTCTGACTAAAAACTTGTCCTGTACATCTCCTTTAAGCTCCCCCGCCCCACCCCCTTACCTTAAATGCAAGTTCTCTAGTATTTACATTTCCACCCTGGGAAAAAGTTTTGACTGTCTACCCTATCTATGCCTTTGGGCAATGAGACTGTGGTGGAGTTTTTATCTGCGGGGGGTCCCCACTTAAAGCGGTGGCTCTGTGTAGCAGAGTGTGGTGGCGTAGTGGTTATCATGGTGCTTTACAGCACCAGCAGCAAGATCGGGATTCAAGTCCCACCGCTATCTGTAAGGAGTTGTACGCTTTCCTCGTGACCTTGTGTGGGATTCCTCCGGGTGCTCTGGTTATCTCCCACATTCCAAAGACATACGGGTTAGGCTAAGTGAGTTGGGAGCATGCTACGTTGGCAGCAGAAGGCTGGTGACACTTGTGGGCTGCCCCCAGCACATCGTCAGACTGTGTTGGTTGTCGACGCATTTCTCTGTACGTTTCAATGTTTTAGTGCACCGTACATGTGACAAATAAAGCTAATCTTTAACCTTCTATCAGGTCTTCCCTCAGCCTCTGCTGCCCCACAGAGAATGACTCAAATTTGTCCAACCTCTCGCTAATCCTCGCAGCATCCTGGTGAAACTCTTCTGCATTCTCTGCAAACCTGTACATCCTCCTGTACTGGAGTGACTAGAACTGAATCAGAAGCAGAGTCAGGTTGTTATTGTTGTCTTACATGATGGTTTTGAATTTGTTGTTTGCAACTGCAGTACAGTGGAGAGACAAGCACTCAGTGGCCACTTTATTAGGTACACCTGTACACCAGCTCATTAATGCAGATATCTAATCAGTCAATCATGTGGCAGCAACGCAGTGCATAAAAGCATGCAGACAAGGTCAAGAGATTCAGCTGTTGTTCAGACCAAGCGCCAGAATATAGAAGAAATGTGATCTCAGTGGTTTTGACTGTGGAATGATTGTTGGTGCCAGATGGGGTGGTTTGAGTATCTCAGAAAATGTTGATCTCCTGGGATTTTCATGCACAACAGTCTCTAGAGTTTACAAATGATGGTGCAAACAAACAACAAACGAAAATCCAGTGAGCAGCAGTCCTGTGGGAGAAAACTCCTTGTTAATGAGAGAGGTCAGAGGCAATTGGCCAGATGGGTTCAAACTGACAGGAGGGCGACAGAAACTTAACTAACCACAAGTTACAACAGTGATGAACAGAAGAGCATCTCTGAACATACAACACATCCTATCTTAAAGTGGATGGGCTACAGCAGCGGAAGACCATGAACATAAACTCAGTAGCCACTTTATTAGATACAAGGGGCACATAATGAAGTCTCTATTAAGTGTAAGCTGAATAAGATATAGTTGCACCTAGTAAAGTACAACTATACATGGGTAGGAGAAGTGTGTCTGTGTGTGGGGAGATGGCAGAGGGAGGACAATGTGAATAAGTGTTGGGAAGGCAGAACTTAAAAACAAATTAATATTTGAGTGGAGTGAAACTACAAAATGTCCCCATGTAAAGGAATTTAGGGTTCTAATACAGAATCATAAAAAGGTTAGAATGCAAATAAAATCAAATGCAAAATAAATTTGTTATCAAAGTATGTATTTTTGTGTGTATTGCCAAATTTCTCCTTATAACCCAGTCACTCAAGTCTCAACAGCATCCTTATAAATCTTTTCTGTGCTCTTTCCAGATTAACGCCAACTTTCTGACAGCGGGACACAATATCCCAAGTCCAGCCTCAGCAGTATCCTGTACATCTGAGCCATGATCCAGAGGAGGGAACCAAAAGTAGAGTCTCCAAGATTCCCAAATATTCAGCAACAGTTGGGAAAGCACTTTGCGATGAGCAGCAAATCCTAAACTCAGCAGATTCTGCAGATGCTGGAAATCCAGAGCATCTCACACAAAGCGCTGGAGGAACTCAGCAAGTCAGGAAGCATCTATGGAAATGAATAAACTGTTGACACTTCAGGCAGATAGACTTCACTAATCCCTCACAGTACAAGCCCTTAAGTCCACAATGTTGTTCTGACCTTTTAACCAACTCCAAGGTGAATCTAACCCTTCCCTTCTATATACCCCTCGATTTTTCTTTCATCCATGTGCGTAAGAGTTTGTTAAATGTGCTTAACGTATCTGCCTCTACCCCTAGCGGCATATTCCACGCACCCAGCACTTTCTGTGTAAAACACTTACCTCTGACATCCCCTCACTATACTCTCCTCCAATCACCTTAAAATTATGCTTCCATGTATTAGCCATTTCCTGCCTTGGAAAAAGCCTCGCTGTTCACTCTATGTATGCCTCTTTTCAACATGCACATTTCTATCAAGTCACCTCTCATCCTCCTTCGCTCCAAAGGGAAAATCCTGAGCTCACTCAACCTATCCTCATAAGACACGCTCTCTAATCCAGGCAGCATCCTGATAAATCTCGTCTGCACCCTCTCTAAAGCTTCCACATCCTTCCTATAATGAAGTGGCCAGAACTGAACACATTATTCAAAGTGTGGTCAAACCAGAGTTTAACAGAGCTGTAACATTACCTCACTTCCCCTGACTAATGAAGGCCAACCCACCACATGCCATTTCAACTATCCCATCAACTTTGGTGGCAACTTTGAGGGGTTTATAGGTGTGGACCCTAGGGCTCTCTCTGTTCCTTCACACTGCTAAGACTCCTGTCATTACAAGATTAATCTGCCTTCAAGTTTGACCTTCTGAAATGATTCACTTTCCTGGGTTGAATTCCATCTGCCACTTCTCAGCCCAGTTCTGCATCCTATGTCCCTATAGATAGAAAAGACAGAATCCCTATAGATAATTGGACAAAATCCTGACAAACAGTTTAATGTGGGGATTTGTGAGTTAATTCACTGAGCTAAGGTGAATTCCATAATCATCATTACATGCCATGTCACATGATGTGGGCGATTATGGTCTATTCTTAGTCTCTTTCTCCCTATGAAGATGCATAGTTCACCAATCTTTGTTTCATCAGCAAAATGAGGATTTCCTGCACTGTTGTTATTTAGTTATAAATGGACTTGAATTATCATTTAAAACAATTAGCAGAGTCAGACACCCCCAAACCCAAACATAATTTTGTTTCTCGATTTCCCTGTTCTGAGATACTGCGTTGTATATTCTCAGTGCATCTTCCTATCATCGTCATCATTATGTGCTGTGTCATATGTCGTGGGCGATTATGGTCTTATGACCATGATTGTTCTTGGCAAATTTTTCTACAGAAGTGGTTTGCCATTGCCTTCTCCTGGGCAGTGTCTTTACAAGATGGTTGACCCCAGCCATTATCAATACCCTTCAGAGATTTCTGCCTGGCATCAGTCGCATAACCAGGACTTGTGATATGCACCAGCTGCTCATATGACCACCCACCACCTGCTCCCATGGCTTCACATGACCCCATTCGGAAGTGGGGGGTGGGGGAGTGTTGCTAAACAGGTGCTTCTCATTGCCTGAGACTGACCTGCAGGCTAGCAGAGGGAAGGAGCACCTTACACCTCCTTTAGTAGAGACATATCTCTGCCCTGCTACCCAGTATTAACTAAATGGAAAGACAATGCAAATGTTAGTTGTAGTCGATTAATCACAGGAAGTTAGCAGGCAGGCCCAACAAATAGTTAAAAATGCAAATGATACTTTAGCTTTTGTTGTGAAGAGGTTGGAGCTTAAGAATTCGTTCCAGTTGTACAGGGTGTCAGCGAGGCCACGCCTGAAATACTGAGCACAGTTCTGGTCCACTTACCTGAAACAGGATAGAGCAGCACTGAAGGATTTCCAAAGAGCATTCACCAGGATAATTAATGGCATATGAGCAAGGTTCTATCAAGATAGTTTGGGATAATATTCTTTGGAATTTGGAAGAATTTTGGGAAAAAATATGAGATCCTATGGGGTTTAATAGTGTAGATGTTGAGATGTGTCCACAGGTGGCAGAGTAACGAACAAGGGGAAATATTTACAAAATAAGGGGATAGTCACTTAAAGCAGAGGTGTGTAGAATATTTTTAGAGTGTGGTGAATCTCTCATTAATCTCTGGAATTCTCCACACCCAAAGGTGGTGGGAGTCAGACACTGGATATTTTTAAGGCAGAGATTGATAAATGTTAGAAAGATCAAGAGATTTAGGACTATAAGGAGTTGGCAGGGAGGGTGAGTCTTTTACCAGTGAATCCACATGAACAATGGTCACCTGAGGTGTTGGAGATATAATGATTAATATGAATGGGTGTTGGGGAGGGAGGATGGGGATTATTGATGCAGAGGGGATAGAGGTGGAGTTTGAGATATGAATGAGGTTGTATGCCTATAGTATACAACCTTGAGATTCGTCTTCTTGCAGGTACGCTACAAAACAAACAAACATAACCCATTCAAAGAAAAGCCCCACACAATAAGACCATCAAACACCCAATGTGCAAAAAAACCCACAAATTGTACAAACAATAAAAAGTAAGCAAATAATATTATCCACAGAGTCACCGAAAGTGCGTCCTCAGCTTTGTTCTGAAGGTAGTTCTTTGCACTGTGCCGATAGACACAGGTCACAGCTGCAGAGTTAGTTCAAAGCTGAAGTGCCCCAATCATATCGTGCAAATAGTAAAAAAAGAAATAAACAAAATAACATGAACTTCAGAGTCCCCGAAAGGAGTCTGCAACTGTGGTCCAGTTCTGCTCATGGGCAAAGAAAGACTTGCTGGTGTCAACATCAGAGTTCATGGCGAAGGATGGTAGTCACATAGCTCAAATCTATGCTAACCATCAATCCAGTACTGAGACACTGGAGGCTTACTACCAGAGGTATGGAGACAAAGCCTCCAAGATCAAGATCAAGGACATCCTCATACAATATGACAGAATTCTGCTACTTGCTGATCCTCATCATCGTGAGGCCTAGAAATCTGGTGGACCTGGTGCCCATGCACATTACCAGAAAGCTCGCCATTAAGATGTCTTACTTCGATTTGTGGGAAATAAATATCTAACAGTCTGGAAAACATCCTGGAGCTCCCTATCATTTCCTCAGGGCTGTCAGGGGTATACTTACCAGAGATGGCCACATCCCATTAATGAGTAGAAGAGATTTCATTCCTTCGCTGGAGCACCATGTGTGTATGTCAAAGCAATACCATTCATCACTCTGACAAGTGTACACAAACACACTCAGCATAAGGAATGAACATCCCTGATATCGCAGGTGCAATAATATCTTCCAAATATCAATTGCAAAAGTGAAATAACAAGCAGTTACTAATATTTTCCTTGCAATCTTATACCATTGCGCCGATGTCATCATGACAGGATCAGACATTTAACCCTTTCAGTACCAAGCACAAGTTTGTCCAGGCAAGAATGAGGGGTCGTCGAACATATTGGTGTGTAACTAATCATGATCTGTGTTTTAGTTTTTCTCAGCTGGTTGGGATGTTACTTTATTTGTGCTATTGAAGTGAACAGTTGGAAGTATGCAGGTGGCTTTGGCTATAATAGGGCATTGTATGCATAGTGCGCCTTTCAAGGATCATCACTTTGTCGTGGTGGTGTCACAGTGAACACCGGTAATATCTGAACCCAGGTGCAGATGAACGACAGACTCCCATGAAGAGATAGAAGCAAAAGTTCATACATAGGAATACCAACAGATGGAGCCACATGAAAAGACGAACTATTCTTTACTCAAGGACCCCCACAATGAATGTTAACCGGGAGTCTGCTTTAAATAATCACAGAATGTGGAAAACCCATGCCAGTCACAATTAACTCGACAAGACTGAACAGAAAGCACAAAGGGCTTAATGACTCTCATTAAGACAACAATAAGCACATACAGGTGCTTGAGAAATAGAAGCCCATGGCTTTATGGCTCACTGTAGAAGCCCACGGGGATCATGACAGATGGAATAGCCCATGGTGAGGATCTTTGATAATGGATGATACCTTTTTGAGGCAGAGTCCCTAGTAGATATTACTGATACTCTTTGACCCATTGAGTTCCTCCAGCTTTGTGTGCTGCTCTAGATCCCAGCACCTGTCATCTCTTCTGCCTCCTTCAAGCCAACTTGGATTGCCCAACCTATCGGTCACCTGACCCAATATCTTGCACTAATGAGCAGGTGTACCTGATAAAGTGGCCACTGAGGGTACACCCATGTGACCAACTAACCAACTAACCTGTACACTTTCGGACTGTGGGAGGAAACTGGAGCACCTGGAGGAAATCCACATGATCACGTGGAGAACATACAAACTCCTTACAGACAGCGGCAGGAATTGAACCGTGATTGGTGACCACTGGCACGGTAAAACATTATGCCAACCACTATGCTACTGTGTCACCATAAAATATCCATCAGCTGGTGAATAAATGGTTTCGTCCAGGAATTGAGCTGAAACCTTTCATCTATTACATATTTTGTTACTGAAAGTGAGAATCATATGGCTAGGCCAACTAGCTGGATAAGTTGCCTCTCAACTCCCCTCTAAATCTTTCCCTTCTCAATTTAAGTCTTGTACTGCTTTATACTGGGAAAAACACTAGCTATTCACCACATCCATATACCTCATGAACTATAAGGTAACCCCTCAGCCTCTTACGTGTTATGGTTATTATGCTATAAATTGGAAGTATACCCACCTGAAAATGAATTTGAATTTGTACATGGTGGCGTACATGTACTTCGGTAATAAATTTACTCTGAACTTTGCTGAATTGGGAATTTACCGTGGTGTGGTGGTTAGGGCATGATGTGCAACAAAAATTGTATTCAATGATTACAAAGGACAAATAATTATATAAAACATGAAATAGGGAATAAAATGTGGATTAATGCAGACATTTTATGTGCAATAAATGTATAAAAATACATAAATATCTGCATGCATTTGTGAAAATAGGAGAGAGGAGAGGGGAGAGAACATGGCCTTGGGGTGCCCCAGTGCTGACTAAGCAGAATGTGGAGGTGTGCTTGCTGCCTCCTGTCAAAGAGGAAGTTTATGACCCACCTGCAGATTGGTACCTGGTTTGTTAACTTCGGATAGCACCTCCTGTCCTGATAATATCCTTGTGAATATTTTCTGCACCCTTTACAACTTCATGACATCCTTCCTCTGTGTAGTTGGACAGAACTGTTTGCAGTTGATATCAATGTTCAAAGTTCAAAGTAAATTTATTATCAAAGTATGTCACTATATACTATCCTGAGACTAATTTTCTTGAAGACATTCACAGAAGAACAAAGGATCATAATGGAATCAATGAAAAAATACACAGAATTCATCTAGGAGAGCTTATGTTCACACTATTTGCAACTTACATTAGGAACCAATATTCAGATTCTGAGATATCTAAAATAGCAATCAACGGTCACAAGTTCAAGTTCAAATTTATTATCATTCACCGTACACATGTATAGCGCCAAATGAAACAATGTTCCTTCGGACCAAAGGGCACAATCCAGCACATATAACTCACACACAACACATAAAGTAATATTACCACAAATGAATTAACAAATAATTGTACTTCTTTTCCATAAGATGCTGCCTGGCCTGCTGAGTTCCTTCAGCATTTTGTGTGTGTTGCTAACAAACAATAAAATAGATTCCAGAAGATCGGCATTTAGCATAATGTGCACTTATGACGCAAGTCAAAAAGCAAACAGTATAACACTACCGGCACTTCATATTCCATGAGACCTGGGTGGTGGCAGAGAATTCAGTAGTCTTGCGGCTTTGGGAAAGAAGTTGTTTCCAATCCTATCAGTTCTTGTCCTATTGCTGCCATGCCTCCTGCCTACTGGCAGGGATCAAAGTGAGTGTGGGATGAATGGGAAGGACTCTTGACAATGGTAAGGACCCTGTGTATGCAGCGCTCCTGATAAATATCTTGGATGAGTGGAAGAGAGAACTCGATGATCTTCCCAACAGTCCTCGAAATCCTTTGCAGGGTCTTGCGGTCAGATGCCTTGCAATTCCCATACCAGACAGTGATGCAGTCACATGGTTTAACTCTAGGTCAAAGACCAATAATCACAGTCTACCATCTACAGTAATGACCAACACACACACACTCTCTTAGCAATTTACTATATGCAAGAATTCTTGCACAGATTATAATCTACGGAACAATGCTTGTGTTGTTTTCGTAGAGAAAGAATCAATACTCCATTTGTAAGTAATTAACTACAAGTAATACTCATATGTAGTATTTTATAATGACAGGCTATTATTATGTCTGCACACTCTGGTGAGAACTAATATTCAATCCATAGGAAGCAGCAATCAGAAGCAGCCATCTATAGGAAGAAATACTCACAGTTAGAAATTTATAACAGCATCGATATTTCTAATCAACAGGAAGATTAGTAGTATTGTAATCAATAATTAACAATTCTTTGTCTTGCAGTGAAGATATATTGTTGTAATGAAGTTATATGTAGAAAGCCAAAAAAAAATTCTGTTAGGTGAAATGTAGCTCTCCCCAGTCTGAGGCAGAGAGTTTGGAATGAGAAACTAGGAAATGACAGAGCTGTTAAACAAATACTGGACTTTGATCCTGTATTCACACAAGAGTACTTAAGTGATGTTCCAGAAATGTTAGGGAATCAAGAATCTTGGAAATTATTGTTAGTAAGGTTCAAGGTCCATTTATTATCAAAGTACATATGCGGTATACAACTTGGAGATTTGCCTTCAGAGTAAGGAAATGCCAATGAAAATAGAACACTACAAGCCCTTAGGCCTATAATGTTGCTCTGAACTTATATGACCCACTCTAAGATCAATCTACTTCTTCTCTCCTACATATCCCTCCATTTTCCTTTCATCCATCTGCCCATCTAAGTTTTTTTTTAAATATCCCCCATGTATCTGTCCCTAGCAGCACCTTCCCTGTACCTATCATTCTCTGTGTAAAAACTTACCATAAGACCAGAAGACATGGGAGCAGGATTAGGCCATTTGACCCATTGAGTCTGCTCCACTATTCCATCATGGCTGATTTATTTTCCCTCTCAACTGCATTCTTCAGTCTCTTTTCCCCATAACCTTTGATGTTCCGACTAATCAAAGACCTATCAACCTCAGCTTTAAATATACCCAATGATTTGGCATCCACACCCACTTGTGGCAATGAATTCCACAGGTTCACCACCCTCTGGCTAACAAAATTTCTCCTCATCTCTGTTCTAAATGGACTTACATTTGACATCCTTCTTATGCTTTCCCCCAAGCATCATAGAATAATGTCCCCTAATGTTAGTTATTTCTGCCCTGGGAAAAAGTCTGTGCTATCCACTCAATCTATACTTCTAATCTTCTTGTGCAGCTCTATCAAGTCACTTCTCATCCCCATTCTCTCCATAGAGAGAAGCCCTAGCTCACTCAACCTATCCTCATAAGACCTGTTCTCTAATCCAGGAAGCATCCTAGTAAATCTCCACTGTGCCCTCTCTAAAGCTTCCGCATTGTTTCTATACTGAGGTGACCAGAACTGAACACAATATTCCAAGTGTGGTCTAACCAGAGCTGCAACAATACCTCATGGCTCTTGAGCTCAATTCCCCTACTAATGAAGACTAACATACATCCAGCTTCTTAACCACCCTATTAACTTGTGTGGTAACTTTGCGGGATTGACGAATTGTCAGTAGATTCCTGGGCCTGAGCTCCATGTGGCTGAAGGATCGAGTTCCAATGATCCCCTGGATTTGTGAATTGATGAGACCAGAGTTTGAGGCCTAGTGTTCAGATTCCCATCATCGACAATTCCGGATTTTAAGGATGTTTGGTGATCGGCATTCCCTGAGACTGATGATGAGGATCGAGGCCTGAGGACGTATTGGATGTCCAGAGGTCGAGGCCCATTGATCGGAACCAAGCCTACAAATCTCTGTGACACACATAAAAATCGCTGGTGAACGCAGCAGGCCAGGCAGCATCTCTAGGAAGAGGTATAGTAAACGTTTCGGGCCGAGACCCTTCGTCAGGACCCTTCATCAGTGGAATTCTGACAAAGGGTCTCTGCCCAAAACATCGACTGTACCTCTTCCTAGAGATGCTGCCTGGCCTGCTGCATTCACCAGCAATTTTTATGTCTGTTGCTTGAAATTTCAGCATCTGCAGATTTCCTCGTGTTTGCGTTTTTAAAATCTCTATGAGTCCTCTGGGGAGGTCGAAGGCGGGTATCTGCAGGCCCAAGTTCAAGTCTGCTGGAGGCCTGCCCTGGAGTTAAAGGACTATCTAAGTGCGTGGGTGGGAGGAAGGAACAGAGCGGGCTTTGCTGTTGTTTTGTTCCTAAGACTTTTACACAGTACTGCATTTGTTAACACGGAGCGGAAAGCACGTTTGTAAATCTGGTGGGAGCAGAGGACGTTGGGAGTGGTGAGGGTGGAGCACTGCGGGAGGGGTGCGGGACATGTGGCAGAGAAGGAGTGTCAGGCCAGGTGGTTAACATGAGTGCAGACACACCCAGCCCGAAGGCACCAGGCAAGGTCATTTGATTCTAAATAATTGGTGTATCGATCATTACAGAATGTCTCTCTGGTGCTTCCCACTCCCTCTTCTCTCCCTTCCCCTTTTCCCAACTGTGATTCCCCTCTCCCTGCCCCCTTCCCACTCTCAGTCCACAACAGAGACTCATATCAGAATCAGGTTTATCATCTCTCACAAGTGTCATGAAACGTGTTTATTTTTGAGGCAGGGCAGCAGTACAATGCAATACAGAAAATTAGTACAGTGCTGTGCACAAGTAAGGCAACCTAACCATACTTAAGTGCCTTAGACTTTTGCACAGAACTGTACATGTCCATTATGTCACTGTATTCTGTCTTGAGATTCTTTTTTTTGGGGCATTTGCAGGAAAATAAAGAAATACAATAGAATTCATGAAAAAATACACATAAACAAAGACTGACAAACAAAACGTGCGAAAGATGACAAATTATGCAAATAAAAAATAAATAATACTGACAACATGAGTTGTAGAGACCTTGAAACTGAGACTGTAGGTCGTGGAATCAGTTCAGTGTTGAGGTGAGTGAAGTCAGGAACATGATGGTTGAGGGGTAATAATGGTTCCAGCACCTGGTGGGGTGGGACCTGAAGCTTCTTTACCTCCTACCAGTTTCAAGAACAGTTACTACCCCTCGACTATCAGGCTCTTGAACAAAAGGGAATAACTACACTCATCCATTTCTGGTATTCTCACTTTAAGTACTCTTTATTTTGTTGTTTCATGTTCTTGTTATTTATTTATATTTGCATCTGAGAGCTTGTTGTTCTTTGACCCTGTTGGCAGTTACTGGTCTACAGATTTGTTAAGCAACTCCACAGGAAAAGAATCTCAGGGTTGTATGTGGTGATATGTATGTACTCCGATAATAAATTTTACTTTGAACTTTGCCTGTTGGTTGTAGGATAATAACTGTTCCTGAATTGATGAGGTGGTGTGGGACCTGAGGCTTCTGTATCTCCTGCTTGATAGTTGAGGGATAATAACTGTTCCTGAACCTGATAGTGTGGGATCTGAGGTTCTTTACCTCTTGCCAAATGGTTGAGGGGTAATAACTGTTCCTGAACCTGGTAGTGTGGGATCTGAGGTTCTTTACCTCCTGCCTGATGGTTGAGGGGTAATAACTGTTCCTGAACCTGGTAGTGTGGGACCTGAGGTTGCTTTTCCCTCCTGCCTGATGGCTGAGGGGTAATAACTGTTCCTGAACCTGGTAATGTGGGACCTGAGGTTCTTTACCTCCTGCCTGATAGTTGAGGGGTAATAATTGTTCCTGAACCTGGTAGTGTGGGACCTGAGGTTACTTTTCCCTCCTGCCTGATGGCTGATGGGTAGTAAATGTTTCTGAACCTGGTGGTATGGGATCTGAGGCTCCTGTACCTCCTGCCTGATGGTTGAGGGGTAATAATTGTTCCTGAACCTGGTACTGTGGGATCTGAGGTTCTTTACCTCCTGCCTGATAGTTGAGGGGTAATAATTGTTCCTGAACCTGGTACTGTGGGATCTGAGGTTCTTTACCTTCTGCCTGATGGTTGAGGGGTAATAATTGTTTCTGAAGCTGGTGGTGTGGGACCTGAGGTTCTTTACCTCCTGCCTGATGGTTGAGGGGTAATAATTGTTTCTGAACCTGGTAGTGTGGGACCTGAGGTTCTTTACCTCCTGCCTGATGGTTGAGGGGTAATAATTGTTTCTGAAGCTGGTGGTGTGGGACCTAAGGCTCTTTTAACTTCTGCTGAGAACCATTTTGTGCTTGAAGGTGTTTTTTTTATTACTGTGAGCACTGTTTACTCTGGAAACTTCACACAAGCAAGGAATTTCATTGCACACTGGGGCACTTGACAATAAACTGATCTGAATCTGAATCTGAAAACTGAATATGTGTACTAGGCTTTTCAGAAGGCATTTAATAAAGTCCCATGAGGAAAGTTAGTATGTAAAATTAAAGCAGATGTTATTGGAGGTTACGTACTGGCGAGGATTGAAAATTTGTTGACAGATAGCGAATAGGGAGTAGAAGTGAGTGGAAGCTTTCCAGGGCAGCAGACATTGACCAGTGGGATACATTAGAGAACTGTGCTTAAGCCTCAGCTATTCATAATACATACCAACAACTTGGTTGAGTGAATAACTTTTTTTCAAAGTTCGGAAATGATGAAAAGCAAACGTGCAGGTGCAGTGGGCCGTCCTGGAGACAAGTGGTGCATTGGTCATCACACCAAGAGGACATGATGTCAGGACATGCAAAAGAGGCTTGCCCAAGAGCAGAGCAGTGAAGACAAATGTAGCAGCAAACGATAACTTTATTAATGGACTGCAATATAACCAGCCATGGGGGGACAGAAATGAGGCAGGGAGAGTGAAGGCTGGAAGCAACCGGTTGAGGCCAGCTGATTCAATACTGAACAAGGGCTGTGGGTGAGGACTGGGGTTAAATAGGCTGCGGGCAATGAGTCTGGAATGAGCAGCAGGTGAATCCGATTGCCTGGGTGGAGGCTGGGAGGTGCCTACACGTGCAGGCCTGACACATGGGAACAGGAACATGGGGGTCTTGCTACAGTTAGGCAGGGTCTTGGTGAGACAACACATGCAGCAACATGTGCCAAGTTAGTCTCCTTAACTAAGAAAAGTCAGAAAGTCTTTAAGTTATACAGCATAGAGACAGAACCTACATCCCAACTCGTTCATGTCAACCAAGATGTTTCCCTGAGCTAGAATATGGCTAGGAACAATAACTGTCAGTAGTCTGTAGTCAGGACTAATCAGTGTCAGTGATCTGTTCTCAGGACCAATCAACGTCAGTAATCTGTTCTCAGGACCAATCATTGTCAGTAATTTGTCCTCAGGACTAATCAGTACCAGTAATCTGTTCTCAGGACCAATCACTGTCAGTAATCTGTTCTCAGGACCAATCAACATCAGTAATCTGTTCTCAGGACCAATCAATGTCAGTAATCTGTTCTTAGGACCAATCACTGTCAGTAATTTGTCCTCAGGACTAATCAGCATCAGTAATCCGTTCCAGGAGCAATCACTGTCAGTGATTGTTCTCAGTGCCAATCAGTGTCACTAATCTGTTGTCAGGACTAATCAGTGCCACTAATCTACAGTCAAGACCAAACAATGTCACTAACCTGTTCTCAGGACCAATCAGGAGCAGTAATTTACAACAAGCTCCATGAACCCCAGCGAAATTTGTATTAAGGACAAATGCTCCAACTGTCATGAAGTTATTCTAAAAACAAGGCTCATAACTACTCTGATGTACAAGAAGAAATTGTCCTATTTATAATAATTCAAAACAATGCTCTCTATAAACTAAAGACCAAAACCAACAATACAAGGGGTGATCGATAAGTTCATGGCCTAAGGTAGAAGAAGTCAATTTTAGAAAACCTAACACATTTATTTTTCAACATAGTCCTCCTGTATTTACACACTTAGTCCAGCGGTCGTGGAGCATACGGATCTCAGACGTCCAGCAGGGGTGATTGATAAGTTCGTGGCCTAAGGTAGAAGGCGATGAGTTATTAACTTCAAACTTTCTGCATTTTCACTCAAAGAGTTGAACTGCATGTGCATGTAACGAGAGCTGTATAACTCATCTCCTTCTACCTTAGGCCACGAACTTATCAATCACCCCTGCTGTGGACACTTTCTGGAGGTCCAAGATCTGTATGCTCCACAAACGCTGGACTAAGTGTGTAAATGTAGGAGGGGACTATGTTGAAAAATAAATGTACTAGGTTTTCTAAAATTGACTCCTTCTACCATAAGCCACGAATTTACCAATCACCCCTCATCTATAGTAATTCACACCATAATCCGCAGTAAAGACCAAGACTCCTGTTTATGTTATTCCACAGTAATCCTGTCAAAGGATGAGAACTCTTGTTTTAATGGTTCAGAATGCCCTATAATCTCCAGTAAGGGTCAAGATTTCTACTGATTTTTATCTTTGGTTTAAAACTGACTGTCTATAATTTGTAGAAATGGTGCACAGATGTGGTAGTAATTTGTACCGAACGTTCCCATTGCTAGTTGTACACATAGGGAGAGAATGAGTAACTAAATTCCTGTTCAGTGAGGAATCTACTATTCACTGACTGCGTTGTGATCACGTTCATCAGTGGCCACTTTATTAGGTACCTCCTGTACCCGAGAGCATGCTGGTCACCTTCTGCTGCTGTAGTCCATCCGTTTCAAAGTTTGATGCATTGTGAAATGCTCTTCTACACACACCTGTTGTAATATGTAATCGAGTTACTGTCACCTTCCTTGAACCAGTATGGTCATTCGCATCTGACCTCTCTCATTAACAAAGTGCTTTTTGCCCACAGAACTGCTGCTCACTGGATTTTTTTAATTTGCTTTTTGTTTGCAGCATGCTCAGTAAATGCTAAAGACTGCTGTATACTCTATAGAGAAAATCCCAGGAGATCAGCAGTTTCTGAGATACTCAAACCACCCCATCTGGCACCAACGATCATTCCACGGTCATTGTTTCTTCATCGTTCTCATGTTTGCTCTGAACAACTCTTGACCATGTCTGCATGCTTTTATGCATTAAGTTGCTGCCACATGATTGACTGATTAGATATCTGCGTTAACAAGCAGGCGTACCTAATATATGACTACTGAGTGCATATTGGCCAGATCACTGTGACGAGAACACTTGTGAACAGGGGTCATATGAGAGTGTCAGAAACAGGAGTCTGAGTTTACAAGCTCACACGGAGCAACTTGTTATTCAAGTTCCATCACCAGCCCAAACCTCCCTACCATCGACGGCATCCTCATGAGGTGGATCCTCAAGAAGGCTGCATCACTAAGGACCCGCACATGCCCTCTTCTTGTTACTACAATCAGAGGAGGTACTGGAGTCTGAAGATACACACTCGGTGATTCAGGGTCACAAGAGATTCTGCAGATGCTGGCAACCTTGAATAAAATGCTGGAGGAACACAGCAAGTCAGGCAGCATCTATCGATGGAAATAAATAGTTTCTTTCTAAAAGCGTCTATTAGGACTGATTCAGGAACAGCTTCTGCCTCTCTGCGTCAGATTTCTGAATGCTCCATGAGCCCATGCACACTATCGCATTATTCTTTTTGTTTACTATTGTTTATTTATCAATTTATAGTCATTATAATGTATTTGCACTGTATCACTGTCTCAAAACAACAACGTTCATGTCATATAAATCAGTGATTAGATTATGAGAACACTCAGTCCTCTTTTATTGTCATTTAGAAATGCATACATGCATTAAGAAATGATACAATGTTTCTCCGGAGTGATATCACAGAAAACAGGACAAACCAAAGACTAACAGTGACAGAACCACATAATTATAACATATAGTTACAGCAGTGCAAAGCAATACCATAATTTGATGAAGAACAGACCATGGGCATGGTAAATAAAGTCTCAAAAGTCCCCGAGTCGATCGACTCCCGAGTCCCCGATAGCCGCGGCAACAGGGAGAAACTCCCTGCCATAACCCTCCAGGCACCGTCAACTTGCCGATGCCTTGGAAGCAGCCGACCACAGCCAACACCAAGTCCATCCGTCCGAAAACTTCGAGCCTCTGACCAGCCTCTCCGATACAGCCTCCCGAGCGCCATCCTCTGCCGAGTGCCTTCGACCTAGTCCCAGCCGCTGAAACAAGCAAAGCTGAGCATTTCAGGGCCTTCTGCTCCGGAGATTCCGGTTACCACACAGTAGCAGCGGCAGTGAAGTGGGCATTTCAGAAGTTTTCCAGATGTTCCTCCGTACTCTCACGTCTGTCTCCATCAAATCAGAATAGTGCACGGTCCCCTACTTGACAGATAACAGATATTCATCACCGGAGAGGCCGCGTGCACTGCCGTTGCGTCGCCATCTTCTCCTCCAATCTAGTTAATGAACCTAGTTGTAATTCCGAAGTTTGCAAGATTACGAGAGTGATTTATAGACCAGACAGCCAGCATATTGGGAAATTGGGTTAAACATCGGCTTCGCAGGGGAAGCCAAAGTGTGGTAATAGGTGGTTGCCTCTCTGACTGGAGGCCTGTCACGAGTGATGTGTCACAGGGATCAGTGCTGTGTCTGTTCCTGTTTATCATCTATATCAATGACCTGAATTATAATGTGGTTAACTGGATCAGCAAGTTTGCAGATGACACCAAGAGTAAACAGTAAGGAAGACTACCAAAGCTTGCAGCAGAATCTGGGCCAGATGGAAAAAATGGGCTGAAAAACAGCAAGTGGAATTTAAATGCAGACAGGTGTGAGGTGTTGCACTTTGGAAGAGCCAGCCAGTGCAGGTCTTACATGGTGAGTGGTAGGGCACTGAGGAGTGCGGGGGAACAGAGGGATCTCGGAATGCAGATCAATAACTTGTTCCAAGTGGTGTCACAGGTCGGCAGGACTGTAAAGAAAGCTTTTGGCATATTGGCCTTCGTAAATCAATATGTTGAGTACAAGAGTTGAGATGTTATGTTGAAATTGTATAAGACACTGGTGAGGCCTAATTTAGAGAAATGTGCACTGTTTTGGACATCTACCTACAGGAAAGATGTAAAAAAGTCAAAAGAGTGCAGAGAAAATTGACACAGATGTTGCTGGGGTTTGAGGAACTGAGTTAAAGGGAAAGATTAAATAGATTAGGACATTATTCCCTAGAACATAGAAAATTGAAGGGAGATTTTTTAGAGGTATACAAAAATACGAGGGGTATTAAAGGGTAAATGCAAAAAGGTTGGGGTAGGGTTGGGTGAGGCTTCAATGTGAGGTCATGGGTTAAGGATGATAGGTGAAATGTTTTAGGAGAACATGAGGAGGAACTTCTTCACTCAGAGAGTGGTGAAAGTGTGTAATAAGCTGCCAGCACAAGTGATGGATGCAGGTTTGATTTCAAAGTTTAAGAGAAATTTGGATAGGTACGTGGATGGGAGGGGTTTGGAGGAGATTACAAGTAGGATAGATAAAGGGGATGCAGTGGATGTTGTATATTTGGACTTTCAAAAAGGCCTTTGACAAGGTGCCACACTTGAGGCTGCTACCAAGTTAAGAGCACATGGTATTAGAGGAACGTTACTAACATGGTTAGAGCATTGGCTGATTGGTAGAAGGCAGCAAATGGGAATAAGAGGATCCTTTTCTGGTTGGCTGCCAGTAATTAGTGGTATTCTGCAGGGGTTGGTGTGGGGATCACTTCTTTTTATGTTGTATAAAAATAATTTAGATGATGGAATAGATGGATTTGTTGCCAAGTCTGCAGACGATATGAAGATTGGTGAAGGGATAGGTAGGGTTGAGGAAACAGGTAGGATGCAGAAGGACTTAGAAAGATTAGGAGAATGGACAAGAAAGTGGCAAATGAAATATAATGTTGGAAAATGCATGGTCATGAACTTTGGTAGAAGAAATAAATGGCGGACTATTTTCTAAACAGGGAGAAAATCCAAAGATATGAGATACAGAGGGACTTGGGAGTCCTTGTGCAGAACACCCTGAAGGTTAACTTGTAGGTTGACTTGGTGGTGAGGAAGGCAAATGCCATGTTAGTATTCATTTCAAGAGGTCTAGAATACAAGGGCAGGGATGTGATGCTGAGGCTTTATAAGGCACTGGTGAGGCCTCACCTTGAGTATTGTGAACAGTTTAGGGCCCCTCATCTTAGATAAGATGGGCTGGTATTGGAGAGGGTCCAGAGGAGGTTCACAAGGATGATTCCAGGATTGAAAGGATTATCATACGATGAACATTTGATGGCTCTGGGTCTGTACTCACTGGAATTCAGAAGGATGAGGGAGGATTTCATTGAAACCTTTCGAATGTTGAAAGGCCTAGACATAGTAGGTGTGGAAAGGATGTTTCCTCTGGTGGGAGAGTCAAGGACAGGAGGGCACAGCCTCAGGATAGAGGGGTGCCCTTTCAAAACAGAGATGCGGAGACATTTCTTTAGCCAAAGGGTGGTGAATTTGTGGAATTTGCTGCCACATGTACGTAGCTGTGGAGGCCAGGTCACTGGGTGTATTTGAGGCAGAGATTAATACTGTAGGTTCTTGAATGGACATGGCATGAAAGGCTGTGGGGAGAAGGCTGGGAACTGGGGCTGAGTAGGAGATAGAGAAAAGGATCAGCCATGATTGAATGGCAGAGCAGATTCGATGGACCAGATGGCCTAATTCTGCTCCTATGTGTTATGGTCTTATGGAGGGCTATGATCCAGGTACAGGATGATGGGTCTCAGCAGATCAATGGCTCAGCATGGGCTAGATGGGCCAAAGGGCCTGTTTCTGTGTTGCAGTGTTCTATCACTCTTTGGATCTCTATTTTTCTCAGCGTCAAAGTATCAAATACAAGAGGTCATAGAATTAAGGTTAGAGGGGTTAAGTTCAAAGGAGATATGCATGGCAAGTTTTATACATAGGGTGGTGGGTGCCTGGCTCCTTAAGGTTGTTATAGCTGGGGTTGGTAATGGGGATAATCTCCTACTGCCTATTAAATGCTCCCAATGATGTATGCCTCAAATAGCCTCTGACAACCAAGTCCAACTCCTAGCCTTCATGTGTGGCTTGGCTACTAAGCTTGGCCCAACTCTTTCTTCTGACAGGAGAAGGGGCAAAGGCAGGATACTGGTGCTTTGAAACCAGTCATTTCAGGCAGATGGATCTCATCAACCATGATCGGCTGCTCATCTAGGAGAAGGGAAACTCTAATTTCAAACCTGCTGCCTTGCGGCTATACCCACTCATGGGGAAGGCTTTGGGGGTAAGCCCTGAGGAAGCATACAGAGCTGGAGCCCCTAAGGCAGTCCTGCATTGAGTTCAACGCTGACTGGCAACTCCTGCAACACTGCTGGTGCCAAACTGAATTGGTCTCTGCCGTTCCTTTGGGTTCATCAGCTGCGTGGAGAGGGGGAGCTTACTACATGGGCGACAGCTTGCTCTCCACATTGTACTGCCCAGACTTGCGTATCTAGACAGCCAGGATGCAACATCCATGGTCGACCCTGACTGACAGAGGACTCATCATTCCTTCATCAGGTGGGTGCCTGGAATGCGTTGCCGGGGGCTCTGGGGGAGGCTGTGCCCCCCCCCCCCGGTGTTTAAGAGGTTCTTAAATTGGCAAATGAATGGGCAGAGAATGGAAAAATCTGGATGGAATGAATTAGTTTAATTAGGCATTTAACTACTATTTTAATTAGTTCAGCACTACCTGATTGACTGAATGGCCTGTTCTTCTGCTGTACTGTTCTACAATCGATGTAGAAGGGAGAGAAAGATGAACTGGCGTATTTTCAATGTGTCATCCAATGTTAGAGGTATCCACCTTAAAGACCAATTGCCATTCATTGTAGGTGGGGCTCTTTATAAACACATTAAATCTACTATCTGAACTCCTTACAAATGCATGCAATTTTTATTTTGGAAGTGGGCCTGGCTTTGCAATCTCTCACACTGAAATTGTAGTTGGAAAAACTTAGTTTTGCATGCCGCCCATACAGAACATTTCTAAACATCAATACATTGAACAAGGGAAAAGCAATAACAGAATGCAGAATAGACACCCAGTGTGTGCTTGCTTCGATACACCTGTACACCTGTTCTTTAATGTAAATATCTAATCAGACAATCACGTGGCAGCAACTCAGTGCATAAAATCATGCAGACGTGGTCAAGAGGTTCAGTTGTCGTTCAGACCAAACAGCAGAATGGGCAAGAAATGCGATATAAGTGATTTTGACTGTGGAATGCTTGTTGGTGCCAGAAAGGGTGGTTTGAGTATCTCAGAAACTGCTGATCTCCTGGGATTTCACACACAACAGTCTCTAGAATTTACAGAAAATAGTGTTAAAAAGAAAAATAAAATATCCAGTGAGTGCCATTTATGTGTGTGAAAATACCTCGTTACTGAGAGAGGTCAGAAGAGAATGGCCGACTAGCTCAAGCTGACAGGAAGGTGACAGTAACTCAAATAACCATGTATTACACCGGTGACATGCAGAAGAGCATCTCTGAATGCACAACCTGTTGAAGCTTCGGTGGCCTACAGCAGCCGAAGACCATGAGCATAGACTCAGTAGCTACTTTATTAAATATAGCAGGTATCTAAGAAAAGGAGCCAATTGAGTGTAGTTTTACCGTTATAGAACAAGTGCCGCGTTGGTAAACAAGGTGCAAGGGCTATGACAAGGTAGACGTGGTTCAAGAATTCATCTCATCTTACTTGGGGTCACTGTTCTATGTTCTCACAATAGTGATGGAAAAGGTGTCAGGTGGTTTGGACTTTTGGAAGTAGGAAGAGAAGGGAGAATCTTTGTGTGGGTGGGGTCTTTGATTCGGTTTGCTGCTTGACCCAGACAGCGAGAAGCGCAGACAGAGCCCATGGATGGATTCTGTGATGTGCTAAACTGTGTTCAGGGCTCTCTGGAGTTGCACCCGGATAGGATGCTCTCTATCGTGCAGCGATAAACATCGGCGAGGGTCAACGGGGACATGCCAAATTTCCCTCGGCCTTCCCAGGGTGTAGAGGCGCTGGTCTTGACCGTAGCGTCGACGTGGTTGGACCACTGCGGAAGACTGTCTATAATTCTACGGTAATGTATTGCATCAATAGCTAAAGACAGCTTTGGAATAGTATATAACATCAACAAGTCATTATGGAGAGGGTCTCCCCTCCCCTCTCCTGCGTCTCGCTCACTCGCAGGACTGTTGACGTTCTGCGAGAGCAGGTCCATAAGCACCTGCCCGCAGCCGCAGCTTGAGTGCGAAATATTTTTATTGGATGTGATTCAAAACTTTGGAAGTTTGTAGAGGAGCTCGCTGGGCAGGGCCACGCCATTTCTGCCTCTCGGATATGGGATTTAAACGAGCTTGAGTCATCCCGGCCTGGGGAAGGAGCGAGGGAAGTGTTTTTTTCCCCTTCTCTCTCTCTCTCTCTGCCCCTGTTAGTCTGGGTCCTCCGCAGTCTGAAAGGATCCGGGATTGTGTGCGGGTGACAAAATTCCACTATGGGACAGACTGACAAAGTTCGGAGGAAAGTTGTGAAGAAGTTTGCCTGGGAGTTTTGGGAGCCGTTGCATGCGCAGCTGGAAGAATCTGTCCCCGGCCAAAACGGAGCATGGAATTACTGAGGAACCTCGCTCTCTTCGTCTGTTACCTCGGCTGCTTCGGGAACCTGACCGGCTCCGAGCCGTCCCGCAAGAGCCAGCCCGGGCTCCGACAGGGCATCGCCGGAGCTGCGCCAGGCAAGAGGAACCCCAGCGAGAGGGGGCCGAACCTCGGAGCGGGGAGATGGAGCGCCGGGCTCGGCAGAGCGACAGCAGGAGCTAGGGCGGCGGTGGCCGGCAGGGGCAAAGGCAGCGGCAGGACCGGGGAGGGGGAGAGAGGCAAAGGAGAGGGCGGCGGCCGGCGGCGCCTGAAGGGGGCAAGTGGCAGCCCGCAGGTGACCCCTCACGACTACATGCTGTTCCTCTACAAGATGCTGTCCGTCACTTCGCGCAGCGGCTTCAACGGGAGCCTGCAGCAGCCGGCGGCGCTTGCCAACACCGTCACCAGCTTCGTGGACAGAGGGCAAGGTGAGAATCGGGGGGTTCAGGCGCGGGGCTGGGAGGAGGGGGTGGTAGAATGTCCACCCTAACACACACCGTCACACACACAGACACACACACACACACTTACAGTAACATGGTCATACACAGTGACACGCGGATACACGCACACGTACAAATTAATAGACACAGTGACACACATTGGCACACGCGCGCGCGCACAATGTCACACGGATACACAATAGCACGCTGACACACTAACGCACAGACGCACGCACATTCACACACTTACACACAAACACACACACACACACACTGACATACTAGGGGCACATATAGTGATAGACACACGCTCTCTCTCTCTCTCACACACACCCACACACATACACACACCACACACACACTGACATACTACGAGCACATATAGTCATAGACTCTCCCTCTCACACACATACTCTTTCTCTCTCTCTCTCTCTCTCTCTCGGGAACTGGCCGATACAGACATCGTCTTCAACTGTTAGAAAGTTCTGCCCTATGTTAAACTTAATTTGGTAAATCTTGGCGGACCCCGACACTCTCTGTTTACCCGCTTTGTAACCCGGGATCCGGCAGTTTAATTTACACAGTGGAATTGGCTGGCGGCTGAGGAGAGGAGACACGACACACCATCCTTCGGACTCGGGGCAGGTGAGGGAGGATAGCCGGTCTGAGTGTGAGGTAAATTCCAGGCTGCCCTTAAACAAGCCGGAGTTGGTGAGAGGAAAAATTCTCCCCAGCACCGGAATCGTGAGGGGAAGCCCCGGGGCTGGTCGCCGCCCAGCCGGGGTAACTTGGACACTCGCTATCGAGAGGCGACCCCCCCCCCCCCCCGGGTCGCCCAGATCTCGGGCTAAGACCACAACCACCGCTTCTCGCGCCTCTTCTAACCTCTCTGTGGGTCTGCTGTGCCCGGATATCGCGGAAGGCTTGTGGTCCGAAAATAACGGGGATGGTCACCCCATCTACCCCATCTCCCACACGCTGGGTGCCTGGAATTCAGTAACAAAAGCCCAGCTCTCTCACCTCCCCCCCCCCCAACCCCGACCCTCTCCGGTGCTCCCGTGTAGCCGGGACAATCGGTCATGCCGGTTGACACCGCAGTTTGAGCGCAGGTCAGTCGCGGGGGACGCGGCCGCAATACAGAAGAGATACCTTTTGCTGGGGTTTAATGGTGGAATGAGGATCTATGGCGGTCGGCATTAAACAGGGACTGGCCAGTGTTAACACTGACTCTTCGCTCTTCCAATTTCTTCCTTAACTGTTGCAAGGCTCACTGAGTGTGGGTATCGTTACATAGAACAAAGAATATTGAACATTACAGTACAAAAGAGGCGCTTCGGCCCACAATGCGGTGCCAACCTTTCCACCTACTCTGAGATCAATCTGACTCCTTCCTCCCACATAGCCCTCAATTTCTATCATCCAAGTGTCTATGTAAGAGTCTATGGAAGTGCTTTTACCACCAAACCGACAGGGCTTTCTATATACCCTGGGTAAAAATCGTTATCTCTGACCCCCCGCCTCCCATACTTTCCTCCAGTCATCTTAAAATTATGCCCTCTCCGCCCTGGGAAAAAGTATCTCAGTATCTGGCTGACCACTTTAATCCACGCCTCTCACCATTTTATTCACCTCTATTAAGACACCTTTCATCTTCCTCAGCTCCAACTTTGTCGGCAAATAGATGGAGCTCATTGAGTGCCGGCAGAGATTAATCATTCCACCTCCCTCCGCACCCCCCCCCCCCGGGCAAAAGACCACCCTTTGACCGTCTCCAGTGAGCCGCTTTTTGCGCTTGGACTCTGGCTGATGGCGGTGCGTTCGCGTCACCGGGAGCCCAGGGTGCGGCGGTGAGTGGGTTGGGGCAGTGTAAAGCGAATTGTCCCGCGGACTGTCTTTGGACTGGACTGCAGAAACCTTGACGCAACCTGTGGCGCTAAGATTTCTTTGAATGTCTCCCCATATCTTACACCCAGCAGAAGCTGGCTGATTGGAGCGGGGAAGGCGCTGGTTACCATGACCCGGATGATTGCCCCACCACAGCTGGCGTTCCCGTGAAGACCCATCCTTCTGCTTCACCGGAGCAGGTTGCAAAGCACCAGTAGTCGGGGTGGACGCAGGAGAAACCTGCACCGACCCGGTGGAGGGCAGAAGGAGAGGCCCATGTCAGGGCAAGGGGCAGGGAATGGTGGAGGGGGGGAGTGGGGGTGAAGGGGAGCTTCTAGAGTGAGGAGGAGGCAGAGCATGAGAGGGTCTGGGGTGAGAGTGGTGGAGAGGCAGGAGTTTGTGTGTGGGGGGAGGAGTGTCAGGTTGGGCAAAGCCTTGTCTTATTCTGACAGGTGAGAGGTTGCGGGGCCAACATGAAAAGTTAGATAGAGGTTAAACTGAACTGAAGCCATCTCTATCCTTCCTCTTCATCTCCCATCTCTCTCCTTTCTCCCTTTGTTCTCATTCTCCCCATCTCCTCCTTCCCTTCCCTGTCTCCTTCTGCATCTACCCTCTTCTCTCCCTCTTTCTCTTTGCTCTCTTCGCACACATTAATTTGACCCTTGTTTCTCCAGATAATGAAAAACAAAGAACTAAAAGATGCTTGTGTGCAGTGGTATCCGTTTCCACGGTGACATGTCACCTGTTCAGGTCTCATGGCCGCCGACCAGATGATTTGGATAGAGTTGAGGCCCTCCATTGGTCAGAGTTGTCCATGGCTGTTGTGTCCTAGCAAGCCAGGGCAGTACGATGGAGAGCAAGCAGAGACTGATATAGTTTGGTATCAGCAGTGTCACAAGAGTTGTCAGTCAGCATTGAACTCAACGTAGGGCTGCCTTGGGGACTCCAGCTCTGGATATTTCCTTGGGGTTAATTCCTGGAGCCTTCCCAATGAGTGGGTATACCTGCAAGACAGTGGAAGTATGAGATCAGAATTTTCCTTCTCCTTGATGAGCTGCCAACTACGGCTGATGAGCCCCATCTGCCTGAAGTGACTGGTTTTGCCCCTTCTCCTGTTAGTAAGAATAGTTTTAAGGCAACAAGAACCCACCTTTGCCCTTTCCGCTTGTAGAAATGGTTTGACCAGGCTTAATAGCTAAGGCACATGTGAAGGCCAGGAGCTGGACTTGGTTATCAGAGGCTATTTGAGATGCTCGCCGCTGGGAGCAGTTAATAGGGGAGGAGCCTACCCTCACTACCTTCCCCCGACTATGAGAACCTTAAGGAACCTGGATAGAGTTAACATTGGCTAAAACAAATGTGAAATCAGTGGGTGTTTAGGGTCAGCAACTTTTGTGGAATAAGCCCTATCTTACCTCTGTCTCCTCATTTAAGAAGCAATGCTGACCTCTTTGATCAAGCTCTGTGTCACCTGTCTCAAGATCCATCAAAATGGCTTAAGGTTAATCTTGCAAGATGTTCGGACATGTTAATGATGCTGTTAAAGATTGGATTGTTTATTATTAAATAATATCCGCAGGCAGAACCAGTAACCCATGCAAGTTTCATCATTCCCATTTTACAGACTATTCTAAAAATGAAAACCATATTTTCACACTGGAGTTGTGTGTATGTGTGGGTGTGTGTGTCTACTTGTTTCTGTGTGAGAGAGAAAGAGGGGGTAAGAGACAGAAAGAGAAACAGAGAGAGGGAAAGAGAGAGAGAGAGAGCAATTGATGTATTGCATTCATCTTTCTTGGTGGTAGACGTCATGTGTTTGGGAAGCTGTCAAAGATGCCTTGATAAGTTGCTGTAGAGCGTTTGTAGATAATGCTCACTGCAGCCTGGGTGCGTCTGAGGTGGAGGGGGTGGGAGCTCAGCTGGCGATACTGTGTGTCAAACAAATGCGCTGCCTTGTCTGAAGTTTGCAGGTCTTGTTGGAGTTACACTCATCCAGGCAAGTGGAGAGGATTCTACCACTCTCCTGACTTTTGCCTTGTAAATGGTGGAAAGTCTTTGAGGAGGCTGACCTGTATTTGTATGGCTGCTGCAGTTAAATGCAATCCTAGTATGATCAAAAAGACAACAGATTCTGCAGATGCTGGAAATCCAGAGTACACACATAAAATGCTGGAGGAACTCAGCAGCTCGGGTAGCATCTATGGAAATGAATAAAAAGTCAACATTCTTCAGGAATAGAAAGGAATGGGGGAAGAAACCAGAATAAGAAGATGGGGGGAGGAGAAAGCGTGCAGGCTAGAAGGTGATAGGTGAGACCAGGTGAGGGGAAAGGTGGCAGGGGGTGGGGGGGATGATGTGAGAAGCTGAGAGGTGATTGGTAGAAAAGGTAAAGGCTGAAGAAGAAGGAATCTAATACCAAGAGGAGAGTGGATCCTGGGAGGAGGGGCACCAGAGGGAGGTGATAGGCAGGTGAGGAGAAGAGAAGGGGTGAGAGGGGAACCAGAGTGGGGAACGGAAGAGGAGGGGAGGGGAGAAGAAAAATTACCTGAAGCTCGAGAGATAATCTAGTAATGATCGGTTACCTGTTCAGGATCGAAGTTGAAACTGTCCTCTTTGGTTGGGGAGCTGAAGATAATTTTCAAGGCCACCATGCTGCAAGACCCAGATCTTCAGGTTCTGCAGAATGGGGCCTGGATGTTCCTGGCCCTAGAGACACAGGAGGCAGCAGATGCTGGAATCTGAAGAAACAAACAATCTGCTGGAGGAACTGATTGGGCAGGTAGCGCCTGGAGGGAAGAGGAATTGCTGGCATTTTCTTTCAAAACCCCACACCCAGTCCCAATGCAGAGTTTTAACCAGGAATGTCAACAATCCCTCTCTCCCCACAGATGCTGCTTGACTTGTTGAGTTCCTCCAGCAGATTGCTTGTTTATCTGTGGTTCATGTTTCATTGATACCACATGTACTGAATTTTTAACTGACCCTTTGTAGAAAATGGGGTAATATTCAGGAAGGTTGAAATCGACAAGGGAAAGTTTAAATGCCACCCAGAATTTTCTTATTGTTGCTTTTTACACCTGCTGGTGTTTAGAGAAGCAATGAAGGACCCCCGTCTCTATCTGTCCCAGTGGTGGTCTTCCTTCATCATGCTAGTAGCTTCTTCTTGGTTATCACTACAGTCAGTCATGCAAGTTCCAGCTGGAGACTCAGGAATACATTGCACTCAGATGTAGAAGGATTCTTCATTGCTGCTTGACCAGTCAGGGTTGTTAACCCTGGGCTGAACTCCTGAAGCTGGAGCACCAGAGGATTTATTTTCCAACAGTCCAGGATTGATTTATTCGAGATTAATTCACCTAAGGGGTGGAATTGGAATTGAACTGGTTTACTATTGTCAAATGCACTGAGATACAGCGAAAATCTTTTCTCTGCGTGCCGTCCAGACTGGTAATTGTAAACGTAAGTGTAATGAGACAGTACAAGAGGAAAAACAATAACAGAATGCAGAATATTACAGAGAAAGTGCAGTGCAGTGCAGCTGGACAATAAGATCCGAGGGCCTTGATGAGGAAGATTGTGCGATCAAGAGCTCACCTTTATCATACAAGAGGTCCGTTTAAAGGTCTTATAACAGCAGAAGGAGCGGGAAATATTTGTTTAAGGTCCCTGTAAATTTTAGTGTCTTTGATCACACTCAGACATGTTCTCACCCAAGGGTGCCCAACACAGGATGGAGGACAGGTGCAGCTAACTCAGAACAGTTGCTATTTAATGATCGAATCCCTGTCAATCTGTGGCAGTGGTGCAGTAGGTTCTTCCGCGACTTGATCATTCCAGGGGCCTGGGCTCAATCCTGACCTCGAGTCTCTCTATGCCGAGTGTGAACACATGGTTTTCTACTGAAATTCTGTTCTCCTCCCACGTCCCAAAGATGCGCTGATAGGTCAATGTGTCCTGCAATTACCCGCGGTGTAGGTGAATGGCAGACAGTCAACTGGGGGGGGGGGGAGGGGGTTATTTGGTGTGTCTGAGAGAGAATAATTTGTATTGTGACAGGGCAAGGAGAGGGGGAGCAAGGCTGATGGGATAGTTCTCCTTGGAGCTGAAGGGCCAAATGGCCTTCTGCGTCATTATAAGCATAAGGTAATCTTCTCATCCCATCTATACCATGGTAGCATAGTGGTTAGCGTGATTCTATTGCAGCTCGGGGCATCAGAGTTCAATTCTGACACTGTCTGTAAGGAGTTTGTACGTTCTTTCCGTGACTGTGTGGGTTTCTTCCGGGTGCTGCGGTTTCCTCCCACAGTCCAAAGAGGTCAATATTAGGTCAATTAATCATTGTGAATTGTCCTGCGATTAGGCTAGGATTAAGTTGATGGGATGCTGGGTGGTGCAGACTATTGCAACTGTTTTCTGTTGTATCTTTTCTAAATAAATAAATATGCAAGAAGTGAGTAACAGAAAATCATCGGTGTTAGGGCGATAGAGTGATGCGTCGTACAAATAGGCCATTCTGCCCAACTCACCCATGCTGACTTTAGCCCAGCTCAGTTGTCCTGTGTGTCTGTAATTGCCCCATATCCCTCTAAATCTTCTCTATCAACATACAAATGACTATCCTATCCAAGTGTCCTTTAGATATTATCATTGTAAATATTAGCTTTATTTGTCACCTAGACAGCAAAACATACAGTGAAATGCATCATTTTGCGTCAACGACCAGCACAGTCCAAGGAGGGACCAGGGGCAGCCTACAGGAGTTGCCATGTCACCAGTGCCAACAAAGCATGCCGATAGCTGACTAACCCTAATCTGCGTGTCTCTTTGGACATGCCATTTTGGCGCTGGAATATGTGGCAACATTTGTGGGCTGTCCTCAAGGCACCCATGGGTGTGTTGACTGTTAATGCAAACACAGCATTTCACAGTATATTTCAGTGTGTTTGTGATAAATAAACTCAGATCTTGAATCTTGGAAACCCACATGGCCATGTGGAGAACGAACAAACGTCTTACAGACAGAGGAGGGAAATGAACCCCAGTCGCTGGTACTGTAAAGCGTTGTGCTAACCACTATGCTACTTTTCCACCTTGTCTATGTGCCAGCACTTATTGTACTCACCTCAACTACTTTCTGTGGTAATGGACTGCATGTACTCCCCACATTCTGCATATCAACAACAAGCGTGACCAACGACAAATAAGCCCATTTACAACCTCTACAGCTGGCCCTTCCCTCGCCAATGGAGGCTGGTCTTCTGTGTAACCAGGAACTAAAAAACAAAAGAATCAGAGAGAGTATCAGAACCAGGATTAATATCACTAGCATTTGTCATGAAATTTGTTGTTTTGCGGCAGCAGTACAGTGTAATACAAAATAATAAATAACTATAAATTACAATATATATACACACACACACACACACACACACACACACACACACACACACACACACACACACACAGAATTTATATAGAACAGAGATGAGGAGAAATTTCTTTAGCCAGAGGTAGTGAATCTGTGGAATTCATTGCTACAGACAACTGTTGAAGCCAAGTCATTGGGTATATTTAAAGCAGAAGTTGATTGGTTCTTGATTAGTCAGGATGTTAAAGATTAAGGGGAGAAGACAGGAGAATGGAGTTCAGAGGGAAATTAAATCAGCCATGATAGGATAGCGGAGAAGACATGATGGGCTGAATGGCCTAATTCTGTTCCTATGTCTTATGGGCTTACGGCTGAATAGCCTAGTTCTGTCCCTATGTCTTATGATTTTATGGTTTGGCAGTTTAACTTCCCTCCGGATCATTAGTAAACCAAATGGGATTTTCCAAAGATCTGCTAGTCTTGTGGTAACAGTTTGATTCCAGATCATTTTAAAATTCCTCAGGCGGTTTTGGTGAGCGTTGATCTTGGTCCCTGGATCTGAGCTACTGGTCCGATCACAGTAATGTAATCGCTACGATACAGACCCGGTTTACACCCAGCCCTTGTGGTGCTGCTGCTCCACATCCAGACCACTAAGAGGAGCTCAAGATCCTTCAGATGGACGGATCTGATGATGCAATTGACAAAGTGATTACATCACGGATTTGCCCGTGGTACTGGATACTCTCTACTTTGTGTCCATGTCCCACAGAGCAACACTTACCTCGGCAGTAGAGGAAAGAGTAAGCAGGTTTGTCCCAGTTAATGTATAGAGCCTTCGACCCAACTAGTCTATGCAAACATGGGCGCTCACCCAGCTAGTCCCGACTTCCTGCGTTTGGCCCATCCCTCCATGTACCTTTCCAGGTGCTTATTAGATGATAAACACGAGACTCTGCAGATGTTTCTTAAATGAGACTATTGTTCCCGTCTTAACCACTTCCTCTCGGAGGTCATTCATTATACTCACCACCTTCTGTGTGAAAAGTTGCTCCTCGGGTCCCATTTTAAATCTCCCCCCCTCACCCTAAACCCATGTCTCCTAGTTTTGGTCACCCTTACCCTGGGGAGAAGACTGCTACCTTCCACCTCATCTGAGCCGTGTTTCTAAATCTACAGGAGAAGAATTAGACTATTTGTCCTATCAAGTCTGCTCTGCCATTCCATCAAGGTTGATTTGTCAACCTTCTTAATCCGATTCTCCTGCCTTCTTCTCATAACCTTTGACACCCTGACAAATCAAGAACCTATCAACCTCTGCTTTAAATATACTCAATGACTTGGCCTCCATAGCCATCCTAGGGGAAAAAATTCTACAGATTTGTCTTATGAAATTTCTTCTCATCTCTGTTGTAAATTGATGCCCCTCTCTTCTGAGGCTGTGTCCCCCGGTTCTATTTCCACCCACTATAGGAAACATCTTCTCCACGTCCACTCATCATCTTTTCCAGGGCTAAACTGGGAGAGTCTTTGTCCAACAGACCCATGTTCCCAGTGATAATGCTGAGACGTGGACACTGTGCTTGTCTCTGACAGACTCTGTAGACTCCATGGACCCATCTGGTAGTGGTAAGAATCCATGTCCTGTCATTCATTTGGCTTTCTAAGGGATATTTGGCAGCATTTCTTCCTGAGAGGTCTTGGCAGGGTTAATGTGAAGTCAATGTTGCTGCTTGTCAGAGAGTCCTGAAGTAAGGGTCATTTTTGAAAGCAAGTGCTCACTCGTTTCAGACAGCGATGTCATAGAGTCATAGAATAATGCAGGATAGAAACAGACCATTCAGCCCAACTGATCCATGCTGACCTAGCCCCATCCAACCAAGCTCCATTTGCCCTGGTCTCTCTAAACCAGGGGTTCCCAACCTGGGGCCCATGGACCCCAAGGTTAATGGTAGGTGTCCATGGCATAAAAAAGGTCCGAGAACCCCGATCTAAACCTTTCGTATCAATGTAACTCTCCAAGTATCTTTTAAATGTTATTAATATACCTGCATCAACCACCTCCTTTGGCAGACTATACCACCCCATGTGTAAAAAAAGTTGCTTCCCAAGTTCCTTTCAAATCTCTCCTCTCACTCTACCCTTACCATTTAGTTCCTAATGCCCCTATCCTGGGGAAAAGATGGTGTGCATTCACCCTGTTTGCGCCCCTCATGAACTTATACCCCTCTGTAATATCACCTCTCATTCTCCTACCCTCCAAGGAAAACATTCTGCTCTTTTCAACTTCTCCCTGTAAGCCAGTCCTTGAAGTTGTGGCAACATTCTTGTAAATCTTTTAGTCTCTCTTTCCAGTTCAGTAACATTTTTCAGAATCAGAATCAGATCTAATATCACTGCTGTATGTCATCAAATTTGCTACTTTACAGCAGCAGTACAGTGGAATACATAAAAAGCATATGTATATAAAATAAATTAAATAAGTAGGGCCAAATCTATAGTGAGGTAATGCTCACTATAGTGAGGTTCATTGTCCGTTCAGAAGTTGGCTGGCAGAGGGGAAGACGTTGTTCCTGAAATATTGAGTGAGTGTTTTCAGGCTCCTGTACCTCCTCGTGATGGTAACCATGAGGGTAGGTCTTGTCCTGGTTGGTGAGGCTCCAGCATGATGGGGGATTCACAGCTAGGAATATCTGATAGCAGAGGGCAAGTAGCGTGTGTGTCTTCAGGCTCCTGTACCTCCTTCCTGAGGGTAGCAATGAGAAAGGGGAATGTTCTGGGTGATGGGGGTCCTTAATGACGGATGCCACCTTTTTGAGACATCGCCTTTTGAAGGTGTCTTGGATACTGGGGAGACTAGTGCCCATGATGTTCACAACTTTCTGCAGCTTTTTACAATCTTGTGCGGTGGCCTCTCCCCCCATACAGATTGGAAAGCAACTATACCTCCTCCCCGATCGAAGTAAGGAGAAGTGGGCTTGTCTTTCCTATAGCAAGGTGATTGAACACAATACTCCAGGTGTGGGGCCCCACCTTTGTCACGTACAACTGCAAATGACAGCTGCGATGAAACCTTTCCTATTGAAGGATAATGGTTTTGGAAATCTCTTCCTCATACAGCAATCACAGAAAGGACCTTCAATATTTACAAAGCTGATGGTAATCAAGAACATAAACATTCTCTATATAGACAGGACTGTGATGTTCGGGTTACAGTCAGGTTAGGGCAGAGTGCACAGTAGCATAGCGGCTAGCATAGCACCAGTGATCGGCGTTCAATCACAGACAACGGCAGAATTGAACCCGGGTCATTGGCACCATAATAGTGTGACACCAAACGCTACACTATCCTGTCGCTGAGGAGGTTCTGCACTCCTCCCGCTGGCTCCCCCATGGTCCTGGCCAAGAGACTATGAAGTGCTGGGGATTGATGGGGATTTGGTATTATGTTTTATGAGCAGGTTCTTCCCCTCTGATGTTGCATTATCTTTAGAAACAGCCTCTTCCCCTCCTGCCATCAGATTTATGAATAGTCCATGAACCCATGTTATGCTACCTCACAATTTCACTTTTGTACTATTTATTTATTTCTTTATTGACTTTGTAGTAATTGTTTATGTCTCACACTGTACTGTTGCCAGAAAACAACAACTTTCTCCTCATACTTCAGTGACAATAAAAATAATTCTGAATGTTCAAGGAGGTTCTGAGAAGCAATTTTTCTGTCCTCTGACTGATTTGCAGCAGGAGTTCTTTTAAATTTTACCATCTGATACAAAGGTGATTGTTCAGATTTAAGGGTTCTCATCTGAGGTATTAAACTGAGGCCCTATCTGCCCTCTCAGGAGGATAGAAGGTGCTTTTTTTGATGTTCTGGTTAATATCCAGGACATCTTTGAGGAGCAATGCCTCGAAAGGGCAGTGTCCATCTATAAGGACCATCGTCACCCAGGATAAGCCCTCTTCGCATTGTACCGTCAGGAAGGAGGTACAGGAGACTGAAGTCACACATTCAGCAATTCAAGAACAGTTTCGTCTCCTCTGCCATCTGATTGTTGAATGGACATTTAACTCGTGAACAGTACCTCACTACTTTTTTACACTTGGCAGGAGCAAAGGACGTTTGGAATGGAAAGGGTGGAGTGCCGTGGGAGGGGTGTTGACAGATGGCAGAGAAGGACCGCTAGGGGCAGGGGTTGATATGGGTGCAGACACACCCAACCCTGAGACACCGGGCAAAGTTATTATGATTCTAAACAATTTGCTTATTGATCATTACAGAATGTCTCTCAGGTGCTTTCTGCTCCCTCCCCTCTCCATTCCCCTTTTCCCAACCATGTTTCCCCTCTCCCTGTCCCTTCCCACTCTCAGTCCACAATAGAGACCCATATCAGAATCAGGTTTATCATCACTCACATCTGTCAGTTAACATCAACTGAAAAAAAAAACAGATTGCTTGTTCATTATCACACTGCTGTTCATATAGGTACATCTGTACACCTTAGGTAGCATTAGGTACCTAAGGTAGCATTAGGTAATGTGTACACCTGCTCATTGATGCAATTATCTCATCAGACAATCAACAACTGAACCTCTTGACCATGTCAACATGCTGTTATGCATTGAGTTACTGTCACATGATTGGCTGACTAGATATTTGCATTAATGAGCAGGTGTACAAGTGTTCCTAATAAAGTAGCCACAGAGTGCACATGTTGGAGGGATTCAAATGGCTGAATCCAGTTCCCCACAACAAATTAACTGCTGGAGGAACTTAGTGGCCAGGCAGCATCTATGGAAGAAAATGCCTGTCCCACTGAGTTCCTCCAACATTTTATGTGTGTTGGTCCAGACTTCCAGCCTCTGCCGTTTCTCTTGTATCTGCTGGAGGAATTAAGCAGGTCAAGCAGCGAAGGTGGAGGAGGGAGGGGGGTGAGAAAGGAATTCAAGAGCTGTGAGGTAATGTTGCAAATCAACAGGGCCCTGCTTAGACCACACTTGGAGAATTGTATTCAGTTCTGCTTGCCTCATTATAGGAAGGGTGTAGAAGTTTTAGAGAGGGTGCAGAGGAGATTCACCAGAGACATGCCTTCTCAGGATCGGTTGTGTGAGCTGGGACATTTTGAGCAACACTCTTTTGAGTGAGTGAATCCAGTTCCCCACAACAAATTAATACTGGAGGAACTCAGCAGGTCAATCGGCTTCTATTGAGGGGAATAGATAGTTGACACTTCAGGCAACGGCCCTTCATCAGGACTGGAAAGGAAGTGGGTGGGGCAGAAGCCAGGAGAGGCAAGGAGAAGGAGTACAAGCTGGCAGGTGACAGGTGAGACCAGGTGAAGGGGAATGTAAGTAGGTGGGGGAAAGAGGATAAAGTAAGAAGCTTGGGGGTGATAGGTGGAAGAGGTAAAGGGCAGAAGAAAAAGAAATTTGATGGGAGAGGAGAGTAGACCATGAAATAAAAGGAAGGAGGAGGGGCAGCAGGGGAGGTGATGGGCAGGTGAGAAAGGAAGAGGTATAAGTTGGGGGCAAGAATGAGAAATGGAAGAAGAGAGGAGGAGGGGGAGGTTGTTTATTCCCCTCCGTAGATGCAGCCTAACCTGCTGAATTTCTCCAGCACTTTATGTGTGTTCCCTATGAAATTCATTAAGGTCCTGCTCTCAATAATTGGATCTACCCTAATGTAACTTTTGCGTTAATAAAAGAGGCCTCTGAGTTGGAGTAACCACCTTCTCTGGTGGAGGTGAGACATTGGTAATATAGACCAGCCTTGCCAGGAACACTATTTTAAAAAAATATTCAGTGGTGGTGTTATAGGAGAGGCTTCCTTCCTGAGCCGAAGGCTTGTGAGATTGCAGTATGACTGGTTTATTTTTTTAAGAGCAAAGTTTAGGAAACTTTAGTATCCTGTGTATAATATCCATTTACATCACAGGCTGACTGCAATCGCATGTAGATTTATCATTCAAAATAGTTGGAGTGCTTACACAGCAATCAATAATCCTTTCGTAACACACACAAAATGCTGGAGGAACTCAGCACGTCAGGGGGCATCTACGGAAATGAAAAAACAGTCAATGTTTTGGGCTCAGACCCTTCTTCAGGACTGGAAAGGAAGGAGGACCATGCCAGAATAAGATGGTGGGGGGAGAGGGAGACTGAAGACAATCTAGAAGGTGATAGGTGAAGCCAGGCAGGTGGGAAAGGTAAAGGGCTGGAGAAGAAGGAATCTGATAGAAGAGGAGAATGGACCATAGGAGAAAGGAAAGGAGGAAGGGACCCTGGTGGAGGTGATAGGCAGGTGAGAAGAGGTAAGGGGTCAGAGTGGTGAATAGAAGAAGGGGAGGGGAAGAAAAATCTTTTAGTGTGGTCTTTAGAGAGAATCTATTTTGGACAGAACAGCACAGGAACAGGCTCTTAAGCCCAGAATGTTGTGCTGAGCTAACTAAATGAACACGGATCCCTTTTGCCCACACAATTTCCACATCCCTTCATTCTCTACGTATTCATGTGTCTATCTATGAGCCTCTTAAACATCTCTCTTGTATTTGCCTTTATCACCACCCCCGCCAGAACATTCCACACGTACCACTCTGTAGGTAAAGAATTTGTCCAGCACATCTCCTTTCAATGGTGTCCCGGTGTTCATAGTTACTGTAAGTGTAACAAGCAACCAGGGTAGAATTTCACCTGCAGGAGATGTTGATGCACAGTCAGTGGCCACTTTGTTGATATCTTCTGTACCTAATAAAGTGGTCACTGAGTATATTTTCGTGATCTGCTACTGTAGCCCACCCACTTCAAAGTTCGAAGTGCTGTGCATTCATTCAGAGAAGCTCTTCTACACACCACTGTTGTAACACATGGTTCTTTGAGTTACTGTCGCCTTCTTGTCAGTTTGAACCAGTTTGGCCATTCTCCTCTGACCTCTCTCACTAACGAGGCAGTTTCACCCACAGAGCTGCTGCTCCCTGGATTTTTTTTTTGTTTTTCACACCAAACTCTAAAGACCTTTGTGCTTGAAAATTCCAGGAGATCAGCAGTTTCTGAGATACTCAAACCACCCTGTCTGGCACCAACATTCATTCCACAGTCATAGTCACTAAGATCACCTTTCTTGCCCGTTCTGATGTTTGGCCTGAACAACAACTGAACCTCTTGACCATGTCTGCATGCTTTTATGCATTGAATTGCTGCTACATGATTGGCTGATTAGATATTTGCAGTAACAAATACCTAATAAAGTGGCCACTCTGTGTAAGTAAACAAGCAACATTATCAAAACCCTCTATCAGTTTATTAGAAGCTTTAAAAAGTTTCCTTGTTTCTTCACCCACTAACCCACCCCAACACCCCACCCCCCCAACATCAGTACTTTATCATTTTCTGTCAGTCACCTTATGTACATGTACTCCTGTGCCTAGCATCACTTTATAGACATACACTCAATCTATATACTATATATACAAGCTATCTTATGTATTTGTCGGCTATGTGAAATGGTCTATGTTCCAAGCCTATACTGGTATCGCTCCCCAACTTTTCCCATGCTACATCAACAACAGCATTGGTACTGCTTCCTGCACCCATGTGGAGCTCGTCAACTTCACCAACCTTGCCTCCAACTTCCACCCTGCCCTCAAATTTATCGGGTCCATTTCCAACACTTCTCTCCCCTTTCTTGATCGCTCTGTCTCTATCTCTGGAGACAGCTTATCTACGATGTCTATTACGGCCTACAGGGACGAGATCCAGCACCTGGCCGTGTGGTGTGCTGACAACAACCTGGCCCTTAACACCCAGAAGACCAAGGAGATCATTGTGGACTTCAGGCATGCTAGGAGCCACACTCACGTCCCCATCTACATCAACGGAGCTGTGGTGGCACATGTATCAAGCTTCAAATTCCTTAAACAACAGGAATTCTGCAGATGCTGGAAATTCTGCAGATGCTGGAACATATTGCTGTGTGTTGCTTCAAACTCCTTGGTGTCCACATTTCCAAGGATCTCACCTGGTCCCTGAACTCCTCCATCCTGGTCAAAAAGGCACAACAGCGCCTTTATTTCTTGCAGAGCATCAAGAAAACTCACCTCTGTCCCAGGATACTGACGGACTTTTACCACTGTACCATTGAGAGCATACTCACTAACTGCATCTCAGTGTGGTATGGCAATTGTCCCGTATCGGACTGCAAAGCACTCCAGCGTGTAGTGAAAACTGCCCAGCGGATTATCGGCACCCAATTGCCCACCATTGAGAACATCTACCATAAACGCTGCCTGGACAGGGCGAAAAGCATACATCTCACCCTAACCATGGACTTTTTACTCTCCTCCCATCCAGTAGGCGCTACAGGAGCCTCCACTCCTGCACCAGCAGGCACAGGAAGAGCTTCTTCCCTGAGGCTGTGACCCTGCTGAACCTCACATCACAGCACTAAGCAGTATTGCACCCATATTGTACTGTCTCAGTACTGTTATATTTGTGTGCTGTAGCACATACTTTTTATTCGCAGTTATTTTGTAAATAACACTATTCTTTGCATTTTTGGTCAGATGCTAAATGCATTTCATTGGCTTTGTATCTGTACTCGGCACAATGACAATAAAGTTGAATCTAATCTAATCTAATCTAATAAACCATGATTCTCACAGCTACCTGGACTATACCTCTTCCCACCCTGTTACTTGTAAAAATGTGATAACCTTCTGTCAGTTCCTTTGTCTCTGTCGCATCTTCTCTCAGGATGAGGCATTTCATTTGAGAACTAAGGAGACGTTCTCCTTCTTCAAAGAAAGGATCTTCCCTTCCTCCACTACCAATGCTGCCTCAACCACATCTCTTCCATTTCGCGCACGTCTGCCGCCACCCCAGGGATAGGGTTGCTCTTGTCTTCACCTGCCACCCCACTAGCCTCCACGCCCAACACATAATTCTCTGTAACTCCTACCATCTCCACAGGATCCCACCACCAATCCCATCTTTCCCTCCTGCGCCACTTTCTGCTTTTTGCAGGGATCGTTCCCTACGCGAGTCACTTGTCCATTTGTCCCTCCCCACTGACCTCCCTCCTGACACTGATCCTTGCAAGCAGAACAAGTGCTACACCTGCCCCTACACCATCTCTCTCACCAGCATCCAGTGCCCCAAACAGTCCTCCCAGGTGAGGTGGCACTTCACCTGTGAGTCTGTTGGGGTCATCTACTGTATCCGGTGCTCCCAGTGTGGCCTCTTGTATGTTGGTGAGACCCGGTGCAGATTGGGAGACCACTTCACTGAGCACCTACGCTCCATCCGCCAGAAAAAGCAAGATGTCCCAGAGGCCACCCTTTTCAATTCCACTTGCCATTCCCATTCCAACATGTTAGTCCATGCCTCCTCTTCTGTCACGATGAGACCACACTCAAGCTGGAGGAATAACACCTTATATTCGGTCTGGGTAGCCTCCAACCTGATGGCATGAACATTGATTACTCTAACTTTTGGTAATACCCATCCCCCCTTCACCATTCCCAATTTTCATTTCTCTCTCTCACCTTATCACCTCCCTCTGGTGCTCCTTCCCCTTTTCTTTCTTACATACTTTCTGTCCTCTCCTATCAGATTCCCCCTTCTCCAGCCCTGTATCTCTTTCACCAATCAACTTCCCAGCTCTTTACTTCACCTCCTCCCCGCTCCTGGTTTCAATTATCACCTATTGGGTTTTCCTCCCCTCCCTTCACCTGCTTACTCTGACTCTTCAGCTTTTTCTCCCAGACCTGCCGAACGGTCTCGGCCTGAAACGTCGCTTGTACTCTTTTCCACAGATGCTGCCTGGCCTGCTGAGTTCCTCCAGCATTTTGTGTGTGTTGCTCTGATTTCCAGCATCTGCAGATTTTTTCTTGTTTATTTATATTTATTGGTTTTTATTATCGCGTTCTTTGTCTTATACTGGTTTTTTTTTTGGTGCTGCATCAGATTCCAAGTAACAATTATTTAATTCTCCTTTACACTCATGAACTGGAAACGATCTTGAATCTTGAAAGCTATGCCCTTGTGGGCACGTTATGTTGGTGCTGGAATGTGTGGCAATGCTTAGCTTCCACTGACTCAGAATATCCCCATAATAACGGGTGAATGAGGTCTGTGATTTCCCCAATGCACTGTGACACTAGTAGACATCTTAGTGGTGATGTTGTCAGAGAGGGTAGCAACCACAAGGCCAAGAAATGGTCTGGAGTCAACGTTGAGTTAAAGAATTATGTAATGTGATCCATTCTGCATTGTCCCTTTGATTTGCCATAATGGTTGGCAGGTCAATGGAAAACATTCAGATTGTGGTGGACTCCGTTCCCTGCTCAGCCATTAGTCCCAAATAATGGAATGCGTGCAGATTGCCCCAGTAATAGTTTACAAGCAGGGTCTTACAGGCAGGAGGTACCTCCACTGACATCACCTCCAAAAACTGCGTGCTGTTACTAACCCGTAACTGTGGTGCTGTGTCAAGTAGGCAACAGCCTGTTTTACTGGTGAACTGTGGTCCTTCAACCAGAAAGTAAAACCAAGCATTTCACCACAGGGAAGGATGGCTTTCTGTCAAATTAAACCACTCGGCTCCACGGCTCCCAGACACATTCTACACCAGGGCTACCGTTTGGGGAGGCGGGGGAGCTGTGGTTGAAACTTAGTTAACCCTTCAGATGTTCCTCAAGATCCTTAATAACCCAATTTGGATTATCTGAGTTTTAAGCCTATGGCAGTGGGGAAGAAGCTGTTGTTGAACCTTGAGAAGTGGTCTTCAAGCTCCTCACCTCCTCCCTGATGGCATCATCAAGAAGAGGGCACAGCCTGGATGGTGGGGGTCCTTGATGATGGTTGTCACCCTCCTGAGGAATCATCTCTTGTTGATGTCGCTAACGGTAGGGAGAGCTGTATTCATGAAGGAACTGGCTAAGTCCATAAGGAGTATTTCCATTTCGTTATGGTTTTATTTTCCACATGTTTTTATTTTAGATTTCCAGTATCTGCAGTTGTTTTTTTTTAATTTTCATTTACTGTAACATTCTGCCTGTTTACGTCTTCCAGTCACTCACATGGATAACTTTACACTTGGATAGTTCTGACCACTGTTCTTAAGGGAGCGTCTCTCAATGCACCAGAGAACTCTTAAGACTGAGAGAAGGCTGTTAGTTTGCACAGTTTGAATTTTTCAAAGATACTGCTATATTCCATTGCGGCAGCAGTGCCAATCAATGAATTGGGCAATGGTGGGAAGGGCACATGCTCTGGATTTGATGTGAGCCTAATTGCATCACTTGTACATCAAAACCAGTCAGTCATAACGAGTCATAGCACAGAGATATCAGGCTCCTAAACTGGTGTGGATAACTTCACTCACCACATCTGGTTCCACAACCTATGGACTCCCTTTCACAGTCTTTGTAACCCATGTTTCCACTATTATTTATTTGATTGTTTATTTATTTATTATTTGTGATTTTTTTTATATTTGCACATTTTCTCTTCTTCTGCACATTGGCTGTTTGTGTGATTTTTTTGTTGATTTTATTGTATTTCTCTGTTCTACTGCAAATGCCCACAAGACAGTAAATCTCAGGTGACTCATACCTACTTTGATAAAAAATTTACTTTGGATTTTGAACTTTGAAACAGTCCCTTCAGCCAATCACATACAGAACATGCCAACTTTTCTTCCCATTTGTTCAAATCCCAGTTGCCCGCAGTAGGTCTGCATCCTTATGCCTTATCTATTTAAGTGTCTGTCTAAATGCTTTGTAGATATATAATTATTGCATCAGATACACTATCTCCTAAAAGGACAGAAGATTGGCTTTATTTGTCACTTGTACATTGAAACACACAGTGAAGTGCTTCATTTGCGTCAAATCGAGTTGGTGAGGATTCTGCTGGGCAGCCTACAAGTATTGCTGGTTCCTTCAGTATTTTGTGTGTGTTGCCTTATACTTGGAGTATTGGGTACAGTTCTGGTCTCCTCATCATAGGAGGGATGTGATGGCTTTAAAGAGGGTGCAGAGGGGATTTACTAGGATGCTAGGTGCGTAGAATGCCCTGCCAGGGGTGGTTGTAGAGGCAGATACATCAGGGACATTTAAGAGACTCTCAGATAAGAGAATTGATGAAAAAAAACGTGGAGAGCTTTGTGGGAGGGAAGAATCAGATGAACTCTAGCCCTCACAATCTAACTTGTTATTGTGGATCTGCACTGCACTTCTTCTGTAGCGGTAACACTTTATTCTGCATCCTCTTATTGTTTTATCTTGTACTATCTCGGTACACTGTGTGATGATCTGATCTGTATGAACAGTATACAAGACAGGCTTTTCACTGTATCTTGGTACATGTGATTGTAATAAACCCATTCCAATTCCAGTAAGATAGCTCCAAGATGACCATCTCATAATGTAACATATTCCGTGGTGGTGAATGAGGGATAAGTATTGACTACTAATTGTGGGGGTGATAGTCTGTTTTTCAATCTGTACTATGAGAACTCAGTCTAATGGAAAAGCAGAGGGTCTAATTCTTCATTACAATGTACTGTTACCTCATTAATTCAATTATTAATTCCTTTCTGAGCATCAACAGATTTGTCTTGAGTCCTGATGAAAGGCCCCAGCCCAAAACGTGGACTGTTTATTCCTCTCCATAGATGCTTCCTGAGTTGCTGAGTTCCTCCAGCATTTTGTGTATTACTCTGGCTTTCCAGAATCCCGCGTATAACTGATTTGTCTTCTTCTCTTTTGCCAGATGATCGCCACCCCTTTGTGAGGAAGCAGAAGTACATCTTCAACATCAGTGCAATGGAGAAGGAAGGGTTGCTGGGCGCAGAGCTGCGGATCCTGAGAACAAGGCCGGTGGATGGGAGGAGAGTGCGGACTCCAGGGAATGTGTACACTCTCCAATTGTCCAAGTGCCCTTCGGACAGGCAGAAACCCATTGTTATTGACTCTCGGTCTGTTGACCCATTGGACGCACCAAAGTGGGAGGTCTTTAACATTTGGAAGCTCTTCCGTACGTCCAGGAAGGACCAGCTGTTGACACAACTTTGCTTTGAGCTGGAAGCTTTGGATAGAGGCAGGACAGTGGATCTGAGAAGCTTGGGCTTTGGCAGGGTGGGACGGCAGACCAAAGAAAAGGCTCTGCTACTCGTGTCTGGTAGGACCAAAAAACGGGACTTGTTCTTCAACGAGGTCAAAGCCAGGTCCGGGCAGGACGACAAGACAGTTTACGAGTTCCTGTTCAATCAGAGAAGAAAGAGGAGAGCCCCTCACACAAGTCGCCAGTCTAAAGGCAAGAAAACTAAGCCACGGTGCACACGAAGACCTCTCCATGTGAACTTTAAGGAGATGGGCTGGGATGACTGGATCATTGCACCGTTGGACTATGAAGCATATCACTGTGAGGGGGTTTGCGACTTCCCCCTCCGCTCTCACTTGGAGCCCACAAACCATGCCATAATCCAGACGCTCATGAATTCTATGGACCCAGAATCTACCCCGCCAAGTTGCTGCGTACCGACGAAACTAAGCCCCATTAGTATTTTGTACATAGACTCAGCCAATAATGTGGTGTACAAACAGTACGAGGATATGGTGGTAGAGTCCTGTGGCTGTAGGTAGCATTGGTCTGTGTTGCCAGGCAACCAGTACAAGGTGCACACTGGGACTTGAACCATATTGAATGCAGCAGGTACAGTTGGTTTCCTGGTATTCTCATTTGCAGTCGAGATGCCATAAGCTATCGGTAGGGAGTCGGTGAAGATGTTCCGTGGTGGTGAAACTGCTGCCAAAGCTAAAAGAGCATCAGTGCAGCTTACAATTAACCAACTGACCACAACGGCCCCAATGAGATTCAGTTAATCGAGAGTCAGTTCCTCGAGGAATCTGGTGCCAATATCTAAGGCTGACAGATAGAACACATTTAGTGCAATACAGCCACCACTAACTACCTTACCTAACTCAGACAGATGGGGAAGTGTGTCAGGGCTTAATCTGTGCTGGAAAGAGCTGGGTGGGGACGGAAGGGAGGTCAATCTGTGAGGCAGCTCCAGGAGGATTCTTTTCACTAAACCCTATGAAAATGTGGCTGGTGTTGTAGCAAATCTGTCGCCATCGAGGTGATCCCATTGGAACAGTTCACAGATTAGATCCAGGGAGTACTGATAGACTGAGAGACATTCTCAGTTGTGTAACATTGGGAAAAAAAGGAGAGCGTTTTACCAGTGAACGGTTTGCAGCTCACTAGACCTGCTTTGACACTCCAGGTGTGGGTCCTCAGCCGTTCTGCTGATGGACACCACATGTTGCTGGTAAGGGGAGGCTACAGAACACGCCCCACCTAAAGCACCCTCAACCACATAGACTCCAGTGTGGCAGGGCTGTTTGCCTGACATACTAATCTCATGCGAGGCAGCTAGCAAATCATATCCTGTTTAAATATTTTTATTTTTATTTAGTGATACGGCACAGAGTAAGCCAGTCTGACCCTTCGAGTCACACCGTGCAATCCCTGACAAACCCAATTAACCCTAACCAAATCACGGGACAAATTACAATGACCGACTCACGTGGCCGGTACATCTTTGGACTGTGGAAGGAAACCGGAGCACCCAAAGAAAACCCACACATTCTATGGGGGAGAACACACAGACTCCTTATAGAATGGTGCCAGAATTTAACTCTGAACTCTGGTATGCCCAGAGCTGTACTGTAATAACATCGTGCTAACTGCTAAGCTACCATTGCACCCATAATTAAAAGCCCTTGAGCAGTCTTGTGGATAACAGTGCACGAGGCAGTGGCCTCCTTAAGCCAGTGGCCATGTAAATCCTGCAACCTCGAGAAAAATAACAGGCCAGCATCTTCCAAATAAAATGGCACCCTGGCCTTAATCCTAGAACATATCTAGAGCATGTAACAGTACAGCACAGTACAGGCTCTTTGGCCCCAGTGTTGTGCCGACCTTGTAACGTAGTCTAACGTAGAAATATAGAAAATCTACAGCACAACTCAGGCCCTTCAGCCCACAAAGTTGTGCCAAACATGTCCCTACCTTAGAAATTACTAGCCCTCTATAATCAATCTACAATCAATCTAATCTTTCGCTCCTACATAGCCCTCCATTTTTCTATCATCCATGTGTCTATCTAAGAGTCTCTTAAATGTCCCTAATGTATCTGCTTCCACTACCACCCCTGTATTCACCAAACACTCACCCCTCTCGGTGTAAAATACTTCCCCCGCTTAACTTTCCTCCAATCACCTTAAAGTTAGGCTCCCCTCTTATTAGCCATTTCAACCCTGCGAAAAGGGCACTGGCCATCCGCTGGATCCATGCCTCTTATCATCTTGTATACCTCTATCAAGTCCTGTTAGAAATGAGAGCCCAGATGTTTGCTGGAGTATGCATGGCCACAGCTGCCACAGCAAGAATGAAGCAGCCTGCTCGATTGTCATCTCAAATACCTTCTTCAGCACTGATCTCCCCTCATCACCAATTCACCGTGGCTGCAGTGCAATGCATCTACAAGGTGAACTGCCGTTACTTGCGCTAACCGGTGACCTCTGCCACTTAGGAGGTCAAAGGGCAGCAGGTACAGGACAATAGTGCCTCTTGCAGGTTGGCCCCAAGTTGCCCAACCATCCTGACTTGGAGATATACCCTTCATTGTCACTGGGTCTTAGTCATTGACTTTCCTCCCCAGTTCCTCTATCTTCCTGAGGAGGACTGCAGCTGGACAGTAAGGACCACCTTGTCAGCATTGAATAGGGATGGGCAATAAATGCTGGCATCCATGATGAGACCAGGTGTTTTAAAGTAATGGTTCAAAGTTCAGAGGTTCAAAGCTTCATTTATTATCAAATTATGTATGCAATATGCAACTCTGAGATTCATCTTCTCCAGATAGCCATAAAAACAAAGAAATCCATGGAAAGGGGAGGGATGAAAGGCCATAAATCTACCTCACCATTTACCAAACTACAATAAATGAGTTAACAAATTTCACGACACATGCCGGTGATTATAAACCTGATTCTGATAAATGCATCAAGGGTGGGAAGGGTGCTTGTTTATGTTGGCTACTTTCCTGAGGCAGCTGCAAGTGTAGACAGAGTCTACGGAAAGGAAACTGGTTTGTGTGATGGGCTAGGCTGTGTCCACAACTCTATGATTCCTTGCAGTCTCGTTAGTGGCAGAATCCTGGCGGGGGGGCAATGAAAAAGGAAAACGAGATTATTATGCTCAGTGGGTCCAAAAGGCCTGTTTCCATTTTCCGTGCTGTTATACCTCCATTTAACTTGATGAACATCTCATACGTTACTGCTCAACACTGTGTCACGCTTATGTTCCATGGTACACTTCACTGTTAGCAAGGATGCCAGAGTTCAAAGTTCAAGGTACATATATGTCACCATTTACAACCCTGAGATTAGTTTCCTTGTGGGCGTTTGCAGTAAACACAAAAAAACACAATAGATCAATGAAAAACCCCACACAAGATGGACAAAAAACCAGTGTGCAAAGTGGTACCAGTGGACACGTGGCTATCAGATGGTTTCATGTGCCAGTCTGCCCTATAAAGTAAACTCTAATACTGTATAGAATTTGCTCTTGGGAGGGAAGGGGAGATTTAATTTTTGGAAACAGCCACAGATGTAATCAGTGCATGTTGGAACGAAAATGATTATGTGAACTGTTTACTGTGTGTGTGTGTGTACAATGAAGAATCTGTTACTTGTTCATAAATATAACTGTAAATTGGAATTTGTCACAATTTTCCTGAATCCCTGTACTGCACAAGAAGCTGAACAAATGGGGATGTTCAAGATATAAAAAAATAGTTCAAGTTCATGTTTGTCGTCATCTGATTGTATGTTTACACAACCAAATGCAACAATGTTCCCCCGGACCACGCCACGATGCACCCACACAACATATATCACTCACAGCACATAAAACAAAACATTACCACAAATAAGTTAATAAAGTATAATTCAAAATGCATGTCGTGCACAGCGGAGGCAAAAATATATATTGAATGCAAAAAAAAATCTTAAATGAACAAAAACTACACAAATTGCACTGAATCACAAGGCCATGATGAATCTAAATGGGGCAAATCGAGGAAAATTGCTCCCACTAGCCAAGCATTCAGACTTAAAGATCTGTGCTCATGCTTTGAGGAAGGCAAAGAAATCTTCTGTTGACTCGAGGCAGAGGAGTTAAAATCAGGAGCTCACTGCCTGTGGATGCAGTGGAAACATTCAGGGGTTTTCTAATAGGGAATTGGATAGGTGCTTGAGACAATGATGTGCAGGGCTGTGGAAGAAAGCACAGGGAATGGGACTGAGATTAACACATACAAAATGATGGGGGAACTCAGGAGGTCAGGCAGCCGACTGTTTATTCATTTCCATAGATGCTGCCTGACCTGCTGAGTTCTTCCATCATGTCTGGTGTGTTACTCTGGATATCCAGCCTCTGCAACATCTCTTTAGTTCATGCGACTGAGAGACACTTCAGCTCAGAACCAGCATGGGTCGTATAGGCTGAATGGCCTCCTCCTGTGGTTTTATGTATCCTCAACACAGAACCTGGGTTTTCCCACTCTTCATTCTACTAATGCTCCTTTGTCCCTGCCCTTCACGTTTACCAGCCTTCCCACAAACCTACCTTCACCGTTCATCTTCACTCTCCTTTGAGTTCACTATTTCTCCAGTCTCTCTGGAACTCCCTTTTGGATTTATCAGAAAATAGAACATAGAACACCGCAGGTCTTTTGGCCCACGATGTTGTGCTAATCCTTTAACTCACTCCAAAATCTATCTAACTCTTCCCTCCCATATAGCCATCCATTTTTCTTTTATCCATCTGCCTACCTAGGTGTTTTGTAAATGTCTCTAACAATCTATCGTCCTCTCCAACCACCCCTCCCACCCCGGCAGCGCTGTCTGAAAAACCTTCCTCTGGATTCCCACCTGTGTTTTCCTCCACTCTAATCACTTTAAAATTTTGCCCTCTATTGCCACTGGCTGTCCACTCTATCTATCACCTCTCTCCTGTACGCCTTCATCCCAAAGAGAAAAGCCCTATAGTTGACAATCTTGTATTGCCGTCCTCCTCCTTTCTCCTGCAGGAGAAGATGCAGGTTGGATCCTTGCCTGAGGTGTTTAATGTTGTGTTGGTACCACCAGATTTATTTATTCAACACGCATACAGCAAGACATACAGAGAAATTCATTGTTTGCATTCGCACCCAACACAGCTTAGGTGTCACCACGCATTCTGTTGCCCACAATGCTCTGCAGAGAAACACAAGCAACAATGATAGTAAAACCAAATCCCTCTCCTCCCTCTCATGCACCCCCGCTCACAGTCAGGGCTCCAATCGCAGAACGGGCTATTACCAGGCCTCCTGCCCCCAGCAGACCCACAGACCCAAGGCTTCAACTTCCAGACTCGCCAACTTCAGCTTTTGGCCTTCGGGCTTCGATCTTCGGTTCACACATCATGCCTCCTTTCACCCTGATTTAGTAGTAGTAGTAGTAGTAGTAGTAGTAGTCATACTTTTTTGATCCCGGGGGAAACTGGTTTTCATTACAGTTGCACCATAAATAATAAATAGTAATAAAACCATAAATAGTTAAATAGTAATTTGTAAATTATGCCAGGAAATAAGTCCAGGACCAGCCTATTGGCTCAGGGTGTCTGACCCTCCAAGGGAGGAGTTGTAAAGTTTGATGGCCACAGGCAGGAATGACTTCCTATGACGCTCTGTGCTGCATCTCGGTGGAATGAGTCTCTGGCTGAATGTACTCCTGTGCCCAACCAGTACATTATGTGGTGGATGGGAGACATTGTCCAAGATGGCATGCAACTTGGACAGCATCCTCTTTTCAGACACCACCGTGAGAGAGTCCAGTTCCATCCCCACAACATCACTGGCCTTTCGAACAAGTTTGTTGATTCTGTTGGTGTCTGCTACCCTCAGCCTGCTGCCCCAGCACACAACAGCAAACATGATCGCACTGGCCACCACAGACTCGTAGAACATCCTCAGCATCGTCTGGCAGATGTTAAAGGACCTCAGTCTCCTCAGGAAATAGAGACGGCTCTGACCCTTCCTGTAGACAGCCTCAGTGTTCTTTGACCAGTCCAGTTTATTGTCAATTCGTATCGTATTTTGGATGCTCCTAATGTCCTCCACTGCCAAGGTCCCAAGCTCTGAAAACTCAACGTGATCAGGATCAAGGAACAAGGATCAGGACTAACTTTATTCACCACATGTATTGGGAATTTGCTGTGGAGCGTTGGTGCGACATGCAACAAAAAACAACATTCAACAATTATAAAGAATAAAGAATTATATAAAAATAAAGTTGGGGATAAAGTATGGATACGGAATAAAATGTGTCAATACCTGTGTGCATTTACAATGTAAACAGCTTTAATAGAAGTGATTTAAAGTGTTTACAGCACAGTGCATGACTGAGGTAATAGATAGAGGGGGTGGGGGGCAATTAGAATGGTTGATCAGATTATCTGCCTGGGGGGGGAAGAAACTTTTAAAACGGTGTGACCGTTTTGTTTTAATAACCGTATAGCACTCTACAGAAGGGAGATTTTGGAAAAGGCAGTTTGCTGGGTGGGTAGTGCCCACAATGGCTTTTCTTCCCCATTTTGTTGTCCATAAGACCATAAGACAAAGGAGCACAATTAGGCCATTTGGCTTATCAAGTCTGCTCTGGTAACCCATCATGGTTGACTTTTTATCCCTCTTAACTCCATCCACCTGCCTTCTCTCCATTACTTTTGACACCCTTACTAATCAAGAACCTATCATCCTTTGCTTTAAATATATCCACTGACCTGTCTCCACAGCCATCTGTGGCAATGAATTCCACAGATTCACTACCCTCTGGCTAAAGAAAATCCTCTTCATCTCTGTTTTAAAGGGACATCTGGATATATTCTGAGGCTGTGTCTTCTGGTCCTAAACTGCCTCAATATTGGAAACATCCTCTGCATGCCCACTCTATCTAGGCCTTTCAATATTTGATAGGTTTCAATGAGATCCCCCCTCATTCTTCTAAATTCCAGCAAGTATAGAAACATAGAAAATAGTTGCAGGAGTAGGCCATTTGGCCCTTCGAGCCTGCACCCCCATTCAGTACGATCATGGCTGATCATCCAACTCAGAACTCTATACCAGCCTTCCCTCCATACCCCCTGATCTTTAGCCACAAGGGCCTTATCTAACTCCCTCTTAGGCTCAGGATCACCAAACTCTGCTCACACATTAACCCTGTCATTCCTGGAATTATTCTTATGAATCTCCTCTGGACTCTCTCCAATTCCACCACTTCTTTTTGTAGATAAGCAGCCCAAAACTGCTCAAAATATTCCAAGTGCAGTCTGACCAATGCCTTATAAGGCCTCAGTACTACATCCTTGCTCTTATATTCTAGTTTTCTCAAAATGAATGCTAGCATTGCGTTTGCCTTCCTTGCCACCAAATCAACCTGCAAATTAAACTTTAGGGAATCCTGCACATGGACTCCCAATCAAAACAAGAGAAAATCTGCAGATGCTGGAAATCCAAGCAACACACACAAAATGCTGGAGGAACTCAGCAGGCCAGGTAGCATGCCTTATGAGAATAGGTCGAGTGAACTCGGCCTTTTCTCCTTGGAGTGACGGAGGATGAGAGGTGACCTGATAGAGGTGCACAAGATAATGAGAGGCATTGATTGTGTGGATAGTCAGAGGCTTTCTCCCAGGGCTGAAGTGTCTAGCACAAGAGGCCATAGTTTTAAGGCGCTTGGAAGTAGGTACAGAGGGGATATCGCGGTAAGTTTTTTACGCAGAGAGTGGTGAGTGCGTGGAATGGGCTGCCGGCAGCGGTGGTGGAGGCGGAAATGATAGGGTCTTTTAAGAGACTCCTGGATGGCTACATGGAGCTTAGAAAAATAGAGGGCTATGGGTAAAGCCTAGGTAGTTCTTAGGGACATGTTCGGCACAGCTTTGTATTGTGCTATATTGTGCTGTAGGTTTTCTATGTTTCTATTTCTGGAAAAGAGTAAACAGTTGACATTTTGGGATAAAACCCTTCATCAGGACATTAGAGTTTCGACCCAAAACATCAACGATTCCTTTCCTCCTCCTGATACTGCTTGGCCTGTTGAGTTCCCCCAGTGGATTGTTTATTGCTTCCTGTCATACATTTCCCTCAGTGTTTTCCCCAACAATTAGGCTCTCCCTGAGACCTGCCCTCTGACCACACCTTTGATTATTTGTCCTGATGCCCCATTTCTGTCTTGATGTGTAACTTAAATGATGAAAGGCCGAAGCAGAGCAGGTGCGGCGAGGATGTTTCCAATAGAGAAGGAGATGAAGACTACAGGCACAGCCTCACGTTAGAAGGATGTCTATTTAGGACAGAGATGAGGAGAAATTTCATTAGCCAGAGGATGGTGAATCTGTGGAATTCATTGCCACAGAAGGCCGTGGAGGTCAAGTCATTGGGTATATTTAAAGCGGAGGTTGATAGGTTCTTAATTAGGAAGGGTGTCAAAGGTTATAGGGAGAAGGCAGAAGAATGAGGTTGAGAGGAAAAATAAATTAGTTATGATTGAATGCTGGAGCAGACCCAATGGGCTGAATGGCCTATTTCTGCTACTATGTCTTATGGTCTTATATCAGGTGCTATATAAATCCTGTTACACACAAGAAATTCTGCAAATGCTGGAAATCCGGAGAAATGCAAAATGCAGGAGGAACTCAGCACTTATGGAAATGAATAAATAGCCGTCGTTTCAGGCCGAGGCCCTTCTTCAGGACTTCTGTACGTCGGTATAAATTCTGTTGTGGCTTTGGCTTACCCAGTGGAAAAAAAAACCCACCCTTCGAACCAACCTTGCCAAGCGGAGCCGCAAAAGATTTCTAGGTGCAAGAGAGAGCAGTGGAGGCTTTACCCAGAGCTGAAGGCAGAAGAGGGAGAAAGTTTTACGCAAGTTTATTTGCAAACTTAATTACAACATGGTCAGGTTTTAGGCCTTAAGCTTGGTGAAATCAGGGCTTCAAATAAACACACAATTTGGTGCAGTAATAAGTAGCTGCTGTTATTCCCCTCCAATTCCATCAAAGAATTATAACAGTACAGGAGAGGACTTGTCCTATAATTGCTGCAATGTGCTTACTCCCATCAGGGGCTGTTCTGGTATTTAATCCACAATAGCAAGAGCCCTATGTAATCACGTGGACCATTTCCAAGGCTTTACTGGGGAGGGAATGGGATTTTCACAAGTGGAACACAGGTTAGCTGGACTGCTGCCTTTCTGCTCTCCACCCTCGGAACCCGCTCCCCAAGTAATTCATTTCTTCGCAGCCAGTTGGCACGCTACCCCAGACCCTTCGGTGGGGAATGGCATCCAAGTGCTTGCCTTCACCTCTGGCTTCTCCAGATAAATGCCCTTATCCGTCCAGAATCTGAATCAGCCTCTGTCACCACAGATCAGAGTGTTTTCAGAGATTTGGTCTAAGGAGAAGGGCATGAACCCACAGTCTGTCTCACAGTTGAGTGAGCTAATCGCAGAGCCAGTACTGACTGTCACAAACCTCAGATACTGCCGCAGAGTCGGGGTACTCTTACAGGCGGGCGGCTGAAACTGATGGCAATCATGCACATGGAAATGAAATTAGGGGTTCTTTGTAATTGTGTTTAACTCTCTTCCTTTTTTTTCCAGTTCGTCAAGTCTTGATCGAAGCACAGTGATGACAATGCTCTCTGCATACCTTGGTCTACGTTTTGGGAACAAAGATCAGTGATTTAGATAGATGCTGTTAAAGGAGCGATATAAATTTAGTTCTAGGTTACTGCTTTTGAGCCACAATGACGGCGTTAGATTTTACTTAGCTGGAGAGTTTTAGTTAGCACCCTGTTGGCCAACGTTTAATACTTTCCTTTGTTCTGTGCAGTTCAGTCAACTCTTCAGTCTGTGTCTGTGTCTCTCCCTCTGCCCTTGGGCCATCACTCAGCTCCTGTCAAAATCAGAATCAGAATCTGGTTTATTATCTTCTTCTTCTTCTTCTTCTTAGCCCATTATCCCTACTGGGGCAGAGGCTGCCGACAGCAGCTCACCACACTCCTCTGTCCTGGGCTGAAAGTTGATTGGCCCTGTGGCTTCCACTTTCACCACACGGCTTCACATGTCTTCTAGGCAAAGATCCTTCCTCTCCCAGGGATGAGGTCTTTGGAGCTTCTGCAGCTCTGGGTTTTTACTGGATGGGTTGCTAGCCCTCTTCCGTTCCGGGCTTGGGACCGTCCATGGTTGGATTAAGGTTTATTAGCGCTGGCATTTATTGAGTTCGCGATACAAGAAGGTAACAGACCGTTCCAGCCCAATGAGCCCGCACTGTCCAATTACACCCATGTGACCAATGAATCTATCAACCTGCACGTCTTTGGAATGTGGGAGGAAACCAGAGCACCTGGAGGAAATCAATGTGGTCGCAGACAGGACGCACAAACTCGTTACGGGTAGCGGTGGATGAAACCCAGGTCAATGGTGCCACAACAGCATTTCGCTAACCGCTACATGAGAGTGCCGCTCTGTCATGAAAGTTGTTTTGTGGCAACAGTACATGCAAGGCATTAAAAATTACTGTAAGTTGCAAAATATAAAAATATAAATAGGGCAAAAGAGGAATAGTGAGGTAGTGTTCATGGGTTCATGGGCGCTACCTCGCAATTCCTACCACAACCAGACCCTGGTACTCTGTGTCCTTCTTCACCTGGCCTCTTTCTTGGACAAACAGTAAAACCACTGGGCTTGTACTGCAGGTCGGTGCGAACTAGTAACAATGCAGACTTTGTGCAGACAACATGCACCTTCTAAGATTTCCTGGGTTTTCACTTGCAAATCACACTACATAACCACACGGGAAAAGTCTGTGCGAAGCAAGCCAAGAATATCAGGCTTCTTTGGAGAATATTTCTTTTGCCAAAAGGAATATTGTTAGTAACCACAGCAAAAAAAAATTGTGCTAGCCTATCTCCGATCACAGGTACACTTCAGAATCCAAACGCATATTTTTTAATTAAAGTATAACTATTTTGCTTTTTTCTGTGAAGAAGCAGAGACTTTTTCTTCGGGATATAGGTGTAGTTATTTTAGACAAACTTTGTATTTTTCATTTTCACATTCCTGCATGTGAGAAAACATTAAAAATACTCATTAAAACAGCCACAAAGTAGCCTTGAGAGGAAATAACACTATTTGCAATTGGGGAGTGGAGGGGAGAGGGTAGGAGCCAGTAATAATATTAAATGATGCTGCCTGAAGAATTTACCCCTTAATAGAACAAGCCAAGTGAGATTGCGTTCAGATGGAGATTTTATTTATTTATTTACTTAGCGATGTAGTGCCGAGCAAGCCTTTCCGGCCCTTTGAGCCATGCTGTGCCAGCAGCCCCCGACAAGCCCAGTTTAACCCTAGCCGAATCACGGGACAATTTACAACGACCAATTAACCTACCTGGTACGTCTTTGGACTGTGGGAGGAAACCGGAGCACCTGGGGAAACCTTAGACATTCTACTGGGAGGACGTACAGAGGCTCTTCACAGAACAGTGCTGGAAATGAACTCTGAACTCTGGAACGCGCTGGGGTATAATAGTGTCACGATAACCGTCACGCACCTCTGAGAGGATCACAACCTTGTTGTAGGGTTTGGAGGCTCGCATGCCTTGGTGATCTGGAGAGCTATGTTGGCTAGAGTCAGGGCCTTGTGCTTGGGCTCAGGGTAGGGTCACCCATACCAAACAGGTCAAAGAGTAGAGGCCAGACTCAGGGTGGTCCCCAGTCCTCCAGGTTCGGGGTTCAGCTCAGGGCGAACAATCCTGAATAGTCAAACAGAATTGTTATGGAGACAGCAATGAAGAATCCTTCTGCATCTGAGTGTGACTGTACGGACAGACAGAGGTGGAGGACATTCACTGCTGCCCTAACCTCCAGCGGCATAACGGTCAGTAAGTGATTATCCGCCACGTTACTCTGGCACCCTATTTGTCACATGTTCACATTAACGATTCAGTCTGGAGTCTGAGACCTGGTGGCCAGATTCCCGAGTCTGCGAATCTCCGTGAATCCACTGGGGAAGTGGAAGCCCAGTGTCTGCAGGCCTGATCCACTGGAGGCTGGAAGCCAAAGAAGGCTGCCTGACCTGCTGTTAGAGAAGTGTGTAGGTGCGTCGGTGGGAGGGAAGGATGGGGCTTGTTTTGCTGTTGTTGTTTTGATGGTTGCATGTTACATTTATTTTGAGATACGGTGCAGAACACTCCCTTCCAGCCTGACGAGTCGCACTCCCCCAGCAACTCTCAGCTTAACTCCAGACTGATCAGGACAATTTACAAGGACCGACTGACCTGCCCAGTATGTTTTTGGAACGTGGGGAGAACCGCAGCACCGGGAGGAATGTACTTGCAGAACGGCCATAGAATTGAATTCCAAACTCAGGAACGCCCTACACACTAGCCGCTACACTACCGTGGCAGTGTTGCACTCTGTGTTGTTCTGCCAAGCAATGTGGGCATGCTATGTTGGTACCAGAATGTGTGGCGACACTGGGGTGTGTTGGTAGTTAATGCTAATGGTACATTTCACAGTATGATTCAAAGATAAATAAACACATATGATAAATATGTAATATATTGAATCCTGAATCTTGGAACATGCTGTGGAACATGTCATTTTGCGTTAATAGAAAATTGAAAAGTTGTGGGCATGCTATGTTGATGCTGGAAGCATGGTGACACTTGCATCTACCCTCGACACAAAAGACACATTTCACTGGATGTTTCAATATACAATGACAAATGAAGCCAATATTTAGTTTTTAAATGTACCATCTTCTTATTGTTACCGTAAAGGGGGAGGTACGGGAACCTGAAGACACATATTCGACATTTCAGGAACAGCACCTTCCCCTCTGCCATCAGATCTCTGAATGGACATTGAACCCATGAACAGTACCTCAGTAATTTCCCTTTCTTTTTGCATTACTTATTTAATTTAATTTAATATGTGTAATTTATAGTTTATATTATTATGTATTGCTGTCACTAAACAACAAATATCTCATCATATGATGCTAAACCTGATTCTGATATAATGACTTGGCCTCTACAGCCATCTGTGGCAGTGAATTCTACAGAATCAAACATTAGGCAAAAGAAGACAAACTGTGAAAATAAAGCGAAACAAATAATAATAAATACAAGCTAATATGTGCGATTTGCCAGTGCTTCATGAGTCAAAACAAGCCAGGGGAGTCGGAGCAGCAGTCAGCAATCCGCCGTGAAGCGTTAAAGAGAAGGTGTTCTGAATCCCTTCAGACCAGGCTGGGCCAGAGGCCAGGTGTCACTCAGGAAGGAGCAATCGATGTGAGTGGTGCAGCCACCCAGGGGATGTAATCGGAACGCTGCCTGCTCCCAGACCAGGGCTCTGGTTTGTCAGACATACCGGGCAAGGGGTGATGTCAGAACCAGAGGCATAGGATTCCTTCTCGATGCAAGCCAAATTCCAGCTACAGCCAGATTTCCTCTACCTCTGCGCTTCATCCAACATTACTGAGACTTTCATGACATGTGACAGCTAATTTTTCATGGCGTTTATACCCTGAGTATATATGCAATAAACTCGAACTTGAACTTGAATGTTCAGCAGCAATAACTCACCCACCACTGAGGGCTGACTGACTGCAATTTGACTACAATCCTGAGCTCAGTCGTAGACTCAGCCAGCCCCATCACCGTCACAGCTCCCCCCCTCCCCGCCGCTGAGCACATCTTCAAGGGGCAGTGCCTCAGGAGGACAGCGTGCATCACCAAGGGGCCTCACCACCAGGGACATGGCCGCTTCTGCTTACTACCATCGGGAGGGAGGTACAGGGGCCTGAAGACCCACACTCAAACAGCTTGCTCCCCTCCGCCATCAGATTTCTGAACAGCCCACAAACTCATGAACACTACCTCGTTTTTCAAAGTTTTTTGGTATTATTTATTTATTTTGTAATCTATAGTAATTTTATATCTTTGCACCGCACTGCTGCCACAAAATAACAAATTTCACATCATACGTCAAAGTCAAAGTAAAATTTATTATCGAATTACATATATGTTTCCAAATACTACCTTGAGATTCATTTTCTTCATTTTCTAGGAAAATAAAGAAATACAACAGAATTTACAAAAAAGTACATATAAAGTGTAGACCACACTTGGAGAATTGTGCTCAGTTCTGGTCGTCTCATTACAGGAAGGATGTGGAAGCTTGAGAGATGGTGCAGAGGAGGTTCACCAGGATGCTGCCTGGATTAGAGAGCATGTTTTATCAGGAAAGGTTGAGCGAGTTAGGGCTTTTCTCTTTGGAGTGAAGGAGGAAAAGAAGTGATGGTAGAAGTGTACAAATTGATAAGAGGTACAGATCATCCAGATAGCCAAAGGCATTCTCTCCAGGGTGGAAATGGTGAGTATGAGAGGGCATTATTTTGAATAGAGGAAAATATAGGGGGGATGTCAGAGGTTACGTGTTTTACACAGAGTGGTGGCCATGTAGAACACTCTGCCAGGGCTGGTGGTGGAGGCAGATGCATAGGGACTCTTAGATAGACACACTGGTCATAGAAACATGGCATGCTATGTAGGAGGTAAGGGTTAGATTGATCTTAGAGAAGAAAAAAGGCCATTCAGCCCACAATGTTATGCTGAACCAGCTAATAGCACATCAAAAGCACCCAAACACTAATCCCTCCCACCTACACAATATCCATATCCCTCCATTTTCATTACATCCATGTGCCTATCTAACTATCTCTTAAAAACCTCTAATGCGTTTGCCTCCACCACCACACCAGGCAGCGTGTTCCAGAACTCTCTGAGTGAAAAAAACTTACCCCTCACATTCCCCCCACCCCCCCAAACCTACCCCACTCTCACTTACAATACATGTCCTCTGGTATTAGACTCTTTAATCCTGGTAAACAGATCATCTCTGTTCACTCTATCTATGCCTCTAATAATCTTGTATGCTCTAATAATCAGATCTCTCCTCAGCCTTCGGCACTCCAGAGAAAACAGGCCCGTTTATCCAGCTTCTTGTGATAGCACCCACCCTCTAAACCAGGCAGCATCCCTGTAAGCCTCTTCTGCGCTCTCTCCGAAACCTCAACATCCTTCCTATGGTGGGTCGACTAGAACCGTACACAATACTCCAGATGTGGTCTAACCAGAGCTTTATAAAGTTGCAACATAACCGCTTGACTTTTGAATTCAAAGCCTCGACTAATAAAAGCAAGCATTCCATTGGCCTTATCACCAATTTATTGACTAGTGTAGCCACTTTCAAGGAGCTATGAACTTGCATCCCAAGATCTCTCTACTCTGCAACACTGTTAAGGATCTTGTCCTTACACTGTACTGTCTCCTTGCATTTGCCATGCTGAGGTGCGACACCTCACATCTATCTGGGTTCAACTCCATCTGCTATTTCTCAGCCCATACCTGCAACTGGTCTATATCGTGCTGTATTCTTTGCCAGCCTTCTACGCTATCCACAACTCCACCAGTCTTGATATCATCTGCAAATTTTACTAACCCAGCCGTTTCTATATTTATCCAGGTCATTTATATACATTATAAACAGCAGAGGTGCCCACACACCTAATTACAGTCAGTCCCTCCTCTGTCTTCTATGTGCAAGCCAGTTCTGAATCCAAACAACCAATTTGCCTAGCACACCATGATGGGCTGAAGGGCCTATGCTGTGCTATAATGTTCTGTACAAACATAGAAACAAAGAAAACTTACAGCACAATACAAGTCCTTCAGCCCACAGTGCTGTGCCGAACATGTACTTACTTTAGAAGTTACCTAGGGTTACCCATATCCCTTTATTTTCCCATCCAGCAGTCTCTTAAAAGACCCTATTGTATCCACCTCCACCATCGTCACCGGCAGCCCATTCCACGCACTCACCACTCTCTGAGTAAAAAACCTGCCCCTGACATCTCCTCTGTACCTACTTCTAAGCACCTTAAAACTGTGCTCTCTTGTGATAGCCTCTGACTATCTACACAATTAATGCCTCTCATTATCTTATACGCCTCTATCAGGTCACCTCTCATCCTCCACTGTTCCAAGGAGAAAAGGCTGAGTTCATTCAATCTATTCTCATAAGGCATGCTCCCCAATACAGGCAACATGCTTGTAAATCTTCTGTGCATCCTTTCTATAGTTTCCACATCCTTCCTGTAGTGAGATGACCAGAGCTGAGCACAGTATTCCAGGTGGGGTCTGACTAGAGTCCTATACAGCTGGAACATTACCTCTTGGCTCTTAAAGTCAATCTCACGATTGATGAAGGCCAAAGCACCATATGCCTTCTTAACCATAGAGTCAACCTGCGCAGCAGCTTTGAGTGTCCTATGGATTCGGACCAGAAGATCCTGTACACTGCCGAAAGTCTTACTATATCCTGCCAGCATATTTGACCTACTGAAACAAACTACTTTACACTTATCTGAATTGAACTCCATCTGCCACTTCTCAGCCCAATTTTGCATCTTATCAATATCCCGCTGTAACCCCTGACAGCCCTCCACACTATCCACAACACCTCCAACCTTTGTGTCATCAGCAAACTTACTAACCCATCCCTCCACTTCCTCATCCAGGTCATTTATAAAAATCATGAAGAGAAGGGGTCCCAGAACAGATCCCTGAGGCACACCACTGGTCACCGATCTCCATGCAGAATATGACCCATCTACAACCACTCTTTGCCTCCTGTGAGCAAGCCAATTCTGGATCTACAAAACAGTGTCCCCTTGGAACTCATGTCTATTTACTTTCTCAATAAGCCTGGCATGGGTTACCTTATCAAATGCCTTGCTGAAATCTACATCTACTGCTCTACCTTCATCAATGTGTTTAGTCACATCCTCAAAAAATTCAGTCAGGTTCGCAAGGCATGACCTGCCTTTGACAAAGCCGTGCTGACTATTCCTAATCATATTATGTCTCTTCAAATGTTCATAAATCTTGCCCCTCAGGGTCTTTTCCATCAACTTACCAACCACTGAAGTAAGATTCACTGGTCTATAGTTTCCTGGGCTATCTCTACTCCTTTTCTCGAATAACCCTCCAATGTTCCAGAACCTCCCCCATCCCCGTTGATGCTGCAAAGATCATTGCCAGAGACTCAGCAATCTCCTCCCTCACCTCCCACAATAACTTGGGATACATCTCCTCCGGTCCTGGTAACTTATCCAACTTGATGCTTTCCAGATGCTCCAGCACATCCTCTTTCTTAATGTCTGTATGCTCAGCTTTTCAGTCTGCTGTAAGTAATCCCTACAATCACCAACATCCATTTCTATACTGAATACTGAAGCAAATTACTCATTAAGTACCTCTGCTATCTCCTCCGGTTCCATACACACTTTTTCACTGTTACACTTGATTGGTCCTATTCTCTCACATCTTATCTACTTGGCTTTCACATACTTGTAGAATGCCTTGAGGTTTTCCTTAATCCTGCTTGCCAAGACCTTCTCATGGCCCCTTCTGGCTCTTTTAATTTCATTCTTAAGCTCCTTCCTTCTGGCCTTATAACCTTCTAGATCTCTATCATTACCTAGTTTTTTGAACCTTTCATAAGTTTTTCTTTTCTTCTTGACTAGATTTTCAACAGCCTTTGTACATACACCACAATTCTTGTGCCCTACCATCCTTTCCTTGTCTCATTGGAACATACCTATGCAGAATCCCACGCAAATATCCCCTGAACACTTGCCACATTTCTTCCGTACATTTCCCTGAGAACATCTGTTCCCAATTTATGCTTCCAAGTTCCTGCCTGATAGCTTCATATTTCCCCTTACTCCAATTAAATGCTTTCCTAACTGTTCCTATCCCTCTCCAATGCTATGGTGAAGAAGATAGAATTGTGATCTCTATCTCCAAAATGTTCTCCCACTGAGAGATCTGACACCTGACCAGGTTCATTTCCCAATACCAGATCAAGTACAGCCTCTCTTCTTGGAGGTTTATCTACATATTGTGTCAAGAAACTCTCCGAAACACACCTAACAAACTCTACCCTGTCTAACGCCCTTGCTCTAGGGAGATGCCAATCAATATTTGGGAAATGAAAATCCCCTACCATGACAACCCTGTTATTATCACACCTTTTCAGAATCTGTCTCCCTATCTGCTCCTTGATGTCCCCCCCGTTACTATTGGGTGGTCTATAAAAAGCACCCAGTAGAGTTATTGACCCCTTCCTGTTCCTAACTTCCACCCACAGAGAGTTGGTAGACAATCCCTCCATAACTTCCTCTTTTTCTGCAGCTGTGACACTATCTCTGATCAGCAGTGCCACACCGCCACCTCTTTTGCCTCCCTCCCTGTCCTTTCTGAAACATCTAAAGCCCGGCACTCTAAGTAACCATTCCTGCCCCTGAGCCATCCAAGTCTCTGTAATGGCCACAATATCATAGCTCCAAGTACTGATCCATGCTCTAATCTGCTTTGTTCATGATACTCCTTGCATTAAAATAGACACATCTCAAACCATCGGTCTGAACGTATTCTCTCTCTATCACCTGCCTATCCTCCCTCTCACACTGTCTCCAAGCTTTCTCTATTTGTGAGCCAACCACCCCTTCCTCTATCTCTTCAGTTCGGTTCCCACCCCCCGGCAATTCTAGTTTAAACTCTCCCCAATAGCCTTAGCAAACCTTCCCGCCAGGATATTCTATGTTCTAAGTACAATGTTCTATGTTCAATGATGCACAACACAAGAGATTTTGCAGATGCTGGAAATCCAGAGCAATGCACACAAAATGCTGGAGGAGCTCAGCAGGTCAGGAAGCATCTATGGAGGGGAATATACATCTAGACTGGAAAAGAAAGGGACAGAAGCCAGAATAATTACCCCAAAAATGCAAGAGATGTCTGCTGATGAAGAAATCTTGAACAATACGCACAAAATTATCACCTATCACCTGATTGCTTCTACCCTTCCTCCCACCTTCTTACTCTGGCTCCTGCCCCTTCTTTTCCAGTCCAGATGAAGGGTCTTGACCTGAAATGTGACTGTTTTCATGTTTGTACTTGTAACTTTCCAGATGCACGTGATTTTCTATCTGTTCATTGCTGATGGTCCATGTATGTGTTTATACACCGTATTTGAGTGTGTGGTGTGTATGAGTGAGTGTACGTGTACTAGTGTGTTTATATATCTGATTTTATAAGTGTGTAAGTCTCTGTATGTGTCTATATACAGTGTCTATATGTGTCTGTGATGCTGTGTGTGTGTAAAGAATGGCAGAGATACTTCAGGGGAACAGCACACCCAATGTACACTGCCATCACCGCCCAACATCTTGAAAAACAAAGTGATTATTTTTCTTTCTCAATTATTCCAACCAAATTCCAACTTGGCCTTGAATCGGTGAGATCTGGCCAATGTCTTACTCAACTGGACCCAGCTCAGGGCTGCAACCATCAGTAAACTCCTGCAGCAACTGGAAACCCAAAGTAAAGGAAGGAAATGATGGAATCCTCGGTAGGCCAAGTGGTATCTGAAAAGAGAGAACATGCTAACGTTTCACATCAATGCTCCCACGCACACCTTCCACACTTTATTCCTCCACTTGTCAGTCATCATGTGGTGTTAGCGGCAATTTCTCTCTTTCACCCAGTTATTGATCCAATTGGCTCTGTCACCTTGCGATGATGTTTATCCGTTAGGCGCCATGTCGTATGACGTGGACAATTATTGTCTTTTCATGACCATGATTGTTCTTGGCAATGTTTCTACAGAAGTGGTTTACCATTGCCACCTTCTGGGCCATGTCTTTACAGGAAAGGTGACCCCAACCATTATCGATACTCTTCCGAGATTGTCTGCCTGGTGTCAGTGTCAGGACTTATGATATGTACCAACTGCTCGTACAACCATCCACCACCTGCTCCCATGGCTTCACGTGGCCCTGATTGACGGGGGGACGGCTAAGCAGGTGCTACACCTTGCCCAAGGGTGACCTACAGGCTCGCGGAGGGAAGGAGCACCTTACACCTCCTTTGGTGGAGACATATCTCCACCCCGCCATCCAGAATGACGAAGTAAAGAAGTAAAAGCTATGCACATGAAAGACAAATTCAGATTAGGGTCCAGAAGGAAAATGCTCCTTGGACTGAGAGCTTCATGTTTTGCAAAATGGCGCGCCATCTACGTACAAGAAGAAGAGATGGACAGATGGTTACGGTTATTGTCATATGCATCCTTCTCCGAGGATTATCACCTTGTTGTGGTGGAGAGGCTTGTGAGGTTGAGATTCTGTTTGGAGTTTGGCCACCTGGCACTTAGTTCCTGCTGGGGTGACCCTTGACGGTAAGGTCCACATAGATTATTTCATCACATCAGCACATTGAGGTGGTACAAGTGAAAAGAAGTAAAAGCTATGCACATGACAGATTAATTCAAGCAAAAAACAGTACCAGAAGCAGATCCATACAACAATCTTTTTGACCCCCCCCGCCCCCCCCCCACCGAAACCACCATCAGGCAAGAGGTAGCCTGATGGCATAGGCATCCGTTAGTCTCATGAGACCGTGGATTTGCGCCTTGGAAGGTTTCCAGGATGCAGGCCTGGGCAAGGTTGCATGGAAGGCCGGCAGTTGCCCATGTTGCAAGTCTCCCCTCTCCACGCCACCGATGTTGTCCAAGGGAAGGGCATTAGGACCCATACAGCTTGGCACTGGTGTCATCACAGAGCAATGTGTGGTTAAGTGCCTTGCTCAAGGACACATCACGCTGCCTCAGCCAAGGCTCAAACTAGCAACCATCAGATCACTAGACGAATGCCTTAACCACTTGACCATGCACCAACACACTAACATCCTGTTATGCGCACTAACATCCTGAATTAAGTCCTGTAGCGATCATCAAGTGGCGTAAGGGAGGATTGTGAGGTCTGGAAGCCTCCAGTCCAGGAGATGTGGATTCTGGTTCGGCCTTCTACAGCGACCTGGAAACCCACCATTAGACAACACCTTAGGAGAGCATCATATGCGACTCGAGTGATCGCAATACTGTGAATACACCAGGGCGTTTTGAAAAACCTTATTCAATGCAGCTGGCTGAGCACACTGTACACATAATACATTAAATACCGTGACTATGCAAAAAAACAGAATGATGCAAGCATTATTCTCAAGTTCAAGTTTATTGTCACTCAACCATATGCACGTCTACATCAGCAAACATTACTTGCTGATATACACGTTACAAGGCCCACAACACAGCACATAAACTCACACACAACACATAAAGCAATATTACCATGAATGAATTAACAAATAGGTGCATTAATGACACAAGTTAAAAAGTGAACAGTATAATGAGGGGTGATCTCATTGAGACCTCTCGAACGGTGAAAGGCCTTGATAGAGTGGAGGTGGAGAGGCTATCTAAGATCACAGGGGTGTCCTTTCAGAATGTAGAAGAGGAGGAAGTTCTTTAGCTAGCAGGTGGTGAATCTGTGGAATTGATGCCACAAGCAGCTGTGGAGGCCAAGTCTTTATGTATATTTAAGGCAGAGGTTGATAGATTCTTGATTGGTCAGGGCATGAAGGGAGGACCTTGGGGCTGAGAGGAAAACTGGATCAGCCATGATGAAATGGCGGAGCAATTCAATGGGAAAATGGCCTAATTCTGCTCCTATGTCTGATGGTCTTATAATGCTACTGGCTCTTTACATGTGATGAGACTTGGATGATGGCAGGAAGTTCAGTAGTCTCACAGACTAGGGGAAGAAGCTGTTTCCCATCCTAACAGTCCTTTTCCTAAAGCTACAGTACCTCCTCCCTGATGGTCGGGGGTCAATGAGATTGTTGTGTGGATCTGCATTCTGATATGTTGTTCACTGCACTACCTCAATGCACTGATGTGATGAAATAATCTGTGTGGATGGCATGCAAAACCCCATTTTTCCTGTACCTTGAGTGGGAACAAACAGAAAGGCCACATGGAGCTGATGCTCAGAATAAGGGGCCATTTATTAAAACTGATGGGTTCCAGGAGACCAGCCAAAGCTGATCCACCTGAGTGTGAATTTGTTTACAGCTTTTACATCCTCAGTTGACAAGATTACGCAGAAACCTGATTAACATTTAAACTAGGTAACAGAATAATGCTACGGAAAGACTTAGTTAAGGAGCAAACTAGGTCTTGATTACAGAATAAAATGATGTAGAATCAGAATCGGGTTCATTATCACTAACATATAGAGTGAAATGTTGTGTTTTGTGGGAACAGTGACACACAATGGGTCTGGTTTATTGGGACCAGTACATTTTGGTCCAATTAACCAGCTGCCCAAATTAGCTGAAGTTTCATGGAAATAGTTAGAAAGGTATAAAAAAACCACAAACTACAGTATAACCAAGTCACAAAACATGTACTTAAATAAAATACAGAACAAATTAAAATGCTATCAATACTTCTAGAGTATGATAGAACTTTGTATTAGTTCCTAATACTTGGTTTGGTGGTTGTCTGGCATATCCAACGATGACAGGAAACCTGTGAGGGAGAGCTTTTAACGTGGAAAAGCCACTGCCCTTAGGCAGTTCCACTCTCTTGACCTCAGAAGGCCGGGTCCAGTGGTATGAAGATCATCAGAACTGGATTTTCCTTGGATGCTGTGGTTGACCATGACATCTTCTGTTGCCTCGTCATGCTCTTTACTCTCCACAGCGCCTTCCCAGCCGTTGGATCTCACCCGCCCAGTCCACTGGAGATGGATTTGCATGCTAGGATGGGCATGTCCCTATCTCACCAGGGTATGAGGCGCACCAGCTACCCTCAGCTGGTTTAGCCAGTCCTTTGGAGTGGTGCACCGTGCTGTGCCTGCTGTCACATGCAAACAACTCTCTGGAGCTACAGGTGAGAGCTGAGGGTACACTTCCGTAACAGTTAGATTGAGTGTGAATGAACAAAACCAACACTCTCATCTTGTGTAAATAATGGATTGCCTTCATACAATTTTCGACTATTGCATCCTCTAGATCTTCATTTTCATTGTAATATTCAAGATAATTGTTGATACTTTCAAAATCTCTGTAGTCCCTAACTTGTTGAAGTAGTGAAATCGTTTCATTTTCAGTCCTGGCTATTTCTGGCATCTCCAAGTCTGAGTGCTTGAAACTGCACTGAGCAAAACAGCTCTGAATTGTCTTACTGTTTATTACTTACCAACTGTCGGTGACAGAAATGACAGCTTTTTAAACAGAAGCACATACCATTGACGCTAGTTAGAAACTGTTCGGAAACAGTCCTCTGTCCCAATTAAGTGACATTGTATCCCAAATAAATGAAGGGAATCATGGCTATTTTAGAAACATAGAAGCATAGAAAACCTACAGCATAATATAGGCTTTTCCACCCACAATGCTGTGCCGAACACGTACTTACTTTAGAAATTATTCATAGTCCTCTATTTTTTTGAGCTCCATATACCTTTCCAGGAGTCTCTTAAAAGACCCTATTGTATCCGCCTCCACCACCGTCGCCGGCAGCCTATTCCACGCACTCACCACTCTCTGCGTAAAAAACCTACCCCTGTACCTACTTCTAAGCACCTTAAAACTGTGCTCTCTTGTGATAGCCTCTGACTATCTACACAATTAATGGCCGAGTTCACTCAACCTACTCTCATAAGGCATGCCTCACAATCCAGGCAACATCCTTGTAACCTCCTCTGCACCCTTTCTATAGTTTCCACATCCTTCCTATAGTGAGGGGACCAGAATTGAGCACAGTACTGCAAGTGGGGTCTGACCAGGGTCCTATATAGTTGTAACATCACCTCTCAGCTCTTAATATCAATCCCACGGTTGATGAAGGCCAATGCACCATTTCTTGATTAGTTTTTGTTCTTTAAGAGCTGTCCCAAATAAGTGGCTGTCCCAATAAACCATCAATCCAATTAACCGGAATCCACTGTCTATAACTATCAATCTGTTTCTGAGGCCTCCGTTGGTCAGGGTCAAACATAGATATTGCGTCCTAGCTGTCTAGATATGCAAGCCAGGGCAGTACAAGATGGAGAGCAAGCTGATGCCCATGAGGCAACAGGACAGTGCAGTACATAATAATAAAAAAACAACAAATCACAACAAGAATATATATGTAAACTTTAGGTTTGGCCAGCAGGCATTTATCTAGGGGAAGACAGCTTCTGGCCCTGCCAAACTAAAAAATCTCGTTTGTGTGGATGCTGCATGATGTGTTGCCTGCTTACAAATCCAAACTGCAAAACATCAGACAGTGCACCATACGCAATTAGACAATTGAACTTTGTAGATCTTTAATCTGAAAATAAAAAGAAAAAGTGCCCATTTTAATGAAACAGTTCTGATGTGCATGTTGGAGCTCATGTATTTGTCCATTCGACCCCCATTGACCTTCTCCGAGCGTCGCTGACCGTCGGACCCTCACTCCAAGTCAACTCCCTCCGCCGGTCTGCCAAGTCTTTCCATTCGCGTCTTCTCTCTTCATCTCTCACTGACAAAAGACCGCGAAATCCCTGCTCCCAGACCCACAAGAAAGATCAACATGCCTTCATTGGATAGCACACTTTCCAAAGCCCCCGGTATCTCTAGCCATAACCCAAACATTGCTGCTACAGAGAAACCATTACCTTACCGGTGAAACATTACAGAGAAGCCATTATATTAGCAGTGAAACATTACAGTGTGTAACATATGTATGTATGTGTATATGTGTATGTGTATATATATATAGAGAGAGAGAGCATATATATTGTTCTTGCTGAGTGCTGTCATTGTTGAGTCATTGTTGACCCTATGGATAGTGCAGTTATCCATAGGATTTTCATGGTAAGATACGGAAGCAGATTGCCAGGCCTTTCTACGCACAGGTACTGCTGCTGCCCAGGTTGGGACCCGGCTGGGTTCGAACTCAGGACCATCTGCCTTGAAGTCCAGTGCTGATGCCACGACACCATCACCCAGCCCCAGAAGAGAAAAAAACACTGAGGTTTTAGACTTTTAGATATTCACACATGCTCACATCACAAGAAGGGAAGTCTGTACTGCAAGTTACCCACTGCTCCAACCTTTTTACATCGCACCGTGTCTCTTTAAGATTGCCAACTTCCCTGAATAACCTGAGCTTCTTGCTGCTTCAAGTCCGTGCATCATTTCTTGATGCTGGATCAGAGTTCCCTGAAACTAAGGAATTCTGTCTAAAGCTCTGAGTTCAGAATCATGGAATGGGGATACTCAATCAACATCCTCAGTGGACCCCAGATCCCAGGAATGGCAAGGGTATAAAGGAAAGCTTGGCAGGCTGGGGCATTGTTTTGCTGTTACACTGACGTCAGACTGGCAAACCAGTCTGATTTTGCAGCCAAAGTGTAATTTGATTGTTTAAAAATTCCAAAGTGCAGCAATGCAAAACATCACCCTTAATATAACGGGCCGAGTGACCGAGCCCTGTGGATCCCAGTTGTTGGTGATGCACTTCTGCATCAATATGTGTCAAAAAATGTACAAACAGTTGATCCGCCGCAGGTGCCCCACTGGAAACAAAGGGATTACTTTGCTTTGGGATCTGTTCTAGTCTCAGGCTTGATCAGTCTGAAATGAGAGAGGGAGAGAAAGAGAGAAAGAGACAGAGAGAGTGAGTGAGAGAGAGAGGAGGAGAAAGAGAGAGAGAGATAGAGAGAGAGGGGGAGAGAGGGAGAAAAGGAGAGAGGAGAACAGAGAGGGGGAGAAAAGAAAGAGTGAGAAGGAGAAAGGGAGAGAGAGGAAGAGAGAGATATAGAGAGAGAGGGAGAAAGAGAGAGGGAGAGGGCCACAGGGAGAAGGGGAGAGAGAGAGAGAGGGGGAGAGAGAGAAAGAGAGTGAGAAAGAGAAAGGGAGTGAGGGAGAGAGAGTGGGAGAAAGCAACAGTCTCATTACTTTTGTGTCTTTCACAGCCCAAGGGTTGCCCAAAACAGACTCCAGCCAGTGAAGTGTTTATTTCTGATGTGTAGTCGCTGTTGTTTTGGACAGACACAACAGTCTGTTGGCACATGGTATGTGCCAAAAAGCAGCAATGTAACAATGAGTAGATTGTCTGATTCTTTTATTATGAGAGAAAAATATAAATCAAAATGTCCTGCTCCTCTTTGATTAATGTTATGCGATCTTTCATTAACCGAAGGAGAAGTAAGAATGCTCTTGCTTTGTTTGACCTCATTAGATGCCCCCTTAAGTGAGTTGGGAGTTCAGGATTTGGAGTTTGGGGTTCCCTAACCGGCGAGTCGACACTGTGAGTCATAGCCCGAAGGTCGATCGGAAGTCCGGAAGGCAAGGCCTAATGGCCAAAGACCAAGTCTGTGAGTCTGCGAACACACTGGGGAAGTCGGGGGCCCAAAGTCTGCGAGTCTAGTGGAGGATGGAGGCCTGGAGGCCTGGAGGCAGCCTGTCCTGAGGTTGGAGGCCTGTCTCTGTGTGTGAGTGGGTGGATGGGTTGGAGGAAAGGGGCTTGTTTTGTGTTGTTGTTGCTTGTGCTGTTCTGCTGAATATTGTGGACATGATATGTTGGTACCAGAGTGTGTGGTGACACTTGCAGCCTTTTGGTTGTGCTGATTGTTAATGCAAATGTTGCATTTCACTGTATGTTTCAATTTACATGTAATATAGAAACATAGAAACATAGAAAATAGGTGCAGGAGTAGGCCATTCAGCCCTTCGAGCCTGCACCACCATTTATTATGATCATGGCTGATCATCCAACTCAGAACCCCGCCCCAGCCTTCCCTCCATACCCCCTGACCCCCGTAGCCACAAGGGCCATATCTAACTCCCTCTTAAACATAGCCAATGAACTGGCCTCAACAGTTTCCTGTGGCAGAGAATTCCACAGATTCACCACTCTCTGTGTGAAGAAGTTTTTCCTAATCTCGGTCCTAAAAGGCTTCCCCTCTATCCTCAAACTGTGACCCCTCGTTCTGGACTTCCCCAACATCGGGAACAATCTTCCTGCATCTAGCCTGTCCAATCCCTTTAGGATCTTATACGTTTCAATGAGATCCCCCCTCAATCTTCTAAATTCCAACGAGTACAAGCCCAGTTCATCCAGTCTTTCTTCATATGAAAGTCCTGCTATCCCAGGAATCAATCTGGTGAACCTTCTTTGTACTCCCTCTATGGCAAAGGTGTCTTTCCTCAGATTAGGGGACCAAAACTGCACACAATACTCCAGGTGTGGTCTCACCAAGGCCTTGTACAACTGCAGTAGTACCTCCCTGCTCCTGTACTCGAATCCTCTCGCTATAAATGCCAGCATACCATTCGCCTTTTTCACCGCCTGCTGTACCTGCATGCCCACTTTCAATGACTGGTGTATAATGACACCCAGGTCTCATTGCACCTCCCCTTTTCCTAATCGGCCATCATTCAGATAATAATCTGTTTTCCTATTTTTGCCACCAAAGTGGATAACTTCACATTTATCCACATTAAATTGCATCTGCCATGAGTTTGCCCACTCACCCAACCTATCCAAGTCACCCTGCATCCTCTTAGCATCCTCCTCACTGCTAACACTGCCACCCAGCTTCGTGTCATCCGCAAACTTGGAGATGCTGCATTTAATTCCCTCATCCAAGTCATTAATATATATTGTAAACAACTGGGGTCCCAGCACTGAGCCTTGCGGTACCCCACTAGTCACCGCCTGCCATTCTGAAAAGGTCCCGTTCATTCCCACCCTTTGCTTCCTGTCTGCTAACCAATTCTCCACCCACACCAATACCTTACCCCCAATACCGTGTGCTTTAAGTTTGCACACTAATCTCCTGTGTGGGACTTTGTCAAAAGCCTTTTGAAAATCCAAATATACCACATCCACTGGTTCTCCCCTATCCACTCTACTAGTTACATCCTCAAAAAATTCTATGAGATTTATCAGACATGATTTTCCTTTCACAAATCCATGCTGACTTTGTCCGATCATTTCACCGCTTTCCAAATGTGCTGTTATCACATCCTTGATAACTGACTCCAGCAGTTTCCCCACCACCGACGTTAGGCTAACCGGTCTATAATTCCCCGGTTTCTCTCTCCCTCCTTTTTTAAAAAGTGGGGTTACATTAGCCACCCTCTAATCCTCAGGAACTAGTCCAGAATCTAACGAGTTTTGAAAAATTATCACTAATGCATCCACTATTTCTTGGGCTACTTCCTTAAGCACTCTAGGATGCAGACCATCTGGCCCTGGGGATTTATCTGCCTTCAACCCCTTCAATTTACCTAACACCACTTCCCTACTAACATGTATTTCACTCAGTTCCTCCATCTCACTGGACCCTCTGTCCCTTACTATTTCTGGAAGATTCTTTATGTCCTCCTTAGTGAAGACAGAACCAAAGTAATTATTCAATTGGTCTGCCATGTCCTTGCTCCCCATAATCAATTCACCTGTTTCTGTCTGCAGGGGATCTACATTTGTCTTTACCAGTCTTTTCCTTTTTACATATCTATAAAAGCTTTTACAGTCCGTTTTTATGTTCCCCGCCAGTTTTCTCTCATAATCTTTTTTTCCCTTCCTAATTAAGCCCTTTGTCCTCCTCTGCTGAACTCTGAATTTCTCCCAGTCCTCAGGTGAGCCACTTTCTCTGGCTAATTTGTTGCTACTTCTTTGGAATTGATACTATCCCTAATTTCTCTTGTCAGCCACGGGTGCACTACCTTCCTTGATTTATTCTTTTGCCAAACTGGGATGAACAATTGTTGTAGTTCATCCATGCAACCTTTAAATGCTTGCCATTGCATATCCACCGTCAATCCTTTAAGTGTCATTTGCCAGTCTATCTTAGCTAATTCACGTCTCATACCTTCAAAGTTACCCCTCTTTAAGTTCAGAACCTTTGTTTCTGAATTAACTATGTCACTCTCCATCTTAATGAAGAGTTCCACCATATTATGGTCACTCTTACCCAAGGGGCCTCTCACGACAAGATCGCTAATTAACCCTTCCTCATTGCTCAAAACCCAGTCCAGAATAGCCTGCTCTCTAGTTGGTTCCTCGACATGTTGGTTCAAAAAACTATCCCGCATACATTCCAAGAAATCCTCTTCCTCAGCACCTTTACCAATTTGGTTCACCCAATCTACATGTAGATTAAAGTCACCCATTATAACTGCTGTTCCTTTATTGCACACATTTCTAATTTCCTGTTTAATACCATCTCCGACCTCACTACTACTGTTAGGTGGCCTGTACACAACTCCCACCAGCGTCTTCTGCCCCTTAGTGTTACGCAGCTCTACCCATAAGTAAGTGAATGCGAATCAAAATCTAATAAATTTCAGTTTTTGATATTTAATTTGTAAACCAGCCTGTGTGATTCTTTTTGCTATCACAAAGCATTGAAACATTTCTTCCTGAACATAATCCTGCACCTCAGTTGTCTTTGATTCATATTTAATAACTCTGCTTACCTTGGACCTGATGTTTCTGAAGTCCCACAGCACCTGGATGAGGAACAGTTACTTCCCAACAACCTTCAGGATCTTGGACATATGTGTACAACCGGAACACAACCTTAACAATGGAGTACAAAATCGGCCAATTGGTTTACCATTGTTAAACTAATAGAATGATAGATGGCTAGATAGGTAGATAGATGGAAGGATAGACAGGTAGACAGGCAGGTCCTTCTGGCCTGGGTCCACATCGCCCAATTACACCCCTGTGACCAATTAACCTACTCACCCATGTGACTTTGGAATGTGGAAAGAAAACTCAGAGGAAACCCACACAGTCAACCACCTTACAGATGGCGGCAGGATTCAAACTCATGCCTCTCACACTGTAATAGCGTTGTACGAACCGCTACACTATTGTGGTTTGCTATTGCATCCTTCTGGGCAGTGCCTTTACAAGACAGGTGACCCCAGCCATTATCAATACTCTTCAGAGATTATCTGCCTGGCGTCAGTGGTCACATGACCTGGACTTGTGACGTGCACTCGCTGCTCGTACGACCATCCACCACCTCTCCCATGGCTTCATGTGACCCTGATCAGGGGTTAAGTAGGTGCTGCACCTTGTCCGAGGGTGACCTGCAGGCTAGAGGAGGGAAGGAGCACCTTACACCTCCTTTACTAGAGATGTATCTCCACCCTATCTCCCCAACTCTAACCACTTTTGTAGAAAAATTTGCTAAGAACAGTCATGGTCATGGAAAGACCATGATCGCCCACTTCATACGTCAGAGCACGTAACTCACAAATGTACACTGCCATGATCGATAGATACACAGATACATAGTAAGATAGAATTATTTATTTTAAAGGTTAGCTTTATTTGTCATATCTACATCAAAACATTAAAACATACAGCGTCATACACCAAATTCTAGCGGAACTCAGCAGGCCAGGCACCATCTATGGAAATGAATAAACAGTTGATGTTTTGGACCGAGACCCTTCTTCAGGACTGGAAAGGAAGGTGGAAGATACCAGAATAAAAAGGCGGGGGAGGAGAAGGAGGATAGCTGGAAGATGATAGACGAGGCCAGGTGGTGGGAATGATAAAGGACTGGAGATGAAGGGATCTGATAGGAGAAGAGAGTGGACCATAGGAGAAAGGGTAGGAGGAGGGGCACCAAGGGGAGGTGATAGGCAGGTAGAGAACAGGTAAGAGGGCATTGTCCTCCAATGTTCTTAGAAGAAGAGGGGAGAGGAAAATTTTTTACTGGAAGGAGAAGATATATTCATACCATCAGGTTGAATGCTACCCAGGCAGAATATAAGATGTTGCTCCTCCACCCTGATGGTGTCCTCATCCTGACACAAGAGGAGGTCATGGATCAACATGTGGTAACGGGAACGGAAATGGGAATTTAAATGTTTGGCCAACAAGGACTTCTGCTTTTGACTGATGGAGCGGAAGTACTCAAAAAAGCAGCCTTACAACTTACGACAGTTCTCACCAGTGTAGAGGAGGTCACATCAGGAGCACCGGATACAATAGACGACCCCCAGCAGATTTGCAGATGAAGTGTGGCCTCACCTGGAAGGACTGTTTGGGGCCCTGAATGGAGGTTGGCACCAAATCACACAGTGAAATGCGTCATTTACGTCAACGACCAACGCTGTCCGAGGATGTGCTAGGGGTAGCCCGCAAGCTTCTGGTGCTAACGTAGCATGCCCACAACTTACTAAACCAAACCCTTTGGAATTCAGAAAGTAACTAGAGCACCCAGAGGAAACCCATACATTCACATGGAGAACATATAAACTCCTTACAGACAGTTCTGGGAATCAAACTGGGATCACTGGCATTTTAGTAGCGTTATGCTAACCACTATGCTGCCGTACTGCCCTTTTCCTGAGCTGTACTGTTTAAAATTGCATGAATGTACAGATTAAAATGGCGGTGAGTTATGGTATAGAGTCAGCGGGGACTGGATTGAGGGGCCAAATGTTTTCTTACTTTCCCTCTGTGCTGTGTCAAATCAAGGTGTAAATGTTATACCAGCAACATTACAGTCCACTTAGGTAGAGTGTGAGTGGGATAGGGTTAAATTATTTCTGCTTTCCTTCTCTGAAACTTGGTATGGCATCATTGTGACAGTCTCCATTCCTCACACCAGCCATCGTATGACCTCACTGAGCCTGTGTGCCAACTTAGTGGCAATTAGTCGTGAATTATAGGCAGTCTTGTACTGTGGACTCATACCTCTTGGGTGTAATACAGAGATTGCCCTTAATCTAGTTCACCAAGGACCAAAGTCAATATACGTCAACAAAAGAGAGATTATTTTTCTCCCATCCATCTGTGCTGGATTCGAACTCAGTCCCAAAGGTGAAGGCCCAGAGAATGAACCCACTGCCCCACCCCCATAGTCATCACAGAAGCTTTATTTGTAACTGAGAAGCTTGTCTCTACGTACCAGCTACCAGAGTTCCTGCTTTAAATTGTGTGCGTTTTCCCTTTTCTCCATTCCCCTTTCAAGTTCTGAAGGAGGTTTTGTGACTTTTCACAATGTTCAGTGAGACAGAGGCCGAATTCAGACAAGGCCCATTTTGTTCCAATTTTTGTTTCGCTCCTATGCCTGTACAGAGTAGTTCCAAGGCTGGGTCCAAGCACAGTGAATAAAGGCCAGTGTTGAAACAGGATTATAGAGAGTACAGGCCAAGGTTTATACAAGGTGAGAACAGGATATTGAAGACAATACAGACGAGGGTTTGCACGCTATGTCTGTGGTGTGTAAGCACAGGCTGGGGTTTGTACAGGGTTCAGAGGTGAATGCAGGTCAGGACTGGCACAGTAGTGTGTTGGAATTGGAATTGGTTTATTATTGTCACATGTACCAAGATACAGCTTGTCTTGCATGAACGGATTTGACACTAAACCTCAACTGTTTATTCCCCTCCATAGATGCTGCCTGACTTGCTGAGTTCCTCTAGCACTTTGTGTGTGTTGCTTTTTTTCCATACCGTTCATACAGAGCAATTCATTACACAGTACATTGAGGTAGAAAGCTCAACAATCAAATTTCAAAGTACATTTATTATCAAAGTATGTATGCAGTATCTAACCCCAAGATTCGCCTCCTCACAGGCAGCCAAAAACAAAGAACCCAAAAGAATCCTTAGAAAAAGAAGACTGCCAAACACCCAATGTGCAGAGAGAGAGAAAAAAACAAATTGTGCAAACAGTAAAAGTAAGCAAACAGGAGTGACTCCATGGATATGAAACCTGGAGCAGCTGGAGCAGGCCACAACCACAGTCCAATGTATAGCTGAGTAAAACAATAACCCAATACAGAATAAAGTGTAACAGCTACAGAGAAAGTACGGTGCAGATAATCAATAAGGTCTTAACAAGGTAGATTGTGAAGTCAGGTGTCCAATGTATCGTACTAGGGAACCAGACAATAGTCTTATAACAGTGGGGTAGAAGATGTCCATGAACTCAGTGGTCTGTGCCTTCAGGCTTTGATATCTTCTGCCTGATAGGAGGGGGAAGAAGAGAGAATGTGCAGGTAGGTGGATGCATGCAGTCTAGGATTGTACAGGATGGTAGCAGGTGAGTGTTCTGTAAATTGTCAGTAGGGTCGGAGGCACTGTTTCCTCTAAGCTACATGGGTGCGCGTCCGCGCAGTAACTGAAACGCTCCTGTGCACATAGCCTTAGTTGCCAGAAAGCTGGAATTTTCTTTCATATAATGTTGATATAATTTTGAAATTATGCTAATATAATTATGAAATCTATGTTAATATAATTGTGAAATATTCTTTAAATAATTATATTTTAATGAACATAATCCATAAGTTTTCTAAATAATAAACATACCACAACCTTTTCTCTGAAATGTTTCGGAGCTTCAGCGCACTTACATTGTCAGCATTTCAAGTTACAACACTGTTACAAATTGTAACAATAAACACAGAATGGAAGTTGGTAAGTCATTGTTAATAAGCCACCAGCCTACTGAACGCCTATGCCATCTAGTCAAAACATTTTACTTTGTGGTTTATGTTTGTTTGATGTGCATATTTAAAAAATAATTAAAGTGCTGCACAGTTTTCAGGCCATTTAAAAACTTCCTGCTCAGAGCAATGGTTTTCCGCGCAGCTGCAAAAAATATTAGAGTGAATGTTGGTCAGAGATCTGATTGAGTCTGGAAGTCAAGGCCCAAAGGTCAAACCTGTGATCGGTGAGTACTGGATTCAAAGACAGAAGGTCAAAGACCCATGATTGGCAAAGTCTTGAGGGCAAAGCTGGAGGTCAAAGTCCAGAGGTTGGCAACTCTGGAGGTAGAGGTCCAAAGATCGAAGCCCCTAGGTCGGCTTATCTGGGGGTCAGAGGTCTGATGTCTGCAAACCTGCCAGTCCAGTCCAATTGTGTTGGCAGCAATTCTGCTTAACTCAAACTCTGGTTTTCTTTAGCTGTGTTGTTGTCAGGGCATGGAGATGGGAGCTAGTGAAGACCAGCCCCTGCAAAACCCCACTGTCCATATTGACAACTCTCCAGTCATGTCCCCATGTTCCACAGTTGCCCAAGAGACGCAAGTCAAGACCCAGGGTCTCAATCCAAAGTATCTTCTGCCTATTTTCCTCCACAGATGCAGCCGAACCTGTGAATTCCTCCAGAATCTCACTAGTTGCTCTACATTCCAGGAGTCTCTGTAGTCTCCCATGTTTCTAGTCAATACAAGCTCAACTTGTCCAACCTTTCCTTAAGACAACCTATCTATTTCAGGTAGTTGTCTTGCTAACTTGGCTGAATACCAAAGATCTGTGCTGATTGACTGGCTGGGGTGTTCACTGAGATCTTTATCCTCTCGCTTCAGCAGTCTGAGGCACCCACCTGCTTCAAGCAGGCTTCAGTTATACCAGTGCCCAAGAAGAGTGTGGAAACCTGCCACTATGACTATCATCCAGTGGCACTTACCCCCACTGTGATGAAGTGCTTTGAGAGGTTGGTGATGAAACATATCAACTCCTGCCTAGGCAGCAACTTACAGTATATCCACTCCAATTTGCCTACAGGCACAGGCGCCATGGAGTGTAGCAGTTGGCGCAACGCTATTACAGCTTGTGGCGTCAGGGTTCAGAGTTCGATCCTGGCATCCTCCGTAAGGAGCCTCTGCACACTCTCCCCATGAAATATATGGGTTTTCTCCGGGTCATCCTCTTTCTTCCCACAATCCAAAGAGATACCAGGTAGATTAATTGGTCATTGTAAACTGGCTCGTGACTAGGTTTGGGTTAAATAGGGGTGTCAGGGGTTGCTGGATGGTATGGCTCAGGGGACCAGAAAGACATACTTTGTGCTATATCTTGAACCAAATAAATAAACAGGTCAACAGAAGGTGCCATTTAATTGGCTCTTCACTCAACTCTGCAACATCTGGGAAGTGAAGATGCATACATCAGAATGCCCTTCATTGACAACAGCTCAGTATTCAACACTATCATCCCTCAAAACTAATCAATAAGCTCCAAGACCTAGGCCTCAATACCTCCTTGTGTAACTGGATCCTTGATTTCCTCATTTCCAGATCCTACTCAGTTCAGATTGGCAATAGCATATCCAGGCTCGGCGAACAACCCTACAAACAAGCAGCCAACCCAAGCTACCAATCTTCTCAAGCAACACTGGGCATTCAACGTCTCATCGATGGGAGAACGTTGCCTGCAGGGAAGCCTCCAATTGTGAGCAGCTCTTCTTTCTACATGAAAGCTTGCACAAAACGTCCCACAACTGAGCATATACCAATCAGAATAATGAGTCAGACCAATATAAATGTGAGCCCTTGGCAGAAACAATACTCAACTGTGCACCGATGACTTCACCTCATCTGGTGATGAAACATTTCCGAGCTAACCCACAGGCTTGGCAAACGTCTCTACAAACAAGCAGCCAACCTGAGCTACCAATCTTCTCTTTCCCTTCAAGCATCTCCTCCACAATCACCATCAGCACAGGGGCACCACAAGGTTGTGTGCTTCGTTCCCTGCTCTACTCACTTTACACTCATGACTGTGAGGCCAAGCACAGCTCCAATGCCATATTTAAATTTGCTGATGACACCAGTGTCATAGGTCAAATCAAAGGTGGTGATGAATCAGCTTGTAGGAAGGAGATTGAAAATCTGTCTGAGTGGTGCCACAACAACAACCTGTCACTCAATGTCAGCAAGACCAAGGAGCTGATTATTAACTCCAGGAGGAGGAGGTCCATGAGCTGGTCCTCATCGGTGGATCAGAAGTAGACAGGGTCAGCAGCTTTAAATTCCTCAGTGTTATCACTTCAGAGGATCTCTCCTGGGTCCAGCATGTAAGTGTAGTTATGAAGAAAGCATGATAGCACCTCTACTTCCTTCGAAGTTTGCAAAGATTTGGCATAATATCTAAAAAGCTAGACAAATCTCTATAGATGTGTAGTGGAGAATATATTAGCTAGTTACTATAGTGGATACAGCGCAGTCTATCACAGGTAAAGCTCTCCCAACCACTGGGCACGTCTACATGGAGTGCTGTGCAGGAAAGAAGTGCCCCCACCACGCTGGAGATGTTCTCTTCTCACTGCTGCCATCAGGAAGGAGGTGCCGGAGCCTCAGGACACACACCACCAGGTTCAGGTAGTGTTATTGTCCCTCAACCATCAGACTCTTGAACCAGAGGGAATATCTTCACATAACTTCTCTCTCCCTGTCACTGAACTGTTCCCACAACATATGGACTCACTTTCAAGGACTCCTAATCTCATGTTCTCGATATTTATGGCTTATTTATTTATTATTATAGTTATTTTTTCTTTTCTTTCATTTTGCTGCCTTTTGCATGTAACGGCCTTTGCCCCAACTGACTCCCCTTGCCTAGGGTGAATAGCCGTCGACCCCGCCAAACAGTGCAAATGCTTTGGTGCGGATATGGTGTGAGGTGCCCAATGATCAGCCGCAACACAACTATCAAACAACATTCCAAGTGCGAGTAAAGAATTATACTTCATAGCAAATTTTGGTGATGGGTTAGTAGCAACAACTAAAAGAAAAGGCGCCACATAAGTAACTTATCAGTCTTGTGCACGTAAGATTTTAATACGTTGGAGCTCATGCCTCCGATTGCACCCACAATGTCCTTCCAAGACTCCGGCCACCATCCGAGCCCCCAAGGTCTGGTGTCCGCCACCCTGGAACCGTTGTCCGTTCCCCACACATTTGTCCTCTCCGCTCACCTCCCGAAAAAGCCCGCGCTCCTCAACTCAGCACACATATACAGGATAACCGAACATGACTTCCATTGGCTAACAAATGAATACAGTTTCCATTATCACATTGTATAACACAAACATTGCTGTTACAGAGAACCCCTTGCTCAGCAGTTAACAGTACGAGAAGCCATTTTGGTAATAAGCGATTAACAGTTAACAGTCCAGCTAAAATTACTGAGAACCCTACATGCACATTGATTTTCTACCTGTCCTATTGCAGGGAGCATGGTTTTCATTGATTCTGTTGTTCTATTGTGTTCCTTGCATTTACCATGAACACCCACAAGAAAATGAATCTCTAGATATTATCTGGTGATATATGGACTTAGATAACAGACTTATTTCAAACTTTGAACTGTTTCCGATGTGCTTACAGAAGGCATGTTCTGTGAGGGGAAGTTGGACAAACTTGGGATGTTGGAGTGGTGGAGGTTGAGTGGAGATCTGATACAGGTTTGTAAGATTATGAAAGGCATAGATAGAGAAAACAGACAGAATCTTTTTCCAGGACTGAAATGAATTTATCTGTTTGTTTGTTTGTTTAGAGGTATAGTACTGTAACAGGCAAATATAACAGGGGCATTTAGGAGATTCTTAGACAGGCACATGAACATGTGGGGCATGGAGGGATATGGACATTGTGTAGCAGAAGGGACTAGTTTAGTAGGTGTTTAATTCCTAACTTAATCAGCTTGGCACAACATTAGAACATAGAATAGTACTGCACAGTGCAGGCCCTTTGGCAAACAATGTTGTGCTGACGCTCAAGCCCTGCCTCCCATATAACTCCCCCACCTTACATTCCTCCATATACCTGTCTAGTAGTCTCTTAAACTTCACTAGTGTATCTGCCTCCACCACTGACTCAAGCAGTGCATTCCACGCACCAACCACTCTCTGAGTAAAAAACCTTCCTCTAATATCCCCCTTGAACTTCCCACCCCTTACCTTAAAGCCATGTCCTCTTGTATTGAGCAGTGGTGCCCTGGGGAAGAGGCACTGGCTATCCACTCTATCTATTCCTCTTAATATCTTGTACACCTCTATCATGTCTCCTTTCATCCTCCTTCTCTCCAAAGAGTAAAGCTCTAGCTCTCTTAATCTCTGATCATAATCCATACTCTCTAAATCAGGCAGCATCCTAGTAAATCTCCTCTGTACCCTTTCCAATGCTTCCACATCCTTCCTATACTGAGGCGACCAGAACTGGACACAGTACTCCAAGTGTGGCCTAACCAGAGTTTTATAGAGCTGCATCATTACATCGCGACTCTTAAACTCTATCCCTCAATTTATGACAGCTAACACCCCATAAGCTTTCTTAACTACCCAATCTATCTGTGAGGCAACTTTCAGGGATCTGTGGACATGTAACCCCAGATCCCTCTGCTCCTCCACACTACCAAGTACCCTGCCATTTACTTTGTACTCTGCCTTGGAGTTTGTCCTTCCAAAGTGTACCACCTCACACTTCTCCGGGTTGAACTTCATCTGCCACTTCTCAGTCCACTTCTGCATCCTATCGATATCTCTCTGCAATCTTCGACAATCCTCTACACTATCAACAACACCACCAACCTTGTGTTGTCTGCAAACTTGCCAGCTCACCTTTCTACCCCCAAATCCAGGTCGTCAATAAAAATCACAAAAAGTAGAGGTCCAAGAACAGATCCTTGTGGGACACCACTAGTCACAATCCTCCAATCTGAATGTACTCCCTCCACCATGACCCTCTGCCTTCTGCAGGCAAGCCAATTCTGAATCCACCTGGCCAAATTTCCCTGGATCCCATGCCTTCTGACTTTCTGAATAAGCCTACCGTGTGGAACCTTGTCAAATGCCTTACTAAAATCCATGTAGATCACATCCACTGCACTACCCTCATCTATATGCCTGGTCACCTCCTCAAAGAACTCTATCAGGCTTGTTAGACACGATCTGCCATTCACAAAGCCGGGCTGACTGTCCCTGATCAGACCATGATTCTCTAAATGCCCATAGATCCTATCTCTAAGAATGTTTTCCACCATCTTTCCCACCACAGTCGTAAGGCTCACTGGTCTATAATTATCCAGGCTATCCCTACTACCTTTTTTGAACAAGGGGACAACATTCGCCTCCCTCCAATCCTCCAGCACCATTCCTGTGGACAACGAGGACATAAAGATCCTAGCCAGAGGCTCAGCAATCTCTTCCCTCGCCTCGTGGAGCAGCCTGGGGAATATTCCGTCAGGCCCCGGGGACTTATCCGTCCTAATGTATTTCAATAACTCCAAAATCTCCTCTCCCTTAATATCAACATGCTCCAGAACATAAACCTCACTCATATTGTCCTCACCGTCATCAAGTTCCCTCTCATTGGTGAATACTGAAGAGAAGTATTCATTGAGGACCTCGCTCACTTCCACAGCCTCCAGGCACATCTTCCCACCTTTATCTCTAATCGGTCCTACCTTTACTCCTTTCATCCTTTTGTTCTTCACATAATTAAAGAATGCCTTGGGGTTTTCCTTTACCCTACTCGCCAAGGCCTTCTCATGCCCCCTTCTTGCTCTTCTTAGCCCCTTCTTAAGCTCATTTCTTGCTTCCCTATATTCCTCAATAGACCCATCTGATCCTTGCTTCCTAAACCTCATGTATGCTGCCTTCTTCCACCTGACTAGAGTTTCCACCTCACTTGTCACCCATGGTTCCTTCACCCTACCATTCTTTATCTTCCTCACCGGGACAAATTTATCCCTAACATCCTGCAAGAGATCTCTAAACATTGACCACATGTCCATAGTACCAAGTGCCAAGGGCCTGTATCTGTTCTATGAATGCTGTGCAGACGGTTTCAGATGTAGTGATGTCATCTCACCAACGTGTCCTATAACTAAACCATACCTTCCCCATTCCACTCATTTTTGTACTTGTATCCCAAACCAATAAATCTAAAACATTCTGTTCACTTATTTTTTCAATTACTCGCTGCACCTGCATAAAAACCATGTATTAATTATGAAATAGGAACCCACAATGCCAGACACTAGAGCAAAAGGGTAGTCCCTTGATCTACAGCTGGGTCCCAGAACAGAGCTGGAAGTTGAGGAACATAGAACATAGGGCAGTACAGGTCCTTTGGCCCACGATACTGTGCCAACCTTTAACCTACTTTAAGATCAATCCAACCCTTCCCTCCCACTTAGCCCTCCATTTTTCTTTCATCCACGTGCTTATCTAAGGGTTTCCTAAATGTATCTACTTCTACCACTACTCCTGAAAGTGCACCCCACTCACCCACCACTCTCTGTAAAAACCTACCTCTCACATCCCCCCTTATATATTCCCCCAATCACCTTAAAGCTATGCCATCATATATTAGCTATTTTCACCCTGAGGAGAAGTCTCTGCTTTTCAACTCTATTTATGCCTCTTATTATCTTATACACCTCAGCCCTTTCTCAACCTGTCCTTATAAGACATCCTCTCTAATTCAGGCAGCATCCTGGTAAATCTCCTCTGCACCCTCTCTAAAGCTTCCACATCTTTCCTATAATGAGACAACCAGAACTGAACAGAACTGAACTGAACAGAACCAAGTACGGTCCAAATGGAGTTTTATTGAGGTACAACATTACCTCGCGTCTCTTGATGAATTGAATATAGGAGTTGAGATGTAATGTTGAATACCCCCGAAGCTGGGTTGGAGGCCATGGGTGACCTGCAGATAATACAATGACCCTGGGAATGTCACAGGCAGATCTGCTGTAGCAGAAACCACATACATCTCCTTTGTTCCAAGAACCCTAATGGGGGTTCCAGAAGAAATTTCACTTCAAGTGTAGCCACAAAATGTTACTTCAAGCCTAACAACATTATGTTGCCAAAATTGAAAAAAAAATGAACATCTACTTAATACAAATAGAGTTTATGGAACTTCTCAAACAGTCAATTAGTGATGTTATTCATCCAGACTGCAAGTGTGGAAATTGAAGCAATGCTTGTGATATTGGGAACATATGTTACCCATTTGTGAAACATTTGAACAAGTATAAAATGACAGCTCTGTAAAAGGGTTGAACTGATTATGGCTGCCCTTATCACACACTACACAGGAACCCGCCTTCAAACACTTACCAACCCCCTCACCATCTCCACCCCTAGCACGTGCATTGGGAGAGTAACGTCTTCATTGAAGAATGCAGTAGAACAGAAGGATCTATGAATAATGGTGCATAGTTCCCTGAAGGTGGAATCTCATGTGGATAGGGTGGTGAAGAAAGTTTTTGATATGCTGGCCTTTATAAATCAGAGCATTGAGTATAGGAGTTGGGATGTAATGCTGAAATTGTACAAGGCATTTGTGAGGCCAAATTTGGAGTATTGTGTACAGATTTGGTCACCAAATTATAGGAAAGATGCAACAAAATAGAGAGAGTACAGAGAAGATTTACTGGAATGTTATCTGTGTTTCATCACCTAAGTTACAGAGAAAGGTTGAACAAGTTGGGTCTTTATTCTTTGGAACGTAGAAGGTTGAGGGAGACGATATAGAGGTATTTAAAATTATGAGGGGGATAGATAGAGTTGACGTGGATAGGCTTTTTCCATTGAGAGTAGGGGAGATTCAAACGAGAGGACATGAGTTGAGAGTTAAAGGGCAAAAGTTTAGGGGTGACATGATGGAGAACTTCTTTACTCAGAGAGTGGTAGCTGTGTGGAACGAGCTTCCAGCAGAAGTGGTTGAGGCAGGTTCGATGTTGTCATTTAAATTGGACAGCTATATGGACCGGAAGGGAATGGAGGATTATGGGCTGAGTGCAGGACGGTGGGACTAGGTGAGAGTAAGCGTTCGGCATGGACTGAAGGGCCGAGATGGCCTGTTTCCATGCTGTAATTGTTTTATGGTTATATATATAGTGGCTGTGGCTGTCTAGTGTGGTCACCAGTGACAGAAAACCTGTGTGGGAGAATTTTTAAAGTGGAAAATCCGTTGCACTGCGGCAGTTCCACTCTCTCAACCTCAGAAGTCCAGGTCCAGTGGTATGAACTAGTGCCACAAACTGGAGTCTTTCCTGGTTGCAGGGGATGATGACCATGACGTCCTCTGTGCCTTGTCGTGCCCTTCGCTCTCCACGGAGCGTGGCAGTACCACCTTCATAGCCATTGAATCTCACTGTAGATCTCATCTGCCCAGTCTGCCAGAGCTGACTTCACAAGCTGGGACAGACATGTCCCTATCTCACCGGGGTATGAGGCCCACTGGCTACCCTCACCTGGTTAGGCCGTTCGTCGAAGCGGTGTACTGGGGAGAGGCCGTTGTCGCATGCAAACAACTACTTGGACTCTTCATTTGACTCTTCAACCAACTGGCACAACCCTAATCACCACAGTGCAGCAACACATGTTTCACTTTGCACTAAAATCAAAGTTCAGCGTGGACTTTGTTCTAATTGTGTTCTTTTTTGTAAAAATGGTGCACAATTTATGATTAGTATCTGTCTTGCTAGTGAATGCTACTTACCTGATGCTGTTGCTGTGATGCTGCAAGCACATTGTTTATTGTATCCTATGGCCACTTTATTCATTTAGCACTAAAATTAGCTTTATTTCTGTTCTACTTGTGTTCTTTTGTGTAAAAACTAGTGTATAACTCATGCTTGATTTGTGTTTTTCTTGTGAATGCCACTCATATGATGCTATGTGCTTGTAATGCTCCTACAAGGAAACGTTTCATTGCACCCGTGCATAACGTGTAGTTGTGCGTGTGGCAATAATTTCGACTTTGACTTTGAATCTTGGCTGAAGCACACAACCAAACAGTGGAGCAGTGTGAAGCCATTCAACCCCGACCCTGTTCACGGAGATCAGAGATGAGCATTGAACAACCTTTGCTTTCTGCTGCAGCCCCGAGTCTTCCCAATCACAATCAGAATCAGGTTTAATATCACCGGCATAATCGTGAAATTTGTTAACTTTGTGGCAGCAGTACAATGCAACAGATGATGAATAGAGAATAAGAACTGAATTACAGTAATTATATACATGTATATTAAATAGTTAAGAAAAAGAAGTAGTGCAAAAACAGAAATTTAAAAAAAGTAGTCAGGAAGTGTTCATGGGTTCAAAGTCCATTCAGAAATTGGATGACAGATGGGAAGAAGCTGTTCCTGAATCACTGAAGGTGTTCCCTTCAGACTCCTGCACCTTCTTCCTGACAGAAACAATCAGAAGACAGCATATCCTAGCTAGTGGGGGTCCTTAATGCCTTCCTGAGGCATCTATCCTTGAAGATGTCTTGGATACTACAGAGGCTAGTACACATGATGGAGCTGATTAATTTTACAACTTTCTGCAGCTTACCTCGATCCTGTGCAGTTGCCCAACCCACATATTAGACAGTGATGCAGTCGGTCAGAATGCTCTCCATGGTACATCTGTAGAAGCTTCTGAGTGTTTTAAAGGTTCAAAGGTGCAATTTAATGTCAGAGAAATGTATACAATATACACCCTGAAATGCTTTTTCTTCGCAAACATCCACAAAAACAGTGAAGTGCCATATAGAATGAACAACAGTTAACCGTGAGTATCCCAAAGTTCCCCCCTCCCCCCACCGGCAAAAAAAAGCAAGCATCAACACTACCACCAAGCACTCAAGTGTGAGCAAAGCAATAGCAAAGACACAAACTTGCAGTTACCCCAAAGACTTTGCATTTCACCTGGCATTCAACATACCACAGGTTCTCTCTCTCCCTAATAAGGGAGAAGGAGATGTTTACGTTTTTTCCCTAGCTAGTGGGGAGACATAACAAACAATTCGCTGATTTACGATGTTAAAAGTTCGTTATGTCGTTTTTATCGAGCTCTGTGCCTGAAGGTTGCAAAGATCCCGGGTCTTCGGGCACACAGCTGCAGTAGATTTTCCGGCTCTCCCAATGACACACCGACCCTCAATCCGCCTGTCTCCAGAGCCTCGAGATCTTAGGCTTCTGTATCCGAGCCGAACTTTCAGGCCGAACAACGGTCAGTCCTGAAACCCTGAGAACGGGTCCCATTCCCGCAAAGAACCGAAGTCAGCGTGTAACTCCAGGTCAGGATTTTCAGAAGAACGTTGAAAGGGAAAAATAAAGATATTAAAGATGGAAATAGAGCTGTGTCTGAAGATGCAAGCGAAGGAGTCGCCGTTTAGCGCCGTCTTAACTGCATCTCCATTTCTAGGTGACAAACCAAATCTCCTTAAATTCCTAGTGAAATATAGCTTCTGTCAACAGCAACAATCTATCAGCTTCAGACATCAAAATCAAAATCAAAGTCCATTTATTATCGAAGTATGTATACTATATACAACCTTGAAATCCGTGTCCTTACAGGCAACCACAAAACAAAGAAACCCAATAGAACCCCCCCAAAAAAGAAGAACATCAGACACCCAATGTGCAGAGGAAAAAAAAGCACCTGATCCACCAGCAGCTGAAAAGAGTGCCAAGCCCATCCCTGCCTCTATGTGTCGAGCAGTTTCCTAATTTCACTCAGAAAGCTGGCTCTAATTTTCTGTCAATAACCAAGTCGCAGACTCCCCGATGAGCTGAAGCAGTTTCCCGTCGCACGCACAGATGCACTGAGCTGAACACATAGCATCTGTAGACACGTGTGGACTTCCAACCGGATTGTGAACTGCCCTTTCAACCTTTCTCTGTCGGAATACTGAGCAGACAGCCATGATGCTCATACTGTAGTCAGCCGCTCACAACAGACTGGAGATTTAACACCATTCCTGATGTTATGTTCTGCACAATTCCAGTGCACAATCAGCAGCCACTTTACAAGGTACAGAGGGTATTTAATAAAGTGACTACTGAGTGTGTATGTTCATGGTTTCTGCCGCCATGGCCCATCCACTTGAAGGCTCAACCTGGTATGCATTCAGAGATGTCCTGCAGACCACAGCTGTGACATGTTGTTATTTGAGTTATTGTCGCCTTCTTGTCAGTCTGAACCAGTCTGGCCACTCTCCTCTGACCTCTCTCATTAACAAGACAATGTTGCCCACAGAACTGCCGCTCACTGGATGTTTTTTTTGTTTTTCACTTCAAACTCCAGAGACTGTTGTATGTGAAAACCCAAGGAGTTCATCAGTTTCTGAGACACTCAAATCACCCTATCTGGCACCAACAATTATTCCACTGTCAAAGTCACTGAGATCACATTTCTTCCCCCATTCTGACATTTGGACTGAACAACAACCGAACCTCTTGACCATGTCTGCATGCTTTTATGCATTGAGTTGCTGCCACATGATTGGCTGATTAGATATCTGCATTAACGAGCAGGTGTACAGGTGTACCTAATAAAGTGGCCATTGAGTGTAGGGTTTGCATCATTAGAGGTTCTGATCTGATCCATCACAGTAAACACCGGCAAACCGATTTTCCAGTGTGCAATTACCTGGCCAGTGATTGTGGTGCACCCGCATGGTAACCGTTGAGTGTACTTTACTATATATAACCGAGCTTTCTGTATATTACTAAAAACCTTGCACACTTCTCATTCACAAATTACTAACTTTACTCCCTGTTCACAAAAGTATCTGTCAAGAGTCTAACTTATTGTATGAGGGAACTATTGATACTATGAAAGAAAAATGTCCCTTAATGTAGGAAAAATATTGAGGAGAGCCTACAGGGGCGTGGTCAGGTGCAAGTAAAGGCAGCACGGCAGTTTTTAGCGGAGCTCTATTAGAGAGCCAGCGAGCCAGGTTCAGCCTCTGCTGCTGTCTGTAGGAATTTGTACATTCTCCCTGTGACACGTGTGTTTCCTCTGGGTGCTGATCAAGTTATCATCCAGATCATTGATATAGTTAACAAACAAGGCACTCGGCTCCAATCCCTGCAACACACCACTAGTCACAGGCCCCTATCAGAGAGGCAACCCTCTACTGCAACTCTCTGGCTCCTCCCACAAAGCAAACATCTAATCCAATTTACTATCTCATCCTGAATGCTGAGCAACTGAACCTTCTTGACCATCACCCCCCATGCAGGACTTTGTCAAGTGCCTTACTAAAGTCCACGTAGACACCATCCACTGTCTTGTCTTCATCCACTTTCCTGGTAACTTCCTTGATAAATTCTATAAGATTGGCTAGATGTGACCTACCACACATGAAGCTATGCTGGCTATACTTAATCCCTCCATGTCTATCCAAATACTTATATATCTGCTCCCTTAGAATACCTTCCAGTAACTTCCTTGCAAATAATGTCAGACTCTCCAGCCTATAATTTCCTGATCTCTATTTCAAGCTTTTTTTTAAACAGTGGAACAATATTGGCTATCCTCCAGTCCTCTGGTATCACTCCTGTCACTAAGTATGCTTTAAATATCTCTGCTAGGGCCCCGGCAATTTCTGCACTTGCCTCCCATAGGGTCCAAGGGAACACCTTGTTGGCTCTGGGGATTTATCCACCCTGATTTAACAAAGGGTAGCAAACACCTTGGGTTAAATAGGGGACGGAGGCAGAGTAGCGATACGTCTTGATCCCTTTGCTAGCCTAAGGAGTAGCACCACTCCTCCTCCCCTCACCCCCTGAGCAGGGCTATGTGAGGTCATGGGAGCAGGTAGTGGAGCATCTGATGCAGATCACAAGTCCTGGTTATGTGACCACTGACACCAGGCAGACAATCTCTGAAGAGTATTGATAATGGCTGGGGTCACGGGTCTTGTAAAGACACTGCCCAGAAGAAGGCAATGGCAAAGAACTTCAGCAGAAAAATTTACCAAAAACAGACCTGGTCATGGAAAGACCGTGATCACTTACATTATACGACACGGCGCATAACGCATGAAGTGGGTGCTTTGTTGGGTGGGATGGCGTGTCTTGTTGGGCAGGAGGGGCCTGTTTCATGCTGTATCTCTAAATATAAAAACAAATTGACTAGCAACAAGATGAAGTGTTATTTAAGGAAGACAGTCTGGAACTTGGACAAGAGGGTGGCTTCAAGGTGCAATGTAGCAGAAGATAGGAGGTCACAGAGTTCCTGACCGTGATGTTATTCACAAATTTGCTGACCCAGTTTACTATAAGACGGTATATGTCATGAAGCACCCTCACCACCCAGGACATGCCCTCTGCCCATTACTACCATCAGGGAGGGGGTACAGGAGCCATCAGTGATTCAGGAACAGCTTCTTCCCCTCTGCCATTGGATTTCTGAATGGACAATGACCCATCAACACTGCCTCGGTATTTTTGCCCTCTTTTTGGACTACTTATTTAATTTAATTTTTATGTACATTTCTTATTGTAATTTGTAGTATATTTTATGTATTGCACTGTACTGCTGCTGCAAGACAACAAATTTCATGAGATATGCCAGTGATAATTTAATCATTTATTTACGAGTCGGCCCTTTGATCCACACAACCCCAGTAACCACCACCAACCCTAATTAACCCTCTCTCTGGCTATCCATCCCATAGGATGACGATGGTTCCTTTCAGTTAATTACTGGGATTTAGGATGCCCCACTCCTCAGAAAGGAACAGCGTGTGCGTGAGTGGATTTTAGGTGAGAAGGGGGTTGCACAGGTCCAGGCCCATCCTCTCGACATCCCCTCCCGGATCCAGCGGCATGGTGGGGTCCAAGACGGCTGGGGGAAGTTCTGCTGCGGTGAATGGCCAGACCAAGCTTCGATGCAAGGGATGCCCTTTCCGCGCTTCACGGCACGTGTTTGCTAGATGGCCGTTGACCCTACGAGAGGGTTCATCCGCCCTTTGACAGGTCTTGTTTCTCATCCTGCAGGGTGTCTGTCCACCCTCCTGACCAGGCAAGCCTGGTGGGGGAGCCGGTTTAGTCACCGACCACCCGACCATGCGACAGGTGGTACTGGGTTACATGGCACCAGTAGCACTCAGACGAGTGACCCGACCCTGATTACCCCTAACCTAATCATGTTACAATGACCGATTAACCTACTCATTATGGCTTTGGACTGTGGGAGGAAACTGGAGAACCTGGGAAAACCCGTGAAGTCCACAGGGCTTACAGAGACTCCTTATGGAATGGTACCAGAATTAAACTTCCAAATCAAGAATGACCCAAACTCTAATAACATCACGCTAAATGCTACACTATTGTGGCACCCCAAAATAAACCTTATTCTGCTTTTCATTCTGATTATTTAACATGTAAGTTAGCATACTTGTCAGCATTAAATTCCATCAGCCATTTTTCAGCACAGTTTTCCATTTGGTCCAGATCTCACGGCAAGCTTTGATAGTTTTCCTTGCTGTCCACTACACCCCATTTGTGGTGTCATCCACAAGTTTACTCATCCTGTTAACCACACTATCACCCTTTACAGACCCTCTATTGGTTGGAGGTCGACCATGGGTGTTGTGTTCTAGATATGCAAGCTTGGGAAGTACGATATGGAGAGCGAGCTGTTGTCCATGCAGCAGGCTCGCCCCCTCCACACATCTGGTGAACACAAAGGAAAGGCAGAGACCGATACAGTTTGGCACCAGCAACATCGCTGGAGTTGCAGTCAGTGCTGAAGTCAGCAAGGGACTTCCTTAGGGACTCCAGCTCCAGACTTTTCCCCTCAGGGTTTACTCCTGAAGCCTTCCCCATGAGTGGATATAGCCACAAGGCAGCGGAGATTTGAGATCAGAGTTTTCCTTCTCCTAGTTGAGCTGCCAACCACGGCTGATGAGCCTCGTCTGCCTGAACCAGCTGGTTTTAGGGAACCATTAACCTGGCTTTGCCCATCCTTCTGTAAGTAGAAACAGTTCTTCCATAACAGTTAAGCCACATGTGAAGGCCAGGAGCTGGACTTGGTTGTCAGAGGCTATTTGAGAGCATTTAATAGATAGTAGGAGCTTGTCCCCATTACCACCCCCGGCTTTTTGGCAGGGAGAGTTCAGAAGACTGTAGGGAGTCAGAGGGGGAGGGAGGAAACAGCTTCTTGGACAGTCCCTCCAAGACTATCATTCATCTTGAGAAAGGGCCATGCCAACAATCCAGTAAGTTTGGGCCATGTATCTCCTTGTACCTCCAAGGGAGGGCATCTGGTCCATGACAGCTCCCAGAATAGCTTTGTTCTCACACTAATTTCTCCTGTAGATTATCCTATGTGCTCATAAATATTCCCCACATCCTAACATCCACCTCTTCAGGAGCAGTTTATATAACAAGTTGTCAAAATGTCAAAAAGTCAAATTTATTTTGCAAGCAGTGAAAATCTTATTTGCAGAGCATCACAGGTACATACCATCAGATAACACTAGACAACAATTTGTTTATGATAGACTACTTGAAACTGAACACAAATATAATTTCAGACTACTTGTATCATGTAGGGATTTGGAGAAACAGCAAATTAACTTTTATTGAACATAATGCGTGTAATTGCATAATGGTGCTGACACTTCACAATACTTCAACTAAGCTAAAAGTGTTTTGTTGGTGATTTTCATTTGTACTCAGTGTCTGAGGCTCCTCGCTTAAGTGTCCAACAATAATCAGCCAGCATTGATGGATTCCAGTTCCCCTTCTGACTTTTCTCCATGACCGCAATGTTCTGGTGAAACCTTTCACCATGCTCGTCACTGACAGTGCCAAGATTTACAGGGAAAATGTCTAAATGGGAATGCAGAAAATTAATCTTTAGTGACATGTTGCACTTCATGGTTCTGTCTGCTTGAAGCATGTTGTCAACCAGTTGCATGTAGTTTGGTGTTCTGTAGTTGCCAAGAAAAATTTCAACATCATCCTTAAATGCCATCCATGCAGTTTTCTCCAGTCCCACTAGAAGTTCTTCAAATTGCCTGTCATTAATGACCTGTTTGATTTGTAGATCAATAGAAATGCCTTCCTTAATCTTGGCATCTATTATTCTGACTTGAACTGTGCATTGAAATAACAAATACAGGTGATTTCAAACAAACGGAGCGTGGTAGAGACATTTAATGGTGATTTTCATGATCAGCTGCCCAAAATCTGTCAGATACACCCGAAAGTATTCAGGAAGCAAAACCGTTGTTGTCTAGCGTAAACAGCGTTTGCAAAAAACAACATAATTAAACATTATACAATTTTTACAATTAGAACAAACAAAAATAAAACCCTTTTTAGTGCAAGGAGATCACAGTGTTGCTAAATCGTAGCGATTAGGATTGTGCCAGATGGCTTAGGAACTGTATAGTGGAAAGGAAGTAGCTGTTCTCGAACCTGGTGGTGTGGGACCACCTGGTCCTGTACCTTCTGTCCGATAGTAGCCGTGAGAAGATGGCATGACCCCGATGGTGGGGATCTTTGATGATAGATGCAACCGGAAGAAATCCAAGGGGTCATGGGAAGAATATACAACTCCTTACAGATAGTTGTGGGAATTGAACCCTGGTTAATGGTGCTGTAAATCATTACACTACCATCCTCGCAATGTATCTGGTGTATGTGGCATTCAGGGAGGGGTAGCACATCTGGTGAAGGGGCTTGTCGTGTCCATTCTGGGGCAGCTCACTCACCTTTGGCCCCCACCAGACACTCAGCCCCCACCTGTGGCTCCAAGCAGCTGTTTGAATGTGACAGCGACTACATTCTGGTACACCGCTTCAACAGGCTGGTCAAAACAGGGGAGGGTAGCCAGTAGCATCATATCCCAGTGAGAAAGGGACTTGCCTGTCCCAGCTTGTGAAATCAGCTCTGAAAGGCTGGGTGGATGAGATCTTCCCTGAGATACAATGGCCAGGAAGGCGGTACAGCCGTTTACATCACAAGGAAGTATAAGGAAAGATTGTCCCAAATTTACTAGACTTGTAAAAATACGAAGGCTCTTATTGAGATGTTTAATGTTCTGGGGACCAGCAGGTCGTGTCTGAGAGGTCGTTACCTTGGTCTGCACTGTTTTCAACCAGGGGAACTCAGAGTTAGGGGCAAATCCTTTCAGAATGAGATGAGAAAAAATTCCTTCACTCAGAGGAATGAATTTCTGGAATTTCCTCTCCCGGAGGATTCAGTCATTCAAGGGTAGGAATTGGGAATTGGTCAGGAAGCGTAGACTTGAGTGATGCAATCCCCCAGAACCTTATCGACTGGTGGAGTGGGCTTGAAGGGCCCAATGGCCTGACCCTCGCACCCCCTCCTTCCTTGCGCTTCGTAACTCCAAGTTCGCCGCTTGTCACCAACGACAATTTCACGGCAATGTTGATCTAAGAAAAACATGTGTCACTTATTAATGGGGATTCTGTTACATAAATACCAGATGTCTGTAAATGGGTTGCAGGGCTGTAGTGCACTGGTAGAGAGTTGTGGATGATGTTATTAAGCCACAGAGAGAAATAGGAGTGCTTTATCAGCGTGATCAGCGAGTGCTACACCCTGGTTACACAACCTCACACACTGTTGTACTCTGTATGCTGTTGTAATCTGCTGTTTTCTTAATGTTTGAGACACTCTCCGTACAAGTTTTAAAACTGAGTTACGACTCCCCCCCCCCCGCCCCAGATGCAGGCAGCTGCAACGTCACAGCTAACAAAGCTGGGGTTTGCTGCTCATTGTTAACTTAATTTTTTAAATTCCTTTGCACATATCACACATGGCCGCTAGGGCTGGTAGAAATCAGCAAAGCCCCTGCCCCCTGTGGCAAACTAATTTGGTCAATCAGTTTATTATTGTCACCTGTACTGAGGTACAGTGACAAACTTTGTACTGCATGCCATTCATACAGACCAGTTCATCATAGAGTGATAGGGTCAGAGACACTGCAGCACAGAAACAGGCCCTTTGGCCCATCTAGCCTGTGCTGATCCATCGACCTGCATGCAGACCGTAGTCCTCCATACCCGTCCCATCCATGTATCGATCCAAATTTCTCTTAAATGTTGAAATCAAATCTGCATCCACCACTGGCACTGGTGGCTTGTTCCACACTCTCACCACCTTCTGAGTGAAGAAGTTCTCCCTCAGGCTCCCCTTAAATGTTTCACCTTTCATCCTTAACCCATGAACTCTATTGTAGTCCCACCCAGCCTCAGTGGAAAAAGCCTGCTTGCACTTATCCTATCTATACCCCTCATAATCTTGTATACCTCTATCAAATCTTCTATTTTCTAGAGAATAAGCCCTGACCTATTCAGCCATTCGCTATAATTCAGGTCCCCAAGTCCTGGCAACATCCTCGAAAATTTTCTCCACATACTTTCATTCTTATTTACATCTTTCCTGGAGGTAGGTGACCAAAACTGCACACAATACTCCAAATTAGGCCTCACCAATATCCTATACAGTTTCCACATAATATCCCAACTCGTTCATTGATTTATGAAGGCCAATGTGCCAAAAGCTTTATTTGCAATCCTGTGATGCCACTTTCAATGAATGATGAACCTGTAATCCCAGATCCCTCTGTTCTTCCACACTTCTCTGTTCCCCACTGCTCACTGTGTACGACCTACTCTGGTAGGTCCTGCCGAAGTGCAAAACCTTGCTCTTGTCTGCATTAAATTCCACCTGACATTTTTCAGCCCATTTTTCCAGCTGATGCAGATCCCACTGCAAGCTTTTATAATCTTCCTCGCTGCCCACTACACCCTCCAAACGATGTCATCCGCAAATTTACTGATCTAGTTTGCCGCAGTATCATCCAGGTCGTTGATATAGATGACAAACAACAGTGGGCCTAGCACTGATCCCTGCGGCACACCACTAGTCACAATGCATTACAACAGTACATCGAGGTAATGCAAGGGAAAACAATAACAGAATGCAGAATGCATGTCTTAGCCCAAAAGACTGTTTGTTTATTCCTCTCCATAGATGCTGCTTGGCCTGTTAAGTTGTTCCAGCATTTTGTGTGTGTCACTCTGGATTTCCAGCATCTGTAGAATCTCTTGTGTTAGCTCCTTACAGACAGCTGTGGGAATTGAACCCAGGTCACTGGTACCATAAAGCGTTTCGCTAACCGCTACACTACCATGCCACCCCAGTATGGACATGCGTCGCCCAGCTTAATGACAGTGACTCGGGACTCACACAGTCATTGAGTCATACACCACAGAAACAGGCCATTCCACCCAAATGGTTCATGATGACCAAGATTACTATTTAAGTTAGTCTCGTTTGTCTGCATTTGCCCCATATCCCTCTGAATCTTTCATATCCATATATCATCAATCCCGTCCAACTTCCTTTCAACTATTCTCAGTGTAGTTGCCTCAACCACTTCCTCTGGCAGTAAGTTCCATACATTGGCCACTCCCTGGGTGAAAATGTTGCCCTCCGAGTTCTAATTCAGACTTTCCCCTCTCACTTTTAACCTATTAAGTTCAAGTTCAGGTTTATTGTCATTAGACCGTTCACATGTATATGGCTAAACAAAATATCGTTCCTCTGGGGCCACGATGCAGACCACAGTAAAGAGAGTCACACAAAGTCACACAGACCATGTAGTTACCATCCAGCACATGCAGGTACAAAATAATATCAGCACACGTCCCTGAGTGACCTGGCCTGGGGAGTGACAGGTTGACATAAAGTGCGAGGTGCATCTTTATGTAAGACAGTATAATGTCACTGACACTATTATAATAACACAAACAGTGGTATAAATATGTGAAGGAGCTGCAATAAAAGATGAAAAGCTCTTCACATGGCCTTGGATCATCTGGACAATACAAACACCTATGTCAGGATGCTATTTGTGACTATAGTTCAGCATTTAATGCCATCATTCTCACAGTCTTGATCGTTAAGCTACAGAATCTGATCCTCTGTACTTCCCTCTGCAACTGGATTCTCAACTTCTTAAAAGGAGGACCACAATCTGTGTGGATTGGTGATAGTATTTCCTACTCGCTGATGATCAGCACTGGGGTACCTTAGGGGTGTGTGCTTAGCCCACTGCTGTACCCTCTCTATACCTGGAGAAGGAGAAGATGGAGGGGAGGAGAAGATGGCAGCGCGACGCTCCGAAATGATATCGTATTTGTTAAATGGGACCGTGCACAATCCTGATTTGATGGAGACAGATGTGAGAAGCACGGAGGAACATCTGGAGAAACTTCTGAAATGCCCGCTTCGCCGCTGCTGCTACTGTGCGATCGAGAATCTCCGGAGGGGAAAGCCCCAAATCCTCGGCTTTGCCTATTGCCTGTTGCCAGGGCCGGGGTGGAAGCGCTCAGCAGAGATAGTGCTCGGTGCTCGGTGTCAGAGAGCTGGTCAGAGGCTCAAAGTTTTCTGACGGACTCAAGAGTCGGCTGTGGTCGGGTGCTTCCAGGGTGCTGCATCGGCAAGTTTGCGGCGCTGGAAGCTCATGGCAGGGAGAGTTTCTCCCTTCTACTGCCTGCGTGAGATGATGGGACTTTCGAAAGACTTTGAGACTTTTTTTTACCGTGCTCATGGTCTGTTCTTTATCAAATTACGGTATTGCTTTGCACTGTTGTAACTATATATTATAATTATGTGGTTTTTGTCAGTATTTTTAGTCTTGGTTTGTCTTGTGTTTCTGTGATATCATTCTGGAGGAACATTGTATCATTTCTTAATGCATGCATTACTAAATGACAATAAAAGAGGACTGCATGTCCTCATAACCTAATCTAATATCTATGTCTGTGTGGCTAGGTATAGCTCAACTACCATCTATAAATTTGCTGATGATACAACCATTGTTGATAGAATTTCAGATGGAGATGAGAGGGCGTACAGGAGCGAGATATATCAGCTGGTTGAGTGGTGTCACAGCAGCAACCTTGCACTCAATGTCAGCAAGACAAAAGAGCTGGTTATGAACTTCAGGAAAGGTAAGACAAGGGAACACAAATCAATCCTCATAGATGAGTCAGTGAGAACTTCTGGGTGTCAATATATCCGAGGATCTAACTTGGTCCCAACATATCGATGCAGCTATAAAGAAGGCAAGACAGCCGCTATATTTCAATAGGAGTTTGAAGAGATTTGATTTGTCACCTAAGACACTTGAAAACTTCTATATATGTACCGTGGAGAGCATTCTGACTGGTTGCATCGCTGTCTGGTAATGGGGGTGGGGGGGGGGCTACTGCACAGGACCAAAAGAAGCCCAGGAACACTACATGACTTTTTAAATATATATATTATTTCTGTTTTTGCACTTTTTAAATCTATTTAATATATATATATATATTTACTGTAATTTATTTATTATCTTTATATTTTTTCTTTCTATATTATCATGTACATCATTGAACTGCTGCTGCTAAGTTAACAAGTTTCACAATGTATGCCGGTGATAATAAACCGGATTCTGAAACGTGGTCGGTGCAGGATGAGAGTGAACATAGAACATAGAAATCTACAGCACATTACAGGCTCTTTGGCCCACAATGTTGTGCCGACCATGTACCTACTCTGGAGACTGCCTAGAATTTCCCTAGTGCATAGAACTCTGTTTTTCTAAACTCCATGTACCTACCTAAGACGGTCTTGAAGACACTATTGTATCAGCTTCCACCACCATCGCTGGCCGTGCATTCCACACACCCACCACTCTCTGTGTGAAAAACTTACCCCTGACATCCCCTCGGTACCTATTTCCAAGCACCTTAAAACGACGCCCTCGTGAGTGTGTCTGAGTTGGGAGTAGGGGTGCGATCTCTCGACAAAAGTAAGAGGTACGCTCTCTTCAATTCAAGATCCGAGATTGTTTTATAGTATTTCCAGTACACAAAAACAAAATCATTGTTACTCTGGATCCAAGGCAGCACAAAAGCAACACAATAAGATAAAGCAACATACACACAATGCTTTAGGAACTCAGCAGGTCAGGCGGCATCCATCGAAATGAATAAACATTCGAGATTTCAGGACTGGAAAGGAAGGGGGAAGATGCTAGCATAAAAAGGTGGGGGGAGGGGAAGGAGGACAAGCTGGAAGGTGATTGGTGAAACCAAGCAGATAGGAAAGATATCACAAACACAAGAAAATCTGCAGATGCTGGAAATCCTTTTTCTTTTTAAATCTTTTTATTGAGTAAGTATACAAAAAAGGTAAGCCATATAAACATTAATACAATGTTAAAGTATAATAAAATTCCAAAAGATAACAATACCAAAAAGAAAATACTACAAACAATGTAATTTAAGCATAAGAAACCAAGATAACATAATAGTATACTAGATTTTATATATATCAATGGAAAAAAAGAAAAAAAAACCCCAAAAAAAAACCCACCGTGCAACTAACTAAAAGCAAAGCAAAGCAATGGGCTAACTTGAAACCAAACAGAGTTAAACTTAAAATCACGTCCTCAATCCCGACCTCCATTAAAACAGTGAAAAAAAAAACAAGAAGGGTAAATATTACATTAAATGAAAATATCGAATAAAAGGTCCCCAAATCTGTTCAAATTTAAATGAAGAATCATAAAGGTTACTTCTAATTTTCTCCAGATTCAAACATAAAATCGTCTGAGAAAACCAAAAAAAGGTAGTTGGAGCATTAAGCTCTTTCCAATGTTGTAAAATACATCTTTTCGCCATTAAAGTAAGAAATGCAATCATTCTACGGGCTGAAGGGGAAAGATTACTAGAAATTTTAGGTAGTCCAAAGATAGCAGTAATAGGGTGAGGAGAGATATCTATATTTAATACCTTAGAAATAATATTGAAAATATCTCTCCAAAAAGTTTCCAAAGTAGGGCAAGACCAAAACATATGAGTTAAAGAGGCTATCTGCCCCGAACATCTATCACAGAAAGGATTAATATGCGAGTAAAAACGCGCTAACTTATCTTTGGACATATGTGCTTTAGGAACTCAGCAGGTCAGGCGGCATCCATCGAAATGAATAAACATTCGAGATTTCAGGACTGGAAAGGAAGGGGGAAGATGCTAGCATAAAAAGGTGGGGGGAGGGGAAGGAGGACAAGCTGGAAGGTGATTGGTGAAACCAAGCAGATAGGAAAGATATCACAAACACAAGAAAATCTGCAGATGCTGGAAATCCAAAGCAACGTACACAAAATAATCTCTAGAGTAGATTACATGGTCAGCACAAAACACACACAAGAGCTGTTAGGGAAGGTTTAAACTAATTTGGCAGGGGGATGGGAACCGGAATGATAGAGTGGAGGAAGGGGAAAACAGAAATAAATCTAAGATAGTGAGCAGTAAAGATGTCAGGAAAGACAGGCAGGTGATGGGGCAAATTTGCAGCCATTGGGATGAGTTGCAGTGCAATCAAAGCAAAAAGTACCAAATACTGGTGTTAAGGTGTTGTACTTCATAGCACACAGCATAAGGAGTAAGGTGGATGATCTTGTCGTACAGCTACAGATTGGCAGGTATGATATTGTGGCCATCACTGAGACCTGGCTAAAGGATGCGTGTCTCTGGGAGCTGAATGTCCAAGCATACACGGTGTATCAGAAGGATAGGCAGGTAGGCAGAGGGGGAGGCGTGGGTTTATTGGTAAGAAATGATATTAAATCATTAGAAAGAGGTGACATAGGATCGGAAGGTGCAGAATCTTTATGTTTTGAGCTAAGAAATCGCAGGGGTAAAAGGACCCTGATGGCAGTTATATACAGGCCTCCAAACAGCTGCAGTGATGTGGACTACAAATTACAACAGGAAATAGAAAAGGCTTGTCAGAAGGGCAGTGTTATGATCATTGTGGGGGATTTTAACATGTGAGTGGATTGGGAAAATCAGGTCGGCAGTGGATCTCAAGAGAGAGAATTTGTAAAATGTCTGCGAGATGGCTTTTTAGAACAACTTGTTGTTGAGTCCACTAGGGGATCAGCTGTACTGGATTGGGTATTGTGTAATGAACTGGAGGTGATTAGAGAGATTGAGGTGAAGGAACCCTTAGGAGGCAGTGATCATAACATGATTGAGTTCACTGTGAAATTTGAAAAAGAGAATCCGAAATCTGATGTGTCGGTATTTCAGTGGAGTAAAGGAAATTACAGTGGCATGAGAGAGGAACTGGCCAAAGTTGACTGGAAAGGGACACTAACGGGAAGGACGGCAGAGCAGCAGTGGCTAGAGTTTATGCGAGAAGTGAGGAAGGTGCATGACAGATATATTCCAAAAAAGAAGAAATCTTCAAATGGAAAAAGGATGCAACCGTGGCAGACAAGAGAAGTCAAAGCCAAAGTTAAAGCAAAGGAGAGGGCATACAAGGAAGGAAACATTAGTGGGAAGACAGAGGACTGGAAAATTTTTAAAACCTTACAAGAGGAAACTAAGAAGGTCAATAAGAGGGGAACAATGAACTATGAAAGGGGAAGCTAGCAAATAATATCAAAGAGAATACTAAAAGCTTTTTCAAGTATATAAAGAGGAAAAGACAGGTGAGACTAGATATAGGACCAATAGAAAATGATGCTGGAGAAATTGTAATGGGAGATAAGGTGATGGTGGAGGAACTGAACGAGTGCTTTGCATCAGTCTTCACTGAGGAAGACATCAGCAGTATGCCGGACACTCAAGGGTGGCAGGGAAGAGAAGTGTGCGCAGTCACAATTACGACAGGGAAAGTACTCAGGAAGCTGAATAGTCTAAAGGTAGATAAATCTCCCGGACCAGATGGAATGCACCCTCGTGTTCTGAAGGAAGTAGCTGTGGAGATTGCGGAGGCATTAGCGATGATCTTTCAAAAGTCGATAGATTCTGGCATGGTTCTGGAGGACTGGAAGATTTCAAATGTCACTCTGCTATTTAAGAAGGGGGCAAGGAAGCAAAAAGGAAATTATAGACCTGTTAGCTTGACATCGGTAGTTGGGAAGTTGTTGGAGTCGATTGTCAAGGATGAGGTTATGGAGTACCTGGAGGCATATGACAAGATAGACAGAACTCAGCATGGTTTCCTTAAAGGAAAATCCTGCCTGACAAACCTATTACAATTTTTTGAGGAAATTACCAGTAGGCTAGACAAGGGAGATGCAGTGGATGTTGTATATTTGGATTTTCAGAAGGCCTTTGACAAGGTGCCACACATGGGGCTGCTTAACAAGATAAGAGCCCACGGAATTACAGGAAAGTTACATACGTGGATAGAGCGTTGGCTGATTGGCAGGAAACAGAGAGTGGGAATAAAGGGATCCTATTCTGGTTGGCTGCCGGTTACCAGTGGTGTTCCACAAGGGTCCATGTTGGGGCCGCTTCTTTTTACGTTGTACATCAACGATTTGGATTATGGAACAGATGGCTTTGTGGCTAAGTTTGCTGACGATACGAAGATAGGTGGAGGGGCTGGTAGTGCTGAGGAAACGGAGAGTCTGCAGAGAGACTTGGATAGATTGGAAGAATGGGCAAAGAAGTGGCAAATGAAATACAATGTTGGAAAGTGTACGGTTATGCACTTTGGCAGAAGAAATAAATGGGCAGATTATTATTTAATTGGGGAGAGAATTCAAAGTTCTGAGATGCAACGGGACTTTGGAGTCCTCGTGCAGGATACCCTTAAGGTTAACCTCCAGGTTGAGTCAGCAGTGAAGAAGGCGAATGCAATGTTGTCATTCATTTCTAGAGGAATAGAGTATAGGAGCAGGGATGTGATGTTGAGGCTCTATAAGGCGCTGGTGAGACCTCACTTGGAGTACTGTGGGCAGTTTTGGTCTCCTTATTTAAGAAAGGATGTGCTGACGTTGGAGAGGGTACAGAGAAGATTCACTAGAATGATTCCAGGAATGAGAGGGTTAACATATGAGGAACGTTTGTCTGCTCTTGGACTGTATTCCTTGGAGTTTAGAAGAATAAGGGGAGACCTCATAGAAACATTTCGAATGTTGAATGATATGGACAGAGTGGATGTGGCAAAGTTGTTTCCCATGATGGGGGAGTCAAGTACGAGAGGGCATGACTTAAGGATTGAAGGGAGCCCATTCAGAACAGAGACGTGAAGTAATTTTTATAGCCAGAGGGTGGTGAATCTGTGGAATTTGTTGCCACGGGTGGCAGTGGAGGTCAAGTCATTGGATGTATTTAAGGCAGAGATTGATAGGTATCTGAGTAGCCAGGGCATCAAAGGTTATGGTGAGAAGGCGGGGGAGTGGGACTAAATGGGAGAATGGATCAGCTCATGATAAAATGGTAGAGCAGACTCGATGGGCCGAATGGCTGACTTCTGCTCCTTTGTCTTATGGTCTAAAATGCTGGGAGGAACTCAGCAGGTCAGGCAGTGTCTATGGAAAAGAGTAAACAGTTGATGATTCAGGCTGGAACCCTTCATCAGGACACTGATAAGATAGTCCTGATGAAGGGTCTCAGCCTGAAACATCAACTGTTTACTCTTTTCCATAGATGCTGCCTGGCCTGCTAAGTTCCTCCAGCATTTTGTGAGGTAGGAAAGGTAAGAGGCTAGATAGGAATCTGATAGGAGAGGAGAGTGGACCATAGGGGGAAGGAAAGGTGCAAGGGGAGGTGATAGGCACATGAGAAGAGGTAAGAGACCAGAGTGGGAAATAGAAGAAGGTGGGAGAGGAGGGAATATTTTTTACTGGAAGGAGAAATCAATATTCATACACACCATCAGGTTGGAGGCTACCCAGACAGAATATAAGGTGTTGCTCCTCCACCCTGAGTGTGGTCTCAACTTAACACAAGAGGAGGTCGTGGACCGCCATGTCGCAACAGGAATGGGAGCAGGAATTAAAATATTTGGCCACTGGGAAGATCCTCTTTAGGCAGATGAAGGAGAGGTTCTCAATAAGACAAAGAATGCAATAATAAAAAAGATACAATAAATACATAAGGTAGCTTCTATCCATAGATTGTTTGCATGCCCATAAAGTGACGCTAGACACAGAAGTGTATTACATAAGGTGACTGACAGGAGATGATCACACTAATGTAGAGCGGTCCCAACAGTTGGGTGGAGGATGAAAAGTTCCACTCATTGAGATGGGCTGTGGGTAGCTCTCACAGGGAGCCAACACCAGTGTGATGGGCTGTGGATAGCTCTTACAGGGAGCCAGCACCAGTACAATGGGCCAAATGGCCTGCTCTTGTCACTGTGCACCATTTTCCAGCTTTGAAATGGCTGATATTGTCCCTGAATCACCCAGTGAGCTGGGAAGGGGAAAACAAAGAAACCTTAATCAGCTGCCTGGGGTTCTTCGGAATTACAGCACCCCCTTCCTTGGCTGGGTGAAAGCAGTTGGTAACCATAAGGCCTTAAGACCAAAGGATGCAGGAGCAGAATCAGGCCATTTAGCTCACAGAGTCTGCTCCGACATTCCATCACGGCTGATTTATTACTCCTCTCAACCCCATTCTCCTGCCTTCTCCCGTAACCTTTGACACCCTTACACTTTAAACATACTGAATGACCTCCACTCTCCTATTCAGAATGGGGTGCAATTAACTCTGTTTACACCCAGGCACTATAACTGCCCTTCAAGATCGGTAGGACAGTACTCAAACCCATCGAGAGGCAGTGAGAATAGATTGGGGGAGGGGAGAGGAGGGTGAGAAGGGGCAGGGAGGTTATTGGAAGTGCAGAGGGGGAGGAGAAGTACCAAGTTTAAAGTTTCAAAGTTTGGAAGTAAATTCATTATCAAAGCACGTATATGTCACCATATACTCCATTGAGATTAATTTTCTTGTAGGCATTCACAGTTTGTTCGTTCGTTATGTGCCATGCCATATGATGTGAACGATCATGGTCTTTCCATGACCATGATTGTTCTTGGCAAATTTTTCTACAGAAGTGGTTTGCCATTGCCTTCTTCTGGGCAGTGTCTTTACAAGACGGGTGACCCCAGCCATTAACAATATTCTTCAGAGATTGTCTGCCTGGTGTCAGTGGTCACATAACCAGGACTTGTGATCTGCACCAGCTGCTCATACGACCACCCACCACCTGTTCCCATGGCTTCACGTGACCCTGATCGGGGGCTAAGCAGGTGCTACACTTTGCCCAAGGGTGACCTGCAGGCTAGTGAAGGGTCTTACACCTCCTTTGATAGAGATGTATTTCCACTCCACCACCCATGTTCACAGTAGGACAGAGAAGTACAATAGAATCAGTGAAAAACGACATACCAACATTGACAAACAGCCAAAGTACAAAGGAAGACAAACTATGCAAATGAAGAAAAATAAAAAATAAGTAAATAGTACTGGAAGTGTGAGTTGTAGAGTCCTTTAAGGGGAGCCTGTTGGTTGTGGAATCAGATCAGAGTTGAGGTGAGTGACGCTGAAGGGTATTAACTGTTCCTAAACCTGATGGTGTGGGACCTAAGGCTCCTGTGCCTCCTGCCTCATGCTGAGAAGTGAGCAAGGCCTGGGTGGTAGGGGGTCTTTGATGATGGATGTTGCTTTCTTGTGGCAGTGCTCAGTGACGGGGAGGGCTTTACGGAGATTTTTCCGTTCATTGCCATTGATGCTTCCATCCCAGGCTGTGATGCACCAGTCAGGTAGTCTCCACCTTGCATCAGCAGAAGCATGGTGATTGAAGGGTAATATGTCTGGATGGGGAGCATTGCAGGGAGGTCAGCGGACTGGTGGGATTGCAGAGTGTGGAGTGGTTACAGGGCTGAGCAGTGCCCTTCCCTATCCCTTACTACCAATTTCCCTTTCCTGGTTTCTGAAGCGGTGGGGGGGGGTGGTGGACGGTGATTAACCTTGGACACAGTTTCCAGACAGTCCTACCCAGAGCAAATCCATTGATTCACCGATACAGTGCTTACACTGTGTAGAACTAACACGTCCTCAACTAACGTTGCACCGCAGGGCCGCAGTGTTCGTCAGCTTTCATGTTACACATCAGAGTCACTTGGCAACAGAGTAGGAACTCGGATGGAGATGTCCCCAGAGGTCTCACAGTGCAAGGAGTTTGAATGCGTCGACGTTCATAGAGTCATAGAGCAACAAGCCTTCAGCCCACCTACTCATAGAGTCATAGAAAAGTACAGCGCAGAAATAGGCCCTCAGCCCATCTAGTCCCTGCTGAAACTATCTAAGCTGCCTACTCCCATCGACCAGTACCAGGACCATAACCCTCCATACCCTGACCATCCATGTACCTATCCCAAACTTCTCTTAAACATTGAAATCAAGCTCGCATGTACCACTTGTGCTGGCAGCTTATTCCACACTCTCACCAACCTCTGAGTGAAGAAGTTTTCCCACACGTTCCCCTCAAAGTTTCCACCTTTCACCCTTAGCCCATGACCTCCAGTTGTAGTCGCACCCAACTATAGTTTTGTCCATGCAGAACTATCACTCTGCCTCGTCTGGGTGCCCCTCTTTCTTCCCACATTCCGAAGATGTACAGGTTAGGGTTAATGAGTTGTGGGCATGCTGAGTTGGCACTGGAAGCATGGCGACCCTTGCAGGCTGCCACCAGCACAGCCTCGGACTGTGTTGGACACCGATGCAAAAAATGCATTTGACTGAATGGCTCGATGCATGCGTGACAAATAAAGCTATCTCCATAATCTCTAATCTCATATCGTGAAACGCACTCCTTTCTCATGTCAACCATACAGTGCATCGAGGTAGAACAAGGGCAAAGCAGGAACTGAAAGCAGAATAATGCATTACAGTTACAGAGAAAGTGTAGTACAGGCAGACAATAAGGTACACATTCATAATGAGTTAGACTGCAATGTTGGAGCCCATCTTATTGTACTAGGGAACCATTCAATAGTGTCAGAACAGTGGGAAAGAAGCTGTTCCTGAGCTGCGTTTATACTGCCTCATTGAAAGACCTAGATAGAGTGGGCCTGGGAGAATGTTTCCAATAGTGGAGGAGTGTAGGACCAGAGGGCACAGCCTCAGAATAGAAGGACATCCCTTTAGAACAGACATGAGAAGAGATTTCTTTAGCCAGATGGTGATGAATCTGTGGAATTAATTGCCACAGGCAGCTGCGGAGGACAAGTCATTTAGATACATTTAAAGTGGAGTTCAATAGGTCTTGATTAGTCAGGGCATCAAAGGTTATGGAGAGAGGGCAGGAACATAGGGTTGAGAGAGATAATAAACCAGCCATGATGGGCTCGATGTGCTAAATAATTGAATTCTACTCCTGTGTCTAATATCTATGGTCTTTATCGCCTGTTGGGTATGCAGGCAAATGGGGTGAAAGTTGTATGACAGAGGGGTTAGTATGGCTTGGGCCAAAGGTCCAGTTTCTACATCTCCAGGATCATGTTACTGCATGACTGTAAGTGAAGGTCTTCCTACTGATGGCCATGTGCCAACAAATAACATGGGTGCAGTTTTGGCACAGTGAAAAATTCCAGACCAATAACCCAGAGACCCTGACTAACAATCCAGAGCATTGAGCTCAGCAGCTGTGGAATTTAAATTTAATGAGTAATCTGGAATTTAAAAAATCTAGACATTAGTAATGATGACCACAAAACTGCCGGATTGTTACAAAAACCCATCTGGGTCACTAAAGGCAATTCTGGTCCAACATGTGACTCCCAATCCACCAATATAGTTGTCTCTTAAGTCAAGTCAAGTCAAGTTATTGTCATTTAACTATATACGTGTATACCATTAAACAAGACAATGTTTCTCCAGACCAGGGTGTAAAGCACAGTCCTACACATAAGCACACATATAACAAACAATAACTCAGGAAAGTAAGAATTAAATCTACAACTGAATTATGCATAGATAAACAAAATGAAGTGCATTAGTTAAATGTTATAGGGTACAGTACAAATTATCTGGTGACACTTCAAATGTGATGTGGCAGGGAGTTCAGAAGCCTAATGGCCTGAGGGAAGAAACTGTTTCCCATCCGGACCATCCTTGTCTTCATGCATCAGAGTCTCCTGACCGATGGTACAAAGTCAAAGAGGATGCTGGATGGAAGGGTGGGATCCTTAATAATACTAAGGGCCGTGCATACACAGCACTCCTGATAAATGTCCCTGATGGATAGTAGGGACACCCCTATGATCCTCATGGCCATTCTCACAGTCCTTTGTAGAGACTTCTGGTCTGATGCTCGGCTGCTCCCGTACCAGATGGGCCCAACTATCTATTCCCCTCAAGGGCAAATATGGATGAGCAGAAAATACTGCTTTTGCCCAGATATTCATATCCTGAAAAAGGATAAACTGATAAACAAATTGCTATCAGAATCAGGTTTAATATCACCGGTGTATGTCATGAAATTTGTTGTCTTTGTGGCAGCAATACAACGTAATACAAAAACTGTGAATTACGGTGAATTACTGTGAATTACAGTAAGTATATATATGTCTATTAAATAGTTAAATTAAGTAAGTAGTGCAAAACAGAAATGAAAAAGTAGTGAGGTAATGTTTATGGATTCAGTGTCCATTCAGAAATCGGATGGCAGAGGGGAAGAAGCTGTTCCTGAATTGCTGAGTGTGTGCCTTCAGGCTCCTGTACCTCCTCCTTGATGGTAACAGTGAGGACAAGGCATGGGGGTCCTTAATGGTGGACGGCACTTTTTTTTCTTGCAATCAGCTTGTATTGTAAGAAAATATTTTTTCAACCCTTCTCTGGTTCCCTCTGCCATTATTCCTTCCTCTTCACTTGACTAAAATTCCTCTATTTCCTTAAACACTTCTGTCAACTCGTCCTTACTCTCTCACTCAGGATCAATCTTCCAGAAATAAAAGATGGAGAAGCACGGTAGCGTAAAACTCTACAGCACCAGTGATTTGTGTACAGCTTCTGCCACTGCCTGTAAGGAGTTTGTACGTTCTCCCCGTGACCGCGTGGGTTTCCCCGAGAGTTCTCCGGTTTCCCCCCACAGTCCAAAGGTGTATGGGTTGGTGGGGGGGGGGCCATCACTGATGATGAATGCTGCTTCCCTGCTTTCCTGTGACAACATTTCATGTAGATGAGCTAAATGGTGGGAGGGCTTTACCTGTGATGGACTGGGGCATATCCACTACTTTTTGAAGGAATGTCCTTACTCTTCTGCACTCGAAGGGTTGTAGATGCTGCCAGCCCCATCATGGACACAGGTTTCTCCATTACCATCTTCAAAAGGCAGTGCCTCAAAAAGTTGCCATCCATCATCAAAGACCCTTGGCATCTGGACATGTGCTCTTCTCATTAGTACCACTGGGAAGAAGGTACAGGAGCCTGAGGTTCTTAGACACAGCATTTTCCTGTCTGCCATCAAATTTCTGAATGGTCCATGAACACTACCTCATTACTTCTTTTATTTATATTTTTACATTGTGACTTATGTCTTGTATTGTACTTCTGCCACAAGACAACAATTTGTCAATGATAAAGCAACACACACCAAATGCTGGAGGAACTCAGCAAGTCAGGCAACATCCATGGAAATGAATAAACAGCTGACATTTTGGGCTGAGACCCTTCTTCAGGACTGGAAAGGAAAGGGGAAGACGCCGGAATAAAAAGGTGGGGGCTGGTGAGGGGAAGGAGGATAACTAGAAGGTGATAGTTGAAGACAAGTGTAAATTTATAAATTTGATTCTGATTTTGAGTACAAATGTAATTTCTTCAGCTAGTTATGATAGGTAAACATTTCAGGATCATGATTTCTCACCGTGTGAGAACCCCCAGCAGTAGACAAAGTGGAAATGAGACAAGCTTTGAATGTGGAGAAGCATTGGCTGGGGGTGGGGGGGGTGGGGATAACTGAGGAGAACAGAAGTAAATGGTGGACAATGGAGACATGGAGAGATGGAATGATATTGACCCATATCAGATCGATTGGGTCTCCTATGTGTGCACGGCTCTCTCCCTTTCTGCACAGACTTCCGAGCGTGCATGTGTTTCATCTCCACAGGCCCAGTTTGTCATTCACACACTGCTGTGTACTGTTACTAACATTACTCAGCATAAATGTTTAATTCAATCATACTCTTCCGTTGTCATTTTGCTCCGCACGTACATTACTGTGCAAAATTTTTAGGCTCTAATATATATATAGGGCTAGGTGCCTAAGACTTTAACACAATACTGTATTTGTCAATGTGGAGCAGAGAGTGGGTTTGTAAGTCTGGCAGGAGCAAAGGATGTTGGGAATAGTAAGGGTGGAGCGTCGTGGGAGGGGTGTGGGACTGGTGGCAGAGAGGAAGTCCCAGGTTGGGAAGTAAAGTGGGTGCAGACACCCCCAGCCCTGAGACACCAGGCAAGGTCATTTGATTCCAAAAAAATTGGTTTATTGATCATTACAGAATGTCTCACCAGTGCTTCCAGCTCCATCCCCTCTCCCTTCCCCTTTTTCCAACCGTGATACCCCTCTCCCTGCCCCCTTCCCACTCTCAGTCCACAACAGAGACCCACATCAGAATCAGTTTTATCAGTGCTCACACGTCATGAAACCTGGTTATTTTGCCGTAGCAGTATGGTGCAATACATTAAATTACTACTGTACTGTGCAAGAGTCTTAGGCACCCCCAGCTGTATACAGTATATGTACCTAAAACTTATGCATGGTACTCTATGTAATAGATGTAAGCTGGTCTGGCACTGACTGAGGGAGGGTGGTAAAAGGTCTGGGGGAGGAGTAGATGGAAAGAGATATATGAAAGATGACACTCCAGACTCTTCATGTGTAATCTCTTCTTTGGGAAATTAAAATTCAATATCTGATTTATTAGTCACATGTTGCAAGTACTGATGGGAAGGTCCTGATGAAGAGTCTCAGCCTGAAACGTCAACTGCTTATTTCCCTCCATAGATGCTGTCCGAACTGATGAGTTCCTCCACACTTTGTGTTTGCCACTGTGTTCACTGACACAATTTTCCCTTGGTGAAGAAAAGCCACAATGTTAAAATTACTCTTCAAATTCCTCTGTGCCTTCGACCCTCCCAGTCTTTGCAAACTTCTCTGGCACCACAGTGCTATGCCCTCCATTTCTGGAGGATCTCTGATTTAAAAGGATCAGGCAGATTCCTACAGCCTTGCTTGCAACTGTTCAGACAGGGAGATGTGTAGTTGTTTCCCTTGAACTACCCCATCTAACTTGATCAATCAATACCTTTCAAAATGTTATTAAACCTTCCTCAACTGTGAGAGGCAAAGATAGGGTAAATGCAAGCGGATCTTTTCCATTGAGGTTGGGTGAGACTTGAACTAGAGGTTATAGGTTAAAGGTGAAATAGCTAAGGGCAACCTGAGGGCGAACTTCTTCACTCAGCAGGTGGTGAGAATGTGGAACTTGCACCACACTTGGAAGTGGTGGGTGCTGGTTCAATCTCAACAATTAAAATAAGTTTGGATTAGTACATGGACAGGAGGGGTATGGAGGGCTATTGTTTGACTGCAGGTTGATGTGATTCTGCAGAATAACAGCTCAGCATGGACTAGATGGGCTGAAGGGCCTGTTTCTTTCCTGTAGTGCTTTATGACTGTTGTCTGACAACTCGTTCTATGTATGCACTAGCCTCTGTGTGAAGAGGCGCTCCTGAAAAGCACTACCAAGATGGAAACTTTATGCAGCTATTTGACTGGGATGCTGTTATCTATGGGATTTTACCCTAGAGAAAAGCAGACAGAGGAAATAACTCCTTTTTTCCCTTCTAAATACCAAAGGGCCCATGGCATTTCTTTCAAAGAAAAATAATTGAAATACATTCTTCCTCAAAATCCCCACTGAATGCGAGTTGTGAAAGTCCGAGTTCCGGAACAGACTGCTGTTGCTGATGTTCTCATCTGTGTTCAGCTCTCCTTCCCCCCGCTCGCCCTTCACGTTCCAGCTCCCCCTCTCTCTCTCTCCCTTGCCCTTCGCGATCCAGCTCTCCCCCTCTCTCATTCCTTTGCCCTTCATGATCCTATCCCAATACCCCTGGGTGTCCTCCACTCCCACCTCGCAATGAATAGTCAGCCGTGGCCAAAAGGTACTTCAGAAACGTGGTACTTCTTTTGCATTTTGGTTGTTTGTTAGTCTTTGTTTTTCATTGATTCGATTGATTTCTTTGTTCTACTATGAGTATCTGCAAGAAAATGAATCTCAGGGTAGTAGATGGTGACATATATGTACTTTGATAATAAATTTACTTTGAAAGTTTAAAAAGCAGTGTTCCTCTCTGCATAAGCTGCAGGCATTCCGAGCCTTTGTCTTAAACGAGAAACAAATGTGGATGGAGGCGTGTTGAGGGAATTGGGAATCTGGGATAGTTGGAATGTTTGGCATGGAGGCTGGGCGGGCAGTGTCCACCTGCACCATTGGCTCTGCCGGAGAGTCTACAACACTTGCTTCTCTCTCCAGCTTCCCGTCACAATTAAACAGTCCTGACAGGTCCCGGTGAGTCAATGGCTGGAGGCAGTGCAGCCCAAAATAAATTGTTTTGGTCTGGAAGATTACTTGAGAAGTCCATCACGGGTAAAGCCCTCCCCACCACTGAGCGCATCTACAAGGAGTGCTGTTATTATCAAACTACAAGGAGAACCCCCACCACCCAGGACCCCAGGACATGCTCTGTTCTTGCTGTTGAAATCAGGAAGAAGGTACAGGAGCCTCAGGACCCACACCACCAGGTTCAAGAACAGTTATTACCCATCAATTTGAACCAGAGTGGGTAACTTCACTCGCCTCCACTCTGAACAGATTCCACAACTTACAGACTCACTTTCAAAGACTCTAAACTCCTGTTCTTAATATTATTCATTACTTGTTTATATATTATTATTATTTTGTTTTTTTTGTGTATTTGCCCAATTTGATGTCTTTTGCACATTAGTTGTTTGTCTGTCTTGTGTGTGGTTTTTCATTGATTCTATTGTGTTTTTTTGTATTTACTGTGAATGCCCACAATAAAATTAATCTCTGGGCTGTATATCATGACATATGTGTACTTTGATAGTGAATTTACTTTGAACAGTAAAGAAAACCTTCCTGTCTGCCTCAAAAAACCCGTGAAGCCTGAGCTTCCTCGTTCCATCAGATGACTTGGCAAAGGCGGGTGGCTGTGACAAGCACCAATCTGACAAGGTTGTCGACTGCTGCAGTTTGCCTGTGATGGCTCCCTGAGGAACACTCTCCCTTCTGTGTTCTAACTTTGTTGGTTCTGGCCCAGCTCTTGGCATCTAGGCTTGTTGGTTGACGCTGACGTTCCAGGGCTATATGTGGGGGGGTGCTTGCTGGTTGAGATGTGAAATCAAGACCCTGCCTCTTGGGTGGTGGGAAAAGATCTCTGGCTGGAGGGTATCATGGCAGAACGAGGAGATACCCCTGGGGTATACTAAGCCCTGATGCATCTGGATACGATGTACATCTATAAAAAGTGTTGAGGGTCAAAGGGGACATGCCACATTTCTTTAGCCTCCTGAGGAAGCTGAGGAGCTGGTGAGCTTTCTCGTCTGTGGCATCTATATTGTCTGGACAAGGACAGGCTGTTGGAGATGTTCAGTCCAAGGAACTTGGAAACTCTCAATCTTCTTGAGCTTAGCACCACTGATGCCAACAGGAGTGTGTGCATTGCCCCACTCGCCCCTTCTGAAGGCAGTGACCAGCTCTTTTGTTGACATTGAGGGGGAAGGTTGTTGTTGTGATTCCCGATGAAGGGTCTCGGCACAAAGCATCAACCATTTATTCATTTCCATAGATGCTGCCTGACCTGCTGAGCTCCTTAAATCTTCTGTGTCTGTTAATCTGGAATTCCAGCATCTGCAGAATCTCTTGTGTTTATGTTGTGACTTCATGTTACTTGACTCTTTTATCTCCTTCCAAAGCAATCAAACACAATAAGAACAAGTGGATCTTTCTCAATGAAGCAGTGGACTACATCCAAGATCATTAGAACAAATCACAGCTTGGATTTGGGACTCAGTGAGGATACACCCTGGTCTGATATATCACACTCTGACACTCAGTTGAATGCAAATGCCCAATATCCCATCCCTGGGCAACTGGAACAGCAGGTGCGGGTCAGTGTTGGTGTGCATTGGCTCAGCTAACTCCCCTTAGAACCACAGCCTGTTTTGATCTACTGGTGTACACACCCACACGCAGAAAAATGCAATATAAGAGTCCATCTGTTTCAGAAACCAGGGCACGAGAAAGAACAGAGGGAAAATATAAAATTGTTTCCTGCTGATTCTTGCTTAATTCCATTCCTTCTTTCAATAACTTTGGATAAGCTATCTTAATAGTCACATGGACTAACTTGAAGGATTTATTTGCTCAGAAAACTTTCAGATATGGAAGCCTTTCAGATTTTTTTTATCTCTCTGTACTTGAAAGGATTTTAACCCAAATATCTTCTGCTTCAACTAGTTTTCAATAACTTATTATCTTCATTTGATCTAAACAGACCTCACCCTTTCCACCTTCTGCACGTGAATCAGAGTCAGGTTTAATATCACTGGCATATGTTTTGAAATTATTGTCTTTGTGGCAACAGTACAGTGCAATACATAATAATAGAAAAAATATGAATTACATGAAGTATATATATATATATATAATAGTTAACTTAAATAAGTAGTGCAAAAATAGAAATTAAAAAGCAGTGAGGTAGTGTTCATGGGTTCAATGTCCATTCAGAAATCTGATGACAGAGGGGAAGAAGCTGTTCCAGAATCGTTGAGTGTGTGCCTTCAGGCCTCTGTACCTCCTGTATCTCCTTCTTGATGGTAACAATGAGAAGAGGGTATGACCTGGGTGATGGGGTCCTTAATGATGGACACCATCTTTTTGAGGCATCGCTCCTTGAAGATGCCCTAGATACTACGGAGCCTAGTGCTTATTCTGGAGCTGACTAAGTTTACAACTCTCTGCAGCTTATTTTGATCCTGTGCAGTAGCCTCCCTCCCCTCCCCCCACAACTCCCATACCAGATAGCGATGCAACCAGTTAGAAGACATTCCACAATACATTTGTAAAAATTTGTGAATCAAATCCCCCCAATCTCCAAATGAAATATAGCTGCTGTCTTGCCTTCTTTGTAGCTGTATCTTTACGTTGGGCACAGGATAGATCTTCAGAGAAATTGACACCCAGGAACTTGAAATTGCCCCGATATCAGGTTTGATCATTATGTGGTGGTTCATTTCTCCTCTGTTCCTGAACTCTGTCACCTGGGTGAAAAACCAGAATTAGAATCAAGTTGATTAACACTGACATGAATTGTGTTGTTTTTGTGGCAGTAGTACTCTGCAATACATTAAAAATCACTACAAGTTACAAATAGATAAATAGATAGATAGATATTACAAAAAAGGAATAACAAGGAAGTGTTCATGGGCACATGGATCTTTCAGTAATCTAATGGTGCAGGAGTAGAAGCTGTTCTTAAATCGTTGAGAATATGCCTCCCTGATGGTAGTAATGAGAAGGGGGAATGTCCTGGGTGGTGAAGTCCTTAGTGATGATGTGCCCTTCTTGAAGCAATGCCTTTCTGAAGACGTTCTCAATGGCAGGTTATGAGACACTGCCTTTCATCAATAAGAACGGGGAACTCCCTCCCTCAGTGAGCTGGCTGAGACACGTAGTACAGATGAGAAGGGGAGACTTGGGAGGGAAGAAAACATCCCCTGCATCCCAGGTGAATGTCACCAGTTTTTTTACAGGTGCACCACAAAATGCATCACAGCTTCCTGTGACTGCAAGAAACTTCAGAGAGTTGTGGACACAGTATGGCACATCAAGGAAACCCATCTCCCCTCTATGGACTCCATCCCTAATAAATCTGCCTCTACCATCATCCCTGGCAGGGTATTCCATACACCCACCACTCTGTGTAAAACAAATCTTACTTCTGACACTGCCCCCCACTCAAACGTCCCTCATATTGCTCTAGGAAAAAGGCTTTCCACTCTATCTGTGCCTCTTCTCATCTTATACGCCTAGATCTAGTCATCTCTCATCCTCCGCTTCAAAGAGAAAAGGTCTAGCACACTCAGCCTTTCAAGAGGTTCCTTCTAACCCATGGTCCTGTATACCTCTGACAAATCTCTTTATTTGGTTCAAAGGACATTTCCAGATTCTCCCGCCCAAGGTTATAGTTGGGAACAAGTAGTCCTGGAATTGGGACCATAACAAACTCCAAAGGAAGCTGTTCAGGACTGATGTCAGTATATAAGTCCTCATACAAATTTATTTGTCTATTTGGAGATACACCACAGTAACAGGCTCTTCTGTCCCTCTTAAAAATTAACCAACTAAGCCGTATGTCTGTGGACTGTAGGAGGAAACTGGAGCACCCGGAGGAAACCCACACGGTCATGGGGAGAACGTGCAAACTCCTCACAGACAGTGGCAGGAATTGAACCGGGTCTCTGTCAGTGTAATAGTATTACACTAACCCCTAAGCTACTGTGCAGCCTCAAGCCTATGGCACTTGATATTCCCAGGAAGTCTCCCTCCATTTAATATCCAGACCTGAACCTGCTTGGCTTCTGTGATCAGACAAGATTGGGCATTTTCAGGCCAGAATGGCTACAGGCAAATGGTGGGAAAGGGAGGAATTCTCACTGCTACAGTAGACACCTGAGAGTTCACCGGGATTTTGTTAGATGAGGTTGTTGAGCCATGAAGATGTGAGCATGGGGCTGGGGTATTCCTCAGTGGCCACTTTATTAGGTACACCTGCTCGTTACTGTAAATATCTAATCAGCCAATATATGGCAGCAACTCAGTGTATAAAAGCATGCAGACGTGGTCAAGAGGTTCAGTTGTTGCTCAGACCAAACATCAGAGCGGGGAAGAAATGTGATCTAAGTGACTTTCACTGTGGAATGATTGTATCAGACAGGGTGATTTGAGTACCTCAGAAACTGCTGATCTGCTGGGATTTTCATGCACATCCATCTTTAGAATTTATAGAGAATGGTGTGAAACACAAAAGCACATCAGTGAGCAGCTCTGTGGGTGAAATGCCTCGTACATGACAGGAAGGGTCAGAGGAGAATGGCCAGACTGGTTCAAGCTGACAAGAAGGTGACAGTAACTCAAATAACCATGAGTTACAACAGTGGTGTGCAGAAGAGCATCTCTGACTGCCCAACATGTCCAACCTTCAAGTGGATGGACTACAACAGCAGAAGACCATGGACGTACACTCAGTAGCACATTATTAGCTACAGAAGGTATCTAATAAAGTGGCCACTGAGTATAAATAATTTTTTTGGACCAAGATGGAGGGACTGAGTGACTACTGCTTGTTTTTTGATATCAGGCAGCTCATCAGGGGGCTCCTCAGGAATACAATCCCACCACCGACCTTCCTGACCCCATTCAAAGCAAAACAAGTGCATTTTTAACCCGTTGGTCACCAGTAGCTGCCTCTGGTTTGTACAATATAATGGAAAAGGACAGCTGTTTTCCATTAGGTAACATCTGCAAAGGATAATGATACTTAAAAGTTGCACATGGGCTATTGCACAGTACACACTCATAGTTGAGGGTTGAGACTTGAAACAGCGCTATTGTGGCATAGAATCAGTGGGGTCTGTGGTCCTGCGAAGATGTTAATAAGAAAGAAACATCAAAAACTAGCACTTGAGGAGTCAGGTAACAACCTCAAGAAGATCGAAGCCTGAAGGGCAATTGGGAGTCCAAAAGCAGAAACCCTGGATCTACAAGTCTAAAGTCCACCAGGGAAGTCAGAGGCCCAGTGTCCACAAGTCCGCTGGAGGCCTGGGGGCCTGTCCTGGGCCTAGAGGCCTATTCTGGGCTTGGAGGCTGCCCTGGGTTTGAAGGACTGTCAGTGTGGGTGTGTGTGAGAGTGGGTGGGAGGGAGGAAAGGAGATTGCTTTGCTGTTGTTGTTTTGTTGCTTCTTGTGTTCTGTGTTGTTCTGCTGAGCATTGTGGGCGTGTTATGGTGGTGGTATTTGCCGGCTGCCCCCAGCAGATCCTTAGGTTATGTTGGTTCTTAATGCAAACAATGCATTTCGCTGTATGCTTCATTGTACATGTGATAAATAAATCTGAAACTGAATCTGCTGAAACCATATCCAAGTGTCCCTCCTGCTCTTTACAACTCCAACAGATAACTAGACCAGCTTGGTTAAGCAACCAAGTAAAGATGTAAACAGGAAATTTGAAATCAGTCCTGATGGAGGACCTCAGCCTGAAACGTCGACTGTTTGTTCTTCTCCATAGATGTTGCCTGACTTGCTGAAGTCCTCCAGCATTTTCTGTGCAGTGCTCAAGATTTCCAGCGCCTGCAGAAACTCTTGTGTCTTCAGAAATATATGTTAGAGTATAAGACACAGGAGCAGAATTAGGCCTGATTTCCTGCATTTGGCCCCCTTGAATATATTCAAGTGCTCAGATGATACTATTGTACCTGCCTCGTCACTTCCTCCGGCAGCTCAGTTCATACGCTCATCATGCTCTGCATAAAAAAGTTGCCCCTCGGGTCCCTTCGAAATCTTTCCCCTCCCTCTCACCCTAAAACTATGCCCCCTAGTTTTGGACTCTCCTAACTCTGAGGAAAAGATTGCTTCCTTCAAACTTAAAAATGCCTCTCATAATTTTAAACATTTCTAAAAGGTCATCCCTCAGTCCTGATGAAGGGTCTTAGCCTGAAACATCGACGTTTATTCCTCTCCACAGATTGTGTCTTACCTGTCGAGTTCCTTCAGTATTCTGTATGAGTTGCTCTCAGCTCACTATTGAAGATGCTGATTGTGCTAAAATGGAAGCTTCTGTCAATAACTATGTTTTCAAATGTTCTGACATCTTTCATGTGTGCAGCATCTTTAATATTCCACTCACCTCACAAGAAAGTTAAAAAACAAAGTTGAATTTAGTATTATATGCACAAGTTTTAGAATTTAGAATTTGTTTAAATCTTACATCCATCTCACACCATGAGGGAGTAAAAATCTTTGCGTTATGATTCCATCGCAATGTACAGACATGTGAATTTAAGTCTAATGGCTTGTAGAAAGAAGCTGTCTCCTAGCCTGTTGGTCCTGGCTTTAAGTCTGTGTATGCACAGGTGCAAAGGAAAACTTACTTGCAGCAGCATTACAGACGCCCAGTATCAGATACACAACATTCACACCCAATGCAATCTGCTTACCGCCAAAACTTGTCTAAAGCAGACACCGTCTCCCAGGCCCTACACACCTCTCTGAAGCATCTGGTCTGTCAGACTATTCTTTATGACTACAGCCAGATTATTGTTTATTAACCACAGATCGGTTCCAACAGCAGCACCTCCTCCACAATTATTCTCAACACTAGTGTCCTACAAAGTTGCATCCTTAACCCACTACTCTACTCCCTGTGTGGCCAGTGTCTGCTCTAACTCCTTCTACAAGACAAGTCAAGTCACTGTTTATTGTCATTTCGACCATAACTGCTGGTACAGTGCACAGTAAAAATGAGACAGCGTTTTTCAGGACCATGGTGCTACATGAAACAATACAAAAACTACACTGAACTATGTAAAACAACACAAAAACTACACTAGACTACAGACCTATCCAGGACTGCATAAAGTGCACAAAACAGTGCAGGCATTACAATAAATAATAAACAAGACAACAGGCACAGTAAAGGGCAGTAGGTTGGTGTCAGTCCAGGCTGTGGGTATTGAGGAGTCTGATGGCTTGGGGGAAGAAACTGTTACATAGTCTGGTCGTGAGAGCCCGAATGCTTCGGTGCCTTTTGCCAGATGGCAGGAGGGAGAAGAGTTTATATGAGGGGTACGTGGGGTCCTTCATAATGCTGTTTGCTTTACGGATGCAGCATGTGGTGTAAATGTCTGTAATGGCGGGAAGAAAGACCCCGATGATCTTCTCAGCTGACCTCACTATCCGCTGCAGGATCTTGCGATCTGAGATGGTGCAATTTCCGAACCAGGCAGTGATGCAGCTGCTCAGGATGCTCTCGATACAACCTCTGTAGAACGTGGTGAGGATGGAGGTTTCTCAACCTTCACAGAAAGTAGAGACGCTGCTGGGCTTTCTTGGCTATGGAGCTGGTGTTGAGGGACCAGGTGAGATTCTCCGCCAGGTGAACACCAAGAAATTTGGTGTTCTTAACGATTTTTACGCAGGAGTCATTGATGTTCAGCGGAGAGTGGTCGCTCTGTGTCCTCCTGAAGTCAACAACCATCTCTTTTGTTTTGTTCACATTCAGAGACAGGTTGTTGGCTCTGCACCAGTCCGTTAGCCGCTGCACCTCCTCTCTGTGTGCTGACTTGTCATTCTTGCTGATGAGACCCACCACGGTCGTGTCATCGGTGAACTGGATGATACGGTTCGAGCTGTGTGTTGCAGCACAGTCGCGGGTCAGCAGAGTGAACAGCAGTGGGCTGAGCACACAGCCCTGGGGGACCCCGTGCTCAGTGTGATGGTGTCAGAGATGCTGCTTCCAATCCGGACTGAGGTCTTCCAATCAGAAAATCTAGGATCCAGTTGCAGAGGGAGGTGTTCAGGCCCAGTTGGCTCAGCTTTCCAATCAGCTTCTGAGGAATGATTGTGTTGAGTACTGAACTGAAGACTATGAACAGCATTCGAACGTACGTGACTGTTTTGTCCAGGTGGGTTAGGGCCAGGTGGAGGGTGATGGCAATGGCGTCATCTGTTGAATGGTTGGGACGGTACGTGAACTGCAGGGGGTCCTGTGAGGGGGGCAACAGGGTCTTGATGTGCCTCATGATGAGCCTCTCGAAACACTTCATGATGATGGATGTGAGTGCGACGGGATGGTAGTCGTTGAGGCAGGACACTGAAGACTTCTTCGGCACGGGGCGATGGTGGCGGCCTTGAAGCACGTAAGAACAACGGCGCTGCTCAGAGAGATGTTGAAGATGTCAGTGAGAATATCTGCTAGCTGATCTGCACATCCTATAAGCACTCCGCCAGGAATATCGTCTGGTCCAGCAGCCTTCCGTGGGTTGACCCTGCACAGGGTTCTCCTCACATCGGCCACGGTAAGACATTTGGAGGAGGGGAGGTCTTCCTCGCAAGTGGAGTTGATACACTACAGTGGGCTCTATCTTAAATAATGATTTAGGAAGGAGATGGAGAGCCTAGAGACACACTGTCACAATATATTTTTCCTTAATTTCAACAAGGCAAAAGATCTAGTCACTACCTTCAGAATGGGCAGGGTGCAGACATTCCTATTGTCATCAGTGATGCTGAGCTTGGGAGGATCGAGAGTTTCAAGTTCCTTACACTGAACATCACCAACAACCTGCCCGGACCCAACCATGTAGATGCCACAGATAAGAAAGCTCACCAGCCCCTCTACTTCCTCGAGAGGCTAAAGATATGTCCCCTTTGACCCTTACCATTTTTTATTGATGCTCATCGAACCTGGAGGCACCATGGCCTCGTAGAGCAACTCCTCTGCCCTGTGACCACAAGAAACCTCAGAGAGATGTGCACACAGCTCAGCACATCACGGAAACCAGCCATAATTTCAGTATGTCCACCAGCTCTCCCCACATATTAGCACAATGGCTCTTCCACGGTGTCTCTCCAACAGGAGACAAACCTCCACTCCACGGAGTCTGTCTACACTTCTCACCGCCTTACAATGATGAAAGACTCCACACACCCTCGACATTCTCCCAACTCCCTCCCTCTCATCAGGCAGAAGATGCAAATGCATGAAAGCACTTACCACCAGGCTTAAGCATGGCTTCTCTCACATGTCTCGCTGTTGGATGGTTCTCTAGTGTGAAAAGTTTGATTGAACAACAATGTGCCTCGTTATCACTTTGCACCTCAATGTCCATCTGCAGTGCACCATCTCTGTAACTGTGACACTTCAGTCTGCATTCTGTTATTGCTTTCCCTTCTACTACCTCAACACTCTGCTATAATGAATTGGAAACATAGACATAGAACACTTACAGCACAATACAGGCCCTTTGGTCCACAAAGCTGTGCTGAACATGTCCTTACCTCAGAAATTACCTAGGAAAAAGGAGGGAGAGAGAAACCGGGGAATTATAGACCAGTTAGCTTAACATCGGTGGTGGGGAAACTGCTAGAGTCAGTTATCAAAGATGTGATAACAGCACATTTGGAAAGCGGTGAAATGATCGGACAAAGTCAGCATGGATTTGTGAAAGGAAAATCATGTCTGACGAATCTCATAGAATTTTTTGAGGATGTAACTAGGAGAGTGGATAGGGGAGAACCAGTGGATGTGGTATATTTGGATTTTCAAAAGGCTTTTGACAAAGTCCCACACAGGAGATTAGTGTGCAAACTTAAAGCACACGGTATTGGGGGTAAGGTATTGATGTGGATAGAGAATTGGTTGGCAGACAGGAAGCAAAGAGTGGGAATAAACGGGACCTTTACTGAATGGCAGGCAGTGACTAGTGGGGTACCGCAAGGTTCAGTGCTGGGACCCCAGTTGTTTACAATATATATTAATGACTTGGATGAGGGAATTAAATGCAGCATCTCCAAGTTTGCAGATGACACAAAGCTGGGTGGCAGTGTTAGCTGTGAGGAGGATACTAAGAGGATGCAGGGTGACTTGGATAGGTTAGGTGAGTGGGCAAATTCATGGCCGATGCAATTTAATGTGGATAAATGTGAAGTTATCCACTTTGGTGGCAAAAACAGGAAAACAGATTATTATCTGAATGGTGGCCGATTAGGAAAAGGGGAGGTGCAACGAGACCTGGGTGTCATTATACACCAGTCATTGAAAGTGGGTATGCAGGTACAGCAGGTGGTGAAAAAGGCAAATGGTATGCTGGCATTTATAGCAAGAGGATTCGAGTACAAGAGCAGGGAGGTACTACTGCAGTTGTACAAGGCCTTGGTGAGACCACACCTGGAGTATTGTGTGCAGTTTTGATCCCCTAATCTGAGGAAAGACATCCTTGCCATAGAGGGAGTACAAAGAAGGTTCACCAGATTGATTCCTGGGATGGCAGGACTTTCATATGAAGAAAGACTGGATGAACTAGGCTTATACTCGTTGGAATTTAGAAGATTGAGGGGGGATCTGATTGAAACGTATAAAATCCTAAAGGGATTGGACAGGCTAGATGCAGGAAGATTGTTCCCGATGTTGGGGAAGTCCAGAATGAGGGGTCACAGTTTGAGGATAAAGGGGAAGCCTTTTAGGACCGAGATTAGGAAAAACTTCTTCACACAGAGAGTGGTGAATCTGTGGAATTCTCTGCCACAGGAAACAGTTGAGGCCAGTTCATTGGCTATATTTAAAAGGGAGTTAGATATGGCCCTTGTGGCTAAAGGGATCGGGGGTATGGAGGGAAGGCTGGTGCAGGGTTCTGAGTTGGATGATCAGCCATGATCATACTGAATGGCGGTGCAGGCTCGAAGGGCCGAATGGCCTACTCCTGCACCTATTTTCTATGGTTACCCATAGCCCTCTATTTTTCTGAGCTCCATGTACCTGTTCAGGAGTCTCTTCAAAGACCCTATCGTATCCGCCTCTACCACAGTCGCCGGCAGCCTATTCCACGCACTCACCACTCTCTGCGTAAAAAAGCTTACCCCTGACATCTCCTCTGTACCTACTTCCAAGCACCATAAAACTCTGTCCTCTCGTGTTAGCCATTTCAGCCCTGGAGAAAAGCCTCTGACTATCCACACGATCAATGCCTCTCATCATCTTCTACACCTCTATCAGGTCACCTCTCATCCTCCGCCTCTCCAAGGAGAAAAGGTCGAGTTCACTCAATCTATTCTCATAAGACATGCTCCCAAATCAAGGCAACATCCTTGTAAATCTCCTCTATACCCTTTCTATGGTTTCCACAACCTTCCTGTAGTGAGGTGACCAGAACTGAGCACAGTGCTCCAAGTGGGGTCTGACCAGGGTCCTATATAGCTGCAACATTACCTCTCAGTTTCTAAATTCAGTCCCACGATTGATGAAGGCCAATACACCGTGTGCCTTCTTGTCCACACAGTCAATTTGAGCAGCAGCGTTGAGTGTTCTATGGACTCGAACCCCAAGATCCCTCTGATCCTCTACACTGCCAAGAATCTTACCATTAATACTATATTCTGCCATCATATTTGACCTACCAAAATGAACCACCTCACACTTATCAGGGTTGAACTCCATCTGCCACTTCTCAGCCTAGTTTTGCATCTTATCAATGTCCCACTGTAACCTCTGACAGCCCTCCACATTATCCACAACACCCCCAAAACCTTTGTGTAATCAGCAAATTTACTAACCCATCCCTCCACTTCCCCATCCAGGTCATTTATAAAAATCACGAAGAGAAGGGGTCCCAGAACAGATCCCTGAGGCACACCACTGGTCACTGACCTCCATGCAGAATATGACCCATCTACAACCACACTTTGCTGTCTGGACTGACGGCATATAAGTCTGGATCCACAAAGCAATGTCTCCTTGGATCCCGTGCCTCCTTACTTTCTCAATAAGCCTTGCATGGGGTACCTTGTCGAATGCTTTTCTGAAATCCATATACACTACATCTACTGCTCTACTTTCATCAATGTGTTTAGTCAAATCCTTAAAAAATTCAATCAGGCTCGTAAAGCACAACCTGCCTTTGACAAAGCCATCCTGACTTTTCCTAATCATATTACGCCTCTCCAAATGTTCTAAATCCTGTCTCTCAGGATCTTCTCCATCAACTTACCAACCACTGAAGTAAGACTTACTGGTCTATAATTTCCTGGGCTACCTCTATGCCCTTTCTTGAATAATGAAACAAAATCCGCAACCCTCCAATCCTCTGGAACCTCTCCTGCCCCACTGGAGATGTAAAGATCATTGCCAGATGTTCAGCAATCTCCTCTGTCACCTCCCACAGTAGCCTGGGGTGTATCTGGTCCGGTCTCAGTGACTTAACCAACTTGATGCTTTCCAAAAGCTCCAGCACATCCTCTTTCTTAATATCTACATGCTCAAGCTTTTCAATCCGCTGTAAGTCATCCCTACAATTGCCAAGATCCTTTTCCGTAGTGAATACTGAAGCAAAGTATTTATTAAGTATCTCTGCTATCTCCTCTGGTTCCATACACACTCTTCCACTGTCACACTTGATTGGTCCTATTCTCTCACGTCTTATCTTCTTACTCTTCACATACTTGTACAATGCCTTGGGGTTTTCCTTAAACCTGTCCGCCAAGGCCATCTCATGGCCCCTTCTGGCTCTCTTAATTTCATTCTTAAACTCCTTCCTGTTAGCCTTATAATCTTCTAGATCTCTATCATTACCTAGTTTTTTGAACCTTTCATAAGCTCTTCTTTTCTTCTTGACTAGATTTACAACCACAGTTCCTGTATCCTGTCTCATTGGAACGTACCTCTGCAGAACTCCACACAAATATCCCCTGAACATTTTCCACATTTCTTCCGTACATTTCCCTGAGAACATCTGTTCCTAATTTATGCTTCCAAGTTCCTTCCTGATAGTCTCATATTTCCCCTTACTCCAATAAAACGCTTTCCTGACTTGTCTGTTCCTATCCCTCTCCAATGCCATGGTAAAGGAGATAGATTTGTGATCACTATCTTCTGAATTGATCTGAATGAATGGTTTGCAAGGCAGATTGTTCACTGTACCTTGGTACCTGTAACAATTGTAAACCAATTGAAAAATTACAAATATGAGAAAGAACAAAAATAGTACAGTAAAAACAGTCGATTGAAGTGGAAAATGTTCATAGTGTTGCTGTCCTGAGGTAGTGATTAGGGTTGTGGCGGTCGATTCAAGAACCATATGGTTGAGGAAAATAGCTGTTTTTGAAACTGGTGGTGTTGGACGTCAGGCTTCTGTATCTCCTGCCCAATGTTAGCTATGAAAAGATGGCAAAAATAACGTCGGACAAAGAATACTGCAGCACAGTACAGGCCCTTCGGCAATAATGTTGTGCCAACCTTTTAAACTACTCTAAGATCAATCTAACCCTACCCTCTGATGTTGTAGCACCCCCCTCACTACCACACTGCCTCTGTGGTGTTGTAGCACCCCCTCACCACTACACTGCCTCTGGGGTGGGATTTGAACTGACAACCTCCTGACGCAGAGGCGTGGGTGTTCCAGTGAAGCCATGGCTAACCTTCACACTTCAGTGTGTCACAAACCATGTAAGGTCCTCATTGAGGGATCGGTACTGAAAAGAATGCACAGTTTCAAGTTCCTGGGTGCCAGCATTTCTGAAGATCTGTCCTGGGCCCAACACATTGATGCAATTATGAAGAAGGCACTCCAGCGGCAGTATTTCACCTGGAGTTTGAGGAAATTTGGTATGTCAGTAAAGACGCTGGCAAATTCCTGCAGGTGTACCATGGGGAGCATTCAAACTGGTTGGATCACCGTGGAGTACGGAGGGGCCACCGCACGAGACTGGAAAAAGCTGCCAAAAGTTGTAAACTCAGTCAGCTCCATCATAGGCATTAACCTCCCCAGCACTGAGAACATCTTCAAAAGGTAATGCCATCCATCGTTAGGGGCCTCCATCACCTAAGATACTCTCTTTTCTTATTGCTATCAACAAGGAGGAGATACAGGAGCCTGAAGACATGCACTCTGTGTTTCAGGAACAGCTTCTTCTCCTCCACCATCAGATTTCTGAATGGAATTGAGCCCATGAACACTGCTTGACTTTTTTTTGCTCTCTTTTTGCATTACGCATTTAAATTGTATGTACATTTCTTATGTAATTTATAGATTTTTAATATTATTATGTTTTGCAATGTATTGTAGCTGCAAAACAACAAATTTCACGATATAGGTCAGTGATACTAAACCTGATTCTGATTCTGTGATGGCGGGCACTGAGAAGTTCGGATGGCGAAGGCTCCCATTACTTTACATTCTGCAGAACTGATGAATATAATCCACACTTCTGAGCTATTGAGCTAATCTCAGCTTTGCCAAATGAAAAAAAATAGAAAAATAAGGCAAGATATTATTTCACAAAAGCACGACACCAATTTTAATCAATATTTGCAAATGCAAGCCATATTTCAAAGACGGCAATTATGGTTTTCATTTTGCGGTCCCTCTCCCTCTGGGAAAGCGTAAAGACTCACTTATTTTGCTAGTTTCATTCCAGCTGCTTTCGCACTCTCTAATTGCCCGTCCTTCCTCTCACATTCTCCTCGATGCCTCAACTGGCAGACCTGTAAAAACATTCCAGATGGCAGCAATTAGCCAGATTACTTAGTTAGTAGCAGTCTTCTGTCCCATTTGGTTACGGAGACGAGAGTGTGTAGCAGCCAGTGTTCTGGCCAGTATCTGCCAACCAGTCCTTGCTGAAGTGCAGTCACGCAGAAAAAGGCCCCTCGGTCTTTACCATTTGATTAGCAAATACCTCAAGGCTGATCCAAAGCTATGACCAAATTCCTTGCTTTAATTCAGAGAGCACAAAAATCTAGACAGGCACTCCTGTGCAGGCAAAAGGTGATACAGAACAAGATCAGAAATCTGATGGCAGAGTGGAGAAGCTGTCCCTGAAATGTTGAGTGTGTGTCTTCAGGCTCCTGCCCCTTCTCCCTGATGGTAGTAATAAGAAGAGGGCACATCCTGGGCGATGAGGGTCCTCAGTGATGGATGCCTCCTTTTTAATGCACCATTTCTTAAAGTTGCACTCAATGGTGGGGAGGCTATTGCCCATAATGGAGTGGGTTGTGTCTACAGCCCTCTGCAGCCTCTTGCACTCCAGTCAATTGGAGCCTCCACAAAGGGCTGTGATACAACTTGCCGGAATACTCTTCCACCATACAATATGGAAATCTGTAAGAGTCTCTGGTGGCAAACCAGATCGTATACTCCTAACGAAGGTCTAACTTGGAGAGAGGTGGAGCAGGAGGTCTGAGATACCAGTTCAAAGACAAAAGTAAATTTATTATTAAAAGTCACCATATAGAATCCTGAGATTCATTTTCTTGTAAGCACTTCCAGTAAATACAAAGAAAAAAACCAAGAAAAATAATAAATAAATAAATAAGCCGTAAACATCAAAAACATGAGATGAAGAGTCCTTGAGGAGAGTCTATAGGTTGTGAGAACAGTTCAGCATTGAGGCGTGTGAAGCTTGGTGAAGTTATCCCCTCTGGTTCAACAGCCTGTTGGTTGAGGGGTCATAACTTCCTGAACCTGGTGATGTGAGTCCTGAGGTTTCTGTACCTTCCTCCTGAGGGCAGCAGTGAGAAGAGCACATGACCTGGCTGGTGTGGTCTCTAGTAATGGATGTTGCTTTCCTCTGACAGTGCTCCATGTAGATGTGCTCAGCGGTGGGGAAACTTTACCTGGGATGAACAGGGCTGAATCCAACACTTTTTGCAGGATTTTCTGTTCGAGTTGACCCGGTTGGTGGCGTAGTGGCATCAGTGCCAGACTTCGGGACAAAAGGTCGAATCCAGCCGGCTCCCCTGCACGTTTTCTGTCCGTGCTGGGCTATGAGCTGGTGATCTCTTTGGAAACTCACCTGGCAGAAGGCAATGGCAAACCACTGCTGTAACTTGCCTTGTATGCGGTTCCCCACTACGTCAGAGAGGCGTGGAGGGAAACTCTGGATACGACATACCTTTCTTTTTTTTTTATTCAAGGGTATTGGTGTTTCCGTGCCAGATTGTGATATGACCAGGCAATGTACTCTTCACTGCACATCTGTAGAAGTTTGTCATAGTTTTAGCTGTCATGACAAATCTTCGCAAACTTCTAAGAAAGTAGAGTGCTTTCTTCATCGTGGCTCTGACATGCTGGACCCTGGGCAGATCCTCAGAAATGACATCGCCAAGGGATTTAAAGTTGCTGACCTTCTCTATCTCTGATCCCCTGATGAAAACTGGTTCATAGACCTCCGGTTTCCTCCACCCGAAGTCAACAATGAGCTTCTTGGTTTTGCCGACACTGAGAGATTGTTGTTTGGCACCACTTGGCCAGATTTTCAATCGCCCTCCTACTATAAGAACAACACCCTGACTTAGAAACATCAGCATTCTTCCATCATGGTTGGTTCCACATCCCAGAACTCCCTGTAAGGAGTGACCCCAACACAGGGATTACAGAACATTCAGGTAATCACTTGCATTAACAGCTACAAAGCTGGGGAAGAGGTACTTGATGGTTGGAATTGCCACAGTGGCCGAAGGGCCTGTTTTCTTGAGACTCTGTGGCTCCAAGGGGATAACTCCTCACCAGCTTCCCCAAGGCAGCGAATGAAACAACTGAGAAAGAATGAAAGAAAAATGGAAAGAAACATTTTCAGAGTCTGGAGGAGTCAAGATTCAAGATTTATGATTGTTTACCATCATTCTTCAGTACCCAAGTGCAAATGAGAACAAAAGGATTGTTACTCTAGATCTAGCACAACATTAAAAAAACACAATAACCATAAAGAACACAGTAAAACAAAAAAAGACAATAAATGTAAATAGAAAAGTAATCCTATAAAGCACAATGTACAAGTAACTGTTATATACATTGACTGATTGCATGCACGTAAAGTGGCACTAGGTGATGTTATGGTGGTGATGTGAGTTGGTTCCTAGGTTGTCATACCCGGGGGTGGTAGTGCAGGTAAGTTCCCACTACCTATAGACTGCTCTAAATGCCCTGCGACTCTAACAGCCTCTGACAACAAAGTCCCACCCTTGTCCTTCACATGTGGCTTGGCCACTAGGCTCGGCGGAACTGTTTCTACCGACAAGAGCAGGGCAGAGGCGGACCACTGGCGCTTCAAAACCAGTTGCTTCGGGCAGGTGGGCTCGTCAGCTTCGGACAGCAGCCCGCCTAGGAGAAGGAAAACTGATTTTAAATATCTGCTGCCTTGCGACGATACCCACCCATGGGAAAGGCTTAGGGAGTAAACCCCAAGGAAGAAATCCGGAGCCGGGGTCCCGAAAGCAGTTTGATGTTGTCTACAACTTCACTCTGGCAACCTCTGCGACAACACCGGTGCCAAACTGTATTGGCGCTTGCCCTTCCCTTGGACTACATCAGTGACGTGGAGAGGGAGAACCCGCTGCACGGGCAACAGCCGGTTCTTCAGATCTTCCTGCCCAGGCTTGCACCCTGGAGAGGAGACAGTCCACCAGAGGCACAAACTAACCATCCCCTCGGATTGACAGCTGCCTACAGATGTGAGTTCATGGGTGGAGGTGTTGATAAGCCTGACAGCTTAGGGGAAGGACCTGTTTTTGAGTCTAGTGGTCCTAGTGTGGATGATGCATAGCCTTTTCCCTGATGGGAGTGGGACAAACAGTCTATAAGCTGGATAGGTGGCATCCTTCATGATATTGATGGCCTTTATCTTTCTGTATACACGATATGTCCTTGATGGCGCCAGTGATGTGTTCGGCAGTCTTAACTACCTGTTGTAGAACACTCCTGTCCTCTGCAGTGCTGTTTCCCTGCCACACATTGATGCAGCAAGCTAGAATGCTCTCACCGCAATGCTGCACAAGGTCGCAAGAGTTGGTGCATGGACCAGCTCTCTTCAGCCTCCTCAGAGAGTAGAAGCGTTAGTCAGCTTTCTTGACTGCAGAGGATGAATTCTAGGACCAAGAGAGGTTGTGCAAGATATGCACTTCCAGGAGTTTTGAAACTTCTGCCAGAAGATGAAATAAATTGCATTTTCATTTTCTATTGCCTAACTTTTGACTTGTACAGAGTATTTCTCACTGATTTAAGATCATAAGACCATAAGATATAGGAGCAGAAGCCATAGAGGAGCTGTTCGGCCCATCGTGTCTGTGCCACCATTTCATCATGGCTGATCCAATTTTCCTTTGCTGCCTTCTCCCGTATCCCTTCATGCCCTGACCAATCAAGAATCTATCAACCTCTGCCTTAAATATGCTTAAAGACTTGGCCTCCACTACTGCTTGTGGCAAAGAATTCCACAGATTTTGTCCGAGTGTAACAGAGAGTGCAACCCTGACACAAAGTTCAGTGTTCAAAGTAACTTTATTATCAAGGTCAACATCTCAACATGGACACCCTGAGATTCATCTCCTTGTGGGCATTCACAATAAATGCAAAGAAACATAATTGAATCAATGAAAAATCTGCACCCTTCTTGTTTCTGACTTCCACCTACACTGACTCAGTAGACAATCCCTCCATAACTTCCTCCTTTTCTACAGCTGTGGTACTATCTCTGATTAGCAATGACACACCCCGATCTTTTTTGCCTCCCTCTCTGTCCTCTTTGAAACATCTGAAGCCTGACACACTCACCAGCCATTCCTGCCCCTGAGACATCCAAGTCCCTGTAATGGTCACAATGTCATAATTCCGTGTATTGATCCACGCTCTAAGTTCATCTGCCTTTTTTTATGATACTCCTTGCATTAAAATAGACACATCTCAAATCATCTGGCTGAGTGCATCTTTGGGCCTATCCTTCCTCACAAACTCCCTACAAGCTGTCTCTACTTGTGCATCAACTGCTCCATCCTCTGCCTCTTCACTTTGGTTCCCACCACCTTCAAATCTAGTTTAAACCCTCCCCAATAGCATTAGTAAACCCCCCCCTCCCATGATATTGGTTCCCCTCCAGTTCAGGTGTAACCCGTCCCACTTGTACAGGTCACACCTTCCACAGAAAAGGTTCCAATGATCCAAGAACTTGAAAGCCTGCCCCCTGCACCATCTCTGCAGCCACTCATTCTTCTCTGCTATCTTCCTGTTCTGACCTTCCCTAACTCATTGCACTGAGAGTAATCCAGAGATTACCTCCTTGGGGGTCCTGGTCTTCAGCCTCCTTCCTAAATCCCTAAACATACTGCACAGGACCTCTACCCCTCTCCTGTCTATATCATTATCATTGGTACCAGCATGAAACATGACCTCTGGCTGCTCACCATCCCCTTCAAGAATATTATGCAACAGCTCAGAGACATCCTGGACCTTAGCACCAGGAAGAAACACACACTATCCTGGCGTTTCTTTTGCTGCCGTAGAATCTCCTATCTGTCCTCCCCTAACTATCGAGTATTGCTCTGCCTGACTTTACCCTACCCTTCTCAGACTCAGAGCCGACCACAGTGCTATTGGTCTGGCTGCTGCTGCCTTGCCCAGATAGGTCACCAGTGTCCAAAGGGGTACACCTGTTGTTGAGGGGAATGGCCACAGGGGGACCCTGCACTGACTTCCTTCTCCCTTAACCTCTCTCGGAATTCACCCATCTACTCCCTGAATTCTGCACTCTGGGTGTAACCGGTCTTATCTATCAATTGCACTGCCTTCTGGATGATCCTTAGTTCATCCAACTCCGGCTCCAGCTCCTTAATGCAGTCTTTCAGGAGCTGGAGTTGCCTGCACTACCCGCAGGTGTATTCATCAGGGAGACCATCAGGCTCCATGAATTCCTACATCCTATAGGAGGAGCATTCCACTGCCATCCTGCCATCCTGCCTGTACTGTACAATGCGCAACCAAGACCAAATCAGCAATAACAAAAGGAAAAACCTACCCTTCTTACTTGTTTCTTTGGCCTCTAAGCTCCCATTCCAACTCTAGCCTCCCACTCCAACATTGACCACTCTGCTAGACCCTATTTCTCTTTTATGGTTTAAAAAAATAAGAAAAACCACCACACAAGGGGAAAGAACTCACCACATTTGGTGATGCTCTGCCTGCCTTCGGTTGCCGCCCATTCCTCCGTTGCTTTCCGCGCCTGTGCACTGGCCACTGTTTTTAAGAACCCCCCTCCCCATCCCCAACGCAAGGGGAAATAACTTACCGCACTCGGTGGTGCTCTGCTTGTTAGTCCATGGCCTCCTCTACTGCCACGATGAGGCCACACTTCGGTTGGAGGAGCAACACCTTACAATCTGTCTGGGTAGCCTCCAAACTGAAGGCTGAGTATCAATTTCTCGAACTTCTGGTAATGCCACCCCCACCCTTACCATTCCCCACTCCCATTCCCCTTTCCCACCTTATCTCCTTGCCTGTCTATCACCTCTGTCTGGTATTCCTCCGTCTTCCCTTTCTTCCACGGCCTTCTGTCCTCCATTTTCACATTCCCCCTTCTCCAGCCCTCTAGCTCTCTCACCAATTAACTTCCCAGCCCTTTACTTCTCCCCTCCCCGACTCCTGGTTTCACCTATCACCTACTACCTTGTAGGAGGGAGGAAGGGAGGACATGTTGTTGATGGTGAAAATCTTCACTGATGGATGCTGCCTTCTTGAGGCCCCACCGCTTGAAAATGTCTGTGATGGTGGGGAGGGTGTGACCGTGATGGAGGGGAGGGTCGTGACCGTGATGGTGGGGAAGGTTGTGTCCGTGATGGAGGGGAGGGTTGTGACCGTGATGGTGGGGGGTTCGTGACCGTGATGGTCGGGAGGGTTGTGACCGTGATGGAGGGGGGGTCATGACTGTGATGGTGGGGAGGGTGATGACCATGATGGAGGGGAGGGTCGTGTCTGTGATGGTGGGGAGGGTCGTGACCGTGATGGTGGGGAGGGTTGTGACCATGATGGAGGGGAGGGTCGTGACCGTGATGGAGGGGAGGGTTGTGTCTGTGATGGTGGGGAGGGTCGTGACCGTGATGGTGGGGAGGGTTGTGTCTGTGATGGTGGGGAGGGTCGTGATCGTGATGGTGGGGAGGGTCATGACCGTGATGGTGGGGGGGGTCATGACCGTGATGGTGGGGAGGATCGTAACCGTGATGGAGGGGGGGGTTGTGACCGTGATGGAGGGGAGGGTCGTGACCATGGTGTTGGGGAGGGTCGTGACTGTGATGGTGGGGAGGGTCGTAACAGTGATGGAGGGGAGGGTTGTGTCCGTGATGGTGGGGACGGTCGTGACCGTGATGGAGGGGAGGATGTGACCATGGTGGTGGGGAGGGTCGTGACCGTGATGGTTGGGAGGGTGGTGACCGTGATGGTGGGGAGGGTGGTGACCGTGATGGTGGGAAAGGTCGGGGGAGGGTCGTGACCGTGATGGTGGGGAGGGTCGTGATCGTGATGGAGGGGAGGGCTGTGTCTCTGATGGTGGGGAGGGTCGTGTCTGTGATGGTGGGGAGGGTCGTGACCGTGATGGTGGGGAGGGTTGTGACCATGATGGAGGGTAGGGTCGTGACCGTGATGGAGGGGAGGGTTGTGTCTGTGATGGTGGGGAGGGTCGTGACCGTGATGGTGGGGAGGGTTGTGTCTGTGATGGTGGGGAGGGTCGTGACCGTGATGGTGGGGAGGGTTGTGTCTGTGATGGTGGGGAGGGTCGTGACCGTGATGGAGGGGAGGGTTGTGTCTGTGATGGTGGGGAGGGTCGTGACCGTGATGGAGGGGAGGGTTGTGTCTGTGATGGTGGGGAGGGTCGTGACCGTGATGGAGGGGAGGGTTGTGTCTGTGATGGAGGGGAGGGTCGTGACCGTGATGGAGGGGAGGGTTGTGTCTGTGATGGTGGGGAGGGTCGTGACCGTGATGGTGGGGAGGTTTGTGACCATGATGGAGCCAGCTGAGTCTTCAAGCAACTTTCGACCCTAAACACTGGAGCCTCCATACCAGGCGGTGATGCAGCCAGTCAGATTGCTCCGTACCATATCTATATTGGCAACGTTAAAGACTGGTGATGTACTTTCAAGCCAGAAGAGAGAGATGCACAGATCAAAGTTCAAAGTAAAATTTATAATCAGAGTACATGCATGTCACCACATACAACCGTGAGACTTTTTTTCCTGTGGACATACTTAGCGAATCTATAGAACAGTCTCTGTAAACACGATCAATGAACAACAAACTGCAACTGCAAATATAAATAAATAGCGTGAGCATGAAATAACAAGATAAAGAGTCCTTAAAGTGAGGTCATTGGCTGTGGGAACATCTCAATAGGTGAGTGTAGTTTTGTTCAACAGCCTGATGTTCGAGTAACTGTTCTTGAACCTGGTGGTGTGAGTCCTGGGGCTCTTGTACCTTTTACCCTGTGGCAGCTGTGAGAAAAGAGCATCATCTGGGTGGTAAGGGTCTTTGATGATGGATGCTGCTTTCCTACAACAGTGTTTCATGTGGTTGGGAGGGTTTTACCCATGATGTACTGGGCTGAATCCACTACTTTTTGTGGGATTTTCTGTTCAAAGGCAGTGGTGTTTCCATACCAGGCTGTGTGATGCAGCCAGTCAGCATACTTTCCACCACACATCTATAGAAGTTTGTCAAGGTTTTTGATGTCATGTCAAGCCTCTGCAGACTCCAAAGGAAGAAGAGACACTGTCGTGTATTCTTTGCAAGTACATTTTTATGATGGGCTCAGGATTGAAAGATTGAAGATTGGCTTTATTTGTCACATAAACTTCGATGGTGGGGTGGAGATGTATCTCCACCAAAGGAGGTGTAAGGGGCTCCTTCACTCCGCTAGCTTGCAGGTCACCCTTGGGCGAGGTGTAGCACCTGCTTAGCCGCACCCCCTTCCCCTCCCTGATCACGGTCATATGAAGCCAAGGGAGCAGGTGGTGGATGGTCGTATGGGCAGCTGGTGCAGATCACAAGTCCTGGTCATGCGACCACTGATGCCACTGAAGAGTGTTGATAATGACTGGGGTCACCCGTCTTGTAAAGTTACTGCCCAGAAGGAGGCAATGGCAAACCACTTCTGTGGAAAAATTTACCAAGTCCATGATCATCTACGTCAGACAACATGGCACATAATGATGATGTTATATGACACGGCGCATAATGATGATGATGCATACGATGAAATGAGTTGTTTTGAAACAACAACCCAAGGATGGCATGATGAAAGAAGCCCTGAGACGGAGGACATTTGGTGCTGCCCTGAACGCCAGCTCCTTAACTAAGCCCAATTAAGCCCATAAGCAGCGTAAGTAAGTCCAAAAGCAGAGGGGTAAGGAGAAAAGGACCAGAGAGTAGAGGGCTCAAGGAGCTGAGTGTGTACTCCTGCTCCCAGTTTATATGCTCTGCCCGTTTGAGGTTCTGACACAATCTGGAATGTGCTATGAGATTTCTTTCTTGTTTTCTGCTCAGAAATAGCCACTATTTTCAAAGTGCTGGCAGTTGAGGTCCCGTCCATCGCTTCTTCTAGATGCTGGAGCTCTGCAATCTACCTGCACCATACCACATTCTGTGGGTGAGGAAACTGGGATGTCTTGCAATTTCTTTTCTGTTTGAAAACAGACCCAGGACGGCAAAACCAACAAAGAGCAAGTGGGGTCATCCTGAGCAAGGCTGATTGGACGCAAACCTTGCTGCTAAGCTCAGTAAGAAAATATCCTGCTCGTCGAAAGAAAGGGGGCTTTGTTGAGAGTTTGCGAAGTTCATTAGAGTACATGTGTTTTAAAAGAAAATGCATTAGCTGAGTATTTGATCAACCTCCCGTTCCTGTCAAAAAAAAACATCCAGAACATTCCCAGAAAAGTGTGAAAACAACAGGGGCTGCCAAGTGGCGTGGTTGCAGTGAGCTGGGGCGATGCCAGGCCACGCCTGGACAGGGCAGGAATGGCAACCGAAGGGCAGCGGAGATGAGGCCTTGCCACAGCTTTAATGTGGGTCTATTTGAAAGCTTCGTTTATGATGAAGAGACCTCTGCTTTCATTAAATCCTCGCTAAGATATGAGGGAGGATAAGGAGCTCTGGTTTGGAATGTTCTCTCATCATCAAAGAGATTCAAACATTCCTCACCCTTTTCCAAGGACATTTACTTTACTATCCACCTGGAGATATATACAGTATGCAATCAGTGGCCGCTTTATTAGGTATGTCCTGTACTAATAAAGCGGTCACCGAGTGTATGTTTGTAGCCTTCTGCTGCTGTAGCCCATCTACGTCAAGGCTCAATGTCTTGCGTGCTCAGAGATGTTCTTCTTCACACCACTGATCTAATGCGTGGTTATTTGAGTTACTGTCGCATATGATTGGCTGATCAGATATTTGCATTAATGAGCAGGTGTACAGGTGTGCCTAATAAAGTGGCCACTGAGTGTATTTTGATAAAAGGACCAAGGCTTAACTTTATACACCACATACATTAACATGTATTAGGAATTTGCTGCGGTGTGTTTGTTAGGGTGTGACATGGAACAAAAAACAACATTCAATAAAAAAGTTAAAGGTTAAGATAGGATATGGAATAATGTGTATAAATACATAAATACCAGCATGTATTTACAATTATAAAGATGTAGTTGAAAGTTGTACAGTGTTGTGTCGTGATGGGTTTATAGATCAAGGAGTGTGCGGGGGGGGGGGCTAATTAGAATGGTTGATCAGATTAACTGCCTGGGGGAAGAAATTTTAAAATGGCATAAAATTCTTGCTTTAATAGCCCGATGGCACTTTACAGATGGGAGCTTTCAGAAAAGGAAGTGTTTCTTGAATCTGAGGTCTCCCAGACCCTGAGTTTACATTTTATTTATTGAGATACAGTGCAGAAGAGGCCCTTCTAGCCCTGCCAGCCCTTTGAGCCACGCTGCCAAATAACCCCCGATTTAACCGGAGCCTAATCACAGGACAATTTACAATGACCAATTAACCTACTAACTGGTACGTCTTTGGACTGTGGGAGGAAACCAGAGCACCCAAAGGAAACTCACGTGGTCACAGGGAGAATGTACAACGTCCTTACAAACAGCAAACGTTGAACCCGGATCGCCTGTACTCCAAAACGCTGTGTGAGCCATTACGCTACCGTGCCGTCCCAGACAAAATACTATCATTATTGCTTTACCTTAGAGTCCTGCCACCCAGGAGTTAATCCTCTGAGTTAATCCCAGCCTAATCACGGGACAATTTACAATGACCAACTAGCCCGCGTCATTGTACTGTGAGAGGAAGCCAGAGCGCCTGGAGTAAACCCACGCAGTCACGGGAGATCAGGCTGCAGCGGGAATTGAACCCAGGTCGCGTATACTGCAAAGCGTTGTGCTAACCACACTGTTACCGTATTATGCTATGTCTGTGTTGAGTATAGATATGTTTAATTGGGTATGGTTTGAACAAGTTCTATAAAAATTTCAAATAAAAATGAAACAACAATAAAAGCCAGTTATGTTTCCAGCTCCTGAAGCAACTTTCCTTTCCTTGATGTGACCTCATTGTTCCTAGGACCATCTGCATTAAATTTGCTAATTCGAGGAGACCAGCGTGTTTTCCTGGCACCCTGCCAGATCCCCACAACCATCTTAAAACACAAATCGAAGTTCACATCTGTGAACGTTCAGTGAGGGCTGCTCTCAGTCACCTCCACATCCACACCCACCATCACACCCCTCCACCGTCCACCTCCCAACGACAGAACCCCACCTGGTGGTACTTGCAGTGGAAGACACACGCAACCTTTTGAAGAGGGTTCGGGGAGGGTGATGGTGAAGAGGTTTCATTAATCTTTAATTGTGACGAGAGTCCATGACAAGGATGGTTTGGACCCAAATGCCGGAGTATCCAAGGCTATGATCGAGACATGGCATCAAACTGGATTGAGAACTGAGCACAAAACAAAACACTAGACAATCCCACTAGTAGGACTTAGCATTGAGCACCAAACCTCAGTTCAGGTGCTCTTTAAATATTCAATTCTTGGTGCCCAAAACATGATTGCCAATTAGCAGGCCCGTCCTGAAACCCTAAAGGGGATAACCAAACTGGCACTCAAACAGTGACATCCCGAGTGCTGAATGATGTAAGGTATTGTGGATGACCTCTGCTCACGTCAATACTCGAACCACTCATCGGGTCTTTCTAAGGCCGGCATCTTAGGGGAAATTCTAAATCTTGGTTGGTCCTCTTCATCTGGCTGTTGGACGGTGGGTGAAACCCAGAGGAAAGGCTTGCTGTTGCCCCTGTCAGTTTGCAGAATGCCCTCCAGAAATGTGATGCAAATTGTGGACCATGATCCAAGAGAATGACCATCGGGAATCCATAGATCCTGAAGAGTAGGTCCAGGACAATTTCAGTCATCTCTGCCGCAGCTGGTAGTTTCTCCAAGGTAATGAACTTGCAGGCTCTCGAAAACTGAACCACAATTACTACGATGACAGTCTTCCCCTTGGATGGCGGAAGATTTGTGACAAAGTCCATGGAGACGTGCACCTGTGGTCTTTCCGGAACAGGTAGGGGGTGGAGGAGCCCTTGAGGTTAGGTATGGGGCTCCTTGTTCCAGGTGCACACCTCGCATGTCTGCCCATATGCCGAACCACTTTTGTCATTCTGGGCTACCCATACCTCCTCTTGATAAACTCAAGATTCCTGGCAATCCCTGGGTGTGCAGTTATTCTCAATGAAAGTGCCCATTGGAGTACCTGGGACCAGTTGGAACTTCTTATGAACCTCCCCTTGTGCTTGGGCCTTGCGAACAAGCAGGTCGATTCCACAGTGAATTGGCACTACCACCCTGGCTTGGGATAAAATGGTGGTCGGCTGCTCCTCTCATTCTGGTTGTCAAACTGATGAGGCAAGACATCTGGCTTCTGGTTCTTTGACCCCGGTCGATAGGTCAGGATGAAATCAAACTAGTTAAAGAACAAAGACCACCTGGCCTGCCTGGAATTCAGGCTCTTGGCCTCCTGAGTATAAGCCGAGTTCTTGAGGTCTGTCCAAACAATAAAAAGGTTCTTGGGCACCACCCTCTAACCAATGATACCATTCCTCCAAAGCCAACTTAACTGCAAGGAGCTCCCGATTCCTGATGTCTTAGTTCCTCTCTGCTGAGGACCTCTGCCTTAAGAGCAATGCACACGGCTATAGTTTTTTGTCCAAAGGTGATTGTTGAGACAAGACGGCACCCATTCCGATGTCTGAGGTATCCACCTCCACAAAGAAGGGAGGTCCAGTTTAAGAGAAACCTCCTCCAAGTCCTTGTAGGCAGAATGTGGTTGACTGGTTTGGGTGCTGCTAGCTTCTCCGGACCTTCTTTTGAGGCTGACTCCTGAAGTTCTTTAGGTGGCAGGGATGATTCGATCAACCTCCGGGTCTCCTCCCTAGGTTCACTAGACTCAGTCATATCCTCAGGCGATGACAATGAGGTGTCACAGAATATCCTTCTGCCCCTGGGAACAGGCTCCAAGGGTCAGCGTTTAGGAGTCCTCCCTTTAGTCAGGACCTAGCTGCTGGATCCCAGAGGCTTCGGGTTACCTCGCACTGAAGTCTGTCCCCTTGATGGCTGTTGGTCTCGGGAGAGTCTGGGGGTCAGAACACCACACCACAAACATACCCTCTACAATGGCTGGACCAAGCAGTGATTCTCCCCCCCTCGAGTTATCGGATGGGTTATGCTGGGACAGTCAAGGGCGCCTGAGGATCGAGGGTATGGGTAGTGAGTCAATGATGTAGAAACTAATGTCTTCCACATGATCTGTATCCTCATCCTCAACACCACAGTTTGTTGCTGAATCTGCCCAGAACCTGGCGGTCGGCCGCCCGAGGCAGTTGCTGGCATGGACTGGCTCAACTCTCAAAGCACCATGTCGAACCGATGGGTTTTTTCCCTATTCAGAATTACCCACTGCCCCCGAGTTCATAAAAGCCTTCACCTGCCTCAGGTTCTTATGCCAGGTAAACTCCGCCTTCAGCAGAAAACCAGAATCCGTGGGATTGGGAGTAGTGCCTCCTATCCTCGCAGTCCCCCCGGTACTGGACGGTTCTAGTGGTTATCCAGGCGGCTGCAGCATCGGCCATTCAGCCCGCAGGTGACCTGCTTCCCCACGGGAAACAGCAGGCTTGATTCTGATGCTGGGGCCTCTCACCAGCAGAGAGCCTTGTGTAACCGATCTGCATGGGTTCGACAGAGTCCCAAACAGGAGAGGGCTGGTCATGATCCGAGACTGGGGTGGGGGGGTGCGTGGAACTGCAATGTTGGGTTCAGGCTAGCCCTCTTCCGCTTCGTATTGTAGTCCCTCTTATGTTCTACCAGATGATTGTGAAGGCTGGTCAGTGAGGACCTCTCCAAAGGCAAGGGCATTCTTTAGTTCATCTCAGAGTCGGTGGCAGTGTAGAGTGGAGAAGGTCCAAAATTTGGTCAGCTGCTGACTGTCCCCTCCATGGAATCTTCATCAGGCAGTCCAAGGCTCGGCTGGCTCCAAAGGGGTGATGAAACACTTCCTCATGGCGGCCATGAATTATCCGAATCTGAGAAAATCTCTGACCTTTGTTCCCAATGCATGGTGGCCCAAGCCAGGGCTCTTCCTGTCAGGACAGAGATAATAAAGGCGACTTTTCCTCAACTTTAGTGCAGTGAAGAGCGGAGCAGCGAGCAGAACCAACCTGACCCTCATCTCCGCATCCAACACTCCGCCTTTCCAATGGGGTTGCTCCTTGCTCTAAGGCCTGAGCCCTGCTGCATTGTCATGCTGCCAGCCTGGATCCTGCCCCTACTTGACTTCTCCAAATTGGTCCGGCGTTTAACTCGATCAGACCTCACTCTTGGTTTAGATGCTCGGGCTCCGAAACTCCTCTGCTCTGACTTTTCTCCACTTCGCACGCCCCAACTCTCTCTCGAACATGCCTCACCCTCTCTCCAAATCCGTCTTACATTTGTCCCTCTCGACCTTCGAATCATCCTTGCCTTCGCTCGCCTCTTCATTGTTTGCGGTGATAGTTCACCATAATTGTTTTGCAAAAAAAGTATTATTAATAAAGAATTTAGTTGTATTTCTTGCTTCAGGAACCAACGGTAAATTGTCACTCGTCTTCAGTAGGGTCAGCTTAAATTCAAAGATTAAAAGTACATTTATGATCAATGTATGTAGTATACACCCCTGAGATTCGTCTTCTCCATAGGCAGCCATGAAAGAAAGAAAACCATAGAACCCCTTCAGAGAATAAACATCAATACTCCACACATGTGCAAAAAAAACCCAAACTGTGCAAATGCCAACAAACAACACAGAATATAAAACACAAAATGGAAAGAGTCCAGGCATATTCAGTTCAGCTCAGTGTTTGTTATCTGCTGGCTGCCCCGATTCAAAATCGCACAAAATAGCAACAAAATAGGAAGTGACCAGAAACCAGAAACACATCATAACGTGAAACATGGAAACCAATCCACAATCCACGTTGATTAAACCTTGCCCAAATCCAAAACTCCGCCACTATCCTCTGACGGCGTTGAGGGAGAGAGCAAGACAATCTGAATGCAGGGACCTTCCTCCGGGAGCAGCGAGCGAGAATGAGAGAGACAGAGAGACCAGTAACACGCAGAGAGCGTCCTCCGACAGCAGCGTGCGAGAGGCTGGTAGAAAGCACTGAACACCCGCTCGTCCTTCGCACTCGCCTCGATGATTTCAATCTTCCTTGGCACTTTAATCAGTAATATCAGTGAGAAGTGTAGTCTATTATGAGCTGGCACTCCATCTCCAGACCTGGGCCTCAAGGTCACACTCTTTGCTAGAAATAGCCTCGGAGACAGTAAAGCTCCATATGGCACAATCGGCCTGAGAAACACACCACCAAAATGTCGATCACAGGATCCAACTGCAGCAGAACCACATTTCAAAGGAAGAGAAGACATAAAAGAAAGAAGAAGTTTCATGACCCATCTAAAAGATGTCGTCCTTGGTCATATTGTTCACTGGTGCCATCTTCTTCCGGACTGTCTTACATTAACTATGCACCTCACACTTTATGCCAACCCGTCACTCACCAGGCCATGCCACTCAGGGACAAGTGCTGATGTTACTGGGTGACTGTGTGTGCTATTGTAACTGTATGTGTTGAGTGTGACTGTATGTACTCTGTTTTGTGCCCAGTTTCATTTTGCAGTATACATGTGTATGGTTGAATGACTGTAAACTTGAACTTGAACAAGAACTAGAGGGCACAGGTTTGAAGTAAGAGGGGAAAGACAGAATAGGAATTTGAGGGGCAACCTTTTTACACAATGTTCAGGTGCCATAGTCCCAATGAGATATTGCACATAATTAGGCACTTGGAATGGACCAATTTTAAACAGGTTTAAGCATGGTAGCTATTGTGTGAGTAGGCCAGTGTTAGAGTGGGTGGAGGGGGGTTAGAGGCTTTGGTGAGGAAAGGCTCGGCCATAGGTAGATTTTTTGGATCACTTATTCTTTCTTTATTTCTTAGTTCACATTTAGAGCAGTAGGGATGCCAGACAGGATTCTGGAATGCTCCTCATATAGGATGTGGGAAGGCAGGGAGATCTCCAGTGTCTTGACAACTACACCTGCAAGAAGTGCATTCGGTTGCAGCTTCTAACAAACCATGTTAAGGAGTTGGAGCCAGAACTGGATGAACTCCGGATCATTCTGGAGGCTGAGGGGTTGATAGATAGGACATAGAGCGAGGTAGTTATACCCAAAGTGCAGGACACAGGTAACTGTGTGACATCAGGTAGGGTAAGGGGATCAGCAGCCAATGGAGTGTACTCCTGTGGCTGTGCCTCTCAACACCAGGAATACCACGTTGGAAACTGTTGGGTGGGGAATGACTTGGATCATATTGGGTGGGGAACGATCTCGCGGAAAGCCACAGTGGTCGGGTTTCTGCCGTTGAATCTGTCCGTGACTCATAAGGGAAGCAGGGAGAAGAGGTAAGCTGTCGTGACAGGGGATTCAGTAGTAAGGAAAACAGAAAGGAGCTTCTGTGGACGAGAATGAGATTCCCAAATGGCATGTTGCATCCTGGATGCCAGGGTCAGGGATATCTTGGATCGAGTCCTCAGCATTCCTAAGTGGGAGGGTAGGCTGCCAGAGGATGTGGTCCATGTCGGTACCAATGACATGGGTAGGAGGGGCGATGAGAATCTGCAAAGTGAGCTCAGGGAGTTGGATACTAAGTTAAAGGACAGGACCTCGAGGGTTGTGATCTCAGGATTGCTGCTCAGGCCACATGCTAGTGAGGCCAGAACTAAGAGGATCATACAGTTTAACACATGGCTAAGGAGTTGGTGTAGGAGGGAGGGCTTCAGAGTTTTGGATCATTGGGCTCTCTTGTAGGGAAGGTGGGACATATACAGACGGAATGATTTGCATTTGAACAGGAGGGGTCTCATATTCTAGTGGACAAGTTTGATAACGTTGCACGGTGGAGTTTAAACGAAAGTTTCAGGGGGATGGGAACCAGAATGCCAGAACCGTTAGTGGAGAGGTTGTGGAGGCAGATGTTGGTAAGACCTCAGACAACGTTAGGAATCAAAAGGTTGAGCATGGTGCGACTAGTGTCCTGAGCTGTGTGTATTTCATGCAAGAATTATTGCAAGAAAGGTGGCTAATAGCGCCGAAGATGTGGTGGCTGGTTTACAAACAGAGGCAATGTGTAGTGAGGAGAGGCTGTTGATAGGGAAAAATTACAGTCAACAGGATGAGTTGCAACATAAAAAGGCAGACAAAATCGAAAAGGGCATTTTATTTGAATGAGCACAGGAATTGCAGCTCAATTTTCCAGGGTTCTGTTCCTTTAAACATGACAGAGCAGGAGGGATTAAAGGGGAAAGGTTGGCATTACTAGTCAGGGAAAACATCATGGCAGTGGTCAGTCAGCCCAGACTGAAGTGTTCGTCTGCTGAGGCTTTATGAGTAGAACTCAGGAATAAAAAAGTTATGACCACATTAGAGGGATTATATTGTAGATTGCCCAACAGTCCACATGATTTAGAGAAGCAAATTTCTAGAGGTCGAGACTGTTGTAAGACCATAAGACATAAGGACAGAATTAGGCCATTCAGCCCATTGAGTCTACTCCACCATTCCATCATGGCTGATCCCGGATCCCACTCAACCCATACACCTGTCTTCTTGTCATATCCTTTGATGCCCTGATCCATCAGGAAACGATCAACTTCCACCTTAAAAATACCCATGGACTTGGCCTCCACCACAGTCTGTGGCAGAGCATTTCTCTGGCTAAAAAATTTGCTCCTTACCTCCAATCTAAAAGGTCACCCCTCAATTTTGAGACCCCTCTAGTTCTGGAGACCCCCACCATAGGAATCATCTTCTTGACATCCACCCTATCTAGTCCTTCCAACATTCAGTAGGTTTCAATTAGATACCCACACATTCTTCTAAGAAACATAAGATTGTGATGATAGGTGATTTTAACTTTCCACATATTGACTAAGACTCCGATACTGTAAAGAGGCTGGATGGGAAAGAGTTTGTCAAATGTGTTCGGGAAATTTTCCTTAATCAGTACATAGGAATTCCAACTAAAGAAAATGCGATACTACATCTTCTATTAGGGAATGAGACAGGGCAGATGTGTAAGGAAACAATTTGCATCTAGTGACCACAATGCCATTAGTTTCAAAGTAAATATGCAAAAAGATAGCTCTGGTCTGTGGGTTGAGATTCAGAGTTGGAGAAAGGGCCAATTTTGATTGTATCAAAAAGGATCAGGCAAATGTGGATTAGAGCAGGTTGTTTTCTGGCAAAGGCTTATATGGTAAGGGGGGGGGGCCTTCAAAAATTAAATTTAGTGAGTAAAGATTTTGTATGTTCCTGTCAGAATAAAAGGCAAGGATAGCAGATTAGGTTTTCAAGCGATAAAGAGGTCCAGGTTATGGAAAAGGAGGTGCATAGCAGGTATAGGCAGGCAGGAACAAATGAGGTATTGATTATAGAAAGTGCAAGAGAATGCTTAAAGGAAATCAGGAGGGCTAAAGGAAGGCCACGAGGTTCTTCTTCTGGACAAGGTGAAGGATAATTCTAAGGGCTTCTACAGATATATTAAGAGCAAAAGGAGAGCAAGGGACAAAATTGGTCCTCTGGAAGATTAGAGTGGTAATCTATGCGTAGAACCAAAAGAGCTGGGGAGGTCTTAAAATGATTTTTTGCATCTGTATTTACTCAGGAGACAGACACTGAGTCTATAGATGTGAGGAAATGCAACAGCAAGTTCATGGACCCCATACCGATTACAGAGGAGGAGATATTTGCTGTCTTGAGACAAGTTGGGGTGGACAAATCCCCAGGGCCTGTCAAGATGTTCCCTATGGGAGGTAAGTGCAGAAACTACAAGGGCCCTAGCAGAGCTATTTAATTCATCCTTAGTGACAGATGAGATGCTGGAGGATTGGAGGATAGCCAAAGTTGTTCTACTGTTTAAGAAAGGCTCCAACAATAAGCCAGAACATAATAGGCTGTTGAGCCTGATATCAGTAGTGGAAAAATTGTTGGAAGGTATTCTAAGGGACCATGTAAGTACGGGGATAGACAGGGTCTACATAGACTTTAGCAAGATCCCACATGGCAGGTTGGTCAGGAATGTTCAGTCGTTTGGCATTCAAAATGAGGTTGTAAATTTGATTAGACATTGGTCTTGTGGGAGAAGCCTAAAAATGGTTGTAGGTGGCCGCCTCTCCGGAGGCACGTGATTAGTGGTGTGCCACAGGGACTGGTGATGGGTCTGTTGTTGTTTGTCATCTACAGTACATCAACAGATTGGATGATAATGTGGTAAACTGGGATCAGTAAGGGAAGACTATCAAAGCTTGCAGTGGGATCTGGACCAGCTTGAAAAATGGCAGATGGAATTTAATGCAGACAAGTGTGAGGTGTTGCACCTGGGAGGACCAACTGGGGTACGTCTTACATGGTGACAAGTCAAATACTGAGGAGTGTGGTAGAACACAGGAATCTAGGAATATAGATTCATAGTTCTTTGAAAGTGGCATCACAGGTAGATAGGGTCATGAAGAAAGCTTTTGGCTCATTTGCCTTCATAAATCAATGTATTAGAAACATAGAAACGTAGAAAACTTACTGCACAATACAGGCCCTTCAGCCCACAAAGCTGTGCCGAACGTGTCTGTGCTCCATGTACCAGTCCAGGAGTCTCTTAAAAGACCCCATCATATCCACCTCCACCACTGTCCTCAGCAGCCCATTCCATGCACCCACCACTCTCTGTGTAAAAAACTTATCCCTGACATCTCCTCTGTACCTACTCCCCAGCACCCTAAAACTGTGTCCTCTCATGCTCGCCATTTCAGCCCTGGGAAAAAGCCTCTGATTATCCACAGGATCAATGTCTCTCATCATCTTATACACCTCTATCAGGTCACCTCTCATCCTCCGTTGCTCCAAGGAAAAAAGGCCAAGTTCACTCAGCCTATTCTTATAAGGCATGCTCCCCAATCCAGGCAACATCCTCGTAAATCTCCTCTGCACCCTTTCTATGGTTTCCACATCCTTCCTGTAGTGAGGCAACCAGAACTGAGCACAGTACTCCAAGTGGGGTCTGACCAGGGTCCTATATAGCTGCAACATTATCTCTCAGCTCCTAAACTCAGTCCCACGATTGATGAAGGCCAATGCACCATATGCTTTCTTAACCACAGAGTCAACCTGTGCAGCAGCTTTGAGTGTCCTATGGACTCAGCCCCCAAGATCCCTTTGATCCTTCACACTGCCAAGAGTCTTAACATTAATACTATATTCTACCATCATATTTGACCTACCAAAATGAATCACCTCACACTTATCTGGGTTGAACTTCATCTGCCACTTCTCAGCCCATTATTGCATTCTATCAATGTCCCGCCGTAACCTCCGACAGCCCTCCACACTATTCACAACACCCTCAACCATTTTGTCATCAGCAATTTTACTACCCCATCCCTCCACTTCCTCACCCAGGTCTTTTATAAAAATCGTGAATAGTAGGGGTCCCAGAACAGATCCCTGAGGCACACGACTGGTCACCAACCTCCATGCAGAATATGATCCATCTACAACCACTCTTTGCCTTCTGTGGACAAGCAAGTTCTGGATCCACAAAGCAATTTCCCCTTGGATCCCATGCCTTCTTACTTTCTCTATAAGCCTTGCATGGGGTACCTTGTCAAATGCCTTGCTGAAATCCATGTACACTACATCTACTGCTCTGCCATCATCAATGTGTTTAGTCACATCCTCAAAAAATTCAATCAGGCTCATAAGGCACGACCTGCCTTTGACAAAGCCATGCTGACTATTCCTAATCATATTATGCCTCATCAAATGTTCATAAATCCTGCCTCTCAGGATCTTCTCCATCAACTTACCAACCATTGAAGTAAGACTCACTGGTCTATAATTTCCTGGGCTATCTCTACTCCCTTCCTTAAATAATGGAACAACATCTGCAACCCTCTAATCCTCTGTAACCTCTCCCGTCCCCACTGATGATGCAAAGATCAACGTCAGAGGCTCAACAATCTCCTTCCACACCTCCCACAGTAGCCTGGGGTACATCTTGTCCAGTCCTAGTGACTTATCCAACTTGATGCTTTCTAAAAGCTCCAGCACATCCTCTTTCTAAATATCAACATGTTCAAGCTTTTCAGTCCGTTGTAAGTCATCCCTACAATCGCCAAGATCCTTTTCCGTAGTGAATACTGAAGCAAAGTACTCATTAAGTACCTCTGCTATCTCCTCCAGTTCCATACACACTCTTCCACTGTCACACTTGATTGGTCCTATTCTCTCACGTCTTATCCTCTTGCTCTTCACATACTTGTAGAATGCCTTGGGGTTTTCCTTAAACCTGTCTGCCAAGGCCTTCTCATGACCCCTTCTGGCTCTCCTAATTTCATTCTTAAGCTCCTTCCTGCTAGCCTTATAATCTTCTAGCTCTCTATCATTACCTAGCCTTTTGAACCTTTTGTAATCTTTTCTCTTCTTAACTAGATTTACAACAGCCTTTGTACACCATGGTTCCTGTACCCTACCATCCTTTCGCTGTCTCATTGGAATGTACCTATGCAGAACGCCAAGCATCTTCCGTCCTTGGACTCACTTTACACCACACGCTGTCGGAGCAGTGCTGCCAGGATAATTTAACGACACGACCCACCCAGCCAACACACTTTTCATTCCTCTTCCCTCCGGGAGAAGGCTCAGGAGCTTGAAGACTCATACAGTCAGATTTGGAAACAGCTTCTTTCCAACTGTGATAAGACTGCTGAACGGATCCTGACCCAGATCTGGGCCATACCCTCCAAATATCCGGACCTGCATCTCAGTTTTTTTGCACTACCTTACTTTCCATTTTTATATTTTCTATTTATGATTTATAATTTAAATTTTTAATATTTACTATCAATTTGCAATCCAGGGAGTGAGAAGCACAGAATCAAATATCACTATGATCATTGTATGTTCTAGTAGCAATTGTTTGGCGACAATAAAGTATAAAGTATAAGTATAAATATCCCCTGAACATTTGCCACATTTATTCCGTACATCTCCCTGAGAACATCTGTTTCCAATTTATGCTTCCAAGTTCCTGCCTGATAGCTTCATATTTCCTCTTACTCCAATTAAACGTCTTCCTAACTTCTCTGTTCCTATCCCTCTCCAATGCTATGGTAAAGGAGATAGAATTATGATCACTATCTCCAAAATGCTCTCCCACTGAGAGATCTGACACCTGACTAGGTTCATTTTCCAATAACAGATCAAGTACAGCCTCTCGTCTAGTTTTCAGTACAGAAATTGAGATGTTATATTGAAACTGTGTATGACATTTGTGAGGCCTAATTTGGAGTTTTGGTCATCTACCTACAGGAAAGATGTAAATAAGATTGAAAGAGCACAGAGAAAATTTATGAGGACGTTGCGAGGACTTGTGAACCTGAGTTACTTTACTTTACTTTATTACTTTATTGTCACCAAACAATTGATACTAGAACGTACAATCATCACAGCAATATTTGATTCTGTGCTTCCTGCTCCCTAGATTACAAATATTAAATATTAAAAATAGTAAAAATGAGTAAATAGAAACATAGAAACATAGAAAATAGGTGCAGGAGTAGGCCATTTGGCCCTTCGAGCCTGCACCACCATTTATTATGATCATGGCTGATCATCCAACTCAGAACCCCGCCCCAGCCTTCCCTCCATACCCCCTGAACCCCGTAGCCACAAGGGCCATATCTAACTCCCTCTTAAACATAGCCAATGAACTGGCCTCAACAGTTTCCTGTGGCAGAGAATTCCACAGATTCACCACTCTCTGTGTGAAGAAGTTTTTCCTAATCTCGGTCCTAAAAGGCTTCCCCTCTATCCTCAAACTGTGACCCCTCGTTCTGGACTTCCCCAATATAAAAATTTAAATTATAAATCATGAATAGAAAATAGAAAAATGGGAAGTAAGGTAGTGCAAAAAAACTGAAAGGCAGGCCCGGAGATTTGGAGGGTACGGCCCAGATCCGGGTTAGGATCCGTTCAGCAGTCTTATCACAGTTGGAAAGAAGCTGTTCCCAAATCTGACCGTACGAGTCTTCAAGCTCCTGAGCCTTCTCCCAGAGGGAAGAGGGACGAAAAGTGTGTTGGCTGGGTGGGTCGTGTCCTTGATTATCCTGGCAGCACTGCTCCGACAGCGTGTGGTGTAAAGTGAGTCGAAGGATGGAAGATTGGTTTGTGTGATGTGCTGCGCCATGTTCACGATCTTCTGCAGCTTCTTTCGGTCTTGGACAGGACAACTTCCATACCAGGTTGTGATGCACCCTAGAAGAATGCTTTCTACGGTGCATCTCTAAAAATTTCTGATGGTTTTAGGGGACAGGCCAAATTTCTTTAGCTTTCTCAGGAAGTAAAGGCGCTGGTGGGCATTCTTGGCAGTGAACTCTGCTTGTTTGGACCAAGTCAGGCCATTTGTGATATTAACCCCGAGAAACTTAAAGCTTTCGGCCTGTTCCACTTGGCACCTCCGATGTAAATTGGGTCGTGCGGTCTGCTACTCTTTCTGAAGTCAACAACCAATTCCTTCATCTTGCTGACGTTGAGGGATAGGTTATTGTCTTTGCACCATGCCACCGGGTTCTTAATTTCCTCTCTGTACTCAAACTCATCATTACCCGAGATATGACCTACAATTGTTGTGTCATCAAACTTATATATTGAGTTTGATGGAAACTTGGCTACACAATCATGGGTGTACAGTGAGTACAGCAGGGGGCTGAGTACACAGCCTTGTGGGGCACCGGTGCTCAGAGTGATTGTAGAGGAGAGCTTGTCCCCTATTTTTACAGCCTGGGTCCTGTCTGTGAGGAAGTTGAAGATCCAGCTGCAGATCTGAGTGCTAAGGCCCAGGTTCCAGATATAAGGGGAGGTTGAATAGTTTAGGTCTTTATAGTATAGAAGATTAAGGGGAGATTTGATAGAGGTATACAAAGATTATGAGGGTATGGATAGTGTAAGTGCAAGCAGGCTTTTTCCATTGAGGTTGGGAGGGACTACAACTGCAGGTCATGACTGAAAGGTGAGCTGTTTAAGGGGAACTTCTTCACTCTGAGGGTGGTGAGAGTGTGGAATGAGCTGCCAGTGTAAGTGGTGGATGCGAGTTCGATTTCAACATTTAAGAGAAATTTGGAAAGAACATGGATGGTAGGGGTATGGAGGGCCAAGGTCCCAGTGCAGGTCGATAGGAGTAGGCAGATTAATGGTTTGGCACAGAATAGATGGGCTGAAGGCCCTGTTTCTGTGCTGTACTGTTCTCCAACTCTATGACTCCAAAGGACAGTGGCTATGTGGAATGATCTGCCTGAGGAAGTGATTGAGGCTGGTGCAATATGAACTTTTAAAAGACGCTTAGATGGACGGCTAGGAAAAGTTTAGAGGTCTCTGGGTCAAATGAGGGCAAATAGGACTAGGATAAATGTGAATTCCATTCAGCATAGGCCAGTCGGGCCAAAGGGCTTGTTTCTGTACCGTGAGATGCTATGACTCCATGACTGGAAGGGGCGGGAGCTTGGATGACAGGAAGATTAATCCAGCTATAGCAGGACGGGTGAAAAATAGAGCCTAGAATAGTACAGCACGGGAACAGGCCCTTTGGCCCAAAATGTTGTGCCAAACCAAATAAATTAGCAATCAGATGGCCTACTAAGCTAATCTCTTCTGCCAATGCAATAGCCATATCCTTCCACTTTCCTCACCTTCATGTGCCTATCCAAATGACTCTTAAAAGTTCCTAATGATTCTAACCTCTACCCCGGCAGCGCATTCCAGACACCCACCAATTGTGTTGGGAGATAGAAACAGCTGGAGAAAATCCGCAGATGCTGATAATGCAAGGCAGTACACACAAAATACTGGAGAAACTCAGCAGATCAGATATCATCATTTCTATAGCTGCTGTCTGACCTGCTGAGTTCCTCCAGCATTGTTTGATGGAGCCAGGTGGGAGGAGGGAGGCAGAAGAGTGCTGGAATCTGAAAACCCAACAGGAATCATTAATAGTCTTAGACCAGAGGCCCCAAGATTTGGTCCAAGAGGTGTTTTTTCAGGAGTATCTGAGGAGCGAGGTAGAGAGGTTCAGCAAGGAATGCCTAAGTTTCTGGCCTTGGCAGCTGACCACAAGGACTAACGAGCTGGAACATATCAAGGAATTGGGTTGATAGCAAGCACCAGTTTAGTTTCTCCACATGTTCCCGCCTCGTAACACAGTCCAGAAGTCGTTACTGTTTATAACATTTACCAACTTAACACTGTTTACCGTTTATAGTGTTCTGTGTTTAAGGCCCTTTTATTGGCCAGTGGGTGTGGTGCAGATGATGTTAACTGCAGTGTCAGCCCAGGTTCCAACGAATTGCAAAGCACAGACTCTTGTTTTGCAGGGAAGCAGGAGGCTATCAAATGTATACTAATACATAGAGATCATTGTTTTTCTGTGACTGCAAGGAAAATAAATCCCGCTTGGAAGCTGCCATCTGCCTATTTGCCAGAATCTCCTAATTCCCAAGTCATAGTCATACAGCATGAGGACAGAACATAGAATACAGAACACAGAACACACAACATTGAACATAGGACAGTTCAGGCTCTTCAGCCCATGACATTTTAAGCTACTCTAAGATCAACCTAACCCTTTCCTCCTACATAATCTCTATTTTCCTTTCCTCTGTGTACCTATCCAAGAGTCTCTTGATTGTCCCTGATGTATCTGCCTCGACCACCACCCCTGGCAGGGCATTCCATTCACCCACCACTCTGTGTGTAAAAACACTTACCTTGAACATCAACATTACCCCTCTACTTTCCTCCAATTACCTTAAAGTTATGGCACCTCATATTGGTCAGTCCTACCCTGGGGAGAAAATGTTTCTGGCTCTCCACTCGATGTATGGCTCTTATCACCTTGCACCACCCTTCACTCCAAAGAGGAAAGCTCTAGCTCACTCAGCCATCCTCATAAGACATGCTCTCTAGTCCAGGCAGCATCCTGGTAAATCTCCTCTGCATGGAAACAGGATCTCTGGTCCGACTCGTTCATGTGGACTGCATCACGACCTGAAGCAGCGACCATCTTTTACTACCTCTACAGATGCTGAGCCCCTCCAGCAGTTTGTGGTTTAAGAGTCATACGGTCATCGAGTTGTACAGCATGGCAAAAAGTAAACAATCCCTTCAGCCCATATGTCTCCATGCCAACCGGGATCCCATTCAAGCTGATCCCATTTCCCAGCACCCGGCCCATATCCCTCTTGTCATCCATGCACCTGTCCACACACTCCTCAACTGCATCTCCTGTACCACCTCAACCACTTCCCCTGGCAGCTGGTTCCACACATCTACCATCTGCTGTGTATTCTAACCCCTCCACATTCTAAACCTGGCACCTCTAACCTTAAAACTATGTCCTCCAGTTTCTTTAGTGGGGGAATCAAAAAGTAGAGCACAAAATCTTTAAGGTCACCCTATCCATGCCCCTTATTATTTGATATACTGTACCTCTATGTCAGGGGTTGCCAACTTTTTTTATGCCATGAACCAATACCATTAAGCAAGGGATCCATGGACCCAAGGTTGGGAACTCCTGCTCTATGAGATAGCCCCTCGATCCCCTATGTTCAAAAGAGTAAGGACCCTAATCTCTCCCTATAACTGAGTTCAAAGTGTCCTGGCAGCAGCCTGGTAAATCTTTTCTTGCTCTCTTTCTAGTTTAATTGCATCCTTCCTATAACAGGATAACTGAAACTAAACACAATACTCAAAATGTGGCCTCACTAGTGTCTTGTACAATCGCAACATGACCTCCTCACTTCTATATTCAATGGCCTGACTGATGTGTGGCAGGTTCACCCAGTGACTTTGGTCAATACTAAGCCCTCAGTCAATCTCTTTTGTTGCCTTGTATTGGTAAATTGGTTAACATACACAAAATTCTGGAGAAACTGAACAGGTCAGGCAGCACCTATAGAGAAAAATAAAGAGTCAATATTTCAGGCTGAGACCCGTCAGCACCCGTCAGTGTGTTCGTGTGGATTTACAGCAACCACAGAATCTCTTGTGTTTTTGGTAAATCGGTAGCTGACCTTGACTCACTGCAGCTGTGAAGGCAGAGTGTGAAAAGGGTGGCATAGAGGTTAGCAAAATACTTTACAGCTACTGCTGTAAGCTTGGGGTTAAACTCCTGTCACAGCCTGTAAGAGGTCTGGACATTCTCTACGTGATCACATGGGTTTCCTCCGCCATTGCTTTCTTCTGGGCTGCGTCTTTACAAGACGGGTGATCCCAGCCATTATCAATACTCTTCAGAGATTGTCTGCCTGGTGTCAGTGGTCACATAACCAGGATTTGTGATATGCACCAGCTGCTCATACGACTGCCCACCACCTGCTCACATGGCTTCACGTGACCCTGATCAGAGTGGGGGCTACACAGGTGCTACACCTTGCCCAAGGGTGACCTGCAGGCTGTGGGATGGATGGGAGAGTCCCGGACAATGCTGAGGACTCTGCGAACACAGTGTTTCTGGTGTATGTCCTGGACTGGGGGTTGGAGGGGGTGGTGAGGGAGAGAGACTCCGATGATTTTCTGAGCAGCCATCACAATCCATTGCATCAATCATTATTTACCTTTAAAAATGCACTTTCTGTCTCTAGTATTCAGGGACTTGCAGGAAATAGAAGCTAATGCTGCGTGTAAAGAATACACACAAAATGCTGGAGGTACTCATCAGACCAGGCAGCGTCTATGGATAAAAGTAAACAATTGATGTTTCAAGCCAAGACCCTTCATCAAGACTGGAAAAAAAGAGATGAAGTGTCGGTGTAAGAAATTTGGGGGAGTGGAGGAAGAAGTACAAGATAGTAGGTGAATGGTGAAACTGGGAAAGGGGGAGGGGTGAAGTAAAGAGCTGGAAAGTTGACTGATGAAAGAGATACTGGGCTAGAGAAGGTGGAACCTGATAGGAGAGGACAGAAGGCCATAGAAGAAAGGGAACGGGAGGAGCACCAGAGGGAGGTGATGGGCAGGTAAGGAGACAAGGTGAGAGAGGGAAATGGGAATGGGGAATGGTGGAGGGGGTGCAAATACCAGAGGTTTGAGAAATTGACATTCGTGGCGTCAGGTTGGAGGCTACCCAGCCAGAATATAAAGTGTTGCTCCTTCAACCAGAGTGTGGTCTCATTGTGGCAGCAGAGAAGGTCATGGACCAACCTGTCGAAATGGGAACGGGAAGTAGAATTGAAATGGGTGGCCACTGGGAGATCCTGCATTTTCTGGTGGATGGAGCATAGGTGCTTGGCAAAGTGGTCTCTCAATCTACGTTGGGTCTCACCAATATACAGGAGGCCACACTGGGAGCATGACCTACAGTATATGACCCCAACTGACTCACAGGTGAAGTGACGCCTCACCTGGAGGGACTGTTTGGAACCCTGAATAGTGATGAGAGAGAAGGTAGAGGGATAGGTACGCACTTGTTCTGCTTGTAAGGGTAAGTACAAGGAAGGAGATCAGTGGAGAGGGACAAATGGACAAGTGAATAGTGTGGGAGTGATCCCTGAGGAAAATGAGGGGAGGGAAAGATGTACTTGGTGGTGGAATCCTGCTGGAGATGGCAGAAGTTGTGGCTTGTTTGTCAGTGTGTAAGGAAGGTATGTGAGGGACTTGCTCTGGGGCAATGTGGACATTTAAGGCCTGTTTTCAAGAAGCTTTGGGAGAGTGAAGTTGAAACCCTGTATTCCTTAGCAACAGATCAACAGTTTGTTAAAAGCACAATCAATAAAGTAGCCAGAAATACTAAATATCACCAAAAACTCATGGCATGTTCTACTCTTGAGAAACTTTGCCAAGTTGGAAGGTCTTCCTGGATAATATTGTTGCTCAGACTGTTCTTGGAAAGAAGGATTGCAGTTCTTTGGAAGGACTTCAGTGAATTACATAGGTAGGGCTGACGTTGGCAGCCGTATTTCTGGAGTCTCAATTAAAAGCAAAGAAAGTCTTCATGTTCTACCAGTGTAAAACAGGGTGTGAGTAGCAATCATTTTATAGTGAGTTCTAACAGATATGGAAAGCAGTGTAGAAACTTGGAATTAATGTCAACAAAGAATTAACCCCTTAATCTTCCAGAAGAGGTTTGGATTATTCTTTTAGAAAGAAAAACAGATTCAGCATCTTATTGAATTGAATTGACTTTATTACTTTATTTAGAAGGATGAGAGGGGATCTGATTGAAACATATAAGATTATTAAGGGATTGGACACGCTAGAGGCAGGAAACATGTTTCCGATGTTGGGGGAATCCAGAACCAGAGGCCACAGTTTAAGAATAAGGGGTAGACCATTTAGAATGGAGTTGAGGAAAAACTTTTTCACACAGAGGGTTGTGGATCTGTGGAATGCTCTGCCTCAGAAGGCAGTGGAGGCCAATTCTCTGGATTCTTTCAAGAAAGAGTTAGATAGAGCTCTTAAAGATGGTGGAGTCAAGGGATATGGGGATAAAACAGGAACAGGGTACTGATTGTGGATGATCAGCCATGATCACAGTGAATGGCGGTGCTGGCTTGAAGGGCCGAACGGCTTACTCCTGCACCTATTGTCTATTGTCTATTGCTTACATCCTTCATATTGATGAGGAATAAAAGCCTTCAAAGTTTCAAAGGTACATTTATTGTCAGAGAAATGTTTACAATATAGATCCTCAAATGCTTTTTCTTTACATTATGTCTCTGTCTAAATGTGCAAGGTGCAATTTATAGTAATTTATAATACATAGTATGTACACGAGGACAGTCAAAATAACATAGAAATACAATTGTATCAGCGTGAGTTAATCAGTCTGATGTCCTGGTGGAAGAAGCTGTCCCGGAGCCTGTTGGTCCTGGCTTTTATGCTGCAGTACCACTTCCCAGATGGTAGCAGCTGGAACAGTTTGTGGTTGGGTGATGATCCTTTGGGTCTTTTTTACACACCTGTCATTGTAAATGTCCTGAATAGTGGGAAGTTCACACTTACAAATGTGCTGGGCTGTCCGCACCACTCTCTGCAGAGTCCTGCGATTGAGGAAATTACAGTTCCCATACCAGGCAGTGATGCAGCCAGTCAGGATGCTCTCAGTTGTGCTCCTGTAGAAAGTTCTTAAGATTTGGGGCACTATACCAAACTTCTTTAACCGTTTGAGGTGAAAGAGGTGCTGTTGTGCCCTTTTTCACACAGCTGGTATGTACCGGTATGTACAGACCATGTGAGATCCTCAGTGATGTTTATGCCGAGGAACTTAAAGCTGTTCATCCTCTCAACCCAAGATCCATTGATGTCAATGGGGGTTAGCCTGTTTCCATTTCTCCTGTAATCCACAACTAGCTCCTTTGTTTTCGCAACGTTGAGGGAGAGGTTGTTATCTTGACACCACTGTGTCAGAGTGATGACTTCTTTTCTGTAGGCCGCCTCATTATTATTTGAGATTAGGCCAGTCAGTGTTATATCACACAAGAAATTCTGCAGATGCCGGAAATCCAGAGCAACACACACAAAAAGCTGGAGGAACTCAGCAGGTCAGGCATCATCAATGGAAGGGAATAAACAATCACTGTTTTGGGCCGTGACCTTTCATTAGGACTGGAAAGGAAGGAGGCAGAAGACAGAATAAGAATAAGGAAGCATCATACCTCCCACAGGACCCCTCCTTCTTCCCCTTCTTCAATGGTCCACTGTCCTTCCTAACAGGTTCCTTCTACTTCAGCCCTTTACCTCTTCCACCTACCCCCTGCCTGCCTCTTATTCCATCCCCCCTACCACAGCCAACTACCTTGCCCCTCACCTAGTCTCACCTACCACGTTCCAGCTTGTACTCCTCACCCTAGCCCAACTTATTCCAGCTTCTGCCCCTTTCCTTTCCAGTCCTGATGAAGGATCTTGGTCTGAAAAGCCATTTTTGATTCCTCTTTATGGATGCAGACGTCCCGCTGAGTGTTTCCAGCATTTTGTGTATTGTTCAATGTATCATCAACATGTCAATACCTGAACTGACCTGCCAATACTTTGAACACTCTGTTCTATTTCAGAAATCCAATGTCTGGAGATGAACTAGAGTAATTAAAATCTAAGTTTTTTTAACTTGCAACCGCAACTGTATGAATCTCCAGCTATAAATCTGACACATTTTGACATCAGTAATAAGACCATAAGATATGGGAGCAGAATTAGGCCATTTGGCCTATTGAGTCTGCACCGCTATTCCATCATGTCTGATTTATTATCCCCTTCAATCCCATTCTCTTGCATTCTCCATGTAACCTTTGACACACTTACCAATCAAGAACTTATCAACCTCCACTTTAAATATACCCAGCGATGGCCTCCACAGCTGCCTGTCGCAATGAATTCCACAGATTCACCACCCTCTGGCTAAGGAAATTCCTGCTCATCTCCATTCTAAATGGATGTCCCTCTTTTCTGAGGCTGTACCCTGCAGTCTTAGACTCCCTCACTACAGGAGACATCCTCTCCACATCCATTTTATCAGGGCTTTTCAATATTCAATAACTTTCAATGAGATTCTACTCTCATTCTTCTAAACTCCAGTGAGTATTGCCCAGAGCCATCAAGTGTTCCTCATATGTTAACCCTTTCATTCCCATGATCATTCTCATGAACCTCCTCTGGACCCTCCGCAATGCCAATACATCTTTTTTTAGATAAGGGGCCCAAAACTGTTCACAATACTCCAAGTACAATCTGACCAATGCTTTATAAACACAATGCCTCAGTAATGCTATTACATAATTGAATTTCTTATCTTTCCTAATCTAGACTAGAATAGGACTAGAAGACCTTAAAGAGGACTAGGGTTGTCACAATAACATTTGGGTTGATGTTCGGGCCTGTTGAAGCCTGTTTGTGTATGTGGGGTGGTGGGGGAAAGTGCTTGTTTTGCAGTTGTTATTTTGATGTTTGCTGTGTTCTGTGTTGTTCTGCTGAGCATTGTGCATAGGCTGTGCTGGCCCCAGAATGTGTGATGACACTTGCGGGCTGCCCCCAGCACATACTGAAGCTATGTTGGTTGTTAATGCAGCTGTCACATTTCACTGTCTGTTCAAAGATTTATTGTACATTTATTATTAATGTATATATGCAGTATACAACCCTGAGATTCGCTTCCTTGCAGGCTGCTGTGAAACAAAAACACCATGGAATCTGTTCAAAGAAAACATCAAACCCCCAAAATGCAAAAAAAAAGAACAAACTGAGCAAGTGGCAAAAATCAGTGAACAACACACAGATTTATTTATCACGTTCTTTGATTTACACTTGGTAAATAAATCTGAATGTGAATTTGAATAGAGCTTGGGTAAAATGGAGAAAGGGCAACTTCCCTTTGCAGAAGGGATTTGGAAATGGATGGAGTAAATTTAAAATTAGAAGGTCAGCACACCCTACACACAGTTGTTGTGTTCATTGAAATGTTCTGGACCGAGGCTGAGGGACGATGGTTTCAGTTGAGGCAAGCAGCTGAGAAGAAGGGAGTGAAGAAATTGGGTACAAAAAGTCTTTTTTTTAAACACTGCTCGGGGAGAAGGGTCTGCACTGCACAGGCACGTGACATAGCGCGCCAAGGTTTAAAAACAGACCACCATATACAGCAGGCAGTGTTGTGAGCGGGCAGCAGAGTGAAAGGGAGCAGAGTGGGACGGCTTTGTCTCAACAGGCTTCGGCGAGAACAGGCAGAGGCCAGGGTAGGTTCCGGTAAGTTTTGTTTTGTTTGTTTAGAGTAGAGAGAGTGCCAGGCAGGATGTTGGAATGCTCCTCCTGCAGGATGTGGGAAGTCAGGGAGCCCTCCGGTGTCCCTGACAATGACACCTGCAAGAAGTGCATCCAGTTGCAGCTCCTAATAAGCCATGTTAGGGAACTGGAGCAGGAGCTGGATGACTTCCGGATCATTCGGGAGAATGAGGAGATTATAGATAGTAGCTACAGGGAGGTAGTTACACCAAAGGTGCAGAACACAGGAAATTGGGTCACTGTCAGGCAAGGGAAGAGGAAAGGGCAGTTAGAGCAGGGTTCCCCTGTGGCCATTCCCCTCAACAACAAGTATACCGCATTGGATACTGTTGGGGGGATGACTTACCTGGGACAAGTTGCAGCAGCCAGATCTCTGGCACTGAGTCTGGTTCTGCAGTGCAGAAGGGAGGGTGGAAAAAGAGGAGAGCAGTAGTGATAGGGGACTCAATAATTAGAGGTACAGATAGAAGGTTCTGTGGTCGTGACAGAGAATCCAGGATGGTTCATTGCCTCCCGGGTGCCAGGGTCAAGGATGTCTCTGATCGCTTGCATGACATTCTCAAGTGGGAGGGTGATCAGCCAGATGTCGTGGTGCACATCGGTACCAATGACATAGCAAGGAAGAGTGAGGAGGTCCTGGAGAGTGAGTATAGAGAGCTTGGTAGGAAGTTGAAAAGCAGGACCTCGAGGGTGGTAATCTCAGGATTGCTACCTGTGCTAAGTGCCAGTGAAGGTAGGAATAGGATGCTCTGGAGGAGGAACAAGTGGCTGAGGAACTGGTGTAGGGGGCAGGGTTTCAGATTTCAGGATCATTGGGACCTCTTCTGGGGCAGGTGGGACCTGTACAAGAGAGATGGGTTACACTTGAACTACAGGGGGACCAATATCCATTCAGGGATGTCTATTAGTGCTATTGGGGAGGCTTTAAACTAGAGAGCCAGAGCTGACAGTGTGGCTGGGGTGAAAATAAGTGATGTTAAAAGTTCAAGCAAATCCGCTGATAGAAAGGTTGTGAGTGGTGGTAAAAATCTTCTGAGGTGTATATATTTCAATGCTAGGAGTATTGCGGGGAAGGCGGATGAGTTGAGGGCATGGATTGACACGTGGAATTATGATGTTGTAGCAATTAGTGAAACTTGGCTACAGGAGGGGCAGGACTGGCAGCTTAATATTCCAGGGTTCCGATGTTTCAGATGTGATCGAGGCAGAGGAATGAATGGTGGGTGGGGGGGGGGGGTAGCATTGCTTGTCAGGGAAAATATTACAGCAGTGCTCAGGCAGGACAGATTAGAGGGCTTGTCTACTGAGTCCTTATGGGTGGAGCTGAGAAACAGGAAAGGTATGACCACATTAATGGGGTTGTATTATAGACTACCCAATAGTCAGCAAGAATTGGAGGAGCAAATCTGCAGAGAGATAGCAGGCAACTGCAGGAAACATAAAGTTGGTGGTAGTAGGGGATTTCAATTTTCCACATATTGATTGGGACTCCCATACTGTTAGGGGTCTAGATGGGTTAGAATTTGTAAAATGTGTTCAGGAAAGTTTTCTAAATCAATATATAGAGGTACCAACTAGAGGGGATGCAATATTAGATCTCCTATTAGGCAATGAGTTAGGACAAGTGATGGAAGTGTGTGTAGGGGAGCACTTTGGTTCCAGTGATCATAACACCATTGGTTTCAACTTGATCATGGATAAAGATAGATCTGGTCCTAGGGTTGAGGTTCTAAACTGGAAGAAGGCCAAATTTGAGGAAATGAGAAAGGATCTAAAAAGCGTGGATTGGGACAGGTTGTTCTCTGGCAAGGATGTGACCGGTAAGTGGGAAGCCTTCAAAGGAGAAATTTTGAGAGTGCAGAGCTTGTATGTTCCTGTCAGGATTAAAGACAAAGTGAATAGGAATAAGCAACCTTGGCTCTCAAGGGATATTGCAACTCTGATAAAGAAGAAGAGAGAGTTGTATGACATGTATAGGAAACAGAGAGTAAATAAGATGCTTGAGGAGTATAAAAAGTGCAAGAAAATACTTAAGAAGGAAATCAGGAGGGCTAAAAGAGGACATGAGGTTGCCTTGGCAGTCAAAGTGAAGGATAATCCAAAGAGCTTTTACAGGTATATAAAGAGTAAAAGGATTGTAAGGGATAAAATTGGTCCTCTTCAAGATCAGAGTGGTCGGTTGTGTGCGGAACCAAATGAAATGGGGGAGATCTTAAATGGGTTTTTTGCATCTGTATTTACTAAAGGAAACTGGCATGAAGTCTATGGAATTAAGGGAAACAAGTAATGAGATCATGGAAACTGTACAGATTGAAAAGGAGAAGGTGCTTGCTGTCTTGAGGCAAATTAAAGTGGATAAATCCCCAGGACCTGACAGGGTATTCCCTCAGACGTTGAAGGAGACTAGTGTTAAAATTGCAGGGGCCCTGGCAGATATATTTAAAATGTCAGTGTCTACGGGTGAGGTGCTGGAGGATTGGAGAATGCCTCATGTTGTTCCGTTGTTTAAAAAAGGATCGAAAAGTAATCCGGGAAATTATAGGCCGGTAAGTTTGACGTCGGTAGTGGCTAAGTTATTGGAGGGAGTACTAAGGGACAGAATCTACAAGCATTTGGATAGACAGGGACTTATTAGGGAGAGTCAACATGGCTTTGTGCGTGGTAGGTCATGTTTGACCAATCTATTGGAATTTTTCGAGGAGGTTACCAGGAAAGTGGATGAAGGGAAGGCAGTGGATGTTGTCTACATGGACTTCAATAAGGCCTTTGACAAGGTCCCGCATGGGAGGTTAGTTAGGAAAATTCAGTGGCAAGGTATACATGGAGAGGTGATAAGTTGGATTAGACATTGGCTCAATGGAAGAAGCCAAAGAGTGGTAGTAGAGGATTTCTTCTCAAACTGGAGGCCTGTTACTAGTGGTGTGCCACAGGGATCAGTGCTGGGTCCATTGTTATTTGTCATCTATATCAATGATCTGGATGATAATGTGGTAAATTGGATCAGCAAATTTGCTGACGATACAAAGATTGGAGGTGTAGTGGACAGTGAGGAAGGTTTTCAAAGCTTGCAGAGGGACTTGGACCAGCTGGGAAAATGGGCTGAAAAATGGCAGATGGAGTTTAATACAGACAAGTGTGAGGTATTGCACTTTGGAAGGACAAACCAAGGTAGAACATACAGGGTAAATGGTAAGGCACTGAGGAGTGCAGTGGAACAGAGGGATCTGGGAATACAGATACAAAATTCCCTAAAAGTGGTGTCACAGGTAGATAGGGTCGTAAAGAGAGCTTCTGGTACATTGGCCTTTGTTAATCAAAGTATTGAGTATAAGAGCTGGAATGTTATGATGAAGTTGTATAAGGCATTGATGAGGCCGAATCTGGAGTATTGTGTTCAGTTTTGGTCACCAAATTACAGGAAGGATATTAATAAGGTTGAAAGAGTGCAGAGAAGGTTTACAAGGATGTTGCCGGGACTTGAGAAACTGAGTTACAGAGAAAGGTTGAATAGGTTAGGACTTTATTCCCTGGAGCATAGAAGAATGAGGGGAGATTTGATAGAGGTATATAAAATTATGATGGGTATAGATAGAGTGAATGCAAGCAGGCTTTTTCCACTGAGGCAAGGGGAGAAAAAACCAGAGGATATGGGTTAAGGGTGAGGGGGGAAAAGTTTAAAGGGAACATTGGGGGGGGGGGCTTCTTCACACAGAGAGTGGTAGGAGAGTGGAATGAGCTGCCAGACGAGGTGGTAAATGCAGGTTCTTTTTTAACATTTAAGAATAAATTGGACAGATACATGGATGGGAGGTGTATGGAGGGATATGGTCCGTGTGCAGGTCAGTGGGACTAGGCAGAAAATGATTCAGCACAGCCAAGAAGGGCCAAAGGGCCTGTTTCTGTGCTGTAGTTTCTATGGTTTCTATGGTTTCTATGTTTTGGGGCTGGGTACCAAGTGAGACACACCAGTGGATGTAACAGGAGGTGGTGTGCAGGCTGGCACCACCCAACTTCATTACAAAGCAGCTTCAGCTACCTAATATCCAATCCAACCCCAACCAGCTCCAACAGAGCCAAAATATGTTGTAATATACAGACCTGTACGTGAGATGTCAGTATTGTGGGCATTCATCCTTAGCCCTGAGAATGTCATCATCAAACCTTTGTTCTGTTTGATCATATCAGGATTTCTGTCCATAACCTGGCTAACCATGTAGACCCTATGGCCAAGAACGCACACCACCTCCTCTATTTACTACAGAGACTATGTCAAAACTTTGGGGAGAAGGCAGGGAATGGGGTTGAGAGGGATAGTAAATCAGCCATGAATGAATGACAGAGCAGATTCGATGGGCCAAACAGCCCAATTTTGCTCCTATGTCTTACGGTCTGATGGAGGCTAAAGAAAATCAGCATTTCGCCGTTGACCCTCACCGATTTTTATTGGCAGGTCATAGAAAGTATCCTATCTGGATTCATCACAGCTTGGTATGGCAACAACTCTGTCCTTGGCTGCAGGAAACTGCAGAGATTTGTAGCTGGCTGCTTTAATGAAGGCAGCAAGAGATGTAGACAGAGTCATTAAAGCAGCTATCATAATCAAAGACCCCACCTACCCCAGACATCCTCTCCTCTCCTCTCCCCATCAGGCAGAAGATAGAAAAGCCTAAAAACACATACCACCGGGCTCAAGGCAGCGTCTACCCCACTGTTACAAGAGTGTTGAACTGACTTTTGTATGTTAAGGTGGATTCCTGACATCACAATTTACCTCATCATGACCCTTGCAAACTCATTGCCTGCTCGAACTGCTCTTTCTGTGTAACTTTATTCTGCATTCTGTTATTGTTTTCCCCGGCACTACCTCAATATGACGGAATGATCTGTACAGACAGTATACAAAGCAAAGCTTCTCACTGTACCTCGCTACCCCTGACAATAACAAATGAATTTAACACTAATCTTACTCAGTAATTAGTAATGACACAGTTTTTCACTCTTCACTTTTTGACTGATTTTTTGGGACCTTTCTAAATCTTCATTTTATGAAATATCGCACTCGCTCACTTGTGCCCTTCTCAGGTTGTTAGTTGAAGCTGTTGCATCCTGGTGTTTCTGTGATCCACAGATTTTTCAAAAGTCAAGAATCAAGCATCAAACTTGCTGCTTACGGCTATTTAATTTATTTATTGGGATACAATGTGGAACGGGCTCTTCGTCCCTTCGAGCTGCATTCCTCTGATTTAATCCTAGCTTAATCATGGGATAATTTACTAGGCCAAATTACCCTACCAACCAGTATGTCTTTGGATGGTGAAATGAAACCAGAGCACCTGGAGGAAACCCAGCTGGTCACGGGCAGAACATACAAACTCCTTACAGGCAGTGGTGGGAATGTTACAAGAACAAGGAACAGAAAAAGGAGATGAAAGAGCAAAGAAAAGACAAAAAAGTATAAGTTGTGGTCAACACAAACTCAGTCTAGAGATAACAAAACTCCAATGATAACAATTAACCTATAAAATAGCCAGATTCATGTGGTGTGACACCTGCTACTGAAAACAAAGAAGTTTCTAGAAAAATACAGAAGCAGCTGTAATGTAATTACTGGAAAGTGCACTGAATAATTATACAAATATAGGTTATAAACATGAGGAAATCTGCAGACGCTGGAGGAACTCAGCAGGTCAAGCAGCTTCTATGGAAAAGGGTAAACAGTCAACACTTCAAGCCAAGACCCTTCATCAGGACTAAGAGGGAAGAGTGGAGGAGAATTCTGAATTGAAAGGTGGGGGAAGGGGGAAAAGGCTGGCTGGAAGGTGATCGATGAAGCTGGGTGGGTGAGAAAAGTCAAGGGCTGGAGAAGAAGGAATCTGATAGGAGAGGAGAGTGGACTGTAGGAGAAATCAAAGGAGGATGGGACCCAGAGAGAAGTAATAGGCAGTCGTGAAGAAGTAAAAGGTCAGAGTGCAGAATAGAGGACAGGATGGGGCTGTGGGGGTGGGGGTATATTTTGTTCACGGGAAGGCAAAATCAATATTCGTACCATCAGGTTGAAGGCTACCCAGATGGAATATAAGGATATATTTATCCTTCACCCTGAGGGTGACCTCATCTTGGCACAAGAGGAGGCTATGGATTGACACATCAGAACAGGAATAGGTGATTAGATAAAAGTACAAGCAAGCATAGAAATGTTAAACTATAAGAAAAATACAAGGAAATACCCTAATCCAACAAATCGTGGTGGGGTGGAGATACATCTCTACCAAAGACGATGTAAGGTGCTCCTTCTCTCCGCTAGCCTGCAGGTCACCCTTGGGCAAGGTGTAGCAGCTGCTTAGCCCCCAATCAGGGTCACGTGAAGCCATGGGAGCAGGTGGTGGATGGTCGTTTGAGCAGCTGGTGCAGATCACAAGTCCTGGTTATGTGACCACTGACACCAAGCAGACAATCTCTGAAGAGCATTGGTATTGGCTGGGGTCACCCGTCTTGTAAAGACACTGCCCAGAGGTAAAGCTAAACCACTTCTGTAGAACAATCATGGTCATTGATAGACTATAATTGCCCATGTCATTCAACACATAGCAAACAAATCCAACAAAGCTAACTTGAGCATCAACATATATATGCTCCATTTGTTAGAATTGTCCCATGGCACTGATGGAGTGATAGAGTCAGAGGCTCCTTTGTGGGAATGGGAAATCTTGCTCACATCTCTCCTGTCCTTGCATGCCGGAGTCAGTAATGTTAAATTCAATAGTCAAAATAAATTTATTAACAAAGTACGTGCGTATGTTACCATATACTACCTTGGGATTCATTTTCCTCAGACATTGACAGGAAAATAAAGCAATACAATAGAATTTATGAAAACTACAGATAACAATGAGTGACAAACAACCAGTGTGCAAAAGGAGACAAATTGAGAAAATATAGAAATAATCCTGAGAACATGAGCTGTGGAGTCCTTGACAGTGTAGGTTGTAGAATCAGTTCAGAGTTGTGGTGAGTGAAGTTATCAGCAGCCTGGTCGTTGAAGGGTAATAACTGTTCCTGAACCTGGTTGTGTGGGACCTGAGGCTCCCAGATCTCCTGCAGAATGACAGCAGCAAGAAGAGAGCATGGCCTGGTTGGTGGTATCCTTGATAATGATGCTGCTTTCGAGTGGCAGTGCCCCAATCAAATGCCCTCAGTGATGGATGGGACTTTTATGTGATGGACTGGGCTGTATCTACCAATCTCTGTAGACTTTTCCTTTCCTGCGTGTTGGTGCGTCCATACCAGGCCATGATGTAACTAGTCAGGATACTTCCTACTGTGCATCTACAGACGTTTGTCAAAGTTTTTAGCTTTGCAGATCACACTGTGACAGATCAGTTTTTATATGCTGCTTCACTGTCAGCACCCTCTCCTTCCTGGAGCAACAAACAATTTGCTGCAGCAGGCCCAGGGTAGAGAAGGACTGGTTGATGCTTCAGGCTGAAACCCTGCATCAGGATTGGAAGCTAAGTTTCAACTCAAAACGTTGACATCCAAGACATGCCCTCTTCTGATTACTACCATCAGGGAGATGCTATAGGAATCCGAACATCCACACTCAGTGGTTTAAAAACAGCTTTTACTCCTTCCCCAGGAGATTTCCCTAGCTGTGAATCCTCTGTGTTATGGTACACACCCACTGTCTGCAAGAGGCGATGCCTCAATAAGGCAGCATCCATCACTCAGGACCCCCATCACCCAGGTCATGCCTTGTTCTCATCGCTACCATCAGGGAGGAGGTACAGAAGCCTGAAGACACATACTCAGTGATTCAGGAACAGCTTCGTCCCCTCCGCCATCCGGTTCCTAAATGGACATTGAACTCATGAACACTACCTCGCTACTTTTTTTATTTCTATTTTTGCACTAATTTAATTTAAACATATATATATATATATATATATACACACACACCCACACGTATATATATATATATATATATATATATATATATATACACACACACACACACACATATATATATATACTGTAATACACTGTTTTTTTCTCCTTTATCAGACATTGAATTCTGCAAAGGTAACATATTTCACAACATATGCTGGTGATATTAAACCTGATTCGGACCCTGACCGTGCCAGCTTCTGGGGCTTAGACGTTCTGATTGTGCGGAGTATGAATAACTGGTATGGTCCCTTTAAAGATTCAGGCTCACTCCACTAATAGGTAGCCATGTTTTGGCACCAAGATTTGGATATTTAAAGAACATCTAAACTCAGACTTGGCATTCAATTGTCAACTCAACTTTAGTTCAGTCTGTGATTACGTTTAGTATTTCATTCTCATTTGGATTCTCATCTAGTCTCGTCAGGTTCTCATCTAGCATCTAGTCAGGAACTCTGTCCTCGTCTCAGTCTCGATTCTAGTCTCGGATGCACCAGCTCTTGGGTACTTACCATCCTCATCACAAGATGCTCCTCATCTATGACATGCCCTTTTCTCATTGCTTCCATGGCGTAGGAGGTACGGGAGCCTGAAGACACACTCTCAGTATTTCAGGGGCAGTTTTTCCCCTCTGCAGCCGAATTTCTGAGTGGTCCACAACCCATGTTATTCCTCTTTTACACAATTTATTTATCTATCTGTCTATCTACAGTATTGATTTATTCATTTACTTACTGTGACTCATAGTAATTTTCATGTCTTGCACGGTACAGCAGCTGCAAAACAATAAATTTCACAACATGTTCGCGAGTTAAAAAATACACGTGGACTAAGATGTTAACTGTCCTGTGCTATCACCAGTGGGATCATCATTTGATCTGCCACCTGTCTTCAGGAGTTTCGGCCCGCTTATGATCAAGACTCCCTCGAGGTGGTGGGCCAGCAGTGCTAAAGCACCACCTCCCACTGGTGAGCTTAAAAACTTGGCATTTGCCTCTGTCAGAGTTGTTGGTCACTTCCATCCAACAGATAGTCTATTCAGGTGTCTATGCAACTACTGAAGGGTTTGCAAGATGTGTATACACTGTCTGACTATCTGCCCCTCTGGACATACTTGGTCCACACTCATGCTGATCCTTTCTCTGCTGCCTCAGCTGCAGCCCTGCTGGTTGACTTGATCTCTCTTCTAGTGAAGCCAAGGTCACGCAGCCACTTCTGGAAAGTGAACGCAATAAATCCACGGCAGCCTACTTCGAATGGATAGCATGAGACCTTCCACCCTCTGTCTCTGCACTCTGATCTTAATTCTGCATATTTGGTTAATTTGCACTCATGGGCTTCATCGATGTTGTCTTCCCAGGGGACTGTGAGTTCACCAATAACCACTTCTCTACTGGTGTCAGACCATACGATTATAAACCTGATTCAGATTCTGGCGACAAGAAACCCATTACCAGAATCTAATCCAGTATTTGACACAGAGATTGTCAAAATCCCGATAAATATCAGGAAATCCTGCTGCCTTGCCTGACTCTTAGGTCACTCAAGCAGGGGTTGATTCCGTGTCCCCGATATGTGGCTTCAACCAGAAACATCAATAATTGCTTCCCACTCCCCTCCCCTGAGTTTCTCCAGCAGATGGTTGCTCCAGATTCCAGCACCTACTGTCTCATGACTCTCACCCCTTCCTGCCCTCGCATGAACGCCAGTCTGCTTTCTGAACCTCAGTCCCAAATTGGTGAAGGAATTTCCTTTTCATACCTAAGTCTTACTGGTGGATTCTGGGGATATGAAGGTATAAACATTGGTGAGCAAGAAATATGTTGACTTGTATCTAGTTAGACACAAATTACAACTAGAAGAGATCATTTGATTATACAATGGCATGAAAAGGAAGAAACTTCCATATTCCTTTAGAAAATGTTTTGGAGGAACTCACTCACTGAATACTGAAAGGCCCGGATATCTACTAGATACTGAAAGGCCTGTCATTTGTAGGAGACCCTATGATCCGAAGGCTCACTCTCAGCATAAAGGGACATCTCTTTCAAACTGAGATGAGGAGGAATTTCTTTAGCCAGAGGGTGGCAAATCTATGAAATCCATTGCAACAGAAGACCATGGAGGTCAAGTCATTGAGTGTTTTTAAGGCAGAAATTTCTAGGTTATTGATTCTTAAGGAGTTACAGAGAGATTTCCAGGTTATTGATTGGTAAGGAATTATGGGGAGAAAACAGGATAATGGTGTTGAGAGAAAAAAATACCATGATTGACTGACAGAGAGGACTTGATGGGCTGAATGGCCTGACTCTGCTCTTTCATCTTATGGTTGTATGGTCTAAATGCCCTGAGCCGAAGGAACTGGTTCACCATCGATAATGTGGTAATGTAGGAAACAAGATGGGCACAACATAGCGTAACGATTAGTGTGACACTATACAACTCAGGGCATCCCAGAGTTCGGAGTTCAGTTCCAACGCTGTCTCTAAGGAGTTTGTACATTCTCCCTGTGAGTATGTGGGTTTCCTCCAGGTCTCCAGTTTCTTCCCACAGTCCAAATTCATACTGTTTAGTTGGTTAATTGGTCATTGGAAATTGTCCTGTGTTTAAGCTAGGGTGAAGCAGGTGGGCTGCTGTGTGCTGTGGCTCAGTGGGCCAGAAGGGCCTGTTTAACATGGTATCTGTAAAACAAAAATTCTGCTCTTTCATGTTATGGCCTTGAGCCAAAGGAACTCACTTAGCAGAGACACTGCTGTAACATGGGAAACACGTTAGCCAATTTGCGCCGAGCAAACTCCCAGCATCAGTAACTTGATCACAGCCACACCATATGTTTGCAGCATTGTTGACTAAGTAATAGATGCTGACCGGGTAATTGCTACCCAAACAGCCTCAGCCGCAGGAACACTTGTGTGACCTCAGAGCTCGTTCAATAATTGCTTCTTTGCATGGACACAAGATATTTGTGGGCCACTGCTAGGGATAACTGAGTTCCACCCACAGGACATGAGGGAGCAGGAATTCAGTTACTAGGCAAACAGTGCAGAGAACAGGAGGCAAAATCCTGGCATGACTGTCTGGGATTTCTACAATATAAAGGGCAGGGATTTTTACACATAGTCAAACAATTTTCCAACTCAAGTTTGAAGAAGATTCAAGATTGTTTAATGTCATTTCCAGTAAAGGAGAATGAAATAATTGTTACTCCAGATCCGTTGCAGCAGAAAGAGACACAATGAGATAAAGATTACAAAATTTTTAAAGAACACTCTAAGTAAGCACATACGATAGCTTCTATACATTAGGATGGCACAGTAGTGTAGTAGCTCGCGCAATGCTTTACAGTACGGGTGACCCGGGTTCAATTCCTCCCACTGCCTATAAGGAGTCTGTATGTTCTCCCCATGACTGTGAGGGTTTCCTCCGGGTGCTCTGGTTTCCTCCCACAGTCCAAAGACACACCAATTAGTAGGTTAACTGGTCATTGTCCCATGATTAAGCTCAGATTAATTCAGGGGATTACTGGGCAGTGTGGCTCCGAAAGGCCTGTTATCGCAATACGTAAATAAATTGATTTTATGTCTATAAAGTGACTCGAGGCACAGGAGTGCTTGTGCATAAGGTGACTGACAGGAAGTGATAAAATACTAAAGTTAGGTACAGTAATGGTAAACTCTTGTTGAAAATGAGGAAATCTCTCTGACTTCTTTAAGACAAAGATTAGCTCTATTTGTCACATAGACACCAAAATTCTCCAGGAGGACCACGACCTCATCGAGGTTTGGAGGTTTGTGTGCCCCAATGATCAGGAGAGCTACATTGGCTGGAGACAGGGATTTATGCTTTGGCTCTTGGTAGGGTTACCCATTCCAAACAGGTCAAAGGGTAGAGGCCAGACAAAGAGTGGTTCACCGGTCCTCCAGGTTTGGGGGTTCAGCTCAGGGCTAACAACCCTGACTGGTAAAACAAAACTGTTACAGAAACAGCAATGAAGAATCCTTCTATATCTGAGCATGATGGTCTTCCTGAGTCTCCAGTTGGGACTTACATGACTGACAGTAGTGAAAACTCTGAGCAAGCCACTACAAGATGAAGGAATCCCTGAACACTGCCAGAGATGAAGGACCTTCATTGCTGCCCTAAACGCCAGCGGTGTAATGGGCGGTAAGTAGGCAAGTACACCGAAATGTGTTGTTTGCATTAATGGCCAACACATTCCGAGGATATGCTGGAGAAAGCAATGCCCTTTCAAAGTCCTACCCTATTAGCTTCCTTTATTCATTTCCTTGCCATTTCCTTCTCCATTGATAGTTTTTTCCCTTTTCAAGCCTTTGGATTGGAGTAATGAGGAAAGCATGGATTTGAGTTGAAGTAGCTCACCAGAGATTGGATGGAAGGTCACTACCATGCCTCTAGAGCCAACATACAGTACCATGCCCACAACTCACTACCCCTCAGCAACACACATGGGATGTTGGAGGAACTTAGAAGGTCAGGCAGCATCTATGATGAGGAATAAACAGTCAACATTTGGACTGAGACCCTTCATCAGGACGTTCGCCATATCTATAGCCTTCAAAAGACACTGAGTATTCATCCTGTGCATGGCCCTTGTATAGTGAAAGAACAAGGAACCTCTTCCCAGGTATCAACAGCCCTGATATCTGTGTGATCTGATCATTACTTACAATTCCATTTCCTCCAGACACACTGTAGGTCCTCACTCAGTCCACTGTGAGGGCACCTCCCAAATCCACACCCCGTCTCCAAGGACAGGTGTAACGGGTGGTGCAAGGGACCCAGATTTTCTTCTACATTGAACACTTGGTAAATGTATCATCTTTAAAACATCCTGCACACCAGAACTATGGAATCACCTTTACCAGAAGAATATAAAACATCAGAATATTATCGCACATTACAAGACCTTAGGCCCATAATGTTTTGCTGACCCTTTAAACTCTTGCAAGGTCAATCTAACCTTTTCCTCCCATGAACCCCTCCATTTTTCTAACATCCATGTGCCTATCTCAGAGTCTCTTCAATGTCCCTGATGTATTTGCCTCTTCCATCATCCCTAGCAGGGCTTCCCATGCACCTACCACTGTGTATAAAACAAAACTACATCTGGCACCTCCCCCTGTGCTTTCCATCAAGCACCTTAAAATTAGGCCATATCTTATTAGCTATTTCCACCTTGGGAAAAATGTCTCTTGCTATCCACTCTATCTATGCCTCTTATCAATTCATGCACTTCTATCAACTCACCTCTAATCCTTCTTTGCTCAATCTGTCTTCACGAGACATGCTGTCTTATCCTGGTAGCATGCTGGTGAATCTTCTCTGCACCCTCTCTAAAGCTTCTGCATCCTTCCTGTTGTTGGCCATGGTGGAATTGAAATATGGAAGAAAACGTCAAACTCAAATGGGTCAAGGAAGCGGAAGCAGACAGCTCAATTGTCTTTGTTCTTGCCACGTGCTCAGAGATGGAGGCTGCCATTTTGTGGAACAGTTTACGCCCTCCATTTTGTGTGTTAGTTGCTTGGCTTGATCAGTGTTTTAAAGAAAACACAATGATGCTTCAGGTAGTCTGCTGGACTAGAGATCATTTCTGAATAAGAGGTTATTTGTGAGATGTTATTTGTTAGGATATAATATGCAGGTTTTTGACTTTGGAGTCAGTATCTGTTTTGAATGAATCAAGCTCATTGCTGAAGAGAACAAACAGCCATGAATTACTGATTGTCACTTACTGGGAAAAGGGCATTGATGGATGCTGGCCTGGTGCAGAGCCAATAAAGAAGTGTTAAAGGTCAAACACATGATCTGCAGACAATGACGCTGGAATGCAATATTTAAATTGGTTAGGAATGAATATAAAAGTGGACACTTCGAGTGTGCTGTCAGCAATAATTCTTTCAAGAAAATCACCATTGTGAGGAAGAACCGCCACGTCTGGGGCCAAGAGAAGAAAGGTTCAGTTGTTTGGCCAATGTAGATCCCTTATTTCGGTGTTGTAAATTGGAAATGTTGTCAGAATGAGTATTGGTACAGAAGGAACAGTAGAATTCATGGATTAAGTTGTTTGCACAGAGATAATAAAGTGCGAGCTTTGATTAATTACAAGTCGCGTAGTGAATTTCCTAACCTAGTTCCATTGATGAATGGTCAACACCGTAATGAGGCAACCAGATCTGAACATAATACTCTAACTGTGGTCCAACCAGATTTTTAGAGTGCTGCAACATTGTCTTGTAGGTCTTGAACTCAATCCCTAATTAATGAAGACCAGCACCCCACATGTCTTCTTAACCACCCTATCAGCTTGTGTGGACATGGACCCCATGGTTGCTCTGTTCCTTCACACCACTAAGAATCCTGCCTTGCTCTCCACCTTCAGATTCAATCTTCCAAAGTGAACCACTTCACACTTTTCTAGAATGACCTCAGTTTGCCACTTCTCAGCCCAGCTCTGCATCCTATCAATGTCCCATTGCAGCCTGCGACAACCTTCTACACGAACCTGTGGAACTATAAATTACGAGTTCAAAGCTGGTCAAAGAGGGTTTAAAGATCATCTTAGAGGAAAGAAGAGAACCTTCGACACAATCCACAACACCATCAGCCTTCGAGTCATTTGCAACCTTCATGTCATCAAGGCAATACCCCTTTGACCCCTCCCGAGGGATGGACAATAAATGACAACCGTATCTGGAAATATGAATAGATTTAACATTATACAGCTGCTGTTATAGGATTATAGGATCTTGCTGTTCCAAAACGCAGAGGAAAATTTCCTCCAACTTGAGTACCCTCCATCAGCTGCTATTGGGGACTTGAGACAAGTTGCAAGGAGGTGTTATGGGATTGTTTTTCTTTCTTTCCCACACATGGGCTCCTCTGCTACATGATGTGACATCAAAGGTTACGAGCAGATAGAGTTGATGTGAAGAGGATATTACCTATAGTGGGGGAGTCTAGGACCAGAGGGCGTAGCCTCAAAATAGAAGGACATCTCTTTAAGATAGATATAAGGAGGAATCTCTTTAGCCGGACGTTGATGAATCTGTGCAATTCGTTGCCATAGATGGCTGAAAGGCCAAGTCATTGAGTATATTTAAAGTGGAGGTTGATAGCTTTTTGATTAATAAAGGTGCAAAAATTGCAGGGAGAAGGCATTAGAATGGGGTTAAGGGATAATAAATCAGGCATGATGGAATGGTGGAGTGGACTCGATGGGCCAAAAGGCCTGATTCTGCTGCTATGTCTTCTGGTCTTGAATGAGAACTGGAAGGAATGGGGAGGTATCGGGAAGGCATGGGGCATCAGCACAACTTGGCCTACCGCTGTTGGCAAAGGAACTGACCTCAGATTTCGGAGCTGACTGCATCAACCGCGATGATTTATTACTCTTCCCGAACAGCTAAAAATATCATTACAAAGATAATGTTCATGGATTTCTTAATATGAAACCATGTTTTAGTGCTTGTAACAATCAAGTCAGGAATAAATATGCTTATTTGCAGCTGTCAGAGTAATAAAGGGACTGAAAGAAAGTCAAGACATTATTGAAACAATCTCGGGGCCTGACTGAAATGACAGGGGCACCACACTTCCAAACGTGAAATACACTGTTGCATTCACACTGAATAAAATAATTATTAGCAGATGTACCGTGTAACACTTTAAGGTGAAAGGCATATTTTAGGCTATTTCAATTATCTGAGAAATCGTGCATAAAACAAGAAAATTGCCACAAATGCTTTTTTTTTGATCAGCTGTCTTTGAGGGCTTCCCCCTTTCTCCACTCTCTCCTGACTCTCCACCCCATTCCCCCACCACTACTAAACCAGGACCAAGCATCAACTTTGTTCGCCATATACATTTACATCTATTAGGAATTTGCTGTGATGCATTGGTCAAGGCATGATAGGTAGCAAAAAAGCAACTTTCAACAATTATAAACAATAAAGGATTGTACAAAAATAATGTTAGAGGTTAAAGGCTGGACTTGGAATAAAATGTGAATAAATGCGTAAATATCAGCATGTATTATCGCTGGTCTCTCTTCCGCAGTCTTTCACTAGCCCATCTCTTGGCAGTAGATTTTCAGCCTTCCATTTGACCCTTGGCCTTTGGCCCTCAGTTCCTGTCACTCGCTGATAGCCCCTCTCCCCCAGCACTCACCCCAACCCTTGTCTGCATCTCCATCTCTCATTATGGTGCCTCAGTCTGAGGTCAAAACCTCTGGCTGTGTGTCTCAACTACCCTCCATCTCTTCAGTTATCCCTCTGTTCTCTCAAACACCCCTCCATCTCCTCAACTACCCCTCCATTCCCTCAACTACCCCTTTTAAGGCATCCATTAGTCTTGCGAGACCATGGATCTGCGCCTGGAAAGTCTTCACTCTCCAGGGCACAGGCCTGGGCAAGGTTGTATGGAAGACAGGCAGTTGCCCATGCTGCAAGTCTCCCCTCTCCATGCCACTGATGTTGTTCAAGGGAAGGGCATTAGGACCCATACAGCTTGGCACCAGTGTCCTCGCAGAACACTGTGTGATTAAGTGCCTTGCTCAAAGACATAACACGTTGCCTCAGCTGGGGCTCGAACGCACGACCTTCAGATCGCTAGTTGAATGCCTTAACCACTTGGCCACGTGCCCACACAAACTACCCCTTTATTCCCTCAAATACCCCCAATCCCTCAACTACATCTCTTCAACTACCCCTCCATTCCCTCAAACAGCCCTCTATTCCTCAACTACTCTCCATTCCATCAACTACTCCTCTATCCTCTCAATTACCCCTTCATCCCCAACTACCTCTCTGTTACCTCAACTACCCCTTCCCTCAACTACCCTGTGATCCCCTCAACTATCCCTTCATTCCCTGAACTACATCTCTATCCCCTCAATTACCCCTCCATTCTCCTAAATACCCCTCCACCTCCTCAACTACCTCTCCATTCACTCAGCTACCCCTTTATCCCCTCAACTACCCCTCCATTCCCTTAATTACCCTCTGTTGCCTTCAACTGCTCCTTCACCTCCTCAATGACCTCTCCGTCCCTCAATTAACCCTCCATCCCATTCCTCTCCTTCAACCTTTGATAGAATATAATTTGTGAGCAAGTATGGCCAATTATTGATTTCTGTAGGAACAGGTCTTAGGGAATGTTATGTTGCATTTGGGATATAATGTTGCAGTTGTAGACAATGTTGGTGAGATCACACTTGGACTACTGTGTGTAGTTTTGATTTCCTGTTTAGGAAAGACATCATAAAACAGGGAAGAGTGCAGAGAAGATTTACAAAGATGTTACCAGCACTTGAGGGCCTGAGCTGTAGGAAATGGTTGGGCAAAGTAGGACTTTATAGTTTGGGTTTTAGGAAACTGCATGATGACCCTGTAGATGAATATAAATTCATGACAGATGAATGCATAGAAATTTTCACAGGAAAAGGAACCAAAAATTGAGGTGGCACAATAGGCTAGCTGTTAACATAAAGTTTTACAACACCAGCAATCAGACTTCAATCCCTACCGTTAGTGGATTGTGAATTAGTGACCAGGGTTAGTGGATTGTAGGCATGCTATGTTGGTGCTAGAAGCTTGGTGCAACTTGAAGCCTTGGACTGTGTTTGTTGATGTAAACACATTTCACTGTATGTTCCAATGTTTCAATAAACATGCAACAAATAAAGTTCACCTTTATAGGTGGTGGGGTGGAGATATGTCTCTACCAAAGGAGGGGTAAGGTGCTCCTTCCCTCCGCTAGCCTGCAGGTCACCCTTGGGCAAGGTGTAGCACCTGCTTAGCCCCCGATCAGGGTCACATGAAGCCATGGGAGCAGGTGGTGGATGGTCTTTTGAGCAGCTGGTGCAGATCACAAGTTCTGGTGATGTGACCACTGACACCAGTCAGACAAGCTCTGAAGAGTATTGATACTGAGGTCACCCGTCTCATAAAGACCCTTCCCAGAAGAAGACAATGGCAACCACTTCTGTAGAAAAATTTGTCAAGACCATGATTGGCCACTTTATATGACATGGTGCATAAAGATAATGGTGATGAGAGGAAATACGTTGAAGGTAAGAAGGGAAATACAAACTGAAGGACAACTTCTTCATGCAGAGAGTGGTGCTTAGACGGTGCGAGATGCCAGAGAAAGTGTACCATCAGAACATTCCAAAGATATTTGGATGTACATGGATAGAAGGGGTTTACAGGGATATGAGCCACAAGTACTGCTCTCTCTAAGCTGCATGGGTGCACAGCCGTGTAATAACTGAAATGTCCCGTGCTTGTTGTCTTTTTTGCCTCACAGCTGGAACTGCATGTAGCTAGAAAAGTGTTAACGAAACATAAAAGATTTCCTTTGTTGTACTGTATTTCACTATATCCTTCGATCGATAAATAGAATCAAAAGTATGTAATTTTTGAATTTTCATTCAAAATATTCATAGCAGCATATTACAAAAAAGAATTAAAATACGACTCAGTTTTCAGGCTGTGTAAAAATTTCCTGCTCAGAGCAACAGTTGGTCCGTGCAGCAAAATTAGAGGGAACATTGGCCACAAGCAGGAAAATAAGACCATCTTAGGTGGGTACCATGGTCAGTATGAATGGCCTGTCTACATGCTGGATTACCTGATAGCCCTAAGTGAATTTCTGCAAGCAATCGTTTACGTATCATTGAAGTTGGTTTACAATCGATTTTGTTGGCTCCTGGTAGAACATCACATTGAGTGTCAAGAGTGAGGGATAGACAACTTCTTTGCTCCCAGTGCAAGGCTTTCCCGACCCAGAGAGCAAACAGGTTAATTGAGCCAACTAGAGAATTTGCTGTCCAAGAACAGAACACTGGAGAAGGTGGTATGGGAGAAGCAGGGACATTGTATACTGATGGGTGCTCCAACAGTTATAAAGATAAATATTAGCTTTATTTGTCATGTATACATCGAAACATCAAAACGTACAGTGAAATAAATTGTTTGCATCAACAGCCAACACATTGCAAGGATGTGCATTGGCAGAGTCACCATGCCTCCATTGTCAATATCATAGAAACATAGAAACATAGAAAATAGGTGCAGGAGTAGGCCATTCGGCCCTTCGAGCCTGCACCACCATTTATTATGATCATGGCTGATCATCCAACTCAGAACCCCACCCCAGCCTTCCCTCCATACCCCCTGACCCCCGTAGCCACAAGGGCCATATCGAACTCCCTCTTAAATATAGCCAATGAACTGGCCTCAACTGTTTCCTGTGGCAGAGAATTCCACAGATTCACCACTCTCCGTGTGAAGAAGTTTTTCCTAATCTCGGTCCTAAAAGGCTTCCCCTCTATCCTCAAACTGTGGCCCCTCGTTCTGGACTTCCCCAACATTGGGAACAATCTTCCTGCATCTAGCCTGTCCAATCCCTTTAGGATTTTATACGTTTCAATCAGATCCCCCCTCAATCTTCTAAATTCCAACGAGTACAAGCCCAGTTCATCCAGTCTTTCTTCATATGAAAGTCCTGCTATCCCAGGAATCAATCTGGTGAACCTTCTTTGTATTCCCTCTATGGCAAGGATGTCTTTCCTCAGATTAGGGGACCAAAACTGCACACAATACTCCAGGTGTGGTCTCACCAAGGCCTTGTACAACTGCAGTAGTACCGCCCTGCTCCTGTACTCGAATCCTCTCGCTATAACTGCCAGCATACCACTTGCCTTTTTCACCGCCTGCTGTACCTGCATGCCCACTTTCAATGACTGGTGTATAATGACACCCAGGTCTCGTTGCACCTCCCCTTTTCCTAATCGGCCACCATTCAGATAATAATCTGTTTTCCTATTTTTGCCACCAAAGTGGATAACTTCACATTTATCCACATTAAATTGCATCTGCCATGAGTTTGCCCACTCACCCAACCTATCCAAGTCACCCTGCATCCTCTTAGCATCCTCCTCACAGCTAACACTGCCACCCAGCTTCGTGTCATCCGCAAACTTAGAGATGCTGCATTCAATTCCCTCATCCAAGTCATTAATATATATTGTAAACAACTGGGGTCCCAGCACTGAGCCTTGCGGTACCCCACTAGTCACCGCCTGCCATTCTGAAAAGGTCCCGTTTATTCCCACTTTTTGCTTCCTGTCTGCTAACCAATTCTCCACCCACACCAATACCTTACCCCCAATACCGTGTGCTTTAAGTTTGCACACTAATCTCCTGTGTGGGACCTTGTCAAAAGCCTTTTGAAAATCCAAATATACCACATCCACTGGTTCTCCCCTATCCACTCTACTAGTTACATCCTCAAAAAATTCTATGAGATTCGTCAGACATGATTTTCCTTTCACAAATCCATACTGACTTTGTCCGATCATTTCACCGCTTTCCAAATGTGCTGTTATCACATCTTTGATAACTGATATCGTATACCCAAAACTTACTAACCACACATCTTTGGAACTTGGGAGGAGACCCACGTGATTTTGCAGAGGACGCACAAACACCGTACAGACAGTAGCGGCAATTGAACCCAGGTTGCTGGCACTGTGAAGCGTTACTCTGGCCCAGGGGTGCTCACCGTTTTTATGTCGTGGACCAATACCATCAAGTAAGGGGGCCATGGACCACAGGCTGGGAACCCCTGCTCTGGCTGCTTTGCTCCCGTGTCACCCTGGTGGAGTAGTCAGAGTGGGGAATAATTGCAAACTGCTGGGAGATGGATGGGTGGCAGAGGGGCATAGTTGATAGAGCCGCTACCTCGGAACACCAGGAATCCGAGTTCGATCCCAACATCAGGCATCATCCATGTGGAGTTTGCATGTTCTCCTTGTGCCCTCACCAGGAATTTAAATCCAAGTGGCCAAAACAAAGCTGGAATGTACGTGAAACATTAATCTGGTTTCAGAGTCTTCATCCAGAGGTATTGATGCTGTTTTCTCTCTGCAGATGCTGACTGACCTGTTGAGTACCTATCACCAAAACAGCCGATCTCCTCAGTTCAGGGGGAGTGAGGATGAGCAATAAATGCTGGCATTGCCAGTTACATACAGATCACATGACTAGGTCCTGTTCTAGACATAGCAACTGGAATACCTGTTGGCCAAAAGACAAAGCAAAAGGACCTCAGGCAGGGGAATGGACAAAAAGAAAAAATAAGTTTAAAATAAATTGCGATTTATTTTCTTGCAAGCATTCCCAGTAGAACAGTGAGGTACAATGGAATCAAAGAGAAACTACAGATGAAAACTGACAAACAACCAATGTGCAAAAGAAGACATTTTTTAATTTAAAAAAAAGTAGCCAAATAATACCGGGAACAAAAGTTGTGAAGAGTCCTTGAGAGTGAGTCTGTAGGTTGTGGAATCAGTTCAGAGTTGAGGTGAGTGGAAAATAAAGAAATAAAATAGAATTTTATGAAAAAATACACAAAAGCAAATACTGACAAAGAACTAATGTGCAAACTGTGCAAAAAATAACACAGAAAACAAAAGTTGTAAAGAGTTCTTGAAAGAAAGTGAGTCCGTGGGTTATGGGATCTGTTCAGGACTGAGGTGAGTGAAGTTGTCTATGCTGGTTCAGGGGCCTGATGGTTGAGGGGTAATAACTGTCCCTGGTGATATCAGACCTACAGTTCCTGTATCTCCTGCCTGAAGGCAGCAGCGAGGAGAGAGCTTAGCCTGGGAGAAGGATGTCCTTGATGACAGATGTTGTTTTCCTCTGCTGGTCGGTGTGCTCAGTGGTGGAGAGGGCTTTTCCTGTGACGGACTGGGCTGTGTGCATCCACCATTTCCTGTAGGCTTTTCTATTCTTGGGCACCGGCGTTTCCGTACCAAGCTGTGATGTAACTTGTCAGAATAAGGTGTGCTTTGGAAGGAACTTAAAAGGAAACCCAAAAATTTGCATAAGAAAGTGAAGATTAAATCTCCCAAGTACGCATTAAACCCCCTCCCCTCCCCCAACCCACAAAACTGTGGTAGCGTAGCAGTTGTGTGATGCTATTACAGTTTGGGGCATCGGAGTTCGAAGTTCGTTTCCGATGCTGTCCGTAAGAAGTTTCTACCTACTTCCCGTGAGCACATGGATTTCCACCAGGTGCTCTGGTTTCCTCCCACAGTGTGCATTGTAAATTGACCCGTGATTAGGCTAGGGTTAAACAGATGGATTGTATCTCTAAATAAAATAAATAAACACAACAAGCCCAGACTGAAAGCACGTCAGCTATGAATTTTAGTTCCTTACTGCAGCCCAGCGACACACTGAGTACAGAATAATTTAATTTCCTATTCTACCTTAGAATGTTCACCTCAGCAGTCGACTGGGTAAAGTTACCACACAGCAGGAGGTAAACAGAACAAGTGCCATCTCTGTTTCTTTAGTCTGTCTGCACATCTCTGAGCCACTCTTGACCCTGGTGATTGACAGACCACCGAAGGTTAGACTCAGCATGATGACTCAGATGAATTACTTCAATGCTGCTATCTGTAACGTTGCAACCATTACCCGGAGCCAGCTTTGTTCTGGTGGCTTGGGCCTACACGTCTCCACTAACCTGCTCAGACAGGAGTTATTTAAAGAAAGATTTTTTTTCTGCAGTTTGAAGGAGACAGATTTAGGATTTTGGGCCAGAGATGTAGAGGTGCTGGAGAAAACTCTTTTTAATGCAGCATCTGGTAATGATCTCGAGCTGACTGTCGACAAGGATGATGAAAGCGGAGATGATCGATGACTCCTAGAGAGAATTGAGACAGATAGACTTGCAGGGCTATAGAGTCAGAGAGTACTGCAGATTGGAAACAAGCCCTTTAGCCCAGCCCAACCATGCTGAATGTTTGAAGGGCGCTAGCTGCCCTTGAACCTGGTGGTATGGGACTTCAGGGTTCTCTATATCCTGTCTGATGGTGGCTGTGAAAGAAGTGTGGCCCGGACGGTGGGGACCTTTGAAGTTCAAGGTTGCCTTCTTGAGGTAGCACCTCATGTAGGTACTACTGATGGTAGGGAGAGATGTGCCTCTGCTGTAATGAGCTGGACCTACTTGCTTGCAGCTGGCCCATCTTCCTCTAAACTTTCTGTATACATATATATTATTCATCATTTTTGGAGTTAAGCTCAAATTTTTTGGCAAATGTCTGTATCAGCATAAAGATGAAACTTTGGCAGCTCTGGAGAATTAAAGAATTTTCTCATTTGAGTTCCAAAGCATGAGGTGTGGTAATGGCAGAGGCTTCCATGTTTAGAATCAAACACCCATGAGGAACGATATTCTCACCCTTTCCATTCCTCTTTCATCTCTTCTCCTCACGGACACCTCCACATGTGTGCAGGAGACCAAAACATAGGGCCATAAATCTGTGCTAGCCGATCATAAATCCAACGAGGAACCTCAGGAGAAACCTTCCTCACCCAGAGAATGGTGGGAATCTGGGGCTCACTTCTCCATGGAGTTGTGGAGAGAGAAAAAAAACATGTTTATAGAGTAGCTGGATAAACATGTCAAGGAGAAAAGAATGGAAGTTAATGCAGAGAGAAGTATTCATGGGATTACACACACCAGTACATCTTGTTTCTGAACTGAAAATATTACCCAATTCTATGTAAAATAACAATCTAACCTTCCAACTATAAATTGGCTCTGCAAATTGCTGGAAGCAGTTTTAATTCTTTAGAGAAAGGATGGTCCCTTGTACAAATCTCTGTTCATCTACATCTCTGTCATCAGATCAGATGGACTGTCCGTACATACAGTGTGGTGAAAGTTCAGATTCGGATATTTTTAATTTCTACAACAGGGTGCAATGAAATTCTGCTCTCGTGTGAAGCTCAGAGTAAACAGTGTACATACATTACAATGGACAAGAACTTTTTTCAAAAGCGTTGCTTCCTCAGATTTTTTTTTGATTATGATAGACCACTTAAAGCTGAAAACAAATATAAGTTTAGATTACTTGCATCATGTATGAATTTCGAGAAACAAGAAATTAACTTTTACTGAATATTGCATGTTTAATTGCATAATGGTGCTGACGCATTGCAATAGTTCAATTAAGCTAGAAACATTTTGTTGGTGATTTTTGTTTTGCACTCAGTGTCTGAGGCAATTTTCCAAAGATAATCAGCCAGAATTGATAGATTCCAGTTGCCCAGATACCATTTCTCCATGAACACAATAATCTGGCAAAACCTTTCACCATGCTTGTCACTGACAACACCAAGATTTACAGGGAAGAAGTCTAAACAGGAATGTAGAAAATGAATCTTTAGTGACATGTTGCACTTCGTAATTTTGTATGCTTGAAGCATGTTGTCAGCCAACTGCACACAGTTTGGAGCTCCGTAGTTGCCAAGAAAAATTTCAACAACATCCTTGAATACTTTCAACGCAATTTTCTCCAGTCCCACTAGAAGTGCTTTGAATTACCTGTCATTGATGACCTGTTTGATTTGTGGACCAACAAGAGTGTCTTCTTTAATCTTGGCATCAGTTATTCTGACTTGAATTATGAATTGAAATAACAAATACAGGTGATTTCAAAAAAAATTGGTTCATGATAGGGAAATTTCATAGTGATTTTCATGATCAGCAGCCCAGAAATTCATAAAATACACCCAAAAGTATCCAGGAAGCAAAATCTTCATTGTCCAGTGTTATTAATAATAAATACAATAGTAAATATAGCGACAAGCTCAAAGCACTGAAAAGATGCACAGTTCAGTTTACACAGATGCAGGGTAAACTGATGTAATCAAACAGAAGTATTTCAGCTATTAAGGTAGGATTGAAGAGGTAGGGTTTAAAGTTTGGAACATGGCTCAGGTCAGCATCCTTACCTAGATTTCTTAATTACATAAAACATTTAACATAGAACACTACCACAGGCTCTTCAAATCATTTTCGAGTAGCTCCCCACTAAGTCTCACAAGACACAATACCAATACAGATTGGATCTTAATCAAGCATCTATGTTCTTTATTACTTGCAAGGGGAAAGTGTATCTCCACTCACACCAGTGATGGTGGGGGACTTCCAACATATTGATTACAGTGTGTTCTTTTTACACATAAGAACAGGACAAGGTTACTATTTCCAGCATTTCCAATGCATTTGCTGTTGTCTGCCACCTCCAGTTGACTTGTCTCTGCTACTTCCTTATTTCTGCACAGCGTTCAGTATGTTGGGTGCTTGCAGTCATGTATTCCTTTAGTACACACATTTCTTGCAGTTTCTTCTTGTTACTTTAGCCACGTACATAAATTGCACATATTAGCATAGCACTCTGGGATTTGTACAACTCCATTTTGTCACATCAAATGGTTAAAAAAATACAAAGTTCAATAGATATCTGCACACCATGATGATATGCTGAATTCATTAAACAGTAATTAAATGCTTAATTTAACTAATCCCTTCTGCCTACACAATGCCCATATCCCACAATTCTCTGCACAGTCTTGTGCCTATATAAGAGCCTCTTAAGCACCTCTATCATATTTGCCTCCATTACCACACCAACAATGAAGTCCAAGCACACACCTCTCTATATGTGAAAAATATTTCCCCTACAGATCTCATTTGAACCTTCCCACTCTCACCCTAAATGCATGTCCTCCAGTATTGAAGATTTTGACCCTGGCACAAAGGTACCAGATATCTACTCTATCTATGCTGAAGCCATAGGAGCAGGTGGTGGATGGTCGTATGAGCAGCTGGTGCATATCACAAGTCCTAGTTATGTGACCACTGACTCCAGGCAGACAATCTCTGAAGAGTATTGATAATGGCTGGGGTCCTACCCCTCTTGTAAAGATACTGCCCAGAAGAAGGCAATGGAAAACTGCTTCTGTAGAAAAAATTGCCAAGAACAATCATGGTTATAGAAAGACCATGATCATCCACGTCATACGACATGGCACATAACAAATGAATGAACAAACTCTATCGATGCACCACATGATCCTATAAACCTCTATTAGGTCTCCTCTCAGCCTCCACCATTCCAGAGAAAACAACCAAAATTTATCCAATCTGTCATTATAGCTGATGATGACAATGATGATTGGCTGGTGGCGCAGTGAGGTCAGCGCCGGGCTTGAGAACGGAGGTTCCCGAGTTCGATCCAGTGACAGACCGCCCCTGTGCACGTTCTCCATCCACGCCAGGTTGATATTGAGCTCACAACTCGGCCTCGTAAAATAATACAGCGAAGTGTCTATGCGAGGAGTGGCGCCCCACACAGCCTTTCGAACTGCACCTTGTAAGGCATGAAAATGCCCGACGCTGGCCCCTCAGGTCTGAGTCGACGTCACCATCATCTCATTATAGCACATGCCCTTTAATCCATGCAGTGTCCAGGTAAACGTATTCTCCAACCTCTCCAAAGCCTCAACATCCTTCCTATAATGGGGCGACCGGAACTGTAAGCAATACTCCAGATGTGACCTAAGCAGAATTTTATAATGCTACAACATGACCTCTTGACTCTTAGAATTGAGGAATATAGACACTGGTTGGTCAGAAAGGATTAATTTAGTTAAACGTTCAATGACGAGTTTAATTAGATTAGCATAAAATTGTAGGCAGAAAGGCCTGTTCCTGTGCTGTGCTGTTCTATGTTCGATGTTCTAAGATTTTGGCCATCTTTCTTCAGGATGATATCGGATGCTCCTATTTTTCACAATTCATGTTTTCCTCAGTATGTCACCATCGGACCACAGAATACAAGTCAGGTCAAACCAGGAGAGGAATGGTGTCTGTCTTGAATATCATCTCAGAAATGATCAAGGAGATGTGAGGAGAAAGATACTGAACTGCAGGTGTTAAAATGATAAGAGGCATAGATAGAGTGGACAGTCAGAGATTCTTTCCCCGGGTGGAAATGGTTAATATGAGGGGGTATAATTTTAAAGTGACTGGACGGAAGTATAGGGGATGTCAGAAGTAGGATATTTTACACAGAGAGTGGTAGGTACATGGAATGTGTTGCCAGGTGTACTGGTAGAGGCAGACAGATTAGGGATATTTAAGAGGCTCTTAGATAGGCACATGGATGAAAGAAAAATAGAGGGCTACGTGGGAGTTAGATTAATCTTACAGTAAGTTAAAAGATTGGCAGAACATCATGTCCAAAGGACCTGTACTGTGTTGTAGTGTTCTATGCTCTAACTACAGGAACTAAGTGGAGAGAAGCCTTGTTTGATTTCTCAGTCATGGTGGTGAGGAAAATGCCCACTGCCTCAAAATATTTGGTCTTTTTCCTTTCCAAAGGTGGCCTCTCTGTTAACATTTCCATCAATGTAGGCAATGGACATTACATTAAGTTATAGCTCTAGGTTTATAACTTCAGACAAATGTTATATGTATGTAAGGACTAAGAGCAGGAGAAGCCATGTAATATGGACTATTTTCTACACTCGCCCCATAACCCTTGTTTCCCTCAACATTCAAAAATCTATGCATCTTCCTTATCTAATCAACTAGCCCCCTTGATTTAAAATTCCAAAGATTCACCATATTCCGAGTGAAGACATTTGAGTCAAGATTGAGGATTTTTTAATGTCATTTCCAGAACTGAAGTATAAAGAAGGACGAAATAATTGTTATTCCAGATATGATACAGCCCAAAAATAACACAATAAGATAAGAACATGATAATATAAAACACGATACATATAAATACATAAGGTAAGATAGCATAAAATAACTTATGCACATTGACTGTTTGTCCATAAGATGACTGACTGGAAATGATAAAGTAGTGGTGGTGGGGGGAGTGGAGGGGTGGGTTAGTAGGTGGAAGTGTTGATCAGTCTTACTGTTTTTGAGTCTGGTGCTGAATTCTGTGCTGAACAGCTGACCCCTTTATTCTGGGATTGTAATCCCCCCCTCCCAGTTCTAGACACCCCAGCCATGGTAACAAACTCCCTGTCAAGCTCCATGAAGGTGGGTCGATTTCGGTGAAACTAACTCTCATTCTTCTTCAAGTTCTATTTCATCCTCAAAGGACAAACATTCCATCCCAGTAATCAATCTACTGAAGGTTTGCTGCACTCCCTCTATCTCAAGTATCACTCGAGTGAGTCGAGTTTGATGTTCTCCTGAGGGTTGTCTATTGGTGGGTCCTCAGGTGTCTGTAGAGGCCGATTCAGGATCCACATACTCCTGTGCAGTGTGGGTACGAGTAAGTGGTGGCTGTGGTCAGTGGTCGGGTCTTTTGGTTGTTCAGTCTGTCCTTTCACAGCCGCCACTTGTTCTCTGTGGCATAGCGGAGGTTGTTCTCATGTAGTGAGGCTCCCTCCTGAACAGATTTCCTCCAGGTGTATCTATCCAGTGCAATCTCTTCCCAGTTTTTAGACGTAGAACAAAGAACATAGAATATAGGACAGTACAGCACAGCACAGGCCCTTCGGCCCACAATGTTGTGCCGACCCTCAAACCCTGCCTCCTATATAACCCCCCACTTAAAATTCCTCCATATACCTGACTAGTAGTCTCTTAAATTTCACCAGTGTATCTGCCTCCACCACTGACTCAGGCAGTGCATTCCACCCACCAACCACTCTCTGAGTAAAAAACCTTCCTCTAATATCCCCCTTGAACTTTCCACCCCTTACCTTAAATTGAGCAGTGGTGCCCTGGGGAAGAGGTGCTGGCTATCCACTCTAGCTATTGCTCTTAATATCTTGTATACCTCTATCATGTCTCCTCTCATCCTCCTTCTCTCCAAAGAATAAAGCCCTAGCTCCCTTAATCTCTGATCATAATGCATACTCTCTAAACCAGGCAGCATCCTGGTAAATCTCCTCTGTACCCTTTCCAAAGCCGTGATGTTGGATTTCCTCTGGCTAATTTTGATGTTACTTTTGAAGCGTTTCCTTTGCTTTAGGTGAAGAGACCAGGCCTGTGCACTATATTCCAGAGACCGGTGTTTGTTCATTTGTTTATTTATTTAGTTAGTTATTTGTTTGTTTGTTTGTTTATTTAGTGATACAGCACAGCAACAGGCTCTTCCAGACCAGCGAGCCCACACAGACCAAGTGACCTACTAACCTATATAGCTTTGCAATATGGGAGGAAACCGGAGTACCTGGAGGAAACCCAAACGGTCACAGGGAGATTATACAAACTCCTTACAGACAGGAGCAGGAATTGAATCTGGATAAAAAGGTACTGAAAAGCTTTATGTTAGCAGCTATGCTATCATGTCATCGCTGGTGTTCAGTCATTAAGCTGAGTTCGACTCTTCATGACCTCATGGATTCCTGCACACCAAGCCTCCTTGTTGGAAACTGCTTCTCTAAGATCCCCCAAGGTCACACGCATTGTCTGAGCAATATTATCCATCCATCATAGCCTCTGTCATCCGCTCCTTCTTTTATCTTCTGTCTTACCTAACATGAGAGTCCTCTCCAAGGAATCCTACCTTCTCAAGATGTGGCCAAAATATTTGAGCTTTTGTCTCATAATCAAGCCTCCTGGTGAGAAGTCTGGCTGTATTTCTTCAAATATTGACTTGTTGGATCTTTTTGCTGCCCAACAAACTCTTAGCACTCTCCTCCAGCATCCAAATTCAGAGGCGTCAATTCTTTTGTATTCAGCCTTACTAATAGTCCAGCTCTCACAGCCATACATCACAACTGGAAATACCATAGACTTGACTGTACGGATCTTCACAGACAACGTAATGTCCCTGCTCTTCAGTATTTTATCTAAATTTGCCATTGCTGCTCTCCCCAGAAGTCAGTGCTGTTTAGTTTTGTGGCTGCCGTTACCATCTATAGAAGTCTTTGAACCGAGGAAGACAAGATCCGTCATTGCTTCCAATTCCTTTCTGTTTATTACCAAGATGTTATCATGCCACCTCTAATTAGAATAATATGTCTTCACTCTTGTACACAACTCTTCTTGCACTGAAGATCAGTGCCTGAGCTGATTCCCCAATCACTTGCTGTACTTGCATGGTAACTTCTTGTGATTCATTTGGGATATGCGTTATGTTTTCTATCTCCAAAGCATAAACTATTTGAAAGCAAAAACACGGAGCTGGGAAAGCATGTCTTAGTTTTGTTTTCACTTTAGGCCAGGCATGCATGTATGATGCGGTGGCATAATAACATAAGCTATTCACATACTTTTCCATACAACCAGTGACTATTAATTTAAACAAACAAAGAATGCTTAATCAAACAATATATTTACAATATTTTTCAAAGATTACTGAAATATTAAATACACAACACTCCTCCCTACTTAGCTATAACTTCAAACTCAATATAGAATACATCTCAAGTTATATAAATAAATACACAGTATACTATATAGTACTGTTATTCTATAGGCATCCACAGAACAGGAAGTTCTAAATTGTCCCATTCAAGCTTAAAGATATGATGACTGTGGAAGATGTCTCACTTTTGTGAGATACCATCTTTCCTGACAAGAAGGATCACTGTGCTTGGCATGTGACGCTTGTGGTTCCGGGCCCTCCTGTGTGATGGTTGTAGGAGTTGACTCTGGGACTGTAGGAAGTGGTTTGGACAGCTCCAGACACTATTCTTGTGGACGTGTTGGCATTCCGAGCAGTACATAGCAAGCTGCTTGATCTGCTGATCTATCCCAGGCCACCAGATAATGCTTCGAGCCAACGCTTTCATTTTGACCACATTTAGATGTAGCTCCTCCAAAACTTCAGCTGTCAGCTCTTAACCCCCAGATCAGGCAACCTCGATTAAGGGCAAGTTCAACCTGGCGCTGGTGAAAATGGGGGATCTGGAGATTCTGCCACACACTCCAGCTATTTTGAGTGACCTGAGAAAGTGTGGGGTCTTTTTTGGTTTCCCTTTGGATCATCTCTGCTGTAATAGGCAGATTTTTGATTTGTATTCAGGAGAATATGTCAAGAGGGTGTCTTCTTCGGTAAATTTTTCCGGTATTTCCTTTTCCAATGGTAAGTGGGACAATCTATTGGAATTTCCATGATTAGTCACCCTCTTCAATCTGATCTTGTCATTATGTCCTCCTGGATATGGAGCCCTCCTCTGCACTCATGCTGCTGCTGGTAGTGGAACACCCTTCTGTGGGTTGAAAATGGACACTAGTGGTTGATGAGACTAAATGTGAATCAATGAAAGATGCTCGACACCTGTGACAGGGCTTGAATGCTATTACCTCTTACAAAGTGAAATCAAGCAACATTGGTAACTACGCTTTTCTCTCAGATGAACTCAATGAATTCTATGCTCGTTTTGACCATCAAAACATGGAGGAATCGTCACGAGCTCCCACATCCCCCGATGACCCTGTGATTTCAGTCTATGAAGCTGATGTGAGATTATCCTACAGCAGGGTGAACCCACAGAAACCCTGTGGCCCAGATGGGGTACCCAGCTAAGTACCAAAGGCCTGTGCTGTACAACTGTCTGGACTGTTCACTAACCCACTTCGCCTGCCTGTTGTCCGCCTGCTTCAAGCAGGCTTCAGTTATTGTATACCGGTGCCTAAGAAGAATATGGTAACGTGCCTCAATGCCTATCGTCCATTAGCACTTAGATCCACTGTGATAAGGTGTTTTGAGAGGTTGCTGATGAAGCATATTATCTCTTGCCTGACAAGTGTATTACATCTGCTCCAGTTTACCAACCAGCACAACAGGTCCACAGCAGATACCCTTTCATTGGCTTTTCACTCAACCTTGGAACATCTGGACAGCAAAGATGCATGCATTAGGATGCTCTTTATTGACTACAGCTCGACATTCAATTCTATCATCCTCTCAAAACTAACCAATAGGGTTCAAGACCTTGGCCTCATTATCTCCTTGTGCAATTGGATCTTCGATTCCCTAACTTGCAGACCCCAGTCAGTTCAGATTGGCAACAGCAACTCCTCCACGATTTCCATCAGCACAGGTGTACCACAAGGCTGTGTGCTTAGTCCTCCTGCTCTACTCGCTTTACACTTATGACTGTGTGGTCTAGCACAGCTCTAATGCCATATTTGTTTGCCAATGACACCACTGTCATAGACCGAATCAAGGTGCTGATGAATCAGTGTATAGGAGGGAGATTGAAAATCTGGCTGAGTGGGGCCATAACAACCTTTTACTCAATGTCAGCAAACCAACGATCTGATTATTGGCTTCAGGAGGAGGAAACCAAAGGTCCATGAGCCACTTCTCATTGGGTGAATCAGAGGTGTCAGCAACTTTAAAATCCTCAATGTTATCATCTCAGAAGACCAGTCCTGGGCCTATCAGGTAAGGACAATTACGAAGAAAGCATGGCAGTGACTCTACTTCCTTAGGAGTTTATTAAGATTTGGCATGACATCTAAGACTTTGACATTAGATGTGCGTTGGAGAGTACATTGCCTGGTTGCATCACAGTCTGATATGGAAACACCAGTGCCCGTGTATGGAAAATCCGACAAAAAGAAGTGGATACAGCTCAGTCCATCATAGGTAAAGCCCTCCCCACCATTGAGCAGGAAAGTAGTATCCACCATCAGGGACCCCCACCATCCAGGTCATGCTCTCTTCTCACTGCTGCCATCAGAAAGAAGGTACAGGAACATCAGGACCCACACCACCAGGTTCAGGAACAGTTATTACCCCTCAGCCATCAGGCTCCTAAACCAGAGGGGATAACTTCACTCAACTTCACTTGCCCCATCACTGAACTGTTCTCATAACCTATAGACACACTTTCAAGGACTCTTCATCACTTACTCTCAATATTTGTTTCTTATTTCTTCTTCTTATATATTATTATTATTATTTCTTTTTATCTTTCTTTTTGTATTTGCACAGTTTGTTGTCTTTTGCACACTGGTTCTCTGCCCTGTTGTTCCGGTCTTCCGTTGATTCTATGATGGTTATTGGATTTATTGAGTATGCCCGCAACAACATGAATCTCTGGTTGAGTGGTGCCATAACAACCTTTTACTCAATGTCAGCAAAGCAAGGAGCTGATTATTGTCTATAGTGACATATATGCACTTTGATAATAAATTTACTTTGAACTTTGATGATGGGTGAATTCTCTCCCATGCAAATCACTGGTTGAAACATTTTACACCCCCAGATCAGACTCAAGGCCTCTCTGTCAATCTGTGTGTAATTTTTCTCTGCAGTGGTAAGGGAAGGTGATGCAAAGGTTTGGGATGTTCACTTCCATCACTCATAACATGTGACCCGACTGCACCTATACCATAAGGTGAGGCATCGCAGGCAAGCTTCACTGGATGATGTGGATCATAACATGTGAGTACAGTGGCTGATGTCACCATTTCCTTTGCCTTTTGGAAAGCCACCTCACACTGCTTTGTCCATTGCCATTTCTTTCCGATCTCTAGTAATGAGTTCAAAGGGTGGAGCACAGTAGCCAGGTTTGGCAGGAACCTGTTATAATAATTGAAAAATCTTTGAAAGGACCGTAACCGTGACACTTCTTTTGGCCTTGGGCCACCCACCATTGCTTGAAATTTCTCAGCACACATGTGTAATCCTGTGTGTCAATGGTGTGACCACAGTAAGTGATGCCTGGTTCAACACTTGTTACATCATACTCAGAGCTCATAATCTAATCTTTTTAATGCCGCTTTTTGGAGATGTTCCTAGTCATCCTCACTGGTAACAGTGATGTCATCCAGATAACCTTGCTGCACCTGGTCCATCGTTTACTGCCAGAGTGCAGGTACAGATGCTACTCCAAAGATAAGCCTTTTGTGAGTGTTTATGGTTAGAAACACTTTGGACTCTTCTTCCAAATGTAGGTAGGCCTCAGTTAAGTTGACTTTGCTGAATTGTTTTCCTCCAGAAAGGTCTGCAAATATATCCTCTATCCTGGGCAGAGGGCATTTATCTTGTTACTCTCAGTTTTGGGTTGATGATGACCTTTAAGACACCACAGATCCTGACAGACCCATTCATCCTGGCTACTGAGACCACTGGTGTTGCCCATGGGCACCACACAACCTTACAAAGAAATGATTCAGCCTCCATGTGATCCAGCTCACTGGACACTTTATCACGGATGGTGTAAGGAACCAGGTGGGCTTTGTAAAACTTGGGTGTGCCATTTTCATTGAGATGTTTGAGTACAGAGAAAAAAAATTGCCAGGATTTGAGGAGCTGAGTTATAGGGAAAGGCTGAATAAGTTAGGACTTTATTCACTGGAGCATCGGAATATAGAGAATTATGAGAGGCATAGATAGGATTAATGCAAGCAAGCTTTTCCATTGAAGTTGGGGGAGACTAGAACTAGAGGTTCTATATGTTAAGGATGACAGATGAAATATTTAACGGGAACTTGAGGAGAACCTCTTCACTCAGGGAGTTGTCAGATTTGCCAGCAGAAGTGGTGGATATGGGTTCGATCTCAACATTTAAGAGAAGGATGGATAAGTACTTGGATGGGAGGCGTATAGAGAGCTAGGGTCCAGGTGCAGTTTGATGGGACTAGGCAGAATAATAGTTCAGTCATAGATGGGCCAAAGGATCTGTTTCTCTGCTGTTGTGATCTATCGCTCTATGAGTCTAATTGTAAGGCACTTCCTACAATGATCTACTCATCTGAAAGAAACCACTTTAAACATTGTCTACCTCGTCAGGGCCTTATTGTCTCTAACCCTATATTCTGTGTTCTGATTTTGCTCTTTCTTTGTACTAGCTTGATGTACTGATGTAATGATCAGTAGAGATAGTATGTAAAACTAATTTTGTACCATAAGACATAGTAACAAAATTAAGCCATTTGATCCATTGGGTCTACTCCACCATTACATTCCCTCACAATCACACTCTCTTGCCTTCTCCATATAATTTTTGACACCCTGACTGATTAAGAATCTATCAAACTTCACTTTAAATATACCCAATGACCTGCCTCTACAGCCGCCTGTGACAATGAATTCCACAGGTTTGCCACTCTCTAGCTAAAGAAATTCCTTCTCATTTTTGTTTCTCCTCCTTCTGTTCTGAGGTTGTGCCCTCAGATCCTAGACTCTCCCGCTATGAGAAACATCCTCTCCATGTCCATTCTAGCCAAGCCTTTCAATATTCCACAGGTTTCAATATAAACTATCTTGAGTATTTTGGTTCTGTATTTGTTTAGCACCTAGCGCACAATTTGTCTTGGAACATCTAGGAAAATTGTTTGATCAAGTCAAAGGATTGAACCAATAAGACATGCTCCTCAAGAGCCAAGGAGGCCATGGCCCAGAGGCAGCTCCTCTATGCCTTCGGCACCTTGACAGCACAGATCTTGATACCAGCATCGTGAGCCCTAGCTGCCACTGCCGTGACCCTGTCCCGGGGCCTCCCAGTGGTCACAATGATGGCGACTCCTGGGATCTTCCTGGCCAGAGGCCAAGTTCCTTCCTACTCTCATTACTCACTGTGTGATGATCTTACCTTTCTGAACATTATGCAATACAAGTTTTCATTGCACCTTTGTACATGTGACAATAGGAAAGTAATTTCAGTTCCAGTTCCAACTATCAACTTCCCAACCACCAGCCTGGTCTGTCCCCCACTGACCCATGTGTGCAAGAGTCATCAGTCATCTCAAAACCCATAAAATAATTTTGCAAACAATTCATCTCTAATCTCAAAGGACGGCCCTCAACCACAACGTTGTCGTAGGGTTTGGGAGCTTGCGTGCCTCACCTCAATGACCCAGCAAGTCACGCTGACTGGAGTCAGGGCTTTATGATTTGACTCTTGTAGGGTCACCCATGCCAAACAAGTCAAAGGGTAGAGGCCAGACTAAGAGTGGTTCACCGGTCCTCCAGGTATAGGGGTTCAGCTCAGAGCTGACAACACCGACTGGTCAAACAAAACTTATCAAATCAGCAGTGAAGAATCCTTAACCTTCATTGCCATCCTAAACTCGAGTGGAGTAACAGGGAGTAGCTAAGTAAGTAAGTCAAAGACTGTCATCGAAAATGAAGAAGAAGAAGAGAATCATTATGGAATTAAATATTCACAGTTATACGGCATTATTTTTAGCAGTGTGGACAAACTAGCCCATGTCGACCATGGCGTCCACCCAGCTGGACACAATTTCCTCCGTTCAGCACATATCCCTCTAAGCCAGGGGTTCCCAACCACTTTTATGCCATGGATCCCTACCAGTAACCAAGAGGTTCATGGTTCCCATGTTGGGAACCCCTTCTCTAAGCCCTGCCCCTCCCCATACCTATCCTATTGCTTCTTAAATGGTACTTTTGCTGCTCTCCCCACAATTTTGGCAACTCCTTCCATATAACCACCGCTCAAAGTTGTCCCTCAAGTCCCTTTTGAATCTTATCCTCTAATCCTAAATCTATGCCCCTAGATTTAGAGTGTTGCCATCCGCTTTATCTACTGTATGCCCCTCACAATTTTGAACATTTCTATGAGCACCCCCTCCCATTCTTCTATGTTCCAATGAGAAATGGCATAGCCTGGCTAACCTCTTCCTAAAATGTCCTAACAACATCCTCATAAATCTTTTCCACACTCTTTCCTGTTTATCCACAACTTTCCTATAACAGGATGAGCAAAACTGTACACGGTACTCCAAGTGTAGCCTCACCATCGATTTGTACAACTGCAATGTAGTGTCCCAACTTCCATACTCAGTGCCCTGACTGGTGAAGGCTAGCGTGTAGGCCAGATCGCACTTGAAATTTTGTGTTCAGCTCTGGTCGCTTCATTAAAGTCAAGTCAAGTCAAGTTTATTGTCATTTAACTAAATTCATATGTATAATGTACTGTATATAACCATATAATGTATATAGAAATGAGACAACTTTTCTTCGAACTAGGGTGTAAAGCGTAGTGATACACATAACACACGATAACTTTTGAAGTTAAGGATAAAATCTACAGATGAATCACACATAAATAACAAACTAAAGTACATTAATATTAAATATTGTAAAGTACAGAACAGATTAACCAGTGACACTTCGAATACGATGCGGTAGGGAGTTCAGAAGCCTAATGGCCTGGGGGAAGGAACTCTCATTTAAACTATTTTTGTTTTAATGTATCAAAGTCTCCTACCTGATGGTAGTAAGTTAAAGAGGATGCTGGATGGATGGACGGAATCCTTAATAATACTAAGGGCTCTGTGTACGCAGCGCTCTTGATGATTGTCCCTGATGGATGGTAGGGACACCCCCATGATCCTCTCAGTTGTTCTCACGGTCCTTTGTAGGGACTTCTGGTCCAACACTCGATGCTCCCATACCAGATGGAGATGTGACTTGTTAAGACACTCTTAATGGTGCTCCTGTAAATGCAGTTAAGATGGGGGGGAGGATGGGAGCCTTGCTTGCCTCAAACTTTTTAGGAGTGGAGGAGTGGAGTTACTGTGCCTTCTTGTTTGGGGAGATGATACTGAAGGACCAGGTGAGGAAATCCGTGATGTAAACTCCCAGGAACCTGCTGCACTTAACTCACTCTATGGAGGAGCCATGTTTTTGCAGAGGGGGATGATTTGTCTGCACCTTCCTGAAGTTCACAATGATTTCCTTTGACTTCCCCACATTCAGGCTTAGGTTGTTCTTCTCACACCAGTCCACCAGCTACTTCACTTCCTCTCTAGACTCCTTCTCATCATCATTCTTGATAAGGCCAACCATTGTTGTGTCATCCGCAAACTTGACGACACGGTTTGACTGGATCCTGTGACACAGTCATGCGTCAGCAGTGTGAACAGCTGCGGGCTGAGCACACAGCCTGGGGGAGCACCAGAGCTCAGCGTAATGGGATGAGAGACGTTGCTGCCCACGCAGGCCGACTGTGGCCTTACTGTTTGGAACTCCAGTATCCAGTTGCATAGGGTGGTGTTGAGACCCAGCAAGGACAGCTTCCCCACCTTTTTCAGGAGTATGATGGTGTTAAACGCCGAACTGAAGTCCATAAACCGCAGTCCGACATATGAGACCCCATTTTGCATTTGGGACAGGACAGAGTGGAGGGCAGAGGGTATTGTATTGTCAGTGGATCAATTTGGGTGACAAGAAAACTGGAAAAGGTCCTATGTATCTGGGAGAAAGGGTTTAAAGTGCTCCATGACCAGTTGCTCAAAGCATTTCATAATGGTTGATGTTAACGCCAGTGGATGATAGTCATTTAGGCAGGTTACTGTCGCCTTCTTTGGCACTGGAACGATGGTTGCACCTTGAAAACCGAGGGAACAATGGACTGCTCCAGAGAGATGTTAAAAATATGTCAACACCTCCATCATCTGGGCTGTGCAGACTTTCATACCCAACTTGGTATAATATCAGGCCCCACAACTTTGCGTGGATTGACTCTGGCAAGTGTCTTCCCCAGGAAGGAAGGAAGGATGTGGAAGATTTAGAGAAGTTGAAGAGGAAATTCACCAGAGTGCCACTTGGATTGCAGATGACATGAAGGTTGGTGGTGTTGTAGGTAGTGTAGTGGTTGTCATTGGTTACAGTGATTCATGATAGGATATAGGATAGGGTAGAAGTGGCAAGCAGAGTTCAATCCAGAGAAGTGTGAAGTGATTCACTATGGAAAGTCAAACTTGAAAGAAGAATACAAGGTTAGCGGCAATAATGTGGAGGAACAGTGGGGTCTTGAAGTCCCGATTCATAGATTGGTTCATTGGTTCTTGTTCGAACAGTACAGGAGGGTGCTGATAAGAGAGTGATGGAAAATTATCAAAGTTCAAATTAAATTTATTATCAAAGTACATACAGTGCCTATAAACGGTATTCACCCCCATCCCCTTGGAAGTTTTCATGTTTTATTGTTTTACAACATTGAACCAGAGTGGATTTAATTTGGCTTTTTTTGACACTAATCAACGGAAAAAGACTTTTATGTCAGGTGAAAACAGATCTCTACAAAGTGATCTAAATTAATTACAAATATAAAACATCCCCTTTGTATAAATATTCACCCCCTTTAATATGACACACCAAATTAGCATCAGTGCAGCTAATTGGTTTTAGAAGTCACATAATTAGTTAAATGGAGATCACTGTGTGCAGTCAAGGTGTTTCAATTGACTGTAGGAAAAATACACCTGTATCTGGAAGATCCAACTGCTGATGAGTCAGTATCCTGACAAAAACAAAAGAACACACCAAGCAACTCTGTAAAATGGTTATTGAAAAGCACAAGTCAGGAGATGGATGAAAGAAAATTTCCAAGCCACCGAATATCCCTTAGTGTGCAGTTGTCAATCATCAAGAAATAGAAAAAATATGACAGAGCTGTAAATGTGCCTAGAGCAGGCTATCCTCAAAAAAATGAGTGAGTGTGCAAGAAGAGGTCTTATGTCTTATGGGACTAGTGAGAGAGGCCACCAAGAGACCTATGACAACTCTGGAGGAGTCACAAGCTTCAGAGGCTGAGATGGGAGAGACTGTGCACACAACAACTGCTGCCAGGGTGCTTCACCAGTCAGAGTTTTAAGGGAACGTGGCAAAGAGAAAGCCACTGTTGAAAAAACTCATATGAAATCTTGGTTAAAATTTGGCAGACGGCAAGTGGGAGACTCTGAAGTCAATTCTATGGTCTGATGAAACCAAAATTGAGCTTTTTGGCCATCAGTTAAACATTATGTTTGGCATGAGCCAAACAGTACACATCATTAAAAACACACCATCCCTACTGTGAAGCATAGTGGCGGCTGCATCATGCTGTGGAGATGCTTCACTGCAGCAGGCCCTGGAAAGCTTGTGAAGGTAGAAGGTAAAACGAATGCAGCAAAATACAGGGAAATTCTGGAGGAAAACCTAACGCAGTCTGCAAGAGACCTGCAACTTGGGACAAGATTTGTTTTTCAGAAGAAAATAACCACAAGCATAATACCAGAGCTACACAGGAATGGCTTAAAAACAATAAAACTAATGTCCTGGAGGGCCAAGTCAGAGTCCAGATCTCAATCCAATTGAGAATTTGTGGCTGGACTCGAAAAGCGCTGTTCACTCATGATCCCCATGCAATCTGACAGAGCTTGAGCAGTTTTGTAAAGAAGAATGGGGTAAAATTGCAGTGTCCAGGTGTGCAAAGCTGACAGAGACCTATCCACACAGACTCAAGGCTATAATTGCAGCCAAAGGTGCATCTACTAAATACTGACTTGAAGGGGTGAGTAATTATGCAATCAATTATTTTATGTTTAATTATTGTAGTAAATTTAGATCATTTTCTAGAGGTTTGTTTTCACTTTGACACAAAAGAGTATTTTCTGTTGATCAGTGTTTTTTAAAAAAAATCGAAGTCAAATTAAATGCAATGTTGTAAAACAATAAAACATGAAAACTTCGAGGGTGGGGTGGGGGGGGGTGTTGGATACTTTTTATAGGCACTCTATATGTCACCCTAAGGTTCATTTTCCCGTGGGCAATTACAGTAGATAAAAAAAAGCACAATAGAAACAATGAAAACCTGCCCACAAAGATGGACAAACAACCAATGTGCAAATGAAGGCAAACAGTAAGTACAAAACAAAACAATAAAAAAATAATAATGAGAGCATGAACTGCCAACACAAGTGGTGCATGCAAGCTCAATGTCAACATTTCAGAGAAATTTGGATAGATACATGGATGGTAGGGGTATGGAGGGCTATGGTCACTGGGACAAGGCAGTTTATATGGTTTGGCACAGTCTAGATGGATCAAAGGGCCTGTTTCTGTCCTGTAGGGTCTTTCAAAGTGAGTCCATAGGTTGTGGAATCAGATGGTTGTTGAGGTGAATGAAGTTACCCATGCTGGTTCAGGAGTCTGATGGTTGAAAGACAATAACTGTTCCGGAACCTGGTGGCGTGGGACTTAAGATCCCTGTACCTCCTGCCTGATGACAGCAGCAAGAAGCGAGCGTGGCCTGGGTGGTGAGGGTCTTTGATAATTGATGCTGCTTTTTTGTGGCAGTGCTCCTTGTAGATGTGTTCAGAGCCGGGGAGGGCTTTTTCTAATCTGGACATATAACTCCAGCCAGCAGGAGTGCTTGGTACTGCATCGTATATAAGAAGACACAGTCATACAGGGCACCCATTACTTAGAGAAATGCCAATTCTAATAAATAATGAATCCGCTTCCCATGCCCTGTCACCAGGAGTCTTTCTTCCCTTCAGCCCACTGTTCCGGGAGCAATTTCTCCACATCCCAGTCCTTTCTCAGGATTCTACAACAAATAATCAGAGTGTGAATTCCACAGAATATTCCCACAGTGAAAGACCTATCAATCATACCGTGGTTGTTCAAACCTCTCCGATGAATGTCAGTGTTCAGGAGATGAAGTAAGATTGGCTGGTATTATTCAACTTACCTTGAACCTCTGCTAAGTATTGTTTACATTTATTTATATAAAAAAGTAATCTGATATTCAGGCCTGCAGAAAACAATTGCGATTTGATTTGGTTCTGGCTTAGTGAGCTGCGACAGGCTTCTGTACGAGGTTTGTTTTCCTTCTTGAAGGCATGCTTGTTTATTAAGGCTCTGAACGGGATTTGACCTGTCGATGCCTCTGAGAAATTTCCCCAGCCTCAGTGGGGGTGGGAGAATGAGCTAGTAGGTGTCAAAAATGGTGTTTATACATATAAAAAAATCTATAAAGGTTAATTAGCGAAGCAAGAGAGAGATTTATGTGAACAGAAGAAGGGTCTGGGTCCTTATATGGGCGATAATTACTCAAGCGATTGGTTGGAATGAGCAGATGGTGACATCATCCATGTACGGGTTCCAGATCCCACTTCTTTGCTTTTTTTCAGGGGTTTTATGGCTTGGATCTTGGATCCCTCTGAGCTACCTTGTGACCTCTGCCCTTCCAGTCTCGCCTGCTATAGAGAGGACCCTTAGGAGCATTAACGTACAGAGGGAGGGATCTTGAGGTACAAGTCTGTGGCTCCCTCAAAGGGGCAACACTGGTGATAGGGTTATAGAGAGGGTGTGTGCCATGCCTGCCTTCACTGGCCGGGGCATTGAGAAGTGGAGTTAGGAAGTTACAATGTGGCTGTCTAACTCTATGGTTCAGCCAAATTTGGACCTGTTGCAGGCTACTACCACTACTACATCGACTCAGGCCTAGGGGGCTGGCGTCGGGCACGATGACGGACTGTCCACTTCTCCCTCTCCCTCATCAGTGTGTTCAGTTCATCTACATTAGCCGTGCTGCTGTCTTCTAGAAGCGTGTTGACCATAGTCTTGGGAGGGCGCCCAGGGTTCATCCTCTCATGCTTGGGCTCCCATATGATGACTAGGCTGGCAGGTAGCTCGGGGTATTACAGGGTGGATGCAGAGAAGTTGGAGAAGATGCAGAACAGATTCACCCGGCCAGGATTAGAGTATTATTCAAGAGGAGATGGACAACAAGTTTTATTGTTTGCTCCGTGGACCCCTCGGTTAATGGCAGGGGTCCATGGCATTAAAAAGGTTGTGAACCGTTGCTCTTGAGAGTTGATGGCTGACGTGTGACATGATATGAAAAGCAAAGATAAAGAAGGTGGTCAGAATCTTTTACTAAGGATGGAAATGTCAAATACTGGAGGGCATAAGGTGAGAAGGGAGAGTTTAAAGAAAATGAGCAGGGCAGGTTTCTTTTACAACAAGAGAGAATTGGGAGTCTGGAACATGCTGCCGGGGACATGTGGGAAGCAGATTATATAAAGGCTCCTAGACACAGACAGAGAATGGAGGGATTTGGAGCACATGTGGGCAGATGTACAATTTAATATGGCAATATAGTCAGCACACATAAGGCCATAAGGCATAGGGGCAGAGTTGGGCCATTCAGCCCATCGAGTCCGCTCCACCATTTCATCACGGCTGATCCTGGATCCCATTCAACCCCATACACCTTTCAGCTATCCCTTGATACCCGACCAATCAGGAATCCATCAATTTCTGCTTTATATATACCCACAGACTTGGCCTCAACCACAGTCTGTGGCAGAGCATTCCACAAACTCATCACTCTATGGCTAAAAAAAATTCCTTCTTACTTCTGCCTTAAAAGATCACCCCTCAATTTTGAGGTTGTGCCTTCTAGTTCTGGATACCCCCACCAAAGGAAATATCCTCTCCACATCCACCTTATCTAGTCCTTTCAACATTCGGTAGGTTTCAATGAGATCCCCATGCATTCTTCTAAGTTCCAGTGAGCACAGGTCCAAGGCTGTCAAACAGTCCTCATATGTTAACCCTTTCATTCCTGAAATCATCCCTGTGACCTCCTCTGGACTTTCTCCAATGACAACACATCCTTTCAGAGTTAAGGGGCTTAGAACTAGTGGCCTGACTAGTGTCTTATAAAGATTCAGCATTATCTCCTTGCTTTTATGTTCTATTCTCCTTTAAATGAATGCCAACATTGCAGTTGCCTTCTTTACCACAGACTCAGTCTGTAAATTAACCTTCTGAGAGTCTTGAACAAGGACGCCTAAGTCCCTTTGCACCTCTGATGTTTGAATTTTCTCTGCATTTAGATAATAGTCTGCACCAAATAGTTCCTTTTACCAAGATGCATTATCATACATTTCCCAACACTGTATTCCATCTGCCGCTTCTTTGCTTATTCTTCCAATTTGTCTAAGTCCTGCTGCAATCGCATTGCTTCCTCAGCACTACCTACCCCTCCACCTATCTTCATATCATTTGCAAACTTTGCCACAAAGCCATCAATCCCACTATTTAAATCATGAACAAACAATGTGAAAAGTAGCAGTCCCAATACTGACCCTTGAGGAACACCACCAGTCACTGGCAGCCAACCAGAAAAGGCCCTCTTTATTCCCACTGCTGCCTCCTACCTGTCAGCCATTCCTCTACCCATACCAGTATCTTTCCTGTAAAGCTATAGGATTTTATCTTGTAAAGTGAGCTCATGTGAGGCACCTTATCAAATGCCTTCTGAAAATCTAAGTAAATGACATCTACCTTTCCTTTGTCCACTCTGCTTGTTACTTTGAAGAATTCCAACAGATATGTCAGGCAAGATTTCCCTCGACAGAAACCATGCTGACTTTGACTTATTTTATCATTAGTCTCCAAGAACCCCAAAACTTCATCCTTAACAATGGACTCCAACACTTTCCCTACCACAGGCTAACTGGCCTATAATTTCCTCCTTTATAGAGTGGAGTGTCTGAAGGCCTGTTCCTGCACTGTACTGTTCTATGTTCTATTGTGTTCAAGCCCCACTTCGGAGAGAGGAACATGTACAAAGGGTAATTTGCACTATCAGATACCCCACTTGGAAACTGTTGATCTGAGGTCACTGTCTAATAAGGGTTGAGAAGGATAATAAAACAATAAAACAGCCATGATGGAATAGCAAGGCAGACTCTATGGGCTGAATAGCCGAATTCTGTTCCTATGTCTTGTGGTCTTTGTGGTCCTTTATGGCTGACCAGCAGGATGCAAAGAGTGGAAAGAAAGGGGGCCTTTTCTGGTTGGCTGCAAGTGACTGGTGGTGCTCCACAGGGGCCAGTATTGTGATCACTTCTTTTCACGTTATATGTCAACGATTTGGATGATAGAATTGATGGCTTTGTGGCCATGTATTCAGACAATACAAAGATAGGTTGAGGGGCAAGTAGTGTTGAGGAAGCAGGCAGTCTGCAGAATGGGCAAAGAAGTGGCAGGTAGAATATAGTGTAGTGAAGTGTATGGTCATGTACTTTGGTAAAAGAATAAAGGATAGAGTATTTTCTAAATGGGGAGCAAGTTCAGAAATTGGAAGTTGAAGAGGGATTTGGGAGCCTTCGTGCAGGATTCTCTAAAGGTTAACTTGCAGGTTGAGACAACAGTAAGAAAGGCAAATGCAGTGTTGGCATTCATTTCAAGAAGACTAGAATATAATAGCAAGGATGTAATGCTAAGACTTTCTTTATAAGGCATTGGTCAGACAGCACTTGTGAGCAGTTTTGAGTCCCTAATCTAAGAAAGGATTTGTTGGCATTGGAGAGGGTCCAGATGAAGTTCATGAGAATGATCCCATGAATGAAAGGGTTAATGTATGAGGAGGTTTTGATGGCTCTGGTCTGGGGTCGCTGGAGTTTGGAAGAATGAGAGGTGATCTTATTAAAACCTATTGAATATGGAAAGGCCCAGATAGTGTGGATGTGGAGAAGTTTCACACAGTGGAAGAGTATAGTGGGTACAGCCTCAGAATGTAAGGATATCCCTTTAGAACAGAGATTAGGAGAAATGGTGGCGGACCCATGGAATTCATTACCACAGAGCCTGTTTCCGTGCTGTATGTTTCTATATGAGTCTAGGAATCAATGTGGCCCCGTGTGTAGCTTACACACATAAATAGAATTGGTCATCGCTGTGGAGTGTCACAGCAGGGAAACAGGCCAGAGTAACACACACAAAATGCTGGAGGAACTCTGAGTCCTGATGAAGGGTTTTGGCCTGAAACATCAACTCTTTGTTCCTCTCCATAGATGCTGCTCCAGTTGTTTGAGTTCCTCCTACATTTGTGTCCGTGTGTGTGTGTGCGCATGTGTGCTCATCCTTACCAACGAAGATGCCCATCAAAGCCAGACCTACTGACCCACATTTGGCCCATATCCCTCTCAACCAAGAATTCCCAAACTTTTACATGCCATGGACCAATACCATTAACAGAGGGGTCCACGAACCCCAGGCTGGGAATCCCTGCTCTAAACTTTTCCCATCCTTGTACATCCAAATGTCTTTTACATGTTGCACCTGCCTCAGCCACTTCCTCTGGCAGATTGATCCTCTGAGCACCACTGTCTGAGTGAAGAAGTTGCCCCTCAGCACCTTTTTAAATCTTAAGCCTGCGCCCTTTCATTTGGAGCCCCCTCCCCTGGGGAAGGCAATGGCGTGCGTCCATAGTGTAGATGGGTACTTCGGATGACTTGAGCTTGGTGGGCCGAAAGGCCTTATTTCTGAGCTGCATAAGCCTGCGACCCTGTGACACTGGGGTTTGAGTGTTCTTCAAAATTATTGCCCTGCTAAAGCAAAAAAAAACAACAAATTCTGACAAAGATTTCCCTCTCACTCAAAGCAAGCAGAAATCTTTAACAGTGAATAGCTGCTCACTTGGCAGGCTTGTAGCAGGGAGCTTGGCCTGATGCTCAGGGGCAGCTCAAACAAGCATCCTCTGTTCTTGTCTCTCCAGTACAGGTAACTGTATAGTTTGTACATGGGCCTGTAGTCTTCCTCTGGCACAACTTTCCGGAACCCTGCCAAATCTCCAGACCCTCAAGGCTCGTTTGTTCAGTGGAAAGGCGAGACGACAGACCCCCGCACATCAGTATGCAGACATCCCTGAGCCGAGGTGACTGAGTCCCAATGGGGACTGGCCTTTCACAGTACACGTGGGTGTCTGGCAGGGAGCCAATACATTGAGTCATTGAGTATTGGAATCAAAGAGCACTGCAGCACAGAAACAGAGCCTTCAGCACATCCAGTCCATGCTGAACTGCTACTGTGCCTACTCCCGTCGACCCACCTGGTCCATAGCTGTCCAGAACCCTCTCACCCATATGCTCATCCAAAACTTCTCCTAAATGATGCAACTGAACACACACCCACCACTTGTGCTGGCACCTCGTTCCAGACTCTCAACATTTTCTGAGGGAAGAAATTCTTCTTCACGTTCCTCTTAAATATTTCACCTTTCACCCTTAACCCATGATCTCTGGTTGTAGTCCCACCCAACCTCAGTGGAAAAAGCCTGCTTGCATTTACGCTATCTATACCCCTCATAATTTTGTATACCTCTATCAAGTCTCTCTTCAATCTTCTACCCTCTAGGGAATAAAGTACTGACCTATTCAACCTTTCTCAATAACTCAGGGCCTCATGTACCACAACGTCCTTGTAAATTTTCTCCGCACTTTTCAAATCTTATTGATATTGTTCCTGTAGGTTTGTGACTGCACACAATATTCCAGATATGGTCTCACCAATGTCTTGTACAACTTCAGCATAACATCCCAATTCCCGTGTGCAAGATTCTGATTTAGGAAGACCAATGTGTTGAAAGTTCTCACAGCCTTTCTGATGTAAAGCAGGTACTTGGGGGCTTTCTGTTGATGTGAAGTATTCTGTGGACATGAGAATCTCCATGAAACACACACACAATGCTGGAGGAACTCAGCAGGTCAGGCAGCATCTACCAAAAAGAGTACGGTCAACATTTCAGGCAGAGACCCTTCAGAATCTCATGGTATCAAACTGTGACTACAGCACTACAGACTACACTTGGAATATTGTGTTCAGTTCTGGTCAGCAACTTCTTGTACAACTTTATCATAACACCTCAACTTCTGTACTCAATATCTGATTTAGTAAGGCCAATTGTGTCATGGGATGGAGATACATCTCTACCAAAGGAGGTGTAAGGCACTCCTTTCCTCTGCTAGCCTGCAGGTCACCCTTGGCCAAGCAAGGTGTAGCACCTGATTAGCCCCCGATCAGGGTCAGGTGAAGACATGGGAGCAGGTAATGGATGGTTGTGTGAGCAGCTGGTGCATATCACAAGTCCTGGTTATGTGACCACTGATACCAGGCAGAATATCGTTGAAGAATATTGATAAGTATTCAAGTTTTTCAAGGAGGTTACCAGGAAAGTGGATGAAGGGAAGGCAGTGGATGTTGTCTACATGGACTTCAGTAAGGCCTTCGACAAGGTCCCGCATGGGAGGTTAGTTAGGAAAATTCAGTCGCTAGGTATACATGGAGAGGTAGTAAATTGGATTAGACATTGGCTCAATGGAAGAAGCCAGAGAGTGGTAGTGGAGGATTGCTTCTCCGACTGGAGGCCTGTGACTAGTGGTGTGCCACAGGGATCAGTGCTGGGTCCATTGTTATTTGTCATCTATATCAATGATCTGGATGATAATGTGGTAAATTGGATCAGCAAATTTGCTGACGATACAAAGATTGGAGGTGTAGTGGACAGTGAGGAAGGTTTTCAAAGCTTTCAGAGGGATTTGGACCAGCTGGAAAAATGGGCTGAAATATGGCAGATGGAGTTTAGTACAGACAAGTGTGAGGTATTGCACTTTGGAAGGACAAACCAAGGTAGAACATACAAGGTAAATGGTAGGGCACTGAGGAGTGCAGTAGAACAGAGGGATCTGGGAATACAGATACGAAATTCCCTAAAAGTGGCGTCACATGTAGATAGGGTCGTAGAGGGAGCTTTTGGTACATTGGCCTTTATAAATCAAAGTATTGAGTATAAGAGTTGGAATGCTATGGTGAGATTGTATGAGGCATTGGTGAGGCTGAATTTGGAGTATTGTGTACAGTTTTGTTCACCAAATTACAGGAAGGATATTAATAAGGTTGAAAGAGTGCAGAGAAAGTTTACAAGGATGTTGCCAAGACTTGAGAAACTGAGTTACAGAGAAAGGTTGAATAGGTTAGGACTTTATTCCCTGGAGCGTAGAAGAATGAGGGGAGATTTGATAGAGGTATATAAAATTATGATGGGTATAGATAGAGTGAATGCAAGCAGGCTTTTTCCACTGAGGCAAGGGGAGAAAAAAAAAACAGAGGACATGGGTTAAGGGTGAGGGGGGAAAAGTTTAAAGGGAAATTTACGGAGGGCTTCTTCACACAGAGAGTGGTGGGAGTGTGGAATGAGCTGCCAGATGAAGTGGTAAATGCGGGCTCACTTTTAACATTTAAGAGAAACTTGGACAGGTACATGGATGAGAGGTGTATGCAGGGATATGGTCCGTGTGCAGGTCAGTGGGACTAGGCAGAAAAATGGCTTTGGCACAACCAAGGAGGGCCAAAAGGCCTGTTTCTGTGCTGTAATGTTCTATGGTTCTATAATGGCTGAGGTCACCCATCTTGTAAAGACACTGCCCAGAAGAAGGCAATGGCAAACCACTTCTGGAGAAACATATGCCAAAAACAATCACGGTCATGGAAAGAACATGATCTTCCACGTCAGATGACGTGGCACATATCGAACACACAAAGGCACCAAAAGCTGACTGTCTGCCTTGTAATTGCATCTCATAATGTTATAAAATTCTATCAAGTTGCCCCTCTGCTTCCAACACTACGATATGTACATTCTTCCCATGACTACTTGCATTTCCTCTGGATGCTCTGGTTTCCTCCCACAGTCCAAAAGACATGCTGGTTAAATTTCATTAGAAATTGTCCCATGATTAGGCTAGGGTTCATTGAGGAGTTGCCAGATGGCGTAGCTCAAAGGGCTGGAATGCACTGTATCTCAATAAAATATATTTTTAAAAACACAATTGTCCAACTTCTTTTTATTACTAATAGTCTAATCCTGGTGGATTTTTACTGTGAACGTCTGAATAAAGTATATTACCTATTGGAATATACAACTGAATGAGGCAGAAACTTTTGTCAGTATCTACACTGAGTGGTCACTTTATTAGGTACAACTGTCCACCTGGCTAATGCAAATATCTAATCAGCCAATCATGTGACAGCAACTCAATGCATACAAGCATCAACACGTCATGAGAAGTTAATTTGTGGTTCAGACCAAACATCAGAATGGGGAAGCAATGTGATCTAAGTGACTCTGACTGTGAAATGATTGTTGGTGCCAGATGGGGTGGGTTGAGTATCTCAGAAACTGCTGATCTCCTGGGATTTTCATGCACAACAGTCTCTAGAACAGGGTTTCTCAACTGGAATTCTGCAGAACCCTAGGGGTAGCTAGGGGCTCCATGAGAGATCGTGGTTTTAAAAAAAAACATTGTTTTTTGATTCTAGAGTTTACAGAGAATGGTGCAATAAACAAAAAAAAAATCCAGTGAGCAGCAGTTCTGTGAGCGAAAACACTTTGTTAATGAGAGAGGTCAGAGGAGAATGGCTAGACTGGTTCAAGATGACAAGAAGGTGATAAGACCTCAGATAATCACACGTTACAACAGCGGTGCATCTTTGAACAAACAACACATCGAACTTCGAAGTGAATGGGTTACGGCAGGAGAAGACTAAGAACATAGGTTCAGTGGCCTGTTTATTAGGTACAGGAAGTATCCAATAAAGTGGTCACTTATCGTAGGTTCTCTATCAGAATAAGGCATAAAGTTTTCAGCAGAATATAGTTGTAACCTGACCTGAACTCAAATGCTTTAATAGAACACATACTAATCAGACCAAAGAGGAAAATTTGCTTCGAACATCTACCCAACCTCAAACTCAGATATTTTTGCGGAATATGCATCCTCTCCTTGGAAAACTAAATGCTTTATAAGAATACAGATGCACCGGAATTATTGGTTCCGAAGAGCATGGTAGCATAGCTGTTAGCATAATTATTTGCAGCGCCATTAATCGGAAGATCGGGGTTCAATCCCTGCCACTCTTTGTACTTTCTCCCCATGATTGTGTAGTTCCCTTTGGGTACTCCAGTTTCCTCCCACGTTTCTAAGATACTGTATAAGGGTTAGAGTTAGTAGGTTGTGGGTGTGCTATGTTGGCACCAGAAGTATGGCGAGACATGCTGGCTGCCCCCAGTACATCTTTAGACTGTATTGGTCATTAACGTAAACGACACATTCCACCGTACATTTTCACAAACACAAGAAAATCTGCAGATACTGAAAATCCAAAGCAAAAAAAAACACAAAATGCTGGAGGAACTCAGCAGGCCAGACAGCATCAATGAAAAAGAGTAAACAGTCGAGACTCTTCGTCGGGACTGGAAAGAAAGATGAGAAGTCAGAGCAAGAAAGTGAGGAAGGGGAGGAAGAAGTACACAGTTGTAGGTGACAGCTGAAGCTGGGGGGGAGTGAAATAAAGAGTTGGAAAGTTGATTGGTGAGAGAGATAAAGGGCTGGAGAAGGGGGAATCTGATAGGAGAGAGTAGAAGAGCATGGATTGAAAGGGAAGGAGGAAGAGCACCAGCGGGAGGTGATGGGCAGGTAAGGAGAAAAGGTGAGAGAGGGGAACAGGAATGGGGAATGATAAAGTGGAGGGAAATTACAAGAAGTTGGAGAAATCAGTGTTCATGCCATCAGGTTGGAGGCTACCCAGACGGAATGTAAGGTGTTGATCTTCCAACCTGCAACAGTAGAGGAGGCCATAGACTGATGCCAGAATGGGAATGGGAAGTAAAATTGAAATGAGTGGCTATCAGGAAATCCTGCTTCTCACAAACATTAAACACAAACTGGGCCTGCACTCACTGGAATTCAGAAGAATGAGGGGTGACCTCATTGAAACCTATCGAATGGTGAAAGTCCTTGATAGAGTGGATGCAGAGAGGACATTTCCCATGGTGGGAGAGTCTAAGACCAGAGGACACGACCACAGAATAGAGGGGTGTTCTCTTAGAACAGAGATGAGGAGGAATTTCTTTAGCTAGAGGTGGTGAATCTGTGGAATTCTTTGCCACAGGCAGCTTTGAAGGCCAAGTTATTATGTATATTTAAGACAGAGGTTGATAGATTCTTGACTGGTCAGGGCATGAAGGGATATGGGGAGAAGGCAGGACATTGGGGCTGAGAAGCAAAATGGATCAACTATGATGAAATGGTGGAACAGAAGAGATGGGCCAAATGGCCTAATTCTGCTTCTATATCTTCTGGTCTCTTGGTAAACATAGGTCTTAATGTATATTAATGCATGTTAATGATCTTAGAAGATTGTGGGGTATATTTTGTGATATCAGAATGTATTCGCAATCTAATCCTGAAGGTTATAGGAAATCTTCTGATCTCATCTGAAACTTTAATATCAGAACCAAAGATAAAGATTTGCTTTGTCATTGTTTACATCTAAACATGCATCGAAATGCACCATTTGCATCAAATCAAATCAGGGTGGATTGTGCTGGGCAGCCCACAATTGCCCAGCACCAATATAGCATGCCCATACTCATTACCGCCAACCCGTATGTGAGGGGAAGCCGGAGCACCCAGAGGAAACTCACGTGGTCATAGGAAGAACATACAAACTCCTTACACATCATGAAGAGAAATGAGCCCTGATCTTACGGACGGTGCTGTAATAGTGTTACACTAACGGCTAAGCTGCTCCTGTATACTAAGCTCCATGTGACCTCAAATATTTAGCAGATTGTACACCTGACCCAATATGACTGAATATCAGAAGAGAAAATACACCCAACTTGATCTGAACTCAAATGTTCTGTAAGACTAATCTCCCGACCAGACCTGACTCTGAATATACACACAACTTGCCTAAACCCAATATCTCCTGTATCTCCTAATAAAATGGCCACTGAGAGTATGTTCATATTCTTCTGCTGCTGTAGCCCATCCACTTTGATGTACTGTATTTTCAGAGATACTATTCTGCACACCGCTGTTGTACTGCATGGTTATCTGAGTTACTGTCAGCTCAAACCAGTCCATTCTCCTCTGACCCCTCTCATTAAAAAGCATTTTCACCCACAGGACTATTGATCACTGGATGTTTCTTGTTTCTCAGACCTTTTTCTGTAAACTCCAGAGTAGGGGTTACCAACCTGGGACCATGGACTACTCAGTTAATGTAGGAGTTCATGACAATGGAGAGGAAGAAGCTGTTCCTAAAACATTAGCCTTCAGGCTCCTGCACCCCATCCCTGATGGTTGTACGAGAAGGTGTGAGCCGAAAGGTGAGAGTCTTCAATGATGAATGCTCCTTTCTTGAGGCGCTGCCCGTTGAAGATGTCCTCGACGGTGGGGAGGGGTGTGCCCTTGATGGAACTGGCCAAGTCTACGGCCCTCTGTAGCCTCTTGCGATCCTATGCATTGGAATCTCTATGGCAGGCGGTGATGCAGCCCGTCAGATCACTCTCCAATGTACATCTACAGAATTTTGGACAAGTCTTTGGTGACATATGAAATCTCTTCAATGAAGTAGAACTGTTACAGAGAAAATTTACCAGTTCAAATGAAACAATGCTGTGTTTCTCTCTCCACAAGTACATAAAGTAGTGGATATAGCCCTCTCCATTACAGGAAAAGCCCTCCCCACCATTGAGCAAACCTACAGAGCGCTGTCGCAGAAAACCAGCATCCATCACCAATGAACCCCAGCATCCAGGTCATGCTGTCTTTTCGCTGATGCCATTGGGAAGGAGGTACAGGAGCCTTAGGTCCCATACCACCAGGTTCAGGAACAATTATTACTCTTCAACCACCAGATTTCTGAACCAGTGGGGATAATTTCACTCGCCTCAACTCCGAACTGATTCCACAACCTATGGACCCACTTTCTGGGACTCTACAAACCAGGTTCTCGGTATTATTTATTTATTGTATTTGCACAGTTTGTCTTTTGCACAATGGTTGTTTATCAATCTTTGTGTGCATTTTTTCATTGATTCCATTGTATTTCTCTGTTTCTCTGTTGTGAATGCCCGCAAGAAAACGAATCTCAGGGATGTATATGGTGACATATACATTCTTTAATAATAAACTTATTTTCAACTTTGAACTTCCTGACCTGCTCCATATTTCCACCGTCCTCTTTTTTTTACAGTTCAAGTATCTGCAGATTTTCTTTTGGATTTTCATTTAATCACCTTCTACGGTATGCCACATGTCCCTTTGATGGATTGCTGATGTGTCAGAGGGAAATGTCCAATATGGCCGAGCTGTTCCATACTGCAGAGGGGTTATAAAGAATTGAACTCATTTGGCACCTTGATGTAATATAGAGGCTGCAAACCTCCATCTCTCCAGAGATGAGTTATCAGAAATGAATCCAGCTCAGTCTGCACTGGTCCCAGTTGTACGCTCTGTTGCTGCAGCAGGTGAGCACAAGGCACATAAACCACTTTAGATTTATATCATTCCATATTTGCTGAGAAAGCTGCTTTGACACAGAGAAATGTGATATCCCAAGTGCTGAGAGCAGTGCCCAGGCCATCAGACCTGAAAAAGGATTGGTCTCTCAGCTGCGATTTCCATTTCATGAATCCAACAACCCTTGCAACTAGAGGCTTGAAGGTTCAAAATTCTCCCCAGGGAGTTGAGTGCAAATACCTGAACCAATTCTCCGATCAGCTGGGTGATATGGTAAACTCATCCCGGGGTGCAAAAGAAGTTTACCAGGATGTTGCCTGGATTAGAGGGCATGTGGTATAACGAGAGGTTTGACAAACTTGGGTTGTTTTCTTTGGACCAGTGGAGGCTGAGGGGAGATCTGATAGAGGTTTATGGGATTATGAAGTGCACAGATAGAGTACGTATCTGATATCTTTATTCCAGGGTCAAAAGCTCCAGTACTACAGGGCATGCATTTAAGGTGAGAGTTGGAAAGTTCAAATGATAGCTGTGGGGCAATATTTTTACACAGAGTGGTGTGTGCCTGGAATACACTGTTGATGATGAGGCCTCCATTGGTCAGGGTCGACTGTGGATATGCATCCTACTGTCTAGACACGCAACCCAGGGCATGACAATATGCAGAGCAAGCTGTTGTTCATTTAGCAAACTACCCCTCTCCACACATTAAATGAACCCAAAGGAACGGCAGAGACCGATACAGTTTGGCACTAGCAGTGTCACAGGAGTTGCCAGACTGTGTTGAACTCAACATAAGACTGTCTTAGGGACTCCAGCTCTGGACTTTTCCCCAGGGTTTACTCCTGAAGCCTTCCCCATGAGTGGGTATAGTCGCAAGGCAGCAGAGGTTTGGGATCAGAGTTTTCCTTCTCCTAGTTGAACTGCCAGCAATGGCTGATGAGCCCCACCTTCCTGAAGCGTCTGGTTCTAAGGCGCCAGTGACCTGCCTTTGCCCCTCCTCCTGTCAGTGGAAACAGTTCTGCTGAGCTTTGTTGCTAAACCACACGTGAAGGCCGGGAGTTGGACTTGGTTGTCAGAGGCTATTTGAGGCACACACCATTGGGAGCATTTCATAGGTAGTGGGAGCTTATCCCCACTACCACCCCCAGCTATAACAATCTTAAGGAATCACTACTGGAGGTGGTAATGGCAGTAAATATCCTTTACCAGATAGTACCTGGATTAGAGAGCATGTGTAATGACAAGAGGGTGGACAAACTTGGGTTGTTTTCTTAGGAGCAGCAGAGACTGAGGGGAGATCTGAAAGAGGTTATAAAGTTATGAGAGGCATAAATAGAGTAGACAGACGGTATCTTTATTCCAGGGTTGAAATGTCTAGTACCAGAGGGCCTGCATTTAAGGTGAGAGGAGGTGAGTTCAAAGAAGCTATGGGGGCAACTTGTTATGTAACTTCAAAACATTAAACTAATAAGGAAGACACGGGAGTCTGGAATGTGGGTCTAACTTTGGGTTTAGACCCTAAGACCATAGAAGATAGCAGCAGAATTAGGCCATTTGGCCCTTTGAGTTTGCTAAGCCATTTCATCATGACTAATCCAATTTCCCTCTCAACCCCAATATTCTGCCTTCTCCCCGTATCACTGAATGCCCTGACCAATCGAGAACCTATCAACCTCTGCCACAGATAGCTGTGAGGCCAAGTCTTTATGCATATCTAAGACAAATAATTTCATAGATTCACCATTCTCTGGTTAAAGAAATTCCTCCTCCTCTTTGTTCTAAGAGGATGCCCCTGTGTCCTCTGGTCTTGGATTCTCTCACCATAGGAAACATCCTTTCCACATCCTATCGAGTCCTTTCATCATTCAACAGGTTTCAATGTGGTACAAATATACATCCTGAAATGCTATTTCTTCACAAACATCCACGAAAACAGAGAAGTGCCCCAAAGAATGAACGACAGTTAAACGTGAGAACCCCAAAGATCCCCCCAGCTTCCCCTCCCACGCGTAAGGCACCAAGCAACAATCCCCCCTCCCCCCCACCGGCAAAAAAAACGCACTCACTACCAAGCACAAGCATGAGCTAGGCAATAGCAAAGACACAGACCAAAGTTACCCCAAAGGCCTCACATTTCATCTGAAATTCGACAACTCACAGGTTCTCTCTCTCCCTGGAAAGGGAGAGGGAGGTGTCCCCCATTTTCACAGCAAGCGGGAGACATAACAAAAACCCACTGGTTTACGATGTTAAAAGTCCGTATCGTTGCTTTTTCGAGCTCTGTGTCCTAAGATCGCAAAGACCTTGGGTCTTAGGGCCCACAGGGAAAGATTTTCTGGCCTCCCCGATGACTTACAAATCTCCTGCTGTGACACCGGCCCTCAATCCGCCTGTCTTCAGAACCCTGAGATCTTAGGCTTCAGAACACGATCAAGATTCTCAGGCCAAACCCTTGGCATGTCAAATAGCGGCCAGTCATGGAACCCCAAGAACAGGTCCCATTCCCACAAAGAACCGAAGCCTGCATGCAACTCCAGGTCATGGTCTTCAAAAGAATCCTGAAAGGGAAAAATAAAGGTATTAAAGGTAGAAATAGAGCTGTTTGCAAAGATGCAAGCGAAGGAGTTGCTGTTAGGTGCCATCATTCCTCCTAAGCTCCACCCCTGGTTTTTTTTAAACCCCTCAATCTTCTGAATTCCAATGAATACAGGCCCAGAGCCATCAAACACTCTTCATATGACAAGCCATTCAATCCTGGAATCATTTTTGTGGACTTCCTTTGAACCCCCTCTAGCTTTATCACATCCTTTCTAAGATACAGGGCCCAAAACTGCTCACAATAATCCAAGTGAGGCCTCACCAGGGTTTTATATAAAGTCTCAACATTACACCTTTGCATCTATATTCTAGTCCTCTTGAAATGCTAACATTGTACTTGCCTTCCTCACCACAGATAGTAAGGTCAGCTGAGAAGACCATCGGGGTCGCTCTTCCCACCATTACAGACATTTACACTACACACTGCACCCGTAAAGCCAACAGCATTGTGAAGGAGCCCACGCACCCTCACACAAACTCTTCTCCCTCCTGCCATCTGGCAAAAGGTACCGAAGCATTCGGGCTCCCACGACCTGACTGTGCAACAGTTTCTTCCCCCAAGCCATCAGACTCCTCAATACTTAGAGTCTAGACTGACATCTACATCATTTATTATTATATTGTAATTTGTCCTCTACTGTGCCTATTATCCTGTTTATTAATTATTGTACTGCCCTGCACTGTTTTGTGCACTTTATGTAGTCCTGTGTAGGTCTGTAGTCTAGTGTAGTTTTTGTGTTGTCTTACATAGTCTAGTGTAGCCTTGTGTTGTTTCACATAGTCTAGTGTAGTTTTGTGTTGTTTCACATAGTCTAGTGTAGTTTTGTGTTGTTTCACATAGTTTAGTGTAGTTTTGTGTTGTTTCACATAGTCTAGTGTAGTTTTGTGTTGTTTCATGTAGCACCATGGTCCTGGAGGAACATTGTTTTGTTTTTACTGTGTACTGTACCAGCAGCTTATGGTCGAAATGACAATAAAAAGCGACTTGACTTGAATTGAACCTGCAAATTAACATTTAGAGGATCCTGCACAAGGACCCACAAGTTGGAGGAACTCAGCATGTCGAGTAACATCTTTGGTGGTGGGGGGTGCAGGAACAGTTGCTATTTCAGAACCTGAAGCATAAGAATTCCATTCCCCTCCTCCACAGATGCTGCCCAACCTGCTGATGTCCCCAGGAAGATTATTTGTGACTCTAGATTCCAGCATCTGTGGAGAAACAGATCAGATTGTCTTTACCTCATAACACTAGTGGGATCTTGCTGTGCACAAGCCATCTGTTTGATCTGCAAAGAAGTTCTCTCAGGTTCATTCAGCACCTTGGAGGCACCCAGCACGACGTCCATCGTTGTACTGTGACGGACACCAGAGCAGTATGCCATCCTCATGTTTATGAAATGCCACTCTAGTGCTGAGGTGGAGATGTTTGAAAGCTTCAGGTTCTTCAGTGTAGACATCACCATTAGCCTGTCCTGCTCCAGCATCACGGCCAAGAAAGCACAACAGCACCTCTACTTCCTCGGAAGAGGAAGGAAATTTGCATGTATCCTTTGACCCTCATAACTTCTTTTATTATTGTACCACAGAAAACATCCCATTTAGATGTTTAACAGCTTGGCATGGTATCTGCTCTGTCCAGGACTGCAGAGGGTTGTGGACAAAGATCAATCCATGACAAAAACCAACCTCCCTGCCATGGATTCCGTATGTACTTCTTGCTGCCTCGGTAAAGAAGCCAATATAATCAAGGACCCTGCATACCTCAGCCATTCTCTCTCCTCTCCCCTCCATTGGGCAAAAGATCCAAAAGCCTGATAGCAGGCTCAAGGACATCTTCTAGCCCACTCTTATAAGACTCTAGAGCAGACCTCTTGGCTGATGAACTCTGACCTCACAATCTAACTTGACATGATCCTTGAACCTTACTGTCCATCCACATAGCACTTTCCCTGTGGCTGTAACTGTAACACGAGTATATTCTGCATTCTGTCATTATTCTCCCTTGTACTGCCTCAGTGTTCTGATGTGATGAAATGATCTGCGTGGACGGAGTGCAGAACAAAGGTTTTCATTGTAGTTCAGTACACGTGACAATAATAAACCAATTTCAAGATTCAAGGTTGTTTAATGTCATTTCCTGTACACAAGTATAAAGAACAAAATAATTGTTACTCCAGATCCATTGCAGTACAAAAAACAAAACACAATAAGGCAAAGAACACAAAAATAATTAAAAACAGTAAATATAAATGCTTAAGGTAGCTTATACATATTGATTGTATGTCCATGAACTGACACTAGGCACAGGAGTGTCTGTACATAAGGTGACTGAAAAGAAATGAGAAAGTAGTGGTGGTCGGGGGTGTGGAAGGTAGGTCAGTGGGTGGAGGTGTTGATCAGCCTTGCTGCTTGGGGAAAGTAACTGTTTTTGAGACTGGTGATCCTGGCGTGGATGTTACGTCGCCTCCTACCTGATAGGAGTGGGAGAAACAGTCCATGAGCAGGGTGTGTGGGATCCTTCATGATGGTGCAGTCCCTTTTCCCCACTTTTCTGTACACACAGTATGTCCTTGATGGCAGGTATCCTGTGGCCAGTGACGCATTGGGAGTTTTTGCTCCCAGTTGCAGACTCTTCCTATCCATCACAGTGCAGGATCCATACCACGCCATGATGGTGCATCTGTACCATTACCAATTCACATTTGCTTTCAATAATGTCTTAAAGATGTGGGTGTTGTTAGCATCTGTTGCCCAACTTTAATTGCTCTTGAGGCTGTGATCGCAGTGCTTTTACATTTTTCATAAATGTAGAGATACTACACAGAACAGGCCCAACAGGCCACACAAGCAACCTACCTGTTTAAACCTCGCTTAATCACAGGACAATTTACAATGACACATTAAGATCATAATGATATGGAAGCAGAATGAGGCCATTCAGCCCATTGAGTCTGCTCTGCAATTTCATCATGGCTGATTCATTTCCCTCTCAGCCCCAATCTCCTGCCTTCTCCCCATATCCCTTCATGCCCAGACCAATCAAGAATCTATTAACCTCTGCTTTAAATATACCCAGTGACTTGGCCTCCACAGCCTACTAACCTGTACGCCTTTGGAGGAAACTGGAGCACCCGAAGGAAACCCACACTGTCATGGGGAGGACATGCAAGCTCCTCACACATAGCAGCAGAATTGAACTTTGAACTCCGTGCTAACCACCACGCTACGGTAGCTCCTGATGAAGTTCCCTAGCAGTGCTGTAAAAGAGGGAGCTCTGGAACTACCATGAAAGACTGCTGATATTTTTCAAGTCAGGATAGTGTGTGACTTGGAGGGGAATCTGCAGGCGATGATGTTCCTATGCACCTGCTGCCTTCGTCCTTGTAGGGTTTGCAGGTTTGGGAGTTGCTCTCGGAGAAGCCTGGGTGAGGAAGTGGTTCGATGGTTCCATTTAATATCGGAGAATGTACACAGTATACAACCTGAAACTCTTACTCTTCACAGACACCCATGAAACAGAAGAAAAACCCCAAAGAATGAATGACAGAAAAATAAAACAAAACGACCCTGCCCCTCCCACGCACAAGCAGCATCAACTCTCCCCCCTCCCCCAACTTATTCTAGCAGAAAGCATCAGCACTCACATTGCCCCCACCACCAAATGGGGAGCACTTTGTAGACCATTCACACGGCCTCACTGTAAGAAGGGAGGCTTAGATGCTGCCTGACCTGCTGAGTTCAGTGTCACCGATGAAGACCACCTTCTTCATCTGATAGTCATCAGTCCTGAGGAGTTACCACTGTATGATTCAAACAAGAACCGTTTGTCATTCCCACTTTGTGACAGCGGGTGTTTGGGGCTGTTTTACCAGAGAAACAGCAGGCCAATTCAATTGGTCCAGGAGCCTCTAACTCAGCCAAAATTAAGTTAGCCTTGCATTCTGTAGATTTAAGACAGACTTGCCTCAGCTCCTCCCTGGGGATTACTAGAAACTGTAAGTCCAAAATAGTTAATTGAAGGCCGTTATTTTATTTATCAATCTTCTTTCACCGGCAAGGTCTCACTCTGAAGCTAATGTGAAGTCAACAGCCGTGACATCACCACAACTGGCCCAGGCTTGGTTGAACAAACACCCACTCACTCTCCTGTCAACTTCTTACTCAGTCGCTCGGCAACTAAGTGACAGGGTGTTCCACTAACGAGGCAGGGGGGACACGAGCCGGAGAGCTGGCAAACATTGGGGAAGAATGGTGGTCTGGGCTCAAACTGGACACCAAGTCCTGCCAGTGAGGCTGACAGGGGACTGAGATACCGGAGCTGTGAATACTGCTGGGCCTATATGCATGCAGTCACATGTGTATGCATACACTATATGTGTCTGTATGTGTGTGTGAGCACATGCATGTGTACATGTGAGTGCAGAAATGTATGCACGTGTGTGTGTGTGTGTGTATATCTGTTTGTCTGCGTGTGTGTGTTCGTACTATCAGTAAGCACAAACACAAGAAATTCTGCAGATGCTGGAGATCCAGAGCAGCACACACAAAATGTTGGAGGAACTCAGCAGGTCAGGCAGCATCTATGGAAAAAAAGTAAAAAGTCACTACAGAAAAGGACCTTGGCAATTGTAGGGACTGCAGACTGAAAAGCTTGAGAATATAGACATTAAGAAAGAGGATGTGCTGGAGCTTTTGGAAAGCATCATGTTGAATAAGTCACCGGGATCGGACAAAATATACCCCAGGCAAGGGAGGCAAGGGAGGAGATTGCTGAGCCTCTGGCAATGATTTTTGCATCATTAGTGGGGACAGGAGAGGTTCTGGAGGATTGGAGGGTTGCGGATGTTGTTCCCTTATTCAAGAAAAGGTGTAGAGATAGCCCAGGAAATTATAGACCAGTGAGTCTTACTTCAGTGGTTGGTATTTTGATGGAGAAGATCTTGAGAGGCAGGACTTATGAACATTTGGAGAGGTACAATATGATTAGGAATAGTCAGCATGGCTTTGTCAAAGGCAGGTCGTGCCTTATGAGCCTGATTGAATTTTTTGAGGATGTGACTAAACACATTGATGAAGGTAGAGTTGTAGATGTAGAGTATATGGATTTCAACAAAGCATTTGATAAGGTACACCATGCAAAGCTTATTCAGAAATTAAGGAGGCATGGGATCCAAGGGGACCTTGCTTTATGGATCCAGAACTGGCTTGCCCACAGAAAACAAAGAGTGGTTGTAGACGGGTCATATTCTGCATGGAGGTCGGTGACCAGTGCTGTGCCTCAGGGACCCCTACACTTCATGATTTTTATAAATGATCTGGATGAGGAAGTGGAGGGATGGGTTAGTAAATTTGCTGATGATACAAAGGTTGGGGTTGTTGTTGATAGTGGGAGGGCTGTCGGAGGTAACAGTGGGACATTGATAGGATGCAAAACTGGGCTGAGAGTGGCAGATGGAGTTCAATCCAGATAAGTGTGAGGTGGTTCATTTTGGTAGGTCAAATATGATGGCAGAATATAGTATTAATGGTAAGACTCTTGGCAGTGTGGAGGATCAGAGGGATCTTGGGGTTCGAGTCCATAGGACACTCAAAGCTGCTACGCAGGTTGACTCTGTGGTTAAGAAAGCATACGGTGCATTGGCCTTCATCAACCGTGGGACTGAGTTCAAGAGCTGAGAGGTAATGTTACAGCTATATAGGACCCTAGTCAGACCCCACTTGGAGTACTGTGCTCAGTTCTGGTCACCTCACTACAGGAAGGATGCAGAAACTACAGAAAGGGTGCAGAGGAGATTTGCAAGGATGTTGCCTGGATCGGGTGCATGCTGTATGAGAATAGATTGAATGAACTCGGCCTTTTCTCCTTGGAGTGATGGAGGATGAGAGGTGACCTGATAGAGGTGTATAAGATGATGAGAGGCATTGATCGTGTGGATAGTCAGAGGCTTTTTGCCAGGGCTGAAATGGCTAGCACAAGAGGCATAGTTTTAAGGTGCTTGGAAGTAGGTACAGAGGAGATGTCAGGGGTAAGATTTTTACGCAGAGAGTGGTGAGCGCATGGAATGGGCTGCCGGTGATGATGGTGTAGGCGGATACGATAGGGTCTTTTTAGATGCTCCTTTATAGGTACATGGAGCTTAGAAAAATAGAGAGCTATGTGTAACCCTAGGTAGTTTCTAAAGTAAGTAATGTTTGGCACAGCATTGTGGGCTGAGGGGCCAGTATTGTGCTGTAGGATTTCTATGTTTCTTTGTTTCCATGTCAACATTTCGGGCCAAGAACCTTCATAAGGAAGCTATCTGTGTGCTTCTCTCTGTGTGTTGATATGTGTCTGTATATTTATTCTTTATTTATTGAGATACAGGGTGAACAGACACTTCCAGCTCTTTGAGCTGCACTTCCCAGCAAACCCCCGATTTAATTCTAACCTAATCACAAGACAATTTACAATGACCAATTCACCTACCAACCGGACTGTGAGAAGAAACCGGAGCACCCGGAGGAAACCCACACAGTCACAGGGAGAATGTACAAACTCCTTTAAGACAGTGGCAGGAATCGAACCCAGGACATTGGTAGAGTAAAGCACTGTGCTAACCACTACACTGCCGGGCAGCACCATATTTTACCTGTGTGTGTAATTTGCATCTGACTGTATATCATTTGTGCATAGACATACGGTACGTGCTTGTAGGAATGTGTGTCTGTGTCTCTAAGTATCAAGTTCATGTACACGTGGCTCTGTATGTGTGTTTTTATGTATGCATGCGTGTGCGTGTTTGTACGTGTGGGTGAGGGTAGTTTAGAATAGTTGCAGGCTGAAACAGAGTCTACTTCGATCAAGTTGCTAACGCTGTCACTGAGGCCATGGGCTTTACTTCCTTGTGGACAAGATGGACAGACTTAAAAAGTTTAATTTAATTTTCCACAGCTTGTGTTGGTGGTTTGTTTATGCGTAGGGTGGTTTCCTGGAGGAAGGCCCGAGGCACATTTGGTCTGCTGTGTAGACATGTGGCCTGTCGGCTCTCCTCATTGCACAGGTGTTGTACACACTGTTTGCTCCACAGCGGACTTACTGACCTAAACACAATGTCCCAGCAGAACACATTCCAGCCCTGGCCGTCACACTCTAAAGATTAATGTCGTCTCTGCACTCCACGATTTATGTCCTTTGGAAGGCCGTGTTCTCCTTTTCCCTCCAATGGGGTCCCGCTGATCTCAGCTGCTTGGGGAGCCACCAAGTAAATCAAGAAATGCTTCTCCTGACAGCAGTGAAGAAGTCAAGATGAGCTCCCATCACGTGCATCCCAGTGTCACCTGGATGTGGAGCAGGACAACTGAAGGGAGGGTCTGTCAGTGAGTCAGCCTGGCCAAGGAGAACCACACCACCTCTCCTTCTCTATCTTCACTTCCACAGCACTTTTTCGGCTGCTAGGGGAAACCACCAACCTCTGATTCCTCCCAATGTCTCTACCATCCCGACATGGATAGATGTCACTACTACCTCAACAGCACTGTGTCTAAATCTCTTTTGAGTAATGCCTATGATGTTTGGGTGGTGCTCCTTTCTTTCCCAAGGCATGAAGCTCTCATATCCTAAATTGGTAAAACCAGATTGCCAATGTGGATTTTCCAGTAATCCTCATCCAGCACTTCGTCATTGAATTCTTCATGCAGATGTTACAAAGATTGGTGGTGTTGTGGATAGCATAGAAGACTGGCAAAGAATGCAACAGGATATAGATGAGTTGCAGAAATGGGCGGAGAAATGGCAGATGGAGTTTAACCCGGTCAAGTGTGAGGTGTTGCACTTTGCCAGGTCAAATTTGAAGAGACAGCAACTGTTAAGGGCAAGATCCTTAACAGTGCTGATGTGCAGAAGGATCCTGGGGTTCAAGTTCATAGCTGTCTGAAAGTAGCCACAGGGGTTGATAGGGTGGTTAAGAAGGCATATGGCAGGCTTGCCTTTATTCGTCGAGGCATTGAGTTCAAAGGCCAGGAAGTTAAGTTACAGCTTTATAAACCTTCAGTTAGGCCGCATCTGAAGTACTACATACAGTTCTGGTTGTCCCATTACAGGAAGGATGTCAGGGGTTTTGAGAGGGTGCAGAAAAGGCTTCCAACAATATTGCCTGGATTAAAGAGCATGTGCTACAAAAAGAGGTTGGACAAATTTGCGTTGTTTTCTCCGGCGTGCTGGAGGCTGAGAGAACTGACAGAGGCTTATAAGATTACGAGACGCAAAGATAGAGTAGACAGACAACATTTTTTTCCAAGGGTTGAAATATCTCATACCAGAGGACATGAGAGGGTAACTTCCAAGGAGATTTAAGGAGCAAGTTTCTTGCACAGGGAGTGGAATGCACTGCCTGAGGTGGTGGTAGACGCAGATACATTAGGGACTTTTAAAAGATCTTTAGATAGGCAGATGACTGTGAGGAAAGTAGAAGGATATGTGCATTGTGTAGGCTAAGAGATTAGTTAGCCATTTGATTACTAACGTAAATGGTTTGGCTGAACATTGTAATCTGAAGGGCCATATCCTGCGCTGTACTATTCTATGTTCTTTGTTTTATATAATTCCACTCAACCACACTCAGGGAGAAGATCACAGATGGTTTCAGACCTGTTGTAAAAAAAATACCTCTTATGACAATGATTAGTGAGGCAAAGAGAGATCTGTATTTACCGACAAGTTCCTTTGTTGTTTAAACTAACAAATACATGAATTCATACACTAATTACCTTGTGTGCGCATTCGCTAAGTATCCCTGACTCTCCTGAGCAGTCAAAGGTATTATCCAGGCAAACGAGCTTACGCTGGCCAGGCGTTCCTCGTCGTCCCAATTCACTCACCGCATGTTCCACACAGGGTTGCTCATGCTTGTATCTGTGAAGGTTATTGTTTGAAGTTACCACTGCCAGCACTTACGAAGCATCCACTTCTATATCGATTCCTTATCAATTCAAATATCGCATTCCAGTGTCATTGGCTACAGGTCATGTGTCTGACCTTTAACACCTTGTTATTGGCTCTGCTCCAAACCAGCATCTATTTATTGCCATCAAATGTCAGTCGATAATTTATGGCTCTTTGTTCTCAATCAGTAACCAACTGGAATCACTCTAGGCAGGCACCAACCCCAACATTCACAAACCTGCATTTTATATCCAACCAAAGAACATCTCACAAATAAATTCTTATTTGGAAATGATCTCCAGTCCAGCAGATTACTCGGTGTTATTGTGTCTTCTTTAGAATATTAATCAAGCCCAGCATGTCAAACTCACAAAATGGAGAATAAAGTGTCTTCACAAAATGGCAGCCTCCATCGCCAAGCACATGGCAAGAACAAAGACAATTAGTCTGTCTGCTTCCACTGCCCTTGATTCATTTGAATTCACTGATTTATAGGATGTAGTTCTTTCTGGCCAACAGGCCTATTTGCACAATCTTTGTCACACATCTCTCTCCTCCAACTCCTAGCATTGCCGCTGTGCTTGCGGAGTCAGCCCCATCCCAACAACACCATGAGAGCACCTTCACCAGTGGGAATCCAGTGGTTCAAGGAGGACCTTCAGCACCACCCTCCCAGGGTCAGTTAAGAATGGGCAAGAAATGCCAGCCTTGAGATTGAGACCCACCTGCAGAACAGAGTGGCAAACGTCACTACAAGGTCATCAACCAAAGGTCCTATTACCATTTTCAGAACTTCAAAGTTCAAAGTAAATTTATTATTAAAGTACATATATGTCACCATATACAATCCTGAGATTCACATTCTAGTGGGCATTCACAGTAAACACAAAGAAACTAGAATCAAAGGAACACCACACCCAGCAGGACGGACAAACAACCTGTGTGTAAAAACAACAAATGGGGCAAACGCAAAACAGAAATTTAAAAAGTAAATAATAAGAATAATAAATAAACAAGAAACATAGAGAACATAAGATGAAGAGTCCTTGAAAGTGAGTCCATAGGTTGTGGGAACAGTTCAGTGGTGGGGCAAGTGAAGTTATCCTCTCTGGTTCGAAAGCCTGATGGTTGAGGAGTGTAACTGTTTCTGAACCTGGTGGTGTAGGTCCTGAAGCTCCTGTACCTTCTTTCTGATGGCAGCAGTGGAAGAGAACCTGTCTTGGGTTGTGGGGTCCCTGATGATGGATGCTGCTTTCCTGCGACAACACTCCATGCAGATGAGCTCAGTGGTGTGCTAATTGTGGGTGTTAGAGTTCACAGCGTCTGAGGGAATGTTTCTTGTGCACTGGGCCATAGACATTCCTTAAACACTGGTCAATAGACCTTGCTCAAATACTGGTCAATACTCAACCACTGATCAGTAGGCCTCCCCCAACCATTGATCAACAGCTCAAATACTGATCAGTAGACCACCCTCACGATGAGCTAGCAATCTGTGTCAGTAGAAGCCATGCTGATCTGTGCGGATGTGTGTCGATACACAGACATGTGCCTTTGATTACATAGAGCATAATATGTAGAATAGTACATTAAAGGCCCTTCGGTTCACAATGTTGTACCAACCTTTTAATCTACTCCAAGATCAATCCAACTCTTCTCTCCTACATAACCCTTCATGTTTCCATGTGCCTATCTAAGAGCCTTTAAATGTCCGTAATGTATCTGCCTCTACCTCCACCCCCGGCAACACACCGACTACTCTCTGTTAAAAACTGTGACAGCACAGTAATAGGCACAGACTAGAAGGGCCGAATGACCTGTTTTCTGTGCTGTAGTGTTCTATGGTTCTGAAAAAAAACTACCTCTGATATCAGAGAGAAGCCCTAGCTTGCTCAACCTGTCTTCATGACAAATCTCCTCTGGTAAATTGGTAAATCTCCTCTGCACCCACTCTAAAGCTTCCACATACAAGGCAACCAGAACTGAACACAATACTCCAAGTGGAGTACTCTAGATCAGAGGGGAGTGACCCACTGGGCTTCACCTTTATCACACTCCTATCCCCTAGAAGAAGTACCTATGACAATCCGCACCACTGGTGTAGGAAACAAGTATGGCAACATTGGACAAATGTTCTTCTACATTTATTTACTTAGAGATACATCACAGTTGTGGGTGACAGAGTGGAGAGTGAGTGGTAGGGTGGAGATAGGTCCCTACCAAAGGTGATGTGAGGTGCTCCTTCCCTCTGCTAGCCTGCAAGTCAACCTTGGGCAAGGTGTAGCACCTACTTAACCCTCCGATCAGGGTCAAGCGAAGCCATGGGAGCAGCTGGTGCATATCACAAGTCCTGGTAATGCAACCACTGACACCAGGCAGACAACCTCCAAAGAGTATTGATAATGGCTGGGGTCACCCATCTTGTCAAGACACTGCCCAGAAGGAGGCAGTGGCAAACCACTTCTATAGAAAAAATAACCAAGAATAATCATGGTCATGTAAAACCATGATCACCTATGTCATACGGCTCGACACGTAATGATGACGATGATGATGGCACAGTATTAGGCCCTTCTAGTCCAACGAGCTTGCGCCACGCAATTAACCTACTAACCGGTACATCTTTGAAAAGTGGGGGGAAACCAGAGCACCCAGAGGAAACCCACGTGGTCATGGGGAAAACGTACAAACTCCTTACAGAAAGCTGTGGAATTTAACTCAAACTGCTGGTGTGGTACTAGTTTTATGCTAACCATAATGCTACTGTACTGCATTTCGAGCTGACATTTTCCTTGCCCAGTAAGGAGTCTGGACAAAAATTCCTGGCCCCAGAAACAAAATTATAAATGAAAGAAAGGTCATAAAAATTCCAGCAAAAGTTAGTAAAATTATTTTTAAAAAAACACTAGTGCTGAGAAGACAGCATAAAACATGCAAATTACCGAGAAACCAGAACGCTCCAAATATTTTCAACACTCTGTCACTGGTCACAATCCGGTGAGTGTTGAATTGACAAAGGCTCTACTACAGCTCCAGTGCAGATGTGTGGAATAAAATTAAAATCATTTCTTCAGATATTCCTCAGGAGTGCTACACGCCATCTCTTATTGTTGGGCGGATAACCAGCAGACCTAACCCAATACACTATGTCCAGACTGATTACACCATTGCCAAATCTGGCAGTTGTGATGAGAGCAAAATTATCAGAGGCCAGTTTGGTCATAGATTGAAGGAGACAGCAACGATAGGAGTCCACAAGCACGCAATTAAACACGGAAATGCAGAAGCTGCTGTCAGTGATTTTCTGCTCCTTTCAGGCTGCACTGCCAATGACTACACAGATGGAAGTACTTTTGAACTCATTAAACTAAAATATTATTTGTTTATGCACGAACCTCACTTTGAAAAACTGACAAACAAGATGAACCTTGTTGAGGTATCTCAGTTTCCAACAGCGCACTAGGCTATGAGCAGTGCTGAACCACTTCTCTGGTTAATTCCTCCCATCCATCCAACACCATACCTTCAGGCAGGAGGTATCATAGTATTAGGACAAAGACTATTAGGATGGGAAACAGCTTCTTCCCCCGGGCGATGAGACTACTGAACTCCCTGCCACCACTCGGGTCTTGTCATGTATAAAGCGTCGGTTGTAATGAACTCATCAGGACTGTGCAGGCAACTGGAGAGCACTGGACTCCGAGGTTTTTAGGAGCACCTGAATTGGTTAATTGTTGTTTAATGAGGATCGTTAATCATTTACATTTCTTGAGTGACTCGCTCTTTGTAATGCGGACTCCTGGCGCTTTCTCTTTAAGTTTGTTAAGTTTACTTTGATAGGCTCAGGGGTTTCATGTTGCTTGTACTATTTAAGCAGACGCCTGATTAGTGCTAATCAGGGGACTTCGTTTTGGGAATGTTATGTCTCGCAGTGTTGCTCGTCCAAGGTGTTGTTGGAATTCTTATAGTCATAGAGTCATAATCATAGAGAGGTACAGCACAGAAACAGGGTCTTCAGCCCATCTAGTCCATGCTGAAAGCATTTAGACTGCCTTTTCCCATAGCCCTCCATACCCCTACCATTTATGTACGTACCTATCCAAAATTTCTCTTAAATGTTGAAACCAAGCTCACATGCACCACATGTCCTGGCAGCTCATTCCACACTATTACAACCTTCTGAGTGAAGAAGTTTCCCCCCATGTTCCCTTTAAATTTTTCACCTTTCTTCCTTAACCAATGACCTCTGGTTGTAGTCCCACCCAACCTCAGTGGAAAAGGCCTGCTTCCATTTGCCCTATCTATACCAGTCATAATTTTGTATACCTCTATCAAATCTCCTCTCAATCTTCTACGTTCTAAGGAATACAGTCCTAACCTATTCAATCTTTCCTTATAATTCAGGTCCTCCAGACCCAGCAACATCCTTGTAAATTTTCTCTGTACTCTTTCAATGTTATTTACATCTTTCCTGTAGGTAGGTGACCAAAACTGCGCACAGTACTCCAAATTAGGCCTCACCAATGTCTTATACAACTTCAGCATCCCATCTCCTATGCTCAATACATTGATTTATGAAGGCCAATGTGCCAAAAGCTTTCTTTATGACACTATCTACCTGTGACGCCACCTTCAACTAATTATGGACCTGTATTCCCATATCCCTTTGTTTTACCACACTCCTCAGTGCCCTACCATTCCCTGTGTGAAACCTAACCTGGTTGGTCTTACCAAAGTGCAAAACCTCATACTTGTCTGCATTAAATTCTATACTTGCCATTTTCTGCCAGTTTTCCCAGCTGATCCAAATCCCTCTTCAAGCCATCATAGTCTTTCTCGCTGTCGACTAGACTCCCAGTCTTGGTGTCACCTGCGAATTTGCTGATCCAATTAACCATATTGTCATCCAGATCACGGATATAGATGATAAACCACACAGGACCCAGCCCTGATCCCTGCGGCACACCACTAGTCACAGGCCTCCAGTCAGAGAGGCAACCCCCTACCAACACTCTCTGGCTTCTCCCACAAAGCCAATGTCTAATCCAATTTACTACCTCATCTTGAATGCCGAGCGACTGAACCAACTTGACCAACCTTCTAGATGGAACCTCATCTAATGCTTTGCTAACGTCCGTATAGGCAACATCCACTGTCTTGCTTCCACTTTCCTGGTAACTTCCTCGAGAAACTCTATAAGATTGGTTAGATATGACTAACCACGCACAAATCCGTGCTGATTAGCCTGAATCAGTCCATGTCTATCCATATAATCATATATCCAGTTCTTTAGAATACCTTCCAAAAACTTTTCAACATCTGCTGTGTCAGACTCACCAGCTTATAATTTCCAGAATTTATGAATAAACTATGGCCACCGCCTCTACATCGGAGTCTGTCTTTCCTCCGCAGTTGGGTTCCGACATTGCCAACACACATCGTGACAGCCAAGAGCATTATAGTGTTTAACCTGTGATGTAAGTGCACCTATTTATTTGTGGTAATGCTATTTTATGTGTTGTTTTTGAGCTACATGTATTGTGTTGTGCACCTTGGTGTGGAGGAACATTGTTTTATTTGGCGGTATGCATGTATGCAGTTGAACTTGGTTCTGAAAATTCCTAGTCTGATATCTCAAAATTCAAACTACATATATGTCACCATTTACCACCCAGAGATTCAGTTTCTGGCCAGCATTCAGAGCAGAGCAAACAAATCCGATACGATCAATTAAAAACTACACAAAGATGGACAAACAGCCAATGTGTGTAAAAAAAAAAGGACAATCTGAGCAGATACAATCAATCAATTAATAAATAAATAGATAGATAGATAAATGATACTGAGAACAAAAGTTGCAGAGTTGTTTTTTTAATTCTGCTTGTGCAAAGGGATGGGGGCTTCAGGGGGTTCGATGTCTCTATCATTTATTCTATGGAGTTTCTTGTTTTCTTTATGTCTGTGAAGAGTAAGTATTTCAGGTTGTACACGATATACATTTTCTGTGTTAAATTGAACCGTGGAGTCCTTGAAAGTGCGACTGTAGGTTGAGGAATCAATTTAGAGTTGAGATGAGTGAAGTTATTCATTCCAGTTCAGGAATCTGATGGTTGTTGGGTTATAACTGTTCCTGAATCTTGTGGTTTGGGACCTAAGGCTCCTGTACCTCCTGACACAAATAACTGAATTCAGATCACTGTTTCAGACTTTGACACTCCTGTCTTTGGAACCACCCTTCATATTTTCTCTGAATGAATCACAGCCTTCCAGTCCCAACAATAAATTCAGCAGTTTGAGCGTATTATGTTTGATCTACTGAAGGGTACAGACATTGTGGGCTGCTGGACCTGTTCTTTAGTTATACTGTTCTCTGATCTTGTAACGACACACACTCATCCACACTACCTACTAAGGTTTAGATGCTCTAACTCCCCGGAATAGGGGTAACTGGTGAGGCCCTTTGAAGATTCAGGACAGTCTCACTAGTTGGCAATCACGTGTTGGGCACCAAGGATTGAGCATTTAAGGAGCATCTGAACTGGCTTTCGGCGCTCAATCATAAATCTGCTAATGAATTCGTCCAGTGTTTTTTTTGTGTTCAGATTCTCGATCCAGTTTGAAACCGTGTCTTGATCCTTGCTGCACATATTCCATCATTTGGGCCCAATCCATGCTCATTACGGACTTTTGTCACAGTACGATTGAGCCAATATGGACCCAGCTGGGTATCAGAGTCTTTCATCCACTGTGACCAGCCATAGTGAAGGCATTTTCCAACAGAGCCTGGAGATACATGATCTCCAGGTAGCCATGGGTCAACTTTTGCAAGGAGGAGGCCAGAATAACTTGGGAGAAGCAGTCGGTATCCCTCGGAGCCAGAACATCTTCCAACCCCGGAGAAATTCGACGGTGACCCGGGTTCTTGCCGCAGCTTCCTCATCCAGTACTTGTCAGTGTTTGAGGTCCAGCCGTCCTGGTTCCCTCTGGTGTGCAGAAAGGTGGCCTTCAGTATCGCTCTTCTGACTGGGTGAGCCCTGGCCTGGGCCACCGCGCATTGGGAACGCGGGTCCGAGGTTTGTTTGGACTTGGAGGAATTCATGGCCATCATGAGAGAGGTGTTTTATCATTTGCCAGAGCAAGCCGAGCCTCAGACCGCCTGATGAATATTTGACGGTCAGTGGCCGACTGCGCGATCGAATTTCAGAACTTGGTCCAGAGTGGTTGGAACAGAGAAGTCTTGGCCATGCTATACCATCATAGACTTTGAGATAAACTAAAGGATGCCCTCGCCTTGGGAGAACCAGCAGAGAAGACTGTAAGATCATAAAACATAGGAGCAGAATTAAGCTGTCTGGCCTATCGAGTCTGCTCCACCATTCAATCATGGCTGATCTTTTTTCTGCTCCTCAGTCCCACTCCCTAGCCTTCTTCCTGTAACCTTTAATGCCTTGACCAATCAAGAACCGATCAATCTCTGCTTTAAATACAAACAACGACATGGCCTCCACAGCTGCCTGTGGTAACAAATTCCACAAATTCACCACCATCTGGCAAAATAAATTTCTCCACACCTCTGTTTTAAATAGATGCCCCTCTACCCTGAGGCTGTGCCCTCTTGTCCTAGACTCTCCCACCATGGGAAACATCCATTCCACGTTTACTCTGTCTAGGCCTTTCAACATTTGAAGGTTTCAATGAGATCCCCTCTCATCTTTCTAAATTCCAGTGAGTATAGACCCAGAGCCGTCAAATGCTCCTGATATGACAACTCTTTCATTCCCAGAATCATCCTTGTGAACCTCCTCTGAAAACTCTCCAATACCAGCACAACTTAAGATGAGGAGCCCAAAATTGTTCACAATACTCAAGGTGAGACCTGACCAGTGCCTTATAAAGCCTCAGCATCACCTCCTGCTCTTATATTCCAGAGCTCTTGAATTGAATGCTAACATTGCATTTGCCTTCCTCACCACCCGCTCAACCTGCAAGTTAAGTTAGGTTGTTCTGCACAGGGACTCTCAAGTCCCTTTGCATCTCAGATTTTTGGATTTTCTCCCCGTTTAGAAAATAGTCTGCACATTTATTTCTACTACCAAAGTGCATGACCATGCATTTTCCAACATTGTATTTCATTTGCCACTCTCTTGCCCAGTCTCCTCATCTGTCTAAGTCTGACTGCAGCCTGTTTCCTCAACACTACCTGCCCCTCCACCAACTTTCGTATCGTCTGAAAACTTGGCAATAAAGCCACCTATTCCATCATCTAAGTCATTGATATACAGCATAAAAAGATGCAATCCCAACACCAACCCCTGCGGAACATTACCAGTCATTGGCATCCAACTAGAAAAGGATCCTTTTATTCCCACTTGCTGCCTCCTACCAATCAGCCAATGCTCTAACCATACTAGTAACTTTCCTGTAAAACCATGGGCTCTTAACTTGTTAAGCGGCCTTATGTGTGGCTGTGAACCTTATGAAATTAGAGGTTCTCCTCAACCAGTCAATCCGTATTAATAATTGTCTGGCAGAGCGTAAGTGGGACTGTGTCATGAGGTTGAAGAGGGCTAGCCCAAGCCCGGACTCAATGCATTATTGTTCCACTCCCCATCCTCGGACCATGACCTGCTCATCGCCTGCTTAAGATCCAGTTGAACCCCAGCAGGTCACTTGCATTCGACTCTCCACCGATGAGAGGTCCCGGGGCCAGAGTCAAAGCTGCTGCTTTTACTGCGGGGAAGCAAGTCACTTGCAGGCCAAGTGTCTGAAGCTGCAGCCACCTGGGAACTGTTCAGGCCATCCAGCGTCAGGAGGACTATGACAGTAGCAGTCCCTACTCTCAACCCCACAGATTCTGGTTTCGTGCTGAAGGCCGAATTCACCTGGGATAAGAACCTGAGGCAGGTGAAGGATTTTGTGAGCTCTGGGGCAGCGGGTAATTTTCCAGATAGAGGAACCACCATTCAGTTGTGAGGGTGAGTCTATCCCTGCTCCAGCCAATAGGCCCATACGAATCCAAACTAAGTCCAGTCAGGGGTGTGCTGGAACGAGAGTTCTAGTTCAGGAGCAAACCAAGGAGGTGCCCAAGCAGTCTGGAACTCTAGCAGCTAAGCCAAGGGGCTCCAGTTTCCAGGTCCTGTTGTGTCTGTGCACAACTACATATCAATTAAATAAAAGAATGCATGAGGGAGATGGCTTTAACTGGTGTATTGACATTGCAGCAAGAGAGGGAGAGAGCAATGTGCATGCGTAAACAACAACAACAGATCAACACATAGTGTAGAGAAGGGGGGTCATTGCTCAAAAAGAAATTTACATTTCCTCCCTCTATAGATTAATGCAACATAAAACTGTATATGTATAAAACATTCAATTTCCCTTTCTTAAACCTATATTCCAAATAAACATGCTTTCACAATAACAGTCCATAGCTAACTTCACAGTTCTATAGTTTCAGTGTTTTGGGTGGTGCTCTGTTACTTTCAGGATAGTGCCCTTCGACCAGTGGAGTGGTATCAGGTTGCCAGGCATCTTATCAATGATAATGATCTCATCACACCTCTGGACCTGTGCAGTGGCATCAGGTTTGATAGATGTCTTGTCTAAGACAATGTTCTTAGTTTCCAGTGTGAAGTTGTTGTCAGTGTCATGATCATCACTGAGAGGTAAGTCAGGTGGATGCAATGCATCTATCTTGTTGTGTGTAGTTGACTCAGGTCTGTTCTTCGGTTGAGCATCCAGTATCTGGTCCACATGACGTCTCCATGTCTGATCTCCAACAGCCATTATGTGCATCAGTGGTCCAGTTCTCGTAGATATCCTACTGGGTGTCTACTTGTCTTCGCAGTAATCACGTGCTAGAACTTCTCATCCAATCTCAAAGTTCCTTGTTGCTTCACTTGGAAATTGGCTGAACTGTTTATTCTGTACTTCCTCTTGTAGATCTGGTTTCAGGAGGTCAATGCGAGAAGTCAGATTCCTGTTCACGAACTGCATTGGAGGTGTTTGATCTGGCATTGCACGAACAGAGTTCCAATACACAGAAAGGAAATTGTCCACCTTGTGCTGTAGAGAAATGTCCTGCTTGTCCACTGCATTAATGGACTTCTTGAAGGTTTAGATAAATCTTTCAACTAATCCATTTGTTGCTAGGTAGTGAGGAGCTGACTTGAAATGTCTGTTGCCATTTTTCTTCATGAACAGTTGAAATTCTTTTGACAGGTATTGTGGTCCGTTGTCACTCACAATTTGTTCTGGTTAGCCATTTCTGGCAAGGATAGTCCTCAAGGTGGAGACAGACTTTGCTGAGGTGGTTGACTTCATTGGTATAACCCGCAGCCACTTTGAATGAGTATCCACAGCAATCAGAAACATGGAGTCCATGAGTGGCCCAGCAAAGTCAATATGTACTCCTCGCCATGGTGAAAATGGCTGCTCTCATTGCTGTAACAGTGCCTATGGGGGTGCATTTTGAACTGTTTGGCATCCTGAACAGCTCTTGGCCAAGTCTCCAATCTTCTTATTTTTTACTAGCCACCACACGTATCTCTAGGATAGACTCTTCATCTTGACTGTACCCAGGTGTCCTTCATGCAGATTTTCTAACACTCTGGTGCACAGTTTAGAGGGAACCACAACACGAGATCCACACATCAGCGTTCTTTGACGTACAGACAGTTGGTCTTGTCTCGCTGAGAACTCTGAAAACATAGGGGTACCATGAGTTGGCCATCCTTGCATGGTGATTCCATAGACTTTTGACAATGTTGGGTCATTCCTTGTTTCCCTTTGTATTTCAGAATTTGTTACCAGCACTGTTGTCTTCCACCAATGCCGTGTGGAACACTTCTGCTGGGTCACAGTAAGAAGACTTTTCTTCTTCAGTTGCCAATAGTGGAAGATGTGACAAGCCACCTTGCTGTGTTGTTTGGTACCCTTGACTCTATGTCATAAGAGTGGGCTCCTAGGAATAGTGCTCAACGTTGTAACTGGGTAGCAGTCATCACAGGAATTCCATTCATGGGATTGAAAGTGGACACAAGAGGCTGGTGATCTGTCACTAGTGTAAACTTTTGTCCATAGAGGTAGTGGTGGAATTTCTTTACTCCCCATACAAGACTAAGAGCCGATCTGTGTGTAGTTGCATTCTGCGCTCGTCAATGATCTTGAAGCAAATTCAATCGGATATTCAGATCCATCTTTCCTAGTGGGTGACAAAGTGGCTCCAATGCCATAAGGGGACGCATAGCAAGCCAGTCTGATGGGTAGGGATGGGTCATAACGGGTGAGCAGTTCATTGAATGTGATAGTCTTTTTGTTTCCTTGAATGCTTTGTCACATATTTCTGACCATTCCCACCTTGCTCCTGTCTGTAACAGTATGCAAAACTGTAGCAATGTCTGGGAGAAACCGATGGTAGTAGGTTACAAGGCCCAAGTATGACCTGAGTTGTGACACATTTTCTGGTTTGAGTGCCTGTAGCGCTGCTTTAATCTTCTCTTGTGACTTAGGTAAGCCACGCTTGTCAATGACATGTCCACAATATGAGATTTCATTCTTGAAAAACACACATTTCTCGCTCTTTGCCACAGACCATAATCACTCAGCCTGGTAAGCACTTTACCAAGGTTATGGAAGTGCTCTTCATCATTTTTGCCAGACACAATGATGTCATCTAGGTAACACTGTGTTCCTGGGGTTTCTTGGAGCCCTTGATCCATTGCTCTTTGCCAAATTGCTGGGGCTGATGTGACATCCAAGATGAGACGATTATACTGAAACAGTCCCTTGTGAGTGTTGATTGTGAGGAACTTCCTGCTTGACTCCTCAATCTCCATTTGCAGATAGGCTTGTGACAAGTCAATCTTTGAAAACCTCGCCTTCTCTGCCAAAGATACAAAACTGTCTTCTATTTGTGGCAGGGGATACTGCACAGTACGCAGCACTGGGTTGATGCTCATCTTGAAATCCCCACATTTGCCGACTACTCTGGCTTTCCCTTTCTTGATCGCCAGGACAATGGCATGGCCCAATTGCTCCACTCAACCTTGTAGAGATTTCCAAATGTCTCCGAGCTCTGCAGCTCAGCATCCACTTTAGGATGTAGTATGTAGGGCACTAGACGCCCTTTATGGAACCTTGCTGTTGCTGTTTCATCCATTTCAATTCTGGCCTTCATGCCTTTGAGTTTACCAATCTCCTTCTCATGTGCCAGTCTCTGGTTAGTGCTACCATTCGGGCTGCCATTGCCTGTTGATGTCACACTGAGACCTTTGATTGAGTGCCAGCCTGTCCCCTAATGCATCAGAAAGTTCATCTCTACAGACACAGTACTGGGAAAGTTTGCGCAGTTCTGCAATGTATTCAGAAATGCTTTCATCTTTTGACTGGTTCCTTTTAGAAATCTAAATCTCACAGCTAATACCAGTGATTTTGTAAAATTGTAACAATTTCATCAAACGTCTTGCTTACTAACTTTGCAAAGGTTACTAAGTTGTGTAAGAGACTCTACATTCTTGGGCCCATTGAAGTAAGAAGTGTAGGTACTTTCTTCTGCTCTTCCTCATTCACGTTACAGTAGAGTTCTGCCATCTCGATATACGACTCCCAGTCTTCATTAGCACTATCAAATTCATCAAACTTTCCTTACTGAAGCCATCACCAAATTATTTTCTCTTTAAATTCTTTCTTGCACTGTAGTCACACATCTGTGAGCATCTGTGATGGCCTTCTTGTACTGTTTAGGCCTTGCTGTTTCATCCTGTAACTGTCGGTGCAGTTCTTAATATTTTCTGACATTCAGGTTTGTACTCGTCGCCAATTTATTGTGTCTGTGCGCAACTACACGTCAATGAAATAAAAGCACGCAAGCATATGGTACGCATATGGTGTATTCACATTGCAGTGAGAGAGAGAGAGTCCAATGCGCAAGTGTAGACAACTGTGTATGCGCAGACAATAGATCAATATGTAGTGTTGGGGGGGGGGTCATTGCTATAAAAGAAATAGATCCACACATTACAGGTCCCACCTAAGGGGAAGACTCTAAGAAGGAGATCCTTGAAACCTAGTCCCAGAAGCACCAAGACCACTTGTCGCACCTCGCTGCTGACGTCTGAGGAGACGGATGAGGAATTAAACTGTGACTGGTTTCTGTTTTCACTAGAGACTCTTGTGGACCTATGGGGGAAGATTCTGGGATCTGTCAAAGCAGCCCCCACTACTGATAGAGTCTCAGAAGTCATCGTCAGAAGAAAGTTCAGGGTAATTGCAGCACCCAAGCCAGTAGAAATCCCTTCGTTGACAAGGATTTGAAAGAGGTATTTAGTAACGGAAAGGCCTCAACTCTTGCACCTCACCGACCCCAGAACTGTGCAAAAGATCATGCCAGGTGCGTGTGCTCCGTGAGGTCGATCATGCACACTCTCTGGCCTAGAGAAGTGCTATGGAGGAGTATGTTAAGGAGGCTCATGCCCTGGAAGACTCTTGCCTCAATCCTAACCCTAACCCTCCACCTCGCCGTCTGTGCTGGCTCCTTCTTCGAACAGAAGGACAGCAGACTAGGACCTTGCAATGATTCTAGAGAACTGAACTGCATAACAGTCAAGAACTATTACCCTCTTCCACTCATGAACACTGCTTTAGAGAGTCTCCAAGGGACAAGAATATTCTCGAAGCTGGACTTGTGGTGTGCATACAACCTGATTTGCATAAAGGTGGGTGACGGGTGGAAAGCGGCATTCAACACACTGTCAGGGCACTATGAGTACCCGGTCATGCCCGTCACCCTTGTGAATGCCAGCAGTTTTCCAGGCCTTTATAAACAACGTGCTCTCCATGGGTACACTTTCGTCTACTTGGATGACATCCCAATTTTCTCAAAGTCCAAGGAGGAGCACATCCCTCACATCAGAGGTATCCTAAAGAGGCTTCTGGATCTAGAAATTTACGTCAAGCTGGAGAAGTCCAATAACCACTATTTCATTTTTGGGCTTCATCATTTCTAAAGACAATCTCAAGATGGGCCCTATTAAGACGAAGGCATAAATCCATAAGTCCATAAGACATAGCAGTGGAATTAGGAGCATTCTTCTAAATTCCATGAGTAAAGGCTGAAAGCTGCCAAACAGTCCTCATATGTTAACCCCTTCATCGCTGAATCATCCTCATGAACCTCCTCTAGACCCTCTCCAATCACAACACATCCATTCTGAGATATGGGGCCGAAAACTGTTGACAATACTCCTAAGTGCAGCCTGACTAGTGTCTTATAAAGGCTCAGCATTATCTCCTTGCTTTTATATTCTCTTCCCTTTGAAATGAATGCCAACATTGCATTTGCCATCTTTACCACAGAATCAACAAGTAAATTAGCCTTCTGGGAGTCTTGCATGAGGACTCCTAAGTCCCTCTGCACCTCTGATGTTTGAACCTTCTCCCCATTTAGATAATAGTCTGCACTATTGTTCCTTTTACCAATCAAGTGTGACAGTGGACAAGAGTTTATGGAAACGGAGAAGATAGCAGCGGTACTTAATGAATACTTTGCTTCAGTATTCACTATGGAAAAGGATCTTGGCAATTGAAGGGATGACTTACAGCAGACTGAAAAGTTTGAGCATATAGATATTAAGAAAGAAGATGTGCTGGAGCTTTTGGAAAGCATCAAGTTAGAAGAGTCACTGGGGCAGGAAGAGATGTATCCCAGGCTGCTGTGGGAGGCGAGAGAGGTGATTGCTGAGCCTCTGGCGATGATCTTTGCATCATCAATGGGGATGGGAGAGGTTCTGGGGGATTGGAGGGTTGTAGATGGGGGTGTTCTGGATAGTGTGGAGGGCAATCAGAGATTGCAGTGGGACATTGATAGGATGCAATACTGGCCTGAGAAGTGGCAGATGGAGTTCAACCCAGATGAGTGTGAGGTGGTTCATTATGGTAGTTCAAATATGATGGCAAAATATAGTATTAATGGTGAGATTCTTGGCAGGCTGGAGGATCAGAGGGATCTTGGGGTCCGAGTCCATAGGACACTCGAAGCCGCTGTACTGGTTGATTCTGCGGTTAAGAAGGCATACGGTGCATTGGCCTTCATCGATCGTGGGATTGAGTTTAGGAGCTGAAAGGTAATGTTGCAGCTATATAGGACCTTAGTCAGACCCCACTTGGAGTACTGTGCTCAGTTCTGGTCGCCTCACTACAGGAAGGACGTGGAAAGCATCAAAAGGGTGCAGAGGAGATTTACAAGGATGTTGCCTGGATTGGGGAGCATGCCTTATGAGAATAGGTTGAGTGAACTTGGCCTTTTTTCCTGGCAGCGATAGAGGATGAGAGGTGACCTGATAGAGGTGTACAAGATGATGAGAAGCATTGATCGTGTGGATAGTCAGAGGCTTTTTCCCATGGCCGAAATGGCTAGCATGAGAGCGCACAGTTTTTAGGGCTTGGAAGCAGGTACAGAGGGGATGCACCTCACACACCTCACATACCAGCATGCATTAACAGACCTCCCTGGCCACTCCAGGCCACCAATATCCTCAAGGGTTCCGGCAATCCCTGGGTGAGATGTCGATCTCAATAGCACGTCCCCAGTGAAGAACCTGAGACCGGGCGGGATTATCAATCATGCATCTACATTTTATGCAGAGAGTGGTGAGTGCATGGAATGGGCTGCTGGCAACAGTGGTGGAGATGGATACGACAGGGTCTTTTAAGAGACTCCTGGATAGGTACATGGAGCTTAGAAAAACAGAGGGCTATGGGTAACCCTCAGTAATTTCTAAGGTAAGGACATGTTCGGCACAGCTTTGTGGGCTGAACGGCCTGTATTGTGCTGCAGGTTTTCTATGTTTCTATGTTTTTCAAAATGCATTATCATACACTTCCCAACACTGTATTCCATCTGCCGTACCTTTTTGGCCATTTTCCCAATTTGTTTAAGTCCTGATGCAATTACATTGCTTCCTCAGCACTACCAACCCCTCCACCTATCTTCATATCATCTGCAAACTTTGCCACAAAGCCATCAATTCCATTGTCTAAATTATTTATAAACAATGTGAAAAGTAGTGGTCCCAATACTGACCCCTGAGGAACACCACTAGTCACTGGCAGCCAACCAGAAAAGGCCCACTTTATTCCACTTGCTTCCTCCTGTCTGTCAGCCATTCTTCTATCCACGCCAGTATCTTTCCTGTAATACCATGGGATTTTATTTTGTTAAGCAGCCTCATATGTGGCACCTTATCAAATGCCTTCTCAAAATTCAAGTAAGTGACATCCACTGCCTCTCCTTTGTCCACCCTGCTGATTACTTCCTTGAAGAACTCTAATAGATTTGAAGACAAGATTTTCTTTTACAGAAACCACGATGACATTAACTTATTTTATCATTAGTCTCCAAGTACCTTAATAATAGACTCCAACATTTTCCCAACTGCTGAGGTTAGGCTAACTGGCCTATAATTCCCTTTCTTTTGCCTTCCTCACTTCTTAGAGAGTGGAGTGACGTTTGCAATTTTCCAGTCCTCTCAGTGTCGGATGTGGGAGGCCCTGGAGTCTCCAAGCCTCCCGGACGTCTACATCTGCGCCAAGTGCATCGAGATGCAGCTCCTAAGGGACCGCGTTACGGAACTGGAGCTGCAGCTCGATGACCTTCGTCTGGTCAGGGAGAGTGAGGAGTTGATAGAGAGGAGTTGCAGGCAGGTGGTCACGCCGGGGCCACGGGAGGCAGACAAGTGGGTCACGGTTAGGATGGGGAAGGGGAAGAGTCAGGTTATAGGGAGTACCCCGGTGGCTGTGCCCCTTAACAACAGGTACTCCTGTTTGAGTACTGTTGGGGGGGACAGCTTACCCGGGGGAAGCAACAGTGGCCGTGCCTCCAGCACAGAGTCTGGCCCTGTAGCTCAGAAGGGTAGGGCAAGGAAGAGGAGGGCAGTTGTGATAGGGGACTCGATAGTAAGGGGGTCAGATAGGCGATTCTGTGGACGCAGTCCAGAGACCCGGATGGTAGTTTGCCTCCCTGGTGCCAGGGTCCAGGATATTTCTGATCGTGTCCAAGATATCCTGAAGTGGGAGGGTGAGGAGCCAGAGGTCGTGGTACATATAGGTACCAATGACATAGGTAGGAAAAGGGATGAGGTCCTGGAAGGAGAATATAGGGAGCTAGGAAGGGAGTTGAGAAAAAGGACCGCAAAGGTAGTAATCTCGGGATTACTGCCTGTGCCACGCGACAGTGAGAGTAGGAATGCGATGAGGTGGAGGATAAATGCGTGGCTGAGGGATTGGAGCGGGGGCAGGGATTCAAGTTTTTGGATCATTGGGACCTCTTTTGGCGCAGGCGTGACCTGTACAAAAAGGACGGGTTACACTTGAATCCCAGGGGGACCAATATCCTGGCAGGGAGATTAGCGGGGGCTACTGAGGTGACTTTAAACTAGAATGGTTGGGGGGTGGGAATCAAGTTAAAGATACTAGGCGTGAGGAGGTTAGTTCACAACAGAGGGATGGGAACCAGTGCAGAGAGACAGAGGGGTGTAAAGTGAGGGTAGAAGCAAAAATACTAAGGAGAAAAGTAATAGTGGCAGGCCGACAAATCTAGGGCAAGCATTAAAAAGGGCCACTTTTCAACATAATTGTATAAGGGCTAAGAGAGTTGTAAAAGAGCGCCTGAAGGCTTTGTGTGTCAATGCAAGGAGCATTCGTAATAAGGTGGATGAATTGAAAGTGCAGATTGTTATTAATGATTATGATATAGTTGGGATCACAGAGACATGGCTCCAGGGTGACCAGGGATGGGAGCTCAACGTTCAGGGATATTCAATATTCAGGAGGGATAGACATGAAGGAAGGGGAGGTGGGGTGGCGTTGCTGGTTAAAGAAGAGATTAACGCAATAGAAAGGAAGGACATAAGCCGGGAAGATGTGGAATCGATATAGGTAGAGCTGCGTAACACAAAGGGGCAGAAGACGCTGGTGGGAATTGTGTACAGGCCACCTAACAGTAGTAGTGAGGTCGGAGATGGTATTAAACAGGAAATTAGAAATGTGTGCAATAAAGGAACAGCAGTTATAATGGGTGACTTCAATCTACATGTAGATTGGGTGAACCAAATTGGTAAAGGTGTTGAGGAAGAGGATTTCTTGGAATGTATGCGGGATGGTTTTTTGAACCAACATGTCGAGGAACCAACTAGAGAGCAGGCTATTCTGGACTGGGTTTTGTGCAATGAGGAAGGGTTAATTAGCAATCTTGTCGTGAGAGGCCCCTTGGGTGAGAGTGACCATAATATGGTGGAATTCTTCATTAAGATGGAGAGTGACATAGTTAATTCAGAAACAAAGGTTCTGAACTTAAAGAGGGGTAACTTTGAAGGTATGAGACGTGAATTAGCTAAGATAGACTGGCAAATGACACTTAAAGGATTGACGGTGGATATGCAATGGCAAGCATTTAAAGGTTGCATGGATGAACTACAACAATTGTTCATCCCAGTTTGGCAAAAGAATAAATCAAGGAAGGTAGTGCACCCTTGACTGACAAGAGAAATTAGGGATAGTATCAATTCCAAAGAAGAAACATACAAATTAGCCAGAGAAAGTGGCTCACCTGAGGACTGGGAGAAATTCAGAGTTCAGCAGAGGAGGACAAAGGGCTTAATTAGGAAGGGGAAAAAAGATTATGAGAGAAAACTGGCAGGGAACATAAAAACTGACTGTAAAAGCTTTTATAGATATGTAAAAAGGAAAAGACTGGTAAAGACAAATGTAGGTCCCCTACAGACAGAAACAGGTGAATTGATTATGGGGAGCAAGGACATGGCAGACCAATTGAATAATTACTTTGGTTCTGTCTTCACTAAGGAGGACATAAATAATCTTCCAGAAATAGTAGGGGACAGAGGGTCCAGTGAGATGGAGGAACTGAGCGAAATACATGTTAGTAGGGAAGTGGTGTTAGGTAAATTGAAGGGATTGAAGGCAGATAAATCCCCAGGGCCAGATGGTCTGCATCCTAGAGTGCTTAAGGAAGTAGCCCAAGAAATAGTGGATGCATTAGTGATAATTTTTCAAAACTCGTTAGATTCTGGACTAGTTCTTGAGGATTGGAGGGTGGCTAATGTAACCCCACTTTTTAAAAAAGGAGGGAGAGAGAAACCGGGGAATTATAGTCCGGTTAGCCTAACGTCGGTGGTGGGGAAACTGCTGGAGTCAGTTATCAAAGATGTGATAACAGCACATTTGGAAAGCGGTGAAATGATCGGACAAAGTCAACATGGATTTGTGAAAGGAAAATCATGTCTGACGAATCTCATAGAATTTTTTGAGGATGTAACCAGTAGAGTGGATAGGGGAGAACCAGTGGATGTGGTATATTTGGATTTTCAAAAGGCTTTTGACAAGATCCCACACAGGAGATTAGTGTGCAAACTTAAAGCACACGGTATTGGGGGTAAGGTATTGATGTGAATGGAGAATTGGTTAGCAGACAGGAAGCAAAGAGTGGGAATAAATGGGACCTTTTCTGAATGGCAGGCGGTGACTAGTGGGGTACTGCAAGGCTCAGTGCTGGGACCCCAGTTGTTTACAATATATATTAATGACTTGGATGAGGGAATTAAATTCAGCATCTCCAAGTTTGCGGATGACACGAAGCTGGGCGGCAGTGTTAGCTGTGAGGAGGATGCTAAGAGGATGCAGAGTGACTTGGATAGGTTGGGTGAGTGGGCAAATTCATGGCAGATGCAATTTAATGTGGATAAATGTGAAGTTATCCACTTTGGTGGCAAAAATAGGAAAACAGATTATTATCTGAATGGTGGCCGATTAGGAAAAGGGGAGGTGCAACGAGACCTGGGTGTCATTATACACCAGTCATTGAAAGTGGGCATGCAGGTACAGCAGGCGGTGAAAAAGGCGAATGGTATGCTGGCATTTATAGCAAGAGGATTCGAGTACAGGAGCAGGGAGGTATACTGCAGTTGTACAAGGCCTTGGTGAGACCACACCTGGAGTATTGTGTACAGTTTTGGTCCCCTAATCTGAGGAAAGACATCCTTGCCATAGAGGGAGTACAAAGAAGGTTCACCAGATTGATTCCTGGGATGGCAGGACTTTCATATGAAGAAAGAATGGATGAACTGGGCTTGTACTCGTTGGAATTTAGAAGATTGAGGGGGGATCTGATTGAAACGTATAAAATCCTAAAGGGATTGGACAGGCTAGATGCAGGAAGATTGTTCCCGATGTTGGGGAAGTCCAGAATAAGGGGTCACAGTTTGAGGATAAAGGGGAAGCCTTTTAGGACCGAGATTAGGAAAAACTTCTTCACACAGAGAGTGGTGAATCTGTGGAATTCTCTGCCACAGGAAACAGTTGAGGCCAGTTCATTGGCTATATTTAAGAGGGAGTTCGATATGGCCTTTGTGGCTACGGGGATCAGGGGGTATGGAGGGAAGGCTGGGGCGGGGTTCTGAGTTGGATGATCAGCCATGATCATAATAAATGGCGGTGCAGGCTCAAAGGGCTGAATGGCCTACTCCTGCACCTATTTTCTATGTTTCTATGTTTCTAGAACATACCAGACTCTTGGAAGATCATAATCAATGCTTCTGTTGTCCGTGATTGACCACCACCATCCAGTGTGAAGCAGGTCCAACGGTTCCTGGGATTTGCCAACTTTTATTGAAAGTTTATCAGAAACTTCAGCTCAGTGGCAGCTTCACTGAGGGCACTAAACAAGAGATCCAAGGGCCCTTTTGCTTGGACTACCAAGGCAGAAGCTGCTGTCGCAGAGGTCAATAGCAGTTCATGACAGCTCCCATTTTGGTCACACCTATCCTGGACTTTCCTTTCATCGTAGAAATGGATGCCTCAGATGTCGGAGTGTTGTCTCAATGGACACCTTTGCACAAGAAACTATTTGTGGGTGTTCTTTTCCAGGCGACTATCCCCAGCAGAGATGAATTATAACGTCAGGAATTAGAGATCTGCTTGCGGTCAAGTTGTCCCTGGAGGGATGGTGTCCCTGGCTTGAGGGGACCCAAGTAACTTTTATCCTATGGAGAGACCACAAGAACATGGCTTGTATTCAGAAGGCCAAGAGACTGAATTCCAGGCAGGCCAGCTTGTCTCTTTTCTTTAACCATTTAAGAACCAGAAGCCAAGTGCCTTGTCCCCTCAGTGAGAAAACCCGAGTGAGAAAAGCAGCCTCCCACCATTTTCCCTCTAGCCAAGGTGATCGTGCTGATTTGTTGGCGGATTGACACACTTGTACGCAAGACCCAGGCACAAGGGGAGGTTCTTCAGAACTACCATTCGAGTCGGCTGTTTGTTCCTAGTCCCACCCAGTCTCAGGTTCTTCACTGGGGACATGCCAACGAGATCAACATCTCACCCAGGGATTGCCAGAACCCTTGAGGATATTGGTGGCCTGGAATGGCCAGGGAGGTCGTCAATGCATGCTGGCATGTGAGGTGTGTGCCTGAAACAAGGAGCCCTGCACACAACCTCAATAGTTCCCTCACCCTGTGCCTGTTCCGGAAAGACAATGGGCTCACATCTCCATGGATTTTGTCACAGGTCTTCCTTCTTCCAAGAGGAAGACTGTTATCATGGTAATTGTGGATTGGTTTTCAAAAGACTGCAAATTCTTCATCTTGGACGGACTTCCATCTGCAGCAGAGTCAGTCGATTTTGTCCTACAGAAGGTCTTCAGAATCTATGGTTTTCCAGTGGACATTGTGTTGGATCACGGTCTGCAACTTGCAACACGTTTCTGGGGGGTGTTTAGCAAACTGATTGGGGCAACAGCAAATGTTTCCTTTGGGTTTCACCCACAGTCCAACAGCCAGATGGAGCGAGTGAGCCAAGATGTGGAATGTACCCTAAGATGCCTGGCCTCTGAAAAACTGAACATGTGGAGCAACTATTTGCTGTGGGCAGAGGTCGGCCACAACACTTTATGGCATTCAGTGCATGGGATGTCTTCTTTCAAATCCAATTTGGGTATTCTCCACCACTCTTCCCTGAGCAGGAGGCAGAGGTTGAGATCTTGTCCAATGCTGCAAGGAGAGATGGATTAGGGCAAGGAAGATTTTGTTAGCTTCTTCCTGGAAAGCTGAAGTAAAGGCTAACCACAAGAGAAGACAGGGACCAATTTTGCAGACTGGGCAACAGGTCCGAATGTCCGCTCAGGATTTGCCTCTGCAAGTGGAGTCCAGGAAATTGGTTCCCAAGTTCATTGGACCCTTCAGGATTCTCAGGAAGGTAAACCCAGTGGCCTAAACCTTGCAGCTCCCCAAGACCCTCACGATCAATCCCACTTTCCATGTTTCCAAGTTAAAGCCCGTTAGCCCCACCACCATCAGCCCCGCCGCCACCCAGGTTTGATCATGGGGAGCATGTTTTCACCATCAGAAGAATTCGGGATTTGCATACTGCTTCAAGGCGTTCAGCAAATCTCATGGACTGGGAAGGATTCGGGATGGAGGAGAGGTGCTGGGTACCTGAAAGAGACATCTTGGATCCAGCTCTCATCTATGACTACAATTGTTGTCTCTCCGAGCAGCCAGGACCATCAGGAGTCGGCCATAGGAGAGGGGGTCCTGTTACAACACGCACCCATCAATGCCAGCTTCCGAGATTTAGACACTCTAACTCTCTGGAGTACAGATAACCGGCGTGGCCCTTTCAAAGTTTCAGGACAGTGCCACTAATTGGCAATCATGTTTTGAGCACCAAGGATTGAGCATCTAAGGAGCATCTGAACTGAAGTTTGGGGCTCAATCATAAGCCTACTCGTGATTTTGTCTAGGTTTTGCTTTGTGCTCAGATCGTTGACCCAGTTTGAAACCGTGTCCCGATCTTTGCTGCGGAAACTCCTGCATTTGGGTCCAAGCCATTCTCGTCAAGGACTCTTGTCACAGATCTATGTTCTAATGAATTCTGCTACAGTTCTGGTGAAGAAGAAATAGGACTGAGAATCTCACAGGCAAAGGTGGTACTGTTGCCGTCTGGTAGACTGACTTCAACCTTGAAGAGGGGCCGATGAGAACTCTCAGATACTTTCTTGACCCAGCTCCTGCATCATACTCCACCATTCAGACCACCCTCTCCTGAACCATTACAAATCCCATCACATCTGGAGACAATCCCTTACAGAGCCTCCTGCCTGATGTTGCTCCATCTCTGCACTTCCTGACCTGAAAACTCAACACTTCCTTTCCCACCCACAGATGCTGCCCGACCCTCTGAGTCCCTCCAGCAGATTATATGTTTCCGACAGGATTGACCTGCAAGGGGCTAGCATTTACTTGAGAGGTTGCATAGCTCCATCAACACCAGACAATTCTTTCTTTTGTCCAAATATCTAATTGCTCCTGTTCTGATGTTTCTTCTTCTTCCTGGGTCCTGAGCTCCCAGTGGAGCATAGGCCATTGATGACCTCCCACCTCCATTGTCCAAAGTCGATGCCAAGGCGGGAGGAGAAGATGGCAACGCGACGCAGCGAGCACAGCTCTCCGGTGAAATGATATTGTATTTGTAGGAAGGATGCCGTGGGCAATTCTGATTTGATGGAGACAGATGTGAGAAGCAGAGGAACATCTGGAGAAATTTCTGAAATGCCCTGTTCGCTGCCGCTGCTGCTGTACAATCGAGAATCTCCAGAGGGAAGGCGCCAAAATCCTCAGTTTTGCCTGCTGCTGGCAACCAAGGTTGAGGTCGAAGCGTTCGGCAGAGATGGTGCTCGGTACTCGGTGTTGGAGGGTTGATCAGAGCTCGAAGTTTTTGGATGACTCAGAGTCAGACTGTGGTTGGTCATGATGGAGAGTTTTTTTCCTTCTCCCGACTGCGTGAGATGTGGGACTTTCGAGAGACTTTGAACTTTTTTACTGTGCCATGGCCTGTTCTTCATCAAGTTACTGTATTGTTGCACTGTTGTAACTATATGTTATAATTATGTGGTTTTTGTTAGTTTTTCAGTCTTGGTCTGTCCTGTGTTTCTGTGATATCACACCGGAGGAATGTTGTATTGTTTCTTAGTGCATGCATTACTAAATGACAATAAAAGAGCACTGCGCGTCCTCATAATCTAATCTAATGGTTGGAGTTCATCAATGTTTCTGTAATCCATTGTGTCCACTGCACAGAGGATTGGCCTGTACAGCTTCATCAGAGCCCTGTTGGCCGGCCTTACCCATCTCCACCTCTCACCACAGCGGCGTAGGGTTGCACCTTAAGAAGTGTTCTGATGTTTCATCCCACAGTTACTACCCAATTATCAGAGAGACCAGAGTTAAGGCTGGAATTCGGGGTCCTCATTCGCCATCACCGATAACTCCTGGGGTCAAAGTTCGAAGGTCGACTGGAATAGAGACCTGATAGCCAGAGCCCTGTGTCCACTGGGAATCTGTGAGACTGCTGGGGAAGGCAAAGCCCAATGTCTGCGAATCCTGAGTTGCACTGGAGGCTGAAGATGGCTAGTCTGAGGCTTGGAGGACAGCGTATGAGTCTGAGTGGGTGGATGGCAGGGAGGAAAAAGGCTTGTTTTGCTGTAGCTGTTCCTTTGCTTGTTGTGTTCTGCGTTATCCTGGCGAGTATTGTGGGCATGCTATGTAGACAGCACACAAAATGCTGGAGGAACTCAGTAGGCCAGGCAGCATCTATGGAAATGAACAGTTGATGTTTTGGACTGAGACCCCTCTTCAGTACTGGAAGGGAAGGGGAAATTGCCAGAATATAGAGCTAGGGGGAGGGGAGGGCGGATAGCCAGAGGGTGATGGGTGAAGACAGGTGGATAGGAATCAGAATGTGTGGCCACACTTATGGGCTGGCCCCAGCATATCCTCGGGTTACATTGGTTCTAATAGATCTGATCTGATAGGGGTTTATAAGATTATGGAAGGCATTGATAAAGTAGACAGACAGTATTCTTTTTCATAGTGTCGAAACCATAGAAACCATAGAAAAACTACAGCACAGAAACAGGCCTTTTGGCCCTTCTTGGCTGTGCTGAACCATTTTCTGCCTAGTCCCACTGACCTGCACATGGACCATATCCCTCCATACACCTCCCATCCATGTATCTGTCCAATTTATTCTTAAATGTTAAAAAAGAACCCGCATTTACCACCTCGTCTGGCAGCTCATTCCACACTCCCACCACTCTCTGGGTGAAGAAGCCCCCCCCCACTAATGTTCCCTTTAAACTTTTCCCCCCCTCACCCTTAACCCATGTTCTCTGGTTTTTTTCTCCCCTTGCCTCAGTGGAAAAAGCCTGCTTGCATTCATTCTATCTATACCCATCATAATTTTATATTCCGCTATCAAATCTCCCCTCATTCTTCTACGCTCCAGAGAATAAAGTCCTAACCTATTCAACTTTTCTCTGTAACTGAGTTTCTCAAGTCCCGACAACATCCTTGTAAACCTTCTCTGCACTCTTTCAACCTTATTTATATCCTTCCTGTAATTTGGTGAAAAAAATTGAACATAATACTCGAGATTCGGCCTCACCAGTGCCTTATACAACCTCATCATAACATTCCAGCTCTTATACTCAATACTTTGATTAATAAAGGCCAATGTACAAAAGCTCTCTTTATGACTCTATCTACCTGTGATCCACTTTCAGGGAATTTTGTATCTGTATTCCCAGATCCCTCTGTTCTATTGTACTCCTCAGTGCCTTACCATTTATCCTGTATGTTCTAACTTGGTTTGTCCTTCCAAAGTGTAATACCTCACACTTGTCTGCATTAAACTCCATCTGCCATTTTTCAGCTCATTTTTTCCAGCTGGTCCAAATCCCTCTGCAAGCTTTGAAAACGTTCCTCACTGTCCACTACACCTCCAATCTTTGTATCATCAGCAAATTTGCTGATCCAATTTACCACATTATCATCTAGATCATTGATATAGATGACAAATAACAATGGACCCAGCACTGATCCCTGTGGCACACTACTAGTCACAGGCCTCCACTCAGAGAAGCAATCCTCCACTACCACTCTCTGGCTTCTTCCATTGAGCCAATGTCTAATCCAATTTATCACCTCTCCATGTATACCTAACAACTGAAACTTCCTAACTAACCTCCCATGTGGGACCTTGTCAAAGGCCTTACTGAAGTCCATGTAGACAACATCCACTGCCTTCCCTTCATCCACTTTCCTGGTAACCTCCTCGAAAAACTCCAATAGATTGGTCAAACATGACCTACCACGCACAAAGCCATGTTGACTCTCTCTAATAAGTCCCTGTCTATCCAAATGCTTGTAGATTCTGTCTCTTAGTACTCCCTCCAATAAGTTACCCACTACCGACGTCAAATTTACCGGCCTATAATTTCCCAGATTACTTTTCGATCCTTTTTTCAACAACGGAACAACACGAGGCATTCTCCAATCCTCTGGCACCTCACCTGTAGACACCAACATTTTAAATATATCTGCCAGGGCCCCTGCAATTTCAACACTAGTCTCCTTCAAGGTCCAAGGGAATACCCTGTCATGTCCTGGGGATTTATCCACTTTAATTTGCCTCAAAATAGCAAGCACCTTCTCCTTTTGAATTTGTACAGTTTCCATGATCTCACTACTTGTTTCCCTTAATTCCATAAACTTCATGCCAGTTTCCTTATGAAGTGCTCAATACCAGAGGGTGTGCATTTAAGGTGAGAGGGGGTAATTTCGAAGGAGATGTGAGGGGCAAGGTTTTAAACAGAAAGTGGTGGTGCCTGGAATGTGCTGCCTGGGGTGGGTAGAGCCAGGTACATCAGTAACTTTAAGAAGCATTTAGATAGGTATGTGAATGATAAGAGAATGGAAAGATATGAACATTGTGTTGGCAGAAGTTTATTTAGCCATTGACGACTAAATTAATTAGTTCAGCACAATACTGTGGGCCAAGGGGCCTTTTCCTGTGCTGTACAATTCAACATTCTGTGGTTGTTAACACAAACAATACATATCACTCTATGTTTCAATGTTACATGTGAATGAGTCATTGAGTGTTAGAAAATTATAGAAAAAAATCATAGAAAAATCACAGAAACAGGCCCTTAGGCCCTTTGGCCCATCCAGTCCATGCTGAACCATTTAAATTTATTAGTCCCATCTACCTGTACTCATACCACAGTTCTCCATACCCCTCCCATCCATGTACCTATGCAAACTTCCTTAAACATTGAAATCAAAATTGCATCCTCCACTTGCACTGGTAACTCGTCCCACGTGATAAATGAAATGAAACGAAGGAGACACGTAGCTGTAAAGATGGAAGGATTTTACAATATCTATCAATTGATTTTAGGAATTAGTCATCAAAGGGAATGCTGCCAAATTAATAATTGATTCCTTACACACTGAACAGTCTAATGTTAGAATACAATAGTAGTTACAATTCAAAACCTACCACACAATTTGACATATCCTACAGAAATGGAAGTGGCTGTCATCATCATCATGTGGGTGATCATGGTCTTCCATCTGTCTTTCCACCTGCTGTTCTTAATCTTTTCTCTATTTATGTTCTTGACAATTTTTTTTTCCTACAGAAGTGGTTTGCCATTGCCTACTGCTGAGCAGAGTCTTTACAAGATGTGTGACCCCAGCCATTATCAATGCTCTTCAGAGATTGTCTGCCTGGCGTCAGTGGTCACATAATCAGGACTAGTGATCTGCACCAGCTGCTCATCCGACCATCCACCACCTGCTCCCATGGCTTCATGTGACCCTGATTGGGGGGCTAAGCAGGTGCTTCACCTTGCCCAAGGGTGATCCATAGGCTAGCGGAGGAAAGGAGTGCCTTACACCTCATTTGGTAGAGATGTATCTCCACCCTGCCACCCAAGTAGCTATATTAATGCTGAAGAATTGGCTGTTGCAAATCTAAAATGGAAGCAGAGAGAGTTGAGGACATTGGCGCCAGAATGTGTGCCGACACTTACGGGCACATCCTCGTGTGTGATGGTTGTTGGTGCAAATGATGCATTCGATGTATATGTGACTAATAAAGCTAATCTCTCCAATTCAATCCCGCTGACCCAAGAACACAGAAAGTGACTGGGGAAGCTTGAAGGGGCAGTAAAAGCACTTGGGATCATGTGATGGTGGGTCACAGGGAGAAGGAGCAGCGGGTGAAATGGCAGTCAATGAACTGATTACTTCTGACGGTTTCTCCCAACCACCCCTTCCCCATTAACACAGCATCCATCATTACGGACTCCCGTTACCTAAGACTTAATCTCTTCCCATTGCTACCATCAAGGAGAAAGTACAGGAGCCTGAAGACAAACACTCAACATTTCAGGAACTGCTTTTTCCCCTCCGCCATAAGATTTCTGAATGAACAATGAACCCATGAACTCTACATCAGTAATTTTTTGCTCGTTTTGCATTACATATTCAACATACTTAATCTTTTTTTAACCATGTATACAGTATATTCCTTATTGTAATTTACAGTTTTTATTATTTTGTATTGTACTGTACAGCTGCTACAAGGACAACAAATTTCATGACATATGCTGGTATGTTAATCCCAATTCTGATTCTGTTTCACCTCACTCTCTCTTTGTCTCTCTCTCTCTCTTCTTGCTCTCTCTTCAATTTTCCAGCTCTCTCTTTTGCTCTTTCTTTCTGTTTCTCTCTCTCTCTCTTTCATTTATTTCTCATTGTCTCTCTGACTCTATGTCTCTCCCTCTTTCTCCTTCTTTCCCCTCTCTCTCACTCTCTCCCCCTCTCTCGTTCTCTTTCTGTCTCTCCCATTCTCCATCCTCTCTCTCTCTCTTTTCTCTCTGTTGCTCTTTCTTTGTCTTTCTCTAGCTTTCTCTCCCCCCTCGCTCTCTCTTTCCCTTCCCCTCTGTCTGTCTGAATTTCTCCTCCTCTCTTTGTCTCTGCTTCTCTCTCTCCCACTCTGTCTGTCTGTCTACTTCCCTCTCTGTCTGTCTGTCTCTCTCCTCCTCTGTCTGTCTGTCTGTCTGTCTCCCTCCCCCTCTGTCTGTCTGTCTGCTTCCCCCTCTTTCTCTCGCTCTCTGGTGCCTTCACCGTATTAAACAGCGTCCAAAGTATTTACTTTGGAAAAGCTATGTTATTCTGTCAGCACCTTTAATGTAAAGATATCCAGGGATATGCTGTTCCGAAAAGTTGGCAAGGTCACAAAATTAACACGTAGAATAAAGATGATGAAATGCGTGTGCAGTCGGCTTTTATGCTTTTCTGTAATTATTTCCATTTGTTACATGATTTTGTTTTGTTACTTACTGGATTGAAGGCTGGAAGTTTGTCAATAAAACTCCCCACACCACAAATGTTATTACAGAGTAAGCCATTGCTAACTTTCTATAAAATTCCTGATTTTTCCCATGCCTCAATATATGTGGGATGGCCAACTGTGTTACAAAGATGATATACTGATTGAAACACAGTGGCCACTTTATTAGTTGCCTCCTATACCTAATAAAGTGACCACTGACTGTATGTTTGTTGTCTTCTGCTGCTGAGACCATCCACTTCCAGATTTGACGTGTTGTGCATTCAGAGATGTTCTTCTGCACACCACTGTTGTAACACATGGTTATTTGAGTTACTGTTGCCTTCCTGTCAGCTTAAACCAGATTGGCCATTCTCCTCTGACTTCTCTCTTTAACAAAGTGTTTTCACCCACAGACAGCTGCTCACTGGATGGTTTTTTTTTTGTTTTTTGCATCATTCTCTGTAAACTCTAGAGACTGTTGTGCATGAAAATCCCAGGAGATCTGCAGTTCCTGAGATACTCAAACCACACTGTCTGGCACTAATAATCATTCCACAGTCAAAGTCACCTAGATCACATTTCTTTCCCATTCTGATGTTTGGTCTGAACAACAACTGAACCTCTCGACCATGTCTGCATGCTTTTATGTATCGAGTTGCTGCCACATGATTGGCTGATTAGGTATTTGATTAACAAGCAGGTGTGCAGGTGTAATTAATAAAGTGACCATTGAGTGTATTTTCCCCATTCCATTTGGTTTCCCTGGGAACTGTCCACACTTGTCCAGGGTTCCCAGATAAACTGTGAAATTACCAAGGTTCTAGTGACTGTTTCCCCAGCTGGGGTGTCTAGAACAGGTTCACTGTCTTACAGTGAGGGGTTAGTCATTCATAGTGAGAATAGAATGACATTTCTTCACCAAGAAGGTAATGAATCTTTAGAATTCTCCAGAACATCAGGGCTGGCAGATTTTGGTCACTGAGGATATTCAAAGCACAGGTAAAAAGGTTTTGGGATATGCATTGGATCGAGGGTATGGTGTAAGTGCAAGGAGAATTCGATTCAAACAATTCTGTACCGACCCCTACTCACCCTCTTACACCAATCCTGTTCACTTTTCACTTTCTGATATCCCATCAGCTGCTCCGCCTCAATTCCCCCAACACATACTTGCAGTGTCATCTCTCTCTCACACACACACACTGTCTCTCAAACACCCAGACACACACACACACACACACACACACACACACACACAAAATCTCTTTCAAATACACATTCAGGCACACATAAACACACGCACAATCTCACTGAAACACACACTCAGATACACATAGGCACATAAAATTTCACTGAAATGCAGACTGACACACATAGACATACACACACACACACACACACACACACACACACACACACACAATCTCACTCAAGTACACACTCAGACTCACGTAGACACATTCACAAAAATGCTGACTGTTTGTTCCTCTCCATAGATGCTGCCTGGCCTGCTGAGTTCCTGCAGCATTTTGTGTGTGTTTCCCCAAATCAACGTCAGCTTGGACTCATACTGCAAACTCGTGCCTCAGGACCCCACATGCTTCCACTGCTGTGGGTAGTTTCATGTGACACCCTGGTGCTCACTGTTACTTTGCAAATGATGTACTTTTCCAGTGCCTAAGACTAGAATCTTCTGTCATCGATAAACATGCTTCAATAAGAGCTGTCAACAATGCTTCCCCTCTGCACAGGCGACACTCAGCCACTGAGTTCCTCCAGCAGTATGTTTTTATTTGTCCGGTCCGATCCCGATCTCCTGGGTCTACAGGCCAGAGGTTCACTAGGGAAGTTGTCGGCCTGTTTCCCATGAGTCCGTTGGAGGCTGGGAGCCCTGTCCTGGGGTTGGATGTCTGTCTGTCTGGATACGTAAGTGTTTGTGGGTGGATGGGAGGGAGGAAGGGTACTTGTTTTGCTTTCATGTTCTGTTTTGTTGTGTTGCTTTTATGTTGTGTTTGTTGTGTTCTGTGTTTGTTCTGCTGAACACAGTGAACATGCTATGCCAGTTCTAGAACGTGTGTCGACACTTGCAGGCTGACCCCAGCACATGGTCGGGTTGTGTTGGTTGTTAACACAATGACATTTTTCACTCTATGTTTTGATGTACATGTGATAAATAAATCAGAATCTGAATCTGCACTTTTATCTTCATATCTAATTTGGCAACGGTCGCCTCTGACAGTGCTGTACTCCAACAGTGGATCCAGGATTACAACACTTGACCCCGGAGTGGGACTTGAACTCACAACCTGACTCAGACCACAACAATGGCACTGTTGTTGGCAGAATCTCAGATTGCCACAAGGAGGTACACAGGAGCAAGATAGGTCAGCTGGCTGAGCGGTGTCAAAGCAACAACTTCACACTTAACACCACCAAGACCAAGGAATGGTTTGTGGACTTCAGTTCTCATTGAGGTGTCAGGAGTGGAAAGAGTGAACAGTTTCAAATTCCTCGGCATCAGCATCTCAGAAAATCTGTCCTGGGCTCATCATATGGCGTGGAATTACAAAGAGGACACACCAGCAACTGTACTTCATTAGGAGTTTGAGGAGATTTGGTATGTCACCAAAGACTCTATCAGATTTGTACTTTGGAGATAATTTTGACTGATTGCATCACCATCTAATATGAAGACACCAATGCACAGGTTTACACGAGGCTTCAAAATGTTGCGGACTCAACCAGCTCCATCAAGAGAACAACTCGTCGAGAACATCTTCAAAAGGCGGTGTGTCAAGAAGGCAGCATCCATCATTCAGGACCCTCACCACATTCCCTCTTCCCATTACCACAATCAGGAAGGAGCTACAGGAGCCTGAAGACACACACTCAATGTCTTAGGAACAGCTTCTTCCCCTCTGCCATCAGACATCTGAACCCATGAACACTACCTCAGTGTTCCTCTTTCGCTTATTCTCATTGTAACTTACAGTAAGTTATTACACTTGCACTGTACTGTTGCCACAAAACAGCAAATTTCACACGTCAGTGACAATAAATCTGATTCTGATTCTAGAATCAAGAATCCTTCTCACTGAACTCTATGCCCAGAAATGTTGGATAAGACTAGGAGCCCACTCCCCTTCAGCTGATGGTGCTATTGATTCATCTTCCCTTGGCACCACTCCAGTTCCTGCTGTTTGAGGTACGGGTACACCCAGTATTCCCTCTGACCCTGAAAACGGAGCCTGTTCTGAGAGCCGGGAATAAGGAACCACTGCACTCTTCCACCACCTCAGCTCGCTGCCACCAGCGCACAGATCACAAACAGTCTGATCAGCAATTGGGGGCAGTCAATGTTAACGTACAATGTTCCAGTACAATCTCTCACCAACAGAGTCAGTACAAAGCTTTTTAATGAGGTATTGATTCAGAAGAAAAATTGTCCAGTCAAGTTCACAAATAAGCAACCTAATTAAAGGTCGTTCCTGGCAATCCCTTGATGGAGGCAATTTATTACCTAACTGCATTGTTCCATGTGGGGCTGTTAATTATACTGTCAGTCCTGCTGTGTACGAATCACATTATAGGCAGCCTTTAAATGTATGTGTGTTTGAGTATGTTTATGTGTATGTATGTATATTTTTGCATGTGTGTGCTTTTGTGTGCATCTGGATATACGTATTTGAGTGCAATTTACTGTATGTCTGTGTTTGAATGTGTTTATGTGTATGTGTGTATATCTGTGTGTGTGTTTGGATGTGTATGTGTGTATATTTGTGTGTGTATTTGGATGTGTGCATTTATTTGTGTGTAATTCATGTCTGTGCATCTGTGTGTGTCTATCCAAATGCGTTTACAAGCATGTGTTTTTATAAATATGTAAATAAGTTCTTGTGTGTGTGTGTGTGTGTGTGTGTGTGTGTATCACACCTCTTTCTTTCCAGTCCAGACCAAGCGTCTCGGACCGAAATATTTTACTGTCCATTTCCCTCCATAGATGCTGCCTGGTCTGCTGAGTTCCTCCAGCTTTGGATGTGCTTTTCCAGATTTCTAGCATCTGCAAACTCTTGTGTCGCTATTTTGAACTCATGTAGCCTCATTGTAGGTCCCTCCATGAAGTAAACGCGATCTCAGCATCCATCCTGCCAATGTCTCAGGTGCTTACATTGCGACCACTAGTCATCACCAGTCAAACCTGTATAGATGCACGGTGAGAAGTATTCTGACTAGCTGCCTCACAGTATAGTAATGGAAACGCCACTGCTCAAGAACAGAAAAGTGGTAGATGCAGCCCAGTACATCACAGGCAAAGCCCTCCCCACCATTTACTTCATCTACACAGAGCACTGCCACGAGAAAGCAGTATCCATCAACAAGGACCCCCATCGTCCAGTGCGTGCTCTCTTCTCATTACTACTATCAGGCAGGAGGTACAGGACACTGAGGTCCCACACCATCAAGTTCAGGAACAGTTATTACCCCTCAATCATCAGGCTCTTGAATCAGACAATTTATGGATTCACTTTCAAGGACTCTAAAACTCTTGTTCTCAGTTTTATTTATTTACTTTTTTATTTGACAAAATACATATCTTATTTTGAACATTGATGTTTGTCAGTGTTTGTGTGCATTTTTTTCTTTGTATTCCATTGTATTTCTCTGTTCTATTTGCATGCCTGCAAGAAAATTAATCTCAGGTTAGTATACAGTAAAATAAAATTGGAACTTTGAAGTTTTTCTAATATTCATGAATACCCAGCATCTTGTTCAAAACCTCTTCATTTACCAACCCTCCGCTTCCCAGGACTCAGCCTGATGAATCATGTCGTAACCGGCACTTGACTCCAGACTTCACCACAGCTATGTCCAAAGGGCTGAACTCCAGAGGTAGTGAGATAAAATTGCCATCGACACCAAGCCGGCACGTGACTGAGTGTGGATTCGAGGAGCCCAGGTCAGTGAGATTCAGGGGCCAAGACACTCTACCAGTCATCGTTTCGACAAGGGAAGACAGCTGGTGCCTGTGGAGGCTGTACGATCATAAGGAGATGAGAAACAGGAGGAGGAATAGGCCATTCCACCCCACATTCCTGCTCGGCTGATATTTTACCTCAGTACTCTGGACTAATCTCTTTATGCCGTTTATAAACAAAAATCAAACTCTGCCTTGAATATACTCAACAGCTGAGCCACTACCTCTTCTCGCTGCCTTGATAAAGCTTCTAGCACAATCAAAGACACCACCCACCCTGGACGTTCTTTCTTCTCCCCGCCCCCCCATCAGGCAGAAGATACAAAAGCCTGAAAGCACGTAGCACAGGGCTCAAGGACAGCCTCCATCTCACTGTTAAAAGACGATTGAACAGTTCCCTAATTTGATAAGATGATCTCTCCTCACCATCTACCCCATTATGATCTTGCACCTTATTGTTAACCTACATTTTTTCTGTATTGTAACACTTTATTCTGTTATTGTTTTACCTTGTTCTACCTCAATGCACTGAGGTAGGATTAGAGTCCGGTTTATTGTCTGTGTGCGTGTGTGTGTGTGTCTGCCTTTGGTTGGCAGTGGAAGGGGCACATTGTCCTCGGAATGGTGCCAGAGGGGACAATGCGGATGGTAGAAGCTCTCCCTGCAGCAGGCCGTCCCCACCACCCAGCATCTCTCGAGCGAATCGGAGACTCTCCGGCTCCCGGTTCCAGTAACACTGCAAAGATCTGATGGCCTCTGTTTAAGAATCCTTCTGTCAGCAAGTTTTCCTGAAGTTTCCTACCCACTTCCACATACCAGGAAGCACCAATATTTTTTATTAAAATAAAACTACTTTTCAGCGTTTCCGTTCATATTTTTTCACATAATGGTGACTTAGAAACTCTTGTAAAAATACAAGGGCAAACACAGTGGGATTGTTGACGTTGAACTGCGTTTGAAACGGTGCCATCCTTGGGGATCAGATTTATCCAGTGGGGGAGTGGGTGGTGGGGGACAGTGGGGGTAGTGGTCACTTAAATGCCACCCCCCAATAACCGTGATCAAGTGATAGAGTCATGGAGTCGTAGAGCACTACAGCACAGAAGCAGGTCCTTCAGCCCATCTAGTCCCTGCCAAGCTATTAATCTGTCTGGTCCCGTTGACCCACACCGGACCATAGCCCTCCCATCCATGTATCTACGCAAATTTCTCTTAAGTGTTGAAATCAAACCTGCAAGTGGTTCACTTAGGATTGGATGGAACTTTTTCAGAAGATAATTATTCTCAGGTTAGAGAAGAGGAGGAGTTTCTTCAGCCGGAGGGTGGTGAATCTGTGGAATCCATTGCTGCAGACAGCCATGGAGGCCAAGTCATTGGGTGCATTTAAGGCAGATTTAGAGTGATTCTTGATGAATCAGGGCATCAAAAATTACAGGAAGAAGGCAGAAGAAAGGGAATGAGTGTGCTAATAAATTAGTCATAATGGAATGGCAGAGACTCAATGGGCTGAGTGGCCTAATTTTACTCCTACACCTTATTGATTTATTTATTGGTATGCAGTAGGGAATGGGCCCTTCCAGCCCTTTGAGCCACACCACCCAGCAATCCCCCAATTAACCCTAGCCTAATCATGGGACAATTTGCAATGATCAATTAATCCACTAACCGGTATGTCTTTGGACTGTGGGAAGAAACTGGAGCACCCAGAGGAAACCCATGCGGTCACAGGGAGAACATACAAAACTCCTTACAGACAGTGGTGGGAATTGAATCTGGGTCGCCTGTACTGCAAAGTGATGTGCAAACCACTATGCTACCATGCCTCCCCAAGGTCATATGGTCTTATACAGTACAGGAACAAGCCCTCAGTCCACAGGAGTCACCTGCCACTCATTTCCAACTCATCACCTGCAGCCTATTTAAATCCAGCTCTCATCTACAGTCCTTGTTCACCTATCATACCAGCCAGCCTCCTTTAGTTACTTTGTTGCTTTGCCCTGTTAAATATTTTGTTCTATCTTGGTTTGTGGCCCCTCTTGCCTTCTTATTTTGCAGTTTATTGTTACTAAATCATCTCTGCTACTTTGTGTTTGGACCAAGCCTCTTCTACATTTCCTGACAGAGCAGACAGCCAACAAGGTCCATGGGCCATGACAAGGTAGATTGTGAGGTCAAGAGTCAACTTTATCATACTAGAGGACCAATCAATAGACCTATAACAACAGGGTAGAAGCTATCCTTGAACCTGGTGGTACATCCTACCCACATGTAGAGTTGAAGATATGATGAGTAGCAGGCTACAACTTACTTACTTATTGTCCATTATGTCTACTGGCATTTAAGGCAGCAATGAAGGTCCTCCGCCTCCAAACGACTCTTGAGCATTGAAATCAGAATTGCATCCACCACATGCACTGGCAGCTCATTCCACACTCTCACCACCCTCTGAGTGAAGAAGCTTCCCCTCATGTTCCCTTTAAATATTTCACCTTTCATCTTCAACCTACGACCTCTAGTTGTAGTCTCACTCAACCTCAGTGAAAAAAAACCTGCTTGCTCTTATCCTATCTATACTCCTCATAATCCTGTATCATCATTATGTGTTGTGTTGTGTGACTTGGGTGATCATGGTCTTTCAATGACCACCACTATTCTTGGTCAAATTTTTCTACAGAAGTGGTTTGCCATTGCCTTCTTCTGGGCAGTGTCTTTACAAGATGGGTGATCTCAGTCATTATCAATACTAAGCAGATACTACACTTTGTCCAAGGGTGACCTGTAGGTTAGTGGAGTGAAGGAGCATTGTATACCTCCTTTGATAGAGACATATCTTCACCCCGCCACCCATTTTATATACATACCTCTAACAAATCATCCCTCAATCTTATACATTCTAGAGAATAAAGTTCTAATCTATTCAATTTTTTCTTATAGAACTACTAAACTAGTGAAATACTGCCCCCAGGAAAGAAACCACAAACTCCCACCTCTGTCACCAATTTTTATCCATGCACCATTGAAAGCATTCTATCAGGACGCATCATGGCTTGGTATGGCAACTGCTCTGCCCAAGACCACAAGGAACTGCAGAGAGTTGTGGGAACAGCTCAGCACATCACAGAAACCAGCCTCACTCACAACACGCTGGAGGAACTCAGCGGGTCGGGCAGCATCCGTGAAAACGATCAGTCAACATTTCAGGCCGGTACTCTTCGTCACGAAGGGTTCCGGCCCGAAACGTTGGCTGATTGTTTCCACAGATGCTACCCAACCTGCTGAGTTCCTCCAGCGTGTTGTGAGTGAGGCTTTGACTCCAGCATCTGCAGAGTATTTTGTGTTTACAGAAACCAGCCTCTCCTTTGTGGACTCTATCTGCACTTCTTACTGTTTCAGTTAAGCAGCTAGCATAATGAAAGACTCCACCCACTCCAGCTATTCTCCCTGTATCACATCCTGGCATGGAAACACCAATGCCCTTGAACAGAAAATCCTACAAGAAATAGTGGATACAGCCCAGTCCATCCCAAGCCACCACTGAGCACATCTCATGAAACACTGTCGCAGGAAAATGGCACCCATGATGAAGGAGCCTCGCTGCCCAGACCATGCTCTCTTCTCACTGCTGCTATCAGGATGAAGGTACAGCACCCTCAGGACTCACACCACCAAGTTCAGGAACAGTTACGACCCCTCAACCATCAGGCTCTTGAACCAGAAGGGATAACTTCACTCACCCCATCACTGAAATGTTCCCACAACATCTGGACTCATTTTCACGGATACTTCATCTCATGTTCTTGACATTTATTGCTTGTTTATTTATTATTATTATTTCTTTCTTTTTGTATTTACACAGTTTGTTGTCTTCTGCAGCTTGGTTGAATGCCCTGATTGGGTAGTCTTTCAATGGTTCTGTGTTGTTATTATTTGATATATTTATTGAGTATGCCCACAAGAAGCTGAATCTCAGGTTTATATGTGGTGACAAATACGTAGTTTGATAATAGCATCTATTTTGAACTTTGCACTTTGTCCTCCCTCAAAAACCTGAACGTGCATACTACCAAGCTCTCATTGAAGATGATGATGTAAACAGAGACTTCTGCTCTGATCATCTGCTGCCATTAGGCCATTAGAAGTGACAGGGCCTTCAATTTGAACCAAATTTTCTGATGGACCACTTTCTATCCATGGGGCAAGGTGCCCAAGGATTGTGATGGGGGTACTTGCCAATTTGTCAGTATGATCTCACTCTGTGAATCGCACTGCGGCAGACTGCTGTCTGATCGGTCTATTGGGATGGTCATGAACATTACAGGTTTGGCCAGTGCCAGGGATAAATTTGGTGCTGGGATTGAGGTCGGATGATCCATCCGTTTCACTTAGGTAACACTTCTGGATCAGTCCAGAATATCATTAGGAGTCTCTCTGACTTCAATCGCCTGTTAGTTATTACTTATCACTGAGCAAGCAGATGGGGTTCAAATCACAAACAGAACGTGAATAAGTCTCTCCAACTAGTCGAAGTTCAAGTTTATTGTCATCTGACTGTACATATATACAACCAAATGAAACAGTCCTCCAGACCATAGTGCACCCACAAAGCATGAATCACACACAGCACATTAAACATTACCACAAATAAGTTAATAAAATAAAAATCAAAGTGCAGCACAGGGAAACAGTAAATAGTAAACTCCTAGTGATGTGACCTCAGTGGTGGCAAGGTATTCATTAGTCTCACAGCCTGAGGGAAGAAGCTGTAGCTAGTCTGGCAGTCCTAGCCCAATGCTCCTGTGGTAACACACACAAAATGCTGGAGGAACTCAGCAGGTCAAGCAGCATCCCTGGAAAGGAATAAACAGTCGACGTCTCGGGCCAAAACCCTTCATCAGGACTGGGAAAAAATGAGAAGTCAAAGTAAGAAGGTGCAGGGAGGGGTGGAAGAAGTACAAGGTGGTAGGTGATAGGTGAAACCGGAAGAGGAGGAAGGGGGTGAAGTAAAGAGCTGGAAAGTTGATTGGTGAAAGAGATAAAGGGCTGGAGAAGGGGGAATCTGACAGGAGAGGACAGAAGACCATGGAAGAAAGGCAAGGAGGAGAAATACCAAAGGGAGGTGATGGGCGGGTAAGGAAAAAAGGCTGAGAGAGGGAAATAGGAAAGGTTAATTGTGAAGTGGGGGCAATTACCAGAAGTTCAAGAAATCAATATTCATGCCAACAGGTTGGAGGCTACCCAAATGGAATATAAGGTGTTGCTTCTCCAACCCGAGTGTGGCCTCATCGCATCAGTAGAGGCGGCCATGGATGGACATATGGGAATGGGAATGGGAAGTAGAATTGAAATGGCTGCTTTTTCTAGTGGTTGGAGCATAGGTGATCGGTGAAGCAGTCTCCCAATCTACATTGGGTCCCACCCGTATACTTGAGACCACACCTGGAGCATTGAATACCAGCAGACCCCAGCAGACTCACAGGTGAAGTGTCACATCACCTGGAAGGACTCTTTGGGACTCTGAATGGTAGTGAGGGAGGAGGTGTAGGGGCAGATGTGGCACTTATTCCACTTCCCAGGAGAGAGATTGGTGGGGAGGGATGAATGGACAAGGGAGTCAGGTAGGAAGTGATCCCTGCGGAAAGCTCAAAATGGATGGGAGGGAAAGATGTGCATGGTGCTGGGATCCCGTTGGAGATAGTGGAAGTTATGGAGAATTATGTGCTGGACGCAGAGGTTGGTGGGGTGGTAGGTGCGGACAAGAGGAAACTTATCCCTGGAGGGGTGGCGGGAGGATGGGGTGAGGGCAGACGTGCGGGTACTGGAAGAGATGCAGGTGAGGATAGCGTTAACAGTAGAGGAAGGAAAACTTTTTTTTGAAGAAGAACATCTCAATAGTTCTGGAGTGAAAAGCAGATACAGCAGAGACAGAAGAAATGAGAGAAGGGGATGGTATCATAAATGGACCAAGTAAAGTTGAGGGCAGGGTGGAGGTTGGAGGCAAAGTTGATGAAGTCAACAAGCTCAGCATGGATGCAGGAAGCAGCACCAATGCAGTCGTTGATGTACTGTAGATGGAGTGCGGAGCAGTGCTGGTGTAAGCTTGGAACATGGACTGTTCCACATAGCCGACAAAAAGGCAGGCATAGCTGGGACCCATGGGAGTGCCCATGGCTACACCTTTGGTTTGAAGGAAGTGAGAGGGGAAATTATTGAGAGTGAGGATCAGTTCCAGCACACAGAGGAGAATGGTGGTGGAAGGGAACTGGTTGGGCTTGTTGTCAAGAAAGAACCAGAGAGCTTTAAGGCCCTCCTGATTGGGGATGGAGGTGTATAGAGACCGGACACCCACAGTGAAAATGAGATGATCGGGGCCAGGGAACTTGAAATCATTGACAAGATCTTCTGCTTCCAACACTTCAGCAAGAGTTTCAAGGATTCACAAATCAGTAATGTAGAGGTCAGCACATCTCTTTACAGCATCAGAGTTTGATTGCAGCTACTGTCAGTAAGGAGTTTGCTCGTTTTCCCTGTGACCAAGTGGCTTTCCTCCAGCTGCTCGGGTGTGCTCACACGTTCCAAAGACGCACGGGTCAGGCAACAGTAAGTTACAGCCTGCCATGCTGGCTATGTTGGTGTCGGAAGCGTGGCGACACTTGTAGGCTGCCCAGTGCTATCTTTGCTGATTTGATTTGACGCATACTGACACATTTCACTGTATGTTTCAATATCCATATAACAAATAAAAATAATCTTTAATCTTATTCTTTAACCTCTGCAAGAAGATGGTTTTTCCTCATCTCTGTCTTAAAAGGGTGTCCTATTATTTTTAATTGGTGAACCTAAGTTCTAGACTCTCCCACAGGAGGAAAAATCCTCTTCATATCCTCCCTCAGGATTTTGTATGGTTTATTCCAATTGCCTCTCACTTTTCTGAAAGATATCAGTAAGATTGAAAGAGAAAATTTACAAGGCTGTTCCTGGAACTTGAGGGCCTGAGTTATGGAGAAGGGTTGAATAGGTTAGGGCTTTGTTCCCTGGAGTGTAGGAGACTAAGGGAGATTTGATGGAGGTATAGAGGATTATGAGGGGCATAACTGCAAGCAGGCTTTCTTCACTGAGGTTGTATAAGACGAGAACTAGAGGTCATAGGTCACGGGTGAAAGGTGAAATATTTAAGGGGAACCTGAGAGGGAACTTCTTCACTCAGAGGGAGGTGAGAGTGTGGAACAAGCCTCCAGAGGCAGTAGTGCATGTGGGTTCCATATCAATATTTAAGAGAAATTTGGACAGGTACATGGATGGGAGGGGGTAAGGAGGTTTATGATCCAGGTGCAGGTTGAAGGAACTAGGCAGAATAATGGTTTGGCATGAACTAAATGGGCCAAAGGGCCTGTTTCTGTGCTGTAGAGCTCAAAGTTCAAAGTAAACGTTATTATCAAAGTACATATATGTCGCCACATGCAACCCTGAGATTCATCTCCCTGTGGACATACTCAGAATAGTAACTATAACTGGATGAAGTTGAGTGCAGAAGACAACAAACAATACAAATGTAAATATAAACAAATAGCTAGATAGACTGAGAACATGAAATAACAAGATAAAGATTCCTTATAGTGATACCATTGGGTGTGGGAAACATCTCAATAGATGGGCAAGTGAGTGTAGTTATCCCCTTTTGTTCATGAGCCTGATGGTTGAGGGGTAGTAACTGTTCTTGAGACTGGTGGGTGTGAGTCCTGAGGCTCTTGTACCATCTTCCTGGTGGCAGCAGTGAGAAAAGAGCGTGGCCTGAGTGGTGGGGATCTCTAATGATGGATGCTGCTTTCCTACAACAGTATTTCATTTAGATGTTCCGAACGGTGGGGAGGGCTTTACTCAAACAGTTGGAGTGTGGCTTTGCATGCATCTGACTTAAGTGCGGAACTAATGCCTGTTTCACGGGCATACATCCTTGAAGAACTTTTATTGATGTGATTGTGGTCGCGCTGCTCGAAGCGTTACTCTCCTGCGCCCTCCACAGCTCGGCGGATGCTGTCCAAAGTGGCGTCACCCTTCACCTTTCACCCTTCCCCAGGCCGATCCTGCCCCGGAGTCAAAACTCTGCGCAATGCGCTGGGCCAAATCCACTACCTTTTGTAGGATTTTCCATTCAAAGGCACTGGTGTTCCCATACCAGGCTATGGTGCCACTGCGCTATGTCTCCAAATCTAAACTCCATCAGATACAAATCTAACCTGCCTTCCTTCCAGGAGTTAAGTTGGTAAATCGTTATGCAGTAGTGTTCACGGATTTATTGTCCATTCATAAATCTGATGCCAGAGGGGAAGAAGCTGTTCTTAACACGTCGAGTGTGTGTTCAGGTTCCTGTACCTCCTCCGTGATGGTAGTAATGAGAAGACGATATGTCCTGGGTGATGGCAGTCCTTAATGCTGGACGTCACCTTTCTGAGGCATCTCCTTTTGAAGGTGTCCTTGATGCTGAGAAAGCTCATGCTGATGATGGAGCAGGCTGAGTGTATAACCCTCTGCAGTTGTTTGTTTTCCTCTCTCTGATCCAGCGCATTGCTGCCCCCATGCTAGCATCTGAAGTTTCCTGTGTCTCCATTTAACGTGGAGCAGCTTTGGTATCAGCACACAGGGTTTTGAATCCGGGGCAGGATCCACCTGGGGAAGGGTGAAGGGTGACACTAAGGTGGGACAGCACCCACCCAGCTGCGGAGGGCGCAGGAGAGTAACGCTTCGAGCAGCGCGACCACAATCACATCAATAAAAGGTCTTCAAGGATGTATGCCCATGAAACAGGCATTGTATTCGCACTTAAGTCAGATGCATGCAAAGCCACACTCCAACTGTTTGAGTAAATATTTTGCGTGGTGTGTTTGGCAGGTAGGACGCTGGATGTGGTCAGCAGTTAATCTGGCAGTCACCAAGCCCCTGGTCCCGGTCCAATCTCCGTTTCCCTCTCAGCTCTGTATCTGGGAAGCCAGAGGGAATGAGTGTGGGTACACAGGACCTCCCACTCACGGTATTACAGAACTGCCTATGCAGCAGTTGGCAGCTGGACAGACACAAGCCGCACAGCTCCAGATGTTTACGAGCAGTTTTATTTCACCTGAGGTGTGCTCTAGCTGCTGGCATGTGCCCAGCTTTGCAGCAAGATCTAAAGATAAATGGCTGTGGCAGGGAAAGGAAGAACTTGCTTCAGTCTTGAAGACGGATCTCAGAATCAAATATGGACTGTTTACTCTTTTCCATAGATACTTCTTGGGCTGCTGAGTTCCTCCAGCATTTTGTGTGTAATACAAGTAACTGTTTGATTGTGGTCATACAGTATATATATAAGGATAGCTTATAGACTGATTGTGTATGCTGTACATTAAGAGACAGTAGGTGCAGGAGTGTTTGTGCGTAAGGTGACTGACTGGAAATTATAAAGTGACTCTTGGCAAGAGGAACTCTTCTAGGTAGCAGCAGGGCAGATGAAAAATTCAAAGTTCAAAGTAAATTTATTAACATGTCACCATGTACAAATCTGAGATTCATTTCATTTTTTGTGGGCATACTTAATAAATCCATTTTTGAAGAATAACAATAATAGGATCAATGAAATATCGCGCCAACTTGGCAGTTCAGCCAGAGTGCAGACGACAACAAATTGTGCAAATATAAAAGAAAGAAACAATAAATAATAAAATAATAAACGTACAAAGGGGACAAGTTGCACTCGAATCCGAGAGGGACCAATATTCTTGTGGGCATGTTTACTAGAGCTGTTGGGAGTGGTTTAAATTAATATGCAGAGGGGTGGGAACCAGGATGATAGAGCTGAGAATGAGCCAGCAGGTTTACAAGTAGATGATGGGTGTAATATGAATGTAAAAAAGGACAAGCCAGTGATTGGGTACAAATGCAGACAGAGCAAAGGGTTAAATTGTTTCACAGAGGCAAAATTCAAAAGGGCGAAAAATGCAGGACTGAAGGTGTTGTATTTAAATGTGCGCAGCATCAGAATAAGGTGACAAACTCGTGCACAAATAGAGATTGTTCAGTATGATGTTGTGGGCAGCACTGAGTCATGGCTGAAAGAAGGTCATAGTTGGGAGCTTAACATCGAAGGATATACTTTGTACGGAAAGGAAAGGCAGGAAGGCATAGGCAGTGGTGTGGCTCTGTTGGTAAGAGATGGGATTACATCTTCAGAAAGAGGTGACATAGGGTCAGAGAATGTTGAATCTTTGTGGGTGGAGTTAAGAAATTGCAAGGGTAAAAATAAACATTATGGGAATCATGTATAGGCCTCCAAGATGTGGGGTTGAGACTGCAAAGGGAGCCGGAAAAGGCATGTAATAAGGCAAGTGACAATTGTAATGGGGGACCTCAATATGCAAGGGGATTGGGAATATCAGGTTGGTGACGTATTGCAAGAGAGGGAATTTGTTGAATACCTACAAGATGGGTTTTTAGAGCAACTTGTGCTTGACTCTACTCAGGGAAAGGCTAGCTTAGATCGGGTGTTGTATCATAACCCAGATCTTATTAGGGAGCTTAACGTAAAGGAACTCTTAGAACATAAAACATAGAAATCTACAGCACGTTACAGGCCCTTCGGCCAACAATATTGTGCTGACCTGGATTTCAGTGCTTTAAAAGGGATGGCGGGGAGGAGAGGAGGAGTGGTATTACTGATCAGGGATACTATTACAGCTACAGAAAGGGTGGGTAATGTAGCAGGATCCTCTTTTGAGTCAGTATGGGTGGAAGTCAGAAACAGGAAGGGAGCAGTTATTCTATTGGGAGTATTCTATAGGCCCCCTGATAGCAGCAGAGATACCGAGGAGCAGATTGGGAGGCAGATTTTGGAAAGGTGCAAAAATAACAGGGTTGTTATCATGGGTGACTTTTATAACTTCCCTAATATTGATTGGCACCTGATTAGTTCCAAGGGTTTAGATGGGGCAGAGTTCGTTAAGTGTGTTCAGGACGGATTCCTGTCACAGTGTGTCCAAGACGAATTGCTGTCACAGTATGTTGACAGGCCGACCGGGAGAATGCCATACTAGATCTAGTATTAGATAACGAACCAGGTCAGGTCACAGATCTCTCAGTGGGTGAGCATCTGGGGGACAGTGACCACCGCTCCCTGGCCTTTAGCATTATCATGGAAAAGGATAGAATCAGAGAGGACAGGAGAATTTTTAATTGGAGAAGGGCAAATTATGAGGCTATAAGGCTAGAACTTGCGGGTGTGAATTGGGATGATGTTTTTGCAGGGAAATGTACTATGGACATGCGGTCGATGTTTCAAGATCTCTTGCAGAATGTTAGGGATAAATTTGTCCCAGTGAGGAAGATAAAGAATGGTAGGGTGAAGGAACAATGGGTGACAAGTGAGGTGGAGAATCTAGTCAGGTGGAAGAAGGCAGCATACATGAAGTTTAGGAAGCAAGGATCAGATGGGTCTATTGAGGGATATAGGGAAGCAAGAAAGGAGCTTAAGAAGGGGGCATGAGAAGACCTTGGCAAGTAGGGTAAAGGAAAATCCCAAGGCATTCTTCAATTATGTGAAGAAAAAAAAGGATGACAGGAGTGAAGGTAGGACCAATTACAGATAAAGGTGGGAAGATGTGCCTGGAGGCTGTGGAAGTGAGCGAGGTCCTCAATGAATACTTCTCTTCGGTATTCACCAATGAGAGAGAACTTGATGATGGTGAGGACAATATGAGTGAGGTTGATGTTCTGGAGCATGTTGATATTAAGGGAGAGGAGGTGTTGGAGTTGCTAAAATACATTAGGACAGATAAGTCCCCGGGGCCTGACGGAATACTCCCCAGGCTGTTCCACAAGGCGAGGGAGGAGATTGCTGAGCCTCTGGCTAGGATCTTTATGTCCTCGTTGTCCACGGGAATGGTACCGGAGGATTGGAGGGAGGCGAATGTTGTCCCCTTGTTCAAAAAAGGTAGTAGGGATAGTCCGGGTAATTATAGACCAGTGAGCCTTACATCTGTGGTGGGAAAGCTGTTGGAAAAGATTCCTAGGGATAGGATCTATGAGCATTTAGAGAATCATGGCCTGATCAGGGACAGTCAACATGGCTTTGTGAAGGGCAGATCGTGTCTAACAAGCCTGATAGAGTTCTTTGATGAGGTGACCAGGCATATAGATGAGGGTAGTGCAGTGGATGTGATCTATATGGATTTTAGTAAGGCATTTGACAAGGTTCCACACGGTAGGCTTAATCAGAAAGTTAGAAGGCATGGGATCCAGGGAAGTTTGGCCAGATGGATTCAGAATTGGCTTGCCTGCAGAAGGCAGAGGGTCATAGTGGAGGGAGTACATTTAGATTGGAGGATTGTGACTAGTGGTGTCCCACAAGGATCTGTTCTGGGACCTCTACTTTTTGTGATTTTTATTAACGACCTGAATGTGGGGGTAGAAGGCTGGGTTGGCAAGTTTGCAGATGACACAAAGGTTGGTCGTGTTGTAGATAGTGTAGAGGATTGTCGAAGATTGCAGAGAGACTTTGATAGGATGCAGAAGTGGGCTGAGAAGTAGCAGATGGATTTCAACCCGGAGAAGTGTGAGGTAGTACACTTTGGAAGGACAAACTCCAAGGCAGAGTACAAAGTAAATGGCAGGATACTTGGTAGTGTGGAGGAGCAGAGGGATCTGGGGGTACATGTTCACAGATCCCTGAAAGTTGCCTCACAGGTGGATAGGGTAGTTAAGAAAGCTTATGGGGTGTTAGCTTTCATTAGTCGAGGGATAGAGTTTAAGAGTCGAGAGGTAATAATGCAGCTCTATAAAACTCTGGTTAGGCCACAATTGGAGTACTATGTCCAGTTCTGGTTGCCTCACTATAGGAAGAATGTGGAAGCATTGGAAAGGGTACAGAGGAGATTTACCAGGATGCTGCCTGGTTTAGAGAGTATGGATTATGATCAGAGATTAAGGGAGCGAGGGCTTTACTCTTTGGAGAGAAGAAGGATGAGAGGAGACATGATAGAGGTGTACAAGATAATAAGAGGAATAGATAGAGTGGATAGCCAGTGCCTCTTCCCCAGGGCACCACTGCTTAATACAAGAGGCCATGGCTTTAAGGTAAGGGGTGGGAAGTTCAAGGGGGTATTAGAGGAAGGTTTTTTACTCAGAGAGTGGTTGGTGTGTGGAATGCACTGCCTTAGTCAGTGGTGGAGGCAGATACACTAGTGAAATTTAAGAGACTACTAGACAGGTACATGGAGGAATTTAAGGTGGGGGTTTATATGGGAGGTAGGGTTTCTATCTAAGAGGTTCTTAAAAGACCCTGTTGTATCCACCACCACCACCACCAGCAGCAGTGCATTCCACACACCCACCACTCTCTGTGTGAAAAGTTTACTCCTGACATCCCCTCCGTACCTATTTCCAAGCACCTTAACACTACACCCCCTTGTGTTAGCCATTTCAGTCCTGGGAAAAAGCCTCTAGCTAACCACACAATCAATGCCCCTCATCATCTTATACAGGAGAAAGATCATAATACGTTTGAATTCATACTGAAATTTGAAAGGGAAAAGCTAAGTCACATGTATCAGTATCGCAATGGAATAAAGGGAATTACAAAAGCATGAGAGAGGAGCTTGTCCAGGTGGTTTGGGGGAAGATACTGGCGGGAATGGCAGCAAAGCTGAGGTGGCTGAAGTTTCTGAGAATAGTTCACAAAGCGTTGGATAGGTATATTTTACAGAGTAAGAAGGTGATAAGGTGCCACATTTGAGGCTGCTTAACAAGTTAAAATCTTATGGTGTTACAGGAAAGATATTGGCATGGATAGTGGAATGGCTAACAGGCAGAAGGCAGCGAGTGGGAATAAAAGGGGCCTTTTCTGTTTGGCTGCCCCTGACTAGTGGTGTTCCTCAGGGGTCAGTATTGGGACCTCTATTTAGCACATTGTTTGTCATTGATTTAGATAATGGAATTGATGGCTTTGTGCCAAAGTTTTTTGGATGATACGAAGATAGGTGGAGGGGTAGGTAGTGCTGAGGAAGCAATGAGATTGTAACAGAACTTAGACAAATTGGAAGAATGGGCAAAAAAGTGGCATATGGAATACAGTGTTGGGAAATGTATGTAATGCATTTTGGTAAAAGGAAAAATAGTGCAGATTATTATCTAATCATTTGATGATGATGAGGGAGAAGGTTCAAACATCAGAGGTGCAGAGGAACTTAGGAGTTCTCATGTAAGACTTCCAGAAGGTTAATTTACAGGTTGAGTCTGTGGAAAAGAAGGTATATGCAATGTTGGCATTCATTTCAAGGGGTATACAATATATAAAAAAGTGATTATGCTGAGGCTTTATAAGACACTAGGTAAGTTTTAGGTCCCATATCTCAGAAAGGATATGCTGTCATTGGAGAGAGTCCAGAGGAGATTCATGAGAATGATTCTGGGAATGAAGGGGTTGACATATGAGGAGCATTTGGCAGCTTTGGGCCTGTCCTCACTGAAATTTAGAAGAACGTAGGGTGATTTCATTGAAACATGCCAAATATTGAAATGGCTTGATAGGGAGGATGTGGAGATGGCAGGAATATCCAGAACTAGAGGGCGCAATCTCAACACTGAGGGGCAACCCTTTAGAACAGAGATAAAGAGGATTTTTTTAAGCCAAAGAGTAGTAAATCTGTGGAATCCTCTGCCACAGACTGTGCTGGATGCCAAGTCCATGGGGATATTTAAGGTGGAAGTTGATAGTTTCCTGATTGGTCAGGGCATCAAAGGATAAGGCGAGAACTCAGGTGTATGGACTTGAGTGGTATCTGGGATCAGCCATGATGGAATGGTGGAGCAGACTTGATGAGCTTAATGGCCTAATTCTGCTCCTATGTCTTATGTTCTTATGGTCTAAATAAATAAGCAATAAATATCGAGAACATGAGAAGAAGAGTACTTGAAAGTGTGGCCATAGATTGTGGGAACAGTTCAGTGAAGGGGCAAGTGAAGTTGAGTGAAGTAAACCCCTCTAGTTCAAGAGTCTGATGGTTGAGGGGTGACAAGTGTTCCTGAACCAGGTGATGTGAGTCCTGAGGCTGCTGTACCTCTTCCCATTATCCATTGTTGAGGCCCAAAGGTTGAAGTCCTGTGATTGATGAGTCAGGAAGTAGAAACCTGAAGGTTAAAATTTTGAGATTGGTGAGTCTTGAAGTTGAGGTCCAGAGGTCAAAGTTCCATGATCATCGTGTCCTGGGGTAGTCAGAAGGCTGACGTCTCTGACTGTGAGAGTCTGCGACCAAGGACTGGAGGCCCAGTGGTGTCCTGTCCTCAGACTGGGGACCTGTCTGTGTGTGTGAGTGGGTTGGAAGAGACTTGCTGCTTTGCTTTGTTTTCGTTCTTCATTTTCTTGTTGCTTGCGTTGCTCTACTGCACGTGCTGGATGTGCGTGCTGACACCAGAGTGCGTAGTGACACTTACTAGCTGCATCACAACATCCCTGGGTTGTGTTGGTTGCTTAACGCGAATGATGCCCATCACTGTATGTTTTGATACACACAAGAAATAAATGAATCTGAGTCTGTGGCAGACACTGAGTCATCGAGGGCTTTCGGAAGGGAGCTGGATCAGCACAAGAGCAAATCATTCAACCGAGCTCCCAGGGAAACGGGTCAGACAGGGTGGCTGTAGCAGGAGCTGGCACCAACACGAGGGGCCGACAAGCCTCCTCCTGTGCCGCCACGCTCCTGTGCTTCTGTGGGACCAATCCATCACACTGACTGCGAGACGGGTGCCAGTCAGTCAGGGAGAGGGCATACAGAGATGGTGAGTCACATTTTCTGCCTGTAATTACAGTTGCTGAGCTAATCAGTAAGCAATGCACACTGCTGCACAGTCAGGCTCCCGCTGCTCGCTCCTCGGACTGCAAGCACCAAACCTTCTCTCCCAGTTTAACACTTTGTGCAGAAGACTTCTCCTTAGCCTTTTCTTCCCCTCTTGAATTGGATTCGGTGCCTAAAAAGGGTCATCAATTCAAGCCCCTCACAGTGGAGATCAGAGTGCATTACAAAACATTAAAAGATTTGCTTTATTTTTATTATTTTTGATCATTTAAAGATTAGACTCATTGAAACACTGAAACATACTGTGAAGCGTGCCATTGGTGTCGATGATGTGCTGGGGGCAGCTCTCCAATGTCACCATGCTCTGGCGCCAACATTGGCATGTCCACAACTCACTCTAACTCATACGTCTTTGGAATGTGCGAGGAAACCAGAGCACCCGGAGGAAATCCATGCAGTCACGGGGAATACGTACACACCCCTCATAGGAAGTGGCTGGAGATGCAATACGATCAGTGATCATTGGTGCTGTAAAACGATTGCACTAACCTCTACGCGAAGAGTAAGGAGGGAGTGCCACAATGGCTGCTGAGACAAGGAGTTAATCCAGGAACCTCGACCACTCCATTCACGTGACTATTTCAGCACCTTGGAGGGTGTTAGTTATGGGGAGAGATTGGATAGATGAGGCTGGATTTCCCCAGGGTAAAGGAGGTTGAAGAGAGACCTGATTGAAACATATAGGACCATGAGAGACTTGTATAGGGCAGATAGTGAATGACACACAATGTTCCCTCTAATTTTTTTAGAGCTGTGCGAACCAACCATTGCTCTGAGCAGGAAATTTTTTCAAGGCCTGAAAACTATGTGGCACTTTATACGTTTTTTTTAGTATGCATACTATGACTATTTTGAATGAAAATTGAAAAATCACATACTTTTGATTTTATTTATTAATTGAAGCGTATAATGAAATGCAGTACAACAAAGAAAATCTTCTACATTTCATAAACTTTTTCTAGCTGTGTCCAATGCCAGCTGCGAGGCAACAAAGGCTATGTGCGCGGGAGCATGGCAGCTACTGTGCGGCCGTACACCAGCACACCCATGCAGCTTAGAATGAACAGTGGTTATACAGCCCAGTAACACGTTCTTCAAACCCAGCTGTCCATACCTACTAAAATGCCCATCTAAGATATTCCCATTCCCCCACGTTTGGCTCGATTCTATATAAAGCTTTCCTATCTGTATATTAAAGAGATTTTTTGAAAGAAATGAGCTTTACTTGTTGTGTGTACATCAAAACAATAAAACATTCAGTCAAATGCATTGAATAAACTTTTCTTGGGCTTCCAGCCATGTACAGGTATCGATTATAACCAATGTTTTGAAGACAAATTCTGCCATCTTCATCAGGGATGATGCCTGGGTGCGTCTAGACCAGTAGTATTAATACCCCTGTGTCCATCCCTCCTGATTGGTTCGTACTCATCTGATCAGGTTTCCACTCTTCCATTTCATTTACAATTGAATTCCAGTTCTTACTTAGAGTGAGACCTTCGTCTTTGTTAAAATTCTTTTCCTCTAGTTTGTATTTCAATAGCTTCCTTTACCAAGCAGTTCCAAAGGCCATCGGCATGCACCGTAGTTTTGTGCATCATTTGCGTCAATGACCAGCACAGTGAGAGGTTGTGCAGGGGCTAGCCTGCAAGTGTGGCGATGTTTCCAGTGCCAACATAGCATGCCCACTCCTCATTAACCTGTACACTTTTAGACTGTGGGAGAAACCTGGAGCACCCAGAGGAAGCCCATGCGTTCATGGGGAGAACGTACAAACTCTTCACAAATAGCAGTAGGAAATGAACCCTGATCACTAACACTGTGATGCAGGGGAAAGAATACTGAGGGCAAATAACTAATAGAGAGTGGTGGGTGCGTGGAATGCACTGCCAGCGGCGGTGGTGGGGTCGGATACAATGAAGTCTTTTAAGAGACTCTTAGATAGGTACATGGAGCTTAGAAAAATAGAGGGCTGTGCAGCAGGGAAATTCTAGGTGGTTTCCAGAGAAGCTTACATGATTGGCACAACATCGTGTGCCGAAGGGCCTGTAATGTGCTGTAGATTTCTATGTCCTATGTTCTATCAATAGTGATGTGGATTGTGCTGATGGAGTTTACACAGAACTGCAGACAAAAGTAGAGACATGGAATGCAGCAGTGATGACACCCAGCTTTTCGGAACTTCACTAATGATGTTCCAATGTGCACCCACTGTTGTGATAGAAAATTAGATTTACTGTTAGGCCTGTGGATTACCATTTCACTCTGTTATCAGCACCTAGTCTGTTACTTAACTAAGACTTCCTGTCACCACCGTTCAGTTATCAAAACATAGTTTTACTGGTGATCTTGTCGACTGAGAATGTAAAAACTGTATCAAATGCATGATCAGGTCGACCAGTTGGGTGCCCATCAGTTTTTAATAAAGTGCCCGTTATTTTAAACACCAACTCCATGTGGCCTTTCAGTCTGCTCCTGTAATAGTATTATGCTAGCCTCTGCACCACCGTGCTACCCTGAGTGATCACATTATGTAGCAGGAGCTGTTGACTGTATACATTGGATCACCTGATGTATTGGAACATTTGAGTGCATTACAACGTCTCAGCATTATAAATCACCAGCTTCGGTTAGGTCACACAGTGAGTTGAAACTCCTGCATATATTAGATTACAATACCTGAGTTTATTGGATTGCTAAGGGGTATCAGATTACTTATGTGTACGGGCTCAATTGGGTGCATTAGATTAATTTAATGTATGCAATCCCTTAGGTCTGTTAGATTATCCGTGTCTATTGGGTGCATTCCTCAAGTTTGACCTCCTGTAGTTAGCCGAGGGGTGGTAGGGGGGACAAGTTCCCATTACTTGTTAAATGCTCCCAATGGCGTGTGTCTCAAATAGCCTCTGACAACCAACTCCAGCGCTGGACTTCACATGTGGCTTAGCTACTAAGCCCGGCGGAACTGTCTCTACTGACAGGAGAAGGGGCAGAGGCAGTCTACTGGTGCTTCGGCCAAACGAGGCTCGTCGGCAATGGTTGGCAGCTCATCTAGGAGAAGGAAAACTCAGATCTCAAACCTCTGGTGCCTTGTGGCTATACCCACTCATGGGGAACGATCTGGGAGTAAACCCCAAGGAAAATCTGGAGCTGGAGTCCCTAAGGCAGTCCTATATTGATTAAATGCTGACTGCCATCTCCTGCGATGTTATATGGGACAAATTGTACCGGTCTCTGCCATTTCTTTGGATTCATCATCTGCTTGGAGAGGGGGAGCCTTCTGCGTAGGCAACAGCTTGTGCTCCATATTGTATCCACATGGCTTGCATACACAGCTATGATAGAGCATCCATAGTTGACCCTGACCAATGGGGAGCCTCAATTGTGTGCAGATTTACCTCAATGTATAGGATCTCTTGGGTCTGTTAAATCACCTGTGTCTATTGAGTGCATTAGGTTGCTTGAGTAGGAGCATTATAGACTTCTTGGTGAAGAGGCTAATGTTATCAAAGACCCCTCCCAGCCCAGACATTCCCTCTTCTTTCCTCTCCTTTCGGGCAGAAGATACAAAAGCCTGAAAGCAGATACCACCAGTTCTAGGACAGCTTCTATACCACTGTTGTAAGACAATTGAACAGATCTCTAGTTTGATAAGACCCACACTCTACCTCACCATAATCTATGCATCTTATTGTCAGTCTGTACTGCACTTTCTCTGTGACTGTTAATACTTTATTCTGCATTCTGTTATTGTTTTCCCTTGTACTGATGTGATGGGTAGCAGGCAAGACGTTGCTCACTGTACCTTGGTACAGCTGGCAATAATAAACCAATGTACTAATTTAGATGCAGGAATTTGATGCACTGGATCAGGGATTCCCAACTTTTTTTATGCCATCGACCCCTAACATTATCCAAGGTGGCCACGGAGCTCGGGCTCTTCCTTCAGTTAGTCCTGACGAAGGGTCTCGGCCTGAAACGTCGACTGCGCCTCTTCCTATAGATGCTGCTTGGCCTGCTGTGTTCACCAGCAACTTTGATGTATGTTGAGAGACATTGGATTGCTTTGTTCTATTAGATTGCCTAAGCATGCTGGATTCCTTGGAGGTTCTGGACAATCACTTGGGCCTGCAGGGTGACCTGGGGATGGGCATGCAGGAAAACACAAGTGAATACTATAAAGCCCTCAGTGAGTGGCCAGGATCGGGGGGGGGGGGGGGGAAACATTTGGTCTCATTCTCTTCCCCATTAGGGACTGTGACTGACCTTCCATCTCTCGACATTGGCTTTACCAGCACGCCCGCAGATTGTGTTAGTTATTAACGCAAACAACGGATACATGAGGGGCATGGGCCAAATGTTGGGAAATGGGACTAACTCAAGAAATCAGTTTGGACAGATGGATGAATTGGGCCAATAGCTCTTTTTCTTTACTGTAAGACTCTATGACTAGAGTCAACTTAAAATCCAATTTTTAACCTCTCTATTCAATTTTAGACCATACAACCATAAGATATATAATCTTTACCTAATTAAATGGCCACTGAGTGCATTTTCATGGTCTTCTGCTGTTGTACCCCATTAATTTCAAAGTTTTACATGTGCATTCAGAGATGCTCTTCTGCACACCACTGTTGTAACACGTGGTTATCTGAGTTACTGTCGCCTACCTCTCAGCTTGAAGCTGTCTGGCCATTCTCCTCTGGCCTCTCTCACTAACAAGATGTATTTGCCTACAGAACTGCCAATGATTGGATGTTTATTGTTTTTCAAACCAATTTCTGTAAACTCTGGAGACGAGCAGGTGCACGGATGTAAATACTAAAGAGGCCACTGAGTGTTTTCCCGCAACACACAAAAATTGCTGGTGAACACAGCAGGCCAGGCAGCATCTCTAGGAAGAAGTACAGTCGACGTTTTGGGCCGAGACCCTTCGTCAGGACTAACTGAAGGAAGAGCTAGTAAGAGATTTGAAAGTGGAAGGGGGAGGGGGAGATCCAAAATGATAGGAGAAGACAGGAGGGGGAGGGATGTGGCTAAGAGCTGGAAACTCATTTCTGCATACCTCGACACTGTTTTATCCCCGCTTGTTCAATCCCTTCCCACCTATGTTTGTGACACTTCTCATGGTCTGAATTTTTTCAATGATTTTAAGTTTCCTGGCCCCCACCACTTTATTTTCACCATGGATGTCCAGTCCCTATATACCTCCATCCCCCACCAGGAAGGTCTCAAAGCTCTCCGCTTCTTTTTGGATTCCAGACCTAACCAGTTCCCCTCTACCACCACTCTCCTCCGTCTAGCAGAATTAGTCCTTACCCTTTATAATTTCTCCTTTGGCTCCTCCCACTTCCTCCAAACTAAAGGTGTAGCCATGGGCAGCTTCGCCTGCCTTTTTGTTGGCTTTGTGGAACAATCTATGTTCCAAGCCTGTACTGGCATCTGTCCCCCACTTTTCCTTCGCTACATCGACAACTGCATTGGTGCTGCTTCCTGCATGCATGCTGAGCTCGTTGACTTCATTAACTTTGCCTCCAACTTTCACCCTGCCCTCAAATTTACCTGGTCCATTTCCAACACCTCCCTCCCCTTTCTTGATCTTTCTGTCTCTATCTCTGGAGACAGCTTATCTACTGATATCTACTATAAGCCTATGGACTCTCACAGCTACCTGGACTATTCCTCTTCCCACCCTGTCTCTTGCAAAAATACCATCCCCTTCTCGCAATTCCTCCATCTCCGCCGCATCTGCTCTCAGGATGAGGCTTTTCATTCCAGGATGAAGGAGATGTCTTCCTTTTTTAAAGAAAGGGGCTTCCCTTCCTCTACCATCAACTCTGTTCTCAAATGCATCTCTCTCATTTCACGCACATTTGCTCTCACTCCATCCTCCCGCCACCCCACTAGGAATAGGGTTCCCCTGATCCTCACTTACCTCCCCACCAAGCTCCAGGTCCAACATATTATTCTCCGTAACTTCCGCCACCTCCAACGGGATCCCACCACCAAGCACATCTTTTCCTCCCCCCGCCCCTTCTGCTTTCCACAGGGATCGCTCCCTATGCGACTCCCTTGTCCATTCGTCCCCCCCATCCCTTCCCACCAATCTCCCTCCCGGCATTTATCCTTGTAAGCGGAACAAGTGCTACACATGCCCTTACACTTCCTCCCTCACCACCATTCAGGGCCCCAGACAGTCCTTCCAGGTGAGGCGACACTTCACCTGTGAGTCGGCTGGGGTGATATACTGCGTCCGGTGCTCCCGATGTGGCCTTCTATATATTGGTGAGACCTAACGCAGGCTGGGAGAGCGTATTGCTGAACACCTACGCTCTGTCCACCAGAGAAAGCAGGATCTCCCAGTGGCCACTTATTTTAATTCCACGTCCCATTCCCATTCTGATATGTCTATCCACGGCCTCCTCTACTGTAAAGATGAAGCCACACTCAGGTTGGAGGAACAACACCTTATATTCCATCTGGGTAGCCTCCAACCTGATGGCATGAACATTGACTTCTCTAACTTCCGTTAATGCCCCTCCTCCCCTTCTTACCCCATCCCTTATTTATTTATTTATTTATTTTCCCCTTTCTTTCTTTCTTTCTTTCTTTCTCTTTTTTCTCCTTCTGTCCCTCTCACTATAACTCCTTGCCTGCTCTCCATCTTCCTCTGGTGCTCCTCTCCTCCCAACCCATGATCCTCTCCCTTCTCCAAACTTGTATCCCTTTTGCCAAACAACTTTCCAGCTCTTGGCTCCATCCCTCCCCCTCCTGTCTTCTCCTATCATTTTGGATCTCCCCTCCCCCTCCCACTTTCAAATCTCTTACTAGCTCTTCTTTCAGTTAGTCCTGATGAAGGTCCCGGCCCGAAACGTCGACTGTACCTCTTCCTACAGATGCTGACTGACCTGCTGCGTTCCACCAGGATTTTGTGTGTGTTGCTTGAATTTCCAGCATCTGCAGATTTCCTTGTGTTTGAGTGTATTTTCCCTCTCAGCACGGTCTCCTGTCTTCTCCCGAAATCTTCGCTTAGCACTGTCTGCTTCAATTATGCCATTATCTAAGAAGAACCTGGTGACCTGCCTCAATGACTATCATCCAGAAGCACTTACATCCACAGTGACGGAGTGTTTTGAGAGGTTGGTGATGAAATGCATCAACTCCTGCCTGAGAAGCAACTTGGATCCGCTTCAGTTTGCTTACTGGCACAACAGGTCCACAGTGGATGCTGTTTTATTGGCTCTTCACTCAACCCTGGAACATCTGGACAGCAAAGGTGCAAAATCAGGATTCTGTTAATCAACTACAGTTCAGCATTCAAGACCATCATCCCTCAAGACTAATCAATAAACTTCAAGACCTTGGCCTCAATACCTCTTCGTGCAATTGGATCTTTGATCTTCTCACCTGCAGACCCCAGTCAGTTCGGTTTGGCAACAAAATCTCCCCCACAATCTCCATCAGCACAGTGCGCCACAAGGCTGAGTGAACAGCCCCCTGCTCTACTCGCTTTACATTTATGACTGTGAGGCTAATCACAGCTCCAATGTCAGATTTAAATTTGCTGACAATGCTACTGTCATTGGTTGAATCAAAGGAGGTGACGAATCAGCATGCAGGAGTGAGGTTTAAGTTTGGCTGAGTGGTGCTATAACAACAACCATAGCCATAAAGTGGCCACAGAGTGTATGTATGTATGTATACACATATATACTGTGTGTATATATATATATATATATATATATATATATATATATACACACATACACAGTGGATTCCTGTTAATTGGGATACATCAGGACCAGCACATTTAGGCTTAATTAAGCAGCTGCCCCAATTAGCCGAAGTTTCATGAAAATAATTAGAGGTTTTAAAAAAGACAAACTACCATTTGATGAGTAACAAATTATGCATTTCAATGAAATACAGAAAAAAATTCAAACACTTCTAATCCAACTATGGTATAGGTTGGGTACCCCTTATCCAAAATTATAAAATCCGAAAACTTCTGATATCCAAATTTATTTAGAGCACCAACATAATGTAACAAATGGAAAATTCCACAAGTTGCCGGGTAGGTTCCCAGGCGATGCGCAGGTCTCCGCACCGCAGACCGTTCTGAGAAGTGACCCCACATATGTACTTTATTAGGTTCACCTGTACACAGGCTTGTTAATGTAAGTATCTAATCAGCCAACTCAATGCATAAAAGTGTGCAGACATGGTCAAGAACTTGAATTGTTGTTCAGACCAAATATCAGAATGGGGAAGAAATGTGATATAAGTGACTTTGACTGTGGAATGATTGTTGGTGCCTGATAAGGCAGCTTGAGTATCCCAGAAACCACCAATCTCCTGGGATTTTCATGCACAACAGTCTCTAGAGTTTACAGAGAGTGGTGCAAAAACCAAAAAACAAACAACCAATGAGTGGCAGTTCTGTGGGCAAAAATGCATTGTTACTGAGAGAGGTCAGAGGAGAATGGCCAGACTGGTTCAAGCTGACAGGAAGGTGACAGTAACTCAAATAACCATGTGTTGCAACAGTGGTGTGCAACAGAGCATCCCTGAATGCTTGATAAGTCTAATCTTGAAGTGGATGTGTTTCAGCAGCAGAAGACCATGAACATAAACAATGAGGTAGTGTTCATGGGTTGGTTCATGGACCATTCAAAAATCTGATAGCAGAGGGGAAGAACCTGTTCTTAAAACATCGAGTGTGTTGCCTTCAGGCTCCTGTACTTCCTCCCTGATGGTAGCAGTGAGAAGAGGGCATGTCCAGGGTAATGGGGGTCCTTAATGATGAACGCCACCTTCTTGGAGTATTGTCTGTTGAAGATGTCCTCAGTGATGGGGAAGCTACTTCCCATGATGGAACGGCCAAAAGCAATGGTTTGGTATGGTCGCCGCACAATTACATGTTTTATTTCTAAAAGACCACTTGCATGGAAATGAAACTCTTATTTCAACAGGACTGGGATCACAGAAGTATCATAACACAAGAAATGTTCCCCCACGGATCAGTGGTCGGATCAGATGTCAACACTGTGAAGGTGAAACCCTCGACCGGCCCATTTCGGCAGAGCAAGACTTTTTTCTTAAACTGGAAAATCTTACTTGCTCCTGAGGGGAAACCTTAGTGTAAACACAACTTCGTTCTGTTTTTTAGCCAGCAGAAATGATAAGTCATGGTCATTTAGTTCCTTCATAATATTTCGAGAGGTTTAATGTCCAATTGCTTGGCAAGATTTTCATCAGGTCAGGTAATTGACTTCACAATAGATGTGTTGCTACAGAAGCACAGTGCTCGGTGGGTTAGTGAGGCTGTAAACACTGGGTGTGACATTTCAGCAGTGTCCAGATGCAACAACAGTCTGAAATTATTTCTGTTCATCTTGTAGACACGCAGATACACTCATGGCTCTGTAAAGGTCAGCAGCAGAGGCTAAGCCAAATTTCCTTGATGACATCAGTGGAAAGGCCATGAAGTTTGTGGAAAGCATATCTAAGTACTGGCACTGGCGAGCATCCAGAGGAGGATACTGGGAATGAAAGAGTTAACATATGAGGAGTGTTTGATGGCTCTAGGCCTGTACTCACTGGAGCTTAGAGGAATAAGGAGGGATTTCATTGAAACCTATCGAATATTGAAAGTGTGATAGAGTGGATGTTAGGAGAATGTTTTCTATACGGGGGGGGGGGGGAGGAGTCAGGACCAGAGAGCATAACCTCAGAATAAAAGTATATCCATTTAGAACAGAGATGAGGAGGAATTTCTTTAGCCAGAGGGTGGTGAATCTGTGGGATTCTTTGCCACAAATGGCTGTGGAGGCCAAGTCATTGGGTATATTTAAAGTGGAGGTTGACAGGTTTTTGATTAGTAAAGGTATCTAATGTTATGGGGAGAAGGCAGGAAAATGGGGTTGAGAGGGATAATAATTCAGCCATGATGGAATGGCAAAGCAGACTTGATGGGCCAAATGGTCCATTTCTGCTCTGATGTCTTATGGTATTAAATTTATTTCAGCTGAAGTTACTTCTTTCATTCTTCTTTTGTGGAGGTGTCCCTTTCTGCCCATTGATGCTTCCCCCCAGCCACGCCTCCTCCATTTCCCTAACACTTGTGCTCACCTTCCCACCACTAACAGTAACAGAGTTCCTCTGTCCTTACCATCCCATGAGCCTTCGTATTCAACACATTATCCTCCACAACTTCTGCCATCTCCAAAGGGATCCTACCACCAATCATATCTTTACCTCCCCCACAATCTATTGTGGAGTCATCTATTGTGTTCTGTGCTCCCAACGTGGCCCCCTCTACATCAGTGAGACATGTTGTAAATTGGGGGGCCATTTTGTCGAGCATCTCCGCTCCATCCATCAAAAGTGGAACTTCCCAGTGGCAAACATTTTAATTCTGATTCTTATTCCTATTCCAACATGTCAGTCCATGGTCTCCTCTTGTGCCAAAATATGGCCACCCTTAGGCTGGAAGAACAACACATTATATTCCGTATGAGTAGACTCAAACCTGATGGCATGAATATAAATTTCTCATCCCGGTAAAAAAAATCCCCCCCCCTTCCCTCTTCTACTCCCCACACTGGCCTTTTATCTCTCCTCACCTGCCTATCACTTCCCCCTGCGTCCCCTCCTCCTTCCCTTTCCTCTATGGTCCACTCTCCTCTCCTATCAGATTCCTTCATCTCAAACCTTTCATACCTGTCTGGCTTCACCTGTCACCTTCTAACAATCCTCCCTCCCCTGCCCCCACCTTTTTCATTGTGGCATCTTCCCTCTTCCCTTCCAGTCCTGAGAAGGGTCTCAGACCAAAATATTCACCTACGTAGACGTTGACTGACCATAGGAGCAGAATTAAGCCATTTGGCCCATTGAGTCTGCTCTGTCATTTCATCATGGCTGATCCAATTTTCATGGGCCAATCTCCAGCCCTCTTCCTGAATACCTTCATGCCCTGACCAATCAGGAAACCTCAAATATAAGTAAAGATTTGGCCTCTATAACTGCCTCTGGCAGCAAATCGCACAGATTCACCACCACCTAGCTGAAGAAATGCCTCCTCATCTCTGTTCTAAATATCGCCCCTCTATTCTGAGGCTGTGTCCTCTGGTCCTAGACTCTCTGACCCTGGGAAACATCCTCTCCATATCTATTCTATAAAAGCCTTTCAACATTCGATAGGTTTCAATTAAGTCACCTCTCAATCTTCTGAATTCTAGTCAATACAGGCACAGAGCCATCAAACGCTCTTCATATGACAAGCTATTCAATCCTGGAATCATTTTTGTGAACCTCCTTTGAACCTTCTCCAGCGTCAGTACATCCTTTCTAAGATAAGGGGCCAAAACTGCTCACAATACTACAAGTGAGACCTCACCAGTGCTTTATAAAACCTCAGCATTACGTGACCTGCTAAGTTCCTCCAGCATGTTGTGTGTGTTGCTATGACTATTGCTCCACATGCATTTGCTGCTCCCTGCATCAGAATTACTTCTGCAAAGGCATTAAACTCCCCTCCTTCTGTAAGTTACCCATTACAGAGTCTTTAACACCCTGACCTGCTCATCCCTCCTTGCCCACCTCTCCCTGACCCCTGGTATGTTTCCATGTCCTTGCAGTAGATGTTAGACCTCCTCCCTCCACTATGAGACATAGGAACAGAATTTCTGAACGACTGAAATTCCACTGAATTAGTTTAGAACATAACATCTGGAAAATTATAAGGAATAAACAAAATCAGCACTGAAAAGGCGGAAGGTCTAATGTTTCCTGGAAGGGATGTTGTTTTGTTTTACACAGAGTTGTGGATGTTTGGAACACCCTGCCAGAGGTGGTGGTAGAGGCAGGTATGTTAGGGACACTAAAGAGACTCCTAGATAGGCATTTGGATACATGGCCAAATTTTGCAGGTAGCTGGCAAAACCTCTAGATATATGTACCTCATCGGAGCTACTATCACTGCAATCTGCAACTTGTAATTTTTCTTTAATAAACATACTTTTGAACTGTGAAAATGAGCTAACAATTTCACAATTATTTAGTTTTTTTTCGGTATTCTCACAGTTTGTCTTCTTTTGCACATTGCTTGTTTGCCAGTCTTTCTTTGCATGTAGTTTTTCACTGATTCCATTGTATTTCTTTGTATCTACTGTGAATGCCCACAAGAAAATGAATCGAAGTATGACATGCGTATACTTTGATACTAACTTTACTCTGAATTTTAACAACTTTAACTTTGAAAGGAAATGAAGGGCTTTGTGGGAGGAAAAGGTTAGACTGATTTTTGAGTAGAATGAATGGTCAGCACAACATTGTGGGCCGAAGGGTCTGTACTATGTGGTTCTGTTCTATGCACTATGTTCCACCATTACACATCCACTGTAGTGTAGCATCAGTGCTGCTGGGGAACGACTGTCAGTGGAGCTTTCCCAGAGGACCATGATCAATTCATTCTCCTCATTACCTGAGGGTAGCCCAAACTCTTACCCTTGCAGCTGGACTTTCATACGCATCAGCTTCTGCCAGCAACAAACAATCTTCTGGAGAATATCAGCGGGTTGAGCAGCATCTGTGAGAGGGAGAGGAACTGCTGAGGATCCAGACGGAGACCATGAATCAGGTTGAAACCCTCTGCACTGATCGGAGTGGCAGAACATAGCACAATTTTACCACCGGTGACTGGTGTTCAATTTCCATTGCTATCTGCAAAGAGTTTTATGTTCTCCCCATGACCACATCGGCTTCCTCTGGGGTGCTCCAGTTATTTCCCACATTGGCAGCAGAGGCATGGCAACACTTGCAAGCAACTCACAACACATCTTGGATTGACACAAATGATGTGTTTCTCTGTATGTTTCAATGTTTCAGTGTACATTTTTCTCTCCCTGATATAACAATCTGACACTCAATGTCAGTAAGACCAAGGGATTGACAGTGGACTTCAGGAAGGGGAAGTCAAAGGAACACCAGTACTCATCGAGTGATCAGCAGTAGAAAGAGTGAGCAGTTTCAAGTTCCTGGGTGACAACATCTCTGGAGATCTATCTTGGGCCCAACATATTGATGCAATTACAGAGCAGGTTATACTTCATTAGGAGTTTGAGGAGATTTTGTGTGTCACCAAAGACTCTGGCAAATTTCTACAGATGTACCATGGGGAGCATCCTGACTGGTTGCATCACCGTCCGGTGTGGAGGGCCACACAAAGGATCAGGAAAAGCTGCAGAGGGCTGTAAACTCAGCCAGCCCCGCCATGGGCACCTGCCTCCCCGCCATTGAAGATATCTTCAATAGGCACCCCAAGAAGGCGGCATCCAACATTAAGGGCCCCCATCACCCACAACATGCCCTCTTCTCATTATTACCCTTAGGGAAATGGTGCAGAAGCCTGAAGATACATACTCAGCACTTTAGGGCAACTTCTGATGGGGACACTGCCACCAGATTTCTGAATGGTCCATCAGTCCATGAACTCACAACGACCACCTCACTATTTTTTCTCTCCTTTTGCACTACTTGTTTATTCTTGTGTGTATGTATACGTATGGATTCCGGTTAATCAGGACACATCAGGACCTGTACATTTTGTCCTGATTAAGCAGCTGCCCAATTATATGAACTTTCATGGAAATAGTTAAAAAGGTATTAAAAAAGACAAACTACTGTTTAACTGAGTAGCAAGTTGTGTATGTAAATGAAACACAGAACAAATTAGAACACTAACAATACTGCTACAGTATTATAAAGCTCTATTAGTTCGTAATGGTTACCAGCTCGAGAGGAATTCATCGAGGTATGCTGGCATAGGATTCGACTGGCAAACTATCCATTCTTAGCCCCTTAAAGCATTGAGATTCAACACTTTTCCCTAAAACCGACAGTTTCTTTTCAATCACTTCCTGACAACATAACAGTTATGTGATACATTGCATTCTTTGAACCAGATAGTGTTGCGCGTTTGTAGCAGAGGGAAGCGTCTGGTGTGGCACAATAAAAAGACTTCTTTCATCGGTATTGTAGACATAGACCATAAGACCTGGAGTGAATTAGTCCATTTGGCCATCGAATCTGCTCCACTATTTCAGCATGACTGATCCATTTTTAACACAGCCCCGATCTCCCGCCTTCTCCCCATATCCCTTCATGCCCTGAAGGGATATATCACCTGCACAGAGTTTTTGAAGCAAGTTCTGTAGGTTTCAATACAGCATCAGCACTACCTTTCTTGCTGTGGGCTTTCTTGAATTTAATGTGATGCCTACACTTCCACCGAGGCAACCAACCACTTGTTACTTATAATCTTCGTGACCCAGCTTCTCAGCTAGCTCCTTGGACTTGTTTTTTTGACATTGGTCCACTGACAAACGCACACACATCTCATCCAGTTACAATGGGAACCATTGATTGAGGTCCTCTTCAACATCCGGATCCCTTACCTTCACACTTACATTTTTGGAAATTTCCCTTTTGTCCCTCATTCTCACAGTTTATCTTGCTGACGTATCGAGTGTGCAATTATAGATTTCGCCACTCCAGTTATCCCTACCAGCTGAAGATAAGCAGTGTTAAGCGGATGGCTTTTAATTTGGTCCCGTGAGGTAATATTTTTGGTTAGTGTCAAATATTTTTGTAGCATCTTGGCAAGGGTCTCAAACATTTCAAGTCAAAATAAAAAAAATCAAACTGATCAAAAATCATTGCTTTTTGAATCGGCGTCTGTCAGCCCAAATGGATAACATAAAACAAGCACATGCAACTGACGCATCTATTTGCTCTAAGCGCAGTGTAGTGTCTGGTGACTACACAAGTGCATGTGACTGGCTGTGTCCTGTTCCAGTTAAGTGGCATGGTATTCCAGATAAATAAAGGCAATCCTGACTATCTTCTCGATATGTCTTTGTTCTTTAAGAGTTGTCCCAAATAAGTGGCTGCCCCAATGAACCAATGGCCCAATTAAAATTCTTATTTTTATGTATAGTTATAGTAAATTTTATATATTGCTGCCACAAAACAACAAATTTCATGATATAGGTTAGTGAAAATAAACCTGAAACAAAAGAAAATCTGCAGATGATGGAAATCAGAGCAACACACACAAAATGCTGAAGGAACTCAGCAGGCCAGGCAGCACCAATGGGAAAAAGTACAGTCGACGTTTTGGGCGAGACCCTTCAGCAGGACTGGAGAAGAAAAGCTGAGGAGTAGATTTTAAAGGTGGGGGGAGGGGAGGGGAGAGAGAACCACCAGGTGATAGGTGAAACCTGGGGGGGAGGGATGAAGTAAAGAGCTGGGAAGTTATTGGTGAAAGAGACAGAGGCCTATGGAAGAAAGAATAAAGGGGGAGGAGCACCAGAGGGAGGTGATGGGTGGGTAAGGAAATAAGGTGAAGGAGGAATAAGGGGATGGGGAATGGTGAAGTGGGGGGTGGGGGGAGGCATTACAGGATGTTTGAGAAATCGATGTTCATGCCATCAGGTTGGAGGCTACCCAAACGGAATACAAGGGTCGCCTCATCTGAAAGGACTGTTTAGGGCCCTGAATGGTGGTGAGGGAGGAGGTGTAGGGACAGGTGTAGCACCTGTTCTGCTTGCAAGGATAAGTGCCGGGGGGAGATCAGTGGGGAGGCACAAATGGACAAGGGAGTCGCGTAAGGAGTGATCCCTGCGGAAAGCAGAAAGTGGGAGGGAAGGAAAGATGTGCTTGGTGGTGGGATTCCTTTGAAAGTGGCAGAAGCTTGAAAGAATTACGTGCTGGACGCAGAGGCTGGTGGGGTGGTAGGTGAGGACAAGAGGACCCTGGTAGGGTGGTGGGAGGATGGAGCAAGATCATAATAAACCTGTTTCTGATTCCTTACTAAAGTGTCCTGAGCTTTGGGCTTTCGGAATTCTGCGTGTTTTCCTTACTCTGTACCTCAGGTGTGCTCGCTAATTCATCAATATGGAAATATTTCATCACTCAGACCTGGAGAAAACCCAGAGCCCCTGCGGTCTGTATGTGAATGTCATGAGAGTTTAAGACCAATGCCAAATAGACATGGTGCCCAGAAGCCATGCCCAGATGGAGCTGCCCCAGAGCAGCTGTTGGAGTCATGTTTCTCCTGCTGGCAGTGGAGCAGTCCAGGGAACTTTCAACGGCTGCTCTAACTTCCCTGACTATAAGCGCTCACCTCTGCCCTTCGGGCGGGCCGCATGCCCAAGGATCAAAACTGCACATTCCACAAAGCTGGATCCTGGCTGGTTAGTCAGGAAAAGGAACGGTCTCACTGGGAACGAAACCTGATGTGTTCCAACAGAAGCAGAGAAACGTTAACATTAGATCTGAGATGCAGAAATGGAGGAAGGGCCACTATTAACTGGCCTGGCTTACAGCTGACTCCTCCTTCCAGTAGAGGAGTACCGGTCCCCGTAGTTATGCCCGAGCACACCGCTTGACCAGTATCCTGACTGGTTGCGGCATGGCCTGGTAGGTAATACCAGCGCACACGGATGCAAGGGTTTGCGCAGGGTAGTGGACGCAACCCATCCCGGACACAGCCTTCCTCACCACCAGCAGCATCTGAAGGTCCTGGGAACTATCGAAAGCCCATCAAAAATATTGCATTCTCTTTGAACACTCCAAAAACTTTGAACTTGGGCATCAGATGACAGCTTGCAATAGTCTGGAGGGACAATTTGAATGTACAGCGCATCAGAGAAGTTGCAGCATGTAGTGGACTCATCCCAACACATCACAGACACCTTTGGTAGTATCCACAGGAGATACTGCCTCAAGAAGGCCATATTCTTCTTCAATGCTCTTGAACGGAAAATCCTACAAAAAGTAGTGGACACAGCCCGGTCCATCACAGGTAAAGCCGTCCCCACCATTGAGCATATCTACCTGGGACGTTGTCACAGGAAAACAGCATCCATCTTCAGGGACCCCCACCACCCAGGCCATGTTCCCATCTCACTGCTACCATCAGGAAGGTGGTACTGGAGTCTCAGAAGTCCAAGTTCAGGAACAGTTATCACCATTCAGCCATCAGGCTCTTGAACCAAAGAGGATAACTTCGCTCAACTTGACTTGCCCCATCACTGAACTGTTTCCATAATGTACGGACTCACTTTCAAGTACTCTTCATCTCATGTTCTCAATATTCATTGTTTATTTATTTATTTTTTATTATGTCTTTCTTTGTGTATTTGCACAGTTTTGTTGTCTATTGCACACTGGTTGAATGCCAGTTAGTGCGGTCTGTCATTGACTCTATTATGGTTATTATTCTAGTGTGGATTTACTGAGTATGCCCTCAAGAAAACAAATCTCAGGGTTGTGTATGGTGACATATATGTACTTCGATAATAAAATTACTTTGAACTTTAAAGATCCCCAGTATCTGGGCCATGCCTTCCTCTCACAGCTACTGTTAGGAAGGAGGTTCAGAAGCCTGAAGTCCCACACCAGCAGGTTCAGGAACAACCAATAGGTTCGTGATTGGTTGACTAGATATTTGCATTAACAAACATGTGCAAACGTACCTAATAAAGTGGCTGCTGAAATTTCAATGTACACGTAACAAATAAAATTAACCTTAAAAACTTCCCATGCATATTTTTATTGATGGCAATTCACAGCAATGTGTCATTGCACAATGGTATTGGAAGAGTTGGCATTGAATGGTCACTGTCCTCTCCAGTCAGATTCCTTCTTCTTCTGCCCTTTACCTCTTCCACCTAACACCTGCTAGCTTCTCACTTCATCCCCCACTTCCCAACCCACCCTGCATCCCACTCACCTGATTTCACAGATCATCTGCCATATCGTACACTTCCCCCTCCTTGCCCCCCCAGACTTCTGAGGAAGAAGAATTCTGATAGAAGGATGGTGGACCATGGAAGAAAGGGGCGGAGGAGGTGAACCAGAAGGAGGTAGTGGGCAGGTGTGGAAATGAGAAGGGGCGAGAGGGAAATCAGCATGGGAAATGGAAAATAGGGAAGAAGGATGGGAGAAATTACTGGAAATTTGATAAATCAATGTTCATGCCATTGGGTTGGAGATTACCCAGACAAAATATGAGGGTTGCTCTTCCAGCCTGAGTGTGGCCTCATCATTGCAGTAAAGGAGGCCATGGACCAATAGTTCGGAATGGAAATGGGAAGTCGAACTGAAATGGGTAGGTATCTGGAAATCCCTCAATTGGAGTTCCCATTCCCATTTCTCCCTCCTCGGCCTTCACCCTTTTTGGCTCCTTTCCAGTCTTGGTGGGTATTGACTGTTTATTCCCCTCTGTAGACGTTGCCTCACCTGCCGAGTTCCTCTAGCATTCTGGGCGTGTTATCGACCACAGGGCCTGAGGGTTGGCATCTCCACTGGAGCTGAGCTCGTGTGACAACACAGCTCTCAGTGAAGGGTCACCCTGGCCCAGTCCGAGCACCCGCGGGCAAGCACGGTGTTGTTCTGCAACATGGTGCATGCCAGAGGGAAAGAACGCGGAGAGTAGCCCTTAAACATACTGAGGAAAAAAGTTTTAACAGCACAATAATTTATGTCTGCTTGCTTTCCCTTGCTCTCACACAGTGTTGTGCCAAGTTTCTGGATCCTCTTATTTCCTCTCTCACTCCTAATGCCATATTTCACTCCCTCGTCTGAAATGAAAGAGTCAGTCGAATGTAAAGTGGGACCTGGGAGCCGACCCTGTGACCAGGAAGCAATAACTCTATGATTTAAAGCCCCCTATCACAAAGTCATCTCCTCTGGCTGAGAGGAGACTTTTTTTCTTGACTGGTCAGTTCAGACCCCATCCCCCCACCCTGGAGGCCAAGCGGTATCAAAATAAAATGACAAACAAAAACTTAGTTTCAGTTTGCAGTTCCTCCAATGTCACTTGTTCCTTGGAGAGCAATTAGAGAGAAGATTTAACCCTTTCATAGAACATAAAACATAAAACAGTACAGGCCCTTCGGCCCATGATATTGTACTGACCATTTAACCTACTCTAAGATCAATTTAACCCTTTTCTCCCCGCATAGCCCTCCATTTTTATTTCATCCACATGCCCATTAAAAGTTTCTTAAATATCCCTGATATACGTGCCTCTACCACCACTTCTAGCAGTGCATTCTGCACACCCACCACTCTGTGTGAAAAAAACTACTTCTGATATCCCCCTATACTTTCTTTCAATTACCCTAAAAGTATGTCCTCTCATACTAGCCTGGGAAAAAGTCACTGGCTTTCCGCTCTGTCTCTGCCGCCTATGGAGGAGATTTGGTATGTCACCAAAGGCACTGGCAAATTTCTACAAATGTACCATGGAGAGCATTCTGACTGGCTGCAACACTGTCTGGTATGGGGGAGAAGGGCACTACAGTGGATCTATACAAGCTGCAGAAAGCTGTAAACTTAGTCAGCTCCTTCATGGGCAGCAACCTCTGTAGTGTCCAGGAAATATTCAAGGAGCGATGACTCAAAAAGGCGACATCCATCATTAAGGACCTACATCACCCAGTATAAACCTGATTCTGATTCTGTCAAGCCACCTTTCATCCTCCTTCATTCCAAAGAGAAAATCCCTAGCTCGCTCGATCTTTCCCCATAATACATGCCCTCTAATCCACATAGCATCCTGGTAAATCTCCTCTGCACCCTCTCTAAAGCTTTTACATCCTTCCAATAATTAAATCAGAAATGAATATAATATTCCAAAGTGTGGCCTATTCAGAGTTTTATACAGCAGCAACATAAGCTCACAAGTTTTGACTCAATTCCCTGACTAATGAAGACCAACACTCCATGTGCATTCTTAACCACCCTATCTACTTGGAAAACAACTTTGAGAGATCTATGTACTTGGAATCCACGATCTCTCTGTTTGTTCACACTGCTACAAATCCTACCATTAACTTTGTACACTGCTGTTAACATCCACATTCCAAAGTGAATCACTTCACACTTTTTTGGGTTGAACTCCATCTGTCACTTTTCAGCCCACTTCTACATCCTGCAAATATCTCATTGTAACCTACGACAACTTTCTACACTGGTATGGAAGTTGTCCTGTCCAAGACCGGAAGAAGCTGCAGAAGATCGTGAACGCGGCGCAGCACATCACACAAACCAATCTTCCGTCCGTGGACTCACTTTACACCGCACGCTGTCGGAGCAGTGCTGCCAGGATAATCAAGGACACGACCCACCCAGCCAACACACTTTTCGTCCCTCTTCCCTCTGGGAAGGCTCAGGAGCTTGAAGACTCATATGGCCAGATTTGGGAACAGCTTCTTTCCAACTGTGATAAGACTGCGGAACGGATCCTGATCTAGATCTGGGCCGTACCCTCCAAGTATCCGGACCTGCCTCTCGGTTTTTTTGCACTACCTTACTTTCCATTTTTCTATTTTCTATTTATGATTTATAATTTAAATTAATATTTACTATCGATTTGTACTCCAGGGAGTGGGAAGTGCAGAATCAAATATCGCTGTGATGACTGTACATTCTAGTACCAATTGTTTGGCGACAATAAAGTCTAAAGTATCCGCCATACCACCACCCTTCATGTCATGTGAAAACTTGTTAATCCATCCTTCCACTTCATCGTTTAAATCATTTATAAAAATCTCAAAGAGCAGGGGTCTCAGAACAGATCCCTGTGGAACATTGCTAGTCCCAAATCTCCAAGCAGGATACTCACCATCTACTACCACCACCTGCCTTCTGTGGGCAAGTCGATTCTGAATCCATGCAGCCAAGTTTCCTGGATTCCATACCTGCGGGCTTATTCTAGAAGTTCAAGTCTCCCATGACATCAACCCAATCCGAAGAAGTAGAATGAGTGTAGTTATCCCCTTTTGTTCAAGAGCCTTATGGTTGAGGGGTAGTAACTGTTCCTGAACCTGATGGTGAGAGTCCTGAGGCTCTTGTACCTTCTACCTTCTACCTGATGTCAGCAGTGAGAAAAGAGCATGGTCTGGGTGGTGAGGATCTTTGATAATGGATGCTGCCTTTTTACGGCAACTTTTCATGGTGATGTGCTCAATGGTTGGGAGAAACGAGTACTCTCCCATACCTTCCCCTGAAGATGTCCATCCCTGAACAAAGCCACATGAAGCCCCCTTGCCCTCCCTGTTCCTCCTCTGGCCTGCAATGTCTGCTGGTTGCAGGGAGTCTGTTGTGCCCCTGGCCCTCTCCTTTCCTCCTCTGGCCTGCAGTGTCTGCTGGTGGGGAGAGCCTATTCCTCCTCGACCTGCAGTGTCTGCTAGTGGCAGGGTGTTTGTTGTGTCCCCGGCCCTCTCCTTTCCTCCTCTGGCCTGCAGTGTCTGCTGGTGGCAGGGATCCTGTTGTGTCCATGGCCCTCCCTGCTCCTCCTCCGGCCTGCAGTGTCTGCTGGTGGCAGGGAGCCTGTTGCAGCCGGTCTGGGTTACTCATTCCACTACCACATTACTCGCCGCTCTTTTTGTTGGAACGGTTCTCATTGAATGATGTCAGCGGGCAGGAAGGAGCCTGAACCCATGGCCCTGTCAATCCTTCACTTCACTGAGAAGTGTGCAGGTGATGTCTGACAATAAATCTTGATCTAGTGAACTTGGATGAAATGGTTCTGACACGCAGTCTGTTACTTGCAGCAGCGACACTCAAGTACTTCATTTTTCATGCATCTTAGTGAGTGATATAGACCACGACTACAGCAGGAAACAGGCCCTTCAGGCATCTAGTCCATGCTGACCTGCTTTCCTGCCTAGTTCCATCAACCTGTACTTGGACCATAGCTCTCAATAACATTGCCATCCAAGTACTTATCCAAACTTCAGAAGATGATAATGAGCTGCTTTCTTACAGTCATAAATTCATATGAACTACAGCAGATACAGGCCCTTCAGCCCATCTACTTCATGTCAACTGTCTACTCCCATTGATCCATACCAAGACCATAGCCTTTTATACCTCCCCCTTCCATGTAACTATCCAAACTTCTCTTAAAAGTTGCAATTAAACACACAACCACCACTTCTGCTAGCAGCTCATTCCACATTCTCACCACCCTCTGAGTGAAGAAGTTCCCCTTAAATTTTTCACCTTTCACCTTAAACTTATGACCTCTAGTTGTAGTCCTACCTAACCTCAGTGGAAGAGACCTTCTTTCCTAATTGTATAAACTTCTATCAAATCTCCCTTCATTCTCTTGTGCTTCTAAATTATGAGGAGAGATTGAGACACCTGGGACTGTACTCATTGGAAATCAGAAGAATGAGAGGAGATCTGGTAGAAACATATAAAATTATGAATGGAATAGGTAAGATAAAGGCAGGAAAGTTGTTCCTACTGATAGGTGAGACTAGAACTAGGGGACATAGCCTCAAGATTCGGGGGAGTAGATTTAGGATGGAGATAAGTGGTGAATCTGTGGAATTCTCTGCCTAATGAAACAGTGAAGGCTACCTCAGTAAGTTTATTTAAGACAAGGTCGGATAGATTTTTGCATAGTAGGGGAATTAAGGGTTATAGAGAAAAGTCAGGTAGGTGGAGGTGAGTCCATGGTCAGATCAGTCATGATCTTATTGAATGGCGAAGCAGGCTCGACAAGCCAGGTGGCCGACTCCTGCTCCTATTTCTTCTGTTCTTTTGCTCTTATATCAGGCTAACTGGTCTATAATCTCCTTTCTGCTGCCTCCATCCTTTCTTAAAGAGTGGAATGACATTCACAATTTTCCAGTCCTCCGGATCCATACCAGAGTCCAATGATTCTTAAAAGACCATTACTAATGCCTCCACAAACGCTACCTCTTCAGAATCCTAAGGTGCAGTTCTTCTGGTCTGGGTGACCCCTGCAACTTTAGGTCTTTCAGCTTTTTGAGCACTTTCTCTCTTGTAATAGTAACTGCACCCACTTCTCTTCCTTCACACTCTTCAGTATCTGGCACACTGCAAGTGTCTTCCACAGTGAAGACTGATGTAAAATACTCATTTAGTTCATCTGCCATCTCCTTGTTCCCCCATTGTTATTTCTCCAGCCTTATTTTCTAGAGGTTCTATATCCACTCTCACCTCTCTTTTATTTTTTTATATATTTGAAAAGGCTTTTTCTGTCCAACTTCATATTGTTTGCTAGCTTGCTTTCCTATTTCATAACCAGGTGATTTACTTTTTTCAGACACATACTCACATATTTTCCAAATCCCTAACTGAATTTTTTAAATTCCCCTTTACTTACCAAGGAAAATTATCTTACAATCAGTGGTGTAATTTTCCCTGTTTCTGTCTAATAATACATTGGTTTAATTTACATAACACCAGATTACCATTAATTACATTCATCAGGCCTGCAAGAGCATCATTATTGCCCAACACAAAGTTATTGCATGTTTTAAAATTTTACCGTTACCTTTTCTACCAATCTCCTCCCAGCTTCTTACTTCATTCCCCTTCTCCCACTCACCCACCTTCTCCCTCACCTGGTCTCACCTATCACCTGCCAGATTGTACTTCTCCCCCTCCCCCCACCTTCTTAGTCTGCCCCCCTTCCTTTCCATTCCTGATGAAGATTCTTAGCCCAAAATGCCAACTGTTTATTAAGTTCCACAGACGCAGCCTGACCTGCTGAATTCCTCCAGCATCTTGTCAGTTCATTGAGCTTGGGGAGCATCTGGCACCATAGACAAGGCGTGAACTCCCAACTCTGTTGCCTCAGAGACCTAACCTTCTGGAGGAGACCTCTTTGCTATACCTCACCTTTCTGCCGCTGAGTATAAAGCCCGTAAAATTTCATGTTTGTTTATTTAGCGCAGAGTAGGCCCTTCCAGCCCTGAGGCACGTCGCCCTTGCAACCCCCGACAACCCCGATTAACTCTAAACTAATCACACAGAACAATTTACAATGACTAATTAACCTACCAGTACATCTTTTGACTGCAAAAGGAAACCAGAGAACCCAGAGAAGAGCCACACGTTAGATGGGGAGGATGCACAGAGGCTCTTTACAGACAGCAACGGAATTGAACTCTGAAACAAGCCGAGCGGTAATAGCTTCACACCAACAGCTACGCTACCACGGCGCCCAACGTTTTAGGACTTATACCCAAGTGATTTTTTGTTCAGACACATACTCCCATCTTTTCCAAATCCCTATCTAAATTCTTTAAATTCCACTTTACTTACCGAGGAAAATTATATTACAACCAGCGGTGTAAACTTCCCTGTTTCTGTCCAATAATGCACTGGTTTAATTTACAAACATTAGATTACCATTAGTTGCATTCATTAGCCATGCAAGAACATCATTATTGCCTAACATAAAATTATTGTAAGTTCTAAAACTTAGACCAAGGTTTCCCATTTATCTAAATCGTTCTATTTTTTGAAAACCTTTTGACAAGTTAGTGATCTGAAATTTCTCTTTACAATTGCACCTATGCTAGTCCAAAACTCCTAGATCTGAGACTCTCTATCTCCCTCAACTGGATCCTTGACTTCCCGACCTATGACCTCAATCACAGAGGGATATCCCATTAGAACAAAGAAGAGTAGGATTTCTTTACCTAGTGAATCCGTGGAATTCATTGCCATAAACAGCTGTGCTGGCCAAGCTATGTCCTATCCTGGATAACGTTGTTCCGTTGTTCACGGATGGTAAAAGTCTTAAGTAATAGTCTTAAGTCTAAACATTTAACCACTCCCACTTCAATACCTGAAAAACATCTTCTTCCCAAACGCTTTTGTGCAGCTGAATTATGCTACACCCTAGCTCGCCAATGGCCTTTGAGTGTTATGGACTATCAAAGTCACTTGTTGCATATAGATGTGGGAATTTATGTTAATTAAGCCATACCACATGCATTGTAAGTACCTGTTTTACATGGACTGGAGTGGCACTGCAATCTCGTTGCTTTGACCATTGACAATGAAGTTCTATTCTCTTGCTTCATGGAGCTTAATCCAGACAAGTGTGAGGTGCTGCACCTCAGTAGGTCAATTGTAAAGAGACAGTACACAGTTAAGGGCAACAATAGTGCTGGTGAGCAGAGGGATCCTGGGATCCAAGTTCATATCTCCCTGAAAGTGGATGGGGTTGATAGGGTGGCTAAGGCGGCAAGTGGAATGCTTGCCTTTAGTAGTTGAGACATTGAGTTCAAAAGTCAGGAAATTATGTTGCAGCTTCTTTCAAACTCTAGTTAGGCCAAATCTGAGAGCATTGCACACAGTTCTGGGCATCCCATTATAGAAAGGATGTCAAGGCTTCAGAGCTGGTGCAGAAGTAGTTTAACAGGATGTTGCCTAGATTAGAGGCCATGTATTTAAAGTGGGGGCGGGGGTGTGAGGGGTAAATTCAAAGGAGATGTGAGGGGCAAGTTTTCTTTTAAACAGAACAGTGGGTGTCTACCATGCACTGCCTGGGGTGATGGTAGAGGCAGATACATGAGGGACTTTTAAGAGATGTTTAGATAGGCACATGAATATGAGGAAAATGGAAGGGCTGGACATTGTGTAGGCAGAGGGGATTAGTTGAATTGACCATTTGATTACTGTTTACATGGTTCGGCACAACATTGTGGGCTGAGGACCTGTTCCTGTTCTATACTATTCTATGTAAGCCAATAGCATCTACATATCCTTCTTAGCTGTGATCCCACGCTTAAACTGAAAGAAAACATGTATTTCTTGGGACAATGGTTCAGAGCCCAAGGGGTTAATTTTTCAATTCTTAATTTCCTTCTGCCACCATGGGGAAAGAACCTAAATATAATAATGCTCAAATCATTTATGCCCAAGCTGTTACTTAGAGAATTATAAACCGGTTTAATCTCTTACTGGGGAGTAAGACTTACAATCTGCAGTTGAAAGAGTTAAGTTCTCTTTAAAATGTGACCCAGACGTCATCAATCAAAGCCACCTCTCAATTAACATTTCTCCAAATAAAATGAACCAAACTCTCTTACTTTGGGTTAGAAAGTTGGCTCAGGTAGTGGTGCCAAGTTAGAACTATCAAATTTCTTGCTCATTACATACAGCAGCAGATATTCATTTCCATTGTCTGCCTGTTGCTGTCTGAGACCACCAATCAGTTATAAACTTACCATTCTGGTGCTAGTAAAGCTCCCTATAAGATCCAGCTCCCATCAAGTTCAGAAATATCTTCTGCTTTATCTCTCCTTTGCCTATTCCTAATAAAGACCCAAATCTTTAGAGGAACTCAGCAGGCCAGGCAGCATCTATACAGGGGAGTAAACAGTAAATGTTTTGGGCCAGGACACCTTATCCTGAACTATTGAGTTCCTCTAAAGATTTGGGTATTCATTCAAATCTCAAAACATCGACTTTTTACTTGTCTCCATAGAGGCGGCCTGACAGGTTGACTTCCTCCAGGGTTTTGTGTGTGTGTTGCTCAAGATCTCCAGCATCTTCAGAATCTTGTGTTCCAAATCTTTAGAGCCATGAGATGTGCATCAAAGTACAATTTTACTTTGAACTTTGACAGAGAGCATCCTATCTGGAATCAACCACTCTGCCAGTGATTGCAAGAAACTGCTGAATTGTGGGCACAGCTCAGACCATCACAGGAACCAGCCTCCCTTCCATATATTCTGTCTACACCTCTTGCTGTCTGAGTAAAGCAGGCAGTATAATTAAAGACCCAGGACATTCTCTCTTCTCCTCTCTGCCTTCAGAGAGAAGGTACAAAAGCACATATGACTAGGCTCAAGGGAAGCTTTGACCCTGCTGTTATAAAGCCAGTGAGTACTTTCCCAGTATAATAAAACTTTGACAATCTACCTCGTTACACTCTTACACCTTATCGTCTGCCTGCATTGCACTCTCTCTGTGTCTGTTGGAGCTCCTTCTGCGTTGTTATTGTGATTCACTCAGTTCTGCCTCAATGCACTCTGTAATGATCTGATCTGATCTGTATGAACAGTGTGCAAGGCAAGCTTCTCACTCTGTCTTAGTACATGCCACATTAATAAACCAATTCCAATTCCATTTCAAATTACCACTTATAAACACATACACTCAGTGACTACTAGCTGATAAAGCAGCCACTGAATACATGTTCATGGTTTAGAAACAATGAAACATAGAAAACCTACAGCACAATACAGGCCCTTCAGCCCACAAACATGTCCCTACCTTAGAATTACCTAGGCTTTACCCATAGCCCTCTATGGGTGGCTGCTGTTTCAGAGATACTCCTCTGTACATCACTATTGTAGCATGTGGCTATTTCAGTCTCAGCTTGAAACAGTCTGGTCATTCTTCTCTGACCTCTCTCATTAACAAGGCATTTTTTCCCACCGAACTGGGATCACTGGATGTTTCTTTTTATTTTTCACAACATTCTCTGTAAACTCTAGAGACTGCTGTGCATGAAAATCCCAGGAAATCAGCAGCTTCTGAGATACTCAAACCATACCTTCTGGCACCAACAATCATTCTGTGATCAAAGTCACTTGGATCACATTTCTCCCCATTCTGATGTTTGGTCTGAACAGCTGAACCTCCTGATCATGTCGGCATGCTTTTATGTACTGGGTCGCTGCCACATGATTGGCTGATTAGATACTTGCATTAATGAGCAGGTGTACAGGTGTACCTAATAAAGTGGCCACTGAGTGCTACAAAATATTCATCAGAATCAGCTTTATTGTCACCAGCATGTGACGTGAAATGTGTTAATGTAGCAGTAGCACTTCAATGCAATACATAGCATAGAAGAAAAAATGAAATAATAATAAATAAATTACAGTACGGTATACGTATATTGAATAGATTAAAAATTGTGCAAAGAAACAGAAATACTATATATTAAAAAGTGAGGTAGTGTTCAAGGGTTCAATGTCCATTTAGGAATCAGTTGGCAGAGGGGAAGAAGCTGTTCCTGAATTGCTGAGTGTGTACCTTCAGGCTTCTGTACCTCCTACCTGTTGGTAACAGTGAGAAAAGTGCATGCCCTGGGTGCTGTGGGCCCTTAATAATGGACGCTGCCTTTCTGAGACACCGCTCCTTAAAGATGTCCTGGGTACTTTGTAGGCTAGTGCCCAAGATGGAGCTGACTAGATTTACAACCTTCTGCAGCTTCTTTTGGTCCTGTGCAGTAGCCTCTCCCCCCATATCAGACAGTGATGCAGCCTGTCAGAATGCTCTCCACAGTACATCTATAAAAGTTTTTGAGTGTATTTGTTGACATGCCAAATTTCTTCAAACTCCTCATAAAGTATAGTCGCTGTCTTGTTTTCTTTATAATTGCGTTGATATGTTGGGACCAGGTTACGTCCGCCGAGATCTTGACACCCAGGAACTTGAAGCTGCTCACTCTCTCCACTTCTGATCCCTCTATGAGGATTGGTTTGTGTTCCTTCATCTTACCCTTCCTGAAGTCCACAATCAGCTCTTTCATCTTACTGGCATTGAGTGCCAGGTTGTTGCTGTGACACCACTCCACTAGTTGGCATATCTCACTCCTGTACGCCCTCTCGTCACCACCTGAGATTCTACCAACAATGGTTGTATCGTCAGCAAAGTTATAGATGGTATTTGAGCTATGCCTAGCCACACAGTCATGTGTATACAGAGAGTAGAGCAGTGGGCTAAGCACACACTCCTGAGGTGCGCCAGTGTTGATCGTCCGTGAGGAGGAGATGTTATCACCAATCTGCACAGACTGTGGTCTTTGGGTTAGGAAGTTGAGGAAATAATTGCAGAGGGAGGTACAGAGGCCCAGGTTCTGCAACTTCTCAATCAGGATTGTGGGAATGATGGTATTAAATGCTGAGCTATAGTCGATGAACAGCATGCTGACGTAGGTGTTTGTGTTGTCCAGGTGGTCTAAAGCCGTGTGAAGACCCATTGAGATTGCGTCTGCCGTTCACCTATTGTGGTGATAGGCAAATTGCAGTGGGTCCAGGTCCTTGCTGAGGCAGGAGTTCAGTCTAGTCATGACCAACCTCTATAAGTATTTCATCACTCTCGATGTGAGTGCTACCGGGCGATAGTCATTAAGGCAGTTCACATTATTCTTCTTAGGCACTGGTATAATTGTTGCCTTTTTGAAGTAAGTGGGAACTTCCACTCATAGCAGTGAGAGGTTGAAAACGTCCTTGGATACTCCCACCAGTTGGTTCCCGCAGGTTTTCAGAGCCTTACCAGGTACTCCATCAGGACCTTCCACCTTGAGAAGGTTCACTCTCTTTAATGACAGTCTAACATCGGCCTCTGAGATGGAGATCACAGGGTCATCAGGTGCAGCAGGGATCTTCACAGCTGTAGTTGTATTCTCCCTTTCAAAGCGTGCATAGAAGGCGTTGAAACATTAGAAGGTGTCATGCCACAAAATAACAAATTTCATGACCTATAAACCTGATTCTGAATCTCTGACCGTGTCATGTTCCATTTCTCTATCCAGGCCATACCATTGTGCATTCTACAGCCTAATCAAGGAGCACACAGAGGTTAACAATCCTCCCAGATCCTAACTGCAGTGCTGCCTCACCCACACTCTGCTCTGTGCTTAGATGTCTGTGTGCAAACCTGGAGCAGGGTTTGAAGCTGCAGCTATCCAAATCTGAGACGAGAGTGCTGAGTACTGGACAGCAGCCAAGCCGTAATAATGACCAATTTATACTGCATAATGAAATAGGATTCTCTTTGACTGGAATCCAGCTGAAACAGAGCGATTTGTAAACTTTGTGTAGCTTTACATAATTGCATCAGTAAGCCTTTATCAAAATAAATCCACTTCAGTTTTTCCAACTTAAAAAAATTTTCCCCAAATCTTAAAGATTAGCTTTACTTGTCTCATATACTTTGAAACAGCAAAACATGCAGTGAAGTTATTTTCATAGTGAAATTATATTATATTTTTCATAGAATGAAATTATATTTTTGCAACAGTACGTTTTCTGCTATCGTAACTATATGTGCTATAGGCTGTGTGCTATGTGTGACTGTTGGTATTGTGTTTTGCACCTTGACCCAGGAGGAACTCTGTTTCATTTGACTGTATGATTGAATGACAATTAAACTTAAAGATCAATATAAATACATTGTTTGTGACGACAACCAACTCAGTCTGAAGATGTGCTGGAGGCAAACAGCAAGTGTCACCATGTTTCCAACATAGTATGCCTGTTAGGGAGTATTCTGGAGTTAGGGCATATAACAAATATTAAGTTCAACTGCCACCCTTCTTCAGATTTGGATGTGACTTGCAGATGGAATTTAAAATGCAAACACAATGAATAGTTTTCCTAGAGCTGTGGACTGAAGTTGATTGCAAACGAGACGATGCTGAATAACATTCATTTTGGGTGTCTGGAGTGTCAGTGTAAAGAAGGAGGCATGAACCTGTATGTAATTCAAAGGAAGCATTGTAGATATATTGTAACTGCAGAACTGTCTTGCTCTTACCTTTGATCTTTAACATATAAATATGACGTGTAATATTGGATCAAGAGGCCGAGCATGTCATTTTGTTGAATAAAACATTTCTGTATCCACTAGCTTCAGGGTCTCTCCAGTAACTGTGTTCACATTACAATATGCCCACAATGAAAGTGTTTACTGTCCACTGAATTTGCACACAACCGTTGTGTTAATCATCTGCTGCCCCACCTGTGGCCAAATTTGAAGTCACCACTTTTACCTCAGTAGTCACCTCAAAACCCACAGTCTTGGGCAGAAGTAAATCATCCTCGAGTCCTTGGGACTATTCACAAAAGAAGAGTGATCATTTTTGGTCCCCCGATTCTGTTCCTTTTTGATTCAATTTCCCTTCAGAGGATAATGTCCCAGTCCAATAAATAAGATAAGATAAAATAAAACTAGTTATCCTGAAGAAAATTATTGGTACAAGGTTGCATAGTCAGAAATCATCATCATCATCATCATCATCATCATCATCAGGTGCCATGCCCAGTTTGAGCTTTGACTGCCATGGCCCACACACTCCTGTTTCGGGTCAAGAGGATCAATTCATTTGAATTCATTTCCAGTTCTCTGGCTGCTGTCTCCATCATCATTTGTCTTTGTCTTCCTCTTGCTTTCTTCCCTTCAATCTTTCCCATAATTACCGTGCATTCTAACTCCTCTTTCCTAATCACATGTCCAATGAAGTTACGTTGCCTTTTCATGATCTCACACATCATTTCTCTTTTTGTGTTTGTTCTGTTCATGACATCCTCCTTAGATATTTATTTCATCCATGATATTCTTTGCATCCTCCGCAAAAACCACATCTCTGCTGCTTCAATTCGTTTCCTCATGTTACTAGATATTGTCCGACATTCTGAGCCATATAACATAATTGGATAAACGTAACATTTCAGTACTCTGTGGTGGGTTGTCATGCCTAGTTCAGTATTGGTCAGTATACTCTTCATTCTCGTAAAGGTGTCTTTTGCCATCCCTATTCCTCTTTTGATATCCATGTCGCACCTGCCATCTGATGTCACCCAGCTTCTTAAGTAGCAAAAGTTTTGTACTTGTTTTATGTCTTCCCCGTTTATTCTCAGCCTGCGGATAGGATTCTCCTTCTTTTTGGATATCACCACAACATTCTGTCTTTTTGCAATTGATAGATAGACCAATTTTTGCACAACACCACAGAACACAACAACAGTGAACACAAGAACACGGAACACAAAACACAACAATACAGAGCACAGCAGCACAGAAGACAACAACACCAAACACAACACAGAACACAACAACACCGAACACAACACATAGAACACAACACAGAACACAACACAGAACTTAACAACACAGAACACAACACAGAACTTAACAACACAGAACTCAACAACACAGAAGACAACATCACAGAACTTAACAACACAGAACTCAACAACACAGAACACAACAACACAGAACTCAACAACACAGAACAGAACAACACAGAACTTAACAACACAGAACTCAACAACACAGAACACAACAACACAGAACTCAACAACACAGAACACAACAACACAGAACACAACACAGAACTTAACAACACAGAACACAACACAGAACTTAACAACACAGAACTCAACAACACAGAACACAACAACACAGAACTCAACAACACAGAACACAACAACACAGAACTCAACAACACAGAACACAACAACACAGAACACAACAACACAGAACACAACACATAGAACACAACAACACAGAACACAACAACACAGAACACAACAACACAGAACTCAACAACACAGAACACAACAACACAGAACTCAACAACACAGAACACAACAACACAGAACACAACAACACAGAACACAACAACACAGAACTCAACAACACAGAACACAACAACACAGAACACAACAACACAGAAGACAACATCACAGAACACAACAACACAGAACTCAACAACACAGAACACAACACAGAACTCAACAACACAGAACACAACAACACAGAAGACAACATCACAGAACACAACAACACAGAACTCAACAACACAGAACACAACAACACAGAACACAACAACACAGAACTCAACAACACAGAACTCAACAACACAGAACACAACAACACAGAACACAACAACACAGAACACAACAACACAGAACACAACAACACAGAAGACAACATCACAGAACCCAACACAGAACACAACACATAGAACACAACTACACAGAACTTAACCACACAGAAAACAGCAAAGCAGAAAACAACAATGCAGGACACAAGATAGAACACAACAACACAGAATTCAGCAATATGGAACACAGCAACACTGATTTCTTCAGCGGTTTGATCAGGGCATGATTGCGCAAGCGTGTAGATGTCAGCTGGTTAGAACAGCAAGAAGAGTTTGAAAGGAGATGGATATTTCTTCAGTGGTTTGATCGGGGCATGACTGTGGATGTCAGCCAGGTAGAACAGCGAGAAGAGTTTTAAAAGAGACAGCTTTATAGAGCAGGTGAGAGAGGAGCGGGTAACAGAGTAGAATGAGACAGAGTAGGAAGGCTTTGGCTCAACGGGGCTTCGGCGATAATGGGTCAAAGCGAGGTAGGTTGCCTGTATAGAATACAGACAGGAGGAAAGTGTATGAAGCCGGTGTTCTCTGCTTGGTGTCAGATGAAGGAAGTCGTGGAGACTCCCAGCCTCCCAAATGGCCACATCTGCACCCAATGTGTGGAGCTGCAGCTCCTTAGGGACCGGTTTAGAGAACTGGAGATGCAGCTCAATGGCCTTCGTCTGGTCAGGGAGAGTGAGGAGGTGAAGAGAGAAGCTAAAGGCAGGTAGTCACACTGGGCATCAGGAAACAGATAAGTAACAGTCAGGAGAGGAAAGAGCAGGAGTCAGAGGTTAGAGAGTACCACCTGTGGCTGTCCCCCTTAACAATAAGTACTCCTGTTTGAGTGCTGTTGGGGGGGGGGGAACAGCCTACCTGGGGGAAGCAACAGTGGCCGCGCTACTGGCACAGAGTCTGGCCCTGTGGCTTAGAAGGGTAGGGAAAGGAAGAGCATGGCAGCAGTGATAGGGGACTCTATAGTTAGAAGATCAGACAGACGATTCTGTGGATGCAGGAAAGAAATGCAGATGGTAGTTTGCCTCCCAGGTCCCAGGTTCTGGGATGTTTCTGATTGTGTCCACGAAATCCTGAAGTGGGAAGGAGAACAGCCAGAGGTCGTGGTACCAACAACATAGGTAGGAAAAGGGAGGTGTTGTGAAGAATTGGTGAACCCAAATGCAGGACACTGGCACGGAGATAGAGTTGGGATGCAGATGAGGGTGTGAATGTGGCTGGAGCTGAACGGCAAACAGTTTGTTAGGTGTTCAGGAAGGTTTCTTGAAACAAGGTGTAGATAAGCCTACAATAGGAGAGGCTATACTTGATCTGGTATTGGGAAATGAACCTGATCAGATGTCAGATCTCTCAGTGGGAGAGCATTTTGGAGATAGTGATAGGAGATAATTCTATCTCCTTGACCATAGCATTGGAGAGGGATAGGAACTGACAAGTTAGGAAAGTGGTTAATTGGAGGAAGGAGAAATATGAGGCTATCAGGCAGGAATTTGGAAACAGATGATCTCAGGGTAACATACGGAAGAAACATGGCAAATGTTTAGGGGATATTTGCATGGAGTTCTGCATAGGTACATGCCAATCAGACAGAGAAAGGATTGTAGGGTACAGGAACCATGGTGTACAAAGGCAGTTGAAAATCTAGTCAAGAAGAAAAGAAGAGCTTACAAAAGGTTCAAACAACTAGGTAATGATAGAGATCTAGAAGATTATAAGGCTAGCAGGAAGGAGCTTAAGAAGGAAATTAGGAGAGCCAGAAGTGGCCATAAGAAGACTTTGGCGGACAGGATTCAGGAAAACCCCAAGGCATTCTACAAGTATGTGAAGAGTAAGAGGATAAGACGTGAGAGAATAGGACCAATCAAGTGTGACAGTAGAAATGTGTGTATGGAACCGGATAGCAGAGGTACTTAATGAATACTTTGCTTCAGTATTCACTACGGAAAAGGATCTTGGTGATTGTAGGGATGACTTACAGCGGACTGAAAAGCTTGAGATATTAAGGAAGAGGATGTGCTGGAGCTTTTGGATGTACCCCAGTCTACTGTGGGAAGCGAGGGAGGAGATTGCTGAGCCTCTGGCAATGATCCTTGCATCATCAATGGGGATGGGAGAAGTTCCAGAGGACTGGAGGGTTGTGGATGTTGTTCCTTTATTCGAGAAAGGGAGTAGAGATAGCCTAGAAATTATAGACCAGAGAGTCTTACTTCAGTGGTCGGTAAGTTGATGGAGAAGATCATGAGAGGCAGGATCTATGAACATTTGGAGAGATATAATATGATTAGGAATAGTCAGCATGGCTTTGTCAAGGGCAAGTCGTGCCTTACGAGCCTGATTGAATTTTTTGAGGATGTGACTAAACACATTGATGAAGGTAGAGCAGTAGATGTAGTAAATATGGATTTCAACAAGGCATTTAATAAGGTACCCCATGCAAGGTTTATTGAGAAAGTAAGGAGGCATGGGATCCAAAGAGACATTGCTTTGTAGATCCAGAACTGGCTTGCCCACAGAAGGCAAAGAGTGGTTGTAGATGGGTTATATTTTGCAGAAGTTCAGTGACCAGTGGAGTGCCTCAGGGATCTGTTCTGGAACCCCTACTCTTGGTGATTTTTATAAATGAGCTGGATGAGGAAGTGGAGGGATGGGTTAGTAAATTTGCTGATGACACAAAGGTTGGGGGTGTTGTGGATAGTGTGGAGGGCTGTCAGAGATTACAGTGGGACATTGATAGGATGCAAAACTGGGCTGAGAAGTGGCAGATGGAGTTCAACCCAGGTAAGTGTGAGGTGGTTCATTTTGGTAAGTCAAATCTGATGGCAGAACACAACAACACAGAACACAACACAGAACTTAACAACACAGAACTCAACAACACAGAACACAACACATAGAACACAACAACGCAGACTCTTGGCAGTGTGGGGGATCAGAGGGATCTTGGGGTCTGAGTCCATAGGACACTCAAAGCTGCTTCGCAGGTTGACTCTGTGGTTAAAAAAGCATACGGTGCATTGGCCTTCACTAATCATGGGATTGAGTTTAAGAGCCGAGAGGTAATGTTGCAGCTGTATAGGACCCTGATCAGACTCCACTTGGAGTACTGTGCTCAGTTCTGGTCGCTTCACTATAGGAAGGATGTGGAAACCATAGAAAGGGTGCAGAGGAGATTTACAAGGATGTTGCCTGGATTGGGGAGCATGCCTTATGAAAATAGGTTGAGTAAAGTCGGTCTTTTCTCCTTGGAGCGACGGAGGATGAGAGGTCCCTGATAGAGGTGTATAAGATGATGGGAGGCATTAATTGTGTCAGAGGCTTTTTCCCAGGGCTGAAATGACTAGCACGAGAGGGCACAGTTTTAAGGTGCTTGGAAGCAGTACAGAGGAGATGTCAGGGGTAAGTTTTTTACGCAGAGTGGTGAGTGCGTGGAATGGGCTGTCGGCAACGGTGGTGGAGGTGGATACGATAGGATCTTTTCAGAGACTCCTGAATAGGTACATGGAGCTTAGAAAAATAGAGGGCTATGTGTAACCCTAGGTAATTTCTAAAGTAAGGACATGTTCGGCACAGCTTTGCAGGCCGAAGGGCCTGTATTGTGCTGTAAGTTTTCAACATTTCTATGTTTCTAACACTGTAAACAATAACACAGACCACAACAACACAGAACATAACAACACAGAACACAAGAACACAGAACACGAGAACGCAGAACACAAGAACACAGAACATAACAACAGAGAACACAAGAACGCAGCACACAACTCAGAACAAAACAGCACACAACACAACAACATGGAACACAGCAACACAGAAAACAAACACACAGAACACAACACAGAAAACAGCAACATAGAACACAACACAGCAGACTGCAATGCAGGACACAGCAGCACAGAACACAAAAATACAGAAAAGCATACAACACAACCACAGAGGACAAAGCAACACAGGACACAGGAACATGGAATGCAATGACACAGAACACAGCAACACGGAATACAGTAACACAAAACACAAAAGCACTGAACACAATAACATATTACACAGCAACAGAATATATTAACACAAACACAAGAACACAGAACACAACAACACAAAACAAAATATAACAGAACACAACACAGCAACACGAAGGACAACAATGCACAACACATCAACAGAGAGCACAGCAAAATAGAATGGAATAACTCAGAACACAACAGCAAGGAATGCAGCAACATAGAATACAATGACACAGGACAGAGCAATGCAGAACACATCAACATGGAACACGATAACGCAGAGCACGATATCACAAAGCACATGTACTCACAACACAACATCACAGAACACAGCAACGTGGAACACAATAAAGCAGAACTCAGCACCACGGATCGCAGCAACACAGAACACCACAGCATCACAGGACACAAAAACACAGAACACAGCAACACAGAACACAACAGCAGAGAACAGTAGAGTCTCTATAGGCTGGGTTAAGAAATGACAAGGGTAAAAGGACTCTAATGGCAGTTGTATACAGGCCTCCAAACAGCAGCCAGGATGTGGATTACAAATTACAGCAGGAGACAGGAAAGGAATGTCAGTACGGCAATGACATGATAATTGTTGGGGATTTTAATATGAAAGTGGATTGGGAAAACAAGGTCAGTAATGGACCTCAAGAGTGAGAATTTGTAGATTGTCTAAGGGATAGCTTTTTAGAACAGCTTGTTGTAGAGCCCACTAGGGGATTGGCTGTGCTGGATTGGCAATGATCCAAAGGTGATAAGAGAGCTTAAGGTTAAGGAACCCTTAGGGAACAGTGGTCACAATATGATTGAGTTCACTTTGAAATTTGAGAAGGAGAAACTAAATTCGAACGTGACAGTATTTCAGTGGAATAAGGGAAATTACAATGGTATGAGAGGGGAACTGGCCAAAGTCGACTGGAAAGGGACACTAGTAGGAAGGATAGCAGAACAGAAATGGCTGGAGTTTCTGTGAAAAGTGATAGAAATGAAAGACAGATATATTCCAAATAAGAAGAAAGTTTTGAATGGAAGAAGGACACTACCGTGGCTGACAAGTGAATTCAGTGTCAAAGTAAAAGTGAAAGAAGGGACATACAAGGAAGCCAAAGCCAGTGGGAAGATAGAGGACTGGGAAGCTTTAAAAGACTTGCAGAAGGAAACTAAGAAGGTCATTAGAAAGGAAAAGATGAATTATGAAATGAAGCTCGCGACTAATATCAAAGAAGATACTAGAAGTTATTTCCAGTATGTAAAGGGTAAAAAAGAGTTGAGGGTAGATATAGGACCAATAGAAAATAACGCTGGAGATATTTAATGAGAGGTGCAGAGTTGGCAGAGGAACTTAATGTGTATTTTGCATCAGTCCACAGTGGAAGACATCTGCAGTATACCGCAAGGGTCCCCAACCTTTATTGCACTGCGGACCGGTTTATTATTGACAATATTCTTGCGGACCGGCCGACCCGGGGGCAGGGTGGGTAGGGTTGCCAACAGACAAGAGTAGCAGTCAAATACATTGTGTTTACCCCAAGAAAGACTACGATGACCATGAAGCCTTGCGCGAGCGCCAGTGTGCATGCATGTACATGCCGATTTTTTTCCTACAAATTGTTTTTGGCGATTCTGTTCGGGGGGGGTGTGGTAGTGGAGTTAATCACGACCGGAACATAGGTGATAAGTGGCTAATACACTCAATTTCGTTTCAAATAGGGTTCATCTAATGAATTTAATATTAAACACACAGCGCATATTTTCCTCGCATGAATATAGTGATAAGTCAATTATTGGGGAGGACAGGGGAGTTTGAAGTAAGTGTTGAACAAACTTCCAGTAGAAATGGTAGAGGCAGGTTCGATATTATCATTTAAAGAAAAATTGGATATGTATATGGACAGGAAAGGAATGGAGGGTTATGGGCTGAGTGCAGGTCGGTGGGACTAGGTGAGAGTAGCGTTCGGCACGGACTAGAAGGGCAGAGATGGCCTGTTTCTGTGCTGTAATTGTTATATGGTTATATAAGTCAATAGCATCATAACATTTTAAGTAACGTTTGAATATTAAACACACAGCACATATTTTCCCTGTATGAACATATAAAATCATTGCAACACACCAATATCGCTGAATCAGTGGGAGCCCTGGGCTTGTTTCCCTGCAACAACACGGTCCTATTGAGGGGTGACAGGAGACAGCAATACTCGAATGGGTTCCTTATGTCCAGTCTATTCCGCAATTTAGTTTTCTTTGCATTCATTGCAGAGATATGTTGGAAATGGAAGCAATGTTTTCAGTGCTTCCGTGGCTATCTCAGGATATTTAGCCTTGAATTTGATCCAGAATGCCGGCAGAGATGTTATGTCAAGCATATTTTTCAGCCCGCCATCATATGCAGGCTCGAGAAGCTGATCTTCTTCCTGCGCTGACATGGATGACGCGCGGGTAATGACCTCGCGTGCGTTCAAGCTCAATAGTGGGCGTGACAGGGAATGAGGAAAGGTGCAGCTGACTCATATCACCAAATCATATTGTTTCCTCGCAGTCCTGTAGCACATGCTTTGCGGCCTGGTACTGGTCCGCGGCCCAGTGGTTGGGAACCGCTGGTATACCAGACATTCGAGAGTGTCAGGGAAGTGAAGTATGTGCAGTGAAAATTACAATTGAGGAGGTGCTCAGGAAGCTTAATGGTCTGAGGGTGGATAAATCTCCTGGACCTGATGGAATGCACCCTTGGGTTCTGACGAAAGTAGCTGGTGAGATTGCAGAGGCATTAACGATGGTCTTTCAAGAATCAATAGATTTTGGCATTGTTCCGGATGACTGGAAAATTGCAGATGTTACTCCACTATGTAAGAAGGGTGGGAGGTAGCAGAAAGGAAACTATAGACCTGTTAGCCTGACATCAGTGGTTAGGAAGTTGTTGGAATGGATTGTTAGGGTATGAGATTACAGAGCCATGGAGGCACATGACAAGATAGGCCGAAGCCAGCATGGCTTCCTGAAAGGAAAATCCTGCCTGACTAACCTACTGCAGCTTTTTTTGAGGAAATTACAAGCAGGGTAGACAAAAGAGTTACAGTAGATGTGGTGTACTTGGATTTTCAGAAGGACTTTGACAAGGTGCCGCACATGAGGCTGCTTAGCAAGATAAGAACCCGTGGAATTACAGGGAAGTTACTAGCACGGGTGGAGCATTGGCTGATTGGCAGAAAACAGAGAGTGGGAATAAAGGAACCTTATTCTGGCCGGTTGCCGGTTACCAGTGGAGTTCCACAGGGGTGGGTGTTGGGACCGCTGCTTTTTACGATGTATGTCAATGAGTTGGACTATGGGATTAATGGATTTGTGGCTAAGTTTGCCAATGATACAAAGAAAGGTGGAGGGGCAGGTAGTGTTGAGGAAATAGAGAGCCTGCAGAGAGACTTAGATAGTTTAGGGGAATGGGCAAAGAGATGGCAAATGAAATACAATTTTGGAAAGTGTATAGTCACGCACTTTCATGGAAGAAATAAACGGGCAGACTATTATTTAGATGGGGAAAGAATTCAAAATGCAGAGATGCAAAGGGACTTGGGAGTCCTTGTGTAGGATACCTTAAATCAGGGGTGGCCAACCTTTTACATTCCATGCGTCCATTTTTTCACGCATGAGTTCAGATGCAATTTTTTCATGCAGGAGTTCTATGTTAACATATTTTTACAAGAATTGAATGGGGGTACAAGAGTCGTATGGCATATCTGAACTCATGAGTGAAAAAATTGACGCATGGAATGTAGAAGGTTGGCCATCCCTGCCTTAAATGTTAAGCTCAAGGTTGAATCAGTAGTGAAGAAAGCGAATGCAACGTTGGCATTCATTTCTAGAGTTATAGAATATAAGAGCGGGGATGTGATGTTGAGGCTCCATAAGGTACTTGTGAGACGTCACTTGGAATATTGTGTGCAGTTTTGGGCTCCTTATTTTAGAAAGGATATACTGACATTGGAGAGGGTTCAGAAAAGATTCATGAGAATGATTCCAGGAATGAGAGGTTTACTATATGAGGAACGTCTGGCAGCTCCTGGGCTGTATTTCCTGGAGTTGAGGAGAATGAGGAGGGATCTCATAGAAACACTCCAAATGTTAAAAGGCCTGAACAGATTAGATATGGCAAAGTTATTTCCCATGGTAGGGGAGTCCAAGACAAGAGGGTACAACTTTAGATTGAAGGGCAGCTATTTAGAACAGAGATGCGGAGAAATTACTTTAGTCAGAGGGTGGTAAACCTGTGGAATTTGTTGCCATGAGTGGCTGTGGAGGCCAAGTCATTGGGTGCATTTAAGGCAGAGATAGATAGGTTCTTGATTAGCCAGGGCATCGAAGGGTATGGGGAGAAGGCGGGGAAGTGGGGACCACTGGAAGAAATGGACCAGCCCATGATTGAATGGTGGAGCAGACTCGATGAGTTGAATGGCGGACTTCTGCTCCTATATCTTATGGTCTAGAACACAGCAACAAGAATATAATAACATGAAATACAACCACACAAAGCACAACACAAACACAACAACACAAAACAGAGCAACACAAAACACCACCACACAGAACACAACTCAGAACGCTACAAACCGAACACAACACAGACGACAACACACAACACAGCAACACAAAAGACAACAAAGTACAACACATCAACAGAGGGCACAGCAAAATAGAACACAACCACACAGAACACAATAATGCAGAATTCAATGGCAATGAACACAGTAACAGAGAACTCAAGAAAAGAGAACACAATAACACAGAACACATCAACATAGAACACAACAACAGAGAACACAGAAATACAGATCAAAATAACACAGGACACAGCAAAACACAGATCACAACAACACAAAAGACAACAAAACAGAGCACATTAACAGAGAACACAGCAAATCAGAACAAAACAGCACAGAACACAGCAACACAAAACACAATAACATAGAACACAGCAACACAGAACACAACAACACAAGAGCACAGCAACAGGGAACACAGAAATACAGATCAAAATAACACAGAACACAGCAAAACACAGAACACAACAACACAAAAGACAACAAAACAGAGCATATTAACAGGGAACACAGCAAGGCAGAACACAACAGCACTGAACACAATAACGCAGGTCACAGGGACACAGAACACAAGAGCACAGCATCAAACAACACAAAATACAATAACACTGAACTGCAGCACAGAACACCGCAGCACAAAACACAATAACACAGAATACAGCAACACAAAAGACAACAGAACAGAACACAATAGCACAGAGCACAACAACGCAGAATGCATCAATGCAGGATACAATAACACAACACAACACAACAACACAAAAGCGGATTATTGGCACCCAATTGCCCACCATTGAGAACATCTACCATAAACGCTGCCTGGGCAGGATGAAAAGCATTATCAGGGATGCATCTCACCCTAACCATGGACTTTTTACTCTCCTCCCATCCAGTAGGCGCTACAGGAGCCTCCGCTCCCACACTAGCAGGCACAGGAAGAGCTTCTTCCCTGAGACTGTGACCCTGCTGAATCTCATATCACAGCGCTAAGCAGTATTGCATCTGTATTGTACTGTCTCAATACTTTTACTTTTACTTGTACTGTCTTAGAAACGGGGATGGTGCCGGAGGACTGGCGTATTGCTCATGTTGTTCCATTGTTTAAAAAGGGTTCTAAGAGTAAACCTAGTAATTATCGGCCTGTGAGTTTGACGTCAGTGGTGGGTAAGTTGATGGAAAGTATTCTTAGAGATGGTATATATAATCATCTGGATAGACAGGGTCTGATTAGGAAGAGTCAATATGGATTTGTGTGTGGAAGGTCATGTTTGACAAATCTTCTTGAATTTACTAGGAAAGATGACGAGGGTAAAGCAGTGGATGTTGTCTATATGGACTTCAGTAAGGCCTTTGACAAGGTTCCACATGGAAGGTTAGTTAGGAAGGTTCAATCGTTAGGCATTAATATGGAAGTAGTAAAATGGATTCAGCAGTGGCTGGATGGGAGACGCCAGACGGTAGTGGTGGATAATTGTTTGTCAGATTGGAGGACGGTGTGTAGCGGTGTGCCTCAGGGATCTGTACTGGGTCCAATGTTGTTTGTCATATATATTAATGATCTGGATGATGGGGTGGTAAATTGGATTAGTAAGTATGCAGATGATACTAAGATAGGTGGCGTTGTGGATAATGAAGTAGGTTTTCAAAACTTGCAGAGAGATTCAGGCCAGTTAGAAGAGTGAGCTGAAAGATGGCAGATGGAATTTCATGCTGAAAAATGTGAGGTGCTACATTTTGGTAGGACTAATCAAAATAGGACATACATGGTAAATGGTAGGGCATTGAAGAATGCAATAGAACAGAGGAATCTAGGAATAATTGTGCATAGTTTCCTGAAGGTGGAATCTCATGTGGATAGGGTGATAAAGAAAGCTTTTGGTATGCTGGCCTTTATTAATCAGAGCATTGAGTATAGGAGTTGGGATGTAATGTTGAAATTGTATAAGGCATTGGTGAGGCGAAATTTGGAGTATTGTGTACAGTTCTGGTCACCGAATTATAGGAAAGATGTCAATAAAATTGAGAGAGTACAGAGGAGATTTACTAAAATGTTGCCTGGGTTTCATCTCCTAAATTACAGAGAAAGGTTGAACAAGTTAGGCCTTTATTCTTTGGAGCATAGAAGGTTGAGGGGGGACTTGATAGAGGTATTTAAAATTATGAGGGGGATAGATAGAGTTGACGTAGATAGGGTTTTTCCATTGAGAGTGGGGGAGATTCAAACTAGAGGACATGAGTTGAGAGTTAAAGGGCAAAAGTTTAGGGGTAACATGAGGGGAGCTTCTTTTCCCAGAGAATGGTAGCTGTGCGGAACGAGCTTCCAGCAGAAGTGGTTGAGGCAGGTTCGATGTCGTTTAAAGTTAAATTGGATAGATATATGGACAGGAAAGGAATGGAGGGTTGTGGGCTGAGTGCAGGTCGGTGGGACTAGATGAGAGTAAGAGTTCGGCACGGACTAGAAGGGCTGAGATGGCCTGTTTCCGTGCTGTAATTGTTATATGGTTATATGGTTTTATATTTGTGTGCTGTAGCACTTTTTTTTATTCGCAGTTATTTTGTAAATAACACTATTCTTTGCATTTCTGGTCAGATGCTAAATGCATTTCATTGACTTTGTATCTGTACTCGGCACAATGACAATAAAGTTGAATCTAATCTAATCTAATCTAATCAAAAGACAACACAGAACACATCAACAGAGAACACAGCAAAGCAGGACACAGCAGCACAGAACACAATAATGCAGAACACACAGCAATGAACACAAGAACACAGAACACAACAACAGAGAACACAGGAACACAGAAAACAACAGAAGAGAACACAACAGTGCAGTACACAGCTACACAGAACACAATAACATGGAACACAGTAAACCAGAACACTGCAACACAAAACACAGCTAAATAACACAACAAAACAGAACACAAGGACACAGAACACAACAAAATGCAGCAACACAGAACACAACAAAATGGAACACAATAACACAGAACACAACAACACAGAACACAACAATACAGGACACAATAGCATGGAACACGACAACAAAACACAACACAGAATACAACAGAACACAGCAACAGAACACAACAACACAGGACACAATAACACAGAAGACAACACAGAACACCACAAGCAACAAGTTAACAGTGAACCTGACTGCTTTGTTGCCTCCCACCCATCCACACACACGGACAGTCCCCCACCCCCAGGTTTGGCATACAGCCTCCAGCCTCTGGGCTTCAGACATCGGGCTTCTGTTTCTGGAAACCTGATTGACTTTCGGGTTTTGACCTTTGGTATCAACACCCACACTAATCAAAGATGGATCACAAACTCTGGGCTTGAACTCTGATCTTGCTAACTGACAATCCCTTGTGCATGGACATCAGCTTCCAGGGTCTACCAGCCATCCACATTGCTGGCTTTTAAAGTTTAAAATTCAATCTAAAACTTCATAAATGTCTCCATATACACCCAGAGATTCATTTCCTTGCAGGCATACTCAATAATCAAATAACCATGACAGAATCAATGATGGACAGCGCCAACAGGGTGGGCATCCTGTGTGCAAAAGGCAACAAACTGTGCAAATACTAAAAAGCAGTTAAAAAGGGTATGTTATGCAGGACTAGGTGTTAATGTCCCTTATTTGCACTCTGAGTCATGCTGCCTAGACTCTGTGGGGTGGCCAAGTGAGAGGTGGCATCTTTTGGGTTATCAAGAGGGCGGCCTCTTTCCTCAGTGTTTCGCTGATAGGCCCACGACACCTCCGGAGGGTTCAGCACTGAATCCCAGCATCCCGGGCTCACCCCCTAGATGCCTTTCACTCATTTGGGGGCCCAGATGGAATCCTTTCTCTTCATCCAGAGCCACTGACTACTCTTTTCAGCAGCTCTGGAGAGGTCTTTGACTGCTTGTCGGTGTGTCTTCCCTCGCACTCCCAGCTCCCGGATTAGCCTTGATGTTGATGTGGCTACATCAATAAATAAATAGATAGGTAGATGGATCAACAAATAAATAAATCATAGATAGATAGACAAATAGCCAAATAAATAAATACATTTTGAGAACATGAGATGAAGCGTCCTTAAAAGTGAATCCATAGGCTATGGGGACAGTTCAGGTGTGGAAAGGACATCTGGAATGTCCTCTGTCCTATGTTCGTATAGTTGGCCTTCAAGAGCAGGATGAAGGCTTGGACACCATATGTCCTTCATTATCCTTTAATCTGACCTAATCTCTAACTCCTCCGCATCCCTGTCCCTAAACCCCAACCTGACACTTAACTCTCCTCTCTGTCCCTATGAACTTAAAGAGGAACTAAGTCTGAGCCAAGACCTCAATGGAAACCCTAGCTGAGTCCTATCTTGACTGATGTTCTGAGGTCGCCTGCTTTATATACTTGTCTTTCAATTATGGAATACTGCACTCTTAGGGATATTAGAATGTTAAGCCTTCCTTCAGAGTTGAACCTCAGAATACACAGCTAGCCCTCAGTACTGGGTCTTCACAGCCCTTTGCCTTGGCAACAAGGAGGGCTGCCACGAGAAGCAGTCTACCTCCACCATCCAGGTCCTGCTCTCTTCTATGAGACCCTACCACCAAACACATCTTTACCTCAAACTCCTTTTTCCTCAGGGATCACTCCCTCTATAATTCCCTGTCCATTTGTGCCTACCCAGTAATCTGCCTCCTGGCCCATATCCATGCAAACTACAGAAATGCTACACCTGCAGTTCACCTCCTCCATCACCTCCATTCAGGGCCCCAAACAGTCCTTCCAGGTGAGGGCAACACTTCACCATCAAATCTGTTGGGGTTGTCTATTGCACCTAGTGCTCCCAATGCAGCTTCCTCTACAATGGTGAATCTGTCACAAATTAGGTGACCACTTCATCAAGCTCCTCCACTCCCAGCAAAAAGCGAAATTTCCTGGTGGCCAACAACTTTAGTTCCTATCCCCATCCTGTTCCAACATGTCCACCCATGGCCTCCACGGTGAGTTGAGCAGCAACACTCCAGCTAGAGAAGCAACACTTCATATTCCGTCCAGATAGTCTCCGACCTGGCGACATGAACATCGATTTTTCCAACGTGTTCTAATCCCCACTCTGGCCTCTTACCTCTTCTCCTCACCTGCTTATCACCTCCCCCTGGTGCCCCTCCTTCTTCCCTTTCTCCCACGGTCCACTCTCCTTTCCTGTCACATTCCTTACTCTCCAACCCGTTGCCTTTTCCATCTATTGATTGCTTGCCAGTCTTTGTGCACAATTTTTTAATTGAAGCTATTGTGTTTCCTTGTTCTGTGAGGAAATGAATCTCAGCATTGTATATGGCGACATACGTGTACTTCGATAATAAATTTACTGTGAACTTTAAACTTCGTTTTGAATGTTAATCCCTCATTCAGAGCGGAACGCCATAATACGCAGACACCCCTCAACTAAGGATCTACCCTCACAGTCCTGTGCCTCTGCAAGGTCACTACAACAACCAGAACCTCAGAATCACTGGAAATGTGCAACTGAGAGAAAGGATGGCTGCAGCTTCGGAAGAGCAAAAAGGCCCCAACAAAAAAGCCGAGGGGAGCACCCGGCTCCGGGCAAACTCTCTCCTCCCATAAACAAGGCAGCGAAAACAACTCACAGGCAGAGAAAACATTACCTCACACTTGCCCTCCTGTACAAACATTCCACTTCAAAGTCTCCCTCAGCAGGTTTATGCCATTCTACACGTGTATGCATGACCATTTAATGTATTATTCTTCCCAGTTTCTCAAACAGCCAGCATTACTTATTTTGTTAATTTTGGAAAGGCCTTGCTCTCAGGAAACCACTTGATGCCTGTACAGCTTTGAACAATATGTAGGCCTATCAGTGCATGTCCTTGCTTATTTTAAAATTTGGAATCCATAAAGTGCGCTAACATAGGACACTCAAGTAGCCCATGCGACATAATACTTGAGGCTTTTTTTTCTTTTTAATTCCTCCGTGTTTTATCAAGTTTACTGAAAAGCACACACACCGTATCTTTTGTTTTATAGAAGTTCGAGTGCACAAAGAATAATTTGACCACAATTGTCCCACTAGACTCTGATGAATTAATAAAATTTTTGTCTGCTTCAAGTCAGGCGAGAAGGCTGCACAGATGTGTGAAACCCAACTGGCTTGCACTTTCAGCCGTCTCCATACCCTTGCATTCCTCTGAGCAGCTGACTTTCTACATTCTAATACTGGAAGGTTAAGAAAGCAAAAGTCAGCTCTCTGACAAACTCCTACAATTCTGTTGCAAAGTAATTTCTTTTTAACATGAAAAATTCTCTAATGTTTACAAATGTTCTGCCAAGCAAGATGTTGGACTGTTTCTTTGAAGGGTTTAATTAATGGAAAATGGCTCCAGCCTTTCCTGGGCTCCTAGTTCCCACATCTTAATTTATTTTGCCTCAGGTCAAAGACTCCTCATCAGACCCTTCATTGTGTTGAGAGACTGTGGACCTGAAGCATGTACCACTTCTCTTTCCTCAGATGCTGCCTGAACTGCTGAGTGTTTCCTGCATTTTCTGAGTTTATTTCAGATTTTGAGCTCAGCACTGACTGCCAACACTGAATACCATATTTAATTTTGCTCTCTGTCATTGGCCAAATCAAAGGTGGTGACAAATTAGCATATAGGAGGGAGATTGAAAATCTGGCTGAGTGGTGCCACATCAACAGTCAACATCAGCAAGACAAAGGGAGGAGAAATCATGGGTCCATCACAGGTAAAATCCTCCTCTCTACTGAGCACATCTATACACGGCACTGTTGCAGGAAAGCAGCATCCACCATCACCACCCAGATCATGCTCTTTTCTCACTGCTGCCATCAGAAAGAAAGTACAGGAGCCTCAGGACTCACACCACCAGATCCAGGAATAGTTATTAGCCTTTAACCATCAGGCACTTGAACCAGTAGGGATAATTTCACTTGCCCATCACTAAACTGTTCCCTCAACTTGTGGACATACTTTCAAGGACTCTTCATCTCATATTCTCTATAATTATTATCGATCTATCTATCTATTTATTTATTAGAATTGTTTTCTCCTTTGTATTCGCAGTTTGTTGTCTTTTGCACATGGTTGTTTGTTGGGTATGGTCTTTCATTGATTCTATTGTGTTTCTTGGATTTACTGAGTATGCCCACAAGAAAACGAATCTCAGGGTTGCATTTGGCAACGTATATATACCTTGGTAATAAACTTTGAACTTTGAACTTCTGCAACGCAACTGGTGCCAAACTTTAATTGTTTCTGCCGTTCCTTTGGCTGATCAGCTGTGTAGAGAAGAGGAGCCTGCTGCATGGGCAGTAACTTGCTCTTCATATCGAAATGTCCTGGCTTGGGAATCAATATGCAGGCAGCTGGGACGCAACAGCCACGATCGACCCCAACGAATGGAGGGCCTCAAATTTGGATTTCCAGCATTTGTAATTTTTACACACTTTTCATTAATGTGTTCCTGACCAAATATTCTTCTGCAGTGATATTAATTAGATTTGATTACTGATATATGGACACGGAGAGAACTCCCTTTTCTTTTTCAAACGAGTACAGTAGAGACTATTCCATGCACTTCCCAGCAACACAGGTTTGATGTTTTGGTAATTTCTAATTGGTGATTGGTTTATAATTGACTCATATTTCAGGATACAGTGAAAGGCTTTGTTTTGCATGCCATCCAGATAAATCACTTTAAAGGTAAGTACATTGAGGCAGTATGAAGAGAAAAGCAGTAACAGAATGTATAATTTAGATTAGCAAATCGATTTGTTATTCTCAGACGTACAGAAGCACAGTGAAAAACTTTGATTTGTGTACCATCCATATAAATCATTGCAGGACATCAGTTCATTGAGGTAGTTCAAGGGAAAAGCAATTACAGAGTGCAGAATTAAGTGTTATGGTTACAGAGGAAGTGCAGTGCAGGTAGACGATAAGGTGCAAAGTCACAACAAGAGCCCATCTCATCGTACTAGGGGACCGCATAACAGTGGGGTAGAAGTTACCCTTGAGCTTGGTGGTTGGTGCTTTCAGGGTTTGATATCCTCTGCCTGATGGGAGGTGAGAGAAGAGAGAATGCCTGGGGTGGCTGGGGATTTTGGCTATTCTGCTTGCATTACCGAGACAGTGACAAGCGTAGACAGGGTCCACAGAGGGGAAGCTGGCTTCTGGGCTGTGTTGAGTTGTGTCCACCACTCCCTGCAGTTTCTTGCAGAGCAGAGCCGTTGGAGCGTGTGACTGGAATCTGGACCGCATCGCCTGCAGGTGTGGTGGGGCAGATTTCTCTGCAAGGGGGAACCGAACGAACCCAAACTGAGGAAGAACTTGAGGGTAGGAGACGGTGTGGTGAGTTATTTGGAAGTAATGAGGTGCTCCTGTGAAGAACAGAATGGGTTGAACGGCCTCGATCTGTAGACCTCTCACATGTGTTTGACATTTTCCCTGGAGGGGAGGCTGGTTTCCATGATCAGCTGAGCTCTGTCCACCGTGTGACCTTAACACAGATTAAAACCACGGGCTGTCTTGTAAATACGTGGCTCATTCCTTGAGATGATTCAACCTGTATTCCGTGCCTTCGTGACCCTGAAGCCAAGCACACAGTGCGCTGTGCCAGGACATGACACTCTGGAGGAGTAACCCGTCATGACCAATCTCGATCCAGTCTCTGCGCTTCCAAAACCATAAACTCTGCTTGGTTTGGACGCTAGAAGTGGGCTCTGCTTTTATGAAACCAAGTTTAATTTCCAAGAATATTAATCTTGGGTTTTTCCAATTTTGAGAAAAACAAATTTAAAAAAGCAAGAAGTGGTTCTTGGCAGAAAGCATAGGATTTAACAGAGTGAGTACACTGCGAAGTAATGCTAAATAAATCTCACAGTGCTGGCACTAGGCTGACGCAGGGACAATTTTCTATATTTTTGTGGGTGAATTTTATACCCATTAAGATGATTGATGGCAGTGCTGGGGGTTTGGAATAGTTTTTTCAACTTTGCCCAACGTTCTAAGTATCAAATTATAAAAGGCTCACAGGATCACAATAGCATTTACCGGACAGAGTCTGTTCTCTTTAGTTTCCCCAGAATCTACTCAATTCCAAACCAGAGGAGGGCATTGTGAATTCCCACTCTTCCAGCCATCCTCTATGAGTGCAACAATTAAACTCGGATTGGATTCAGAGTCAGGCCATTCGGCCCATAGAATGTGGGCTAGCATTTATGCTCTACTTCAGTTTCCCCCCCCCCCCTTCATTAACTGCCCTTTCTGCTTCATTTTACTTACAAGATTCAAGATTCAGGATCCCACCTCTCCAACATAGTACACTAGAGGGCAAAGCCCAGACCTGCTCATAAAAGATTCAAGGTAGTTCAATGTCTTTCCTAGTACACGAGTGTAAAGAAGAACAAAATAATTTTTACTCTGGATCTGATGCAGCACGGAAAAAAAAGATTAAGATTGTTATGAGCACCTGTATTTGTTAATTGTTGTCTTATCCAGAGGCATTAAACCTTTGTGCTTTCTGTTTAAACTTGTCAAGCTTATTTTGACTGCCACGGGTTTTCAGCAAACTGTGATTATTTAAAGTGGACTCTTATCACAGGGTATTTGTGTTTCAAAAGTTATTTGTCTCACTATATCACTCGATGAAATCACTGCAGTTCAGTTGGAGTTCTGATGAATAAATTCTTGTTTCTATCTCTATATAGGAGTCAGTCATTCCTCTACAACTGATTTCAGTCATCTATCAACACACACCGTGACATTGGGACCCCCACGGAAAGTGGATCCGGTGGAGGTTCAATAGCTGCTTGGCCATTGGTCGGCTGGAGGCAAGGGTGCTTTCTCAATGCTTGATCTGAGGCTACGTCCTATGTCTCCCAAAGCTATCTTCTGAGTTTCTTAAGTCCACGTTCCAAGCTTGTCTCATCTACATTCAATGTCAATAAGTTTCCCAGGTTTTCCATGGCCCTCAAGGTGTCCAAGGGCTATTCCAGGTTTTTGGGCTATGTTTCTGAATTTGGTTCTATGTTCCTGAGTTTGATGCAATGCTTCTGAGCTGATCAGATCTGTCTTGAGAACATCAGGTCTGTCTCAAGTTCCCCAGGGCTCCCTGGGCCTTAGGGAGGAAGGTACTGTCATGAGGCCTGCATGCCTGTGCATCGGTATTTGTTAATTGTTGTCTTAACTAGGGTCATTAAGCACTTGGGCTTTCTGTTTAATCTCGTCAAGTTTATTTTGACTGGCACGGGTTTTCTGTATTCTATGATCATTTAAAGCGGAGTCCCAATTAGTGCTTGTTGCGGAGTCCTTGTTTTTGGAGAGTGATTCATCTCGCAGTTTCGCTCAGTCAATCAGAATTCCTATGAATAAATTCTAATTTCTGTCTCTACATGGGAATCTGTCATTCCTCCACTCCTGGGTTCAGTTCAGTCATCTGGTGCGTGACAAAGATAAAGAAGATAATAATTTTAAAGAACACAATAAATACAAATACATAAGATAGTTCTTATACATAGATTGGTTGTATATCCATAATGTGATGCTAAGCATAATAATGTCTGTACATAAGGGGACTGAAGCAGAATGGGATTCAGAATAAGAATAAGGTTTATTATCACAGATATCTGTCATGAATTTGTTGAGCTGATATGTGTCGAAATACAAACACTAAGCAATAAGCACTGTCTTGTACCTTGCACATTTTGTTGCACTATTTATTTATTTAATAATTCATAGCAACTTTTATGTCTTTGTACTTTAGAGCTGCTCAAAACAACTAAATTCACATCGTATGTTAAGGTCAAATCAAATTCATTATCGAAGTAGCAGTACAGTGCAATACATTAAAACAAAGTTGCTATCAGTTACAACAAGAAATAAGCAAGTCATGCAAAGAAAGAGCAAAATTAATCATGGGTTCATAGACTGTTCATAAACCTGAAGCTGGAGGGGAAGAAGCTGCTCCTAGAATGAGTTCCTGTACCTCCTCCCTGAAGGTAACGATGAAAAGCGAGCATGTTCTGGATAGTGAGGTTCCCTAATGATGGCTGCTTTCTGAGGCACCACCTTTTGAAGATGTCCTCGATACTGGGGAGACTATTGCCCACGATGGAGCTGGATGGGCATACAACTTTCTGCAACTTTTTCCAATCCCCCCCCCCACCATACCAGACAGTGGTGCAACCATCTGGAATGCCGTCCACAGAAATTTGCAAGTGTCTTTAGTGGCATACCAAATCTCCTCAGAACTCCTAATGAAATATAGCCGCTATTGTGCCTTCTTTGTAATTGTATCGATATGATGGGCCCAGGACAGATGCTCAGAGGTGTTGACACCCTGGAACTTGAAACTGCTCACCCTTTCACTGCTGATCATTTTCATGCTGGCTGTCAAACTTTGTTGCACTCATCCAATTGGTCTGCATTTGGTCTGTAGCCTTCAGTGTTTGGCTCCAACTCTCTAGAAGGTGTTTTTCTGTTCCTCAAAACTTCTTGTGGAGGAGGAAGGGGTCAAGGACTTGTGGGTATGTGGTAGTGTGGATTTTTGGGGTAGTGTGAAGAAAATGATTTTCACACGGTGGATGGTTCTGTCTGAGTGCGCCTGTTGAAAGTTTGCTTGCGTTAGTTTCAGTTGTGAACTTCAGAATGGAAATTGGGTAGATATCAGCTGCTCATGAACCAGATCCCCAGCTATGAGTATGTAGCCCCAATGCCTTGTGAATAGCCTCAGGACAGACGAAGACTACCTCACTATTTTCCCCTCTCTTTTTGTACTACTTAGTTAATTTAATGTTCTCTTTTTTATATATACTTAATGTAATTTGTAGTTTTTGTTGTTATGTATTACAACGTACTGCTGCTGCATAGCAACAAATTTCATGATCTATGCTGGTGATATGAAACCCGATGTTGATTCTGATTCAGGTGGACCTTGAAACTTACATTAAAATGTGTCACTGCTGTAAAATCCAATCAGCAAGAATTGTGCTAGGCAGCCCACAAGGATCACAATGCTTCTAGCACCAACGCAACACAACCCTAACTCATACGACTTTAGAATGTGGGAGGAAACCAGGGAACCCTGAGGAAACCTACACGGTCATGGGAAGAATGTGCAAACTCCTTACGGACACTTAAAGTAGAGTTTGGCAAGTTCTTGATTAGTCTGGGCATCAAGGGTTATGGGGAGAAGGCAGAAGAATGGAGCTGAGAGGGATAATAAATCAGCTATGGTGGAATGGCATAGCAGGCTCAATGGGATGAACAGCCTAATTCTGTTCGTATGGTCTTATGGAAAGGAATTGTCAATGTTTCGGCTTGAAATCCTGGATCAGGAGATGACAGCTTGTCAACTACAGATGATCTTTCTGGGGGAGGGGTAAACAGGAAAAGTGAGGGGACAGAAAGGATTAGAGCAGTTACTATAAATGTGAAATAAGGGAAATGATAAGAAGAGCAGGTCAGGCAGCATCTACACACAGTGGCCACTTTATTGGTTATACCCATACATCAGCTCATTAATGCAAACATCTAATCAACCAATCATATGGCAGCAACTCAATGTATAATAACATGCAGACATGGTCAAAAGGTTCAGTTGTTGTTCAGACCAGTTGATGTTTCCTCATCCTGTTGGGAAATGTGAAGAAAGATCCATCCAAAATCAGTGCAGCAGAGATGATTCAGCTGTAAGTGACATTTTACTAATAAACTGCAAAATAACAATCCATGAGGGGCCAGAAAACAAGACAGAATGGATACTTAACACAAGATAACCGAGGGCTAGAAGCAGCTGGTTGAGGCTGGCTGGTTCAATGGGTGAACAAGGACTGTAGATGAGAGCTGGGTTTAAGTAGGTTGCAGGTGACTCCTATTAGCTGGGTGGAGACTGGGAGGTGCCTTCATGTGCAGGCCTGACAGGTGATAGCTGTGTCATCACCTGGTAATACTACAGGAGACCAAGTGGGGGAAGCTCAGCTCAGAGCAGGCATGAATGGACCTGATATTCAGCACCATTGCTAAATATGGGCAAGTGATCTGGTATCCCTAGTTCTATTCCATCACTGGGAGAACCTATAGCTCTAAATATCACCATTCTATGGTTGTGAGGTAAAACTCAGTAGAGTGAAAGTGTTGGGGCAGTGGGGTGCAAGAGCCAGCATTGCCACAAAGGAAGAAATGGCCTCTAGATGCACAGGGTGAGCCAATGCTAGAAAGAAAATGTCTACCAAAGCTGCCGACAGGTCATAAAGTCCAGGGTAGGTTGATGTGGTGGGTAAGTTACTTGAATGTTGGACTATTGACTGAATGGTGTCAATCCTAAAGATTTCCAACTTAACATCAAAATGAATCCGGAATTTTAAAAAAAGATGTGAAATTACTGGATTGGATCTTCCTTGCTTCAACTACAATTCATATTTTCAATGTCATTTATTTACTTTTTCATTATTTGCATGATGGTCCTCTTTTGAACATTGGATGTTCATCGGTCTTTGTTATGTATGATTTTTCATGGATTCTATTGTATTTCTTTATTTTCCTGTGGGTGCCTGCAAGGTTGCATATGGTACACATACTTCGATAATAAATTTACTTTGAACTTTGAACTTTCCTCAGGGAAGGAGATCTGCCAGCCTTACTTGCTGCAAACTACACGTGACTGGCAGGAGATCTGTGCCTCTAGGCAAGGGTCATTACAGAACGTACAGACAGCTGAAAGGGAGCACTCATTTACTCCGGTCAGTAAGACGTGTGAACACACCAGCACAGAGATCTCGGAAAAGTACAGGTTAAGTAATTAGCTGAGGTAAGCGTTAGATTTCCTTGAGCACATGTCTGTTAAAACCTTTCAGCAAGCCTTGTCCGAACTGTTAGGCAAGAACACACTTGGGAAAAATTATTTTAAGGCCTCATCATAAAAAGTTAGCCTTAAATTTCTCATTTTTTTTAAAGTAACTATGGCAACTCAAGGTAGGGGCAGTGAGGGTAAATGTGCTGTAATGTCTAAGCATAATGAGGTTCTAGATACCAGGGAGAAGAGCACGCGGTGTGAGTGAGAGAGTCAGAAGCTGGACAGGGCAATGGGTTGTGGTGGTCTCTCCATTCCTGATAATTGTCCTAAGGTCTGCTTTTCAAACTACACAATGTTTTAGAATCAGCTGAATAATAACTAAGAGGGGTTAACGCTGGTTAATAGTTACCTTGGGACCAGTACCTGTGATATATTGCCACCTCAGTGAGACCAGACTGACTATGAACACTCCCACCATGAGAACCCTTGCTTCGTCGATTTTGCAAAACAAAATCTGGAATTCAGTTTGGAAAGTTTTTTTTTGTTTCAAATTTTCCTTAAATTCAAGCATTACGTTAGCATGCTAGCTGTGATAATTTTGACCACTTTTCAATGGTCGCCTGGCACCAATTTTATTCAAGTTCAAGTTCAAGTTTATTGTCATTCAACCATACAGCTAAATGAAACAATGTTCCTCTGGGGCCAAGGTGCAAAACACAGTCCATATAATTACTATACAGCACATATAGTTACAATCCAGCAAAATCTTGCAATAAAGCTCACAAGCGTAGCGCCATGATGGTCCATGGAAAGACACAGTAGTGTAGCGGTTAGTGCAGTGCTCCTACAGCTTGGGGTGTCGGAGCTCAGAATTCAATTCCAGCACTGTCTGTAAGGAGCTCATACATCTTCCCCATGACTGAGTGGGTTTCCTCCAAGTGCTCCGGTTTCCTCCCACAGTTAGAATACAAAATAGATAGTAGGCTAACTGGTCATTGTAAATTACCCTGTCATTAAGCTAGTGTTAAACAGATGGGTTGCTGGACAACGCGGCTCATTTGGGCCCAAAGGGTCTGTTTTGCACTGTATCTCTAAATAATATTAGCACAAATCTCTGACATGGCCTGAAGATTGATGGTGCATGGGATGTTGTCCTGGAGCCACGTTTCTGTAAGAATAGCACGCCGCAGTTCCTCAACTCACACTGAATCAGTTGCAGATGAAGATAATTCAGCTTGTTTTCCTGCAAGAGCAATGTTGACTATTATATTTAATATTATTCCTGTCACCTGGTTTGTTCTTGAAACCCTCCCATGTTGCTCTGAGAGTCTCTCTAATATCTCATAAAAAATAGTTGGAGATGCCAGAGACCACAAGTGCTGGAATATATAACATTCAAGATGCTGGAGGAACTCTGTTAATCAGACAACATCTGTGGAGAGAAATGCAAAATGTTGACTTTCCACTTCCCTCCACAGATGCTGCTTGACCTGCTGCGTTCCTCCAGCATCTTGTCTGTTGCTCAGAGATAGTTTTTCACCTTGGTTTGAATTTCAAAGGACTCTTCGAGCATCAGTGGCATCACAGCCAAAGGCAATCCTCAGCCAATCGTCCAGAAACGCTGCATCAATTGCAGCCTATCTGGCAGTGGGTGAGGATGAGATCCCAGCTTAAGCAACTTCCACCAGAAGGAACAACCGCAAACACCCCCACCTTCCCATGGATCCCATGTTGGTGACTCAAACGCTCTGCGGTCCAGAAGAACTTATTGAGGAGGACACCACAGTCACCAGGGCAACAGGGTTAAATAAATAAATAAACAAACAAGTAAACAAACAAACAAATAAATAAAACTAATAGTCACATTCAAGTAGCAGGCAGGCAAGAGGATTGTGGGAAAGCCTAGTGTGTAAAATCCTATCACACCATAGTAGTGTGCTAAAGGCAAAGTCCAAACCAGCTCGTAAAAGATTCAGGATTGGTTAACGTCATTTCTAGTAATCGAAAGTAAAGGAGAATGAAAGAATTGTTACTCCAGATCTGATGCAGCACAAAAACACTATAAATATAAATGCATATGATAGTTCATATGTATTTTAATATAAAATACAGCTTAATGTGAAAAAGACAAAGGAGCTGGTGGTAGACCTGAGGAGAGCTAAGGCACCGGTGACCCCTGTTTCCATCCAGGGGGTCAGTGTGGACATGGTGGAGGATTACAAATACCTGGGGATATGAATTGACAATAAACTGGACTGGTCAAAGAACACTGAGGTTGTCTACAAGAAGGGTCAGAGCCGTCTCTATTTCCTGAGGAGACTGAGGTCCTTTAACATTTGTCAGACGATGCTGAGGATGTTCTACGAGTCTGTGGTGGTCAGTGCGATCATGTTTGCTGTTGTGTGCTGGGGCAGCAGGCTGAGGGTAGCAGACAACAACAGAATCAACAACTCATTCGTAAGGCCAGTGATGTTGTGGGGATGGAACTGGACTCTCTGACGGTGGTGTCTGAAAAGAGGATGCTGTCCAAGTTGCATGCCATCTTGGACAATGTCTCCCATCCACTACATAATGTACTGGTTGGGCACAGGAGTACATTCAGCCAGAGACTCATTCCACCGAGATGCAGCACAGAGCATCATTCCTGCCTGTGGCCATCAAACTTTACAACTCCTCCCTTGGAGGGTCAGACACCCTGAGCCAATAGGCTGGTCCCAGACTTATTTCATAATTTCCTGGCATAATTTACATATTACTATTTAATTATTTATGGTTTTATTACTATTTAATTATTTATGGTGCAACTGTAATGAAAATCAATTTCCCCCGGGATCAATAAAGTATGACTATGACTACTATATACATAGATTGATTGTATGTCCATAAAGTGATGCTAGGCACAGGATTTTCTGTAAATAATGTGGCTCTGGCAGGAAGTGATAAAGGAGTGCTGGTGGGGGTGTGGAGGGATGGGTTAGTGAATGGAGATGTTGATCAGCCTTACTGTTTGGGGAGGTAACTGTTTTTGAGTCTGGATGTTACTTAGCCTCCTCCCTGATGGGAGAGGGACAAACAGCCCATGAGCAGGGTGGGCAGGATCCTGCATGATGTTACTGGCCCTTTTCCAGCTCCTTTCTATACATATGTCCTTGATGACAGTTCTGGTTCTGGTGATGTGTTGGACAGTTTTGACTACGTATTGTAGAACCTTCCTATCTGCTGCAGTGCACCTTCAGAGGTGCTCTCTACTCTGCACCAGTAGGATGTGAGTACAGATGTGCGTAGTCCAGCTCTCTTCTGCCCCCTCAAAAGAGAAGAAAGTAGAGTAAAAAATGTGGAGATTGTGTATAAGCAGAATCTCAGGAGCACTTGATTGCATTGGTTGTAAATATGTTCAAGATTCAAGGCTGTTTATTGTCATTTTTCAATGCACGAGTGTAAAGGAGAACAAAATTATTGTTATTCCTGTACTTATAATAAGCATAAAGGACATGATAAAAAACTAAAGTATCACAATAAATATAAACACGAAAGAAATCCTATGAAACACATTGTACAAGTAACTGGTGAGTATGGTGGTATGTACACTAGATTAGCATATATACACTACATTACTGTATATACTGTATACTAGATTAGCTTATATACATGGAAAGATTGTATGTACATAAAGTGCTGGAATAGAAAATGACTCTGGCAGGAGATGATGAAGTAACAAATTGAGTCTTCGCAAGAGGAGCTCTTCTAAGTAGCAGCTTACTTATTTGCTGATCTGGCATCGTCCCTCTTCCTATTCAGTCCTGAGGAAGGGTCTTGGCACAAAACATCATCTGTTTATACCTTTCTATAGATGCTGCCTGACCTGCTGATTTCCTCTAATATTTCGCGTGTTGCTTTGGATTTCCAATGTCTGCAAATTTTGTTGTGCTTATTACTTACTTAACCCGGCTGGTGGCATAGTGGCATCAGTGCCAGACTTCGGGACAAAAGGTCCTGAGTTCGAATCCAGCTGGCTCCCCTGCAGGCTTTCCATCCATGCTGGGTTACGAGCTGGTGATCTCTTTGGAAACTCACCTGGCAGAAGGCAATGGCACACCACTGCTGTAACTTGCCTCGTACGTGGTTCCCTACTACGTCAGAGAGGCATGGAGGGATATCATCCGCTAACTGGAGAAACTCCTGATACGACGTACCTTTCCTTATATTACTTACTTACTGCCTGTTACACTGTTGCTGTATGGGGTAGCAATGAAGGTCCTCCATCTCTGTTTGTGTCACAACCAGGGATCGTCCTTAAAGAAAGATTTTTCTTGTCAGTTAGTATGTGGGCTGTACTTTCTCAGTGTCACACAGTGGGTATTCATTATCCTAGACAAGAATACATCTACGGATGCTGGAATTCCAAGCAACACACGCATAATGCTGGAGGAACTCAGTAGGCCAGGCAACACCTATGGAAAAGAGTAAACAGTAAATGTTTTGGGCTGAGACCTTTCATCAGAACTGGAGAAGAAAAATGATGAGAAGTCAGAGTAAGAAGGTGAGGGAGGGGAGGAAGAAATACAAGGTAGTGGGTTATAGGTGAAACCGGTGGGGGGGGGGGTTGAAGTAAAGAGCTGGGCAGCTGGAAGCTGGAAAGAGATAAAGGGCTGGAGAAGGGGGAATCTAATAGGAGAAGACAGAAGTCCATGGAAGAAATGGAAGGGGAGAAGCACCAGAGAGAGGTGATGGGCAGGTAAAGAGATGAGATGAGAGAGGAAAATGGAAATGAGGAATGATGAAGGAAGTGGGGAGCATTTACCAGAGGTTCAAGAAATCAATGTTCATGCTTTCAGACTGGAGGCTACCCAGATGGAATATAAGGTGTTGCTCATCCAACTGGAGTGTGGCCACATCGCAGCAGTAGAGGAGGCCATGGACTGACATGTTAGAACGGGAATGGGAAGTAGAATTAAAATGGGTGGCCACTGGGAGATCTTGGTTTTTCTGGCAGACAGAGCGTAGGTGTTCAGCAAAGCAGTCTCTCAATCTACATCAGATCTCACTGATATACAGGAGGCTACATTATCCTTGGATTGTTTACCTTTTATATCTAATTGTTTGACTTTGCAGTAGCTCTGGTTTTTCGCTTTGTATTGCAAGTGTCTCATTTGGGATCATGGGAATCGTTAAGCTGTCTTTGTACTTATCACTTTTATTCAATTTAGGATAATCTAGCTAGTGTGGTATTTTCAATGTCCGGAATTACTACGTGCTCCAGGGTGTACTTCAGGGGGCATGCCAACCATTCTTTGCTCGGTCGTTGTGGTTTCTTGTCTGGTGAAACTCAGATAGAGTTCTGTGTATCGTGGGTAAGTTCAGTTCATCAAGATTCTGTATTGTTTGCCTGAGCTCTTGTTAGTTTTTCTGATTAATCTATGTAATACATCTTTGGTTTTGGTTGAATTGCTGAAGTCACCTTGATTCCTGCACTTGAGTTTGCTAGTGACCCTGACAATCTGTCCTTGACCAACAGAAAGCAAGTTTGGTCCTTGTCTTGGTGGTTTCAGGCCTTATTTCATCCTACCAGTAGTTCCTCTCGGTGTTCACTACTGTCAACTACGCAGGTCTTAGGTGGAGACTCAGGAATACCGTGATACACAGATGTAGAAGGATTCTTCATTGCTTTTTCTGTAACAGTTTTGTTTGACTAGTAAAGGTTGTTAGCCAAGAGCTGAACCCCTGAACCAGGAGGACTAACCACCATTTGACCTGTTCGACATGGATGACCCTACCAAAAGCCAAAGCATAAAGCCCTGACTCCAGCCAACGTAGCTCACCGGGTCATTGAGGCACACAAACACCCAAACCATGACAAGGTTTGGTCCTCCTGCAGATAGGTAGCAGCAGTGCGTATGAAAACACGTTAGGACAGTGACTCCCAGCGTGGGTTGAAATGTGGAGTCTAAGTGTAAGGTGGCACTGCAAGATATTGCATGTGTTTTCCTTTGCAAACCTTGTCTGTGAAATGATTGAACTTTACAGAGAAATGTTGGGGGCTTGTGGTGATTTGAATAGAATAAAGAACGTAGAACAGTACAGCACAGGAACAGGCCCTTGTTGAGAGGCCATGATGTTGTGCTGAACCAATTAAATTAGTAACCAAGTGGCCAACTAAACTAATCATTTCTGCCTATACAATATCCATATCCTTCCACTTCCCTGGCATTCATGTGCCTGTCCAAGCGTCTCTTGGAAGTCTCTAATGTTTCTGCCTTTACCACCGCACAAGGCAGCGCGTTCCAGGCACCACCACTCTCTGTGTAAAAGAACTTGCCCCTCATACCTCCTTTGAAATTAACTCCTCTCACCTTAAACGGATGCCCTCTGGTATTAGAATTTCAACTGTGGGAAAATTATACTCTCTGTCTGCTCTATCTATGCCTCTCAAAACCTTATAAACCTCGATCAGATCATTTGATCCGGCCTCAGTTGATTGGAGGGGACAACAGGACTGTTGGAGGCTGCTCATGAGGGAAACGAAGGCTGCAATGCAGTCAGTAACTGACCAGAGCACCAGTCCCAGGACCGTCCCTTGCCCTGTGACACTGGGCAAAACCAACGTCTGCATACAGTCAGTAACTGACCGGGGCACCAGTCCTGGGACCGTCCCTTGCCCTGTGACGCTGGGCAGTGCCAACCTCTGCAATGCAGTCAGTAACTGACCAGGGCACCAGTCCTGGGACCGTCCCTTGCCCTGTGACACTGGGCAAAACCAACGTCTACAATGCAGCCCGCCCCATCTGCATGCCTCCCTCTCTTCTCGCTGCTACCATCGAGTGGGAGCAGCAGGGAACCTGGATCCTGCACCGCCAGGTTCAGGAGCAGTTGTTGCCCTGCAACCATCAGGCTCCTGGACCAGACACACTGAACTGACTCCACAGCCTGTGGATTCATTTTTGGGGTCTCTGCAGTTTGTGTTCTCAGCATTATTTGTTTTTTTTTATTATTATCACCATTTGTCCTCTTTTGTTTTGCACATCGGAGTTTGTCAGTCTTTGCCGTGTGTGTGTTTTTTGTAGATTCATTATTTTTTATTTAAAGATACAGTATGGAACAGGCCCTCCCAGCCGAATGAGCCACACCACCCAGCGACCCACCTAGTTAACCCGAGCCTAATCACGGATAAGTTACAATGACCAATTAATGTACTAACTGGTACATCTTGGACTGTGGGAGGAGACCAGAGCACACGGAGAAAACTCATGTGTCACAGGAAGGACATACAAACTCCTTACAGAGCAGCATCAGAACTGAGCCCTAAGCTTTGATGCGCCGAGCTGTAATAGCATCACATTGACCGCTGTGACCCTATTGCATTTTATTTCCGATTCGCTTGTGTTTCTTCATTTTGTTTTGTGGTTGCCTGTGAGAAGGTGAATATCAAAGTTGTAAATGGTATACATACTTTACCTATGGACTCATTTTCAAGGCTCTTCACCTCACATTCTTGACATTTATTGCTTATTTATTCATCATTACTATTATTTCTTTTTTTTATTTTGAATTTGCAGTTGGTATTTTTTGCACACTGGTGGTTTGTCTGTCCTGTTGGGTGCACTCTTTCATTAGTTCAGAATCAGGTTTAATATCCCCAGCATACGTCGTGAAATTTGTTGTCTATTTTTAATTGTTACCTATTATCATTCTTGGATTTACTGTAAATGCCCACAAGCAAGCAAATCTCAGGGATGCATACGGTGAGATATATGTACTTTGAAAATAAATTTACATTGAACTTTGAACTTTTGAACTGTGAATAAATGCACTTTGTATTTTGAAGTATCTTATATCTTCTTCGGGTCCAATTTGGCCAGCCTCCCTCTGATTACTCCTTGCCCTAATTGTGTACAACATAAACCTTTTCCCTCTCTATAGCGTCCTTCTCCCCACCCTCTCTGGATGGCAGATAAACATTCCTTTATTCGTTGACTAACTGCTGAAGGAGAAGAGAGAGAGTGAACAGATGCCCTGAATTTATACTGGAAGCTTGTTAATCCTGGGCCAGAGGCAGGAGATGGGAAAACGGCTAATGTTCCACTTTTTTTTCCAACAGCAAGGTCAAAAGCCTGATCCTGGGAATTATCAGACTTGTAGGCTTAACGTTTTGTAGCAGAAAAATAAACAAGGAGTCTGTTAGCAAGGAAACAATTCAAGCTTATTTAACAAGCATAAAGGCAATAACTCTAAACCTACATGGATTTGTGAAGGGTAGGTGATGCATACCAAATTTATTGGCATTCTTTAAAGAGCAAACCGGATTGGTGGTGGATTGTTATATCTCGACTTACTGAAGACATTTGATAATGTGCCTTGCAAGGGACTAGTAAATAACGGCAGGCCCGGTGGGACTCGGGGAAAGTACTTGTCGGTTAATACGTGGCCTAAATGATAAGGAACAATATACTGAGGCTAGAAATAATAGTTCTAATTGGACAAGGTCAGCCAAACGAGAAAGCCCAAGGTCAGTCTAAGGAATTCTGTCATGTTTGTGCCGTTCAGAAACAGTTTTAATGAATGGGTGTAAATAAAAATGTCAGTCTTTGCAGAGACTGCAATGTGTGTGGGGGAAAAAGGTACTTTCCTCTCAGTCATCTTATGTTCACTTTATGGTCATACAATCAATCTATGTGTATAAGCTATCTTATCAATTTATATTTACTGTGTCTTACTGTGCTCTTTATCTCATTGTAATTTTCTTGTGCTACATTGGATGCGGAGTAACAATTATTTCATTCTCCATAGCACTTGTGTACTGGAAATGACATTGAACGATCCCGAATTAAATAATCTTGAATACTGTGAAGAATTTGAATTTCTCTCTCAGATCTCAAAGGTGTGCTGACGGATCAATTGGCCTTGTTAAGTTATCACTTAGAGTGTAGATTAACACCAGAGAGAATCAAAGAACGGATGATGAATGTGTGAGAGAGAATGCTTAGCAAAGATGCCAGAAAAAAGCCAGCAATGTCATGAAGGAAGCCACCCACCCTGCTCAAGGACTGCTTGTTCCACTCCCATCATGGAGGAGGCTACGTAGCTTCCACGCCAGGACCACCAGACCATATGCTATCTTATGTCTTTATATTTATTATGTTTTTTTTACTCATTAGGTTCTTTACCACAGTAGCATAGTGGTTAGCACAACACTTTGCAGTGCAGGTGACCCGGGTTCAATTCCTCCCAATGCCTGTAAGGAGGTTGTACGTTTCTCCCTGTGACTGCGAGGGTTTCCTCCGGGCTCTCCTGTTTCCTCCCACAGTCCTAGGACGTACCAGTGGGTAGGCTGATTGGTCATTATAAATTGTCCAATGATTAGACTCGGATAAAATCGAGGATTGCTGGGCAGCACGGCTTGAAGGACTGGAAGGGCCTCTTCTGCACTCTTTCTCAATAAGTAAATAAATAATGTTTGTCTTCAGCTGCATCAGATCTGGAGTTCTCCTTTATACTTGTGTACTGGAAATGACATTAAGCAATCTTGGATCTGGGATGTTAAAAGCAGTGAAGAGGAATTCTGAGAAAGGGCTGCAAGGATTCAGGGAGATGGTGAAAGGAGACCAGACTCCATTTGTGGGGCTTCGGGCCAAGTCCAATGCAAAATAACTAGAATCCAGGAGTATTTGCAACATGAGCCTTAAAAGTCCCACAAAAAGAGTCCACAGACTCTCTAATAAATCCTTCAAAGTGTATCCTAAGACTCCTGCCCTTTCCTGTAACAGCAGTGAGCGAGAGGGAGAGAAAGACCGGTCAAATGCAGGCAGGCAGTGCCAAGCACCGGCCTGCCCTCCGCACTGGTCCTCATCGACATCAACCTTGGCCATTGCTTCAACGGCAAAGAAGCAATGGAGTTGACCGTGGGCTCACGCCCAACGTTCCCTCTGAGGTGTGCGTGTGCACACATCTTTTGCTGCTAGTGCACAGTGGAACTTAAACTGCACACAGAAGTTTGTCACCCTCTACCTCATTGGTATATGAAGTATATTTCACGATCGTACACATTCTACTTCCTTTTCCGGTTTCTGATGCGGACGGAGTTGACAATGTGGAATTTGCGATGCTTTATCTGCAGATTTTAGAACTGGCTTATTTATATTGCTTTTATTGAACAAATTATTCAGTGAGCACATATTGTTATCACTGGGCAAAAAATTGCACACTACAAGATTTTTGCATACACTGGTCATTACAAATTAGAGGGAACATTGCTCGCACCCTCGACACCTCAATTGAGTAGAAGCTCTTTCTCTGTAATGTAACACTATATTCTCTATTTATTTTTTTCTCCTACTTATCAACTCCATGCAATTACGTATGGAATATCTGTCCGGGCAGCACATAAACTAAAGCTTTTCACTGTGTCTCAGTACACAGGATCAGATTCATTATTCTTGACAAAAGATGTAAAATTTATTGTTTTGCAAGTGCAGTACAACACAAAGACATGAAATTACTATAAAGTACAAAAATAAATAATGAACACAATAAAAGAAATACAAGGTAGTATTCATAGGTTCACAGACATGTTCAAAGTTCAAAGTACATTTATTATCAAAGTACATATACAATACACAACCTTGAGATTCGCCTCCTTACAGGCAGCCACAAAACAAAGAAACCCAAAAGAACCCATGAAGAAAGAAGACCATCGAACATCCAGTGTGCAGTAAAAAAGCAAATCGTGCGAACAATAAAAGTAAGCAAACAGCATTTGGAATGTAAGTGAGCCTACAGACACGAAGCCTGGAGCAGGCCACCGCCTCAGCGTCAGTGCAGCGAAAAGTGGAGTAAATGTTGCGAAAGACAGCCAACAGAACTGGCCTGACCCTAGTCTCCGGTCCCCACACTCTGCCTTTTCAATCCATCTGGCCTGGCATTTAAATTGATCAAACATCGGTTCGTTCCCCATTCTAGGACCCAGGCCTCATCGCATCGATACGCTCTGGGCTTTGACACCTCCACCACGTATCGGCCCGTACCCGATCTTTCCAAATCAACCCAGCGCTTAGATTCTGATTCCAACTCTACTTCCTTCTTAATTTGCTGACAAGCCATTCTGCCATTCTGACTCATCCTATGACATTTGTTACCCTCTGCCCTCCCTCCCATTTTCCCCCTACAGCTAAAAAAATTAATTTCAATAAATAAAATCAGAATTAACAAATCTAATCTCAGGATCAGTGAGCACTTGAATTTAGAAGAATGTGGGGGGATCTCGTGAAACCTACCGAATGTTGACAGGGTGGATGTAGAGAGGATGTTTCCTATGGTGGGAGTATCTAGAACTAGGGGGCACAGCCTCAGAATTCGGGGTGACCTTTTAGAACAGAGGTAAGGAGGATTAGTTTCTAACCAGAGTAGTGAATCTGTGGAATGCTCTGCCACAGACAGCTGTGGAGGCCAAGTCTGTTGGTATATTTAAAGCAGAAGTTGATTGTTTCCTGATTCGTCAGGGCATCAAAGGATTTGGCGAGAAGGCAGGTGTATGGGGTTGAATGGGATCCGGGATCAGCCATGACGGAATGGCAGAGCAGACTTGATGGGCTGAATGGCCTAATTCTGGTTCTATGCCTCGTGTCAAATGGACCACATAGCTTCTTGTACAATAAGATGGACTTATCAGAATCAGGTTTAATATCACTGTCATGTTGTGAACTTTGTTGTTTTGCAGCAACAGTACATTGCAATACACAATAATAAAAAACGTATATGTATATATACTAACAATGTACTCTTTTGCTGACTTCTACACTTCATTCTGCGTTGTTCTTATGTGAACCTACAGAAGTGGGGTGTAGCGCTTTCGCTGGCTGCTCGCTGTACAGAACCTACTCTCCCCTGGCATCACAGGGGCTGCAAGGCAAAGAGCCACCAGGACCGGCACAGAGGCTGCTGAGCAAGCCCACAGATGGATTTGGATCGAAAGGCATGAGCCGCAGACACAAGTCAGGGCCTGATCATCCCTGGCCGGGTTGCATGGGGGAGCTGCCTGATGTTGAAAGACCCAATACCCCAGTTTATTTGACTGATGATTTGTCCGAGCACATTCTATGGCGTAACTCAGCATCATTTATTTTTTTCTAGCTCAATGCGCTGTGTAATGATTTGATCTGTACAAATGGTATGCAAGGCAAGCTTTTCACTGTATCTCAGTACATGTGACAATAATAAACCAGTACCAAAAGGACTGGAGGGCTTGAGGTTTATAAAATCATGAGGGGTTTAGATAAGGCGTTGTGCTTTCAACTACTTGATGAGAGACATGGGATCGAAAATAATTGGATTGATTTTACGTTGTCAAATCAAAGACAAAATGGTTCTATCTTTCATTAAAGAGCTTTTGAATATTTCTCGACAATGTTGTGTTTCATTCTCAGAGGTTCTGATTTAACAGTCAGCACGTTTATGTGTGGTGGATTCCGTCAGCAACAGAACGTGGGACAGTTCTAAACCTGCTCCGGAGGGAGGAAGTATTTAATGTCCCCAGGGTCTAGGAGCAATTAATTAAGCAGTTGAGAATTCCAGCTTGTTTTTACAGAGTTATGGGCTCCAGATAGATTTGTGTTGAGAATGTTGGAGTGGGACTGCGCAAGGTTTAGTCTCATTGGGAGCAGAAAGGCTCCAGTTTTGGATTATGGTGGGAAAAACCAGGGATCATTAATGAACGGTGCAATTCTTTGAAGCAGCTGCTAGAAAATATTGTTCTAGTGACCGTTCGATGATTTTTATTAGATTGGATTTGTTGAGGGAATGTGAACTTGATTATATCACTCTGTACTTCACCAAGTAAGTGTGCTCTTTCTCCTATCTCAATTAGCTTAGGTGACCAGATTCTACCAAGTAGATAACTGGTGACATCACAAAGTTATGACCAACAGCAGGAGTTTCTGGAAACACTCAGCAGGTCAGGCTGCATCTGTGGAAGGCGAGATAGTTTCAAGCCCAGAGTCTTTCATCAGTACTGAGACAGAGAGAAACAACTTCAGTCAGTGTCCACTTCATTAGGTACAGGAGGTTCCTAATAAAGTGGCCACTGAGTGTGGACCTAAGTAGAAGAAAGCAAAGGTTTGAAAAAGGGGGATTTCTCTGATGAGAGCACATAAAATTGTAGAACTTAGAGTACAGCACAGCAACAGGCCCACAATGTTGTACCAATTTAAATAAACTAGGAATTAAATGCCTATCAAAACTAATCCCTCCTATCTACCCAGTGTCCATATCCCTCCATTCTCTGCACTTTCATGTGCCTCTCCAAGAGCTTTTTCATGTCTCCGTCATACTGGCCTCCACTACTATCGTTGTACTATATTCCAGGCACCTATTACTGTGTATAGAGTCATAGAAGACTACAGTAGAGTAACAGACCATTCTGCCCATCTAGTCCATGCCAACTATTCACTTGCCTAGTCCCATTGACCTGCAACCGGACTGTAGCTCTCCATAAACCTCCCTCCATGTACATATCCAGAATTCTCTCAAAGGTTGACATCTAAACCAACCCCCGCACATGTATAAAACTTTCTCTACATCTATGCCACTCATAACCGTATAAACTTTTAGCAGGTCTCCCCTCAGCCTCCATCACTCCAGTGAAATTACCCAAATTTGTCCAGCCTTTCCTTGTAACACATGTCTCTAATCCAGACAGTAACCTACAAAAAACAAGAGATTCTGCAGATGCTGACATTTTATTTATTTATTTGAGATACAGCTTGGAACAGGCCTTTCGTTCCTTTGAACTGCAACACCCTGATTTGATCCTAGCCTAATCACCAGGACAATTTACAGTGACCAATTAACCTACCAACTGGTAGGTCTCTAGGCTGTGGGAGGAAACCAGAGCACCCGGAGGAAACCCACACAGCCACAGGGAGAATGTAAAGACTCCTTACTGGCAATGGCAGGAATTGAAACCGGGTTGTTGGTACTGTAATGCGTTGTGCTAACCACTACGCTACCGTGCTGGCCCAGATTCATGGTCACCAACACATAGATGCTGGGGATTGAACCCAGGATTTCATACATGCAGATTTAGTGCTCTCCCTCTGAGCTACAAAATCTTGAAACACACACACACACACACACGCACACAATGTTAGAGGACTCAGCAAGTCAGGCAGCTATGTAGAGGAATAAATTGATGTTTTGAGAAGAAACACTTTATTAGGCCAAGAAGTACATGGAGCTTAGAAAAATAGAGGGCTATGGGTAACCCTAGGTAATTTCTAAAGTCAGTACATGTTCGGGCAACATTGTGGGCCGAAGGGCCTGTATTATGCTGTAGTTTTTCTATGTCTATGTTTCTAAGTAAGCTGGTAAACCTCTTCTGCATCCTCTCCAAAACTTCCACCTCTTTCCATTAATGGGACAATCAGAACTGAATGTATTATTCTAGATGTGGACTAAACTGTGTTCTATGAAGCTGAACATAGCTTCCCAACCATCACACTGTGGGCACCCAATTAGCATAACATCAGCACTGCCACACAGGGATAACGAGAATTATGGGGCTACTTTGGGGGAAGGGGGAGGAAGAAAAAATTACTTGTTGTAGACCCTCTCTGTCACACCAGCTCTGAAGCATGATGCCTCGACTAATAAAGGCGAGCGTGCCATAAGCCTTCTTTACTATCCTATCAACCTCTGCAGCCAACTTCAGGCAGCTCTGAACTTGGAACTCAAGATGCCTCAGTAGATCTGTACTATTAAGGGTAATCTTCCTTGTGTGTAATCCCTTCACTCTGTCTGCAACAAGCAGGGTTTCCTGCTGGCCAACCTTTTTACCTCCACTGCCCATCCCCTTTCCACAGTGACGCTACTCTTAGGGTGGAGGAGCAACACCTCATATAGTCAAAGTCATAGTCATACTTTATTGGTCTGGGGAGCCTCCAACCCGATGGCATGAACATCAATTTCTCCAGCTTCCGGTAATTTCTACCTCCTTCCCTTCTCTCTGTTTCCATTCTCCATTCTGGTTCCTTCTTACCCCTTCTGTTCTCCTTGCCTCCCTCTGGGTCCCCTCCTTCTTCCCTTTGTCCCGTGGTCCACTCTCCTCTCCTAGCAGATTCCTTTGTTCTCAGCCCTCCACCTCTTCCATCCATCACTCCCCAGCTTCTCACTTCAACCCCCCTCTCTCCCATCCACCTACCTTCCCTCTTACCTGGTCTCACCCATCACCTTCCAGCTTGTGCTCCTTTCCCTCCTCCCACATTCTTATTCTGGCTTCTGCCCACTTACTTCCCAGTCCAAAGTGGAGCCGAGACCCTTCTCTATAGATGCTGCCTGACAAGTTGAGTCGCTCCAGCACTTTATATGTGTATCATGAGTGTAATAAGACCATGAGACATAGAAGCTGAAATAGACCATTCGGCCCATCAGCCATTTGTTTGTGTCTGATCCGTTTCCCCCTCAAACTCATTCTCCTACCTTCTTCTTGAAACCTTTCTCTCCCTGACTTATCAAGAATCTATCACCCTCCACTTTAAATACATCCAATGACTTGGCCCCCACAGTTGCCTGTGGCAATGAATTCCATGGATTCACCATCCTCCAGCTAAAGAATTTCCTCTTCATCTCCACTCTAAACACACGTCCCTCTATTCTAAGATAGAGTTCTCTGGTCCTAGACTTACACACTATAGGAAATATCCACCCTATCTAGGTCTTTCAATATTTGATAGGTTTCAATGAGATCCCCCCTCCCCCATTCTTCTGAATTCCAGTGAGTACAGTCCCAGGACCATTAAACACTCCTCATATGATAAGCCTTTCATTCCCAGCTGGCGCCAGTGTCGCATAACCGGGATTTGTGATATACACCAGCCGCTCATACGATCATTCACCACCTGCTCCCACAGTTTCATGTGACCCTGATCGGGGGTCTAAGCAGGTGCTACACCTTGCCAAGGGTGACCTGCAGGCTAGCAGAGGGAAGGAGTGCCTTATACCCCCTTTGGTAGAGAAGTATCTCCGCCCCGCTACCCAACGCTACCCTGAACTAGTTGGAAGTGTGGTTGAAGAACTGGGGCATACATGATCCTGATGAAGTGTTTCTGTCCAAAGCATCTGCTTTTTATTTTTCTCCACAGATGCTGCCTGACCTGTTGACCTGCTGAGTTTCTCCAGCATTGTGTGAGTGTATGTGTGGTGTGTGTGTGTTTGTGTATCTCAGGGCGTCAAGGCCTGAAGCAAGGGATGGGCCAGTTCAGTTCACTGCTCTGTGGACAGGACAGTCTTTGTAGAATTCTGTTCAGAACACTCTTTGCTTCTGTTTATTGTTTACATGATTTTTCTTATCTCTCTGCACATTGGGAGTTTGACGGTCTTCTTTTATTCAGACTTTTTTTGTTTCTTTGTTTTGCATCTGCCTGTTAAGAGGCAAATCCCAAGGTTGTATAATGTATAGATACTTCGATAATAAGTGTGCTTCGAATTTTGAATTACTCAGGGTTCTAGAGCTGATTCTGGAAGGAGAGATTAGTCAGAGTGGCTCCTTTTTAACCAGCACAGAAGGGATGGGGTAATTAGCCTCCCCTTGTGCTAAATTTTCTACAATTTCCTGAGACAAGCAAAGGCAAGTTTGTTTGACATTTCATTGGAATTGAGAACAGTTAGAAATAAAGCCAACTATTCCCGCTGAACCTTCCCAGTGACTTCACGTTTCCAGTATGCACAACATTTTGTTTTTGTATTATTGCGGTTTGCAGGAGCTTGCTGCGCACAGCTTGCCTCCCAGGATTCTGACGACGACATCAACACCTCAGAGTGCTACAGCGGCTGCCAGGGTCACCGGGAGATCCAGTTGTAGGAATCACAGAACATCACACACAAAATGCGGGAGGAACTCAGCAGGTCAGGCAGCTTCTGTGGAAATGAATAAACAGTCGACATTTTGGGCAGAGACCCTTTATCAGGACTGGAAAGGAAGAAGCCAGAATAAGGAGGTGGGGGAGGGGATGGAGGACGGCTAGATGATAAGGTGAAGCCAAAAGAGTAGGGGAGAGAGGATGAAGTAAGAACTGGGAGGTAAGAGATAGAAAAGGTAAAGGCTAGAGAAGATGGAATCTGAAAGGAGACCATAAAACATAGGAGCAGAAACAGGCCATTTGGCTCATCAAGTCTGCTCCACCATTCACTCATGGTTGATCCTTTTTTCCCTTCCTCAGTCCCACTCCCTGGCCTTCTCCCCATAACCTTTGATGCCGTGTCCAATCAAGAACTTATCAAGTTCTGCCTTGAATACACCCAACAAGCTGGCCTCCATAGCTGCCTGTGGTAACAAATTCCACAGATTTGCCACCCTCTGGCTAAAGAAATTTATCCGCATCTCTGTTTTAAATGGATGCCCTTCTATCGTGAGGTTGTTCCCTCTTGTCCTAGACTCGCCTGCCATGGGAAACATCCTTTCCACATCTACTCTGTTTAGGCCTTTCAACATTCGAAAGGTTTCAATAAGATTCCCCCTCATCATTCTGAATTCTGGCGAGTACAGACCCACAGCCGTCAAACGTTCATCGTATGATAACCCTTTCATTTCTGGAATCAGCTTTGTGAACCTCCTCTGGACCCTCTCCAATGCCAGCACATCTTCTCTTAGATGAAGAGCACAAAATTGATCACACTACTCGAGGTGAGGCCTCACCAGTACCTTATAAAGCCTCAGCATCACATTCCAGCTCTTGTATTCTGGATCTTTTGAAATGAGTGTTAGCATTGCATTTGCCTTCCTCACCACCGACTCAACCTGCAAGAGCAGTTAACCTTCAGGGTGTTCTGCACAAGGACTCCCAAGTCCCTTTACATCCACTACTAAAGTGCATGAGCATGCATTTTCCGACATTATATTTCATTTGCCATTCTCTTGCCCATTCTCCTAATCTGTCTCGGTCCTTCTGCATCCCACCTGTTTCGTCAACACTACCTACCCCTCCACCAAACTTCGTATACCTGGAGACTTGGCAACAAAGCCATCTATTCCATCATCTAAATAATTGATATACATCATAAAAAGAAGTGGACCCAACACTGACCCCTGTGGAACACCACTAGTCACTGGCAGCCAACCAGAAAAGGACCCTTTTATTCCCACTCACTGCTTCCTACCAATCAGCCAATGCTCTAACTATGCCAGTAACTTTCCTGTAATACCATGGGCTCTTACCTTGGTAAGCACCTTCATGTGTGGCAGCTTGTCAAAGGCCTTCCGAAAGTCCAAATATACAACATCCACTGCATCCCCTTTATCTATCCTACTTGTAATCTCCAGAAACAATTCCAACAAGTTCATCATGCAAGATTTTCCCTTAAGAAAACCATGCTGGCTTTGTTCTATCTTGTCCTGTCTCCGTATCCTTATCCTTAACAATTGACTCCAACATCTTCCCACCCACTGAGGTCAGGCTAACTGGTCAATAATTTTCTTTCTGCTGCCTCCCTCCTTTCTTAAAGAGTGGAGTGACATTTGCAATTTTCCAGTCCTCTGACATCATGATTTTTGAAAGATCATTTCTAATGCCTCCACAAACTTTAGCGCTACCTCTTTCAGAACCCTAGGGTGCAGTTCCTCTGGTCCGGGTGACTTATGCACCTTTAGGTCTTCAGCTTTTTGAGCACCTTCTCCTTTGTAATAGTAACTGCATCCACTTCTCTTCCCTCACACACTTCAGCATCTGGCACAATGCTCATGTCTTCCACAGTGAAGACTGGTGCAAAATACTCATTTAGTTCATCTGCCGTCTCCTTATCCCCGTTATTATTTCTCCATTCTTATTTTCTGGTGGTCCTCTATCCACTCTCATCTCTGTTTTTTTTCACATACTTGGGAAGCTTTTACTATCCACTTTGATATTGTTTGCTAGCTTGTGTTCATGTTTCACCTTTTCCCTTTTAATGATTTTCTTAGTTGCTCTCTGTAGGGTTTTAAAAGCTTCCCAAATCTCTGTCTTCCCACTAATTTTTGCTTTGTTGTATGCCCTCTTTTGCTTTTACATTAGCTTTGACTTCCCTTGTCAGCCACATTTGTATTATTTTGCCATTTGAGTATTTTTTTTCATTTTTGTAATGCATCTATCCTACACCTTCCTCACTTTTCCCAGAAACTCACGCCATTGCTGCTCTGCTGTCATCCCTGCCAGAAGCTCCTTCCAGTTTACTTTGGCCAGCTGCTCTCTCATACCACTGTGATTTCCTTTACTCCACAAAATACAGCTACGTCAGATGTCTTTTTCTCCCCATCGGATTTCAAGTTGAACTCAATCTAACTGTGATCACTGCCTCCTTAAGCTCCCTAATCATCTCTGGTTCATTACATAATACCCAATCCAGTATAGCTGATCCCCTAGTAGACCCAAGGACAAGCTGCTCTATAAAGCCATCTCATAGGCATTCAACAAACTCACTCTCTTAAGATCCATTGCCAACCTGATTTTCCCAATCAATGTCTATGTTGAAATCTCCCATGACAATCATAACATTGCTCTTTTGACACGTCTTTTCAATTTCCCATTGTAATCTGTGGCCCACCTCCCAGCCACTGTTGGGATACCTGTATATAACTGCCATCAGGGTCCTTTTACCTTTGCAATTTCTTAACTCAATCCACAAGGATTCAACATCTTCTGATTCTATGTCACATCTTTCTATTGATTTGATGTCATTCTTTACCAGCAGAACCACGCCACCCCCTCTGCCTACCTTCCTATCCCTCCGATACGATGTGTAACCTTGGACATTCAGCAACCAACTACAACCATTCTTTAGGCGTGATTCAGTGATGGTCACAACATCATACCCAAAAATCTGTAAAAGTGCAATACGATCATCCACCTTATTTCTTATACTCCGTGCATTGAGATATAACACTTTGAGTACTGTATTTGCTACCCTTTTTGATTCTGCATCCCTAATGCACTGATACTCACCCTGCTGGCTGCAATTTTGTCCTATCATCTGCCTGCCCTTCCTGACAGTCTGACTGCACACTACCTTTGCCTTCTTACCGTCCATCCTATCCTGAGTCCTGACGAAGGGTCTCGGCCTGAAACGTCGACCGTACCTCTTCCTAGAGATGCTGCCTGGCCTGCTGCATTCACCAGCAACTTTGATGTGTGTTGCTTGAATTTCCAGCACCTGCGGAATTCCTGTTGTCTGAGTCCCTTCAATCTGGTTCCCAGCCCCCTGCCAAATTATTTTAAACCCTCCCCAAAAGCTTTAACAAACCTGCCGCAAGAATATTGGTCCCCCTCCGGTTTGGGTGCAATCCATCACTTTTGTACTTTCTCCTCCCTCAGAAGAGTTCCCAATGATCCAAGCTCTGCCCCCTACACCAGCTTCTCAGACACGCATTTATCTGCCAAATCATCCTGTTTCTACCCTCACTGGCATGTGGCATGGGCAGCAATCCAGAAATTACTACCCTGGACATCCCACTTCTCAGCTTTCTGCCTAGATCTCTCTTTCCAGGACCTCTTTGCTTTTCCTTCCCATGTCATTGGTAGCAATATGTACCAAGACATCTGGCTGCCCTCCCTCCCTCTCCAAAATGCTATGGATGGGATCCGAGAAGTCCTTGGCCCTTGAACCTGGAACCTGGGAGGCAACATATCATCCGGGTGTCCTGTTCACGTTCACAGAATCTCCTGTCTGTTCGCTTGACTATTGAGTCCCCTATCACTACCACTCCCCTCTTCTCCCTCTTTCCCTCTGCACCAGGAACCCGTGCTCAGTGTCAGCAACCCATTCTCCATGGCATTCCCCTTGGAGGACATCTCCCACAACAGTATCCAAAATGGCATAGTAATTATTTAGGGGAATGGCCACAGGTGTGCTCTGCTCTAATTGCCTATTCACTGTCCCATTCCTTTTCTTGATAGTCACCCAGCTACTCGCCTCCTGCAACTTCTGGGTGACTACTGTACTTCCCTGTAACTCTGATCGATTATCTTCCCACTCTTCCGTACAGCCTGAAGGAGAGTGGACCATTGAGCAAGGGGAGGGAGAGAGGCATATGAGGAGAACATTTAAGAGGCTGGAGTGGGGAATTGAAGGTGCGGGAAGGGGAGTGGGTAGACATTACCAGAAGTTAGAGAAATTGTTGTTCATGCCCTCAGGTTGGAGGCTGCCTGCATGGAATAAGAAGTGTTGCTCCTCCAACCTGAGTGGCCTCATTGTGGCAGTAAAGGCGGCCATGGACTGACGTCTCAGAATGGGAATGGCGATCGGAATCAAAACGGTTGGACACCGAGAAATCTTGCTTTTTGCAGATGAGGCAAAGGTGCTCGACAAAGCAGTCATCCAGTCGACGTCGGGTCTCACCAATGGAGAGGAGGCTGCAATCTTTCTTCCTTTCATATTCCCTCTACTTTATTTGTTTCTTAAGTCAAAGGATCTTGCTGAATTTGACTGTTTTGAGCCACATTTTAGTTCTCCAACATGCACCTTTGCCTGAGGCAAATGCTTCCCCACTGAATGTTAGTGCATGAATTACCAGCAAATATTTTAATAACCAACATAACTCCCTAATGTTCCCTATGTTGAAATGAACGTGACCTACTTGTCTGGTTTAGAATTTCGGTTTACTTTAATGCAGCAAACTCTTGGAAAGAAAAAGCAAAGGATTTTGTGACTATTAACCATTAATTCAGAAACAATGTGGTTTTAAAGAAAATTAAAATATAAGATTGTGCAATTACAATTTGTTCCTGCATCAATTCCAGAATGTGATAATTCCCACGGAGTCTCCTGCTCTCCCCGGGGCTGCTTCCACTCCCATCTGGGACGGCCTGCGGGGCCTGCGCGGACTCCGCTGGTGCCGGGGTGGGAACGTTCGTTTAGTGTTCCATGTTTTCCGTAGTTACCCGGAGTAGTGAGCGGAGAGCACCGTGTTCGACTCAGAGTCGGACTGGAACAGTTGGGGACCGGAAACTCGAGGGGAAGGTCAGGACAGCATCGGCGGGGGGATGAGTGGAGGCTCCCTGGTGAGTGAGGGGAGGGAGAGGAGAAAGAGTGGAGGTTCTCTGGTGAATGAGGGAGGGGGAAAGGAGCGGAGGCTCACTGGGGAGTGAGGGTGGAAGAAAGTTTTATCCCTCTGATGAGGGATTGAGTGAGAGGTGTCCCTCTGCTGAGGGAGTGTCTTCAAATGAATGATTGAGGAAGGACTGGATTTCTGACAGGAGAGGGAGGGTTCGCTGGTGAGTGAGTGAGGAGGATGGTGAAGGAAGCAGAGGGAGAGGTGGGAAGGCATGGAGAGGAGAAAGGGAATGGCGGCTCACTGGTGAGTGAGGGAGAAGTGGATGGACGGAGGGAGTGAGGGGTGTCCTTCAATGATTGAGGAAGGGTGGATCTCTGATAAGGGAAGGAGAAAGGGGACGTTCACGATTGAGAGGGGATTGAAGTGAAGGAAGGAGATGGAGGGTGAAGGACGGGGTGGTAGTCCTCTTGTAAGTGGGGGGAAGAAGGGGTCATGGGGTTATTCTCTGGTACGTGAGGGGGTAGGGAGTGGGAAGGAGAAGGCAGTTGGAGAGTCTGCAGACTGATGGAGTGAGGGGAGAGGGTAAGAGGAGGGTGAGGAGCTGAGGCAGAGAGTAGGGGCAAAGAGTGTTAATGTGATGAACCTAGTGGAACTATTGATTCCTCTGTGATGGTTATTGAGGAAGTGATCTGTAAATCACTATGAACAGATATTTGCTGGGTGGGCTTAAGGAAGACCTAGATAAAGTGGATATGGGGAGGATCTTTCCAATTGTGGGACAGTCTAGGATCAGCGATATCAGCCTCAGAACAGAAGGCAGCCCCTTTGGAACAGAGGTGAAGCAGAATTTTGTTTTAGTCAGAGGGGGTGAATCTGTGGAATTTATTGCTCGGGATGGCTGCATAGGCCAATTCATTGGGTATATTTAAAGAGGATGTTGATAAGTTCTTGATTAGTAAGAGCTTTGAAGGTTACAGGGAGAAAGCAAGAGAATAGGTTTGAGACGGAATATAAATCTGGCATGATTGTGTGATGGTGCAGACTCTGTGGGCTGAATGGCCTAATTCTGCTTCTATGTCTTAAGGCATTGCTGTGCTGCCTTTTTGGTGGCACTTGTGTCTGTTGGTTTCAGGACAGATTCTCTGATGTGATGACCAGAAGGCATAGGAACAATATTAGGCCATTCAGCCCATTAAGTCTGTTCTGCCACTCCATCATAGCTGATTCATCATCTCTCTGAGCCCCATTCTGCTTTCTTTCTATAACCTGACTCATCAAGAACCTGTCAACCTCTGCCTTAAATAAACCCAATGACTTGGCCTGCACAGCCGTCTGTGGCAATGAATTCCACAGATTCACCACTCTCTGGCTAAATGGCGCCGAGGAATTTTAAACTGGTTGCTGGAGGTTGTTCTTATTCACTGCTACTGTAGGGGGTTGTGTATTTGTGAGGTGCTGTTAATGGATCTTGTTAAGTAATTGCTGTGCGTTCACTTGATGTCACACATGTCAGCAACAATACGTCAGTGAGGGACGGAGGGCGGTGAACAGGGTGTTTGATAGCTTTGTGTTGTTAGAGTTAAGCACATATGAGCTATTCACTATTACTTTTAGAGTCATGCAGTCTTTCATCCATTTAGAAAAGCAATGTGTTCCTCAAAAAAAATTCTAAGAGAAATTTTGCAAATTAAAAAGATTGGGTAAAGGTATTATGCATATTTTAGCATATTGTTTTTCTATGTGTGGAGTGGCACACTTTTTTTAAATAGAAAAATAAAGGTTCATATATTGAATGTATGCCAAATTCACAACTTTGTTGCAGATGTTGTTACATAGAGGAATATCTATTATTGCTTCATGGTATTGAAAGCTGTGCTGAAGATGTGTGAATGTATCAACAGAATATCCCCCCAGAATGCACAGAATTGGGTGGCAGGTTAGCTGAATGCTGTTACAGCCCCAGTGAGCCAGGTTCAATTCCATTGCTGTTTAAGGCATTCATACATTCTTCCCGTATTGTGAGTTTCTTCCAGGTGCTCTGGATTCCTTCCATATTGCAAAGACCTATGAATTAGTAGATTAGTTGGTCACATGGCTGTAGTTGGGTGGCACAGGCCCGTTGGACAGGAACACAATGAGGAAAGCTCACCAAAGCCCCTGCTCACATCATTCTGCAATTGCGCAGTAGAGAGCATCCTAATACGCTGCATCACTGCATGGTACGGAAACTGCACTGTGGCAGACAGAAAGACTACAACAGGTAGTCAAAACTGCCCAACGCATTACCAGCACCATCCTACCCACCATCAAGGACATATATACAGTGTAACGCCCAGGTTCATAGTCAGTCTCACGAGTTTGGTGAGACCGGAGATTGTTTACTCTAGACTCATGCAGCCAACGAAACTGGGGGTTTCAACAGCATAGTGCCGGAAAAGGACCAGTGACCTTAGGAAGGATGTGACCCACTCTGCTCATGGACTGTTTGTCCCACTTCCGTCAGAAAGGAGGCTACGTAGCATCTACGCCAGGACCACCGCACACAAAACAGATACTTTCCCCAAGCAGTAAGGCTGAGCAACACCTCCACCCACTAGCCCAACCTAGCACAGCACCAACCACCACTACTTTCGCATTTGCTGTCAGTCTGCTATGTACCTCCTTGTATGCGCCTCATATGTTAACCCCTTCATTCCTGGAATCATCCTCGTGAACCTTTGCTGCATTCTCTCCAATGACAACACATTCTTTCTGAGATATAGGGTTCAAAACTGTTGACAATGCTCCAAGTGCAGCTTGCCTAGTGTCTTATAAAACCTCAGCATAATCACTTTTTTATATATTGTATGCCCCTTGAAATAAATGCCAACATTGCATTTACCTTCTTTACCACAGACTCAACCTGTAAATTAACCTTCTGGGAGTCTTGCATGAGGACTCCTAAGTTCCTCTGCACCTCTGATGTTTGAATTTTCTCCCCATTTAGATAATAGTCTGCACTATTGTTCCTTTTACCAAAATGCATTGTGATACATTTCTCAACCACTGTATTCCATTTGCAACTTTTTTGTTCATTCTTCCAATTTGTCTGAGTCCTTCTGCAATCACATTGCTTTCTTAACACTACCTACTCTTCCTCCTATCTTCATATCATCTGCAAACTTTACCACAAAGCCATCAATTCCATTATCTAAATTATTGACAATGTGAAAAGTAGTGGTCCCAATACTGACCCCTAAGGAACACCACTAGTCATTGGCAGCCAAACATAAAAAGGCCCCTTTATTCCCACTCTCTGCCTTCTGCCTGTCAGCCAGGATCTTTCCTGTAGTGCCATGGGATTTTCTCTTGTTAAGCAGCCTTCTGCCGTACCTCGTCAAATCCCTTTTGAAAATCCAAGCAAATATACCCAAAACTTCATCCTTAATAACGGACTCCAACAATTTCCCAACCACTGGAGGAAACCCATAGGAAGAACATGCTCTTTACAGAGATCTGGGGAATGGAGCCCAGTCGTTGTGCAGTAATAGCGTTACTCTGACATGTATAGAGTCACAGAAAACTACAGCACAGAAATAGGCCCTTCAGCTCAGCTAGTCCGTGCCGAACTATTTAAACTGCCTATTCCCATCGACTTGCAGCAGGACCATAGCCCTCCATACCCCTACCATCCATGTAGCTATCCAACCTCTACTTGAAATCAAGCTCACATGCACCACATGCTGGCAGTTCATTCTACACTCCCATGACCCTCCGAGTGAAGAAATTTCCCTTCGTATTCTCCTTAACTTTTCACCTTTCACCCTTTACAGGTGATCTCTAGTTGTAGTCCCACCCAACACCTGTGGCAAAAGCCTGCTTGCATTTACCCTATCTATACCCTTCATAATTTTTTATACCTCTATCAAATCGCCTCTCAATCTACATTCTAAGGAATAAAGTCCAAACCTATTCAATCTTCCCTTATAACGCAGGTCCTCCAGACCAGGTAACGTCCTTGTAAATGTTCACTGTACCTTTTTGATCTTTTGTGTTGTACTATGGGGTCATATCAGCAGGTCATGGGCAAATCACCGACTCCATTACAGTTCAGCACACTTCAGAGTCGTACTAGTTGACCCTCCACTGACATTTCAGTGCATTACAACATTCAGTGCCAGGTTTTACATGAACTTGTTAAAAGAAAGGCTTTGTATGCCTTTCAGGTAGGCATAAAAGACCCTATGTCATTACTTAGATCAGGATTTTCTCCTTGATGTCCTGATAGATATGTGCATGGGTGGGTGAGAGGGAGAAACTGGGCTTGTTCTGCTGTCCTGAAGAAGAGTCTTGGCCCAAAACGTTGATTGTTTATTCCTCTCCATAGATGCTACCTGACCTGCAGAGTTCCTGCAGCATTTTATGTGTTTTGCTCTAGATTTCTAGCATGTAGAAACACAGCAAATCTACAGCACATTCCTGACACTTCGGCCCACAATGTTGTGTCGACCATGTAACCTACTCTAGAAGCTGCCTAGAATTTCCCTACTGCATAGCCCTCTATTTTTCTAAGCTCCATGTACCTATCTAAGAGTCTCTTAAAATAACATTGTATCCACCTCTACCACCTTCACTGGCAGTGCATTCTACGCATCCACCACTGTGTGAAAAACTTACCTCTGACATCCCCCTTGTAACTACTTCCAAGCACGATAAAACTATGCCCCCTCATGTTAGCCATTTCAGCCCTGGGAAAAAGCCTCTGGCTGTCCACACGATCAAAGCCTCTCATCATCGTATACACCTCTGTCAGGTCCCCTCTCATCCTCCGTCGTTCCAAAGAGAAAAGGCCGAGTTCATTCAACGTGGCACATGATGATGATTTGATAGCACAGTTGGGAGCTGACATTAGCACTGAATCAGATTGGTTTTTTTAGATCTTTTTGCGAAGTAATGTTCCTCACTTTGGGGACAGGATGTGGCCCCATAGCCCAGGAGCTGCTCCACCAAGCATTCTCCTCATAGCTGACCTCAGATGGAACCGAGGTAAGTTACCAGGGATTTGCCAGTGTAAAGGGAGTAAATTTAGATGGGTGAATGTTGACTGTGTGTTAGGAATACTTCACAACACATAAACAGACCATTTGACCATTCTGCTGCTGCATTGAGTCTGCTCTGTGGATGTGCATGGTCATTCAGAAGCCTTAACGAAGTTGGAAGAATGATTGCGTCTGACATCTGGTCACAGCGCTCCCAGGATCAGAAGTGGCATGTGGGGTGGTAACCCCTCCCTCTGATTGGTGAGTCCTGCAGTTGGAGGTGCGTGCAAGTCCAGAGTTTGGGGTCCCGCCATGGGCGAGTCTTGGGATCAATACTTGAATACTGAACCCAAAGGTTGAAGAATGAAGTCAGTGAATCTGGAAGTTGAGGCCCGATATCTGCGAGTCCATTGGAGGCTTGGAGGTGTGTCTGTGGGAGGGAGAAAAGGGGCTTGTTTTGTTGCTGTTGCTGCTTATGTTGGTCTGTTGAACATTGTGGGTATGCTGTGTTGGTGCCAGAGTATGTGATGACACTTGTGGCTTCCCCCAGCACATCCTCAGCACAAGAGATTCTGCAGATGCTGGAAATCCAGAGCAGCACACACAAAATGCTGGAGCAACTCTGCAGGTCAGGCAGCATCTATGGAAATGAACAAACAGTCAACGTTTCAGGCCAAGACCCTTCATCAGGATTGGAAAGGAACGGGGAAACACATGTTCAAGTTGTGTTGTTTGTTAATGCGATGACACATTTCACTGTATGTTTCAATATCCACGTGATCAATAAATGAATCTGCATGATGGGGTGGCCGGGCAGAATATTGGCATTGTAACATAGTGGTGACAAATGAACACAGTTGCTCAGGCTACACAATACAGAATCACTAGTTGTGGAACCAGTATTAACCACCTTGGCCTGCTGAGCCGGAGTTTTCTTGTTACATACGCTTGCACCTAGTGGCACAGTGTAGAGACGGGTGCTGGCAGTAGTGCAAGTCTAATATCTTCTGAGGCGTTGTCTGTTGTGGGGTCCTCAGGCTGTAGTGGCCATTCTGGGGTCCACACCAGCAGGTTCAGGAACACTTACTACTCCTCAGCCATCAGGCTTCTGAACCAACGGGGACAGTTTCATTCACCCCAGCAATGACCTGTTTGCCACCGAATCGAATAATTGTATTTTCCATGGACTCACTTATAAGGACTCTACAACTTGTGTTCTCGATATTTGTTGCTTTTGTATTTATTATTGTTATTTTCTTTTTGTATTTGCACAGTTTGTGCTCTTTTGCACTCTGGTTGTTTGTCTCTATCCTGCGTGATTTTTTTTGTTAATTCTATTGTGTTTCTTTCGTCTTATTGTGAATGCCCACAAGAAAATGAATCTCAGCGTAGTATATGGTGATATATATGTACTTTGAAAATAAATTTGCTTTGAACATATTCTGCCTTTAATGGAGAATACTTGTGCTTGGCTTTGTTTAACATGGGGTGGCTGATGCGCGAACAGTCACCACGTGGTCCTTGACAGATCGGGGTCAGGATCCGGTGGCGTAGCATGAAAGATGACTGGGGATCCTTCACTGCCATTGTGATGTGCCATCATCTTCTGCCAGCTCCACCACTGAGGTCTTGGTTGGATCGTTCTTGACCTTACTCCAGATGGCCTCGCTCTCAGGAACTCTGGAACTCTCAAGCCTGTCCACTACCACGAAGTGACAATCCTCGGAGGGGAATCGGTGAAGTTCAAGTGATTGCCAGATTGCCACAACGCTGTTCAAAAGCAGGAGGGAGTTCTCTTCACATTTGTGTCAACATTCAACCTATACAGGAACCAACCACACAACACTTTAGTTTTTGGTGCACAAGTTCACTGTCAGGTTTGCCTCCATGTCACTGCAGTTCAGAACAGAATAATTGTATTTTCTGAGAAAAGATTAGTACTTATCTGATGGCCCTCCACCCTAGCTATTGAAGTATTTCTGTCTATGAAGTAGGAACTATGGCAATCCTTGTACACAACAAGCCCCACATACTATTAACTTGATAATGATGTAAATTAAGTGATAAATGTTGCCCAGCAACTGAGAGACGGCCCTCTTTCACCACTTTGAATAGTGCCGCAGGATCTTTTATTTATTGAGATACAGTACAGAGTAGGTCCTTCCAGCCCTTTGAGCCACGCGGCTCAGCAACCCCCATTTTAACAGCAGCCTAATCACGGGACGACTTATGATGACCAATTAACCTATCCACTATTACGTCTTTGGGCTGTGGGAGGAAACAGGAGCACCTGGAGGAAATCCATGTGGTCACTGAGTGTACCCGAGTCGCTGGTGCTGTAAAGTGTTGTGCTAACCACTACTCTACTGTGCCACCTCAGTGCGTATCTGTGAATGAAGGCAGAGCCTCCTTTGCCTGGGGATGTAATCGAGAGGTGATGGGGCTTTGAGTCAAATGCAAGTCGTATCCAGCCCCTGGCTAGCTTCTTTCTGGTAATGTTAGAATTTTCTCTGCGGCATTCCCCTGGAGGGTTTTAGTATTAAAACTGCATTTGGTTAATGCTCCACAGTGAATAGATAATAGGCAGTGAAACTGAGAAGCGATTAGGAAGGATCCTTTATTATTGAACTATGAGCAATTGAGGGATTGGTCTACAACCCTCTCGGTTAGTACATGCATTTAACTGGATAATGGAATGAAGTTCAAATGATTTCTCAGTACTGCAGAGATTTCTCGGATAAACCGTGGCTTTCCATAGCCATTCTTCCCTGTCAGGGTTTCCCATCCGTTTTTATGCCATCGACCTATACCATTAAGCAAGACGTCTGTGGACGCCAGGTTGGGAACCCCTGTTCCATGTGTAGTTTTGAAATATGTGCTGATATACTGTGGCTTCAGTAAAATGAAAGCCATATTGTGATGTTTAACATTAAATCTGGAAATGATAATGATTGAAAACTGTGAGAACACGATCACCACAGAATACTAACGCAATCTTTGGAAATTCTAAAGGCAGGCAAGGATCAGAAGTCTTTGCCAACCTTTATGGAGATCAAATTTCAGGGATCACATTTGCAAGAAAATGCATTGTACAAAATGTTCCTGCTTTTTCTGGAAGGGCTAATTTTTGACGACTTTAGTGTCAGAAACAAGTGCTCCAACTTTTTGTGAAGGTCACGGCTGGTCTTTTAGCTCACCACCCTGTTACACTAACCTCAAACAGACTTCAATTCCCCTAAGATCCAAAAATCCATCAACCTTTTTTGAATACACTCATGAATACATCATGCACAACCTTCCTGGGTAGAAATTTCCCAAGTTTCATCCTCTGGGTGAAGCATTGTGACAGGGAGTCATAGAAATGTCCAGCACAGAAATAGGCCGTTCGGCCCATCTAGTCCATACCATACCATTTAAACTGCTACCCTATCAACCTGCTTTGGGACTATAGCCCTCCATACCCCTACCATCCAGGTTCCTATCCAGACTTCTCTAAAACATTGAAATCAAGCTCACATGCAGCACCACTTGTGCTGGCAGCTCATTCCACACTCACATGACCCTCTGAGTGAAGAAGTTTCCCCTCATGATTCCCTTAAACTTTTCACCATAATCCATGACCTCTAGTTGTAGTCCCACCTAACCTCAGTGGAAAAAGCCTTCTTGCATTTTCCCTATCTATAGTCCTTTATAACTTTGTGTACCCCTATCAAGTCTCCCCTCAATCTTCTACGTTTCAAGGAATACAGTCCTAACTTACTCAGTAGTATGAATTGGAAGGTTTGAGTGGTCTTGTCCTTTGCTGCAATGATGCTATGAATCAAAGTATGCAGATCATGGTCATGCAGATTTGTATGTGCGCTAACCCTGTAATCTGGTACACAGAGACTAATTTCTACAGTTTTTGGGAAAATGGAACATACATTATATTGCACAAGCTGTTATGTAAGAGGAAGTTATTCAGTCCTTCTTCCTCTTACTGGCTCGACATAAGAGCTATCCATTTAGTACAAGCCCAGTCTTCTGATCCGTGTCCCCTGAGTCTTGGAAATTGCTTTCATATATTCATCCAATTTCCTTTTAAATGTCGCTATTCATTTTGCTAACCTTCAACTTTCCTGTTGGTGCCTTCTGTATCAAAGCATGTCACTCTACGTATAAAATAAAATCTCTGTAAAATCCGGAATCCCAGCCATGAATTCTGGCACCTGGCTATATTGCAGGTGATTATGTGCAGCTCAGATTGGTGGATTTCTGCCTGTGACAGTCCGGCGCTCATTCCAAAGTCCCTGTGAGTCACTGGAGACTCCAAATCCAATCCAAACGGTACCTAAGTATGATTGCACACAACACAGCACAATTGGTTTCTGTGATGGGGTGCTTTTGTCCTGGGTGTTTTTTTAATACTTAAACCAGCATCATTATTGTAATGTTTCCTACATTACAATAATAATTCAATGTCAATGTACCACAATGTCTTGGATGTTTCTAAACTGGTGTCACAATGGGCATTTCTAAAAATAAAGGCAATGAAGATCAAAGGGTTTGATTTTTGAAGGCTTAATCACGCAGTTTTTCAGAACCAAACACAACCACCCAGGTCATGCTTTCTTCTTGCTGTTCCCATGAGGAAAAAAGTACAGGAGCCTCGCCTCAGGACTCACACCACTAGGTTCAGGAACCCCTCATCCATCAGGTTCTTGAACCAGAGGGGATAACTTCACTCCATTTGCTCCATCACTAAACAGTTTCCACAACTTTTTTAAAGGATTCTACATCTCGTGCTCTCAATATTTATTACCTATTTATTATTATTATTTTTCTTTTTTATTTACACAATTTGCTGTCTTTTGCACATTGTCCATTCTGTTTGGTACAGTCTTTCATTGATTCTATCGTGTTTCTTGTATTTACTGTGAATTGCCGACAAGAAAATGAATTTCAGGTTGTATATGGTGACATATATGTACTTTGGTAATAAATTTACTTTGGACTTTGATTTCAATGCAACAGAAATATTTGGGGTGCTGTGGTAGCATAGGGATTAGCACGATGCTATTACAACTCAAGAGGGTGGAGTTCAATTCTGGCATTCTTTGTAAGAAAGTTTGTACGTTCCTTCCTGTTTCAATAGGTTTCAATAGTACATTTAATGTCAGAGAAATGTATACTGTATAATATATATCCTGAAACGTAGGTTTGCACATAGGTTTCTTCCTGGTGCTCCGGTTTCCCCCCTCAGTCCAAAGATGTGCCAGTTACTAGGTGAATTGATTGTTGTAAATTGTCATGTGGTTAGGTTAGGGTTAAATAGGTGGGATGCTGGGCGGCACAGCTCGAAGGGCTGGAAGGGCCTGTTCTACACTGTATCTGTAAATAAGCACTGGTAGTCACGGAATTGTGAGAGACAGTTTATATATAAATTATACAAAGCCATCTGGATGTTAGTGCAACCAACTTTACCCTGAGGCTTGGTTGCACAACTTGGAATGAGCGCCCTTGCCAAATGCTCAGCAGCCTATTTGCATTAAGTGACTTTTTCCCAGCTTCCCCAAACAGAACTGATTATTCCTGTGACTGGAACTTGTCATCTGCATTGTGCTTCTCTATAATTCATGTCTATGATAAAATAGGTGTATAATCTACACAATCACACTCTACCTTGTTAAAACCTTGCACTTTATTGTTTCCTCCAAGGGTCCATAATGTTGTCATTCGTACGGAGGCTTGCATGCTTCAATGACCCGGAGAGCTGTGTTGGCTTGCATCTGGACTTTATGCTTTGGCTCTTGTTAGGGTTACCAATGCCAAACAGGTCAAAGGGTAGAGACCAGTCTAAGAGTGGTCCTCTGGTCCTTCAAGTTCAGGGGTTCAGCTCAGGGCTAATAATCCTGACTGGTCAAATAAAACCATTAGAGAAACAATCATGAAGAATCCTTCTACATCGTGTGTGACAGTATTTCTGAGTCTCCACCTGGGACTTGCATGGCTGACAGTAGTGAAAACTGAGAGGAAACTACTGGCACGATGAAGGCAGCCCTGAACACCACCAAGAACAAGTTTCTACAATGATGGCAAAGTACAGACAGTGACAGAGGACCTTCATCGCTGCCCTGAGCGCAAGCAGGCATATCAGGCATGAGTACCTCATTTTTTACCTGCACTGAACTTTCTCTCTAGCGTTTACACTTTATTTTGCATTGGTATTGTTTTACCCTGTTTGAGCTCAATGCACTGTGTAATGATTTGATCTGTTTGAAGAGTATGCAAAACAAGCTTTTCTCTGTAACTCAGTACATGTGACAGTAATAAACCAATTCCAACTTACTTTACAACTATCCTGCAAACCTTGTTAAATATACCTTGTTTCTCCACCTGGAACCAGTTATGGCAGATGCTCATGTCTCCCTTCTTTCACATGTCTCAAAAGCACTCGAGCTATGTGGGACCTGAAGTCACAAAGAAATTTGTTTTTTTCAGACTGGGACTGATCAGGTGGAAAGCTGCATTTCTCAATGCTTTAAAACACGACAGTTTATTGTTGGTGGATAGACATGTCTCTCCGCGGATGGGCCTTCTAACCTTCACAGCCACAGTTCACTCCAACTTACTCACTTGTCTGATAATTCCCATAAATCACCTGAATTTCTGGGCCCCAACAGCAGTGCTTTTGGATATTCTCATGCTTTCATCCCAACATCTCCAATTGTTTTTGGTTTTTATTTGCCTATTATTTCAAATCGATATCTTCCAGTTACCAACCTCCTGCCAGTGGGAAGAGTTGTTTCTGATTGTGTAGTGGTTAGTGTAAGATTGGCGTTCGGTTCCATGCCTTGTCTGTAAGCAGTTTGTAGGTTCTTCCCATGACCGGGTGGGTTTCCTCTGGTTGCTCCGGTTTCCTCCCACCTTCCGGAGAGCTACTGATTTGGGTAAGTGAGTTGTGGGCACACTATGTCGGTGTCGATAGTGTGGCAACTTGCAGGCTACCTTCAGGACCTTTTAGATTGAGTTGGTTATTGACGCAAAACAAGACATTTTATTGTATGTTTTGATGTATGTGGGATAATTAGAGTTAGTATTTATTTACTCCACCAAACCTCCATCAAACATAGTGCGTTTGAAACAATAGATGTGCTTTTTTTTTTGCACAAAGGGTTGTCTGTGAGCTGTGGAATGGAACTGCTCAGCTGGCTCAGCCGGGAGCTGGCATTGACCCAGTGGGCTAAGTGGCCTGCTCCTGTTTTGTGTTGGAACCTGATGAGTTTGTGATCCATGAGTTCTTCAGAAGTCAAAAATGAGGCAGAAAACTTGGTGATTATGGTGTTTATTAAGTGTAATAAGGATACAAAGAAAAGACATGACAAGTAAGTTGTGGTCATCCTATATTAAAAGCTATCTCAAACTAGAAAAGTAATAAGACATTCCAAACTTTTGAATAGCCACATTCAGGTGGTGTGCTGCTTGCTGCAGAAAAACTGAAACTCGTAGATCAGGGGTTCCCAACCTGGAGTCCACAGACCCCTTGCTTAATGGTATTGGTTCATGGCATAAAAAAGGTTGGGAACCCCTGCCCTAGAAAAATACAGAATCAGCTATACTACACTTACTAGAAAATTCACTGAGCAATTACATGTATATAGTTAATTATATCAAAGTACCTGTATATGCAAGAATAGGAAAAGTAAAGCTACAAGGAAAAAAAAGTAACAATTTTATTCACTAAAATGCAACACTTGTAATAAGTAAATTAATCCTGACTCCAACTCCCAGATGCATTGTGCATTCTGGTGCTCAGTTAGGGAGCACTGTCACTGACTACAGGTGTCCCCCGCTTTTCGAATGTTCGCTTTACGAAACCTCACTGTTACGAAAGACCTACATTAGTTCCCTGTTTTCGCTAACAGAAGGTGTTTTCACTGTTACGAAAAATATCAGGGCGCGATAAAAGGCAGCGTGCACCCCGAGCAGCCGCTCTCCTCCGGATTCGGATCTGCATTCTCGCCGGCATTGCTTAAACATGTGCCTGTGAGCAGCCATTTGCAAGATGAGTTCTAAGGCATCGGAAAAGTCTGAAAGAGCTCGTAAGGGTGTTACACTTAGCATAAAACTAGACATAATTAAGCGTTTCGATCGTGGTGAACAAAGTAAGGACAAAGTGAGTTTGGCTTATGGAAGTTGGTGTAGATGATGTTGAAGAGGTTTTGGCATCCCATGACCAAGAACTGATAGATGAAGAGCTGATGCAATTGGAAGAGGAAAGGATAACAATCGAAACCGAATGCAGTAGCGAACTGAACGTGAAGCAACTGCGTGAGATTTTCGCTGCAAATGATAAAGTACGACTTTAATTTTGAAAGGGTACGTAGGTTTAGGGGATATTTGCAGGATGGTTTGAGTGCTTACAAACAACTGTATGATAGAAAAATGCGCGAGGCTCAGCAGTAAAGCAAGCCTTCCACATCAGCCACAGCAGACGACAAACCTCGACCTTCAACATTGAGGCGGGCAGTCATGGGAGAAGATGAGCTGCCTGCCCTAATGGAAACAGACGATACCCCAGTGTCCCACCACCCCAACCCACAGGCCGGGGACAGATACCAATTCGCGGAGAATGCAGCGGTAGCCGGGAGGCACACAGCACATCTTTAAGAAAAAAGCCGAAATAAGCATGCTAATTAATTAGGTGCCGCCCGACATGTAATTGTCGGCCCAGATCAGAGGCGATGCAATTGGCAACCGCCTCTGATCTGGGCCGACAATTACGTGCCGGGCGTAATTACGTGACAATTTACTATACGTTACTGTTATTTTAGGTTTTATGTGTTATTTGGCATGATTTGATAGGATATTTTTGGGTCTGCGAACGCTCACAAAATTTTCCCATATAAATAAATGGTAATTGCTTCTTCGCTTTACAACATTCCGGCTTACGAACCGTTTCATAGGAACGCTCTACCTTCGGATGGCAGGGGAAACCTGTATCTATTTCTGAGAACAGTGCAGCCCAGGAGGAGGCCATTCAGCTTTTTGTCCTTGTGTCTATCCCATTGCAGCTATTCCCTTGTTGCTTCCCCGTAGCTCAATAAATGTTCCCTTTCAAGTATTTACAGAATAGGCCTTTAAGGTTACTCCCTCAATCGCACTGTCAGGCAGAACATTTCAGATCATTACTGCCCTGCTCTATGCTGTGTGTAATAATCTGGCTGGTGTAAAGTGGTTTAATTTCTTATTATATAGCTACATTATCTGTGACCTATGATGAGGAAATATTTTGTGGTTTAGAAAGTCCTGCGTGTATTATTACATATATAAAATCTTCCCCAGTAATTTCCTTTGCGATTTGGTAGCAAGTTGCAATAAAGAGGGAGGGCCATTCTTCTCATTGTTTTCAACTGGAACGTGGTCAGCGAGTGATCTGATGCATTTCAATTCTTTGGTGTTCCTGTATATTTTGGCTTGCTTTAGAGCTGGAGGTAGTCATGGCAATGGAACAGTTTGTAGTTCCACCACTGTCTTGTGCTACTGTCAAGACGTCTCATTCTTCAAAACAGAGTGCATGAGCTAAGTGGCTTCGTCATGGGAGTACATGAGCCATTCAACCTTTGCATTTGACATAAGTGAGCTGGTGTTTGAAATTTGGTTATTATTTAAACTTTGCAGTGACCTCCAACACTGAAGTCCTGTATTAGCACTTCAGCAATTGCAGGGGATCACGAAGGCTTTGGAATATTGGATGGTACCTATGGGAAACTCACCTCACTGTGTGAACTTGGAATGGGTGATGAGATTTAAGGTGGCACAATTATTCAAATGAATAATTTCTTACCTGTGAAAACCGGTGAGGACAGTTGCTTCCAGTTTTCTCTGAGCACAAGTAAAATTCACTAGTAATGGGGAAATAGAATATTACAGCACAGTACAGCCCTTTTGGCCCACAATATGCTCACCTTTTAACTTACTCTATGATCAATCTAACCGTTCCCTTCTCCATAGCCCTCCATTTTTCTATCATCCAAGTGTCTATCTAAGAGTTTTTTAATGTCCCTAATATTTTTGCTTCTGCCAGCACCCTCACAATATATTCTATGTACCCACCACTCTCTGTAAGACAAAGCCTCTGCCATCCTCCCTAAGCTTTCCTCCAAATACCTTTGGTATTGCCCATTTCAGCACTGGGAGACAGTCTCTGGTTATCCACTCTCTTTGCCTTTTACCGTTTTAAACGACTCTTGTCAAGTCTCGTGTCATCCTTCTCTCCAGAGAGAAAAGCCTCTGGACCTCTTGCTCAACCTATCCTCATAAGACATACTGTCTAATCCAGCCAGTCTCAGGATAAGTCTCCTCTGCACTTTCTAAAGCTTTCACATCCTTCCTATAATGAATCCACCAGAACTGAACACACTCCTCTTCCCTTTGAGCACGAGCAAGAACTCACAGTAGGTGATGTGATGGGGGAAACGTGGCCGTTGTCCTTTCACTTCCACTGATCAGAGCAGCGGACAGATTTTGGTATTTGTGCACTACGTAGATTTGACTTGCCTTTTCGTTTTCTTTCAGCTCCGTATGTTGCGGCAGAGTGCAGGATTTGGCATCAATATCTTCATGCTGGGCAGCCCTGCCTTGGGCAGTAGGCTATTGCGTGCAGCACCTGGACAGCCGCTGCCATTCTGGGCTGGGCATTCCACACCAAGGGTGAGTTCTGTGAGGGGAAGCGTGTGATCTCTACAAAAATCATGCAAAGCTTCAAAACCATCTGCTTCCTCCCCCAAACCTCAGGATTGCTCCTTGACACTGAAATATTCCTGTTGTCAAGCTATTTATCAGCTTATTTGCAATTCAAAGCAAAAAATCTTGAGACTAGATAATTAATCGTCACCTTCCCCAACTCTGTATCCTAGATATCTGTACTCGACAGGTATACCAGGCAACCAGGCTGTTTTTACTGAGGTTGAGTGGGACTACAACCTGAGATTAAGGGTGAAAGGTGAGAAATTTAAGGGGAACATGAGGGGAAACGTCTTCACTCAAAGGGTTGTGAGAATGTGGAATGAGCTGCCAGCACAAGTGCTGCACTTGGGCTCAATTTCAAAACTTAAAAGAAGTTTGGATAGGCCCCCCAGGCCTGAGTCGACGTAGTAGTAGTAGATAGGTACATGGATAGTAGGGGTATGGAGGGCTATGGTCCTGGTGCAGGTCGATGGAAGTAGGCAGTTTAAATGTTTTCAGTATGGAGTAGATGGGCCAAAGGGCCTGCTTCTGTGCTATACCTCTCCATGATGCTCTATGACTCTAATTCAACTTTATTGGTTGTGGACGGGTGGCTGTTAGGCTTCTTAATACCCTGTTGTGATCTGGTACACATGTACACCCTGTCTGAATGCTCTCCTCCCACTCCCCTACTCACAGACACGCTCTCATTCTGCGCTGGTCACTTTTTATCTTTTATTGCTGCTGTTTTACATATTTATACAACTGCTTGTTTTATTATGATAGTGTCAGTGACATTATACTGTCTCACATAATCATGTACCTCACACTTTATGTCAACCTGTCACTCTCCAGGCTATGCCACACATGGACTTGTGCTGATATTATTTTGTGACTGGATGCGCTGTATTGTAACTATATGTGCTGTGTGTGACTCTATGTACTGTGGTTTGCACCTTGGCCCCAGAGGACTAATATTTCGTTTAGATGGATACATGTGACAATAAACTTGAATTTGACTTGAATGTGCTGAATTTCCATCACAGATTAAAGTGAATTACTCAATGTATTGGACAGTTCAAAAGGGAATCTGAGTTCGTTTTTAATTTGTACAAAGCCACAACCCAATATGAAGCTTTATTTAGCCAGTGTATGTCAAAGCATCATATGGGGCAGAAACCAGCCCTACCAACCAAGATGCCCATCTAAGCTGGTCCCACTTGCCTGCCTTTTAGCCCATAAATTTTTCTTATCCATGCACCTGTCCAAATGCCTTTTAAATGTTGTTAATGTACCTGCTCGGTGGCAAAGCAGAGATATGTCTCTACCGGAGGAGCTGTAAGGCGCTGCTTCCCTCTGCTGGCCTGCAGGTCATCCTTGTGCAAGGTGTAGTACTGCTTAGACCCTCCTTCCCCCACTCATCAGGTTCGCATGAAGCCATGGGAGCAGGTGGCGGACGGTCTTGTTAACAGCTGGTGCATATCATAAGTCCTGGTTATGCGACCACTGGCGTCAGGCAGACAATTTCTGAGATGTATTGGTAATGGCTAGGGTCACCCATCTTGTAAAGGCATTGCCCAGAAGAAGGCAATGGCAATCCATTTCTGTAGAAAAATTTTCCAAGAACAGTCGTCTTCATGAATAGGCCATGATAGGCCATGTTGTACGACACAGTGCAAGACGAATAAACGAATGTACCAGCCTCCATCACTTTCCCTGCAGTTCATTCCATATACTGACCACCATTTATTTTTATTTATTTTATTTGAGATGCAACACGGTAGCAGGCTCTTCTGGTCCACAGGCCCACACTGCTCTCTTACATTCATGTGACCAATTGTCCTATTAAACCTGATGAAGGAACTCGGCCCGAAACGTTAACTGTTTACTCTTTTCAATAGATGATGCCTGACCCATTGAGTTCGTCTAGCGTTTTGTATGTGTTCCTTTGGATTTCCAGCATTTGCAGGTTTTCTTCTGTTTGTGAACCTACTAACCCATACATCTGTGGAACATGGGAGGAAACCTGAGCACCTGGAGGAAACCCATGTGGACAAATGGAGAACGTACAGTACATACCCCTTACGGTGGGAATTGATCCCGGGCCACTGGCACTATAAAGCAATGTGCTAACGGCTACACTACCACGCCTCCCCTTGAGCTGAGTTTAGCATTTCTGATTCTAGCATCCTGCTGCTGCAGTCCACCCCATGTTTTCTCCATTTGAAGTCCCACTGCTTACTTCTTATCTGAGGTCATAAACAGCACCCTCCAAAATCTGTGACCTACAATCCAGGAGGAGAGGAACAACAGACATTAGAGTACGCTCTGCAAGTTCTCCACAGCATTTTGACATGGAGATATTTTGTTGTTCCTTCTTTGTTGCTTGGTTTGAATTCTGGAACTGCTCAGCCCGCAGCCCCTGAGCACCAGCAGTTAAAGAGGGCAGCTCAACACCACCTGTTAGGGTTGAGAATTTAATACTGTCCTTGCCAGCAATGCCTATATCTCATAATTGAATAATAATAAATCTGAGGAGACTTGGCAAGATTAGTGCAAGTATGTCAATGAAAGGAATTTAGATTTGATCCAAATGCAGGAAATTCTGGAAAATTCAGCACGGATTTTGGCTGTTCTGCCTTTCCCCATATCAGAATCTGTTCGCTCAGGGATACCACTTCCTGCTCTATTATCCACTTCTGTCTGCTTCCCCAGGACTCGGCTTGCTGACTTGCACCACATCACTTTCACCAGAAACTGTCAGTGAACGTCAGCAACACCATATCAACTATAGTAAAAAGCCCGGAGGTCCATGAGTCAGTCCTCGTTAGGGGATCAGAGGTGAAGAGGGTCGGTAAATTTCTTGGCGTTAATATACCAGTCGATCTGTCCTGGAATTAGCATGTAAGTGCCCTCACAAAGAAGGCACAACAACTTGCTTAGATATTTGCATTGATTCGGTAAGTCACCTAAAACTTCAGCAAACATCTATAGATGCACAGTGGAGAATGTCCTAACTGGTTGTACCACAGTCTGGTATAGGAACACTAATGTCCAGGAGTGGAAAAATCTGGAGGGGATATTTGATAGCTATATTAAATTTTGAAGGATATAGATAGAGGCTTTTTCCACTGAGGTTAGGTGGGGACCACAGCCAAAGGTCATGGGTTAAGGGTGAAAGGTGAGAAGTTTAAGGGGAACTTGAGGGGAAACGTCTTCACTCAGAGGGTTGTGAGATTGTGGAATGAGCTACAAGTGCATGCGAGCTTGATTCCAACGTTTAAGAGAAGTACATGGAAAGTAGGGGTATGGAGGGCTATGGTTCCTGTGCAGGTTGATGGGAGTAAGCAATTAAAATGTTTTCAACGTGGAAGAGATGGGCTGAAGGGCCTGTTTTTGTGCCGTACTTCCCTGTGATGGAAAATGATGGGCACAAAGAATTCCCCACCTTTGAGCACATTTACATGGATCGCTGAAACAAGAAAGCAGCATCCACCGTCAACAACCCCACCTCCCAGGCCATACTCTCTTCTCCCTACAACCATCAGGCCGGAGGTGAAGAATCCCACACCACCAGGTTCAGGGACAGTTATTACCCTACAGCCATCAGGCTCCTGAATTGGCACAGATAATTTCACTCACCACAACTCTGATTCCACAATCAGGCTCATTTTCAAAGACTCAACAACTCATGTTCTCAGTGTTATTTATTTTGTTATTTGCACAATTTGTCTTCCTTTGAACATTGGTTGTTTGTTAGTCTTTATGTATAGTTGATCATCAATTGTATTCTATTTCTTTAATATCATATAAATACTTGCGAGAAAATGAATTTCAAGGTAGTAGATGGTAACTTGTGCATACTTTGATAATTACTTTAACAATGATTTTGAACCAGTGATCCCTCCTAGTAAATTCTAAATTTCTTTTCCCCATTCCTTCCTGGCTTTGTCCTTCACTATCTCCATAATGACTTCCAAACTATAATACTTGTGCTGCTCCAGTTCCAGCCTCTTAAACACTCTCCAGATTTCACCCCTTCGTCACTGGTAGTCATGTTTTCAGCAACCCATGATTAAAATTTCCTCCTTACAGATCTATGCACTTGTGTCATAAGACTATAAGACAGACATCCCACCTCTCCTGGAAGTTCCAGGAGTCTCCCGCATATTAATAGTAGCTCCCTGATGCCCACAAATTATATACAGTGTCCCAGAAATTGATATTTTTGAGAGTGAGTGCAGGAATGAGAAAGCAAGCGCAAGAGAGTGAGTGAGAGAGAGAGAGAGAAAAAGAAAGAGAGATCTCCCAAAAAAGTCAGAGTGGCAGAGTGTTCCAAAAAAAGAAAATATAAAATGTACATCACCCCAAACTACACTAAAGTGTACCCCTGCCTAATAGGGGTCAAAAATAATGACAGTGTTGCTCGCTGCACTGTTTGTAACAGTGACTTTTCTATTGCTCATGGTGGGTTAAAATGTAAAAGACATGTTGAGGTGAGTTTAACGGTTGTCATTCGTTCATTAGCATAGCGAACGTTATTTGAACTAGCTGGCTAGCTGCTAAGGAGCTACTTTATTGCAGACATCCCACCTATCCCGGAAGTTCCGGAAGTCTCCCACAAATTGATGGTGCTACCTCCCTGAAATGAGTTTTTGCAAGGTGGGATGTCTGATTAAGACATAGAGTAGAATTGGGCAAATGGCCTGTTGAGTCTGTTCAACCCTTTAGTCTTGGCTGATTTATTTTTTCTCTCAACCCCATTCTCCTGCCTTCTCTCCCTAACCTTTGACATCCAGACCGTTCAAGAACTTATGAGCTTCAGCTTTAAATATACCCAATGACTTTGCCTCCACAGCCTCACTCTGGCTAAAGAAATACCTCCTCATGTCTGTTCTGAAGAGGCTTGCTTGTATTCTGAGGTTGTGCAGTCTGGTCCTAAACTCTCACTATTGGAAACATCCTCTCCAAGTCCACCCTATCTAGGCTTTTCAATATTTGGAGGAATACCCTCAGCAAAGTATTCCTTCAAGCCTAATCCTTTGCAAAGCATTTGATTGTCTCGTATCTTCTGTTCTGGCCCAACGTTGACTCTTGTCTGATAATGTTCCTGTGAAGTGGCTTGTTAGTGCATGTTTGGCTATTGTTGTCCCTGGCATTTGATTTCATGCTTTGATAAATAAGCATTGTTCTGCTGACCTATTGCTGACACGTTTGCTCTGTTTTTGACAGTTTTACAATGTGAAAGATGCAGCCCAGCCTGTTGAGGAAGAAGTTGGACCCTTCACCAAACTGATAGAAGCGTTAGGATTCACTGGACCTCTGAAGTACAGCAAATGGGTACTGCTTTTGTTTTATACTGATGCATGTGGGAGATTTTGGAAGTTGTGCGGTCTCTCCTTTAAAAAAAAGTGGGTTCTAACGCTGTGGTGTTCAGAATTGGATTTATTAACACTGACGTGTATGCTGTGAAATGTTTTTTTTATGGCAGCAGTACAGAGCAGACATAGAATGAATATAAATTACAGAAAGAGATCATGCAAAACAAAATGGACTAATTGGGTTGTGTTCATTGACCATTCAGAAATCCGATGGTGAAGGCAATGAAGCTGTTTCTGAGCCATTCAGTGGGATCTTCAGACTCATGGGTGGCCCAGTAGCGTAGAGGTTAGCGGGGTGATTTTCAGGGTTCGGTTCCTGCAGCAGTCTGTAAGGAGTTTGTATGGTCTCTCCATGGCCATGTATGTGTCCTCTAGATCAGGGGTAGGCAACCTTTAGCACAAATGATTTTCTAGCATGTGTTATTCATTAATTTGAGGCAAAGCATAACTAGATGTATTTAAATGGATAATTCCCATATTTCAAGTTTTTTATGGCATTTATCTAATATAAAAGTGGATAAGTCTCTGGGTCCAGACAAGATATTCCCTAGGACCTTGAGGGAAGTTAGTGTAGAAATAGCAGGGGCTCTGACAGAAATATTTCAAATGTCATTAGAAACGGGGATGGTGCCGGAGGATTGGCGTATAGCTCATGTTGTTCCATTGTTTAAAAAGGGTTCTAAGAGTTAACTTGGCAATTATCGGCCTGTGAGTTTGACGTCAGTGGTGGGTAATTTGATGGAAAGTATTCTTAGAGGTCGTATATACAATTATCTGGATAGACAGGGTCTGAATTAGGAACAGTCAACATGAATTTGTGCGTGGAAGGTCATGTTTGACAAATCCTATTGAATTTTTTGATGAGGTTACTAAGAAAGTTGATGAGGGTAAAACGGTGGATGTTGACAAGGTTCCACACGGAAGGTTAGTTAGGAAGGTTCAATCGTTAGGCATTAATATGGAAATAGTAAAATGGATTCAGCAGTGGCTAGATGGGAGACGCCAGAGAGTAGTGGTGCATAACTGTGTGTCAGATTGGAGGACGGTGTGTAGCGGTGTGCCTCAGGGATCTGTACTGGGTCCAATGTTGTTTGTTATATATATTAATGATCTGGATGATGGAGTGGTAAATTGGATTAGTAAGTATGCAGATGATACTAAGATAGGTGGTGTGGATGATGAGGTAGGTTTTCAAAACTTGCAGAGAGATTTAGGCCAGTTAGAAGAGTGGGCTGAAAGATGGCAGATGGAGTTTAATGCAGAAAAATGTGAGGTGCTACATTTTGGTAGAACTAATCAAAATAGGACATACATGATAAATGGCAGGGCATTAAAGAATGCAGTAGAACAGAGAGATCTAGGAATAATGGTGCATAGTTCCCTGAAGATAGAATCTCATGTGGATAGGGTGGTGAAGAAAGCTTTTGGTTTGCTGGCCTTTATTAATCAGAGTATTGAGTATAGGAGTTAGGATGTAATGTTGAATTTGTATAAGGCATTGGTAAGGCCAAATCTGGAGTATTGTGTTCAGTTCTGGTCACCGAATTATAGGAAAGATGTCAATAAAATTGAGAGAGTACAGAGGAGGTTTACTAAAATATTGCCTGGGTTTCATCTCCTAAGTTACAGAGAAAGGTTGAACAAGTTAGGTCTTTATTCTTTGGAGCGTAGAAGGTTGAGGGGGGACTTGATAGAGGTGTTTAAAATTATGAAAGAGATTGATAGAGTTGACGTGGTTAGACTTTTTCCATTGAAGAGGAGAAGAAGAAGAAGAATATTGTCATTGTTGTGGAGCAATGAAACACAGTTTAGCAGCTCAATGTTTTGCAGCATGACAAAGAATATATACATAAAATAAACTCTAAAACCTCAGGAGTGCAGTCCAAAATTAATAATATATGGATGGGGGGGTAGGACTATTGCACACCTGCCATTCCTGGAAGTGTGATGCATTTAGCTGCCGCCGTCTTAGGAGGGGGCCAGGAGAAGGGAAGGGGGTGTTATACATGTCACTGCTTGTGGGTAGAAGCTGTTAAGGAGTCTCTTTGTTTTCGTCCTTAGTGCTCTGTATCTCTTCCCAGAAGGTAGAGGGGAAAACAGGTGATGTCCAGGATGAGTGAGATCCTTTGAAATACAAGTAGTCTTCTTTTGAAGTCTGCCAGTATAAATGTCTCTGAGGGAGGGTAATAAGAGTGGGGGAGATTCAAACAAGAGGACATGGGTTGAGAGTTAAAGGACAAAAGTTTAGGGGTAACATGAGGGGGAACTTCTTTACTCAGAGAATGGTAGCTATGTGGAATGAGCTTCCAGCAGAAGTGGTTGAGGCAGGTTCTACGTTGTCATTTAAAGTTAAATTGGATAGATGTATAGACAGGAAAGGAATGGAGGGTAATGGGCTGAGTGCAGGTCGGTGGGACTAGGATAGGGTAAGAGTTTGGCATGGACTAGAAGGGCCGAGATGGCCTGTTTCTGTGCTGTAATTGTTTTCTGGTTATATGGTTATCTGGCCCACTGTCCACTCATTAATACGCGATCCGGCCCACAGAGGCAAAAAGGTTGCCGACCCCTACTCTAAACGCTCTGGTTCAATTTGTTTGTTTATTCAGTGATACAGTGCGGAATAGGCCCTCACTCACACATTCCAAAGATGTATGGGTTAGTAAGTTGTGGGCATGCTATGTTGGTGCCAGAAGCTTAGCAACACTTGTGGGCTGCCCCCAGTACTTCCTTGACACAAATCATGCACCTCACTGGATGTTTTGATGTACATGTGACAAAGCTCATCTTTAATCTCAATCTTTAATTATAAATAAGGATCAGACTCATGTTTGTTATCACTGACAATTGTCATGAAATTTATTGTTTTGCATCAGTAGTATACTGCAATACTATAAATTAGAAGAAATGTTTATATTTATAGTCATTAAATAAGTAGTGCAAAAATATTGAGGTACTGTTCATAGATTTATTGTCTGTGCAGAAACCTGATAGTGGATGGGAAGACACTGTTCTTAAAACGTTAAGTATTTGTGTCTTCAGGCTCCTGTACCTCCTCCCTGATAGTAGCAATGAGAAGAGGGCATGTACTGGGGTTGTGGGGTCCCTAATTATGGATGCTGCCTTTTAATGATATTGTAGAGTGAGGTCAAGGATCCATCTTATCGTACAAGTAGTCTGTTCAATAGTCATGGGATCTTGTTTTAAGGTTTCTTTTGGAAATTTAGTACCACGGCGATCACTCCCTTCATGCTGCATCTGCACCGTTGATCTCGACTTCGGTCTTGGTCTCAGTGAAATGGAGTCTAAACATCTGATGTTGCCAGGCTTCCAACCCACTGAACTGTTGTTGGTGTTGCTTGATGCTCGCCAACTGCAAACTGACAGTACAGCCTGGAGTGCAAGAAGAATCACATTCTAACTGAGTTTTCCGATAAACTGGGTAACTAACTTCCAGTTCAAAAGTATATTATTGATTATATAGACATTCAAAATTGCTCCAGGGGAAATAGTGCAGACTACATGATAGGTAACGTCAACATAAGTCAAATATGAAACAGGTGTGCCAACACAACAAATATGTTGTTGTCAAACTGTCAGTGGCTTCAGTATTAAAGTCTATGTTTGCTCTAAGACTTGTCCTCACAGTATGACACGTGCAGATTGGAGGTAATAAAGTGGCCACTGAGAGTATTTCTGTGTTTGTGTCGTTTTCTGCTGCTATAGCTCTTCCACTTCAAGGTTCGACATACGCTTCAGAGATGCTCTTCTGCTCACCACAGTTGTAACACATGGTTATTTGAATTGCTGTCGCCTTCCTGTCAGCTTAAACCAATCTGGCCATTCTCCTCTGACCTCTCTCATTGACAAGGCATTTTTGCCCACAGAACTGGATGTTTTTTGTTTTTCACACCACCCTCTATAAACCCTAGAAACTGTTGTTGCGTGAAAATCTCAGGAGATCAGCAGTTTGTGAGATACTCATCCCTCCCCATCTGGCACCAACAATCAATCCACAGTCAAAGTCACTTAGATCACATTACTGTCCCATTCTGTTGTTGGTCTGAACAACAGTTGAACCTCTTGACCATGTCTGCATGCTTTTATGCATTGAGTGGCTGCCACATGATTGGCTGATTAGATATTTTCATTAATGAGCACACGTACCTAATAAAGTGGCCATTGAGTATATTCTGATGAAATAACTGGAGTCTAAATTCCACAAGATTGATGTTCTGTATGAAAACGATGATGAGTATAAATTGCATACAGGGAAAAGTAGATTTAAGACATCATGTAGCATTGTTGGCCCAGCTCTCTAAGCTGGAGCAATAATTTATGGGCATACTAGATCTGGACATAAAATTGAAATAGTTAACAGATGATGAGTGCAGCTAAGCTATGGGCAATATATGACTAATAATAAATCAGACAAAAAACTTACACTAACCAGGGTTCAGTACCTAGAATGTCAAGTGGCGATTTGGTAAAATTTTACAACCAGTTGAGATCTATTTGTTTGTGCGATGATGTTGCTGGTAAGGCTTAATATATGAGGAGTGTTTGATGGCCCTGCACTTGTAATCACTGGAGTTTAGAAGAATGAGGGCGGAATCTCATTGAAACCTACTGAGTATAAAAAGGCTTAGATTAGGGGTTCCAAACCTTTTTTAAGACATGGTCCAATGCCATTAAGCAAGGGGTCCGTGGAACCTCTCGCCTAGATAGAGTGAATGCAGAGAGGATGTTTCCTACAATAGGTTCTTGATTACTAAAGGTGTCAAAGGTTATGGGCAGAAGGCAAGACAGTGCCATTCAGAGAGATAATAAATCAGCCATGATGGAATGCGGAGCCGACTTGATGGGCTGAATGGCCTGAATCTGCTCCTATGTCCTGTGGTCTAATTGCGTTTATTGCCCAAACCTAATGTTCCTTTGACTAAAGTGACTTGCTAAGCCTTCTCAGAGGGCAGTCATCCATACTGGTAGGCCTGGTGTCAGATACAAGCAGGACTGGGCAAAGATGGTAGACTTTTTTCCCCCTGAAAGACATTTGTGAGCCAGGTGTGTTTTTACAGCAGCCTGGTCATTTATGTGGTCACATTACTGAAACTAACTTTTCATTCCAAATGGACTTAATTATCTGAATTTAAATTCCAAGTCACGTCTCTGAATCATGAATCCAAAGTCAAAGTAAGTTTATTATCAAAGTATGTGTATATCACTATATACTTCCTTGAGATGCAATTTCTTGCAGGCATTTATAGGAAAATAAAGAATTGAAATAGAATTTCTGAAAACTATGCATAAAGAAATTGACAATTACGTTTGTGGCCCTCTGTTGGTCAGGGTCGCAAGCTAAGGTGTTAACGATATGGAGAGCTGCTGTCCATGCAGCAGGTTCCCCCTCTCTACGCAGCTGATGAATCTAAAGGAAATACAGAGAGCGATACTGCTTGGCACCAGCAGAGTCACAGGAGTTCCGGTCAATGTTGAACTCAACATTGGACTGCCTTAGGGACTCCAGCTCCGGATTTTTCCTCAGGGTTTACTCCCGTAACCTTCTCCATGAGTGGGTGTAGCCTATGGCGGTAATAGGAATAAGCTCCCATTACCTGTTAAATGTTCCCAATGGCTTGCATCTCAAATAGCCTCTGACAACCAAGCGACTTCCTCGCCTTCATGTGTGGTTTAGCTACTAAATCCAGTAAAACATTTCCACTGACAGAAGGAGGTGGGTTACTGGCGCCTTAAAACCAGTTCTTTCGGGCAGATGGGGCTCGTTAGCTGTGGCTGGCAGTGCATCTAGGAGAAGGAAGTCTGATCTCAAGCCTCCTCTGCCCTGCGGCTATACCCACTCATGGAGAAGACTAACAAACAACCAATGTGAAAATGAAGACAAAATGTGCAAATAAAAGAACATTGAGAATGAGTTGCAGAAAGGAAGACAAACTGCAAATAAAAATAAATTACCAAACAAACAATACTGAGAACATGAGTTATAAAAGGTCCTTGAAAGTGAATCTGTTGGTTGTAGAATCAGTTCAGAGTTGTAGGGTAATGCTCTCAATATTATTTATTATTATTATTTTGTTTTTCTTGTTTGTATTTGCACAATTTGTTCTCTTTTGCATACTGGTTGGTTGTCCCTCTTTGTTGTGTGTGGACTTTTCATTCACTCTGTTGTGTTTCTTTGTATCCACGATGAATGACTGGAAGAAAACGGTGACATACGTACTCTGATAATAAAATTGCTTTGATCTTTGAATAGCCTTGCCTGAACCTGGTGGTGTAGGACCTAAGGCTCCTGTAACTCCAGCCCGATGGTAGTACCGAGAAGAGAGCATAGCCTGGATAGTGAGGCCAGTTTCTATCCAGGTAACTTGCATGTTATGCTGTAATGATATAGATCAGATACTGGGGTCCACCGACACCCCATTCAATGCTAGGGGTCCATGGCGTAAAAAAGGTTGGGAATCTCTGATAGAGATAGAGAAGCACTATTTCTGCTTGCTGGGACAGCATTGGCTAAACAGTACACCCAGGAATGAAGCACAGATGAGAAAATCTGCAGATGCTAGAAATCCAAGCAAGACGCACACACACAAAGTGCTGGAGGAACTCAACAGGTAGGGCAGCATCTATGCTGAAGAGTAAACAGTCGATGTTTCGCACCAAGAACCTTCATCGGGACTGGAAAAGATGAGAAATCAGAGCAAGAATGTGGGAGGGAGGGGATGAAGAATTACAAGGAGGCAGGTGATAGGTGAAACTGGGAGGGGAGAGGGGTGAATTAAAGAGCTGGGAAGTTGATTGGTGAAAGAGATAAGGGCTGGAGAAGGGGGAATCTGATAGGAGAGGACAGAAAAAAGGGAAGGGGAAGGAGCACCAAGGGGAGATGATGGGCAGGAAAGGAGATAAAGTGAGAGGGTGATAGGAATGGGGCAATTACACGATGATGAATTAAGGGGCCCCACCATTCGGTCATACACTCTTCTTGCTGCTACCATCAGGAAGAAGGTGCAGGAGCCTCAGGACCCACACTACCAGGTTCAGGAATAGTTATTACCCCATAGCCATTAGGCTCTTGAACCAGAGGGGATAACTTGACTCAATTTCACTTGCCCCACTGTTGAACTGTTCCCACAACCTCTGAACTCACTTTCAAGGACTCTTCATCTCATGCTCTTGATATTTATTGCCTATTTATTTATGATTATTATTTCTTTTTTTTGTATTTGCACAGTTTGTTGTCTTTTGCACATTGGTTGTCTGTCCTGTTGGGTGCGGTCTTTCTTTGATTTATTATGTTTCTTGAATATGTCCACAAGAAAACAAATCTCAGGGTTGTATATGGTGACATATATATGTACTTTGATAATAAATTTCCTTTGAACTTTGAACTAAACTAAATCTTTTGTGTCTGCACATAATTCCTATCTGTCCATAATCGTGTATGTCTAACAACCTCTTAAACACCACAGTCGTGTCTGCTTCCCGTCTCTTGCCAAGGCCGTTCACTCAAGGCACCTAACACTCTTTGTGGGGGGGGGGGGGGGGAGCTTGTCCCATTCAGTTCTTTTAAACTTGCCACCTCATGTTAAATGCATGTCCACTAATACTTGAGCAACATGCAGAGAATGCTGGAGGAAATCAGCAAATCAGGCACCAGGAGAGGAATAAACAGTTGACATTTCAGGCCAAGACCCTGCATCAGGACTTGCTGAGCTCAGATTCAGATTTGTTTACCACATGTACATCAAAACATACCGTGAAATGCACCTTTTGCATTAACAACCAACAGATCAAAGGGTGTGGTGGTGGCAGCCCATAAGTGTTGCCACACATTCCATCGCATGCTTACAGTGTTCAACACAACACACAGTACAGAACACAAGCAGCAACAGAACAAAAGAAGACCAGAGCAAAACAAGCCCCTTTTCCTCCCCTCCCAACCACTCATTCACACAAGCCTCAAACCCCAGGACAGGCTGCCTCCAGGTCTCTAGTCTTTGGCCCCGGATTCTTAAACTTGCAGGTGCCTCTAGCATGTTCTGTGTGTTGCTCAAGATTTCCAGCACCTGCAGAATCTCTTGTGTTTAACTTCTATTACTTGACATCTCTTCCCTGGGGAAAAGATCCTGATCATCTAGCCTATGTATGCATTATAAACTTGTATCTGGCCCCCACTCAGCCTCTAAAGCTTTATAGAAAACAAGCCATTTGTCCAACCTCTCCTGATAACTAATATCCTCTAACCCAGGCAACAACCTCTTGTGAAAGGCTTTTAATAGAGAGGAGCTATGTAGTCCCAAGTTCCTCCTTCCCTATTCAAAATGGCAAACTTGTGTTCATTCTTTACTTTGTATGTTAGGATATATTTTTAACTGGATGGAAAATGAACGTCTGCTGCGTTCACCATCTCCAAGGCAGAATCAGCCAAGAAGTAAAAGAGAGGCTTACAGAAGAATCTAGAAATAACAAAGTATTAAAGGAAATCTTTTGTAAAAATCTAAAGGCTTTATTCAATGGTGAGGAGACTTAATAAATGGGAAATATAAACAAAATTATACCCAGATGGGTTATGGATCTGATAGGAATCAGAATTAGGTATATTATCACAGGCATATGTTATTTAGTGGCAGCAGTTACAGTTCCAGACTTATAAATTAGAATAAACTGCAAAATAAAGACAAATAATGAGATAATGTTCACTGATTGTTCATAAATCTGATGACGGAAGGGATGAAGTACACTTCACTGGTACTGTGCTGTGCTGTATTGTTCTAACCACTAAGAATCCGTGCCACCCTCTGACTGCACAGGTTTCCTCTTGGTGCTCCGGTTTCTTTCCACATTCCAAAGACGTATGTTGGCTCGTGAGTTGTGAACATGCTATGTTGGCACCCGGCGTGGTGATGCTTGTGGGCTGCCCAACACTGATTCGATTTGACAGAAAGGAGACATTTCACTGTCTGTTTTGATCACTTTGATATGCATGTGACAAATATAGATAATCTTAGTGACAAATAACACTTATCTTTAAGGGCTGAATGGCCCCTCTTCCCTACATTTCATTACAACCTGAGAACCAGCTCCTCTCGTTCACTTTAGACCCACCTGCATAAACACTGCCACAATTCCTCAAGTATCAGATTATTTACATGGGGGAATGAAGCTGCTGGAAAGGGAAGAACAGTTTGTAGTGAGCTTTGTACAAAGAAAACTGCACTAAATTTTTCTCATATTAACTCCGCTTACAGTGGCTACATGTGGATGTGATTGGCCAAAAGGCCTGCTCCTATGCTGTTCTGTGTTCTAAGAGCTGATGTTGGTGACCGACTATAGATAATTATATAAAATCCTTGTGTTAAGTTTATTGGGTTAAGCAAGGCTCATTTAGATCATAAGACCTAGGAGAAGAATTAGGCCATGTGCCCCATTATGTCTGCTCTGCCATTTCCATAGTGGGTGATATATTATCTCTCTCAATCCCATTCTTCTGCCTTCTCTCTGTAACCTTTGACACCCTGACTAATCAAAAACCTATCAACCTCCGTTTTAAATATACCCAGTGACTTGGCCTCCACAGCCGTCCGTGGCAACGAATTTCACAGATTCGCCACCCTCTGGCTAAAGAAATTCCTTCTCACCTCTGTTCTAAATGGACGTCCCTTTATTCTGAGGCTGTGCCATCTGGTTCTGGACTCACTACAAGGAACATCTCCACATACACTCTATCTAGGCCTTTCAATATTCAATACGCTTCAATGAGATCCTCCCCATTCTTCTAAATTACAGAGAATAAAGGTCCGGAGCCGTCAAACGATCTTCATAGGTTAACACTTTCAAATCCCGGAATCTTTCTCATGAACCTCCTCTGGACCCTCTCCAATGCCAGTATATCTTTTCTTAGATAAGGAGCCCCAAACTGCTCACAGTACTCCAAGTGTGGTCTAACCAATGCCTTATAAATCCTCAGCACCACATCCTTGCTCTTATATTCTAGTCCTCTTGTAATAAATGCTAACATTGCATTTGTCTGCCTTACCACTGACTCAATCTGCAAGTTAACTATTAAAGAATTATGCACGAGGACTTTCAAGTCCTTTTGCACCTCTGAGTTTAGAATTTTCTCTACATTTAGAAAAACGACTCTGCCTTTATTCCATCTACCAAAGTGCACAACCATATGCTTCCCTACACTCTTCTGTCTGCCATTTCTTTGCTCATTCTCCCAATCTGTCCAAATTCTTCTGCTGACTTCCTGTTTCCTCAAAACTGCCCGCCCTCTACCTATCTTTGTCTGCAAACTTGGCCACAAAAGTCATTAATTCTGTCATCCAAATCATTGCCTTAAAATGTGAAAATAAGTGGTTCCAATACTGACCCTTGCATATCACCACTAGTCACTGGCAGCCAACCAAAATAGGCCCTCTTTATTCCAGTTCTTTGCCTCCTGCCAGTTGGCCAGTCTTCTACCTATGCTAGTATATTTCCTGTTAAGCAGCCTTATGTGTCACCTTGTCAAAGGCTTTCTGAAAATCCAAGTAAACAGCATCCACTGATTTTCCTTTGTCTATCCTGCTTGTTATTTGTTTGAAGATTTCCGACAGATTTGTATGGCAAGATTTCCCCTTAAGGAAACCAAGCTGACTTTGGGCTGCTTTATCATATGCCTCCAAGTACCCTGAAACTTTATCCTTAATAATGGACTCCAACTTCTTCCAAACAGCTGAAGTCAGGCTAACTGACCAATAATATCCTTTCTTCTCCCTCCCTTCCTTAAAGAGTAAAGTGACATTTGCAATTTTCCAGTCCTATGAAACCATTCCAGAATCTAGTGATTCCTGAAAGATCATTACTCATGCCTCTATAATCTCTCCAGCCACCTCTTTCAGAATCCTGGAGTGTCGTCCATCTGGTCCAGGTGATTCATCTACCTTCAGACCTTTCAGCTTCCCAAGCACCTTCTCCTTAGTAATAGTAACTAGACTGACTTCTGCCACCTGACACTCAAATTTCTGGCATGCTGCTAGTGTCACAAAATTCTTAATAAGTTTGTCTGCCATTTCTTTGTTTTCCCATTACTGCCTTTCCAGCAGGATCTTCCAGCGGTCCATTATCCACTCTTGACTCTCCTTTGTTCTTTATATATCTGAAAAAAAGACCTAGTATCCTCTGATAAAAACTTGATATTTCATCTTCTGACTCATGCTTTTTTTTGGTTCCCTGCTGTTGGTTTTTAAAAGATTCCCTCTAATTTCCCATTAATTTTTGCTATATTATTTGCCTTCTCTTTTGTTTTTAATGCTGTTTTTGATTTCCCTTGTCAGCCAATATTGCCTCATTCTCCCTTTAGAATACTACTTCATCTATGGGATGTACCGATTTCTGTATCTTCTGAATTGCCCCCAGAAACTCCAGAACTGTTCTGTCGTCATCCCTGCTAGACAACTTCGGCCAGCTCCTCCCTCATGCGTCTGTAATTCTGTTTACTCCATTGTAATACTGATACATCTAACTTTATCTTTTATCTCTTAAACTGTAGGGTAAATTCCATTATATTATCATCACTGACTCCTAAGGGCTCCTTTACCTTAAGCTCCCTAGTCAAACTTGGTTCATGACACAACACCCAATCCAGAGTTGCCATTCCCCTAGTGTGCTTAATCACAAGCTGCACAATAAAACCGATCTCCTATAGACTACACGTGAAGTGACAACGCTGTAAATTTCTGGCAGTCTGTTTCTCTTCCATCTTAATTTTTCACTTATCAACTTTCTTCCAATGTATTCTTTTTGCAGAAAATTAAGATTGCTGGTCTACGCATGTACACGTGCTGTGTGGAGAAAATAGACTACGAAGAAATCTTTGAAAGTATGTACAGTCAAAGGGGCTCTGTAGCATATTAACCTAGGCTCTATTTAATACTTGCCTTTTTATTAATTCAGTATATAGAGTTGCATTTTGAAATTGTCTCCTGAGATCCAAAGTCATATCCCATTCTACCAATGTCAAACAATCTAAGGTATAATGCTGAAAGAAAGCCCCCAGTTACAATGGTTTCCTGTCTTTTACAATATAATGGAAGCTTAAAATTACTAAGATATTAATGGATTAAGTGGATGGCCAAAATCAGCACAGGCTGTCCCCAGGTAACGAATGGGTTCTGTTTTTATAGTCGTTCATAAGTTGACTTTGTACATAAGTTGGAAAAGTAAGCAAAGGTATGCTGTGGTAACCCAAGCAGTATTGCAATGAATGGCTACAAAAGCACATAAGACTGATTAAAAGGGAATATTTACTAAAAATTGAGAAAGAAAGGAAGCTATTTCTGATGGTTGTAGGAAAGAACATATCTTGAACTTTTGAATTTAGCTATATTTTGGGAGTTCATTCATATGTAATGGGTGTCGATAAGTTGGAGTATGGTAACTCAGGGTGGCCTGCATAGAGGCACAAGCACATGTTCAACTACTTTTGAAATTAAAAGGAGAGGGAAGAGACTTCTCTGAGTAATAAAGTGAGAGGCAGTAGAGCACCTCACTGCTTCATTGGTTTATCCAGATATCCCATCCACATCTTGCAAATGGAGACTGCGCTTGAAATCTGACTTGGAAATCCAAATTTTTAAAACACGCGCTTGAAGGTTAAAGAGGAACTCAGCAGGTCAGACAGCATCTATGGAGAGGAATAAATAGTTTGACATTTTGAGTTGAAAACCTTCTTCAGGACTGGCAGTCCTGATGAAAGTTCTCGACCTGAACTTTGACTGTTTATTCCTTTCCGTAGATGCTATCTGACCTGCTGAGTTCCTCTTTAACCTTCAAGGGCAAGTTTTAAAAATTTGGATTTTCAAGAGAGATTTCAAGCACAGTCTCCCATTTCCAAGATGTGGATGGGATACCTGAAAAGGCCATGGAGCAGTGAAGTGGAAGAGCCACTTGGAATCGTTTCAGAGTAGGAAGGGAATGAGGCACTCAATGCATGGCCAGATCAGTAGGTTTGATTCATGAAAAGAGCACTGGCCTGCTGGGCTAATCATCCCTTCCTGTTCCTAAAGTTTCTTACGAGATAGAATTCCTGCAGAGAACTGTGTTGCAGCCAAGCAGGCAATGAAAACAAGGTCAGGAAAAGTCACTTACACTTTTTCTTCCTTTTTTGGAGTTACTTTGTAACATTGAAAACATTTGGTGGGACTCCTGAGAATTTGGGTTGTGGATATTGAACTCTTTTATGTCGTTTGGCTACTGTTAACCCTCCTTTTTTTAAATCCATGTCTACGTGATGCATGTGGGAAGGAGCTCCTTTTTGAGAAGGGCTCTTGGACTGAACCCCAGTGTGGTTCAAATTTGTTAGTTGAGTTTGGATTGGATGAATGGATTCAAACCAATTGGGTTCAGGTTGGGCATGTTGTACAAGCAAAGAAATAGAGAGAAAGACAGGGTGACCGTCCAAAATCAGGCCCCTCGTGCCAAACTGTTAAGCTGCCTAGTCCCATCAACCTGCATCTGGACCATAGCCCTCCACATCCTTCCCATCCTCGTACCTATTCAAACTTCTCTTAAATGTGGCATTCGAACCCACATCCATCGCTTCACTGGCAGCTCATCCAATATTTGCACCATCACCTGATTGAAGAAGTTTCTCCTCAGGACCCCTTTAATTATTTCACCTTTTACCCATAACCTATGACCTTTTGTTCTAGTTTCACCCACCCTCAGTGGACCCTCCTACCTTAATTCTTTGAAGACTGCAACGCGTTTTGATGGCTTTGTGACCCCATCACAGTAGGATACAGTGTGCTTTTTAGAAATACCCTTTGAATTCTGTTTGATCAATAATTCAGTAGACTCTTTGTGAAGGAGTTTCTTCCCATGGAGCTATCCAAACTAATTTATTTCTGAGTAACGCATACAACATACTGGAGAACTTAAACAGGATCTATGAAGAGGAATAAACAGTCGATGTTCCATGCTGAGACCTAGTCCTGATGAAGGGTCTGAAATGTCAACTGTTTATGTCCATTGTCTATTGTGTCCAGTGCTCCCGAGGCAGACTCCTCTACATTGGTGAGACCCATCATAAATTGGGGCACTGCTTTGTCGAGCATCTCCACTGCATCCGCTAAAAGCACTGTGGGAGCATGTTCAGTAGACGTGTCAGTTCATGGTGTTCTCTTGTGCCAAGATGAGGCCACCCTCAAGTTAGAGTATTTAGTATTTCATCTGGGTAGCGTCCATCCTGATGACATGAATAACGATTTCTCCTTCTGCTTTAAAAAAAAGTTTCTCTCCTCCTCTCTTCTATTCCCCACTCTGGCTTCTTACCTCTTCTCACTTGTCTATTACCTCCTCCTGTGTCCCCTCCTCATTCCCTTTCTCCTATGGTCCACTCTCCTTTCATATCAGATTCCTTCATCTCTAGCCGTTTACTTTTCCTACTCACCTGACTTCACCTATCACCTTCCAGCTATCCTCCTCCTCCCCCCCTCCCCACACATCTTATTCTGGTGTCTTCCCCCTTCCAGTACTGAAGAAGGTTGTTCTTGGCTCAAAATAGCTGTTTATTCGTTTCTATAAATGCTACATGACCTGCTGAATTTCTCCAGCATTTTGTGTGTGTTGCAAAGGATTAAATTGACTATCCAGCCAAAAGGCTTGTTACCTAAAAGAACTATAAATAAGATAAATCAAATTATAACACTGATGTCTGCCTGTCTCTCCCTTTGAATCCCTCACACTCCTCAAAGGTTTAGACTTAATTGGGGTGCAGTTTTAGGGTTGGACGGTGCCAGTTGACTTCCTTGTTTCCCAGCCAGTGGCCCTGATTTCACTATGAACCTGAAAACTGTGTGTCAGCGATGAAGCAAAGAGTGTGTTGAATATGATTTGAATACTTAACCATCCTCGCAGAGTATTCTGCTGTAATTCTACACTTCCGTCACAGAGAGCATCCTCACATCAGCCATTACTGTCTGGTTTGGTGCAGCATCCTCTCACAGTATATGAACATTACTGCAAACTGCCAGGTCCGCAGAAAAGATCATTGGCTGCAGTCTACCATCTCTGCAGGACTCATATGTGTCCAGGACAAAGGAGTGGGTGGAAAAAATTACTGTGGACACTACCCACCCTGCAAACTGCCTTTTCCAAAATCTCCCTTCGAGAAAGTGCTGTAGGGCTATTAAATATAAATGCTTCACACCATTTTAAAAGTTTCTTCCCCCAGACAGTTAATCTGATCAACCATTCTAGCTATCCCCCACCCTTCTATTACCCCCATCACTACATTGTACTGTAAATACTTTAAACCACTCATTATAATGCTATTTACATTGTAAATTCATGCTGATAGATGCACATTTTATTCCATATCTGTACTTTAACCTCTAACTTTATATTTAATGTAATTCTTTATTCCTTATAGTTATTGAATGTTTATTGTTGTATGTCATGCCCTGACCAATACACCACAACAAATTCCTAATGCATGTTAATGTAAAGTTGATCCTTAATCCTTACTCTGTAGACCTAGAAGTTCAATTTCTCCCATCAAGTGCCTATCTGGTTCTCCTTTCACAAGCCCTTTTTGCCTTGTTATCCATTACCTCCCAGCAGTGAGTTTCAGGTTAGAGTCGCTCTCCAGTTCAGAACAGGGCACCATGTTAGTGTTGCGGTTAGCGCAATGCTATTGCAGTTTGGGGTGTTTAGAGTTCAAGGTTCAGTTCCGGCGCAGTCTGTAAGGAGTTTATATGTTATCCCTGTGAGCCATGTGGGTTTTCTCCAGGTGCTCTGGTTTCCTCCCACAGTCTAAGGACGTACCTGTTAGTAGGTTAATTGGTCATTGTAAATTGTCCTTTGCTTGGTTAGTGTTAAATAGGTTGGTTGCTGGGCAACGTGGCTCATTGGACCAAAAGGGCCTGTTCCATATTGTATCTTTAAATAAATAATAAATGCTTCCTCCTAATTCTTCCCATAGCAGCACCCCTCCCTAAATTATCACACATCACTTTTGTCAGTCATGCACCTCTTTCACATCTCCTATCACCCTCTTTTACTTCAAAGCAAACAAGCCCAGCTAACTGCTGGCATGATCCAATTCGTCTAATTCGAGGGCTAAGTAAGTGTGGACCAGGGGATTAAAGTTGGCACTGTCTTCGACTCTGGATAAATGCCTAGAGCTACTGACGGAAATATTAAGAGTGGCAGCTTTAGAGGAACCTTCTCTAAATTGAGCCTTGCAGTTGCAGTGTCCTTGCATGGTCCCTTGTAAAGAAACACACCTTTCTTTTACCAGCATTAGGTAACAGAGGCCAAGAGAAAGCAAGGCTGTGTTAGGATAAAGCACAGAATTGGCCTGGTGTCGAAGAATTGCACAGTGCTTGATCCACATGACTGCTTTACTAATTAATTTCACCATTCCTGTATAATATTACCTTTCATTTCTACATCCTGAGAAATCAAACAGTTTTTTTTAAGACCCAAGAGATATCACCATTTGGTTTTGCAATGACTTATGAGGTTAACGTCATTTTGTGTTCTGAACACCTTCCTGTGGTTTTATAATGACTGCATCCCTCCATTCCAATTTCTCTTATTTGTCAGCAGCCTTAAGCGCTCTGACTCCTGTGCCCAAGTTGCCTTTATTATTAAATTTTGCAGTGGCCGTGACAAGCCATTTAGACTTTAGAAGATGTCACACACTGTCCTTGTGTAGCACTTGAGTAGCGCCCTTGAGCATAATTGCTTATGCCCCCAGAATCAAAGGGAATTTTTGGAGGGAAAATTTCCAAGAGGTATCTGAGGGGTTAATCTGCACTGTTTTATTTCTACAATGCAAACTTATGTATGGTTCTTGACTATAGTTTCTTTTTATTACCTCCCTGTTATAGTTCCCCCTATACCAGCCAGACAAAGAGTTGGTAGTAACACACGCAAAATGCTGGAAGAACTCAGCAGGTTAGGCAGCATCAATGGAGCGAAATAAAAAGAAAATATTCTGGGCCGAACCCCAGCTGTTTATTCCCTCTATAGATCCTGCCTGACCTGATGACTTTAAATAGATTTGAAAACCATTAGATCAAAAACATTAAGTGAAAAATGTATGACTTTTCATAGATTTGAAAACCATTAGGATAGATTAGTTCCTGGGCCAAATGTGATATATCCCAGGTTACTATGGGAAGCGAGGGAATAGATTGCTGTGTCTTTGACAATGGTCGATATGTTCTCAGGGACCACTGCAGTAGTACCAGATAATTGGAGGGTGGCAAATGTTATTCCTTTGTTCAAGGAAGGGAGTAAGGATAAACCTGTGAGTCTTAGTTCAGTTGTCGGCGAATTACTGGAGAAGATACTCAGAGACAGTATTTACAAGTGTTCAGAGAAGCATAGTCTGATGAGAGATGGTCAGCATGGCTTTGTGAGGGGCTGGTTGTTCCTCACGAACCTGATTGAATTTGAGGATGTGACAAAGCACATTTAGAGTAGTGGATGTGGTATATATGGATTTTATTAAGACCTTTGATAATGTTGCCCATGGTAAGAAAGTCGAGAGGCATTTGATCCAGAGAAATTTGGCTATATGGGTACAGAATTGGCTTATCCTCTTGGTGCCTCTCATGAATTTTATCAATGAGTTTACTTTGGTCAGCTGCTGTTTTGAGTCAGACCAGTTCCGGTCCTGTGAAGGCCCTCTCAATGTGCTGTTGGTAGGGAGCTCTCATGTCTGGACCTATCAACTAGTGAAGAAAAGTCAGTGGATTTTCACTTTCACGGAGTTCACGGTTTAGAGGGAACTCAGAACAGCAAAGCCCTTACCTCTTTAGGTGATGGAGCTGTGAGTTTGTATTGAAGCCTTGACCATTTATTGCAGCACATAAGCACAAGAGATTCTGCAGATGCTGGAGATTCAGAGCAACACACACAATGCTGGGGGAACTCAGCAGGTCAGGCAGCGTCTATGGAAATGAATAAAGAGTCGAAGTTTCGGGCTGAGACCTAGTACTGATGAAGGCTCTTAGCCTGAATTGTCAACTCTTTACCTCCTTTACTGACCTTATATTCTTTGCCTCCTTGACTGATTTATTTTCTATCTCAACCCCATTCTCCTGCCTTCTCCCCATAACCTTTGCCATCCTTACTAATCAAGAACCTAACAACCTTCGCTTTAAATACACCCAATGATGGCATCTATAGCCGTCTGTGGCAATGAATTCCACAGATTCACCACCCTTTGGCTAAAGAAATTTCTCTTCAACTTTGTTCTAAGGCTGTGCCCTCTGGTCCAAAACTTCCCTACTATAGGAAGCATCCTCTCCACATCCACCCTATCTAGGTCTTCCTGTATCATAATTCTAGCTTTGGGTTATTACTGTCATTAATTCTATTGTGTTTCTTTGAATGCCTGTAGGAAAATGAATCCCAGGGTAGTATACAGTATGGTGACATATACGTACTTTGATACTAAATTTACTTTGAAATTTGTCTAACCGAAACCAAGTAGGAATTTGATTATACCTGTTCCTTGATTGTCACTCTCCATTGCAATGGCTTTCAGTTTGGGACATTCTGGTTCTGTGTTTAGCTGATCAGGGCATTTAATCTACATGGCATTACACACTAGCTGGTCCTGCCTCATTCCTCCACTCAATAACCAATATTATGGTTTCCTCACTTTGAGTTATTTCCCCAATTTTGCTTCTTTTTTTAAATTAATTTTTTTATGCCCTTCTACAAAACCATCAACAAAATGGAGATTTATACAGTGCAAAACAAACGTGTCCAATATATAATTCATAACAATAAGGATAAAGCACCCAAAATAAGTTCATATAAAATTAGTGTCCTCCCCACCCTCCCTCTATAAAACCCAGGCCAACCATTTCTATGTATAAAAGAAAAATGAATCGGAGCATTCAACCCCACAGAGCTGTAAGTATATATAAAAAAAGTAAATATAATGCCAACTACCAAAACTATAATGTAATTCACAACAAAAAACCGTAAAATTTACAGCAAAAAAAGCTGAAAGTAAGGGATTGTAGTACAAAAAAAAGGATAAACTTAATCTAAAGAGGAGTTATGAAAGTATTCAAGAAAAGGTCCCCACACCTTATGAAACTTTTATGTCTGAATTAAGAAGTGAATAATGAATCTTTTCAAGGTCTAAGCAGGACGTAATATCACTGAGCCATTGAGCATGAGTGGGTGGGGCAGCATCTCTCCACCTAAGAAGAACTAACCATCTAGCCAAGAGAGAGGCAAAAGATAATGTTCGACGTTTAGTGCATGTCTACTTCCCCCAAAGTGCCAAAAAGAGCAATCAGAGGGTTAGGTTCTAAGTGGCAATTAAGAATATGGGATAGAGTTGAAAAAACTTCTCTCCAGAATTTCCCTAGACTAGGACAGGCCTGGTACATATGGATAAGAGAAGCCTCACTCCCTTTACACTTATCACAAATGGAACTAATGTCAGCGTAAAACCGTGATAAGTTAATTTTAGATATATGAGCCCTGTGTACAATCATAAACTGCAAAAGGCAGTGGCGAGCACATAAAGAGGTTGAGTTAACTGACTTAAGAATTGAATCCCAAACCGCATCAGGTAAGGAAATATTTAAATCATGCTCCCAGGCAGTTCTAATTTTATCAAAGGGGACACACCTCAAGATCACTAACTTATCCCGAATAGCAGATATTAAACCTTTACCCAATGGATTAATACAAAGAAACAGGTCCACAACGTTCTTCTCAGGCATCTCAGAAAAGTTTGATATTAAGGGGTTAATGAAATGTCTAATTTGAAGATTTCTAAAGAAATGAGTATTAGGTAGGTTAAACTTTACAGACAGTTGTTGAAAAGTTGCAAAACGATTACTTATGAAAAGATCTTCAAAGCTCCTAATACCCTTCCTGTACCAATCATGAAATGTTGAATCCCGCATAGAAGGTAGGAAAACCAATTTTTTGCTTCTAACATAAACAGGTTGTTAGTTACTTCAAAGTCTCATTTCCAAAAGCATGTTTCAAGACAAAGGGAGCTCCTATCATGCGCTTTCCACTGATTGCCAGGACACTTTATTAAACACTCAGTGCCCACTTTATTAAATAGGTAACCCCTGAACTTAATAAAGTGGTCACTGCGTGTATGTTTGTGACCTTCTGCTGCTGTAGCCCATCCGCTTTAGGGTTTGATGTGTTGTGCATTCAGAGATGCTCTTCTGCACACCACTGCTGTAACGCGTGTCTATTTGAATTACTGTCGCCTTCCGTTCAGCTTGAACCTGTCCGGCTGTTCACTTTTGACCTCTTTCGCTAACGAGGCATTTTCACCTCAGAATTGTCACTCATTTGATGTCTTTTGTTTTTTGCACCATTCTCTGTAAACTCTAGAGGCTGTTGTGCATGAAAGTGTCTGGAGATCAGCAGTTTCTCAGATACTCAAACCACCCCATCTGGCACCAACAATCACTTCACAGTCAAAGTCACTTAGATCACATTTCTTGCCCATTCTGACATTTGGTCTGAACAACAACTAAACCTCTTGACCATGCCTACATGCTTTTATGTATTGAGTTCCTGCCACATGATTGGCTGATCAGATATATGCATTAACAAATCCCTAATAAAGTGGCCACAGTGTAGATCAGTTCTTAGGAAGAGTCCTTTTCTGGTTTGGCTAGGATAAAGCTCTAAACTTGGGTTTTTGTTTTTTTTTGTTAAGCTGAAATAACTGTGTTTCTGTTTGCATGCAGGATGCAGTTTGTCAGACACACTGAGCTCGTGGTTTCTGGTCACACAGCTTCACGTCTGGTGAGTAAACTAGTGTTGAAATATTGTAAGGATCTTGCAAAGAGTCCAGTGTGAAGAAGTAGGAGGCTGCTGGTCTGTTTACACCTGTTCTAACTATTTATTTAATTTGTGGTTGGGCTTTGATCTCAGCACCACTTCCCTTTAACAACCACATGTCCCTTCATTCCTTTCATGTCCAAATATTCATCAGTCTGTGTTGTGACTACAGCCAATGATACCAGCTCCACAGCCCAAGGGCGTAGAATTCCAGGGTTTCACTGTTGGATGCATGGCGTAGGGTTTGGTTACTGCTACCTCATAAATCCAGTGACTCAAATTCGATCCTGTCCTTGGATGCTGTCTGTGTGGAACTTGCAAGTTCTCCCCATAACCCTGCTCCAGTTTTTTTCCACATCTCAAAGACCTGGGTAAATTATTGTCAAAAACAATTTTCATTTCATAATTCTATATCAATCCTGCACATTCCTCATTATGATTTTTGCTTCAACTCTTCCTGCTACCATTTCAATAAGAATAAATCCTAGAATTTTCCCTCGTACTGATCGGTACGTACCTATGGTATTTAATCTCTCTCTCCTTTCTAAACAATAGACTTACATTTGTTATGTTCCATTCCGTGGGAGCCATGTAGAATCTGGGCTATTAAAGAATCGTAAACCATGTATTCACGATCTTTGTTGCTTCTTTCAAAATCTTTGGATGCTATTCTGAAGATTAAAGATGAAGATTAACTTTATTTGTCACGTGCACATCGGTACACAGTGAAATGTGTTGCTTGTGTCAGGGATGCGTTGGGGATATCCTGCAAGTATCACCATGATTCTGGTGTCAACAAACCCAGAGCTTATTAACCCTAACCCTAAATGTATATCTTTGGAATGTAGGGGAACCCATGGCCCCAGGAAGAAACCCACGTGCCCACAGGGAGAGCAAACAAGTTCCTTACAGACAGTGGTGGAAATTGAATCCAGATCTAACAGCTGGCACTGTAAAACATTGCTCATACTGCTACAATACCATGCCACTTAATAATTAAGTGAAAGATTTTGCGAAACTAATACTTCTGGTTCAACATTCAATATTCTTCACTATTTCCAGAGGTTTTCCTTTGCCTTCCATGGAGATGGGCACAAACAATTTGTTTAATACTTTGAATAGTTATTTTTTATTTAATACAGTACATGAAACCTATGAACTAACTTATTTACTTCCTTCAGTTAGTCCTGACGAAGGGTCTCGGCCTGAAACGTCGACTGCGCCTCTTCCTATAGATGCTGCTTGGCCTGCTGCGTTCACCAGCAACTTTGATGTATGTTGCTTGAATTTCCAGCATCTGCAGAATTCCTGTTGTTTTTATTTACTGCTTGTTATGCCATTGTTGTTTAGGGCAGCAGTGAAGGTCCTGCATCTCTGGCCTTGCTTCAACATGTTAGGAGCTTCCTCTCAGTTTTCACTGCTGTCAGCCATGCAAACCCAGGGTGGAGACTCAGGAATACTGCTGCACTCAGATGAGGGAGGATTCTTCATTGCTGTTTCTGTAACAGCTTTGTTTTACCAGTCAGGGTCATTAACCCTGAGCTTAACCCCCGAACCTGAGAACTGGTGAACCATTCTTAGTCTGGCCTTTGACCTGTTTGGCATGGGTGACCCTACCAAAAGCCAAAGCATAAAGCCCTGACTCCGGTCAGCATGGCTCTCTGGGTCATTGAGGCACGCAAGCCTCCAAAGCACAATAAGGTTGTGGTCCTCTTGGAGGAAAGATGTACGGGTTAGTGTTAATAAGTTCTGGCCACGCAAGGTTGTGGTTCTCTTGGAGGAAAGACGCACGGGTTAGGGTTAATAAGTTCTGGCCATGCTAGGTTGTGGTCCTCTTGGAGGAAAGATGTACCGGTTAGGGTTAATAAGTTCTGGCCACGCAAGGTTGTGGTTCTCTTGGAGGAAAGATGTACGGGTTAGGGTTAATAAGTTCTGGCCATGCTAGGTTGTGGTCCTCTTGGAGGAAAGATGTACGGGTTAGGGTTAATAAGTTCTGACCACGCAAGGTTGTGGTCCTCTTGAAGGAAAGATGTACGGGTTAGGGTTAATAAGTTCTGGCCACGCAAGGTTGTGGTTCTCTTGGAGGAAAGATGTACGGGTTAGTGTTAATAAGTTCTGGCCACGCAAGGTTGTGGTTCTCTTGGAGGAAAGATGTACGGGTTAGTGTTAATAAGTTCTGGCCACGCAAGGTTGTGGTTCTCTTGGAGGAAAGACGTATGGGTTAGGGTTAATAAGTTCTGGCCATGCTAGGTTGTGGTCCTCTTGGAGGAAAGATATACGGGTTAGGGTTAATAAGTTCTGGCCACGCAAGGTTGTGGTCCTCTTGGAGGAAAGATGTACGGGTTAGGGTTAATAAGTTCTGGACACACAAGGTTGTGGTCCTCTTGGAGGAAATCCATGAACTTTACCTTGGTATTCATTCTCTTTTATATCTTTGCACTGTACTTCTGCCACAAAATTCATGACATATACAGCAGTGATAATAAAATCTGTTTCTAATTTCTCTATCCCTTATTCCCCAGTTAATTTTTCCTGACTTGATGTGAGAAGTTTGCACGTTAACTTTCTTTTCATAAAGCTACAGAATTTTTAAACCCAAAGTAATATAGGAACTCAGCAGCTCAGGCAGCATCTATGGAGGGGAATGAAGAGTTGACATTTTTGACTGAGACCCTTCATGAAGAACATTGAAGTCCCTGATGAAGGGTTTCAGACTGAAACATCCACTGTTCATTCACCTCCAGAGATGCTGCCTGACCTTTTGAGTTCTTTCAGCATTTTGTGTGTGTGTGTATATATATATATATATATATATATATATTACTCTGGATTTCCAGCTTCTGGAGAATCTCTTGTGTTTAGAAATTTTTAATAGCCTGCTTCTATATTTCTTTCTAAGCTGTTCTTGTATTTCTACTTTCTCATTCCTGATTAGTGTTAAGTGTTTTCCCATCTGACTTTTGCCTGCTGGACTGGAGTTCCTGCGTGCAGATGACAGCAGCTGAGTAAACTGGCGTAGTTGACAGTATGGCGTGCCAGGGTAATCATCGCCATCTGCGCCCAGTACGCTCTGCTGCCAGAAAACGCAACTGCAGCTGCCCACTTCTGTCGTCTTTCATCTGTGCTTCAGGTCCAGGTGGTGTTGGCAGTGAGCAGCCTAGTTTCCATCGTAGGGAGAGAGTGAGAGACTGAAAACTGGGCTTTATTCTAACACCGGCTACAAAACTAAATGGGCAATTTTCAACCGTGCATTCGTTTTGGCACGGCAGCATGATCTACGGCTAGTTTTGTTTCTTACTTCAAAGTCCAAGTCATTTCAATTTCATTTCAATTCAATATTATTTAATGTCATTTCAGTTACACAAATGCACAAGTGTTTTCAGGCTGATCAACACCTCCACCCACTAACCCACCCATCCACAGCCCCCCACCACCATTTTATCATTTCCTGTCAGTCATCAAGAATGAAATAATTGTTACTCCAGATCTGATGCAGCACAAAAACGACAATAAGATAAAGAACGCACACAGAATAAAAAGAAACACAATAAATACCTATAAATGCATTAGATAGCTTATAAACAGAGTTATAAGCTCTGGCATCCGATTATGAATGTATATTGAAACCATGAACACTACCTCATACTTTTTTTATTTTTGCACTACTTATTTAATTTAACTAATATGTATATACTTTCTGTAATTCAAATTTTTCTATTATTATGTATTCATTATACTGCTGTCGCAAAGACAAATTTCTCAGCATATACCAGTGATATTAAACCTAATTCTGATTGCATGTCCATAAGTTGACTCTATCCACAGGATCTTAAGATGACTGTCAGGAAATGATAAAGTGGTGGGGGTTGTGGATGAGTGGGTGGAGGTGTTGATCAACCTTTCTGCTTGAGGAAAGCACTTGTGTATTGGTTTAATTTTCCTTGCTTGATATTGTCAATGACTAGGCACTTGTTACCCTGACTATTTTGACCCCAGTCTTATTTTGAAAACTGGAACTGAACCAAAGGTAACATTCAGAAACTCGATTATTTTAATCCAGTCACAATTCTCATGTATGGAGCTTGCTTAGAATAGAGGATTTCTTTATTTATCTTGGTTTTCTGGGCCCCAGTGTTCCAAGCACATTTGAGGCAAGTTCGCCTTTGAGAAGTAGTTGGGCTATAAGTAGAACATGTGCCTTAAGATTCTGCTCCCAGATATTAGCACTCCACTGAGTGATAACTACAAGCTTTTCATTCATGAAAGAGAAACAAGCAAGTTGCGCTTAAATTTCAGACTTCAGATTTGGATTTATTTATCACGTGTACATCATAACATACAGTGAAATGTGTCATTTGTGTTAACACCCAAGGGTGTGCTGGGGGCAGCCTGCAAGTGTGACCCCACATTCTGGCGCCAACATAGCGTGCCCACAAGGCTTGGCAGAACACAGCAAATAGAATGTACCAAGCAACAAAGCTACAACAGTGAAATAAGCCCCATTCCTCCCATCCACCCATTCACACGCATACACAGTCCTTTAGCTCCAGGGCAGACCATCTTCTTCAGCCTCCAGAAGACACATGGGTTCACAGACACTAGGCCCTGACTTCCCCATTAGACTGGCAAAAATCAGCCTTCGGGCTTCAATCCGGACCTCCGATCGGCCTTCGGGCTTCGATCCGGACCTCCAATCGGCCTTCGGGCTTCGATCCGGACCTCCGATCGGCCTTCGGGCTTCAATCCGGGCCTCCGATTGGGCTTCGGGCTTCGATCCGGACCTTCGATCGGCCTTCGGGTTTCGAAGCACATACTTAACAAAGTAAAATATCTTGAGGCTTCTCATTTAAATGTTAGGCAACAAATGTCGATAATTGTATATAAGTTGATGGGATAGAGGGGAGGGGGGTGTGCAATAAAAGAAGATTGATCAAACCTTAGGTATTAACAATCCATTTAAAGGAGGGGGGAGAGGTGGAAAAGTTTGGGGAGAGCCTGACTGGTGAATGCAGGAGAATGAACCTAGATGATGTTGGATGCTAAATTGGGAAGGAAGCAATCTTCACAAAATGCTGGAGGAACTCAGCAGGTCAGGCAGCATCTATGGAGTAGAATAAACTTTTGACATTTTGGGCTAGACGCTTCCTCTGACTGGTCGTGGTGGTGGGCTTGCAGAAATACAGTGAGCTTTGGTGGCATGGTAAAACTTGTATTTAGATGAGGCATAGCTGTATCTCCACCTTCCCTCAGGGCTCATCAGTGAACAGGTCATGGTGACAGTTGGAGTATAGATAGAAACAGAACTCAAGACTATAGAGGATGAGGGACTAGCTTGAAGAGCTGCTGAGTCCAGAGGGAACAAAAGTATGGGTGAGGTTTGAACATAACTGTTCTGTCCCCAGGAACAGTTCGTTTATCATGATAGCCATACAAAAGACATTGGGTGGTGGGGTGGAGATACGTCTCTACCAAAGGAAGTGTAAGGTGCTCCTTCTCTCTGCTAGCCTGCAGGTCACCTGCTTAGCCGTCCCCCCCCCACCCCACCCGATCAAAGCTGAGGTCACCCATCTTGTAAAAACACTGCACAGAAGAAGACAATGGCAAACTAATTCTGAAGAAAAATTTCCCAAGAACAATCATGGTCATGATGGCCTATGTCATACAACATAGCACATAACATACGAACGACACATGGACAGGGTGTAAATGCCATGAAAGTTAACTTGTTTTGCTGCAACAGCACAGTACATTACAAACATGGGTGTAAATTAGCATAAGCTAAATTAACATAAAAGTTAATTTAAATATTGCAAAATATACAACAAATGTAGTGACACTAGTGCAAGTCCTTGAAAGGCCTCGAGAGAGTGGACATGAAGAGGATGTTTCCAGCAGTGGGGGAGTCTAGGTCCAAAGGGCACAGTCTCAGAATACAAGGACATCCCTTAAGAACAGATATGAGGAGGAATTTCTTTAGCCAGAGGGTGGAAATCATCATCACAGACAGCTGTGGAGGCCAAGTTACTGGGTATATTAAAAGCAGAGGCTGATAGATTCTTGATTAGTCAAGGCATCAAAGTTTACAGGGAGAATGGGGTTGAGAGAGATAATCTTAATTAGTAAGAGTGTCAAAGGTTATGGGCAGAAAGCAGAAGAATGGGATTCAGGGGGAAAATAAATCGGCCATGATGGAATGGCGGAGTAGACTCAATGGGACGAATGGCCTAATTTTAGTCCAGTGTCTTAGGGCCTAATGGGAAGTCAGTGAAGTATTATGAAAAAAAGTACTGCTAGAGGAACTCAGCAGGTCAGGCAGCATATGAGGAGGAAATAGATAGTCACAATTTTGTCTTGAACCTGCTGATCCAGTACAGATCTCAACCCGAAGCACTAATTTCCATTCTCCTCCTCCACAGATACTGCCTAATCCACTAAATTCTTCCTGCAGCTCGTTCTTCCTCACTCCCAAATTTCAGCATTTGCAGTCTCTTGATTCTCTGACCAATGTAATACATTTAAGATGGCGTGAATCTTTTTACAGCTAAATGTGATTACCAGTGATTAGTGAGGGAGAGTATTCGCTGTTCCAGAAGTGTAGGGGGTTGTGTGTAGAAATCTTGTTTTCCTGGGATCAAATGTGTGCGTTCATTATTTTGAAAGAGTTGTTTGAATCAGTAAGTCATTATCTTGTCTGAAGAACACAGACGAGGATATTTTGTGCTTGTCTGCTAAATAGTTACTTTACTAAATTTGAGTGCAGTGGTTTCAGAGAGTAACAAACTGGCTTGAGGATAGATACATTGCCATTCTAAACACTTTTGTACAGTTCTTTAAATGTTAATCTCTACATCTACAAAAGTATATATTACTGTGGCCAAGTTTAATCGCATAGAACATAGAACAGTACAGCACAGTACAGGCCCATGATGTTGTGCTGACTTATTAGCATACTCTAAGATCTATCTAACCCTTCCCTCCCATATAGCCCTCCATTTTATTGAACATAGAGCGCGTATATTGAAATACAGTTTATGTATTTTATTTAGAATACGGTGTGGAACTGGCCCTTTTGACCCTATTAGTCACACCACCCAGCAACCTACCTATTTAACCCTAGCCTAATCACAGAACAATTTACATTGACCAATTAACCTATTAACCAGTATGTCTTGGGAATGTGGGAGGAAACAGGAGCACCCGGAGGAAACCCACACAGTTACAGGGAGACCGTATAGAAACCTACAGGGATGCCGAAATTGAACTCCAAGCCCCGATGCCCCGAGCTGTAATAGTTTTGCGCTAACTGTTATGCAACCGTGCCGCCCCATGGGAAAGGCGAGGGGAAGAAGCAAAAAGTCGGGCTATTTTGCAGGAACTGTGATGGAGGCAGAAACAAAAATCAAATTGAGCCATGACCAACTTTAGCCAAGCCAACATCATCAAAGAGCTCCTCTCAAGGCAGTTAGTGAATGCCATGAAGGTCTCATTGCAACATTATCGGGCAGTCCCTTAACCACTAATTCCTATAGGAAGTCTCTGCCCAAATACCAAACTGTATGAAACATCTTTGGTCAATCAGCAGCGATTTGTTTTTATGTGGTTGTTTTAATGGCTCTGATTAAGGCTCTGAATGTTTTCCTTTTAATTTAATTGTTGACTTAACATTTTTTTTGAGAAAGGGAGCATTTTTAGTCGAGTGTTCTGGTGACAATTGACCACTGTGTGAATGTTTCTTTTAATCAGTGCCACAATATGTTAAGCTTGCGGAGCAGTTAATGTAAGGAAAAGCCCGTGACAGTCACCATAATAAACAGCAGCAGTTTAAAAAGAAAATGGTCACTTCCATTACCTCACCCTCCCATAATCTCTGATTAATGAGGCTAAGGCTGTGCAATATGTCAAGCAAGTGGACTGCTGTGGGTGAGAAAGTTTTGAATGAGTGACGTGATTTATTTGAGAACGAGACGGTGGGGTGGTGGGGGCTGGGCTGATGAAATGACTGGACTTTTTTTTTAAAGATACCGAAAAAACGGGTTGCTGCTCATTCTAAAGATTACTTTATAAATGGCTTTGGTGAAGGCTCTTGGTCCAAAACATGGGCTCTTTATTTTTTCCCATAGATGCTACCTGACCTGCTAAGTTCTTCCAGCTTTTGTGTGTGTGTTATGTTTAATTTTCAACTATTTTGAAAGGACATGTCCAATGACGCATAGCTGTACATGTATATTTCATAAAACATAACAGCACAGTACAGGCCCTTCAGCACATGATGTTTTGGCAACCTTGTAACTTACTCTAAAATCAATCTAACCCTTCCCTCCCACATAGTCCTCCATTTTGCTTATCATCCATGTGCCTGTCTTAAGAGTTTCTGAAATGTTCCTAATGTATCTGCCTTTACCACCACCCCTGACAGGGCATTCCACACACTCACCACTCTCTGTAAAAAGAAAACTTATTTCTGATCTCCCCCCTACACTTTGCACCAATCACTTTAAAATTATGCCCACTCATATTATCCATTTCTGCCCTGGAGAAAAAGTCTGACTGTCCACTCAATCTATGCCTCTTCCCTCCTGTATAGCCTCCATTTTTCTATCATCCATATGCCTACCTAAGGGTTTCTTAAATGTCTGCAATGTATCTGTTTCTACTACCATCCCTGGTAACACATTCCACATACCTGCCATTCTCTGTATAAAAAAAAACTTACCTTTGACATCCTGCCTGTATATTACCCCAATTAAAAGAGTAAAGATGCTGAAACCACAGGCATTTGAAATTTTTTTTAGAAATGTAATTCTAACGCAGGGGTTCCCAACCTTTTTTATGCCATGGGGCCTTACTATTAACCAAGGAGTCCATGGACCCCAGATTGGGAACCCCTGGTCTAAAGAGAATGCAGGTTTAACGTGAGGTGGGAAAGATTTAAATATTTAAAAGGGACTTGAGGGGCAACTTCATGCAAAGAGTGGTGTGTAGATGAAACAAGAAAGTAGTTGAGGCAGGCACAATAGCAACATATAGAAGATACCTGGATGGGTACATGGATGGGGAAAGGTTTAAAGCAGGGGTTCCCAACCATTTTTTTTAATGTCATGGATCCCTACCATTAACTAAGAGATCTGTGGACCCCAAGTTGCCATTCCCTGGTTTAGAGGGATATTGGCTAGACGTGGTCAAATGGGACTGGCTTAGGTGAGCACAGTGGTTGCCATGGATGGGCTTAGGCTGAAGGGTCTGTTTCTGCTCTGACTCTAAGTTGGCCAGTAGCCTTGGGAGCTTAGGACTTGCTCAGCCGGCTGCTTATGTGCGGCTTGAGTGTTACTTGGATCCGTATGCCAGTTTTCAGTGAGGACATCAGCTCTCTGTTCATTGTTTGAGTGGTACGCCCTATTGTAGTGATTCAGATTCACTTATTTATTTCACGTAAATCGAAACATAGAGTGAAATCATTCATATCATGCATCAATCATGCATCATTCATATTACAACCAACACAATCTCAGTATGTGCTGGGGGCAGCCCACAGGTGTCATCACACATTCCAGCACCAACGAAACATGCCCACCGTTCTCAGCAGAAAACGCAAGCAACAACAAAACAACAGCAAGTGCCTTTCTTCATCCTCCCTCCCACCCACCCATTCACTCACACATTTAGGCCTCCAACCGCAGTACAGGTCGCCTCCTGGCCTCCAGCCTGCAGTAGCCTTGGAGACATTGGGCCTCTGACTTCCTCAATAGACTCGGAGACCAAAAAAGACAGCATGATCATCAACCCCAAATCCCATCTCCCCGCAAAAAAAAAAGAACAAAAGTCGGACAGGCACATCAACCCCTAAATCCCTCCTCCCGCACAAAACCAAGCAAAATGGATCAGTCTCTCCTCCCACACAAAAAAGAACAAAATGGGATCAAGGCACACTGACCCCCAAATCCCCAATTTCCAAGTAAAAGTAATCAAATTTCCAACTAAATTTCTGCCTACACAATGGCCATAACTTTCCATTTTCCTCACATTCATGTGCCTATCTTAAAAAAACCCGAAATGTATCTGCCCCCACCACCCCGGGCAACACATTCCAGGCATCCACTACTCTGTGTTTAAAAAAAAACGCACACACACACACACACACACAAACTTACCCCTCACATGTCCTTTGAAATTACCCCCTCATAGTCATAGTCATACTTTATTGATCCCGGGGGAAATTGGTTTTCGTTACAGTTGCACCATAAATAATTAAATAGTAATAAAACCATAAATAATTAAATAGTAATATGTAAATTACGCCAGGAAATAAGTCCATGACCAGCCTATTGGCTCAGGGTGTCTGACCCTCCATGGGAGGAGTTGTAAAGTTTGGTGGCCACAGGCAGGAATGACTTCCTATGACGCTCTGTGTTGCATCTCGGTGGAATGAAGTCCCTCACATTAAATGCATGCCCTCTGGTATTAGACATTTGAAGCCTGGGAAAAAGATGCTGCCTGTCTACTCTGTCTGAGCCTCTCATAATCTTATAAACCTCTTTCAGATCTCCCCTCAGCCTCTGTTGCTCCAGAGAAAACAGCCCAAGTTTGTCCAACCTTTCATTATAGCATATACCTTCTAATCCAGGCAACATCTTACCCTTTGCACTTTCCTCCCTAAACTCCCCTTGCCTTTTACCCTCACAGCTGGGAAATTCTCCTCCTCTTCCACAGAGCTTTTAGTGTGGAAAGGAAGTTTAAAGGAGATGTGCAGTGTGAGCTTATCTTTACATAGCAAGTGGTGGTGTACTGGGAATGGACAGCCAGGGCTTGTGGTGGAAACAGATAAGACAATGATGTTTAGGAGGCATTTAGACAGACACATGAACATGCTGGGAATGGAGGAAGATGGATGTGTTAGTTTACTTTAACAACATGGTCAACACAGGCATTGTGGGCCAAAGGGCCTTTGTATGGAATAAAATGTGCATGAAGGCATAAACAACAGCATGTATTTACAATGTAAGCATTATCAAAAGTGTAGGTAAAGTGTTTACAGTGCAGTGACGGGGAGGGGGAGGGGCTAACTAGAAGGGTTAATCCATTTAACTGCCTGAAGGAAGAATTTTTTTAAGATGGTGTGTTCTTGTTTTAATAGCGCTATAGCACTTTCCAGAAGGGAGCTTTTAAAAAAGGTTACAGGACGGAGAGGCTTCTCTAGCAAAGGGGTTCCTTCCCTCCGCTAGCCTGCCAGTCGCCCATGGGCAAGGTGTAGCACCTTCTTCCCTGCCCCGCAATCGGTGTCACACGAAGCCATGGGAACAGATGGTGGATGGTCGTCTGAGCAGCTGATGCAGAACACAGTCCTGGTTATGCGACCACTGTCGTCAGGCAAACAATCTCTGAAGAGCATTGATAATGGCTAGGGTCACCGTCTTGTAAAGACACTGCCCAGAAGAAGGCATTGAAAAACCACTTCTGTGCAAAAAATTTGCCAAGAACAATCATGGTGAAGACCATGATGGCCCACATCATAAGACACGGCATATAATAATGATGAATTTATTAACAAATCTGAGTGCTTCAGTGATTGGAAGGGAGTGTTGGTGGTTGTTTTGCCCATTTGTAAGTCTTTAAGATAGTGGAGAAAGTTGATTTGAGAGGTGCTGTCAGAGGAGCCCAGGCGAGTCACCACCATGCAGCATGTAGTTGGTACTCCATGTTGCCACAGGGTTCTGGTGGCGGAAGGAAAGAATGTTGCAGGTGTTAGGAGCGTTGCCAATCCAGTGTGCTGCTTTGGCTTGACAGGTGTGCATCTTTGGGAGTGTCAGTGTTCCACCTATCTGGTGCAGTGAAAAACAATCTATTGTTATCCTGGTAGGGCTTTGATGAATCAAAACTCTAGTCTTTTGCTGCATAGTCCTTAGCATTTATTTTCCCTTGGTTATGTTTATTTAGTCAGTTCAAAGCTGAGTTTAATGTGATTAGATGATCTTCATTTATCATATGTGCATCGAGACATACAGCGAAATGCATAATTTGCATCAACAACCAACACAGTCCACAAGTATGGCCGTGCATCCAGCATTAACATAGTATGCCCACAACTCACTAACTCTAACCTTTGGCAGGATTCCTCCTCATCTTTTTTTCTCCAGTCCCGCCAAAGGGTTTCAGCCTGAAACATCGATTCTACTCTTTTTCTAGATTCTGCCTGGCCTGTTGAGTTCCTCCAGCATTTTGTCTGTTGCTGGGATTTCCAGCATCTGCAGATTTTCTCTTGTATATTCTCAGTATTTTTTATTTGCACAGTTTGTCGTCTTTTGCACATTAGTTGTTTGTCCATCTTTCTTTATAGTTTTTCATAAATTCTACTGTATTTCATTGTTTTTCTGCAACTGCTTGCAAAAAAATGAATCTCAAAACCGCATATGGTGGCATATATATCGTGGCCACTTGATTTGGTACAGGAGTGGAACCCGTTGTGTTCATCTGCTACTGTAGCCCATCCACTACGAGGTTCGATGTGTTGTGCACACCACTGTTGTAAAGCATGGTTATTTGAGTTACAGTCACCTTCCTGTCAGCTTGAACCCTTCTGGCCATTCTACTCTGATCTCTGTCATGAACAAGGCATTTTCGCTCACTGCATGTTTTGTTTGTATTTTGCCCCATTCTCTGTAAATTCTAGAGTCTCTTGTATGTAAAAATCCCAGAAGATCAACAGTTTCTCAGATACTCAGACCGCTCTGCCTGGCACCAACAGTCATTCCACTGTCAAAGCCACTTAGATCACATTTCTTCCCCATTCTGATGTTTGGTCTGAACAACAACTGAACCTCTTGACAACGTTTTCATGTTTTTATGAATTGAGTTGCTCCCACCTGAGCGTCTGATCAGATATTTGCATTAATGAGCAGATATACCTAATAAAAAATGGCCAGTTAGTGTAAGTATTTTGATAATAAATTTGACTCTGACTTTGAAATTCACCTCTCTTCAGGAATGCTGGGTCCATGTTTGGACTGAAGCTTTTTATGGGGAAAGATGGCTTGAAGTTTGACAAAGTGTCAGTGATGATTTGAAATCCGGAGTGAATTTATTTCAATGTTAAGCCCCAAAGGTGTCCCTGTGGATTTTTTCTCCACAGGTTTTTCCCTTTGTCTGTTTTGCAGTGACTTTATTTTGCTCTTCGACATGAGTTGCTTCTGAATGAATCAGTCTGAATAATGAAACTTGACAACTTGTGCCCGTGGCGCATTTACTCAGAGCTTGTCTTTCCTGTTGCTGATCTGAATCAGTAAGTTATTTTGCATGTGTGCTCCTTCTGGATTCCACCAATGATGTCATATACTGAAGTTTCATTGTTGCTGTACTCACTGCTTTGCATCTTCAACGTCAAACTTATCATCAAAGTATGTAAATGTCACCACTTACTTACTACCTGAGATCCACATTCTTGCATCCATTTGCAGGAAAAAAAATACAATGGAATTTATGAAAAATATGCATTAGCATAGACTAACAAACTACTAATGTGCAGAAGACAAATTTGCAATTTATAAATCAGTTCAGAGATGAAATGAGTGAGCATAGGAGAACGAGGGGAGATTTGATAGGGTATAGCGGGCTTCTTGCACTCAGGTTAGGTGAGACTAGAACTACTGATTATGGATTAAGGGTGAAAGGTGATATGTTTAAGGGGAACATGAGGGGACTTCTTCACTCAAAGGGTGGTGGAAGTGTGGAGTAAGCTGCCAGCGGAGGTGGTGGATGTGGACTTGATTTCAACAATTAAGAGAAATTTAGATTTTCACTGTTGTGACTGTGAACGAAGGCACTGGAGAGATACCGAAGCTGGTGAATATAGAAACCTTCATTCAGCAAAGCAAGCAGGCATCATACTAGAGATGTTCTTGGAAAAAGAGGCCCCTAAACTCAGAGTACATCACATTTTTATACCCTTAAGATCAATGATAACTCAATACAGTTTCAGTGGTTAAAATTACATTGTTTACTTCAATACTTTGGGTTGACAATGCTTCCTTCGCGTTGCATAGATAGATACTTTATTGATTCCAAAGCAAGTTACAGTGCTATAATAGTACTACAAGTGCACAGATATAAATATTAGAAGAGAAGCAGAAAGAATTAAAAAGTTACCTTAAACAGTCTAACAGGAGGGGGTCATCACTTCCCCGGCTGTAGGTTGACTCATTATGGAGCCTAATAGCTGAGGGTAAGAATGATCTCATATGGTGCTCTTTGGAGCTGCGCAGTTGTCTTACTCTTATTACTAACACTGCTTCCTTGTTCAGTCAAGGTGTTATGCAGAGGGTGAGAAACATTATACAGAATTGCCAGGATTTTCCGGAGAGTCCTTTGTTCTACCACAGCCTCCAGTATGTCCAGTTAGACTCCTATAACAGAGCAAGCCTTTGTAATTAGTTTATTAAGTCTGTTGGCATCACTCATGTAATTTTCAAACACCTAAGTCTTCACACCAACACTCCAGTCACTCTAGTTTGAATGTTAATCACCACCGATACTCTTGTTGCATTCATACATAGGCAGACATCTCAGGTGAATGGGTGTTTCCTGGTTTGCAATCAACCCCAGTATGCAGCTCCAGGAAGGCTATTGTTCGGAGCTGCATTTTAAATTCCATCTACAATCCACATTCAGATCTGAAGACTGGTTGCTGTTGAAATTAATATTTGCTATATTCCATAACTCCAGAATATGCCCTAAAGGGCACATGGATATGGAGGGTTATGGTCCGGATGCAGGTCGATGGGACTAGGCAGATTAAGAGTTTGGCATGGATTAGATGGCCAACAGCCTGTTTCTGTGCTGTAGTGTTCTATAACTCTATGCCTCTAAGTTGTCCACGCTGGTTTAGGAGCCTGATGGTTGAGGGATAATAACTTCCTGAACCTGCTGGTGTGGGACCTAAGGCTTCTGTATCTCCTGAATGATGGTAGTAGCGAGAAGAGAGTGTGGCCTGGATGATGGGATGATGCCTTTTTGTGGTAGTGCTCCATGTATGTAAATATGCTCAATGGTTGGGATGGTTTTGCCTGCGATTGACTAGGCTGTGTCCACCTTTAGATTTAAATTAGCTTTGTATTGTGACCAGTCACATGGGGAGTTCAGACTGTTCTGCATTTGCATTTTTTTCTTTCCTTTTTCTGCAGTCAGTAACTTCCTTAAACAAAAGTGATGGCACCATTTGCTGTGTTGAGCATACTAAATCCTTCTTGAGAATGGTCCCATTGTGATAATGTTCATCCTACTATCTGTCCTGGAAGGAGCAGCAAAAGGCTTCCTTAAATTTGTGTCCGTGCATAGTTACTTGTGGTATCTATTGTGCTTAAATGAAATGCATAATTTTAAGGTGATTGAGAAAATATAGGGAATATGGCAAAGAAATATTTTTTTACACACTGGGTAGAACACCCTGCTAGGAGCAGTGGTACAGCAGATACATTAGGGGTATTTAGATAGGCACATGGTTGATAGAAAAATAGACAGCTATTAAGGAGGGATTGGTTAATTTTAGAAAAGGTTAAAAGGTTGGCACAACATTGATCAGAGTTACAGGGAAGTAGACACACCCAAGTTCTAGGAGGGGAGTAGCAGGGTGACTATCCAGAGAAATGGAAACGTGAATAGGCAATTAGTACAGAGCTCCTCTGTGGCCATTCCTCTCAATAATAAGTATACTGCTTTGGATACATTTGTGGGGGAATGACCTCCCAGTGGAATGCCACAGAGACAGGGTTCCTGGCACTGAGCATAGGTCCATGGTGTGGAGGGAAAGAGGGAGAAGAGGGAAGTGGTAGTGATAGGGAACTCAATAGTCAGGGGAACAGATAGGAGATTCTGTGGATGTGAAGGGGACACCCGAATGGTATGTTGCCTCCCTGGTGCCAGGGTCAGGATTTTGGTGGATGATCTTGTTGCACTATTACAGATTGTTGAGTATGATGTTGTGGCCATCACTGAATCGTGGCTGAAACATGGTTGTAGTTAGAAGCTGAATTGAATGTCTAAGGTTACAGATTGTATCAGAGGGTTAGGAAGATAGGCAGAGGGGGTGGTGTGGCTCTGCTAGTAAAGAATGGCATCAAATCAGTAGAAAGCTGTGACATCAGATCAGAAAATGTTGAATCCTTGTGGGTTGAGTTAAGAAACTGCAAGGCTAAAAGGACCCTGATGGCAGAGATATGCATGCATACATACATACATACATACATACATACACACACACACACACACACAAATGATAGGAGAAGACAGGAGGGGGAGGGACGGAGCCAAGAGCTGGACAGTTGATTGGCAAAAGGGATATGAGAGGATCATGGGACAGGAGGCCCAGGGAGAAAGTAAAGGGGGAGGGGGAGGAAAAACCCAGAGAATGGGCAAGAGGTATAGTGAGAGGGACAGAGGGAGAAAAAGGAGAGAGAGAAAAAGAATGTGTGTATATAAATAAATAACGGATGGGGTGCGAGGGGGAGGTGGGACATTAGCGCAAGTTTGAGAAGTCAATGTTCATGCCATCAGGTTGGAGGCTACCCAGACGGAATATAAGGAATATAAGACCTAAGGGTACCTAAGTCTCTCAGGCCTGATGAACTGCAGCCTAGTGTTCTGAAAGAGGTAACGTAGAAATTGTGGAAGCATTAGAAATGATCTTTCAATAATCATTGGACTCTGGCATGGTGCCAGAGGACTGGAAAATTGCAAATGTTACTCCACTCTTTAAGAAAAGCGGAAGGCAGCGGAAAGGAAATTATAGACCAGTTATCCTGACCTCAGTGGTTGTAAAGGTGTTAGAGTTAATTGTTAAGGATGAGGTTATGGAGTACTTAAGTGACATAGGACAAGATAGGACAAAGTCAGCATGGTTTCCTTAAGGAAAAATGTTGCCTGATGAACCTGTTGGAATCCTTTGAGGAGATTACAAGTAGGGTAGCTAAAGGGAATGCAGTGGGTGTTGTATATTTTAACTTTCAGAAGGCCTTTCACAATGTGCCATACATGAGGCTGCTTACCAAGTTAAGAACCCTTGGTATTACAGAAAAGTTACTGGCATGGTTAGAGCATTGGCTGATTATAGGATGCATCAAATGGGAGTAAAAGGATCCTTTTCTGGTTGGGTGCCAATGACTAGTGGTGTTTCTCAGGGGTCAGTGTTGGGACTATTTCTTTTTAAGCTGTATATAAATGATTTAGATGATGGAATAGATGGCTTTGTTGCCTTGTTTACAGATGATGCAAAGATTGGTGGAGGGGCAGGTGGTGTTGAGGAAACGGGTAGGCTGCAGAGGGGTTTGGATAGATGAAAAGAACTGGTAGGAAAGTTGCAAATGAAATACAATGTTGGAAAATGCAGACGTGCGGTTTGGTCGAAGAAATAAATGTGCAGACTATTTTCTAAATGGGGAGAAAACTGAAAAATCTGAGATGCAAAGGGACTTGGGAGTTCTTGTGAAGGTCATCCTAATATTTAACTTGCAGATAGAGTCAGTGGTGAGGAAGGCAAATGCAGCGTTAACACTCATTTCAAGAGGTCAAGAATACAAGAGCTGGGATGTGATGCTGAGGCTTTATAAGGCACTGGTTAGGCCTCACCTTGAGTATTGTGAGCAGTTTTGGGCTCCTGATCTAAGATAAGATATGCTGGCATTGGAGTGGGTTCGGAGGAGGTTCACAAGGATGATTCTGGGAATGAAAGGGTTATCATACGAGAAACGTTTTTTGATAGCTCTGGGTCTGTACTCGCTAGAATTTAGAAGGATGAAAGGGGATCTCTTTGAAATTTTTCGAATGTTGAAATTCGTAGACATAGTAGATGTGGAAAGGATGTTTGCCATGGTGGATGAGTCTAGGACAAGAGGGCACAGCCTCAGGATTGAGGGGTGTCCATTTAAAACATAGAGGCTGAGAAATTTCTTTCACCAGAGGGTGGTGAATTTGTGGAATTTATTATCACAAGCAGCTGTGGAGGCCAGGTCTTTGGGTGTATTTAAGGCAGGGCTTGATGGGTTCTTGATTGGATCAAAGGTTACGGGGAGAAAGCCAGGGAGTGGGGCTGAGGAGAGGGAGAAAAAGGATCAGCCGTGATTAAATGGCAGAGTAGACTCGATGGGCCAAATGGCCTAATTCTTCTCCTATGTCTTATGGTCTAACATAGTGAGCTGAAGGGCCTATACTGTGTTGTAATTTTCTATGTTCTACTGTAACTGAGTTGTCCAAACAAAATGAGAATAAGAAGGTGGAGAAGGGGAAGGAGCAGGTGATTGGTGAGACCAGATGAGGAGGAAGGTGGATAGATGGAGGGAGGGGGAGGAGGTCTGACCTGGAAAGTTGGGTGGGGGAGTTCGGTGGAAAAGGTAAAGGACTGAAGACCGAAGGCAGTGAACCATTGAAGAAAGGGAAGGATGAGGGAAACCAGAGGGAGGCCATGAGGAGAAGAGGAGAACCAGAATGAAGAATGGAAAAAGAGGTAGGAGAAATTACCAGAAGTTAGTGAAATCGATGCTCATGCCAGACCTTTCTGATTAAACTCTACTAATGGAGGCTCTTCTAATTAAGTAATTTTACTCAGGATTGTACCTTAGTCTTTCTCCTGGTTAATCTAAACTTACAGTGCTTCTCAGGCTCACAAAGAGGAATATTTGACACCCTTGGTCGCATTAACAAGAATACATTTTGTATTTTTGGAGAGGATAGGATAAGATTAGAGGGGAAAGGAAAGATGAAAAGAACGTATTTCCCAGTTTTTCTTCAAAGCCTGAATTTGATTTATGTTCATTACAATGATGCACCTCAGTATTATGAATGGAGTGCACGCTTATGCAGCACTTCATGTGACCTCTGGATGTAGTAAAGTACTTTAAGGACAGGTGAAGTGTAGTTGCCGTGGTAACGTGGGAAATACTACAGCCTCTTGTACACAGCAAGCTCCCATGATGGGTTTCTATAAAGTAATTAATTATAGAGGGCAGTGGAGTGGGTGAAGGATTTCTTTATGCTGTCCACTGCTGCTTTGTGGATATTTTATGGAAACCCTGAGCAGCAATGTCACAGGAGGTACCGGTATGTGCTAGTGTCTGGCAATAACAGGAAGGGAGGTAAGTTAACATGAGAGAAACGGTCATTAATCTAATGAGGCTCACCTTAAGTGTGTTATTTCAACTCCACCACAGTCTCAGGCTCCCTTCTCCAATGAGATTAGACCTTGCTGTTTTAAAATGTTCTTCAAATCCATAGAACAGTAAAGAGCGATTGAGAATATCCCGTAATTGTTTATTTTCTCTGCATGACTACTTAAGTACATTTTTCTTTTAGTTCCTCTGAATCGTTTCCACTTCTTTCTTGCAATACACAAGTGAGTTTTTAAAGATCTTCTAAGTCATACACCTGCAAGTGAGTTAGAGCCTTACTTTTGAGAGTCTAGGGAGGCTGTTAGGTTGGGAGATTTTCCTCAGCTTTGTTTGTTTGGACTGATCCCATGGTTGACTCTTAATCCTTTCTACTTGCCCCCACCCCCCATACATCCTTTTAATATCATCCATGCACATTAATGAATGTTTGGGGAAAATCTGTTTCTTTTCAGAGCACTGGTACAGCAGGGCTTCTGATTGTTGTTGAGATGAGTGACTTAAAGGAAAACATGACTTGGTGATAGAATAATGGCTACCTGGGAGTGATTACTGGGTGTAATCTAATCGGGTGGCTGGATAACTTTACGAGAAGAGAGCTGAAATTTCAGGTACCTTTTCCTGTGTGAATATGCCAGTTGGCAATAACTTTTATTTATTTTGAAATGTTGTTTTCTCATCAATCTGCAATAAGATGATTCATATTTTTGTGTTGTTAACACCGCTGAATTTCTAGTACTCCCTCTTGCATCTTCTGGTAGTAAACTCCAGGGATGTTTAAAGGGGTTTATGATCCCATTTACAGCAGGTTTATATATACAGTGAATTCCAGTTAATTGGGACACACTAGGATCAGTACATTTCGGTCCAATTAAGTGGCAGCCTCAATTAGCCAAAGTTTCATGGAAATAATTAAAAAGGTATTAAAAAAAACAAACTACTGTTTAACTGAGTAACAAATTGTGTATTTAAATGAAATACAGAATAAATTAGGACACTGCCAATACCATTACAGCACTATAAAACTGTACTAGTGCCTAATAGTTATCGACAGAGGAATTCATCCGGTGTATGCTGCCATGTTCTTTTGATTGACTGTAAATGAACAAAATCAGCGCAGATTATAGGCTGCCTTCATACAATTCTTTTGACTATTGCATCATCCAGACCTTCATTTTCATTTTAATATTCAAGATGATTGGTGATACCTTCAAATTCTTTGTGGTTCCTAACTTGATGAAGTAGTGAAATCGTTTCATTTTCACTCCCGGCTGTTCTTGACATCTCCAAGCACGAATGTGTGAAACTGCAGTGAGCAGAAGTGTTCTGAATTGTCTTAATGCTTATTATTCACCAGCTGTCAGTGACAAAAATCATACGCAACAGATGCTGCTTAAAAACAGCTCGTTCTAAGCACAGTGTAGTGTCTAACGGCCACAAGAGTGCATGTGACTGACACTATTTAGAAACTGATCAGCAACAGTCTTCCGCCCCAGATAAGCAGCATAGTGTCCAGAATAAACAATGGGAACCCCAGCTATTTTCATAATTAGATTTTGTTCTGTAATACTTGTCATAAATAAGTGGCAGCCCTGATTAACCAGTGGTCCAATTAACTGTTGAGCAAACAGCTTGATCTTTCCAGAGGCCAAAATCCATGTAAAATGGAGCTTCGGTAGCTTACTGTGACTTGCAGCTGACCAATCTGAGATAAATTTGCATTGCTGTGGTGTCTTGTCGCCACCTCTGGATGTTGTACAGTGTTTTATAACTATGGCCTGCATACTTGAGATTCTACTCAATTGCAGAGAGCAACCCCAAAGACCTTCTCAAAATATTCAGGCTATTTTCATCAATGATTCAATTTGTTGGTGATATATTTAATAAAGTCATCTGTGCATTTTTGCTTTGGGAATGTGGCTTTTAAAATAGGTATATTGTGGACTAATTTGTGACTGTGCATATTTGTTTGAGGATAGGTTACTAAGTTGTTCTGTCTGATGATTGGATAATTCATGGTAATAATCTGGATTATTAAAATTTCCATACTTAATTGTGCTTGAGTAAGTTAGTGTTTCACTGTTAGCTGAAAATTGTTAGAGAATTAGAAAATTTGTGCATTTTCTTAACTTTTTCAAAAAAAACAAAAATACCCAATTTTTGAGAGACTTGTAGACTCAGGGCTTCTGCACTTGGGCCTCAACTTCAAGACTTCTGATTGACTTTTGGGCTTCGATCTTTGGTATTGACCCAGGACTCACCGATGACAGGACACTAATCTCCAGGCCTTAAGCTTCAGATTCGCGATGATGGGACTCCAAACTCCAGAAGCGCCAACTCATGTACCTTGGTGGTCACCTGACCTCATGCTTCTGCCTCCTGCCCTAATGGACCTCTGATGCCGGGACTTCCTGACAGACTCCCTGCTTGTCATCATCCATAGCGCTTACCAGCCTGACCTCTTAACTCTTCTACATCCCTGTCTCTAAACCATAACCCAAACCCTAACGCGCCTCTCTGTCCCCAAAACCATCCCTATGAATCTAAAAGAAAAATTAAACCTTAGCCAAGACTGCAGCTTGGTGTCATCTTGACCAGATTGATAGGTATAAAGTGACAAAAAATAATTTTATTATAAGAACATCGCCATTTTTATGGCACCTAAAAAAAAACTCCAACACACACAAAATGCAGTTATTCATCTTATAGCCAGGGTGAGGGATTTGCTGTCAAGGTTGTAACAATCCTAAATTCTATTATATCAAGAGGTTCTCAAGGGAACCAACTTCGAGAGCAATCATTACCTTTCAACCATCAGGCTCCTGAACCAGCATGGATGACTTCACTCACCTCAACACTGAACTGATTCCACAACTTATGGACTCACTTTCAAAGGCTCTACGCTCTTGTTCTTAATATTAGCTGTTTGTCTCACATTGGTTGTTAGTCTTTGTGTTTAGTTTATCATTGATTATGCTGTATTTCTTTGTTCTACTGTGAATGCCAGCAAGAAAATGAATCTCAAAGTTGTATATGGTGATGTATATGTACTTTGATTATAAATTTACTTCGGACTTTGAGCTGCATTAAAGCCATCCCAAAGTCACCTTGAATAAATGTATCAGTTACCAACTGATGCATTCTCTCTTAAACAGTGGAGAAGTATTTGGGAATTTACTGAATTCTAAGTCCCATGACAGGAAAAGGTATAGGGCATGTAAGAACAGCAGAAGGTCCAAACAAGGAATCCCTTCACCTGTCTTGCCAGGCAGTGTCTGGCCCCTCTGTAGCAATCTGCAGAACTTCTATCAGACTCTTCAACCACCTCAGAGCCTACAGTGGAAGCAATGCATACTTTGTCCAAGGAACTGCTGAAGAGGAGGTCTGGTTCAAATAACCCTCAAGTGACATTCATCCACATGGATTAAATCATAGACTTTCGCTGGGTTATGTTCTGATTAATACAAATCCTTTGTTATTTTACAAGTTTTGTGAAATAGAGCCTGGTATGCCTCTATCCAGCTAAATTGTTAGTCAAATATGGTACACATTTCCAGCAATAACTAGCTAGTCCTACAGTGTGAAACCATTGTCATCAGACTCCTGTAGATGTTTTTAAAGTAGGGCAAGTAATTTTGACTCAGTCCTTCAAATCCTGCATGTTCCCATGCAATGGCATTCACTACACGTTTACCCTTTGTGGAACATCAGAAAGCCTCTGAGGCTGTAGTACTGCCACTTTCTAAGTAAAGATACATTGGTGAGACTCAATGTAGATTGGAGATCCACTTCGTCGAGCACCTTCCACCATAACAGGCCGGATTTCCTTGTGGCCACCCATTTTAATTTTACTTCCTGTTAACATTCTGACATGATGGTCTGTGGCCTCCTCTGCTGCCACTCTCAGGTTGGAGGAGCAACACCTCATATTCTGTCTAGTTAGCCTCCAACCCAGTGGCATGAGAATTGATTTCTCTAACTTCTGGTAATTTCTACCCCCTCCCCTTCTCTTTTCCATTCCCCATTCCGGCTCACCTCTCACCCCTTCCCTTCTCCTCACTTGCCCATCCCTTCTCACTGGTGCCTCTTCTCCCTCCTTTTCTCCCATGGTCCACTCTCCTTATCAGTTTCCTCCTTTGTCAGCCCTTTACCTTGTCCAATTATCCCTTCCCAGCTTCTTACTCTGTCTGCCCCTCCTCCACCCACCCACTTTTACCCTCACCTGGTCTTAACTATCACCTGCCAGTGTGTACTCCCCCTTCCCCCACCACCTTATTCTGGCTTCTACCCCCTTCCTCTCCAGTTCTGATAAAGGGGTTGACCCGAAACGTCGACAGTTTATTCCTGTCCATTGATGCAGAGTTCCTGTAGTGTTTTGTGTGTATTGAGCTGGATTTTCAGCATCTGCAGGGTCTTTTGTGTTAATGAGAAGGTACTTCGATAGGCCAGGATAGATGAAATCAATGAAGTCAGCTGAGTCTATAGCACTCAGGGTACATGTGCCTCTGCAGTAGCTACAGGCCAGTTGTCCACCAGGTTGACTTCTTCTCCATGGTGATAGCACTAACTCTTCAGACTCTTGTCTAATCTCTTCCTGGCTATTCTGGCCTACTCTGAACCCAGAAACCTTGCTTCCATTCACTGAAGAAGGGTCCAGGACTTTTGAGCTGGAGGAGTATGCCTACGATGAAAACATTGGTTCTTTAGTTGTGTTCTGCTGAGCATTGTGGGCATGCTGTGTTAGTGTCAAAATTTGTGTTGACACTTGCGGGCTGCCCCCAACACATGCTCCAAAGTGTTGGTTGTTAACATACAGTGGAATGTGTCATTTGTGTTTCGATGTACGTGATAAACTATTTATTATTATTTAGAAGTACAGTGCAGAACAGGCCCTTCAAGCCCAACAAGCCACACTGCCCAGCAACCAATCTATTTAACCCTAGCCTAATCAGGGATGATTTACAATGACCAATTAACCTTCTTCAGGTGTTCAAAACGCCACCCCCTTTTCTCAATTCCTTTGTCTCCGCCGCATCTGCTCTCAGGATGAGGCTTTTCGTTCAAGAGTGAAGGAGGTGTCCGCCTTTTTCAAAAAAAAGGGCTTCCCTTCCTCCTTCATTAATGTTGCCCTCAACCACATCTCTTCCTTTTCATGCACTTCTGCTCTTACACCATCTTCTCACCACCCTACCACCCCACCAGCCTCCGCGTCCAGCACATAATTCTCCAAAACTTCTGCCACCACCAATGGGATCCCAACACCAAGCACATCTTTCACATCTTTCCCTCCCCCCACCCCCCCCAAACTCACTCTCTGCTTTCCACAGGGATCCCTTGTCCGTTTGTCCATTTGTCCCTCCCTACTGATCTCTTTCCTGGCACTTACCCTTGCAAGCAGAATAAGTGTTGCACCTGCCCTTACACCTCCTCCCTCACTAGCATTCAGGGCTCATCCAGATGAGGTGACACTTCACCTGTGAGTTTGTTGAGGTCACTTACTGTGTTCAGTGCTCCTGGTGTGGCTTCCTGTACATCGATGAGACCTGACGTGATTGGGAGACCGCTTTGTCAAGCATCTACGCTTCGTCTGCCGGAATAAGTGATATCTCCCAGTGGCCACCCATTTTAATTCTACTTCCCATTCCCTTTCCAATATGTCCATCCATGACCTCCTCCACTGTCACGATGAAGCCACACTTACATTGGAGGAACAACACCTTATATTCCGTTTAGGTAGCCTCCAACCTGATGGCATGAACATCGATTTCTCCAACTTCTGGTAATGTCTTCCCAACCTTCCCCTCCCCTCCTGCTCCATTTTCCATCCCTTTTCCCTCTCTCACCTCATCTCACCAATCAGCTTCCCAGCTGTTAACTTCATTCCTCCCCCTCCAGGTTTCACCTATCACCTGGTGGTTCTCTCTCCCCTCCTCCCACCTTTTTTTTCTCTAGTCCTGCCGAAGGGTTTTGGCCTGAAACATCGACTGTACTTTTTTCCATAGATGCTGCCTGGCCTGCTGAGTTCCTTCAGCATTTGTGTGTGTTGACCAATAAACCTACTAACTTTGAACCTTGGGAGGAAACTGGAGAATCCAGAGGAAACTCACACAATTCACATGGATAACGTACTGCAGAAGACACTGGAATTGAACTCTGAACTGCAGAACATCCCAATAACTCTACGCTAATCACTACTGTGGCACCCTGCATCTGAGGAATCTGAATGTGAAAAATAGTTTAGGCCTTTAGAGTTGGGGGAGTGTGCCTACAGCAAAAACATTGGTACCTGATCCAGTTGGGATGTGGAATTACACTGGCAATACCAGTGTTTATTGTCCATATTTATTGTCCATGGTTATTTCTTCAGCGGTTTGATCAGGGCACGACTGTGCAAGACCGTGGACGTCAGCCAGTGAGAAGAGATTAAAAAGAGACAGCTTTATTGAGCGGGTGTCTGAGGAGCAGAGGGAGACAGAGTAGGAAGGCTTTGGCTCAACGGGGCTTCGGCGATAACGGGTCGAGGTGAGTTAGGTCGCCTGTGTAGAATACAGACAGGAAGAATGTGTGTGTGAGGCCGGTGTTCTGCGCTTGGTGTCAGATGTGGAATGTCTGGGAGACTCCCAGCCTCCCAAACGGCCACATCTGTGCCAGGTGCGTTGAGCTGCAGCTCCTTAGGGACCGTGTTAGAGAACTGGAGATGCAGCTCAATGACCTTTGTCTGGTCAGGGAGAGTGAGGAGATGACATAGAGGAGCTATAGGCAGGTCGTCACACTGGGGCTCAGTAGACAGATAAGTGGGTAACAGTCAGGAGAGGGAAGGGCAGGAATCAGATGCTAGAGAGTACCCCTGTGACTCTCCCCCTTAACAATAAGTACTCCTTGAGTACTGTTGGTAGGGACAGCCCACCAACAGTAAGCAACATTGGCCACACCTCTGGCACAGTGTCTGGCCCTGTGGCTCAGAATATAGGGAAAGGAAGAGGATGCAGCAGTGATAGGGGACTCTATAGTTAGGGGGTCAGACAGGCGATTCTGTGGATGCAGAAAAGAAGCACAGATGGTAGTTTGCCTCCCAGGTGCCAGGGTCCGGGATGTTTCTGATCGCATCCATGATATCCCGAAGTGGGAAGGAGAACAGCCAGTGGTCGTGGTACATATTGGTACCAATGACCTAGGCAGGAAAAGGGAGGAGGTCCTGAAAGCAGACTACAGGGAGTTAGGAAGGAAGTTGAGAAGCAGGACCACAAAGGTAGTAATCTCGGGATTACTGCTTGTGCCATGTGACAGTGAGTATAGGAATAGAGTGAGGTAGAGGATGAATGTGTGACTGAGGGATTGGAGCAGGGATTCAGATTTCTGGATCATTGGGACCTATTTTGGGGCAGGAGTGACCTGTACAAAAAGCACGGGTTGCACATGAATCCCAAGGGGACCAATATCCTGGTGGGGTGGTTTGCTAAGGCTCTTGGAGAGTATTTAAACTAGAATTGCTGGGGGAGTGGGAACCAAACTGAGGAGACGGAGGAAGAGGCGGTTGCCTCACGAATAAAGAAAGCTTGGAGACAGTGTGAGATGGAGGATAGGCAGGTGATAGAGAAGGGACGTGCTCAGACTGATGGCTTGAGATGTGTCTATTTTAATACAAGGAGTATTATGAACAAAGTGGATGAGCTCAGAGCATGGATCAGTACTTGGAGCTATGATGTTGTGGCCATTACAGAGACTTGGATGACTCAGGGACGGGAATGGTTACTTTGAATGCCAGGCTTTAGATATTTCAAAAAGGACAGGGAGGGAGGTAAGAGAGGTGGGGACATAGCACTGTTGATCCGAGATAGTGTTACGGCTGCAGAAGAGGAGGAAGACATGGAGGGATTGTCTACGGAATCTCTGTGGGTGGAAGTTAGGAATAGGAAGGGGTCAATAACTCTACTGGGTGTTTTTTATAGACCACTCAATAGTAACAGGGACATCAAGGAGCAGATAGACAGAGTCTGGAAAGGTGTAATAATAACAGGGTTGTTGTAGTGGGAGATTTTAATTTCCCAAATATCGATTGGCATGTCCTGAGAGCGAGGGGTTCAGATGGGATGGAGTTTGTTAGGTGTGTTCAAGAAGGTTTCTTGACACAATATGTAGATAAGCCTCCAAGAGGAGAGGCTGTACTTGATCTGGTATTGGGAAATGAACCTGGTCGGGTGTCAGATCTCTCAGTGGGAGCATTTTGGAGATAGTGATCACAATTCTATCTCCGTTACCATAGCATTGGAGAGAGATAGGAACAGACAAGTTAGGAAAGCATTTAATTGGAATAAGAGGGTATATGAGGCTATCAGGCAGGAACTTGGAAGCATAAATTGGGAACATATGTTCTCAAGAAAATGGACGGAAGAAATGTGGCAAATGTTCAGGGTGTACAAAGGCTGTTGTAAATATGGTCAAGAAGAAAAGAGCTTAACGAAAGGTTCAAAAAACTAGGTAGTGATACAGATCTCGAAGATTATAAAGCTAGCAGGAAGGAGCTTAAGAAAGAAATTAGGAAAGCCGGAAGTGGCCATGAGAAGGCCTTGGCGGGCAGGATTAAGGAAAACCCCAAGGCATTCTATAAGTATGTGAAGAGCATAAGGATAAGACGTGAGACAATAGGACCAATCAAGTGTGACAGTGGAAAAGTGTGTATGGAACCGGAGGAGATAGCAGAGATACTTAATGAATCCTTTGCTTCAGTATTCACTAAGGAAAAAGATATTAAGAAAGAGGATATGCTGGAGCTTTTGGAAAGCATCGAGTTGGATCAGTCACCGGGACCGGATAAGATGTAACCCAGGCTACTGTGGGAGGCGAGGGAGGAGATTGCTGAGCCTCTGGCAATGATCTTAGCATCATCAATGGGGACGGGAGAGGTACAGGAGGATTGGAGGGTTGTGGATGTTGTTCCATTATTCAAGAAAGGGACTAGAGATAGACTAGTGAGTCTTACTTCAGTGGTTGGTAAGTTGATGGAGAAGATCCTGAGAGGCAGGACTTATGAACATTTGGAGAGGCATAATATGATTAGGAATAGTCAGCATGGCTTTGTCAAAGGCAGGTCATGCCTTACGAGCCTAATTGAATTTTTTAAGGATGTGACTAAACACATTGTTGAAGGTAGAGCAGTAGATGTAGTATGTTTGGATTTCAGCAAGGCATTTGATGCAAGGCTTATTGAGAAAGTAAGAAGGCATGGTATCCAAAGGGACATTGCTTTGTAGATCCAGAACTGGCTTGCCTACAGAAAGCAAAGAGTGGTTGTAGGCGGGTCAAATTCTGCATGGAGGTCGGTGACCAGTGGTGTGCCTCAGGGATCTGTTCTGGGACCCCTACTCTTCGTGATTTTTATAAATGACCTGGATGAGGAAGTGGAGGGATGGGTTAGTAAGTTTGCTGATGACACAAAGGACGGCGGTGTTGTGGATAGTGTGGAGGGCTGTGAGAGGTTACAGTGGGACATTGATATGATGCAAAACTGGGTTGAGAAGTAGCAGATGGAGTTCAGCCCGATAAGTGTGAGTTGGTTCATTTTGGTACGTCAAATATGATGGCAGAATATAGTATTAATGGTAAGACTCTTGGCAGTGTAGAGGATCAGAGGGATTTTAGGGTCCGAGTCCATAAGACACTCAAAGCTGCTGCGCAGGTTGACTCTGTGGTTAAGAAGGCATACGGTACATTGACCTTCATCAATCGTGGGATTGAGTTTAAGAGCCGAGAGGTAATGTTGCAGCTGTATAGGACCCTGGTCAGACTCCACTTGGAGTACTGTGCTCAGTTCTGGTCACCTCACTATAGGAAGGATGTGGAAACCATAGAAAGGGTGCAGAGGAGATTTACAAGGACGTTGCCTGGATTGGGGAGCATACCTTATAAGAATAGGTTGAGTGAACTCGGCCTTTTTTCCTTGGAGCGACGGAGGATGAGAGGTGACCTGATAGAGGTGTATAAGATGATGAGAGGCATTGATCGTGTGGTTAGTCAGAGGCTTCTTCCCAGGGCTGAAATGGCTAGCATGAGAGGGCATAGGTTTAAGGTGCTGGGGAGCAGGTACGGAGGAGATGTCAGGGGTAAGTTGTTTTATGCAGGGAGTGGTGAGTGCGTCGAATGGGACGCTGGCGACGATGGTGGAGGCAGATACGATTGGGTCTTTTAAGAGACTCCTGGACAGGTACATGGAACTCAGAAAAACAAAGGGCAATGGGTAACCCTGGATAGTTCTAAGGTAAGGACATGTTCGGCACAGCTTTGTGGGCCGAAGGGCCTGTATTATACTGTAGGTTTTCTATCTCTATGTTCTATATTTAATTGCCCTTGAACTGAGGAAGACGTTACCAGTCGAAAACGTTGGTAAATCTGGAGTCGAACATAGATCAGACTGCGCAAGGGTGGCAGATTTTTCTTCCCTGGACAACGCTTGTGACCAAGGTGGGTTTACACAAGAATCTGGTAGTTTCTTCCTGGTTTTAGCAGCAAGCAGGAGATACAAGGGACTGTGGATGCTAGAATCTGGAGCAACAGACAAAGCACTGGAGGAAGTCAGCATCTATGGAGGGAAGAGGGCAGTTTTCTGAAAGATCTTGACTGAAAACATCAGCTATCCATTTCTCTCCATCGAGGCTTGACCTGTTTTACAACAAGCTAGTAGATATGGTTTAGTACTGTTATTGGTTTAGTATTGTCACATGTACCAGGTGGTGAAAAGTTTCTTATATACTGGTCATCCAGATTAAATTGTGGCAGTGTATCAAGCTTGACTCAAGTAAAACAATAACAATGCAGAATAAAGTGTAAAAGCTACCGGCAGAGGTAAGCAAAGTGTGGGATCATAACGAGGTAGGTTGTAAGGCCAGGAGTCCGTCCTACTGTAAGAGGCGGCCGTCCTGTCGCTTTACTTTTCACATAAACATTGGAATATACGGTCAAATGCATCATTTGCGCCAGCGGCCAACACAGTCGAGACATACGCTCAGAAGCATCACCACCAACATAGCAATCCTACAATTTACTAATCCTAACTGGTACATCTTTGGAATGTAGGAGGAAACCCACACTGTCATGGGGAGAACATACAAACTCCTTACAGACAGCGGCAGGAATTGAACGGCTGGCAATGTAAAGCACTACGTTAAGCACTGTGCTACCATGCAAGAAGTCCATCTTATCGACCAAAATATGTGGTTACTGTTCTTGAGGCTACCTTTGCTGGACTTCCTCCAGCAGACTGTGTTGTGGCCCATGGTGTACCTTGACCCATTCCTAATTTCCATAACTGACCTTCTTAACACCATCTATCCATCTTGGTTCCTCAATACCCTTGCCTAACAAAAAAATCTATCAATCTTTCTTGTGAAATTCTCTGGTGAACTGCAGTTTCAAATTTTATGGTATAGTGCAGGCGTTCCAGATATGTATGCGAAGAGGTTCAGCTGGCTCTAATTTGAAGGCTTTTCCTTCTAGTTCTGGGCTTTGCACCAAACTGCTGCACACCAGAAGAAATATTTTATCTCTTTCCAATTGCAAGTCCTCAACTATCCCAATTAGATCATCACTTAATCTTCTGTATGCAAGGGAATTGCTGCCAAGCACTCTGCAACCTGTGTTTGTAACTGGAACTTTTTTTTGGCCCGCTGGTTCTTTCTCAAGTCTCCAGTCACCCAAAAGCCTGGTTAGGAACTCATGATTAATAACTATAGTATTTGTGGTTTAAATGGAACTTGGTAAGTGCCAGCTCATGCAGGACTGAGGGCATTTTTACCACGATGCTATGAGAGATCAAGATTAATTGGTCAGTACTGTCAAAGAGCTGGCACAACCACAGTGGGTAAGCTGCCGTACAAGTTGATAGGGTTGTCAGAAAGGTGTGTGGTGTGTTGGCCTTCACTAGTCGGGGGACTGAGTTCAAGAGCCGCGAGTTAATGTTGCAGCTCTATAAAACTCTGGTTAGACCACATTTGAAGTATTAGACCATAAGAAATAGAGGCAGAATTAAGCCATTTGCTCCGTTGAGTCTGTTCTGCCATTCCATCATGGCTGTTTTATTATCCCTCTCAAACCCATTTTCCTGCTACTTTCTTGTAACATTAACACCCTGACTAATCAAGAACCTATCAAACCCTGCTTTAAATATACCCAATAACTTGGCCTTCACAGCCGTCTGTGGCAATGTATTCCACAGATTCACCACTCTCTGGCTGATGAAATTCCTCCTTAGCTCTATTTTAAATGAATGGCCCTTTATTTTGAGGTTGTACCCTCTGGTCCTAGACTCACATACTATAGGAAACTTCCTCTCCACATCCACTCTATTTAGGTCTTTCACTATTCGATGTTCTAAGTATCGTGTTCAGTTCTGGTCGCCTCATTATAGGAAGGATGTGGAAGCTTTAAAGAGGGCACAGAGGAGATTGACCAGGATGATGCCTGTATTAGAGAGCATGTCTTATGAGGATAGGTTGAGTGAGCTATGGATTTTCTCTATGGAGAGAAGGAGAATAAGGGATGATTTGATAGAGGTGTACAAGATACTAAGAGGCATAGATCAAGTGGACAGCCAGAGACTTTATCCCAGGGTGGAATTGCTAATACAAATGGGCATAATTTTAAGGTAGTTGGAGGAAAGTATGCGACAACATCGGATGCAGGTTTTAACAGGGTGGCGGGTACATGGAATGCCCTGCCAAGGGTGGTAGTAGAGGGCAATATATTAAGTGCATTTAAGAAACTTAGATAGGCAGACAGATGATATAAAACTGGAGGGCTATGTAGGAGGGAAGGGTTAGATTGATCTTCGAGTAGGTTAAAAGGTTGACAACATTATGGGTCGAGGGGCCTGTACTGCGATGTACTGTGCTTTATAATGTATGTTTATTCCCTTCTCTGTTGTGTATTTTGTAATCTTGGAGGGAAATGCGTTCTCAGTTCATTTAAGGAACTTGGAGAGCACAACCTGCAAGGTACTTGTGTTCTCTAGTACTGTTTCTATCACAATATTGCAGAGGTAATAAATCAGTTAGCTGCGATATAAAATCATGGATTCTTTTCTCCCTTCAGGGTATGGGAGACGCTGGAATGCCCAGCATTTATTGCCCATACCTCTTGGTCCCTGAGTCTTTCCCCCAAGCCACAACACATGGGAGACCATGATCACTGGAATCTGGAGACAATTTGATACAGCAGTTTTGATGCATTTCACCGGACAGTTTCAGGAAAACTATTGCCATTGGTCTGAAAACATGTAAAACCCAGATGAGTAACTGTGGCAGACATTATCAAGTTGGATGAGTTTTAATCCCAGAAGGGTCTCAATCCAAAAACATCAACTATCCATTTCCTTCCACAGATGCTGTCTGGCCCACTGAGTTCCTCTGGACTGCAGCATCTGCAGTCTCTTGTGTCTTGAGTTATTATTGATTTATTCTATTAACTTATTTTTAATTCTCCAGCTGCTGTGGTGAGACTTAACTCCATCTCCTGTGCTTCAGACCAGATTGCCATTCCAGTAACATGTGCATAGTGTTACTGTACCCCAAATGAGGCTGCTTAGTGATCAGTAGAGCTTCAGGTGGTGAATGGCTCCCTCTGGTGGCCTTAACAACGACATTCAGTCTGGTTCACTCTCTCGAGCTACAGCTTTAAGAACAGTGAGAAGAATCGGGATTGTTTAATGTCATTTCCATTTCATTTGTTCGTTCGTTTTATGCCATGTCGTACGTTGTGGGCGATCATGTTCTTTCAATGACCATGACTGTTCTTGGCAAATTTTCCTACAGAAGTGGTTTGCCATTCCCTCCTTCTGGGCAGTGTCTTAACACGATGGGTGACCCCAGCCATTATCAATACTCTTCAGAGATTGTCTGCCTGGCATTGATGGTCACATAACCAGGACTTGTGATATGCACCAGCTTCTCATAAAACCATCCACCACCTGCTCGCCTGGCTTGACGTGACCCTGTTCAGGGAGCTGAGCAGGTGCTGCACCTTGCCCAAGGATGACCCGCAGGATAGCGGAAGGAATGAAGGCCTTACATGTTCTTTGATAGAGATGTATCTGTACCCCACCACTCAAAGTGATATACTGAGGAGTAGGAGTTTATTCACCAACTTCACCTTTTAAAGGAAGCTGAAGTCAAAGTGACCCGGCAAGTTCGAAGGTTCAAAATACACAACTCTGAAATTCTTCTTCTCCAGATAGCCACAAAACCAAGAGAGAAAAGTACAGCAGCACAATGATCAACCCCCACATCGCTCCTCCCCACACAAAAACACGAACAAAAATGGAACAGGCACATCAATCCCCAAATCCATCTCCCCCAGACACAAAAAAAAATGAGAACGATTGGGCAAAAAACAGAAAACATGAAAAAGCTATAAGACTGAAATAAAGTCTATAGTCTAAGTCCATATCCAAAATGCAGAAAACCTGGCTAACACTCTCCGGGTACAGCAGCAGGCCTTTCCCTCTTCGACAGCAGAGCAATCCCACCAGCGATCAAAAGGCAATCTCCCCTCTCCAGTAGCAGAGCAATCACACCAGTGATCAAAAAGCAGTCTCCTCTCTCCAGTAGCAGAACGATCCCACCAGTGATCAAAAGGCAATCTCCCCTCTCCAGTAGCAGAGCAATCCCACCAGTGATCAAAAGGCAATCTCCCCTCTCCAGTATCAGAGTGATCCCACCAGCGATCAAAAGACAATCTCCCCTCTCCAGTAGCAGAGCGATCCCACCAGTGATCAAAAGGCAATCTCCCCTCTCCAGTAGCAGAGCGATCCCACCAGTGATCAAAAGGTAGGCAGCTGACGCTCACCCTCTGCATTCGCCTCCTTGTTTCAATCTCCCTCATTGCTTTAATCAGCGAACAATTGAAGCTTTAATCAGTGAAACGGAGTAGGTTGGCAGCTCATGGCCTTTTTGCCACGAGGCTCGCGCACGCTGCCTATGCCTTCCAGAATCCTCAGAGACTGCAGGGGGCTGGAAACCCAAATGATCTCCAAACTGCAACTCATAGGCTCCAACAGTTCCAGAATCACATTCAAGATGAAAATAAAAGTAAAAGACATAAAAGAAGTGAAATATATGGTTTCATGATCTATCCAGAAGATGTCGATGGTAGGAGCATTGTACGCAGGTGCCATCTTGACTAGAAGATTTATACTGGTTCTGATTATGCTTTGATAGTTTGGTTTCTGGGTATAATTCTCTGAAGGATTTATGTGGCTGTAATTGATAATTCTACTCCTGAGGCAGCTGCTTTCATTGTGTAACTAGAAAGGAATTGGAGGATTGGAATATCCCTGACAGGATAACAAAATGCTTATTTTCTGAAATCCATCCAGCTTTCACAAGCTGTCTCCATTCTTCAAAGCAAGCTTGTATCAGACACTCGCCATTCACTGCATTGGTCCACTTTTGAGTTTTAAGGTGTTTGGAGGAAAATAAGAGGTCGGCACAGCATTGTGGGCCAAAGGGCCTGTACTGTGCTGTAATGTTCTACTTTCACTCTTGGTTATCATTGGATATATTTTTGGGCAAATTAGCAAACATTATGAATGTAGGAAGACTTTTGACAGCAGTGTTCTGTCTTAGGCTGGTAATGGTTGTAGGAACTATGGATGCAGATTGTCCACTTCTATCACCAGATCTGTATTGCCACCCTATCTAATATAAGTTAAAACTGTCAGTACAACTTTAGTGCACACTCTCCCTCCCCTCTGTCCCCCTTTCCTCTTCAATCTTCTACCCACTTTCCCTCTCCCCCTTTCCCCCTCCCCTTTCCCCGCCCCCCCTTACCCCTTCCCTCCCCTTCCCCTCCCCTTCCCCCTTCCCCCTCCCCCTTCCCCCTCCCTTTCCCCCTCCCCTTTCCCCGCCCCCCTCCCCTTCCCCCTTCCCTCTCCCCTTCCCCTTCCCTCTCCCCTTCCCCCTTCCCCCTTCCCCCTTCCCCCTTCCCCCTTCCCCCTTCCCCCTTCCCCCTTCCCCCTTCCCTTCCCCCTTCCCCTTCCCCCTTCCCCTTCCCCCTTCCCCTTCCCCCTTCCCCCTTCCCCTTCCCCCTCCCCCTCCCCCTCCCCCTCCCCTTCCCCCTCCCCTTCCCCCTTTCCCCCTCCCCTTCCCCCTTCCCCCCTCCTCTTCCCCCTTTCCCCCTCCTCTTCCCCCTTTCCCCCTCCCCTCCCTTTCCTCTTTCCCCTTCCCCTTTCTCCCTCCCCCTCCCCATCTCTTCTCCCTCCCCCTCCCCCTCCTCCTCCATTTCTCCCTTTCCCCTTCCCCCTTTCCCCTCCTCTTCCTTTCCTCTCTTTCTCATTCTCTCTCTATCTTTCTCTGTATCCCTATCTCTGCCTCTATCTCTCTGTCTTCGTTTCACTGTCTCTCACTCACTCACTAACATACAGGAGATTTGCAGATACTGGAAATCCAAAACAACACACACACAATACTGGAAAAACTCAGCAGACCAGGTAGGATCAATGGTGAGGTATAAGCAGTCATCTTCGTACACTGAGGCCCTCCAGCATTTTAAAACTATATGATACAGGAGTGGAATTAGGCTGTTTGGTTCATCGAATCTGCTTCTTGGGTTCCTTTTAAATCTCTCCCCTGTCACCCTAAAGCTATGTCTCTTAATTTGGGTTCTGTCTGAGGAAGAAGACTGTCACTATCCATTCTATCTATGCTTCTCATTATTTTAAATGCATCTATAAAGTCAACTGTCATTCTCCTACGTTGCAAGAACTAAAGACCAGGCCTGGCTAAGCTCTCGCTTTGCAAACACATACAAAATGCTGGAGGAGCTCAGCAGGACAGGCAGCATCTCAGGAGAGGAATGAACAGGTGATGTTTTCAACCAAGACCTTTCTTCAGGACTGGAACAGAAAGGAAAGGGAAAGAAGCTAGAATAAAAAGGTGGGGGGGGAGGAAAAAGAGTACAAACTGGCAGATGATATGAGAGATCAGGTAAGGGGGAAGGTGGGTGGGTGGGTGGGGAAGAGGGGAAGAAGTGAAAAGCTACAAGGTGATAGATGGAAGAGGTAAGGGCTGAGGAAGAAGGAATCTGACAGAAAAGTAGAGTGGACCTTGGAAGAAAGGGAAGAAGGAAGGGCAGTGGAGGGAGGTGATGGGCAGGCGAGGAGAAGAAAAAGAGTGAGGGGGAGCCAGAATAGGGAATTGAAAAGGAGAGAAGCAGGACGGGAGAGAAATTAACAGAACTGAGAAATCGATGTTCATGCTATCAGGTTGGAGGCTACCCAGATGGAATATAAGGCGCTGCTTCTCTAACCTGAGAGTGGCTTGATTGTGGCAGTAGAGGAGGTCATGGACCAACGTGTTGGAATGAAAATGAGAAGTCGAATTAAAAAGGATAATCACCAGGAAAATCCTGCATGTAGCGGCAGACAAAGTAAAGGTGTTTGACGAAGCTGTCTCCCATGATAGAGTAAAGATCCTAGACCATTGACCTGGTGCATGGGTGGGAGAAGACAAACTCAGGACCTCTGGTCCTGGCAACATCTTTAGAGGATGATAGTGCTGCCTGAGTCATGCTCTGCTTTTCTGTTTGCAGGATGTCCCTGGTGCGTATGAAACAGGAAGGTCGTGAGGGCAAATATATGTGCAGATATATTGTGCACTCCATGTGGGAGGACTTGCAGCAACGGGGAAAATTAATGGGGGTAAGTCAGTGATTCTGCAACATGTCTGGAAGATGTTTCCTCCTGATATTTAATAGGTATGTAAAAAAAAAATTCACACTAGGTATTGCTAATTCACTAATGCCATTCACTTAACGTTCAAGATGAGGTAATAAATAGGGTTGGACATTGGCTTTGTGGGAGAAGCCAGGGAGTGATAGTAGAAAGTTGTCTCTCTGACTGGAGGTCTGTGACTAGTGGAGTGCCCCAGGGACATCATCAGTGCTGGGTCTGTTGTTGTTTGTTGGATGATAATGTGACAAATTTGTGGATGACAGAAAGATTGGGGGTGGATTGGACAGCGAAGAAGGGTGTCAGAGCTTGCAGTGGGACCAAGGCCAGCTGGAAAAATGGAAGATGGACTTTAATGCACTTTGGGAGGACTAACCAAGATAGGTGTTACACAGTGAGCAGTAGGGCAGTGAGGAGTGTGGTAGAACAGAGAGATCCGGGAATACAAATCCCATAATTCCTTGAAAGTGGTGTCACAGGTAGATAGGGTCATAAAGAGCTTTTGGCACATTGGCCTTCATAAATTAATGTATTGAGTACTGGAGTTGGGATGTTATGTTGAACTTGTATAAGACATTGGTGAGGCTTAATTTGGTGTATTGCGTGCAGTTTTGGTCGTCTAAATACAGGAAAGATATAAATAAGATAGAAAGAGTGCAGAGAACATCCTGGAGGATGTTGTCAGGACTTGAGGATCTGAATTATAGGAATGGTTGATTAGGTTAGCATTTTATTCCTTGGAACATTGAAGATTGAGAGGAGATTTGATAGAGGTAAGCAGGTTCCACTGAGATTGAGGAGTGAGACTACGCTAGAGGTCATGGGTGAGAGGTGAAATGTTTAAGGAAACATGAGGGGGAAATTCTTCACTGAGGGTGGTGTGAGTGTTGAATGAGTTGCCAGTGCAAATAGTGGATGCTGGGTGTGGATAGGTACATGGACGGGAGGGTTATGGAAGCAACACACATAAAAGTTGCTGGTGAACGCAGCAGGCCAGGCAGCATCTCTAGGAAGAGGTGCAGTCGACGTTTCAGGCTGAAGGGTCTCGGCCTGAAACGTCGACTGCACCTCTTCCTAGAGATGTTGCCTGGCCTGCTGCGTTCACCAGCAACTTTTATGTGTGTTGCTTGAATTTCCAGCATCTGCAGAATTCCTGTTGTTTGGGTTATGGAAGCTATGGGCCAAAGCAGGTTTATGGGACTTGGCAGGTAGATGAGTCAAGTGGACTGTTTCTGTGCTGTAGTGTTCTATGATTCTATCACTACATAATTCATAAGAACCAACCATCCCAGTGTGTGATTATCATGAACATATTTGACAATAAATGGTGGGATAATTTGCTCCATGTTGAGAAGCTGCCTGTTAGTTTGTTATTAGTATTACCATCGGGATAGGAGACCAACCTGACAGGAGAGAGATCAGAATTGTTCTGACATCGTGAACTTGAATACACTTCAGTTGTGTATTTGCAAAAGGAGAAATTCCCACCGTCAAGCACCATCACAAGAAAGCAACGTCCATCATCAAGGACCCCCACCATCCAGGTTATGCTGTCACTTTTAAGGTTTCTACAACTCATGTTCTCAGAATTATTTATCTGTGTGTCTTTTGTCTGTCTGCCATTTATTTATTATTATTGATGTTAGTATGATTAGTCTTTGTTCATATATATAGTTCTACATAAATTCTATTGTATTTCTTTGTTTTCCTGTGAATGCCTGCAAGAACATGAATCTCAAGGTGACACTGGTAATAAATTTACTTTGAACTTTGAAATTTTTGAAGAGGGGAAAGACTTTCAGGGCTGTGGTCTGGGAGCAGATGGGAGTGGGGCCAATTGCAAAGAGCCAGAATTTCAAGGTGAGTTAAATAGCTTTCTCATGCTCCTATGCCTCAGAGAATTACTGAATATGGTCTTTGTGTGCTTTGGTCATTGGTCTAGTGGGCTGTGTGCTTAAATCAGAATCAGGTTTTTTATCACTGACATGGTTTTGTGGCAGTAGTACAGTGCAGTATATAAAGGTCCTGTAAACGATACAAAGAAGTATATTAAAAATAAATAAGTCGTACAAAACAAGAGCAAGATAGTGAGGTAGTGTTCATGAGTTCATGAATCATTCAGAAATCTGATGGTGGAGAGGAAGAAGCTGTTCCTAAAAGCTGTCTTTTCAAGCTGCTGTACTTCCTCCCCGATGGTAGTAATGAGAAGAGGGTATGTCCCAGATGATAAGGTCCTTCATAATGGATCCTGCCTCCTGGAGGAATTGTTAATTGAATTTGCTGTAGATGGTGGGTAGGTTAGTGCCCATGATAGGGCCAGCTAAGTTTACAGCCCTCTGCAGTTTTTTCCAATCCTGTGCAATGACCCCTCAGTACTATACCAGATGGTGATGTAAATAGTTAGAATTCTCTCCACGGTACATCTGTAGGAACTGCATGTATAAATGGTTCCAAAATACTCTGGAAATCAAAATAAGGCTGCAGGACTGGATGGTGTCAGTACCAGGGTGCTCAAAGCCTGTGCCCCTCGACTATGTGGAGTACTTTGCCATGTCTTCAACCTGAGCCTGAGGCTCCGGAGGGTTCCTGTACTGTGGAGGATGTCCTGCCTCGTCCCTGTGCCGAAAACGCCGCGCCCCAGCGGCCTCAATGACTACAGACCGGTGGCATTGACCTCCCACATCATGAAGACCCTGAAGAGACTTGTTCTGGAGCTGCTCCGGCCTATGGTCAGGCCACACTTAGATCCCCTCCAGTTCACCTACCAGACCCGACTAGGAGTTGAGGATGCCATCGTCTACGTGCTGAACCATGTCTACGCCCACCTGGACAAGCCAGCGAGCACTGTGAGGGTCATTTTTTTGACTTCTCCAGTGCGTTCAATACCATCCGCCCTGCTGCGCTGGGGGAGAAGCTGACAGCGATGCAGGTGGATGCTTTCCTGGTGTCATGGATTCTTGATTACCTGACTGGCAGACCACAGTATGTGTGCTTGCAACACTGTGATCTCGACAGAGTGATCAGCAGCACTGGGGCTCCACAGGGAACTGTCTTGTCTCCCTTTCTCTTCACCATTTACACCTCGGACTTCAACTACTGCACGCAGTCTTGTCATCTTCAGAAGTTTTTGGATGACTCTGCCATAGTTGGATGCATCAGCAAGGGAGATGAGGCTGAGTACAGGGCTACGGTAGGAAACTTTGTCACATGGTGTGAGCAGAATTATCTGCAGCTTAATGTGAAAAAGACCATGGAGCTGGTGGTAGACCTGAGGAGAGCTAAGGCACCGGTGACCCCTGTTTCCATCCAGGGGGTCAGTGTGGACATGGTGGAGGATTACAAATACCTGGGGATACGAATTGACAATAAACTGGACTGGTCAAAGAACACTGAGGCTGTCTACAAGAAGGGTCAGAGCCGTCTCTACTTCCTGAGGAGACTGAGGTCCTTTAACATCTGCCGGACGATGCTGAGGATGTTCTACGAGTCTGTGGTGGCCAGTGCGATCATGTTTGCTGTTGTGTGCTGGGGCAGCAGGCTGAGGGTAGCAGACACCAACAGAATCAACAATCTCATTCATAAGGCCAGTGATGTTGTGGGGATGGAACTGGACTCTCTGACGGTGGTGTCTGAAAAGAGGATGCTGTCCAAGTTGCATGCCATCTTGGACAATGTCTCCCATCCACTACATAATGTACTGGTTGGGCACAGGAGTACATTCAGCCAGAGACTCATTCCACTGAGATGCAACACAGAGCATCATTCCTGCCTGTGGCCATCAAACTTTACAACTCCTCCCTTGGAGGGTCGGACACCCTGAGCCAATAGGCTGGTCCTGGACTTATTTCCTGGCATAATTTACATATTACTATTTAATTATTTATGGTTTTATTACTATTTAATTATGGTGCAACTGTAACAAAAACCAATTTCCTCCAGGATCAATAAAGTATGACTATGACTATAAGTGCAGGCGCAGCAGATCTTAAATCAATGACAAAAGTGCTGGAAACACTAACTAGCATCAGTCTCGTGCACTTGTGTGGCCTTTGGACACTACACTGTGCTTGAAACGAACAGTTTTTGAATAGCGTGTGTGCTTGTATTCAAAAAGCAGTAGTTTTTGTCACTGATAGTTGGTGGACAAATGTGCAGTAAGACAATTCAGAACAGTTTTGGTCACTGCGGTTTCAAGCATTCAGGCTTGGAGATGCCCAAAACAACCGGGAGTGAAGATGAAATAATTTCACTACTTCAAGTTAGGAACTGCGAAGAAATTGAAGGTATCAAAAGTCATCTTGAATGTTGCAATGAAAATGAAGATTTGGAGGATCCAATCATTGAAAGCATTATATGAAGGCAGTCCATTATCTGCACTAGGTGTCAGCACTGATTTTGATCATTTACAGTCAATCAAAAGAACACTGCAGCCCACACTAGGTTGATTCTCAATGTGCTTAATGGTGGGGAGGGCTTTGCCTGTGATGGACTAGGCTATGTCCATCACTTTTTGTAGACTTCTCAAGCAAGAGCAGATCAGAGTTGTGAAGAGAAGCATCCCTTTGGAGCACTGAAAGAGGAGGAGGTGATGGAATCTCATTGCAGGTAGATGATGAAGAATTGCCGGTTGGATATGGAGACTGGTGAGGTGGTAAGTGAAGACCAGGGGAACTCTAACCTTGCTCGGCCATGGGTGTTCAGGGATCTCTTCTAGCTCTTAGCACAAACACGAGATTTTACAGATGCTGGAAATCCAGAACAACCCACACAAAATCCTCGAGGAACTCAGTAAGTATGGAAAGGAATAAACAGTCAACATTTTGGGCCGAGACTCTTCACTGGGACTGGAAAGGAGAAGGGAAAGAAACCAGAATAAGAAGGGTGAGGGAATGTAGTGGAGGTCTCACAGCTGGAAGAAAGTGATCTAGTCATTCTTCTGTTCAGTTCACCCTCTCATGAGCAAAATCACTCATCCCCTCAAGCATTAAAACAACGCAACACAAAATACTGGAGGAGCTCAGCAAGTCAGGCAGCATCTATGGAGAGGAATAAACAGTCAACGTTTTGGGCTGAGACTCTTGATCGGGACTTAGAAACGTAACAGCTCTGCTTGTTCCATTGTGGGTACATGAGTATGCAGAGCAAAAAAAAACCTCCTTCTCTCCAAAGGCCGCTGCGCTGAAGTTGGAAATTCCCCACTGATGTACGAGGAAAATGCAGGGGAGTTCTGCTAGACAGCCTGATGCAGGGCACCTGTAAGCACTCTTTTCCACAGCTCTGACATTGACTGATTGCACCTTGAGAAAATCATTGTTAACATCAGTCTTTGAAAAGTAAATCTGGCTGATGATTGAGCAACACAAGGTACCAATGAAAATTCATTGCTGTAGATTTGGAGCTGTCTTTGAGATCAGGATATAGTTCAATGAGTTGATTAATGTGAAGTAACACCTGACCACATGGCTACATCTACTCCATAATCTCACGTGTGAGTCCTTGAGATAACTTGAAATAACAAAAAAGCTTTTCCACCGAAAACTTCAGTAAAGGATTTTTTCTTATATAAACTTCAGTATAGATATTAAAATCTATTTAAGTTGAGAAACCCCATTTATTCCATGGTTATCTGTTCTATGGTTTATAATTTCATTGTTTCAAGTAGAGTTTAGTAAAAGTTTTGAAAAACAACTGAACTTCAACAAAGTTTAATTTATCAAAGGTTCTATGGTCCACAGCCTCAAACTTCACCCCAGATGCTTTTTTTTCTTATTGGATGCTTACAGAAGCTTCCAAGACGTGAACTTACAAATTTGTGGGTACAGTAGCATAATGATCAGCATCACACTATTGGAGTGCCCGCAAGCCGGGTTTGATCCTGTCACTGTCTGTAAGGAGCCTGTACCTTCTCCCCTTGACTTCATGTGTTTCCTTCCATATTCCAAAGACATATGGGTTAGTAGGTCACATGGGTGTAATTGGGTGGTATGGGCTCGTTGTGCTGGAATAGCCTGTTGCCATGCTGTATCTCCGAATAAAAAAAAATAACTGTTAACACCAGAAATCCAGAGCAACACCCACAAAATTCCGCAGGAACTCAGCAGGTCAGGCAGCATCTGTGGAAATAAATAAGCAGGCTACGTTTCGGGCTGAGACCCTTCAGATCTGCAAAGGAAGGGGGAAGATGCCAGAATAGAAAGGTGGGGGGACAGGGAAAAGGCAAGCTCAAAGGTGACAGGTGAAGCCAGGTGGATAGGAAAGGTAAAGAGTTAGAGATGAAGGAATCTAATGGAGAGGAGAGTGGATCATAGGAGAAAGGGAAGTGGGGGGGACCCAGGCACAAGAAGAGGGAAGAGGCCTGAGTGGAGAATAAAAGAGGGGAACAGGAGGTAAATTTTTTTTACCGAAAAGAGAAATTGGTATTCGTGCCATCAGGCTGGAGTCTAAGGTGTTTCTCCTGCACCCTGAGGGTAGTCCCATCATGGCACAAGAGGAGGCCATGTACTGTCGTGTCATAATGGGAATCAGAATTAAAAATTTGGCTTCCAGGAAGTTCAGCTTTTGGCGAATGGCGCAGAGGTGCACCCTGAAGTGAGTAACAGCAGTTAAACTTTTTTTTGTTCTGGTCTATGTCACATGTCCTGCCGGTTTTATACTTGTGTAAGTACCATTCTGCAGTCTTCTCCTTCCATGATGGTTCTCTCTGCAAGTTAATCAGGGCACCAGCTGTATGGAGTAATTATATTTAACACTGTGTTAAGAACTCCAAATTCCTTATAAAATTTTAAACATTTCTTCTGGCTCATGATAGCTTGATATATGAAGAGCAGTCCCATTGGAGAGAATGCCACAGAACTGCAAATAGCTTCTTGGTTAAGTGGCCGTGTCAGTGAACCTTATCTGGTGTTGCCATTGCAGCTGTGTTTCTCTTAGAGCAGGGGTTCTCTCAATCTGGGGCCAACAGACCAATTACTTAATTGCATTGGCCCATGGCATAAAAAAGGTTGGAAACCCCTGTCTTAGAGCTATTGCACTGTGCAAAAGGGATATGAAGTCAAAGTCATGTTTATTGTCATAGGAATACATATGCACAGGAGCAATGGACAAACTTACTTGCGGGAGAGTCACAGGCACAAGGCATCAGATAAGCAGCATTCACAAAAAATACTTTTTCTTGTGTTTTCAAGAAATAATTTTTGTGAGAAAGATCACAGTAGGAGAAGTAACTGTCCATTTTAGTGCAAAATGCTCAAATTGTAGTGATTAGAATTTTACCAGATGGTTGATGTGAAGAAGCAGTTGTTGAACCTGGTGGTGTGGGACTTCAGGTTTCTGTACCTCCTGCCCAGTGGGAGCTACAATGCTCTGCTCACTGCTTAGTGACGTTTGCTCTGCTCTGCACTACATTGAGTCTGAGGCTCTGGCCTGCTCTGGGCTTTGTGTCTGAGGACTCACTTTCGTTCTAAATGGTATTTGCTTACTTTTATTGTTTACACAATTTGTTTTTTTTTCTCCCTCCCTGCTCATTGGGTGTTTGATGGTCATCTTTTTGTATGGGTTCTTTTGGGTTTGTTTGTTTTGTAGCTGTCTCTACGAAGACAAATCTCAAGTTCGTATAATGTGTACATACTTTGATAATAAATATACTTTGAATTTTGATACCATAAAATGTTTGTACTCATTCCAACATATCTTGAAATGACAGCAATCAGAAATCAACAAAATTTTACACTCAGATGCCTGTATCTAAATATTTTATACTCAGTTTTATTGACACTTCAATCTTGAGATCAAATCTCTACTTTTTGGGTTTTGGTTACCTTGTTTTAGGAAAGATGTCATGAAATTGGAAAGAGTGCACATATTTAAGAGAATGTTGCCAAGACTTGAAGTCCTGAGTTAAATGGAGAGGTTTGGCAGGCTAGAACCTTATTTCTTGGTGTGTAGGAGGTGGATGACCATATAGAAGTTTTTAAAAATCTAATACAAGGGGGCATGATTTTAAGGAGATTGGAAGAAGTTCCAGGGAGGATGTCAGAGGTAAGCTTTTTTACACAGAGAGAGGTAGGTGCATGGAAGACACTGCCAAGGGTCTAAAATACTCCTAAAATACTTTAGGAGTATTTAAGAAATCCTTAGGTACAGGGATAAAAGACAAAAAATGGAAGTCTATGTAGAAGGGGAGGGTTAGATTGCTCTTAGAGTACGTTGAAGGGTCAGCACAATGTCATGGGCCAAAGGGCCTGGACTGGGCTGTATTGTTCTATGTTCTATAAAATCATGAGAGGCATAGATAGGGAGAATATGCAGTGTCGATTCCCAGGGAAAGGGAATCAAAAACAAAGATTCATAGTACATTTATTATCAAAGTATGTGTGCAATATACAACCCTGAAATTTTCTTCCCACAGACAGCCATGAAACAAAGAAACACCGTGGAACCTGTTCAGTGAAAACATCAAACACCCAACGTGCAAAGAAGAGAACAAATCACACAAGTGGTAAAAAAAAAAGAGCAATAAACACACAGATTATGAAACAAGAGGGCAGAGATAGGTTTAAGATGAGGGGAGAGATTTAAAAGGAACCTGAGGGTCAGTTCCACCTGCAGGCTGGTTCATATATGGAATGTTGCTCTATGATTCTTTAAAAATGTCCATAATGTTTGCACGGACAAAGCGTTGGTGTGGGCACATTTCCTAAGCAACTGCTGGAGGAACTCAGTAGGTCAAGCAGCATCTGTGGGGGTTGGAAGAAGTGTTAATGCTTCAGAGGACGGTCAGTGCTGCTCGACACGTTGAGTTCGTCCAGCTGATTGTTGCTTCAAGTTCCAGCATCTGCTGTCTCTGTTTCTGAGTTTGATTTGCTTCGTGCAACTGACCCTGTGCAATGGAACTGACTTAACTAAACCTACACACTGATATCATTCCCTGTACACCAGCTGCCATCCAGGAGGACATACGTACAGGAGCTTGAAGATCCACAATGAACATTCAACAGGTTCTTCCCCTCTGCCATCACATTTCAGAATGGACAATGAACACATTTTCCCTCTCTTTTTGCACTACTTATTTAAGTTTTATATATATATATATATATAAAACTGTGAAAAAGTCATTAGGCACATACAGCGTATATAGCTAGGGTGCCTAAGACTTTTACACAGTATTGTAATTGTCAACATGGAGCAGAGAACGAGTTTGTAAATCTGGCAGGAGCAAAGGATGTTGGAAGTGGCGAGGGTGGAGTGGCACATGAGGGGTGTGGGATAGGTGACAGACAAGGAGTGCCAGGAACTGTGGAGAGGCATGGGTTCAGACACACCTAGCCCTGAGACACCAGGCAAGGTCATTTGATCATTACATCAAACAATTCATTTATTGATCATTACAGGATGTTTCTCTGGTGCATCCCACTCCCTCCCCCCTTCCCCAACCATGATTCCCTTCTCCCTGCCCCCTTCCCACTCTCACTCCACAACAAAGACCTATATCAGAATCGGGTTTATCATCACTCACATGTCATGAAATTAGTTTTTTTTTGTGACAGCAGTACAATGCAATACATAAAATTACCACAGTACTGTGCAAAAGTCTTAGGCACGATATATATTATAATTTATAATTGTTATTATTATGTACTGCTGCTCTAAAATAACTAATGTCATGACATATGCCAGTGATATTAGACCTGCTTCTAATTCTGATTCGGTCACTCTCTCCTCTCTGTGCAGTGGGTACTACAGCAAGGACACTTTAAATAAGCACTTGAAATAGTATTGAGAGAAAACAAAATGTGATAAAATATTGACAAGAAAGCCTTTTACTTTGTTGATATGGTGACCTCTGGCCTTATGGATTTTGAGTTAAGACATATAAAATAAAGGTGAAAGGTTTGTACTGCCACTGTCTACTGCCTAGTGAGTATGTAGATAGATAGCTAGCTTTCAATACTGACAAGAAATGACCTGCTAGTGTATGACCTTTTAGTATCTGTTTGTCTTGATACAAATCCAAGATAACTTGCCTGATTTATCATTCCTCTGTTGGACTCGTCTGTCTGTTCATTTTCTGTGCTTACTTTTCCCTGGCCAGCTGTTGATAGGGAACTCGTATCCTCTGTGTGGTGTTCTCCTGTCAGTCAGAAAGCTGTCAAGTTTCTTTGCTCGGAGTTGCGCCCCGTCACTTCACTGAAAACAACGAGTGCTGTCATAAACTGGCGAGCACGGGAGCTCAAAGCCCACTAACTCTGTAATTGAATGAAGAACTTGTTCACGCTGAGCATGCCACTTGGGATCGGAAACAGTGCACAAAAGGTCACTCTTCTGCACTGTAAACCTCGTAACTAATTTCATTTCAGAGAGATATCTGACCATTCTTCCTGACCTGAATCAGCCTCTCAAATTCCACCTCATCTCAGTTTTAAAGAGACATCCCTTTATTCTGAGGTTGCTCCCTCTGATCGTAGATTCTCCTGCTGATCGAAAGATCCTCTCTATGTCCACTATCACTTACACAGGTTTTTCAGTATCTGGTAGGTTTCCTTTAGATCACCTCCCTAATCTTTCTGAATTCAAGGGTAGAACTTGTTGAGTCCGTCTCTGAACAATTGTGTGCAGGTGTAGGGGTTTCCTGCTGAAAGGATGCATTTGCAATAGCAAGAGATTACATTGAGGATTTCTGGAATGGTAGATTTGTCATCTGAGAGATTAAGCAGATAAAACCTCTGCTCTCCTGAGCTTTGAATGATAAGTGAAGTACTCAAATTCTTCAGTGGCTTGTCAGGGTAGATGCAGAATTGATGTTCCCTTGTCTGGACTGCTCAGAACTAGGAGTTACAATCTCAAAATAAAGGTTGCCCATTTACGACCAATAACAAGTTGTGAATCATTTTGGATCTCTATCTCAGACTTTATTCAAGGATGAGGTAAGTAGATGTTTAGGTGGTAAAGAGCAGCCATTTAACTGAAGAGCACAGCAAGCATAAGGTGCTGAATGATCTAAATTTATTTATCGTCTTACATATTTACATTTTCGGCATAGACTGACTAGTGGAGGATTTGGATCATCGAGGCCTTTTGGCCCAACTGATCTATGCTGTTCAAAATTTCCATCTAAGCTAGTCTCATTTGTCCATATTTGGCCCATAATGTGAATGAACTAACTGAGTCTGGGAAATTCACAGTCACTGACTGATCATGGAACCTTGCTGAGTAACTTTGCAGCACTTAATGCTAATACAAGGGGGGCATCATTGTAAGATGATTGGAGGAATGCATAGGTGGGATGTCAGAAGTAAGTATTTTACAAAGAGAGTAGTAGATGTGTGAACTGCCCTATCATAGATGGTGGTAGAGATTTGTACATTAGATGCAGTAAGAGATTCTTAGAAGAATGGAGGGCTATGTGGAAGGGGAGGGTTCGATTCACCTCAGAGTAGGTTATAAGGTCAGCAGAACTCGTGGGCCAAAGGGATGGTACTGTGCTCTACTGCTTCTGTGTTTCTGAATAGTTTCCAACTATCTATCTGAAACAAAATGCGTGTCTGTCTGTTTGAAAACAACCCAGGGGAACAATGATGAGACAATTGCAACAACACTTGGAAGATGTTCTTAAAACTATGGAATAAGTGTTGTTCTCATTAAGGCCCTGTACTGTTCCTTGTTCTTAATGAAACCATTTGGGCCATTGTGCTGTACTGGGTCTCTGACAGTAACCATGCTCTTTGCTTCCCAGCTATTTCTTTCTGATGATCCTATAAATTGGTGTTCTCCATTAGCTGTCCAGCTCCTTCCCAAAACTATTTACGGGATCCCACTTCCACTTTTTTTTTCAAACAGGTCTTTCTAATTTCAGATCTAAAGGAAGTCTTTAAACTGAATTCAGATTGTCAGCTGCCATCTGTGTCGGGCAGACGAAAATGAAAAGAGCAGTTATTAAATGGGAGCCAGTTTTCCATGAAAGCATTCTCTATGACTAGTTGTCCTCCCTGGAAATCCAGGTCAGTTCACCCAGCCTGCGTGCTTTTAAGTGGATGTTTCCAAAATGGAAGCACAATAGGGGTCCTTCACTAATACCAGAGCATTCTGAAATGTGGTTTGTGAAATGCAAAGCAAATAAGCTGCTCCAAGCTAAACTTTCAATGTTAGTGGTTCCTTCACCTCTGCCGTCTGCTTTGCCAGCAACCTCATGCAGCCGTGCCAGTACGTGGTGTTCAGTATTTAAATCTGCCTCTGAGGTTCTTTCTGTAAAGCTGTGCTGCTGTTTTCTTATCGACAAGGCGGTTTAGTTGATGGTACAGTATAGACATATTCCCCTCACCCCACTCTTTAACAATGGCTTGCTTTATTTCCCGTCTTGTTCCGCATATTTTTCAGTGTCAGAATCCGGTTTAATGTCACTGACATATGTCACCAAAGACTTGCAAATTTCTACAGATGTACAAGCGAAGAGAGCATTCTAAATGGTTGTATTAGCATCTGGTATGGGGGGGGGGCCACTACAAGGGATCAGAAAAAGCTTTAGAGTGTTGCAAACTCAGCCAGCTCTATTGTGGGCACTAGCCTCGGCACCATTGAGGACATCTTTAAAAGGCAATGCCTTCAAAGGTGTATCCATCACCAGGACATGCCCTCTTCTCATTACTACCATCAGAGATGAAATATATATTTCTTATATTTTTTATATTTATTATTAATGTGATTTATATTACAGTGCAATACATTAAAATCCTACAAATTGCATTAAGAAATACATATATTAAAATTAAATAAGTAGTGCAAGAAGAGAGCCAAAGTAGTGAGGTAGTGTTCATGGGTTCATTGTCCATTCAGAGATCTGATGGCAGAGGGGAAGAAGTTGTTCTTGAATCGCTGAGTGCGTGTCTTCCTGCACTCGTGCCACCTCCTCCCTGATCGTAGTAATGAGAAGAGAGCATATCCTGGATGGTCGCAGTCCTTAATGATGGTTGCCATCTTCTTGAGCTATTGCCTTTTGAAGATGTCCCCGATGCTAAGGACACTGTTGCCCATGATGGAGCTGACTGAGTTTACAACCTTTCTATAGCTTTTTCTGATCCTGTGTAGTGTCCCCTCCATACCAGACGGTGATGCAACCAGTTAGTATGCTCTCCACGGTATGTCTGTAGAAATTTGCTAGAGTCTTTGGTGACATACGAAATCTCCTCGAGATCATAATGAAATATAGCCGCTGGCATGCCTTCTTTGTAATTGTATCAGTATGTTGGGCCCAGGATAGATCTTCTGAAATGTTAACACCCAGAAATTTGAAACTGCTCACCCATTTCATTGCTAGCCCCCCCTCAAAGAGGACTGGTGTGCATTCCCTCAACTTCCCCTTCCTGAAGTCCACAATCAGTTTCTTAATCTTACTGACATTGCGTGCGAGGTTGCTGTTATGACACCACTCAGCCAATCAATATCTCATCACCATGTGAAAGTGTGCCAATGACAGTTGTGTTTACTTGCTACGCAATTTGATGGTGGATCACACAGCAAAACCTTGTTATATTACCTCCGCAGAGATATTACTCTGCTGTGAGAGGAGCCAAGATTTTCTTGAGGACGATGATGTGTTTTATTAATGTTGTAACAAGAACTGTTAGGATGGGAAATGGCTTCTTCCCCCAGGCCATAAGACTACTGAACTCCCTGCCACCACCCAGGTCTCATCATGTATGAAGCGCCAGTAGTGTTATACTGTTTACATTTTAACGTCATAAATAAACCTTATTATTTGTTAATTTATTCATGGTAATATTACATTATGTGTTGTGTACGCGAGTTATAAGTACTGCGCTGTGCACTTTGGTCTGGAGGAATGTTTCGTTTAGTGGTATACATGTGCACGGTTGAATGACAATAAACTGAACTTGAACTTTATAGATTTTCACGATTTTCACCCTCCTTAGCTGCTCTGGTCTGCTGAGAGAAAGTACCCTCCTTCAGGAAGTTGTTCAAAGTAAATTTATTAATATGTTTTGTATATGTCACCATGTGCAAAGCTGAGATTCATTTTCTTGTGGGCACATTTGCAGGCATTTTGTGTGTGTTGCTCTGGATTGCTAGTAGCTGCAGAATCAATTTATGTACCCTATCCTTCCACCAACATAACAAGGATAGGATTCCCCTGGTCCCTCCCTAGCTCCCCATGAACCTCTGTATCCAGAACACTGTTCTCTGTAACTTCTGCCATCTACCACTAAATACACCTTTCCTTCCCCCCCACTGATCTCCCTGCTGCCACTTATCCCTGAAAGCAGGATATATGCTACACCAGCCCCTGCGTCTTCTTCCTCACCACTATTTGGGGGTCTAAACTGACTTTCCAAGTGAGCCTACACTTCACCTGTGAGTCATTCAGAGTCCCCTCTACATCAGTGAGACCTAGCATAGATTGGGAGACCACTTTGTTGAACACAAAGTGAACTCTGTCTGTCACAAAAGGCGGGCCACCCATTCCAATTCGCCTTTCCATTCCCATTCCAACATGTCTGTCTGTGGCCTCCTCTACTGCTATTATGAGGCTAAACTCAGGTTGGAAGAGCAGAACCTCACATTCCATCTGGGTAGCTTCCAAGCTGACACAATGAACATCAGTTTCTGAAACTTCCAGTAATTTCACCCCCCCCCCCATTCTCTCTATTTCCATTCCCCATTCTCTTCTCCTCACCTGCCCATCAACTCCCTCTGGTTCCCCTCCTCCTTCCTTTTCTCCCATGGCTCCTGCCTTCTCCTATCAGATTCCTACTTCCTCAGTCCTTTACCACTTCCACCTATCACTTCTCAGCTTCTTACTATACCCCTCTCCCCCCACTAACCTACCTTCCCCCTCACTTGATATTACCTATCACCTGCCAACTTGTACTCCTTCCCCTCTTCCTGTCTTATTCTGGCTTATGCCCCCTTCTTGTCCAATCCCAATGAAGGGTCTTGGCCCAAAACATCAGCTGTAAAGCATTGCTACCCCAGATTTATTATGAGGACTTTATTACTCTATTAAGCAAATGAGGTGAACCAAATAAGCTCTTCTCAAGCTTCCAACCAAGTATAGGTAACAATTATAACTGGCGCTTTGATGACCAACTCTGCAGCCTTCATCAGGGATGATGCTTGATGAAGATGGCAGAGTTTGTCATCGAAGCATCAGTTATAGTCGATACCTGTACCCGGCTGGAAGCCCAAGAAGTGTTTATTCATCACATATGTCAGGAAAGCACTGGATCCTTTTTTAGGTGAGGTCAGCATTCGTGATCATCATTATGTTCCATGTCCTATGTCATGGGCGATCATAGTCTTTCCGTGACCGTGACTGTTCTTGGCCAATTTTTCTACAGAAATGGTTTGCCACTACTTTCTTCTGGGCAGTGCCTTTACAAGATTGCCGTTATCAATATACTTCAGAGATTGTCTGCCTGGTGTCAGTGGCCGTATAACCGGGACTTGTAATATGCACCAGCTGCTCATACGACCATCCACCACCTGCTCCCATGGTTTCATGTGACCCTAATGGGGTCTAAGCAGGTGCTACACCTTGTCCAAGGATGACCTACAGTCTAGTGGAGTGAAGGAGCACCTTATACCTCCTTTGGTAGAGATGTATCTCCACCCCACCATCTATTGCATACGTTTAAAGAGGGGAACAGAATGTGGTTATCCATATGACAAAGCAATGAATATGTTGATGTGGTTAGATGAGGATGGAAGGAGGTTCATGTGGAGGATAAACACTAGCAAAGACCATCAAAAGATGGGATTAAAGAGATTTAAAGATAAGCTTTATTTGTCACCTATGCATCAAAATCTACATGATGTCTCTGGTGTTACCTGTATGGAGTCTGTCTGTCTTCCCCTTGGGATGCATGGTTTCTTCTGGGTGCTCTGGTTTCCTCCTACAGTTGCAAAGACCAAAAGACATAGGAGACATTTCACCCATCAGGACTGCTCCGTCATTCAATCATGGCTGATCCCTTTCTTTCTCCCTCTTCAGCTTCACTCCCCGGTCTTCTCCCTGTAACCTTTGATGCCCTGGCCAATCAAGAACCTATCAATATTTGTCTAAAATACACCCAACGACCTGACCTCCACAGCTGCATGTGGTAACAAATTCTATAAATTCACCACTCTCTGATGAAAGAAATTTCTCCACATCTCTATTTTAAATGGACATCCCTTTATCCTAAGGATGTACCCTCTTTTCCTAGAATCCCCACCATGGGAAACATCCTTTCCACATCAACTCTGTCTAGGCCTTTCAACAGTTAAAAGGTTTCAGAGATTTCCACTCATCCTCCTAAATTCCAGCGAGTACAGGCCCAGATCCGGTAAACAGTCCTCATATGATAACCCTTTCATTCCCAGAATTATCCATGTGAAGCCTCAGCACCACATCCCTGCTCTTGTATTGTAGACCTCTTGAAATGAATGCTAACATTGCATTTGCCTTCCACACCACTGACTCAACCTGCAAGTGAACCTTGAAGGTGTTCTGCAGCAGGACTCCCAAGTCCCTTTGCATCTCAGATTTTTCAAATTTCTTCCCAATTAGAAAATAGTCCACACATTTATTTCTACTACCAAACTGCATGACCATGCATTTTCATGTTCCACTTTCTTGCCCATTCTCCTAATCTGTCTAAGTCCTTCTGCAGTCTTCCTGTTTCATCAACATGACCCACCCCTCCACCAATCTTCATATCATCTGCATATTTGGCAACAAAGCCATCTATTTCATCATCTAAATCATTTATATACAGCATAAAAAGAAGTGGTCCCAAAACCAACCCCTAAGGAACATCACTAGTCACTGGCAGCCAATCAGAAAAGGATCCTTTTATTCCCACTCGCTGCCTTCTTCCAATCAGCCAATGCTCTAACCATGCTAGTAACTTTCCTGTAATACCATGGGCTCTTAACTTGGTAAGCAGCCTCATCTGTGGCACCTTGTCAAAGGCCTTCTGAAAGCCCAAATATGCAACATCTACTGCATCCCCCTTATCTATCCTACTTGTAATCTCCTCAAAGAGTTCCAACAGGTTTGTCAGGCAGGATTTTCCCTAAAGGAAACCATGCTGACTTTGTCCTATCTTGTTCTGTGTTACTAAGTACTCCATAATCTCAATTTTAACAATTAACTCTTAACATGTTCCCAGCCACTGAGGTCAGGCAAACAGATCTATAATTTCCTTTCTGCTGCCTGCCTCCTTTCTTAAAGAGTGGAGTGACATTTGCAATTTTCCCATCTTTAGGCATTATGCCTGAGTCTAATGATTTTTGAAAGATCATTTCTAATGCCGCCACAATCTCTACCGCTACCTCTTTCAGAACCCTAGGGTGCAGTTTATCTGGACAGGGTGACTTATGCACTTTTAGGTCTTCAGCTTTTTGAGCACCTTCTCTTCCATCACACCCGGCACACGGCTAGTGTCTTCCACAGTAAAGGTTAATGCGAATTACTCATTTAGTTCATCTGCCATCTCCTTGTCCCCTGTTATTATTTCTCCGGCCTCATTTTCTAGTGGTCCTGTCTCCACTCTTATCCGTCTTTTATTTTTTATATACTTGAAAAAGCTTTTTCTATCCACCTTGATTTTGATTGCTAGCTTGCTTTCATATTTCCTCTCCCCCCCCCCCCAATGATTCTTTTAGTTGCTCTCTGTGGGTTTTTAAAAGCTTCCAAGTCTTCTAGCTTCCTGCTAATTTTTGCTTTGTTGTATGGCCTCTCTTTTGCTTTTTCATTAACTTTGACTTCCCTCGTCAGCCACAGTTGTACTATTTTGCCATTTGAGTATTTCTTTGTTTTTGGAATACATCTATCCTGCACCTTCTTCATTTTCCCAAGAAACTCAAGCCATTGCTGCTCTGCTGTCATCCCTGTCAGTATCTCCATCCAAATTACTTTGGCCAACTCCTCTCTCAGACCATTGTAATTTCCCTTACTCCACTAAAATACTGCTACACTGAAATACTTCTCCCAAGGGTTAGAACATAGAACATAGAATAGTACAGCACAGTACAGGCCCTTCGGCCCACAATGTTGTGCTGACTCTCAAACCCTGCCTCCCATATAACCCCCCACCTTAAATTCCTCCATATACCTGTCTAGTAGTCTCTTAAATTTCACCAATGAATCTGCCTCCACTACTGACCCAGGCAGTGCATTCCACTCACCAACCAGTCTCTGAGTAAAAAACCTTCCTCTAATATCCCCCTTGAACTTCCCACCCGTTACCTTAAAGCCATGTCCTCTTGTATTGAGCAGTGGTGCCCTGGGGAAGAGGCGCTGGCTATCCACACTTAATATCTTGTATACCTCTATCTTGTCTCCTCTCATCCTCCTTCTCTCCAAAGAGTAAAGCCCTAGCTCCCTTAACCTCTGATCATAATGCATACTCTCTAAACCAGGCAGCATCCTGGTAAATCTCCTCTGTACCCTTTCCAATGCTTCCACATCCTTCCTATAGTGAGGCGACCAGAACTGGACACAGTACTCCAAGTGTGGCCCAACCGGAGTTTTATAGAGCTGCATCATTATCTCACAACTCTTAAACTCTCTCCCTCGACTTATGAAAGCTAACATCCCATAAGCTTTCTTAACTACCCTATCTACCTGTGAGGCAACCTTCAGGGATCTGTGGACATGTACCCCCAGATCCCTCTGCTCCTCCACACTACCAAGTATCCTGCCATTTACTTTGTACTCTGCCTTGGAGTTTGTCCTTCCAAAGTGTACCACCTCACACTTCTCCGGGTTGAACTCCATCTGCCACTTCTCAGCCCACTTCTGCATCCTATCAATGTCTCGCTGCAATCTTTGACAATCCTCTACAATATCTACAACACCACCAACTTTTGTGTCGTCTGCAAACTTGCCAACCCACCCTTCTACCCCCACATCCAGGTCGTTAATAAAAATTATAAAAAGTAGAGGTCCCAGAACCAATCCTTGTGGGACACCACTAGTCACAACCCTCCAATCTGAATGTACTCCCTCCACCACGACCCTCTGCCTTGTGCAAATAAGCTTCTTTTACCTTAAGCTCCCTAATCGCCGCCAGTTCATTACATAACACTCAGTCCAGTATAGCTGATCCCCTCGTGGGCTCAACAGCAAACTGCTATAAAAGCCATCTCGTAGGCATTCAACAAATTCACTCTCTTGATATCCATTACCAACCTGATTTTCCCAATCTACCTGCACATTAAAATCTCCCATGACTGTCATTACATTGCTCTTACGGCATGCCCTTTCTTTTTCCTGTTACAATCTGTGGTCCACACCCTGGCTACTGTTGGGATGCCTGTATATAACTTCAAGATCCTTTTACCCTTGTGGTTTTTTAATTCGGCCCAAAAGGATTCAACATCTTCCGATCTGATGTCACGTCTTTCTACTGATTTGATGCCATTCTTTACCAACAGAGCCACACCACTCTCTCTGCCTACTTTCCTATTCCTTGGATATTCAGCTGCCAACTACAAGCATTCTTCAGCCACAATTCAGTGATGGCCGTAACATCATATACGACAATCTGTAAAGTGCAACAAGATCATCCACCTTATTTTTCATACTCCCTGTATTGAGATATAACACTTTGAGTACTGTATTTGCTAACCTTCTTGATTCTGCACCCCCAATGCACTGATGCTCACCCTGCTGGCTGCAATTTTGTCCTATCAGCTGCCTGCCCTTTCCTGACAGTCTGACCGCACGCTATCTTTGCTTTTTTACTATCTGTCCTATCTTAAGTCCATCACGGTTCCAATCCCCCTGCCAAAATAGTTTAAACCATCTCCAACAGCTCTCACAAACCTGCCCTTAAGAATATTGGTCCCCCACGGGTGCAGGTGCAACCCATCGCTTTTGTACCAGTCAAATCTCCCCCAAAAGAGATGCCAGTGATCCAAGAACCTGAAGGCCTGCCCCCTGCACCAGTTTCTCAGCCATGCATTTCTCTGCCAAACCATCCTGTTGCTACTCTCACTGGTGCATGGCACAAGTAGCAATCCAGAAATTACTACCCTGGAGGTCTTGCTTCTCAGCTTTCTGCTGAGCTCTTCAAGTCCTCTCTTCAGCTCCTCTTTACTTTTCCTTCCTATGTAATTGGTACCAATATGTACCAAGACATCAGGCTGCTCTCCTCCCGCTCCAAAAATGCTGTGGACACGATCCGCGATCTCCCATCCCTGGCTCTTGGGAGACAATATACCATCTGAGTGTCCCGTTCACATCCGCAGAATCTTTTGCCTTCCTCTGACTATTGAGTTCCCTGTCACTACCATTCCCCTCTTCTCCCTCTTTTCCTCTTCTCCCTCTTTCCCTTCTGTACCATGGACCCATGCTCAGTTCCAGTAATCCAGTCTCTGTGGCATTCACCTGGGAGGTCATTACCCACAGCAGAATCAAAAACGGTATACATATTATTGAGGGGAATGGCCACAGGGGTGCTCTGTGCTAACTGCCTATTCACCTTCCCATTCTTTCTCCTGACAATCACCCGGCTACTTCTCTCCTGCAACTACTTCCCTATAGCTCCCGATTGATGAGCTCCCCGCTCTCCTGTACAAGCCAAAAGTCATCCAGCTGCTGCTCCAGATCCCTAACATGATCTTTAAGGAGCTGCAGCTGGATGCACTTCACACAGAGGTAGTTCCCTGGGAGACTCTCCCAGTACTGCAACATCCAGCATGAGGAACACACAATGGCCACTTAAACTACACTAAGTACCCCTGACACAGTAAGAAAAAAAGGAAACTTAAAAGAAACTTTCCCAAACAACTTACCCACGGCCAACGCCTCTTCTGAGCTGAAGCCTCCTATCAGCCAAAGCCTGGCACTCCCTCTCACCTCTGGCCCACTCCCAACAATGGTCGCTCCGCTTGTCCCTTCTGTACTTTTATTTACTCCTCTCTGTGCTGCTCCTGCCACTGTTTGGGCCGCCAAAATGACAACAAATACCCACAAAGCTCTCCTTTTAAATGAACGCCACTGACCTGTGAGTAATCTCCGCACTGTGCACTGCTCCCGCTGCTCATTGGGCCACCGGAATGATGCGAGCATCCTTTTAATTGAGCACTGCCATCCTGCGAATGACCAGATAGGTTCATTGTTAATAGGGTTAAGTCAAGGTTGTCAAGTGTTGGTGGGCAGCACAACTCAGGAGGGCCTCTTCTGTACTGTATCTCTAATTATGTAGATAAACATACAGTGAAATACGCTGTTTGCATCATCAAGCAACACAGTCCAAGGATGTGCTGAAGGCAGCCCGCAAGTGTCATTGTGCTTCCAGCACCAAAATATCATTACCACAGCTTACTAACCCTAACCTATACATCTTTGGAACTTGAGAGGAACCAGAGCACCCAGAGGAAACCCACACGGTCACAGGGAGAATGTTCAAGCTCCTTGCAGAGGGCAGTGGGAACTGAACTCCAATGGGTGATCACTGGCATTGCAAAGCATCACGCTGACCGCTATGCTACCATGTCGCCCTGTGTACAGTCAGGGTGAAATATTTTCATTCAAGACTGTAAATACCTTACAAAACTGACTCATAGCAAACTGTGAATTACATCGTGATTAAATATGACATTGCATGCTAGTTATAGTTAAAAGTACTCATTTGCAAATACACGTAAGGAGAATTACCAGACCTTGTCATCTACCTGACATTCAGGCTGCAAATAAAATATGCCTCTTGGATTTTATTGTTCACTGCCAGTAACCGCAGAAGTGTGCCTGGCTGAATTAATTTGATTTGTTTTTTTACTTTAGCTCATAAATTTTCAAGTCAGTTTCCCAAGGGTCTATGAGATCATCAGACTTGAGGTTGGCTCTTTTGCAGAGCACCGGGGTAAGGCCTTGGGTAAAGTAGAGGTGATGTCGGGCAGCAGAAACCAGCAGCTCTCTTCTGTTTTAAAAAAAATGTAGTTTTTCAGGCAGGGAGACAGATTGAAGCTTCAAAGACTGAGATTTTTGATAAAGTTCTGTAGATGCACTGTGGAGAATATTCTAACTGATCACCACAGCCTGGTGTGGAAATACCATTGCCCAAGAACAGAAAACTCTACAGAAAGTGGTGAATGCAGCCCAGTCCATCATGGGACAAGCCTTCCCACCATTGAGTACATTTACAAGGAGCTCTGCCACAAGAGAGTAGCATTCACCATCAAACCCACCCCCTCACCAACCAAGCCATGCCTTCTTTTCACTACTGCCATCAGGCACTTAGGTTCCACACCACCAGGTTCAGGAACCATTATTACCCTTCAACCATCAGAATCCTGAACCAGTGTGGATAACTTCACTCACCTCAACAATGAACTGACTCCACAATCTATGGACTCACTTTCAAGGACTCTACAACTCATGTTCTCAGTATTTTTTTATTTGTTTGGTTTGTGTTCATTTGCGCATTGGTTGTCAGCTTTTGTTAATGTATAGTTTTTTTTGTAAGTTCCATTGTATTTTTCCTGTAAATACTTGGTAGAAAATTAATGTCAAGGTAGTATATGGTAACACATATGTACTTTAATAATAAATTCACTTAATTATTTAGAACTGCGATGAATGAGTTGTAACTGGGTAAGGGTATTAATGATTGTGGAGCAGCTGTCCACTAAGTAGTGAAACTGGCAGCGATCTACCTAAAACAAGGGTTCCCAACCTGTTTAATACTATGGAGCCTTACCATTAACTGAGGGGTCTATAGACCCCAGGTTGGGAACCCCTGACATAAAGGGTGGGATATCCTCAGGGGAAGGAATGGCTGGTTCTCCTTCCTTTGCGTGCACAGGGTATCTGTCATACAGTACTTTGGGTATGTAAGCTCTGCAGATACACGAGGAAGGATGTCTCTAATGTTACAAAGTTTGCATGTGGTGTAAGAGATACCCATCTGAAAGATGATAAATAATATCCTTGGAGATTTAACAAGCCATTAATGTCTGTCCTGGCAATTGATAAATAAATGCATGGGAACTCACCAGCTTCACACTAGCCATTAAATAATATGGGACAGCAGCAGTTAGCGAAATGCTTCCAGTTGTAAGATCGGGGTTCAGTTCCCATCACTGTCGGTAAGGAGTGTCTACGTTCTCCCTGTGACCGAGTAGGTTTTCTCTGGGTACTCTGGTTTCCTCCCACATTCCAAAGTCTGATGGTTAAGGTTCGTGAGTTGTGGGCATGCTGTGGTGATGCTGGAAGCATGGCAATACTTGTGAGCTGCCCAACTCAATCCTCGCTGATTTGATTTGACATGAACAATGCATTTCGCTGTATGTTTTGATATACGTATGATTAATAAAGCTAATCTTTATCTTCTTTACTAGCATATCTTTGGGATGTGGGAGGAAATTGGGGCACCCTGAGAAATCCATCCAGGTACAGGAAAAACATGCAAACTCCACACAAACAGCACCCAAAGTCAGAGCTGTCCCCAAGTTACTGGATCTCGAGTCACTGCACCACTGTATCTCCTTTAGAAAAAGCTCTTATGCCCATTACACTGAAAAGCCTGCTGATTCATTGTTATCAAAGAGATAAGTACAGTCAAACAATTTACTTACGGGTTATTACAAGCAAGGTGAAGATTTATTTCAAGGAAAAAGATAAGAGCTCTAAAAGCTGTGGTGAAAAAGACAAGGGTAATTTGATGTTTAAGTTGGTTTATTATTGTCATATGCATCAAGATAAAATGAAAAACTTGTTTTGAATGTGCAGGTATCTGCAGAAATTCATACAGATCATATTAAGGTAGTTCTAAGGAAAGGCATTAACCGAATGCCGAACAAGAGAAAATCTGCAGATGCTAAAATCCAAGCAATACATACAAATGCTGGAGGCAGTATCTATGGAAAAGAGTAAATAGTCAACCTTTTGGGCTGAAACACTTCATCAGGACAACAGAATGCAGAATCGTTTCAGTCACAGAGAAAGTGCAGTACAGGCAGACAATAGGTACAAGGTCATGACAAGGTAGATTCTGAGGTCAAGTCCATCTTCTCGTACAAGGGGACCATTCTCTAGTTTTATAATAGCAGAAAAGAATCTGTCTTTGAGCCTGGTGGTACGTGTTTTCATGCTTCTATATCATGTGCCTGATGGGAGGGGAGAGAAAAGAGAATATCTGGGGTAGGTTGGATTATGATTTTGCTGACTGCTTTCCTGAGGCAGTGGAAAATGTAGACAGAGTCTGTGGAGGGGAGGCAGTTTCCTTCAATATGCTGAGCTGTTCCCACAACTCTGCAGTTTTTTACTGTCACGGACAGTGCAGTTGCCATACCAATCCATGATGCACCCAGATAGGATGCTTTCTATAGTGTGTTAATATGCTGTTAGTTGAGGAAGCATAGAAACTTGGCTGTTTCTCGGAGTTGAGGCAAAGAGGTGATATAAGGGAGTCTGTGTGAATGTTCTTATATTGAGAATAGAGTAGCACAATAGCGTAGCAGTTAGCACAATGTTTTACAGCTCGATTCCCGCCACGATCTGTAAGGACATTGTATATTCTCCTCGTAGTCACATGGGTTTCACCCCACATTCCAAAGGTATATGGGTTAGTGTTAGCAAGTTGTGGGCATTCTATGTTGGTGCTGGAAGTTTGGCGACACTTGCGAGCTGTCCCCAGCAAAATCCTGTGATTTGGTTTGATGCAAATGATACATATGACAAAGTTAATCAGTTTTGTCTTGGAGTTTAACAAAAAAGATCATTTCAAAGTAAATTTATTATCAGAAGACATATATGCCACTATATACTACCTGGAGATTCATTTTCTTGCAAGCATTCACAGTAGAATAAAGAAGTACAATAGAATCAGTGAAAAACTACAAACACAGACTGACAAACTGTGCAAATACAAAAAGAAATTAGTAACAATTATAATAAATAAATACATTTCATTGACACTATGAAACCCTTTGGTGAATTTGTTGATGTAACTGCAAAGAAAATGTCTTTTTAGTTCTGAATCTCTGGCTAGAGGTCTAGAACTTAGGATAAGGTATCTGTCTACAAGAGCAGAAAAAATACTTTCTTCACTCAAAAGGTTTCGAATCTTCAGACGTCTGTATGGTAGAGGGCTGCAGTTGTGCAGGCTTTAAATACGTTCAATGGGGAATGTTCTTTGGGGGAAGCAATGTGGATTTGTGGGGTGTGAGTATGAAGTAGAAAGGTAGTGTTTGAGATGGTACATCAGTAATGATCTTATTGAATGGCAAAACAGCCTTAATGAGACATTTGACCAATCTTTGTGTATCCTAATGCTCAAAGATTAATTGTCTACAGAAATTAAAGAGAAAGTGTATTTATAATGTGAAAGGGATACAAGTGCACAAGGGTTAGTGTTAATGAACATGAACCCTGTTATTGTCGGGAGTGCCTCAATGTCTAGCTCAAGTTTTCCGTTCTGGTTAATCTCTCACACAGATGGCTGCAGACCAGCATGAGCCAACTCCAGGAATAGAGTTGTGTGGACCACTTCTAGGGTTGAGAGAGTCGCTGAGCCAAATCAACCCATGACTGATTTAGAACGGTGCAAACTTGAGAATCATTCAATACATTTTCTTCCTGCACCACTGATGAAGATAGCTAAGACTGATTGCGCCTTTAGGGTCATGCCAAAAAACAAGCAGGCCATTTGGCACAACTCTCAATGTCTGCCAGGTTTTCTACTTGAGCTGGTCCTATTCCCCCATGTTTGTCCCACATCCCTCTAAACCAGGGATTCCCAACCTTTTTTATGCCATGGACCCCTACCATTAACTGAGGGGTCCATGGACCCCAGGTTGGGAACCCCTGCTGGAAACGTTTCCTATCCATGTACCTATCCAAATGATTTGTAATCATAGTAACTGTACCCACCTACTCTGATAGCCCATTCCTTACACCCAGCACCCTGTAAGTCCCTTCTCCTCTCACATATGGGGTGCTTGGTAGTATAGCAGTTAGTGCAATCGCTGTACAGCACCAGCTGTCTGTAAGGAGATTTTATGTTTTCCCCATGACTTTGTGGGTTCACTCCAGGTGTTTCTGTTTCCTTCCACATTCTAAAGATGTATGGTTAGGGTTAGTGAGTTGTGTGCATGCTATGTTGGCTCCGGAAGTCTGGTGACACTTGTAAGCTGCTCAGAGCAATCCTCAATGATTTGATTTGATGCTTGTTGTTGTTGTTGAGCCCACTAGGGGATTGGCTGTGCTGGATTGAGTGTTGTGCAATGATCTGCAGGTGATAAGAGAGCTTAAGGTTAAGGAACCCTTAGGGAACAGTGATCACAATATGATCGAGTTCACTTTGAAATTTGAGAAAGAGAAACTAAATTCCAGTGTGTCGTTATTTCAGTGGAATAAAGGAAACTACCATGTCATGAGAGGGGAACTGGCCAAAGTTGACTGGAAAGAAACACTAGCAGGAAGGACAACAGGGCAGCAATGGCCAGAGTTGCTGCGAAAAATGAGGGAAGTGCAAGACGGATATATTCCAAATAAAAAGAAACTTTCGAATGGAAGAAGGACACTACTGTGGCTGACAAGTGAAGTCAGACCAACCTACTTCAATTTTTTGAGGAAATTATAAGCAGGGTAGACAAAGGGGATGTAGTAGATATGGTGTACTTGGATTTTCAGAAGGCCTTTGACAAGGTGCCGCACATGAGGCTGCTTAGCAAGATAAAAGCCCATGGAATTACAGGGGAGTTACTAGCATGGGTGGAGCATTGGCTGATTGGCAGAAAACAGAGAGGGGGAATAAAGGGATCCTATTCTGGCTGGCTGCCGGTTACCATTGGAATTCCACAGGGGTCAGTGATAGGACCGCTGCTTTTTATGATGTATGTCAATCACTTGGACCGTGAGATTCATGGATTTGTGGCTAAATTTGCCGATGATATAGAGATAGGTGGAGGAGTGGGTAGTGTTAAGGAAACAGAGAGCCTGCAGAGAGACTTAGATAGTTTAGGGTAATGGGCAAAGAAGTGGCAAATAAAATACAATGTTGGAAAGTGAATGGTCATGCACTTTGGTGGGAGAAATAAACAGGCAGGCTATTGTTTAGACAAGGAGAGAATTCAAAATGCAGAGATGTAAAGAGACTTGGGAGTCTTTGTGCAGGATATCCTGAAGGTTAACCTCCAAGTTGAGTCAGTTGTGAAGAAGGCGAATGCAATGTTGGCATTCATTTCCAGAGGTATAGAATGTAAGAGCAGGGATGTAATGTTGAGGCTCTATAAGGCACTCGTGAGACCACACTTGGAGCATTGTGTGCAGTTTTGGGCTGACATTAGAGAGAGTTTAGAATGATTCCAGGACTGAAAGGGTTACCGTATGAGGAATGTCTGGCAGCTCTTGGGCTGTATTCCCTGGAGTTTAGTAGAATGAGGGGGATCTCATAGAAGCATTCCGAATGTTAGAAGGCCTGAACAGATTAGATATGGCAAAGTTATTTCCCATGGTAGGATACTCTAGGACAAGAGGGCACAACTTCAGGATTGAAGGACGTCCATTTAGAAAAGAGGTGCGGAGATAATACTTCAGTCAGAGGGTGGAATTTGTTGCCATGAGCAGCTGTGGAGGCCAAGCCATTGGGTGCATTTAAAGCAGAGATAGATAAGTTCTTGATTAACCAGGATATCAAAGGGTATGGGGAGAAGGCAGGGGAGTGGGGATAACTGAAAGAATTGGATCAGCCCATGATTGAATGGTGAAGCAAACTTGATGGGCCGAATGCCCTACTTCTGCTCCTATATCTTATGGTCTTATGATCTTAAATGACACATTTCTCTGTATGTTTGATGCATCTGTGACAAATAAAGTTAATCTTAATAATCTCAAAGTCTTAATCTCATTTTAATTCTATGCCTTCTGGTCCTGTACTTCCATATCCTGGAGAAAAGACTTGCCCATCTTGTCTATACCCCTCATGATTTTATAAACCTCTCAGCCTCCAACACTCAAATTGAGAAAAGTCCTAGCCTATCTGGCTTCTCATTAGAGCTCAAACCCTCAGTCCTCAGTAATATATCTGTGAATCACTTCTGCACCCTTTCCATTTTAATGACATTTTTCCTGTACTCTGGCGGCCAGAACTATACTCAGTATTCCAAGTATGGTCTCACTACAGCTGTAACTTAACTTGTGTGTGCAGTGCCCTGGCAGAGTGTGTGAAACACATTCAGTACCCTGTCTATTAGGGTATGCCATGATACAAAAATAAATAGTCTTAAGATGCAGGAGCAGAATTAGGCCATTCCACCCGATTGCTCCACCATTCCATCACGGCTGATTTATTACCCCTCTCAACCCCATTCTGCTGCCTTCTCCCCATAACCTGTGACTTCCTGACTAATCAAGAATTTATCAACCTCCATTTTAAATATGCTCAATGGCCTGGCCTCCACAGCCATCTGTGGCAGTGAATTCCACAGATTCACCACTCTCTGGTTAAAGAAATTCCTCTTCATCTCTGTTCTAAAGGGATATCCTTATATTCTGTGTTTATGCCCTCTGGCCTTAGACTTGCTCGCTCTTGGAAACATCCTCTCCACATCCACTCTATTGAGGCCTTTCAATATTCATTGGGTTTCAATGAGATCCTCTTTCATTCTTATAAACAGAGTGCCCCTCATATGTTAACCTTTTCATTCTCAGGATCATTCTCGTGAACTTCCTCTGGACCCTCTTGTATACCCACATATCTTTCCTGAGATAAGGGGTCCAAAACAGCCCACAATATTCCAAGTGCAATCTGTCCAATACCTTATAAAGCCTCAACATTAATCCTTGCTTTTATTTTCTAGTCCTCTCGAAATGAATGCTGATATTGTGTTTGCCTTCCTCACCACCGACAAGCCATGCTCCAACATTATCAATGACTTTGCTATTTAAGTAACAAGCAGGACAGACAAAGGAGAATTGGTTGATGTTGTGTACTTGAATTTTCAGAAGGCCTTTGACACATGAGGCTGCTTAACAAGCTATGAGTTCATGGTATTACAGGAAAGATTCTAGCATGGTTAATCCAGTGGCTGATTGGCAGGAGGCAAAGAGTGAGAATAAAGCTAGCCTCTTCTGATTGGCTGCCGGTGACTAGAGGTGTTCCACAGGGGCTGCCTTGGGACTGATTCTTTTTATGTTATATGTCAATGATTTGGATGATGGAATTGTTGGCTTTGTTGCAAAGTTTGTAGATGATATGAAGATAGGTGAAGGGGCAGGTAGTTTTGAAGAAATCGGGAAGCTACAGAAGGACTTAGATTAGGAGAGTGAGCAAAAAAGTGGCAGATGTAATAAATGGTCAGGAAGTGTATGGTCATGCACTATGGTAGAAGAAATGAAAGGGTCAACTATTTTCTAAATGGAGAGCAAACACAAAAATCTGGGGTGCAAGAGGACTTTGAGAGTCCTTGAGCAGGATTCCCTGAACTTTAATTTGCAGCTTGAGTCTGTGGTGAGGTAGGAAAATGCAATGTTAGCGTTCATTTCAAAAGGATTAAAATATAAAAGCAAGGATATAATGTTGAAACTTTATAAAGTTTATAAAAGTCTTCACTTAGAGTATTGTGAGTAGTTTTGGGCCCCTTATCTAAGAAAGAATGTGCTGAAACTGGAGGGGGTTCAAAGAAGGCTCCGGAAAATGATTCCAGGATTAAACGGCTTGTCATATGAAGACCATCTGATGGCTTGGGGCCTGTATTCACTGGAATTCAGAGGGATGAGGGGTGACCTAATTGAAACCTACCGAATGGTAATAGAGTGGATGCGGAGAGGCTATTTTCTGTAGCGGGAGTATCTAAGACCAGAAGATGCAGCCTCAAAATAGAGGGGTGTCCTTTTACAACGGAGATGAGGAGGAATTTCTTTAGTGGTGTATCTGTGGAATTCATTGCCACAGGCATCTATGGAGTCTTTATGTATATTTAAAGCAGAGGTTTGATAGATTCTTGATTGGTCAGGGCATTAAGGGATATAGGGAGAAAGCAGGAGATTGGGGCTGAGAGGAAAAATGGATCAGCCATGATGAAATGGTGGTGCAGACTCCAAGGGCCAAATGGCCTAATTCTGCTCCTATATCTTATGGTCTTAGGGTCTAAGTATATGAAATGGGGGTAGGGAAACATTGTACTGAACATCTACAAAACAAAGGTTCTTTACAAACTTCCCCCTTTTGTACAAGAGCTTCTGCAGGCTGAAAACATGGTCCTGTTACTGTGTCTCATAAGCCACCTGTCAGTGAATGCCAGCATTAATGAGATATTCACTGTCACCTTCAATGCTGTGGTGTAGCCTTTGGCTGACTGAAGATGAGGATGTTTGAAAAATCAAGACCTCAAACCTGGCACAAAGCCCTCGGTGTACTGAGCACAGCGATCCTTGCCTTCCTCTCTTGGACTGCCTTCAACAGGCACCTCAAGGGATCGAAGAAACTTCATCAATGTTGCCTTTGTAAAATACTCCAGATCCACTTGAAGGAGCAATGAGGGTGTTCTGTCCCAGGCCAACATCCCCAGAAACATGGTCCCAATTGGCCACATCATTCACATGCCCTACACCCAAAACACATGCTCTGTTCTAAACTATGTTACAGAAAGAGGTTACTGGGCAAGCAGACTAAAAGGTTCAAGGATGTTCTCAAAGCCTCATTGGGGGGGAAAGCTGTAACATCCCCACTCTCTCCTGGGAATCCCTGGAAGTCGAGAAGAAGCCTTCTAGGTAGCAGTAAGAAGCCTCAGTCTATGCATCAGGACAATGTGTGGACTCGGGTGGATGGAGGGGCACTGGTTCACTGATCTTATCCATTAGCCATCCCCTGCTCCAACTTTGGAAAAATCTGTTGGTCTCATTAATCATTTCAGAAGCCATAAAACCAGTGGAAGTACAGAACAGAAACAAGCCCTTTCGCCCTCTTGTTAAAGTGAATTAACCCCATCCATATCCCTCCATTCCCAGCATGTTCATGTGTCTGTCTAAATGCCTCCTAAACGTCACTATAATATCTGTTTCCTCCACAAACCCCAGATGTCCATTCCAGGCACACTACCACTCACTGTGTAAAAATAAACTCACCCTGCACATCTCCTTTAAACTTCCTTTCCGCACTGAAAGCTATGGAGGAGAATTTCCCAGCTGTGAGGGTAAAAGGCAAGGAGAGTTTAGGAAGGCAGGTGCAAAGAAGGTAAGATACTGTCTTGATTAGAGAGCATGTGCAATAACAAGAGGTTGGACAAACTTAGGTTGTTTCCTCTGGAGCGGCGGAGGCTGAGGGGAGATCTGATAGACGTTTATAATATGAGAGACACAGATAGAGTAGACAGACAATATCTTTTTCCCAGGGTTAAAATGACTAATACAAGAGGGGATACATTTAAGATGAGGTGGTAATTTTGAAGAGACAATGTTTTTTTTACAGAGTGTGATGGCTGTTTGGAATGTACTGCCTGGGATGGTGGTAGAGGCAGAGACATTTCCATTTTTTAAGAGACAGTGAGATAGGCACATGAATGTGAGGGAAAGAGACATTGTGTAGGCAGAGGAGATTAGTTTAATTGGCCATTTTATTACTAATTTAATTAGTTTATGGGCTGAAGGACCTGTTCCTCTGCTGTATTGTTCTATGTCCTATGCTCTAAGATGTGGCCTGTACACTGATCCCAGTTATTAAAGTAATTGGCCAGAGGGGCTGAATCTGTGAGGAAAGAGAGTGAAAGAGTGTTCATGCCTTGCAGTGATAATGTTTTTTCCGGCATATTCTCCTATTTCAGACCTGCAGCATCTGCTCTGGTTTGCTTTTCTATTCTCTGTCACTGTCTCAACACAGTGAATAAATGTCTTCCAGCTCAGAGGCTAGTTGGCACGTCTAATCAACCACTTGGTCTTGAGCCAATTTCAGCTCATTACAACACTGACAAAGGGCTGTCTTCTGTACCAGAAGCATTCGTTCCCTTTGGGTGGTTGACGTTAACAAAAGTTCGTCTGAGGCCTCCCGAGATTGGGTAATTACTTGTGGATCTCTCTAAATAGTATATTTGTACAGGTCCCTCCCACACAGAAAATAAGAAACTCTCTTTTTATCGATGTACGTAAGAAGCGCTGCCACTGGGATTCCTTCAGTCCCCAAGCCAGTGTTGTCACTGGCACCAGTACACTACAGCAGAATGTTAGACTTATCCCGATATTATTTAGTTTGTGCTGTGTCGTAAAGATTGCAAGCATTTTAGGCTATTGAGAGGTAAGAGGATCATTTGAGCACTGCAGACAGTGGGCTGGAACAGTGACTCTTCATTCCTCTCCATAGATAGCATCTAACAGGTTAATCAATGCCTCCACCCACTAACCCACCTTTCCACACTCCCATGCACCACAACTTGATCATTTCCTGTCAGAGTTGCCTTATGTGCAGATCAAATCAAGTCACTTTTTATTGTCATTTCAACCATAACTGCTGGTACAGTACACAGAAAAAACGAGACAATGTTTTTCAGGACCATGGTGCTACATGAACAATACAAAAACTACACTGAACTATGTAAAACAACACAAAACTACACTAGACTACAGACCTACCCAGGACTGCATAAAGTGCACAGAACAGTGCAGATATTACAATAAATAATAAACAAGACAATAGGCACAGTAGATGGAAGTAGGTTGGTGTCAGTCCAGGCTCCAGGTATTGAGCAGTCTGATGACTTTGGGGGGAAGAAACTGTTACATAGTCTGGTCATGAGAACCCGAATACTTCGGTGCCTTTTGCCAGATGGCTGGAGGGAGAAGAGTTTGTATGAGGGGTGTGTCTGGTCCTTCATAATGCTGTTTGCTTTACGGATGCAGTGTGTGGTGTAAACGTCTGTAATGGCGGGAAGAGAGACCCCGATGATCTTCTCAGCTGACCTTACTATCCGCTGCAGGGTCTTGCGATCTGAGATGGTGCAATTTCCGAACCAGGCGGTGATGCAGCTGCTCAGGATGCTCTCAATACAACCTCTGTAGAACGTGGTGAGGATGGGGGGGTGGGAGATGGACTTTTCTCAGCCTTCGCAGAAAGTAGAGAAGCTGCTGGGCTTTCTTTGCTATGGAGCTGGTGTTGAGGGACCAGGTGAGATTCTCCACCAGGTGAACACCAAGAAATTTGGAGCTCTTAACGATCTCTATGGAGGAGTCGTCGCTGTTCAGTGGAGAGTTTGCTCCGTGTCCTCCTGAAGTCAACAACCATCTCTTTTGTATTGTTTACATTCAGAGACAGGTTGATGCTCCTGTACCTAGTGTCCTTTTATGTACATGTAATCAAAGTAAATTTTATTATCAATGTACATGTATGTCACCATATACAACCTTGAGATCCATTTTCTTCTGGCACAATCATTCTATATAATAATAACCATAACAGAATCGATGAATAGCCGCCCAACTAGGGTATTCAACCAGTCTATGCATATAAGCTAATCTTATTTATTTATATTTATTGTCTTCTTTTTGCTTACTGTGTTTTTTAAGCTGCATTGGATCTGGAGTAGAAACATAGAAAACCTACAGCACAAGACAGGCCCTTCGGCCCACAAAGCCGTGCTGAACATGTCCTTGCCTTAGAAATTACCTGGGCTTACCCATCGCCCTCTATTTTTCTGAGCTCCATGTGCCTATCCAGGAGTCTCTTAAAAGACCCTATCATATCCGCCTCCACCACCGTCGCTGGCAGCCCATTCCACGCACTCACCACTCTCTGAGTCTTGACTTGCTGAGTTCCATTTTGTAGGTGTTGATCAAGATTTCCAGCAAGTCAGATTCAAATTTATTTATCACGTGTACGCTGAAACATACAGTGGAATGTGTCATTTGTGTTAACAGCTGACATACCTAAGAAAGTGTTGGGGGCAGCCTGCACTGTTACCACACCTTTTGGTGCCAGCATCGCATATCCACAATGTTCAGCATAACAATACAAGCCCCTTCCCCAAGCTCCCACCCACACACAGACAGGCCTCCAACCCCAGGACCGGCCATTTCCAGTCCTTGACCCTGGACTCCCAGACTCACAGACATCAAGCTTTCAGTTTTGGACTTTGCCCCAGGACTTGGCAATCGTGGGTTTGACCTTTGGGCCTCAAGTTCTGGACTTGCTCAGACCTCCGACCCCGGTGGCCTCGGCCCTTGTGACTCCTTTGGGCCTTTACCTTTGGTATTCATCCTTTAGGTTTCTACCCCTGGACTGGCCATGCTCTGTAGAATTACTTGTCAATGCAGGGGCAGGTCTTATTGCCACAGTCAGCTAACTGAATCATGTAAAAAAAGGCAGAGAAGACTTGGGAGTACTTGAAGGATCTCCGTTGGTCAGAGTCAACCATGGATATTGCGTCCTAGCAGACAACCAAGTCCAGCTCCTGGCCTTCATGTGTGACTTAACTACTAAGCCCAGCAGATCCATTTCTACTGACAGGAGAAGGAGCAAAGGCGGGTTACTGGCACCTTAAAACCAGTCGCTTCAGGCAGATGGGGCTCTTCAGTAGTGGTTGGCAGCTCATCTAGGAGAAGGAAAACTCTGATCTCAAACCTCTGCTGCCGTATGGCAATGCTCACTCATGGGGAAGGCGTCGGGAGTAAATCCCGAGGTAAAATCTGGACCTGGAGTCCCTAAGACTGTCCTGTGTTGAGTTCAAAGCTGACTGCCACTGTGCCAAACTATATTGGTCTCTGCCTTTCCTTTGGGTTCACCAGCTGCATGGAGAGGAGGAGCCTGTGCTTAGTTAACAGTTTGCTCTCCATATCATACTGCCCAGGCTTGCATATCCACTGTTTGAGATGCAACCCATTGTGAGTATTTCATCAGAAGTGGGTGCTAAGTCCCACTAGCCCCCACACCTGACTATAACTATGTCAAGGAACAGTGACAGTACAAACTGTTACTAAGTGTGCAGAGTGTGTTCCACTTCCAAAATGTGCTTGTATTAATTTTAAGGGAAGGGAAGTCAAAGTCTGGAAATACAAGGACATCCCTTTAGAACAGAAATGAGAAGGAAATGCTTTAGCTGGATGGTGGTGAATCTGTGGAATTCATTGTCACAGACGGCTGTTTGGCCAAGTCATTGGATCTATTTAAAGCAGAGGTTGATAGGCTCTTGATTAGTAAGTGTGTCAAAGGTTACAGGGAGAAGGCAGGAGAATGGGGTTGAGTCGACACAAAACATTCTGCGAATGTCTTATAATGGGGTGGAGAAGGATAATACATCAGCAATGATTGAATAATGGAGCAGACTGAATTGACCAAATGGCCTAATTGAGCTCTGATATCTTATGTTCTAAGTGCAACCCGTGGCTGCTGGTATATTATACGCAGCAGCAATGAGTATGATTTTGAAGAGGCTGTCTATGATTATATATGGCTCAAGTGTTGGGTCCATTTTTACCTCCTTGCCTTTTCAGAATTAGTGTCTGAGCAGTGATCTCATGGTGGCAAGTTAGGTAACTGAAGGGATCCAACCCTTAAATGCTCACTTCCCTAAAATTTAGAACTGGACTGGGATGATATCTATACTCCGAGGAATGTATACACATATGCAATGGTACAAATTAAAACTCTAGAACAATTAACACACACAAAATATGCTGGTGAACACAGCAGGCCAGGCAGCATCTATAGGAAGAGGTACAGTCGACGTTTCGGGCCGAGACCCTTCGTCAGGACTAAGTGAAAGAAGAGATAGTAAGAGAATTGAGAGGGGGAGGGAGGAGGGGGAGATCTGAAATGTTAGGAGAAGACAGGAGGGGGAGGGATGGAGCTAAGAGCTGGAAAGTTGATTGGCAAAAGGGATATGAGGCTGGAGAAGGGAGACGATCATGGGATGGGAGGCCTAGGGAGAAAGGAAGGGGGAAGCCCAGAGGATGGGCCAGGGGTATAGTGAGAGGGACAGAGGGAGAAAAAGGAGAGAGAGAGAGAAAAAAAATTAATAATAAATAAATAACAGACGGGGTACGAAGGAGAGGTGGGGCATTAACCGAAGTTGAGAAGTCAATGTTCATGCCATCAGGCTGGAGGCTACCCAGGTGGAATATAGCACCTGGAGGAAACTCACATGGTCACAGGAAGAACATACTGTACAGATTTCTTACAGACAATGTCAGAATTGAACTCTTGACGCCCCAAGCTGTAATAGCTTCATGCTATCCGCTACGCTACTGTGGCGCCCATTTTATTAAAAACTGTTATTTGGGAATGCAGGACTGCTCTTGATAGATGAATCCACATTGCCCTCATTCATATCTTGTGGCCGTTCTTCTGCACTATTCCTAACTCATCATGAATTTGCTCTCCACAGTGACAAGCTTAAAATTCCAGTGCTTCATCGTAGCATTCTATTGCTCCAAGTACTCCCCTCAGAAATGGCCTCTCTGTACACATCACACAAATTGATTTCAGTTGGATTTAGATTTATTTATCACATCTAGATCAAAGCATAAAATGAAATGCTTCATTTGTGTGAAAGCAAATGAAATCAATGAGGATTGTGCAGGGTAACCCGTAAGTGTCCCCATGCCTATTTACCTGACTTACTTCCTTAAAGGAATCACAATGGAAGGATAAAAACCCTCCAATTTTCTTCCTCTACAAGTATTTATTCAGTTTCACTGTTTTAACCAGATGCTATGACTGAATCTGCCACCACTCTCTCTATCAATCCATGTCCATTCCACATCCTAACTACTGACTGAAGTTCCTCCCTGTGTCACTTACGGCTCTTTAGCCTGTCAGCTTCACCCGTCGTCTGACTGCCTTTCGCCAATCTACCTCCTCTCCAGTACATCTCCCCACAGATTCAGATTTATTTATCATGTTCTTGGAAACATACAGTGAAATGCATTCATTGCTTCAACACCCAACACACCCAGGGGTGTGTTGGGGAACGGCCACATCACCCTCCATTCTGATACGAATATTACATGCCCACAATGCTCGGCAGAACAACACAGAACTCAACAAACCAGCATATAACAAGTAACATCAGTGAAACAAACCCTGTTCCTTTCTCTTTCCTTGACGCCCACTGTTTTGGAAAAGTGCATTTCCCATCCACCATTCTAATTGCCTGGGTAACAGTTGCTTATTGATAATGTGTGGGGTCACCCATCTTGTAAAACACTGCCCAGAACACTGTCCTAAAGCAATGAATCGGAATCAGGGTTAGTATCACCGGTATACAGTATGATGCCTTTGCATGAGCATGAGGCCTCAGTCGGTCAGGGTCGACATGGACATTGCATCCTAGCTGTCTAGATATGCAAGCCTGGGCAGTACAATACGGAGAGCAAGCTGTTGCCCATGTAGCAAGCTCCCCTGTATGCATCTGGTAAACCCAAACGGACAGCAGAGACCGATATAGTTTGCCATCAGCAGTGTCGCAGGAGTTGCCAGTCAGTGTAGAATTCAACATAGGACTGCCCTAGGAACTCCAAATTGGGGCTTACTCCCAAAAGCTTCCGCATGAGTGGGTGTAGCCACAAGGCAGCAAAGGTTTGAGATCAGTTTTCCATCTCCTAGATGAGCTGCCAACAACAGCTGATGAGTCCCATCTGCCCAAAACGACTGGTTTTAAGGTGCCAGGAGCCCTCCTTTGCCCCTTCTCCTGTCAGTAAAAACGGTTCCGCCAGATTTAGTATCTAAGCCACACATGAAAGCCAGGAGCTGGACTTGACTGTCAGAGGCTATTTGAGTCACACGCCATTGGGAGTATTTATTAGGTAGAGGGAGCTTGTCCTCATTACCACCCCCAGCTATAACAACATTAAAGTAGTACAATGCAATACATAATAATAGAAAAACATTAATTACAGTAAGTGTGTGTGTATATATTTAAATAACTAATGCAAAAATAGAAATAAAACAGTAGTGAGGTAATGCTCATGGGTTTAATGTCCATTCAGAAATCTGATGGCAGAGGGGAAGAAGCTGTTCCTGAATCATTGAGTACACCCTATCCTCGTTATATACGGGGGATACATTCCTCGCAGTCGACACATAATGTGAAAAATTATTTAAATGGAGAAAATAGGGATGCGTTCCAGAGGGCTTCCAAAATATGTTTTATCTGTAATTTATCCACATTTTCATACCAATACGACACAAAAGCAGTACCACAAGATAACATTTGTATTCTATTTCATCAATTTAAGGTAATATTCAAAGTAATAAATCATAGAAAGTTAACATCCTAAGGTGTACAGTACTCGCCAACAGTGGCAGGTGTGTTCGCTCCGGGAGATGAGTGGTTGTTGTGGTGTCGGGCAGCTTTACATGGATAAGGAGGATGGTTGTGGTCGTCAGGATCATATCAAGCACAGCAAGGGGTGAAGGAAGATCACGGAACTCTTAGAACTGCCGGCAGCAGGAGATGACACCGATCTGAAGAAAGTGGTGAGGGTTGTTTGCTTGGCAGCATTTTGTTTTTCAGCATAAATTTGCTTGTAGGGGAAAAGGGTTGACGGCAAGAAACGACTGAAATGCTGACTCCATTCTAAACTTGGGTTCATGTCCATCACCATTTGTGCCAAGTGTTCTGACTTCCACCATTCCCTCACCGTTGGTAAACTCCTGGGATTTTCAAAATTGTCTGTTGCTTGCAGCATCTGAGAGATAGTTCGCCGTAAAAAAAAATACGTACACATCACACCTTGGTCGAGTGATTGAATCAATGATGCTGTGTTAGGCGGCAGGAAACACCCTGCTATGTTAGGATGAATGCTGTCCAAATGTTTAGGATGGGCTGGCACATTGTCAAGCAACGAAAGAACTTTAAAGGCAAGATTCTGTTCCTGGCAGTAGCGTCCCAGAGCTGTGTTACCTTCAGCTGATGGCCCAGGACATGACATCGGACGCTTAGAAGGCATAGTTAAATATTTCAAGCAAAAAATCACTGCACCGTAGGTAAAACCAGCAAAAGTTTAAGAGCGCAAGATGGCGCATCCACACCTTGCCAAAACCAATGCGAGAGTGGCGGGAGAGAGATTGAGGCGCGCACCTGACTTGTATTGGCGGGAAAGCGGTGCTTTTCATCCCAACAGTGAGACTGTAAGGCGTGCGCGCGTGACTTGTATTGGCGGGAAAGCGGTGCTTTTCATCCCAACAGTGAGACTGTAAGGCGTGCGCGCGTGACTTGTATTGGCGGGAAAGCGGTGCTTTTCATCCCAACAGTGAGACTGTAAGGCGTGCGCGCGTGACTTGTATTGGCGGGAAAGCGGTGCTTTTCATCCCAACAGTGAGACTGTAAGGCGTGCGCGCGTGACTTGTATTGGCGGGAAAGCGGTGCTTTTCATCCCAACAGTGAGACTGTAAGGCGTGCGCGCGTGACTTGTATTAGCGGGAAAGCAGTGCTGCTTGCATAACTGTGAATCTTGGACGCATATAAGGAAATGTTGGTAGAAATAGGTTCCTCGCATAACTGTGAGTCTGCATTGTCAGAAGACGCATATAACGAGAATAGGGTGTATGTGCCTTCAGGCCTTTCTAGCTCCTTCCTGATGGTGCAATGAGAATAAAGCTGATTTATACTTGTGCATACGGGCTACTCCGTAGGCCTGATTTATACTTTTGCGTAGCCCTACGCCGTAGCAAGCATGCGTAGTTGTGTCAGCGTCGCTTTGCAATTCACTGCCAAAACACTAGTTGGCAGTGGGGTTTCTATGCCACTGTGTTGAGAGACATGGACGAGGAAATGCATTACAAATATTTTCGGATGTCGGCAGGTAGATTTGACGATTTGGTTTATCGTATCCAACCATTTATTTCGCATCAGTGTAGAGACTTGGCGGAGAAAAGCAACTGGAAATGTGGACCAATCACATTTGATGCACAAGTATAAATCAGCCTTAAGGCATGTCCTGGGTGATGGAGTCCTTAATGATGGATGCCACTTTTTTGAGGCATCACTCCTTGATGGAGAGATGGCAAACCAGTTCTGCAGAAAAATTTGCCAAGAACAATCATGGTCATGGAGACCATGACTGCCCACATCATAAAACACATAATGGTGATGATGATGAATATAGTTGTGAGGTCATGGAATGATGAGTTGAGGGGGGGCCTTGAGGTATATGAATCAAAATCTGAACAGTGGAATTGGAAAGACCAACTTTGAGTTAATTTATACATGTGTGTGCACGGGCAATAAAGCAGTAAGGTGCTGTTGCAAAAAAAAAATTCTAGACACTTAACTTAATTGATGTGAAGTTAGTGCCTCACTTAGAAACATACAGAGGCCAGTTGCAACACCCTTGTCATTGGGGCAAAGGTCAAATATATATGGCCCGGGACATTCTGAACAGCTCCTTCCCTCTAGCACACCAAACAGTACAGCTTTGTTTTACTAGGTGGCTGTTTATGATCACATTAACTTGGCAGCTTATTGTCTTGCCAAACTGGCAACGGGGCCCAGTGCAGAATGACAATGAGCTTGTTCAAATCTATTTTTGCTTTCACTTATCCAGGGATGTAGATGAAAGCACACTCCAATCCTCAGTCGGAGCACTCCCCAATCCAAAGTGTTAGATGCAGATTGGAAGTTCCTCCAGTCCTCCACACTATTGAGCCTAATAAGTCCTGATATTTTCCCCCATTTCCCTCAGTGAGTGAAATTGACCATTGGTGCCAAATAATTGGCTGTTAGGCTTGTGGACTGATGCCCAGCAGGAGCTGGATTAACATTGTCTTTCCATCACTTTTCTACTGTTCCCAGAGGAGACATTTCAATCCCAGTCTGAAATGGATATGAGTCACAGCCCCAGATGCGAAAGGAATGTTTTCACTTGTGCTTACTGGGACCTGAAACCTCTCAATTCTGCTGCCGTCTGATCTCCTGGAAATGCAGTTGTTATTGAGATGAAACCAGCCAGATTCTCGATCTTCCAAGTGAGCATATCTCCTCACACTGGACCGTTCAAGTAAAATTAAACACAAGCAGTCAGTTATTTCTTGTGACAGCGGGGTTGGTAAATGCTTTAAAGGTGATACCCCCTTGGCTCACCCTCCCTTTGCCTCCCTGCAAACACCAGCTTATCCAGAACTTGTTTTAAATCAAAATAAACTTCAAAGTTCAAAGTAAATTTTATTATTGAAGTACTGTACAAATATGTCACCATATGCAACCCTGAGATTCATTTTCTTGTGGGCATGCTTGATAAATGTAAAGAATTATAACCATAACTAACTCAATGAAAGATCTTCCAACTAGTGCATTCAACCAGAGTGCAGAAGACAACAAACTGTGAAAATACAAAAAGAAGAAATAATAATAGTAAATAAATAAACAATAAATATTGAGAATATGATGTGAAGAGTCCTTGACAGTGAGTCCAGAGGTTGTGGGAACATTTCAGTGATGGGGCAAGTGAAGCTGAATGAAGTTATCCTCTTTGGTTCAAGAGCCTGATGGTTGAGTGGTAGCAAGTATTCCTGAACCTGGTGCTGTGAGTACTGAGTACCTTGTTCCTGATGGCAACAGCGAGAAGAGAGCATATTTTGGGTAATTGGGGTCCCTGATGATGGATGCTGCTTTCCTGTGACAGCGTCTCACATAGATATGCTTAATGGTTGGAAGGGCTTTACTCATGATGGACTTTTTGTCGAATGTCCCGTTCAATGGCATTGGTGGTTCCATTCCAGCCTGTGATGCAGCCAGTCAATATACTCTCCACTACGCATCTATTATTTTTTTTTATTTATACAATGTATTTCCAAGAATAATGCATGCCAGACTGAAACACCAAGCAATGAAGATGCTTCCTCTACCCAGCATCTTGTTAACGAATGTACTGTACAGTCACTGGAGAAGAAGATTGAGGACCTCAGAGCAAGATTGCTGTGTTGGAGGGAAATGAGGAATTCCTGTGTTCTGTGTATCCCAGAAACATGGCTCACTATGGATGTGCCGCATATGTCAGTAAACCCAAAGGCTTCTCAATACACAGTCTGGACCAGACTGCTGATTTGGAGAAGGCAAAATGTAGGGGGTTGTGTTTCAAGAGAAACTTTTTTTGGTGCTCAGACTTGGCAGATTTATTGCTCTCTTGTTCCCCTGACCTGGAGCATCAAACTATTAAGTGCCAACTGTTCTACTTACCAAGGAAGTTCTCCTTGGCCACAGTTTAGATACTACTAAAAGCCGACTAATCAGGCATATGCAGTATTGAATGCTTCCATCAACAAACAAGAAACAGCCTACTCCGACGCATTTCAAATCATTGCCATGGACTTTAATCAAACTTGTTTGAAGAAATCTCTTGCCCAATTATCATCAGCATATAATCTGCAGCACCAGGGATTCCAACACACTAGACCACTGTTATGCTTCGATAAGGAATGCTTACACTCCATGCTTAGACTGCATCTTGGGAAATCGGATCACTTGACTGTCATTGAGGTGGTCTCGGGAGGCTACAGGATTGCTTCAGGTCAGTGCACTGGGCCGTGTTCAAAGACTCATCAGAGGATCTGAAAGAATATACCATGGTTGTCACGAACTTCATTAAAACAGTCGTAAATAAAGTGTGTTCCCACAAAATCATCAGAATCTTACCCAACCAGAAGCCCTTGATGAAGCACAAGATCCAGAATCTGCTGAGGGCCAGATCAGAAGCATTCAGGTCTGGCAACCAAGATACAAGAGGTCCAGATACAATTGCCAGGAAGCCATCTCATGTGAGGTGGTAACCTAGACCAGACTTGAATCACTGAAGGGTGCTTGACAGCTTGAATGCTACTTCTTACAAAGTGAAACCAAGTGATATAGGTGACAACAAAGCTTTGCTCTCAGATAAGCTCAGTGCCTTCTATGCTCGCTTTGACCATCGAAACATGGAGGTACCTTCACAAACTCCCACAGCCCCTGATGACTGTGATTTCCATCTCTGAGGCCAACATGAGAGCATCCTTCAAGAGGGTGAACCCACTGAAAGCATCCGGCCCAGAGAGGCTACCTGGCTGGTGCTGATCAACTCACTGGAGTGTTCACTGATATCCTTAACCTCTTGCTTCGGTCATCTTGAGGTATCCACCTGCTTCAAGCAACCTTCAATTATACTGGTGCTTGAGAAGAATGTGGTAAGCGGCCTCAATGACTGTGGTCCAGTAGAACTTCCATCCACTGCAGTGAAGTGCTTTGCAAGGTTGGTGATGGAGCATAGCAACTCCTGCCTGAGAAGCAACTTGGATCTGCTCTAACAGGCCCACAGCAGATGCCACTTCATTGGTTCTTCACTCAATCCTGGAACATCAGAACAGCAAAGATGCATACCTCAGGATGCTCTTCCTTGATTATAGCTCAGCATTCAATACTATCATCCCCTCAGAACTAATCAATACACTACAAGACCTTAGCCTCAATACTTCCCTGTACAATTGGATCCTCGATTACCTCACGTGCAGACACCAGTCAGTTTATAATGGCGACAGCATCTCCTCCGCAATCGCCAGGTGCACCATGAAGCTGTGTGCTTAGGCCCCTGCTCTACTTGCTTTATACTGATGATTGTGAGGCTAAGCACAGTTGTGATGCCATATTTACGTTTGCTCACAGCACCACTGTTGTTGGCTGAATCAAAGGTGGTGAAGAATCAGCATATAGGAGGGAGGGTGGAAATTTCACTCAATGCCAGCAAGACCAAGGGACTAATTATTGATTTCAGGAGGAGGAAACTGGAGTTCCATGAGCCAGTCTTCTTCGGGGGATCAGAGGTGGAGAGGGTCAACAACTTTAAATTCCTTCGTGCCACCATTTCAGAGGATCTGTACTGGGCCCACCACATAAGTGCAGTTACGAAGAAAGCACGGTATTGCCTCTACTTGCTTACAAAGATTCGGCATGACATCTAAAACTTTGACAAACTTCTATAGGTGTGTGGCGGAGAGTATATTGACTGGTTGCATCACGGCCTGGTATGGAAACACCAATGCTCCTGAACAGAAAATCCTGCAAAAAGTAGTAGATGCAGCCTAGTCGACAGTTATAAAACCCTCCCCACGATTGAGCATATCTATACGGAGCGTTGTCACAGAAGATCAGTATTCTCTGTCAAAGAAGAACCCCACCACCCAGGCCATGCACTCTTCTCACTGCTGCCATCAGGTAGAAGATACAGGAGCCTCAGGACCCACACCACCAGGTTCAGGAACAGGGTTTACCCCTCAACCATCAGGCTCTTGAACCAGAGGGGATAGCTTCACTTGCCCCATCGTTGAATTGTTCCCACAACCTATGGACTGACTTTCAAGGACTCTTCATCTCATGTTCTCAATATTTATTGCTTACTTACTTTTTTTCTCTTTTATCTTTGCAGTTTGTTGTCTGTTGCACATTGGTTGTCCGTCCTATTGCCATTTCATTGATTCTGTAGTGTTTCTTGGATTTGCTGTGTATGCCCACAAGAAAAGGAATCTCAGGATTGTATATAGTGACATTTGTACTTTGATAATAAATTTACTTTGACCTTTGAACATGTAATGCCCTTTAATATTTTTACATTCAGAGTCAATATTTTCTTTACTGTTCTATTACATTCCTACACATCAGCAGCATTGCTGCCCCTCATGTGGCACTCAGGGGTGGTATACCAGTTTATCCAGAGCTCTCTTGTTGTCCACTGTACTGCATCACCTCCTTAGAATTCTTATCATTCTCCCCATGACCTTATTTCACCCCCTGCCCCCGTTAAGCCTACAGAACCCTCTCGAGATTTCTGCTTATCTAATCTCGCTCATGCGTGTAACCCCCCCCCCCCATGCCTATTACAACATCAACAATCAAAGCTGTAAACTCTGGAAATCCCTAGTTAAATGTCTCTGCTCCCTTGTGATGTTCCTTAAAACTGATCAATTTGGAGATTTTTTTTAATGGTCATCTGTCCTGCTAATACCTTAAGCATAACAAAGTTAAGTGAGATCAGATAAAGCTCCCATGAAGCACAGTGGTGGCTTATGGGGTGATCTGTCTCAGCTTGTCTCTAGTTTGGTTGGCGATAATGGCTAGTGAGCCGGGTACCTTCTTTCTCAATTCCATTAGGACATGTTTTGAAAATGGGGATTTTAAAAGAAAATTTCCAAATAGCTGGTTACTAACACGTTCTTATGACAAACCCTCATCCCAGTGTAGGCTGCAAGTCAGCTGCAGACATGTGGTAACCATTATTAGATAGCTAATGTTTGTTTGAATTTAAGTCATCGAATTCTGAGATTTGAGGCTAGGATAAAATGCTCAGCAAAGCTCTCAGTGCGAGGCTCCCCTCTTTTTTGCACGTCCTCTAGTTAATCAGAGGAGCTTGAGCTGGACTGGTTGAAGTTTAAGAGTGGAACATTGACACAGCTGTGTAAACATCACAAAGAGCTCCTGACCTCAGCGCTTTCAACTATTCCACTCAAGTTTCATTAAGGGTATACATTTTTTTAAAATTAAAAGTTGCAAGACTGATCAAGGCTAGAGAATAACTCAAGGTCATTTATCTGGTGTGTTTCCGTGAAGGGTTTTGTTTCTGTGCTGTAGCTGAGAAATGTGTATTGATTATTTTAGCTCAACATATATTCATCTGTTAAAGATCTGTGCATAAGTTACAGCTTTGCACAGCGTGGTTGCTTCCTTTGTACTGCACCACTTCCACAGAAACTTGCCAACCTAATGTCCTCTTCACTTTAATGAATGGTGACTTATCCACAGAGGTTCCCTGAATTTTACACTCTTAGATCTCCATAAGACATGAGAGCAGAATCAGGCTATTTGGCCCATCTGCTCGGCCATTCCATCATGGCTGATTTATTATTCCTCTCAACCCAATTCTCCTGCCTTCTCCCCATTACCTTTGATGTACTTGCTAATCAAGACCATATCAACTTCCACTCTAAATATACCCAATACTCAACCCTGGTCTCCTGCCTTTTTCCTGTAACCTTTGATGCCTTTACCTTACTAATCAAGAATATAATGCAGTTTACTAGTGCTATTAGGCGTGGTTTAAACTAATAATGGCAGGGGGATGGGAGCCAGGATGATAGAGCTGAGGATGAGCCAGCAGGTTTACAAGTACATGATGGGTGTAACATAAGTGTAAGGAAGGACAAGCCAAATTGGGTACAAATGCAGACCCAAGAGTTAAATTGTACCACAGAGGCAAAATTCAAAAGGGTGAAGAATGCAGGTCTGAAGGTTCTGTATTTAAATGCATGTAGCATTCAGAATAAGGTGGACGAACTTGTGGCGCATTTACAGATCGGTCGGTATGACGTGACCATCACTGAGTCGTGGCTGAAAGAAGGCCATAGTTGGGAGCTTAACATCAATGAATATACTTTATATTGAAAGGACAGGCAAGAAGGCATAGGCAGTGGTGTGGCTGTGTTGGTAAGAGGTGGAATTGCATCTTTAGAAAGAGGTTACATAGGGTCAGAGAATGTTGAATCTTTGTGGGTGGAATTAAGAAACTACAAGGGTTTAAAAAAACATTATGCAAATCATATATAGGCCTCCAAATAATAACCAGGATGTGGGGTTGAAATTGTAAAGAGAGCTGGACAAGGCAAGTAATAAGGGAAATGACACACTTGTAATTGGAGACTTCAGTATGCACGGGGATTGGGAAAATCAGCGTGGTGTCGGATCGCAAAAGAGGGAATTTGTTGAATGCCTATGAGATGGCTTTTTAGAGCAGTTTGTGCTGAGGCTACTCAGGAAAAGGCTATCTTAGATTAGGTGTTATGTAATAACCCAGATCTTATTAGGGAGCTTAATGTTGTTGAGTAGCTCGCCGAACTGGCTTGTTAGCTTGCAGACATTTTGTTACCCAGCTAGGCAACATCATCAGTACAACTTCAAATGAAATGTTGGTGATCTACATCAGTGGTCCCCAAACTCCGGGCTGCAGACCGATACCGGGCCGTGAAGCATGCAGGGGTGCAGCGGTAGCCGGTACACACCCAGTACATCTTTAAGAAAAAAGCCGAAATAAACAAGCTAATTAATTAGGTGCTGCCCGGCACATAAATGTCGGCGGGATTTATGTGCCAAGCGGCACCTAATTAATTAGCTTGTTTATTTTGGCTTTTTTCTTAAAGATGTGCTGGGTGCATTCCGGCTACTGCTACACCCCTGCGTGCTTTGCGGCCCGGAGGTTGGGGACCACTGATCTACATTGTTCATCTTTTATGTGTCCTGTGGTTAGTCAGTGTGCGTGTGTGTGTGTGTGTGTGTGTGTGTGTGTGTGTGGATATATGTGCCATTTCTATTTGTTACCCATTATGGTTCGTTAAAATCCGATTAGGTGGTAATTGTTGTCCGGGCTGTGTCAGTCGACCGTTATGTAGGATTAACGTCATCTCCATTGATTAACACGTCCAGTCAGGTGTGAATTGGTTCTTGGCTCTGGACTGACAACATCTTAGAGAGTTTAATGTAAAGGAACCCTTCAGAGACAGTGATCATTTGAATTCATACTGCAGTTTGAGAAGGAAAAGCATCAGTCGCATGTATCAGTATTGCAGTGAATAAAGAGAATTACAGAGGCATGAGAGGAACTTGCCCAAGTGGATTGGAGGAGGATACTGGTGGCAATGATGGCAGAGCAGAGATGGCTGGAGTTTCTGGGAATAGTTCACAAGGCGCAGGATAGATATGTCCCACAGAAGAAGTAGTTCTCAAATAGCAAGGGAAGGCAACTGTGGCTGACAAAGGAAGTTAAGGACTGCCTAAAAGCCAAGGAAAGGGCATATAAGGTAGCAAAAGTGAGTGGGAAGTTGGGTGATTGGGAAGCTTTTTAAATGCAACAACAGTCAACTTTTAAAAAAGCTATAAGAAAGGAAAAGATGAAATACAAGGGCAAACTAGCCAATATAAAGCAGGATACTAGAAGTATTTTTCAGTTATATGAAGAGTAAAAGGGAGATGAGAGTTGATATTGGGCCACTGAAAAATGATGCTGGTGCGGTAGTAATGGAGGACAAAGAAATGACAGATAAACTTAATGGGTACATTGCATCTCTCTTCACTGTGGAAGGCACTAGCAGTGTGCCAGAGGTCCATGAGTGTCAGAGAGCAGAAATGAGTGCCATTGCTGTCACAAAGGAGAAAGTACTAGGCATACTCAAAGGTCTTAAGGTGGATAAATCTCCTGGACCAGATGGACTACATCCAAGAGTCCTGAGAGAGGTTGCTGAAGAGATAACGGATGCATTGGTCATGATCTTTCAAGAATTACTTGATTCTGGCATGATCTCAAAAGACTGGAAGGTTGCAAATGTCACTGCACTCTTTAAGAAGAGAAGAAGGTAAAAGAAAGGAAATTATAGGCCAGTTAGTCTAACCTCAGTGGTTGGGAAAGTGTTGGAGTCTATTATTAAGGATGAGGTTTCGGAGTACTTGGAGACAAATGATAAAATAAGTCAAAGCCAGCATGGTTTCTGTTAGGGGAATCTTGCCTGACAAATCTGTTAGAGTTCTTCGAGGAAGTAACAAGCAGGTTGGACAAAGGAGAGGCAGTGGATGTCATTTACTTAGATTATGAGAAGGTATTTGATATGGTGCCACACATAACAAGATAAATTCCTATGGCGTTAGGTAAGATACTGGCATGGAAAGAGGAATAGCTGACAGGCAGGAGATAGCAAGTGGGAATAAGGGATTTTTCTGGTTGGCTGCTGGTGACTAGTGGTGTTCCTCAGGGGTCAGTATTGGAACCATTACTTTTCAGATTGTCAATGACTTGGATAGTGGAATTGATGGCTTTGTGGCAAAGTTTACAAATGATACGAAGATAGGTGGAGGGGTAGGTAGTGCTGAGGAAGCAATGCGATTGTAGCAGGGCTTAGACAAATTGAAAGAATAGGCAAAAAAGTGGCAGATGAAATACAGTGTTGGAAAATGTATAATCATGCATCTTGGTAAAAAGAACAATAGTGTGGCCTCTTATTTAAATAGGAAGAAGGTTCAAACGTCGGAGGTGCAGAGGGACTTGGGAGTTCTCGTGCAAGACCCCCAGAAAGTTAATTTACAAGTTGAGTCTGTGGTAAAGAAGGGAAATTCAATGTCGGCATTTTTTTCAAGGGGAATAGAATACAAAAGCAAAGAGACAATGCTAAGCCTTTATGAGACACTAGTCAGGCCGCACTTGGAGTATTGTCAACAGCTATGGGCACCATACCTCAGAAAGGATGTATTGTCTTTGGAGAGAGTCCAGAGGAGGTTCTTGAGGATGATTCCAGAAATGAAGGGGTTAACATACGAAGAGCATTTGGCTGCTTTGAGCCTGTATTCACTGGAATTTAGAAGAATGCATGGGGATCTCATTGAAACCTACCTAATGTTGAAAGGACTAGATAGGGTGGATGTAGAGAGGATGTTTCTTATGGTGGGGGTGTCCAGAACTAGAGGGCACAACTTCAAAATTGAGAGGGACCTTTTAGAACAGAGGTAAGGAGGATTTTTTTTTAGCCAGAGAGCAGTGAATCTGTGGAATGCTCTGCCACAGACTGGTGGAGGCCAAGCCCGTGGGTATATTTAAGGCAGGAATTGATTGTTTCCTGATTGGTCAGGGTATCAAAGGATATGGTGAGAATGCAGGTGTGTGGGGTTGAGTGGGATCCGGAATGCAGCCATCATGGAATGATGGAGCAGACTCAATGGGCTGAATGGCCTAATTCTGCTCCTATGTCTTATGGTGTTACTGTCAACCTCCACTTTAAGTATACCCAATGCTCAACCCAATTCTCCTGTCTTCTCCCCATTACCTTTGACACCCTTACTAATCAAGAACCTATCAACCTCCGCTTTAAATACACGCAATGACTTGGCCTCTACAGCTGTCTGTAACAGATTCACCACCCTCAGGCTAAATAAATTCTATAGGTTTCAGGTTTCTTTCTAATAAATCCAGTCCTATCTGTCTGCCTTATTGTAAACTATTGTGGCTGAGCATATCCTTCCTGAGATTTTTTCTTCCTCTGTGGTGGCAGTCCAAACTCTGAGCTATACTGTATACTGTTCGAAGTACGATTGTCTGCAGTGATGTCATTAGACCTCTGGTGTTGATATTCTGATGCATCCTTAGAGTGGTGCCTGGTTGTGGTGGGGAAGATAGCCATAGAGCACACAGCACAGAAATATGCTCCTCGGCCCACCTGGTCCGTGTTGAACTGTTATTCTGCTTACTCCCATCAACCTGCACCTCGACCGTGGCCCTCAATATCCCTCCTTTCCATGTACTTATCCAAATGTCTCATAAATTTTGCAAGCTGTTTGACAATATTCACAGACGAATGTAAAACTTCCAACACCACATGTATAATCCTCTTAAACAGATCTCTTATACAATAAGAACATAAGAACATAAGAAATAGGAGAAATAAGAAAGAGTAGGCCATCCAGCCCATCGAGCCTGCCCCGCCATTCAGTAAGATCATGTCTGATCTGTCCGTAAACTCAGCTCCATCTACCTGCCCTTTCCCCATAACCCTTAATTCCCCTGCTATGTAAAAATCTATCTAACTGTATCTTAAATATATTTAGTGAAGAAGCCTCAACTGCTTCCCTGGGCAGAGAATTCCACAGGTTCACCACTCTCTGGGAAAAACAGTTTCTTCTCTTCTCCGTCCTAAATCTTCTCCCCTGATGGAGTTTTGACCTCACAATCTACCTCGTCATGGCCCTTCCATTTTATTTATTTGCCTGCTCTGCACTTCTGCTGTAATTAACGTTATCTGCTGCATTTTGCATTTTTTCCTTTTAATACTACCTCGATGTACTTATGGAGGTACTTGGCTATAAAAGTTCAAGAGCAGCTTTTATCCTGCTGTTACAAGACTATTGAACGGTTCACTAGTATGATAAGATAGAATCTTGACCTCACAATCTATCTCATTATGATCTTGCACCTTATCGTCGACCTGCACTGCACTTTCTCTATAACTATAACACTTTATTCTGCACTTATTATTACTTTTCCCTTGTACTACACCACTGTGTAACGATTGATCTGTATGAATAGCATATTTAATATTAGGGCGTCTCAGCAACATAACAGTTAGTGCAACACTATTCAAGCTCTGGGTGTCAGAGTTGGGATTTCAAATCCAGTGTCCTCTATAAGGAGTCTGTATGTTCTTTCCATGACCATTTGGGGTTTTGCTTCGTTTTCCTCCCACAACCCAAAGTTATACCAGTTAGTAGATCAATTGGGCATTGTAACTTGTAAGCGAGGGTTATATAGATGGGTTGTACGATGGCACAGCTTGTTAGGCCAGAAAGGCCTGTTCCATGGTGCATCTCTAAATAAATGAGTAAGAAAATAAATAAATAAAATATGCAAGGCAACTTTTTCACTGTACTTTGTACATGTTACAATAATAAACCAATTTACCAATTTTATCCTCATCTTTCTCTGACTTAGACCATCATAATATAATTCATCAGTTTCATTTTGGCTTTCTCCTCCTCAGGGAAATCAATCCCACCTCTGTAGTCTTGCTGCTTTGCTGAACGCTTTCATCTCTGGAACCAAAAGTTTCCTGCTCGTTGTGGGATTTTGCTGTGCGCAATTTAGGCTGGTGTTTGTTTCTGCAAGTATTTGATTATGAAAAGGACAGAGATGTGAAAGTTGCTATTCAATGCCAATTCATTCTTTTCAAGAATTCTGACATTAAGTTAAATTTGTTAAAGGTATTCCTTTGCAAAAGCATATTAATTCTGCCTAATCTTTATGTGATTTCTAAGTGCTCTGTACTGTGTCATTAAAATAATGAGTTCCAACACTTGCCAACAACTGACTGCAGGCTAGCTGGTTTGAATAGAGTCCAAGGGTTGAGAGGCTTTTGTTGTTCAAGGCCGAGCTTGATAGATGTTTGGATGTTAAAGGAATATTAAGTTAGGATAGTGAGTAGGTAAGATATATCAGCAACCACAGTCATACTGAAATCAGAACAGGTAGATGGCCAGACTGTTACTGAAAGAAAATAGAACATTACGGCAAAGTACACACTACTATACCGACATTTTAACCTACTCTTATATCAACCTAACCCCTTCCTCCCACATAGCCCTCCATTTTTCTATCATCCATGTGCATACTTGAGTTTTTTTAAATGTCTTTAATGTATCTGCCTGTACCACCATCCTTGGTAAAGCGTTCCACACACCCTACCACTCTCTGTAAAAAATGCTTCCCCTGACAGCCCCCTATACTTTCCTCCGGTGACCTTAAATTATGCCCTCTTGTAATAGTTATTTCTATCCTCCAGCTAAACAAAAAATCTCTGCCTCTTATCATCTTGTACACCTCTATCAAGTCACTTATCATCCTCTTTCACTCCAAAGAGAAAAGCCCTAGCTCACTCAACCTTTCTTCATATCTTATGCTCTTAAAGGGTTAACCCCATCGAAAATTATCCTTCAAAACAAAAACGACAGAGCTTCTGCAGATGCTGGAAATCTGGAGTAATACATACAAAATACTGGTGGAATTCTGCAGGTCAGGCAGCATCTATGAAGGGGAATAAACAGTTGATGTTTTGGACCAAAACCCTTCATCATGACAGAAGGGTCTCAGCCTGAAACGTTAACTGTTATTCCTCTTCGTAGATGCTGCCTGACCTGCTAAGTTCCTCCAGCATTTTGCATGTGTTACTTCAAGACAAAAAACAATGTGTGGATGAAATGGCATCAATGTGTGTGAGACTTTGCTTTGACACTTGCCTTCAGCTTTATGGATTGGGAAAGACTAGGACTTGTTTGGACATTGAAAGGATGTGCAGCTCCATCATTTGGCTTTTGATGCTGTTTTCTTTCTGAAGGAGTGTAGATGTTCCCGTGAGACATGAAGCCCTCCCCATCCACCTCTATTACCCCCATCGCTGTACTAAGAACACTTTAAACCCCCACTTTTTAAAACGCTGTTTACATTGTAACTACATGCTGATATTTATATATTAATACACATTTTATTCCATATCCTTACTTTCTCTATCTTTATTTTTTATATAATTCATTTTCCTTATAATTATTGAATATTGTTTTTTATTACGTGTCACACCAACATACCACAACAAATTTCTGATGTTTGTAAATGTATATGGTGAATACAATTGATCCTTGAATGAAAGCTCTATAATAAGATTCAAAATTCAAATTTATTTATCACATGTACATCAAAACATACAGTGAAATGTGTCCAAACGAGGAAATCTTCAGATGCTGGAATTTCAAGCAACACACACAAAAATTGCTGGTGAACACAGCAGGCCACAAGCAACACACATAAAAATTGCTGGTGAAATGTGTCATTAACATTAACAATCAACACACCCAAGGCTGTGTTGGGAGCAGCCGCAAAGTGCACCACACATTCCAGTGCCAACAGAGTATTTCCACAATGCTCAGCCAAGCAACCCAGAACACAACAAAACACAGCTCAACGCTAGGGCACTGAGGAATGCGGTAGAGCAAAGGGATCTGGGAATATGCTCCACAATCCATTGAATATAGCGGCACAGGTACATAAGGTTGTAAAGAACGTTGGCATTGGGACATTGGCGTTCCTTAATCAAAGTATTGAGTACAGGAGATGGGATGTCACAAAGTTGTATAAGACATTGATTAGGTCTAATTTGGAGTATTGGCTGCAGTTTGGTCACCTGCCTTCAGGAAAGATGTAAATAAGGTTGAAAGAGTACAGAGATTTACAAAGTTGTTGCTGGGACTAGAAGACCTGAGTTACAAGGAAAGATTGAATAGGTTAGGACTTTATTCCTTGGAACATAGAAGATTGAGAGGAGATTTGATGGAGGTATACAAAATTATGAGGGGTATAGATAGGGTAAATGCAAGCAGGCTTCTTCCACTGAGATTGGGTGGGACTACAACTAGAGGTTTTGGGTTAAGGGTGAATGGTGAAAAGTTGAAGCGGATTATGAGGGAAAACTTCTTCACTCAGTGGGTTGTAAGAGTGTGGAATGCAGTGTTTAATTGAATAGGAACCAGGATGGTAGGGGTATTGAGTGCTATGGTCCGGGTACAAGTTGATGGGTGTAGGCATTTTAAATGATTCAGCATGGACTAGGTGGGCCAATGGGCCTTTTTCTGTACTGTGCTTTTCTATGACTCTATAACAAAACAGAGCACAACACACAATGAAACAACAGCAGCAAAACAGCCCCCTATTTCTCCCTCCCACCAAATTGGCCTGTGTTCTTCAGCCTCCGGAGCTCTTGGATATGCAGGCATTGGGCTACCCCAGCAGACTCACGGAGATTCACATACCCAGAGCTCCATAAGAAGATATTGCTTCAATCAATTATTGCAGGGGTTAGCAGAATTTTATTTAATTAGGTTTTCTGTAAAGAGCTAGTGCAATGTTGTTTTATTTCTGCTTTTTTTGTCAGTTTATTTAATGAGGCAATGTTTTCCTTCCTCGTTGGAGACTGGCCCTTAGGCTGCTGCAGTACTCAGCTTGTAATATATTCCACCTGCCTCCTGCGCCAATGGCCCCTTGCTGCAAGTTATTGTGGGGGGAGAAGGGGTGCAGAGAGAGAACTGATGCTCCATTTTCCTCACAGACGGAGCGCATGTGCACTATTGAAGGCTCAGGGGGCAGAGCAGCAGTCCCAAAGGCCAGGGTTCTTTGCGGTTCTTGGGATGTGTGTCCTGCTTTTAATTGGCTGCAAGTTTGCCCCTGAAGCACTGGCCACAGGAGTTTAACTGCAGTGCTTTGCAGGCAGTCTGCTTCTAACTTATTCTGTCCCTGCAAGGCACCAAGCTACCACTACAGAGCAACTCAGCGGGTCATGCAGCGTTGATGGAGGGGAATAAACAGTTGACATTTTCACGCCGAGACTTTTCATCAGGACTGGAAAGGAAAGGGGCAAAAGCCATTCAGGAAGGGCCTTGTCCCAAACTGTTGGCTGTTTTAATTTTTAATTTATTTAGAGATACAGCACGGTAACAAACCTGTGCTGCCTAGTTACACAGATGTGAGCAATTAACCTACAAACTCACAGTGCTTGGAATGTGGGAGGAAACTGGATCACCCGGAGGAAACCTATGTGATCGTGGGGTGAACATACAAAGTACAAGCTCCTTACGGACAGAGGGGGAATTGAACCCAGGTCACTGACACTAATAGCACTACATTAACCACTACGCTGCCATACCACCAGTAGTTTATTCCCCTCCATTAATACTGCCTGACTTGCTGAGTTCCTCCAGTATTTTGTGTGTCTTGCTCAAGATTTCCAGTATCTGCAGAATATCTTGTGTCCACCATTACTGAGAACAGGTTTATGTCAGGGAATTCATATTCTTTCACCTCTCACCACAGCTAACTCTCTGGGAAATGTACTTCCAAGTCCAACAAAAATCTTATAAGCTTTGTGTGAACTGTTTCAGTTTAGGGACTCAGCAGATGCTGGAAATCTTGAGCAACACACACAAAACGTTGGAGAAACTGAACAGGTCAGGCAGCATCTATGGAGGGGAATCCAGATGAAAGGTCTCAGTCCGAAACATTAACTGTTTATTCCCCTCCATAAATGCTTCCTGACCTGGTGAGTGACCTGGTGTGTGCTGCTCAGTTTTAGGGAAAGTTTTAACTTGCTGTATATTGGTTGGAAACCAGAAATAGACTTGCAGAAGCCATGTGGAATATGCTTCAGAGCAAATAGGGCTTGAAGTCGTGAAAGAATGTGTAATCTGCTGCTGGCTGTTTGCTTAAGTGCACCAGAAATGTACACAGGGGTGGTACAGAGTAAGAGGAAGGAATACAACCAGCTTTGATCGCAAATGGTTTGGGTTTTCTATGAAGATTAATCTAGAAGAAATATTCGCTTATCGGGCACCTGGGTGTGATTTTTGGACAGCTGTATTCTCCTGGTGAGCAGGACGTGTTTCCAAGGTTTCAGACTTGGTAGCTTAGCAGAAACAGATAGTTCGGCTGTATTGGTATGGGCCTTTCCTGACACCAAGCTTTTGCCATGTTTCTCATGGAAGATTGACAATTTGCTAGCCTTGTTAAACAACACTGGAGGATCTGTGCATTTCAGGACTTTTGTTTGTTCCACTGTCAGGAAGCAATTCTGTGCTGGTTTTCAGTAGCTGAGACCCTCCCTTCCCTAGTCCTGTGGTGGGGGATGGGGAACAGGTCACCAGTTGGTTCAATGGGTCGACAAGCTCCTTACTCTAGAATAATGGAGGAGATCTTGTAGTCATGTCACTTCCACATGAGGAGACCACATCCCACGCGGGTTTGGCTGCTGCCAAGTGTGTTTCCCCCGCCAGCAGTGCACCATGACAGGCTCCAGGTTGGCGGGGAAGGTGGCTCGAGACCCCGTACAGAAACAGGCCCTTCAGGCTTTCCATTTATCTGTGTATAGTCCATATTCCTCTAAACCCTTCCTATCCACAAACCTGTCTGAGTTCCTTAAACCTGTGACTTTAGTTCTTGATTCCTTAACGCTGGGAAAAAGACTGTGTGATTTATGCCCCTCATAACTGACCAGAACTGAATATCTATCCCAAATGTGGCCTCACCAGCACCTTGTATAACTGCAACATAATATCCCAACTTAATACTCAATGCGCTGATGAATGCCAACATGCCAAAAGCCTCCTTTACCACTCTGTCTGCCAGCGGCGCTACTTTTAGGGAACCATGTCCAAGTTCCTCTGCAATTCAGCACTCCTGTCGTTCGTTGACAGTTACAAAACCCAGAACATACTCTAGGACACTACAGCATAGTACAGGCTTGTCAGCCCATGATGTTGTGCCAGCCTTTTAATTTCCTCTGTGATCAATCTTACCCTTCCCTCCTACATAACCCACAATTTTTCTATCCGACCTGTGAATTGTGGAAGTCATAGTTAAGGAAAATGGAACAAACATCTCAGGTGCAAGTGTGGAAATTGTGCTCATCATAACCCATGTAACAAAGCCACATAAACGAAGGGGGGGGGATGAGGGGAGGGTGGATGTATCTTGTCTTTACAAGCATTTCTCAGTGTGATGGAACAGTCCTCTTAACTTCTCCGAGAGTGACTTTACAAGGCTCGTGTTATTTTACTCATTGCCCGTTATGCCTGTCGGCATTTAGGGCAGCAGTGAGCATCCTCCATCGGTGTTCAGGGCTTCCTTCATTGTGCCAGCAGCTTCCTCTCAGTTTTCATTACTGTCAGCCATGAAACGCAGGAATACCATCGTGCTCAGATGTAGAAGGATTCTTCATTGCTGTTTCCATAACAGTTTTACTCGACCAGTCAGGGTTGTTAGCCCCGAGCTGAACCTCTGAACCTGGAGGCCGGTGGACCACTCTGAGTCTGGTCTCTACCCTTTGACCTGTTCAACATGGGTGACCCTACCAAGAGCCAAAGCATAAAGCCCTGACTCCAGCCAACATGGTTCTCCGAGCCATTGAGGCACACAAGCCTCCGAATCACAACAAGGTCCTCTTGGAGGAAGGGTGTATTTTTTTAAATCATTTTTGTCATGTCACATTTGCAAATTTTTGCAAATGTACCATGGAGAGCATTCTAACTGGCTGCATAGCCATCTGGTACGGGAGAGGGGTTGCTACTGCACGGGATTGAAGCAAGCTGCAGAGAGTTGTAAGCTTAGTCAGCTCCAGTAAAAAGGCAGCATCCATCAATAAGGACCCCCATTACTCAAGACATGCCCACTTCTCATTGCTACCATCAGGGAGGAGGTACAGGAGCCTGAAGGCACACGTTCAGCAATTCATGACCAGCTTCTTCCCCTCTGCCATCTGATTTCTGAATGAATTGAATTGAATTGACTTTATTACTTACATCCTTAATATACATGAGTAAAAATCTTTGCGTTACGCCTCCATCTAAATGTGCAATGTGCAGTTTATAGTAACTTATAATAACCAGTATGTACAACAGGATAGTCAATGTACCATAGAAATACAATTGTGTAAGCGTGAATTAATCAGTCTGATGGCCTGGTGGAAGAAGCTGTCCCGGAGCCTGTTGGTCCTGGTTTTTATGCTGCAGTACCATTTCCCAGATGGTAGCAGCTAGAAGAGTTTGTGGTTGGGGTGACTCGGGTCCTCAGTGATCCTTTGGGCCCTTTTTACACACCTGTCCTTGTAAATGTCTTGAATCATGGGAAGTTCACATCTACAGATGCACTGGGCTGTCCGCACCACTCTCTGCAGAGTCCTGCGAATGAAAGAGATACAGTTCCCATACCAAGCAGAGATACAGCCAGTCAGGAAGCTCTCAACTGTGCCCTTATAGAAAGTTCTTGGGATTTGGGGGCCCCACGCCAAACTTCTTCAACTGTCTGAGGTGGAAGAGGCACTGTTGTGCCTTTTGCACCACACAGCCAGTACGTACAGACCACGTGAGATCCTTGGTGATGCTTTTGCTGAGGGAGTTAAAGCTGTTCACTCTCTCAGACACAGATCCATCGATGTCAATAGGGGGTAACCTGTCTCCATTACTCCCGTTACTCCTGTTCAATGTTCAATGAACATTGCCTCACTACTTTTTTATTTCTATTTTTGCACTATGTATTTAACTATTTTATACACATGCGCACGCACACACATACACAAACACACATACACAACACACACACAGTATATATACTTACCGTTATTCACAGATTTTTCTCTAATTATATATTGCTGCTGCCACAAAGACGAAAATTTCATGACGTATGCCAGTGTTATTAAACCTGATTCTGATGTACCAAGATACAGTGAAAAGCCTCTGTTCAGACAGATGAAATCATTACACAGTGCATTGAGGAAGAACAAGGTATAACAATAACAATGCAGAATAAAGTGTAAAAACTACAGACAAAGTGCAGTGCAGGTAAATGATAAAGTGCAAAATCATGACAAGGTATAGTGAAAGGCAAATAATACATCTTACTATACAATTCATCCGTTCAAGAGACTGATAACAGTTAGTTAGAAACTGTCCTTGAATCTGGTGGTATGTGCTTTCAGGCTTTTGTTTCTTCTGCCCAATGGGAGAGGGGAAAAGAGAGAATGTCCAGGGTGGGTGAGGTACTTGATGACGTTAGCTGTCTTACTGAGGCAGCAAGAAGCATAGACAGACTCCATAGAGGAGAAGATGGTTCCCATGACGTGCTGAGCTGTGTCCATAACTCTCTACAGTTTCCTGCAGTCACTTACAGATCAGTTGCCGTACCAAGCTGTTATGCTTCTCGACAGAATGCTTTGTGTGGTGCCTCAATAAAAATTAGTAAGAGCTGATGGGGGCATGCCAAATTCCTTTAGACTCCTGTGGAAGGAGAGGCATTGGAAGCCATTTGAGTTTGACAGACCTGTTAGATAGAGCAGTCAGAGGAAGACCCTCATCGTTATTTGTAGGGTTGCTTGCCGAGCTTGGAAGTTAGGTTGCAAATGTTTTGTCACCACAAACAAGCAACCAACCTGAGCTACCAATCTTCTCTGTCATTTCAAACCCTCATCATTTACTGCAGTGAGTAGCAGAGACAGATAATATGAACTTCATACCACATTAACCTGGATGTTATTTGGTCCCATCCCTTTTGATGAAGAAAGAGCCAATGCAGCAATATGGGTGTAATAATTTCCATGAGCCTTGTGGTCAGTGCAATCAGAGTTCAATTCCTGGCTCTGTCTGTAAGGAGTTTATATGTTCTCCCCCTGACCATGCAGGTTTCCTCCAGGTGCTACGGTTTCCTGCTGCATTCCAAAGGTGTACGTGTTGAGGTTAGTAAGTTGTAGACATGCTACGTTGGCACCAGAAGCATGGTGACACTTGTGGGCTGCCCCCAGCACATCCTCAGACTGTGTTGGTTGATGACACAAAACAAAGCATTTCACTGTATGTTTCAATGTTCACATGACAAATAAGGGGAATTTTTCTGAACAGAAGCTATTGCAATTGAATCTGGACAAATATAAAATAGTATCCATGCAAGGGGAGAGAGTCAGTACATACTCTGTGGTCAGTGTGGGGATGAAATTAAGCTCTTTGGTCCTTTGACATGCCCAGGCCACATAGAATTAACCCAGAGCAGAAAGTAGAAAGGGTAAGACGGAGGAACACATACCAATCCTCAAAGGGGGATCAGAAGTGAAGAGAGTGAGCAGCTTCAAGTTCCTGGGTGTCAAGATCTCTGAGGACCTAACTTGGTCCCAACATATCGATGCAGTTATAAAGAAGGAAAGACAGTGGCTATACTTTATTAGGAGTTTGAAGAGATTTGGCATGTCAACAAATACACTCAAAAACTTCTATAGTTGTACCGTGGAGAGCATTCTGACAGGCTGCATCACTGTCTGGTATGGAGGGGCTACTGCACAGGACCAGAAGAAGCTGCAGTGTGTCGTAAAATTAGCTCCATCTTGGGTACTAGCCTACAGAGTACCCAGGACATCTTTAGGAAGTGGTGTCTCAGAAAGGCAGTGTCCATTATTAAGGACCTCCAGCACCCAGGGCATGCCCTTTTCTCACTGTTACCATCAGGTAGGAGGTTCAGAAGCCTGAAGGCACACACTCACTTGTTATACAATATTTCTGTTTAATATACAGTATTTCTGTTTTTTGCATGATTTTAGTCTATTCTATATACGTATACTGTATAAAGTATACTGAATAAGATTTACTTATTATTATTTCATTTTTTTCTTCTGTATTATGTATTGCATTGAACTGCTGCTACTAAGTTAACAAATTTCACGTCACATGCCAGTGATAATAAACCTGATTCTGATTCTGCGGAAGAAAAGAATCACCAGACAAGGAGCGTGCAAATCCGCAGATAATGTTGAAATCTCATTCCAGAGACTTCAGAACAAAATTCCTAGCTGATTCGCCAGTATGGTTATGCAGTGCAGCAGTGCTTCACTATGCGATGTGCAGTCTTTTCAGGTGAATTGTTAAACAGTGGCCTCCATCTGCTGTTTGTAGAACTGCAGGATTCACTGGCAGAGTTCTAAAGAAAGCTGTTAGAATTTTATTTTATTGTAGGTAGAGATGCAGTGTGGAACATTTCCTTCGGGCAACACCGTCCGGCAACCCATTTATTAAACCCCAGTCTAATCACAAGATGACTTACAATGACCAATTAACCTACCAATCAGTATGCCCTTGTACTTTGGGAGGAAACTGGAGCACCCGGAAGAAACCCACATGCTCACAGGAAGGAGGTACAAACTCTTTGCAGATGGCATTGGAATTGAACTCCGAACTCTGAGGTCTTAAGCTGTAATAGTGTCGAGCTAGCTGCTACATTACCTTGATGCCTCAACGTTATGGGCAATATTTAGCCCTTAACTCCCACAGAAATGAAGTTGTTTTTATGGCAGCCTGCTGTGCACTAGTTGGCTGCCTCATTTGAAACTTGATCACATCTAAATAGTGTTTTGGCGATCAATCAGTTTGAGATTGAGTTTACAGTTTCTTCCTCTTAAAGAGTTAAATTTTATGTGATGTAGCTGAGGTATTTCTGATGGTTCAAAGATTTTATCAAGCCAGCCAGTGGTGTAGTTGCATTAACACCGGACTTTGAGCCGAATAGTCCCAAGTTTGAATCCAGCTGGTTCCTTGCACACTTTCCAATCCGTGCTGGGTTATGCATCGAGCTAGCAACTCAGTCTCGTAAAAAAAAAACGGTCATGTGCTATGGAAATGGCAAAAAATGCCACCCAATGCACCACAAGGCACGTAAAGGAACAACAACAAAGGTTTTATCAGTTCGATGAATTGAACTATTTCCTCTTGACTTGGAATAGAATGGCACATCTTGAATTTCTAACTGCCAGGGCTGATAGGTAATAATATAATATAACTTATCATATGAGCCCTTTTCATACAGACAATGTAGTTCAACGTAATTTACAATGGAATAAAGTGTAAACATGAAAATAAAGGACAATAAGATGTTAGTTAAAAGCAAGGTTAAATAAATAGGTTTTGAGCTGGTGTTCAAAAATGCCAACTGAGTTCGTGTCCTTCATGGTTTTAGGTATTGAGTTCCACAATTTATTATTGTAGTTCAAAAAAGCTGATCTGCTAATGATGTTTTGAGGGAAATTGTTTAAATGTAACAGACCAGTGGAAGAGGACCTGAGAGGCATTGTGTATAAGATGATGAGAGGCATTGTGTATAAGATGATAAGAGGCATTGATTGTGTTGATAGTCAGAGGCTTTTTCCCAGGGCTGAAATGCTGGCCATGAGAGGACACAGCTTTAAGGTGCTGGGGCGTAGGTACAGAGGAGATGTCAGGGGTAGGTTTTTTACGCAAGAGAGTGGCGAGTGCGTGGAATGGGCTGCCGGCAACGGTGGTGGAGGCAGATACGATAGGATCTTTTAAGAGACTTTTGGATAGGTACATGGAGCTTAGAAAAATGGAGGGCTATGGGTAACACTAGTAATTTCTAAGGTAGGGACATGTTCGGCACAACTTTGAGGGCCAAAGGGCCTGTATTGTGCTGTAGGTTTTCTATGTTTCTATGTTCTATGTTTCTAACTCGAGCAGGATTATAAAACGATAGGTGGTTTGTATCGTCACAAACCCACAGGGCAATGGAACGCTGGAAGATAAAACCTGGGTCATTGAAAGTTTCAAGACAGAGATAGATTCTTGTTTTAGCTTAGTTCTTGTTCTTAGCCGGGCAAAGTCACTAAGCATTGTGGAACCAAAGGAGAGTGGAGTTGAGATATAGATCAGCTGTGACGTAACTAGCTAACTAAGGGCGGCACGGTAGTGTAGTGGTTAGCATAACACCATTTTAGTGCCAGTGACCCGGGTTAAATTCCACTGCTGTCTGCAAGGTGTTTGTATGTTCCCTTGTGCCCATGTGGGCTTCCTCCATGCTCTCCTGTTTCCTGCCACGTTCTAAAGACATACGGGTTAGGGTTAGTGCGTTGTGAGCATGCTGCATTATTTTGACACTGGATGTTTAGTGACACTTGCCGGTTGCCCCTTCTCACATCCTCGGACTGTGTGGGTCATTGATGTTTCGATGTAGGTGTGACAAATGAAGCTAACCTTTAAGTATTGAGATAGGCACAGGAGATTCAGTGTTCCTGAAATAGTCATTGGAAGACCTGCTAATGGCAAGACCTAGAAGGATCTTGGACTCCCTGAGGGTGGCTACACAAGTTAGCAGGGTGGTAAAGAAGGCAGGTGGCATGCTTCCCTCTATTCATCGAGACACTGAATTCAAGACTCAAGTTATCTTGCAGTTTTGTAAAACTCTGGTTGGGCCACTTATGGAGTGTTTGCCCCATTATAGGAGGAATTTGGAGGTTTTGAAGACAATGCAGAAGAGGTTATATTTGTTTAGAGATACAGCAGGGTAACAGGCCCTTCCTTCCCATTGGCCTTGTGTTAGATTAGACTAGATTCTGACAACACTCAGTCCTCTTTTATTGTCATTTAGAAATGCATACATGCATTAAGAAATGATGCAATGTTCCTCCAGAGTGTTATCACAGAAAACAGGACAAACCAAAGACTAACACTGACAGAACCACATAATTATAACGTATAGTTACAGCAGTGCAAAACAATACCATAATTTGATAAAGAACAGACCATGGGCACGGTAAAAGAAAAGTCTGAAGTCCCGATCGACTCCCGAGTCCCCGATAGCAGGCGGCAAAAGGGAGAAACTCCCTACCATAAACCTCCAGGCACCGACAACTGCCGATGCCTTGGAAGCAGCCTACCACAGCGGACACCGAGTCCGTCCATCCAAAAACTTCAAGCCTCCGACCAGCCCCTCCGATACAGCTTCCCAAGCAGCATCCTTTGCCGAGCACCTTCCACCTAGCCCCGGACGCCGAAACAAGCAAAGCCGAGGATTCAAGGCCTTCTGCTCTGGAGATTCCGGTTACCACACAGTAGCAGCAGCGGCGAAGCGCCCATTTCAGAAGTTTCTCCAAATGTTCCTCTGTAGTCTCACATCTGTCTCCATCAAATCAGAATTGTGCACGATCCCCTACTTGACAAATTGCAGATATCATTCACCAGAGAGGCTGCGTGCGCTGCATCGCGCCGCCATCTTCTCCTCCTCCTGTGTTCCCCAATAATACCCATGTGACCAATTAATCTACTAACCTGTACGTTTTTTGGAATGTGGAGGAAACCCACACAGTTATGGGGAGAACATGGGTGATCGTGGTCTTTCCATGACCATGATGGTTCTTGACAAATTTTTCTACAGAAGTGATTTGCCATTGCCTTTCTCTGGGCAATGTCTTTACAAGACAGGTGACCCCAACCATTATCAATACTCTTCAGAGATTGCCTGCCTTGCATCAGTGGTCGCATAACCAGGATTTGTGTTACGACCTTCCACCACCTGCTCCCATAGCTTCATGTGACCCTGATTGGGGGGCTAAGCAGGTGCTACACCTTGCCCAAAGGTGGCCTGCAAGCTAGCAGAAGGAAGACCCACCTTACATTTCCTTTGGTAGACACGTATCTCCACCCTGCCACCCAACAAAATATGTAACCTATTTATGTCTCCCGTAATCTGATAAACTTCTGTCTGGTCTTCCTTCAGTCTCTGCCACTCTGGAGAAAATAACCCAAGTTGTCCAGCCTCTCCTTATTAGACTGCAGGTGCTCAATTCCGCAGCAAGAAACAACCTGCTGGAGGAACTCAGCGAGTCGGGCAGCATCTGCCTGAGGGAAGGAATTGACAAACATTCTGCATTCAGCACTGATGCAGTGTTGCTGCTCGACCCACTGAGTTCTTCCAGCAGATTGTTCGCTGATCTAGTTTTGTTTGCTGCCTTGAGGCTAAAGTTCAAAGTAAATATATTATCGAAGTAGGTACCCTGGGATTCTATTTCCTGCAGGCATTCACAATAGAGCAAAGAAATATAATAGAATCAACAAAAAACTACACTCAAAGATTGACAAACAACCAATGTGCAAAAGAAGACAAACTGTGTAAATACAAAAAACACAAAAATAATATTAATAAATAAGTAAATAAATAATATTGAGAACGTAAGTTGTAGACAGCTTGAATGTGAGTCAATAGGTTGTGAAATTAGTTCAATAATGAGGTGAGTGAACTCCACTCTGGTTCCTGAGTACTTCAGCAAGGAGCTCGATCTCCTTGAGGAAAAGCAAGTAGAGTAAAGCAAAGAAAATCAGCAGAAAAGAAAAGTTACACTGCAGAAACAAGCAGTCAGCATACTAACCACCAACACCATCCAGCTCTTCCCCCGAGAACAACAATTTCTCAAAAAGTACAATCTTTCATAAGCTAGGGAGTAGTGATGGCAGGTCTGCAGCCAAATGTTGAGGTGCTGACATTGGTCAGATTTGAAATTGATCCAAGGATTAAGAGCACTGACATTTTTTCCTCTTGCATAAGTGAAAGGAATTCCGCGAGGAACGCTGTAACAATCCCTTAATGGTGAAGGCCTTTCATTCCCTGAGTTAATGTCAACTCTGGGCGCCACCTTTCAGAGAAGGAACATCTGCCCATGTCTGAAACATATGCAAACTGGGTTTACCCAGATTTCCCAGCCATCTGTGACCCCTCTGTGTTGTCGCTCCTCCTCTCCCAGTTAAGTACACGTGTTTTCCCTAATGGAGAAAGGGTTAGGATGGGGAGTAGTGGTGGGAGAGATTAAATAAGTGACAGGGAATATTGAAAGCTGCATTGAGGGGGAAAAGTGCTATATAAAATATACAGGTCACTCACCTAGCTAGTGCACGCTGGCATTTGTCTTACAGTTGAGCAATTTATAATATATAGTGCCTTGTTAATGGTACATTGCAGATGGGGTAAGAATGCCCTTATAGAGTCATAGAACACTACAGCAGAGAAGCAGGCCCTTCGGCCCATCTAGTTCATGCCGAACTTTATTCTAAACATGACAAGGTCTGCACATTGCTGGGAATCCAAAGTAATACACACAAAATGCTGGAGGAACTCAGCAGGCCAGGCAGCGTCTATGGAAATAAATTAACAGTCTATGTTTCGGGCTGAGACCCTTCTTCAGGACTGGAAAGGAAGGGGGAAAGACGCCAGAATAAAAAAGGTGGGGGGTGGGTAAGAAGGATAGCTAGAAGGTGATAAGTGAAGCCAGGTGTGGGAAAAATAAAGAGCTGGAGAGGAAGGAATCTGATAGGATTTCCGCACCTGGACAATGGCCCTCCATACCTCTCCCATCGACGTACCTATGCAAATTTGTCTTAAATGTTGAAATTGAACCCACATCTACCATTTCCGCAGGCAGCTTGTTTCACACTCTCAGCTTGCTGTTGTCAGCTGCTGGAGAGTGCATTTCTTAAACTCTCTGCACTTCAGAAGCAGACTCAGAATTGGGTTTAATATCACCGGCATTTGTCGTGACACTTGTTTACTTTACGGCAGCCGTACAATGCAATACATAATAATAGAGGAAAAAACTGTGAATTACAGTAAGAGTGTGTGTATGTATGTATACATATATTAAAAAAAGTAATGAGGTAGTGTTCATATTACCAGTTCATTGTAATCTGCTGTTTGTCTTCTGCCCACTGCTCATTTCTGCTGCTATTTGTGTCCTTCAGATCGAATCAATTGTGTTGAAACAGCACATACGAGCTATGACCGAAAACTTCTACGCTGCTATATTTGGGTATGATGAGGTGAGTGTTTTATTTTGAATTTCTGGTCCTCTATCACTTTTTCACTTTTGACCAAGCAATACTTAAGATCAAATCATTAATGTTTGTGCACCACACAAACTAAAGAAACTGTGCATACTGAAGCCCAATTACACAAAGCCCTCCAGTCCCTAAACCTGCCTGTTCTTTCTCTTCACCTTCTGGGACTTTTAGTTTACATTTCTACTTTCACTTCCTCGGGAGATAAAGAAAGGTGCTCTTTTACCCTCACCAATTTTTATCAATGCACCATAGAAAGCATCCTATCCGGATGCATTGTGGCTTGGTATGGCAACCACAAGAAACTGCAGAGTTGTGGGCACATCTCAGCACTTCACAGAAACCAGTGTCCACTCTATAGATTATCTTTACTTTCTGCTGCCTCAGTAAAACAGCAAGCATAATCAAAGACCCCACCCACACGGAGCATTCTGTCTTCTCCCCTCTCCCATTGGGCAGAAGATACAAAAGACTGAAAGCACATACCACCAGGCTTGAGGACAGCCTCGATCCCACTGTTGGAGGACTATTGAATTGTCCCCTAATACGATAAGGTGGACTCTTGACCTCACAATATACCTCATCATAACTTTGCATTAAATTTTACTGCATTCTCTTAGTAATATTTTATTCTGCACTCTGTTTTTGTATTACCTGAGTAATGAAATGATTTGTGTGCCTGACATGCAATACAAAGTTTTTCACTGTCTGTCAGTACAGGTGGACAATACCAATAAACCAGATTATGGGCTTTCATTCTCCTAACCATCTACTATCTGCATTTCTGTAGTCCACCTCGACAAGATCAAGCTCTAGCATCCTCATTCCTCTGTCATTCCCCACGCAAGCCTGTTGCTGCTGGCGGAACTGAAATTTCGTAGAATAATGCAGCCCAGCAACAGGCCCTTTGGTCCATCCTATCTGTGCTGAATACAGTGCCAAAATAAACTAAATCTCTTCTGCCTGTATGTGATCCATATCCCTCCATTTCCTGCATTCCTTTGTTACGTGACGTGGCTGATCATGGTTTTTCTATGACCATGATTGTTCTTGGCAAATTTTTCTGCTGAAGTGGTTTGCCATTACCACCTTCTGGGCAGTGGCTTTACAAGATGGGTGACCCCAGTCATTATCAGTACTTTTCAGAGTCTGCCTAGTGTCAGTGGTCACATAACCAGGACATGATATGCACCAGCTGTTCATACAACCATCTCCCATGACTTCACTTGACCCTGATCAGGTGGGGGTAAGTAAGTGCTACACCTTGCCCAAGGGTGACCCGCAGGCTAGCGGAGAGAAGGAGTACCTTACACCTCCTTTGGTAGAGATGTATCTCCAGCGTGCCACCCTAATATCATGCAAATTCTATCTAAAAACCTCTGAAATGCCACTATTATATCTTTTTCCACCGCTACCCCTGGCAGCACATTCCAGGCACCCACCTCTATAAAATAAAAACTTGCCTTGCACACCTCACTTAAACTTTCTCCCTCTCACCCTTCCAGACAAGATGCACCTGTTTATAATGCTCCCATGGCCGATATCTTCTGGATTGGCCATTAAACCATGTATTTCACCTTTTTTATGTCTTTTACATTTGTTTTTCCTCTTGAATGCAATTCTGGAACTATTGGAGCCTGTGATTGGTAGTTTGGAGATCATTTGGGTGGGTGCTTCAGCGCTGTGCAATCTCCAAGAGGATTTAAGGAGACAGAGCCAGTGAGCGCGAATCTCATGGCGAGAAGGCCGCTGGAGAGGACGTGAGCCAATGTTCGACTCCATTTTGCTGATTAAAGCTTCCATTGTTCACCAATTAAAGCGACAAAGCAGATTGAAACATCGAGGCGAGTGCAGAAGGTGAGCACCGGCTGTCTACCTTTTGATCGCTGGTGGGATCGCTCTGCTGCTGGAGAGGGAGACTGCCTTTAGAACGCTGGTGGAATCACTCTGCTGGCAGAGAGGAGAGAGCCTGCAACTGTGCCCAGAGAATGTTAGCCAGGTTTTCTGCGTTTTGGATGTGAACTTGGACTATGGACTTTTTTCAGTGTGTTTTTTATATTTTGTGTTTTTTACTCGATCCTTCTCATTTTTTTTTATGTGGGCGGGATAGGAGGATTTAGGGAGGGGGTTGATGTGCCTGTTCCATTTTTTCTTCATTTTTTTTGTGTGGGGAGGGGGGATTTGGGGGTTGATGATCGTGCTGCAGTTCTTTTCTTTCTTGGTTTCATGGCTGTCTGGAGAAGAAGAATTTCAGAGTTGTGTACTTTGATTAGAAATAAACCATTGAACCTTTTAAACGCGTGTCCTCAAGCTCTGCCCCTTGTCCTCCTGTGCTCCAATCAATAAAGTCCTAGCCTCCCTCTGTAACTCAGTTGCTTAATTCATGGCAAAATCCCCCGTAAATCTTTACTGCACTCTTTCCAGTTTCTTTCTTTTTTGGGTGACCAAAACAACACACTATTCCAGATGTGGCCTCACCAACATCTTATGAGAACGTAACAAAACATCCCAACTTCTGTACACTGCAACACACACAACATGCAGGAGGAACTTGGGTCAGGCAGGGTCTATGGAAATGAACAAACAATCAAAGTTTCAAGCCGAGACCCTTCTTCAGGACTGGAAAGGAAGGGGGAAGATGCCAGAATAAAAATTTGGGGACTGGAAGGAGGCTAGCTAGAAGGTGATAGGTGAAACCAGGTGGGTCAAGGGCTGGAGAGGAAGTAACCTGACAGAAGAAGAGAGTGGACAGTAGGAGAAAGGGAAGGAGGACGGGCACCAGAAGAAGTGATAGGCAAGTGAGAAGCAGTAAGAGGTCAGAGTCAGGAATAGAAGAGGAGTGGAGTGGGAGAGAAAACAGTTTTTTACTGGAGGGAGAAATCAATGTTCATTCCATCAGTTTGGAGATTACTCAGACAGAATATAAGGTGTTGCTTCTACACCCTGTGAGTGGCCTCATCATGGCACAAGAGGAGGCCAGGAACTGACATGTTGAAACAGAAATAGGAATCAGAATTAAAATGTTGGGTCACTGGGAAGTGCCACTTTTGGCGGATGGAGCATGGGTGCTCTGTACTCAGTGCCCTGACTGATGGAATGCCAGCATGCCAAAAGTCTTCTTCACCACCCGGTCATTCTGAAGTGTGTTGTGATTTTCACTGTTTGCTTTACACATCCTACAGTCAGATGTAGCAGAACCAAGTGCTTAGAGTAGGGAACCGTGGCCATTTAGCCCTGGGATCCATGCTGTGCACAAGCCTGCTCCTACCCCACTTTGTCTCACCCTGTCAGCATGTCCTACGAAGGGAACCTCCCTTATGCCCACCTCACCTTTCCACAAACAGTAGTGGCCTCAGTTACCCCCTCTGTGGAAGCTAGTTCACCATTCTCCTGTGAAGAACATTTCTGTGCTCCCTTCTGGATTTGTTAGTGAGAGTCCTATGTTCATGGCCACTCATTCAGGATGTTCGCTCCTGATTTGGTCCTTTCAGCAGCCAAAAACTCTTCATACATGCTTTACCCACAAGGTATTAAAATAATACTCCTTCCATCAAAAAGCTTGGGTCAGAACAAGCCTATAGTGTATTTCTAAACCAAAATCATTTGGCACCGATTTGCCTTATTTTGTTTGGAATGAATCCCTGTGAAATGCCATTAGGCACTTGTACAGTACACTCGCTTCCTTGCTTACCTTCTACACGAATCCTAACCTCACTAAAATGAATTCTGCCGAGACAAGATAGGTGTCCCCTTTCCCTGCCTGGCTTCCTCTCTCTGTCGCCACTGAGTGAATTTGAAAGACGAGTGTTTATTTCATAATAGAGCTCCTTTGTAGCCCGTTTGAGAGTCACAGAGCAGCTGAGAACCAATTTGGGACTTTGCTGTAATGTTTGATCTGAAATCTGTAGTTGGCATAAGATATGGTTTAACCTGCTTTGCTTATGATAATCACAAACAAGAGAAAATCTGCAGATGCTGGAAATCCAAGCAACACACGCAAAATGTCGGAGGATGCCAGCAGGCCAGGCAGACCCTGCTGAAGGGTCTCAGCCCGAAATGTCAACTGTACTGTTTTCCATAGATGCTGCCTGGCCTGCTGAGTTCCTGCAGCATTTCATGTGTGTTGCTTATAATATACTGTAGCTTATACCATCTGCTGGGCATTGAGTGTATTCTATTTTAATACTGAATCTATTTTTCAATCACCATTATCCCTGCTTTTATGTTCCATTTTTTAAATCAAAGTAAATTTATTGTCAATGTACCTTTATGTCATCATATGCTACTATGAGATTAATTTTCAAAGATTAAAATAAATTTCTTACTTCATTCTTGTAGGTACTTCAAAGTTCAAAGTAAAATTTATTCAAAGTTCAATTAGATTTATGATGAAGAGTACATACATGTCACCACATACAACCCTGAGACACCTTTTCCTGTGGACATACTTAGCAAATCTATTAAACAATAACTGTAAACAGGATCAATGAACAACAAATTGCAAATGCAAATATAGATAAATAGCAATAAATAACGTCTATGAAATAACAAGATAAAGAGTCCTTAAAGTGAGACCATCAGTTGTGGGAACACCAGAAATAGAATGAGTGTAGTTATCCCGTTTTGTTCAAGAGCCTGTTGGTTGAGAGGTAGTAACTGTTTTTGAACCTGGTGGTGTGAGTCCTGATGCTCCTGTAGTTTCTACCTGATGACAGCAGTGAGAAAAGAGCATGGCCGGGGTGGTGAGGGTCTTTGATGATAGATACTGCTTTCTACTGCAACATTTTGTGTAGCTGTGCTCAATGGTTGGGAGGGCTTTGCCCATGATGTACTGGGCCAAATCTACCACCTTTTGTAGCATTTTCCGCTCTAAGGCTTTGGTATTCCCATCGCAGGCTGTAATGTAGCCAGTTAGCTCATTTTCCACCACACATCTACAGAAGTTTGCCAAGGTTTTTGATGACGTGCCAAATCTTTGCAGACACCTGAGGAAGTAGAGGTGCTGCCGTGCTTTCTTTGCACGACACGACAGGCATTTACATAAAAATACAGAAATACAATAGAATTTATGAAAAAGTATATGCAGAGGACTGACAAATAGAAAATAAATGATACTGAGAACATGATTTAAGAGTCCCTGGAAGTGAATCCTTAGGTTGTTGAATCAGTTCAGAGATTTGGTGAGTGAAGTTATCTACCCCATTCAGAATCCGATAGTTGCAATTAATAACTGTTTGTGAACTCGGTGGTGTGGGACCTAAGGCTATGTACCTCCGACCCAATGATAGTAGTGAGAAGAGAGCATGGCCTGGATGGTGGGGGTCCTTGTTGAAGGCCGCTGCTTTCTTGTGACAGTGCTCAATGTAAGCATGCATCATCTCTGTAAAGTCCCTAGCCTTCAATTCAGACGTAGAGCAAGGTTCCTCAAACAGCAATGTGCTGATGATCAGTTCATTGGCATTAGATGTTGTTTGGCCATTAAGTATTGGCCACAATCCTCTGCTCTTCAAAATTATGCCACAGGATCTTGAGATGATAGATGACCCCTTGATTAATCTTCTCTTCTGAAAGATACCAGCTCTCTCAATTGGATAGGGATAGTGGCACTCCCTTCTTCTCTGAGGATCGTTACTTTGTCCTGCTGGAGAGACTTGTGAGTTCTTGAGAACACGACAGCGATGCTGTCTGGACTTTACTCCTGGTAGTGTCACCAGGGCTGTCAAAGTCAAGGGGGAGGTTCCAGACAAAGAGCGATCCAACCAAGAATCTAACGGGGGAGCTAACAGAAGATGATGACACATCACAACAGCAGTGAAGGTGGAGGAAGGCTGCAGCTTTGAAGGGTTCCCAGTCGTCTTGTATTCCATGCCATTGGACGCTGACCCTGATCTATCAAGGACTTTGTGGTGGCTGCCTGTGCATCTGCCTCCCCATGTTAAACAAAGTTCTCCACTAAGGGAATAACCCCTTAGGAAAACATCACACTCGATTGGAGTGATCACATTTCTACGAGTGGCACCCTCTCAGTACTGGAAGAGGGTTTCAGCCCAGAATTCATGCTTATTTTCTGCAATAGGATTTAAGCATTGGGATCAAAATCCAAGTGTGTTAGTCAGGGACTCACAGCTGAGTGTTAACCAGAGGAAAACAAGAGTTTTCTCAGTTTTGGAGAGGGAGGAGAGCTGCCAGATGCCTTGGTACATATTGGGACCAATGACATAGGAAAGAAAAGCAAAATGGTCCTAAAAAGAGAAATTAGAGAGCTAGGTAGAAAGCTGAGAAGCAGGACCTCCCGGGTAGTAATTTCTGGATTGCTGCCTGTGCCACACGCCAGTGAGAATAGAAACAGGATGATTTGGCAGATTAATGCATGGCTGAGAAGCTGGTGCAGGGGCCAGGTTTTCAGTTTCTTGGATCATTGGGATCTCTTCTGAGGGAGGTATGACCTCTTCAAAAGTGATGAGTTTTCAAAAGCACCTGAACCCAAGGTGAACCAGTATTCTTGTGGGCAGGTTTGTTAGAGCTTTTGGGGAGGGTTTAAACTAAATTAGCAGGGGGTGGGAGCCAGAGTGAAGAGACTCAGGATAGGACATATGGTAAAAAAAAAGCAAATATAACGTGCAGTCAGACTGTCAGAAAGCACAGGCAGATGATAGGAGATCATTGCAGCCAGTAGGGTGAGTATCAGTGCATTAGGGATGCAGAATCAAAAAGGGTAGCAAATACAGCACTCAAAGTGTTATATCTCAGTGCGCGGAGAATAAAAAATAAGGTGGATGATCTTGCTGCACTATTACAGATTGTGAGGTATGAGGTTGTGGCTATCACTGAATCACGGCTGAAGGATGGTTGTAGTTGGGAGCTGAATGTCCAAGGTTACATGTTTTATCAGAGGGATAGGAAGGTAGGCAGAGGTGGTAGAATGATGGAGTACTTGGTGACACAGGATAAGATAGTACAAAGTCAGCATGGTTTCTTTCAGGGAAAATCCTGCCTGACAAACCTGTTGGAATTCTTTGAAGAGATTACATGCAGAGTAGATAAAGGGGGACAGTGGATGTTGTGTATTTGGACTTTCAGAAGGCCTTTGACAAGGTGCCACACATGAGACTACTTACCAAGTTAAGAGCCCATGCTATTACAGGAAAGTTACTAGCATGGTTAGAGCATTGGCTGTTTGGTAGGAGGCAGCGAGTGGGAATAAAAGGATCCTTTTCTGGTTGGCTGCCAGTGATTACTGCTGTTCCACAGGAGTCAGTGTTGGGACCATTTCTTTTAATGCTCTATATAAATGATTTAGCTGATGGAATAGATGGCTTTGTTGCCAAGTTTGCAGATGATATGAAGATTGGTGGAGGAGCAGGTTGTGTTGAGGAAACAGGTAGGCTGCAGAAGGACTTAGACAAATTAAGAGAATGGGCACGAATGTTGGAAAGTGCATGGTCATGCACTTTGTTAGTAGAAATAAATGTGCAGACTATTTTCTAAATGGGAAGAAAATCCAAAAATCTGAGATGCAAAGGGACTTGGGAGTCCTTATGCAGAACACCCTAGAATCGGTGGTGAGGAAGGCAAATGCAATGTTAGCATCTCAAGAGGTTGAATACAAGAGCTGGAGATGTGATGCTGAGGTTTTATAAGGCACTGGTGAGGCCTAGTCTTGAATATTGTGCACATTTTTGGGTTCCTCATCTACGTTTGTAAGAAAAGATGGCTGGCATTGGAGAGGGTTCAGAGGAGGTTCACAAGGATGATTCTGTGAATGAAAGGGTTATCATACGAGGAACGTTTGATAGTTCTGGGTCTTTACTCCCTGGAATTTTGAAGGATGGGGGGTGGTGATCTCATTGAAACCTTTCAAGTGTTGAAAGGACTGGACAGAGTAGATGTGGAAAGAATGTTTGCCATGGTGGCCAAGAGGACACAGCCTCAGAATAGAGGGGCGTCCATTTAAAACAGAGAATCAGAGGAATTTCTTTAGCCAGAGAGTGGTGAATTTGTGGAATTTATTACCACTGGCAACTATGGAGGCCAGGTTGTTGGGTGTATTTAAGGCAGAGCTTGATAGATTCTTGATTTGACACAGCATCAAAGGTTACGACGAGAAGGCTGGAGAGTAGGGCTGAGGAGGGGAAAAAAAGATCAACTATGATTGAATGGCGGAACATATTCGATGGGCCAAATAGCCTAATTCTGCACCTATGTCTTATGGTCTTACTGTCTTTGCTCTTGTTTGCGATTGCACCACAATAAAATTTTCTGCTGACATCGCCGCCAAATTATGAGCTAATTATTGCATCAAGTGTTGGCACATGACCAAGTGGTTAAGGTGTTGGGCTAGTGATCTGAAGGTCACTAGTTCGAGCCTCAGCTGAGGCAGCGTGTTGTGTCCTTGAGCAAAGCACTTAACCACACATTGCTCTGCGACGACACCGGTGCCAAGCTGTATCGGCCCTAGTGCCCTTCCCTTGAACAACATCGGTGGCATGGAGAGGGGAGACTTGCAGCATGGACAATTGCTAAGATGCTAAGAGGCATGGATCGAGTAGTGTTTAGTGTATTGAAGTTTTTTCTCTACAAAATTGACCCTGCTCCCAGCCTATTGTGTTCCAGTAATGGGCAATAACGTCTTATCAGTCATCCTATTACTCCCTGTTCATTGACTGAATGAAGATTATTGTTTAATGACATGTCTAGTACACAAGTGTAAAGGAGAACAAAATAATTGTTATTCTGGATCTGATGCAGCACAAAAAAGACACAATAAAGTGAAGAGCACAATAATAATAAAAAGCACAATAAATAGATAAGACAGCTTCTATGCATAGATTGATTGGATGTCCATAAAGTTTCACTTGGCTCAGGAGTGTCTGACAGAAAATGATAAAGTAGTGGTGGAGGGCTGATTTAGTGGGTGAAAGTGTTGATCAGCCTTACGGCTTGGGGAAAATAACTGTTTTTGAGTCTGGTGCTTCTGGCATAGATGCTGCATAGCCTCCTCCCTGATGAGAGTGGGACAAATAGTCCATAAGCAGGGTGGATGGGATCCTTCATGATTTTAGTGACTATTTTCTGGCACAGTTGTGTATATACTGTATGTCTTTGATATCGGGTAGGCTGATGCCGGTGATGTGTTGGGTAGTTTGACTACCGACTGTGCAGCCTGGCTTCTATATCCTTCTCAATCTTGATAGTGATGAAACCTCCTCTTGGCTTTTTTTCTGTTAACCAGGGAATATTGTCAGATGATCGTGTCTTGGCTGCATCTCTGTGGAGACACTTCTTCAATAAACAGTGCGAAGACCCAAGGCAGCTGGAGCTGATGGTCGAATATGTCCGCAAACAGGTACTGTACCTAAATTGTTTGAGTGAACTCTAATCTGTTATCGAGGCTGAACTTCACAATGCTGCGGGGTAGGCTAGTCGTTTGAAAGTACAATGAGCATAATTTTACTTACCTATTCTTTTCCCACATCCATTTCATCTATTTGATCCTATTTTGTCAATATACATTCAGCAGCCAACATTTGCAGCGAGTAAATAGTCTGATGCTTGCTCGAAGTTAAAAGTACACTCAATGGCCACTTTATTAGGAACATCTTTACACCTGCTCATTAATGCAAATATCTAATCACTCAACTTCACTCGCCTCGTCACTGAACTGTTCATTCAACCTATGGACTTACTTTCAAGGACTCTTCAACTTGTTCTCGAAATTTATTACTTATTTATTTTTTATTATTATTCTTTTTTTATTTGCACAGTTCATTGTCTTCTGTACTCTGTTGGTGCGGTCTTTCCTTAATACTATTATGGTTATTGGATTTATTGTGAATGCAAGGAAGAAGATGAATCTCGGGATTGTATACAGTGACATATACGCACTTGGATAATAAATGTATATTTTTGAATTTTGAACTTTGAACCTTAGTCAGCCAGTCACGTGGTAGCAACTCAATACATAAAAGCATGCAGACATGGTCCAGAGGTTCAGTTGTTATTCAGAGTAAGCATCAGAATGGGGAAGAAATGTGATCTTGACTATGGAATGATTGTTGGTGTCAGATGGGGTGATTTGAGAATCTCAGAAATAGCTGATATCCAGGGATTTTCATGCACAGCTGAATCTAGAGATTACAGGGAATGGTGCGAAAAGCAGCTGTTGGGTGGCCAAAAATGCCTTGTTAATGAATGAAGTCAGGGGAGAATGGCCAGAATGGTTGAAGGTGACAGAAATTCAAATAACCACACGTTACAACAGTGGTGTGCAGAAGAACATCTCTGAATGCACTACACGTCAAACATTGAAGTGGATGGGTTGCAGCAGCAGAAGACCACAAACACTTTATTAGTGAAACCTCCCTGGTTTCCTTGACTGCATAAGTCTAAGGAATACACACACTTGTCCCACCAAACCCATGGGATTGAAATGGCTATCCCACCCCAAACCTCAATTTGTGTGGATGCTGTGTAATTTGCTACTCTATTACAACTCAGTACCAAGAAATAACAGACAGCACACTGCATTCGATTAAAGGTATTATATTTATGAATCTTAACTAAAGGGTTAGTAAAGAAAAGAAAGAGAGAAAAAAGGGCCCATTATAATTAAACAGTCAACTGTGCACAACTCTTCCCAAAATTCATATTCACCGATCCTCAGTCAGTCTCGGCATCTGACACCATCGAATCACGGTTCCCCACCGGGTCGATTCCTACGACCAGTTCTCTCCAGCGTCTTCCCTCTTCCACCAAACAAAAGACTCTGCTCACGTTCCAAAGCACCTGTTATCTCTAAACATAACCCAAACACTGCTTCTCCAGAAAGACCATTACATTAGCAGTGAACCCTTTCCCAGGATGTTACATTAGGTACAGGAGGTATCTAATAAAATAGCCACTGAGTAGTTTCTTCAACCCCTCTCGTGGTTGTTGTGGTGAATGGTCGTTACCATCCATCTATTATACCAATGAGGGTTTTCTCTGGATGCTCCAGTTTCCTCCCACATTCCAAACATAAATGGACACTCAGTGTTTCAAAGTTTCAAAATACATTTAATATCAGAGTATATATTCAGTATATAACCTGAAATTCGTCCTCCTCACAGACATCCACGAAACAAAGAAACACCATAGAACAATAGAAACAGCGAAGCCCCGAAGAGCCCCCCCATCTTTGCACAAGCGTCAGCAAAAGTATAGACTTCCCCAAGCCCCACCCACAGCAGAAGCACCCCCCAACAACACTACCGTGCCAGCAACAACAGAAGCCCCAAAGAGTCCATTAATCCAGAGTCCATCAAACTACAGTTCACAAACCAGCACTCCATCCTCTCCCTCCCTCCCTCCCCTCCCCCTCCCTCTCCAGCGAGGGAGAGAGAAGTTGTTCCTGCAACAACAAGAGTAGAGACCGGCAACTCGCTGTTCCAACTTTGCAATATTCCATGTCACTTTTCCAAGATCTCATCTCGAGGACCAACAGGTTCTCACTCTTCATCAAAAGAGAGAAGGATCGCTCGATTGCCTCTTATCTCAGAAAGGATGTGCTGGTATTAGGGAGGACCCAGAGGAGGTTCACAAGAAAAACACTGGGAATAGGTTAACATATGAAAAGCATTTGATGGCACTGGGATTGGACTTAGTAGAGGTTAGAAAAAGGAGGGAGGACCTCATTGAGACACATTGAATATTGAAAGGTCTAGATAGAGTGGACATGGAGAGGATGTTTCCTATAGTAGGGGTGTCTAGGACCAGAGATGAGCAGCAATTCCTTTAGCCAGAGAGTGGTGAATCTGTGGAATTTATTGCCACAGACAGCTGTGAAGGCCAAAACATTAAATATGCTTAAAGCAGAGGTTGATCATTTTTAATTAGTAAGCGTATCTAAGGTTACAGGGGAGAAGGCAGGAAAATAGGTTTGAGAAGGATAGTAAATCAGCCATTATGGAATGGCAGAACAGACACAATGGCCAAATGGCCTAATTCTGCTCCTACATTTTATGGTTTTATGGCTCAAAATCTGATTGAAATCATTGGTTGCAGGAATGAACAGCTTTGAAGCATACTGTCATCTTAGCATGTGATAGGATTTTGATCCGTTTATACTTTGCAAAGAAATAATCATTACCATAGCCTGTTAAACGGGTGGTTGTTTTGTTTTTCTTTTGTAAGTTGCTGTGCCATTAATGCAGGCTGACAATAGATGAAATGGCTCTCTTTCCTGCGGAGGTAACACTTGGCAGAGACACGGTGAATGAGTAAAAGTTTCTATTCAGTAAAAGCCACAAGAGGCCCCCGAAGTTTCCAGTGGTAGGATGTTTCTACCAGCACAGAGTACTCCCAGTAATTTCTGGGGCACTCCCTATTTATAGATATATAATACACCCTCTCTTAACAACCGCAGAGTTGGTCTGTCCTCCTAGAACCAGGTAAATCAGTTCTAGGAATAGCGATCAGATCGCTGAGCCAGGAACTATTCTTATTTGGCAACAGTCCAGGATCCAAGCTCAAGAGCAAGCCTGGCACAGGGAGCACACTGACAGCAAAAGAAACTTTTATTTAATCCACCAGCAACCTGAAGTGTATTCATATCCAGAGCAGATATCATCAGACCACTCTCAGCCTTTGCTGAGATAATCGGATACTTGTGGAGCCTAGATAAAGCCAACCCTTGCGAAAGCTTTAAGTCAAAGTCAAATTGATTCTTAAAGTAAAATTAATTGTCTAAGTATGTATATGTTACCATATATTACCTTGAGATTCATTTTTTTGCATGCGTTTACAGCAAAATAAAGAAATGCAATAGAATTTACAAGAAAAATTTATATAAACAAAAACACAAGCAGATCTGCAGATGCTGGAAACCCAAAGCAATGCGCACAAAATGCTGGAGGAACTCAGCAGGCCAGGGAGCTTCTATGGAAATGAATAAATAGTCGACGTTTTGGACCAGGATCCTACATCAGGACAGGGAATGAAGGGGTAGGATGCCAAAATGAAAAAGGTGGGTGGGAGGGGAAGGAAGATAGCTGGAATGTGATAGGTGAAGCCAGGTAGGTGGGAAAGGTCATATGCTGGTGAAGAAGGAATCTGATAGGAGAGAAAACTGAAGAAGGAGAGAAGTAATAGGCAGGTGAGAAGAGGTAAAAGGTCAGAGTGGGGTGGGGAATGTTTTTACCGGAATGAGAAATTGATACTCATGCCATCAATTTGGAGGCTACCCAGATGGGATATAAGGTGTCGTTCCTCATATTGGCACTAGAGGAAGCCATGGACCATGTCAGAACGGGAATGGGAATTGGAATTAAAATGTTTGGCCACTGGGAAGTTCTGCTTGTGGCAGATGGAGTGGAGGTGCATAAAGAAAGACTGAAAAACGGCAAGGTGAAAATGAAGGCAAATCATGCAAATGATAAAAATGTAGTCTTTGTGAGTCTGTGGGTGTGGAATCAGTTCAGGGTTGAGGTGAGTGAAGTTATCCACACTGGTTCAGGAGCCTGATGATTGAAGGACAATAACTGTTCCTGAACCTGGTGATGTGGGACCTAAGGTTCCTGTATGCACTGCCCAAGTGAGAAGAGAGGATGACCTGGATGGTGGGGTCATTGATGATGGATGCTGCTTTCTTGTGGCGGAGCTCCAAGTAAATGTGTTCAATTATGTGGCTTAGCCGATGATGGGCTGGTCTGCATCCACCACTTTCTGTAGACTTATCTTTTCTAGACATCGTCAGTCAGGATACTCTCCATAGTGCATCTATAGAAGTTTGTCCCAGTTTTTAGTCACATGACAAATCTGTGCAAACTTTTAAGGAAGTACAGGCATTGTCGTTCATGCCTTCTTATGTGAATCATAATCGGGTTTAATATCACTGGCATGGGTCTTGAAATTTTTTTGTTTTGCGGCAGCAGTACTTAATAAAACTCTAAATTACAGTAAGAAGTATAGCTAAAAAAAATTAAATAAGTAGTGTAATAAGAGAGGAAATAAAAATAGTGAGGTAATGTTCAGACTCCTGTACCACTTCCTTGATGGTAGCAGTGAGAAGACGACACGTCCTGGGTGATGAGTGTACTTAATGATGGATGCCAACTTTTTGATACATCATCTTTTGAAGATGTCCTTGATTTACTTTTTTCTTTATATATTATTATGTATTGCATTGAACTGCTGCTACTAAGTTAACAAATTTCACGACACATGCTGGTGATAACAGACCTGATTCTGGGGAGACTAGTGCCCATGATAGAGCTGGCTGAGTTTACAACTTTCTGCAGCCTTTTACGATCCTGTGCAGTGGCCCCTCTATATCAGATGGTGATAGAACCGGTTAGAATGATCCCCATGGTACATCTGTAGAAATTTGTGAGTATCTTTGGTAAAATACCAGGCCCCCTCAAACTCCTAATGAAATATAGCTGCTGTCGTGCATTCTTTGTAACTGTATCAATCTGTTGGGCCCAGGATAGATCCTCGGAAATATTGACAGAGATGTGAAGAGCAGATGCTGGAGGTATTTGGTTGGTTGAGTACTTTTGCAAAGGGGGAATATGTGGGGAGCATCTGAAAAGAGCAGATGAGAACTGCAGCACTCTTGACTCTGAATCAGATAGCTTTGACTTTGACACCTCCACCAGTGAAGAAGACACAAAATGCGAGGCAGACACCCAGTCCACTGCTAAGCGAGACCTGGATTTGGGAAGGCCCAGGGTCTCAGCTGAGACATTAGACTGAAGGTCCATCTGCCATTCCCACCACACCCCCGGCAATTCTTCTTCACGGCCCTTCACGTTCCTTCCTCTCTTGTGCTGATTTCCCCTTCCTCTTCAAGGTACCTCACTGTTTGTCCCAACAGCTTCTCATAGGAGTGATTTCCAGATTCTTGCTTTTCCCTAGCTAAAGGTGTGTCTCCAGAATTCTATTTTATTTACTCATTTATTTGGAGATACAGTGCATAGCAGGCCCCTTCCAGCTGCGCCACCCAGCAAACCACGTAATTAACTCTAGCTTAATCACAGGACAATTGGCAATGACCACTTGACCTATACGTCTTTACCGGTATGTCTTTGGGCTGTGGGAGGAAACCAGAACACCCGGAAGAAACCCACATGCACATGGGTTAAAACATATAAACCTGCTTACAGAATTGAGTGCCAGATTCTTGGCGACCTGAGCATTACAAACAAGAGAAAATCTGCAGATGCTGGAAATCAGAGCAACACACACAAAACGCTGGAGGAACTCAGCAGGCCAGGCAGCATCTAGGAAACAAGTACAGTCGACGTTTTGGGCCAAAACCCTAAGGCAGGACATCGGCCCAAAATGTTGACTGTACTCTTTACCTAGGTGCTGCCTGGCCTGATGAATTCCTCCAGCATTTTGCGCATGTTGTAATAACATTACATTAGCTGCTGCACTACCATGGCATCCCACAAGTGGAGGTTCTTCTGTTAGAATACTGTTCTGTCAAATCCTTCATGAATATTAAAGATCTCCCTTGGGCTTCTCTTTTGAGCGAGAGAGAGAGTATGAGATGCAGTAATTTTAGCCTCTCCCAATGGGTATGGTCTCGTGCCTTTGATATGCACCTTATTAAGATCTAATCAAAGTTCTGTGCAAGTTTGACATAACTTCACTGCTTTTCAATACCATACTTCTAAAAATAAGGCCCTTTTTTTTTGCTTTTTTTGGCAGCTTTGCAATGCGATTTTTTCTGATTTATCTGTAACCCCAGATCTTTGTTCCTGTACTCTATTTAGATTCATAGCTTCCAAATACATTGAAACCCATATTTTTCTTCCCAAAATATGATTCCTCACACATCCATTTCAAAATTTACCAATTAGATGCCTGTTGTGGAGATGTATTGAGGTTTTGTAATTTGACACATTTTTCCATATTAACCATACAGAGTAATTATTGTCAATTAAATGATGGAATTGTAGAAGGTTAAACCACAGAAGGAGGCCACTTATTTAACAGGCGTCAGCTCTTGAAAGAACACCCTTATTCCCATATCACTGTCTACAACCCAATAGGAACAACTTCTTTAGCCAGAGGGTGGTGAATCTGTGGAATTCATTGCCACAGACGACTGTGGAGACCAAATGATTGAGCATATTTGAAGTGTAGATTGATAGGTTCTTGATTAATAAGGCCGTCAAAGGTCATGGGGAGAATGGGGTTGAGAGGGATAATAAAACAGCCATGATCGAATGGTGCAGCAGATTTGATGGGTTAAATGACCTAATTTGCTCCTATGTCTTATGGTCTAACATAGAACAATACAGCACAGAAACAGGCCTTTCAGCCTACGATGTCTGCGCCAACCATGTTGCTCACCCAGTCTAATCCCATTTGCCTCCATATTGTCTATGCCCCTCCATTTCCTGCTTGTTCATGTGCCTTTCTAAATGCTTCTCATATATTGCTGTCATACCGGTTTCTACCAGCTCCCCTTGCAATGCATTCCAGGCTACCTCTCTCTGTACTCTCTCTGTATTTTAAAAAAAAAATTTGCCTCATAGATCCCTTTTAAATTTCCCCCTAAAATACATTGAAACCATTATTTCCTCATTAAGAATCCTCATCCTCCAACCCCTCTCCTCCTTTTGAAAATTTTGAAAAGGATTCATATTCTAGCAACATTTCTGGGAGAGCTTACCTGATCTTGAAAAAATCTGAAATAAAAAGCAGAAACCACAAGGAACACTCAACAGGTCAGGCAGCATCTCTTGAGAGAAAAAAACAGCTAAACAGTTAATGTTTCAGGTTGAAGACAGAACTTGTGAAACTGAGGAAAATGCTTGTCACTCAGAGGGTGATTGCTGAGTGTGTGACGGAGGCAGAAACTCAGAATTTACAAAGTAGTTAGACAAACGCTTGGAACAAAAACAACAGGAATTCTGCAGATGCTGGAAATGTTAGCAACACACATAAAAGTTGCTGGTGAACGCAGCAGGCCAGGCAGCATCTCTAGGAAGAGGTGCAGTGGACGTTTCAGACCGAGACCCTTCGTCAGGACAAGCACTTGGACTGGACAACGATCAATCGCTGAGTGGGAGCACGAGAAGAGAGCTGCCTTTTCACATAGGTTCGCACTCAAGCTTAAAAAAGCAGTGCATCCCGGCAGTTTTTCAGAGTTGGACTGCAACCAGTCACTAACCAATCATTAGAAAGAGCAAATAAAAATAAAGCAGGCACAAGCAGAGTGGCCATTGTGTGAGTGAGCCAGTGTTGGAGTGGTTTCAGCTCATCAAACTTCAGCGAGATTAGACTTGGACGAAGTAAGAATCTGGTTAGTTTCTTCTTAGTATTCTTCATTCCTCCTCTGTTAGGGCACAGTTAATGCAGTGAGAATGGCTCCATGGTCTGTGTTGTGTCCTTCAGCCTCCCAGGTACACCGAGCTGCAGCTCCTTAGAGAAAGTGTTAATGAACTGGAGCTGCAGCTCGATGACCTTCAGCTCATGTGGGAGAATGAGGAGGGGAGAGATGGGAGCTACAGGAAGGTAGTCACCCCTAGGTTGCAGGAGACAGGTAACTGGGTGACTGTCAGGAGAAGGAAAGGAAATGGGCAGCAAGTGCAGAGTACCGCTGTGGCCGTTCCCCTCAATAATAAGTATACAACTTTAGATACTATTGAGGGGGATGGCCTACTAGGGGAAACCACAGTGACTGATCTTCTGGCACTGATTCTGGTGGTGTAGTTCAGAGGAGAAAAGAGGTGAAGCAGACTGCAGTGGTGATAGGAGATTCCATAGTCAGAGGATCAGGGACAAGATCCTGTGAGCATGATAGAGACATCCAGATGGTATGTTGCCTCTCAGGTGCCCGGGTCAAGGAGGGATCAGGTCCACAACTTTTTAAGGGGGGGAGGGTGGTAAGCAACCAGAAGTCTTGGAACATATCAGCACTAATGACATAGGCAGGAAAGGTGAGGAGGCCCTGAAGAGAGATTTTAGGGAGCTAGATAGAAAGCAGAAAAGCAGGACCTCCAGCAGTAGTAATCTCAGAATTGCTGCCCGTGCTACATACCAGTGACGGTAAGAATAGGATGATTTGGCAGGTGATTGTGTGGCTGAGGAACTGGTGCAGGACCTCCAGCAGTAGTAATCTCAGAATTGCTGCCCGTGCTACATACCAGTGACGGTAAGAATAGGATGATTTGGCAGGTGATTGTGTGGCTGAGGAACTGGTGCAGGGTGCAGGGGTTCAGATTTCTGGATCATTGGGATCTCTTCTGGGGAAGGTACGACCTGTAAAAAATAGACACGTTACACATGAACCAGAGGGGTTCCGATATCCTTGCAGGCAGGTTTGCTAGAGCTGTTCGGGAGGGTTTAAACTAATTGGCAGGAGGATGGGAACTGGAGTGATAGTGCTGAAGATGAGGCAGTTAGTTCACTGACAGAGTCTGTGTGTAGTGAGCGGTTAGCAAGGAGAGGCTGTTGATAAGGCAAAATTGCAGTTAGCAGGATGAGTTGCAATGTAAAACGTGGACAAAATCGAAAAAGGTGATGAATCCAGGACTGGAAACTTATTACAAACAAGAGAAAATCTGCGGATGCTGGAAATCCAAGCAACACAGACAAAATGCTGAAGGAACTCAGCAGGCCGGGCAGCATCTATGCAAAAGAGTAAACAGTCGACATTTTGGGATGAGGCCCTTCATGAGAACTGGAGAAAAAAAGATGATGAGTCAGAGTTGGAAGATGAGGGGAGGGGGAGGAAGAAACATAAAGTGATAGGTTAAACTGGGGTGGTGGGGGTGAGGGGTAAAGTAAAGAACTGGAAAGTTGATTGATGAAAGAGATACGGGAGGGGAGCACCAGACAGAGGTGATGGACAGGAAAGGGGATAAGGTGAGAGGGGGAAAAGGGATTGGTGAAGGGGGGGGTCATTACCAGATATTTGAGAAATCGATATTCATGCCATCAGGTTGGGGGCTCCCCAGATGGAACAAAAGGTGTTGCTCCTCCAATCTGAGTTTGGCCACTGTGATAGTAGAGGAGGCCATGTTGGAATGGGAAGTGAAATTAAAATGGGTGGCCTGGGAGATCCTGCTTTTTTCTGGCAGCTGGAGCATAAGTGTTTGGTGAAGCGGTCTCTCAATGTATGTCGGGTCACACCGGGGGCACCGGACACAGTATATGACCTCAGCAGACTCACAGGTGAAGTGTCGCCTCACCTGGAAGGACTGTTTAGCGCACTGAATGGTAGTGAGGAAGGAGGTGTAGGGGCAGGTGTTGGTCTGCTTGCAAGGATAAGAGCCAGCAGGGAGATCAGTGAGGAGGGACAAATAGACAAGGGAGTTATGTAGGGAGCGAACTCTGTGAAAAGCAGAAAGAGGGAAAGGTGTGCTTGATGGTGGGATCCTGTTGGAGTTACGGAGAATTATGTGCTGGATGTGGAAGTTGTTGGGGTGGCGGAGGATGTGGTGAGGGCAGACGGGCGTGAAATGTAAGAGATGTATTTTTTTTTCTCCAATCCTGGTGAAGGGTCTTGGCCAGAAACATCAACTATACCCTTTTCCATAGATGTTGCCTGACCTGCTGAGTTTGTCCAGCATTGTGTGTGTGTTGCCTGAAGATGTTATTTTTGAATGCACTCTGTATATGGAATGAGGTACGTGAATTTACAGCACATTTACAGGTTGAGACGTATACTGTTGTGGGCATTACTGAGTTATGGCTAAAAGATTATAGCTGGGAGCTTAACATCCAAGGATACACGTTGTATCAAAAGGACAGGCAGGTAGGCAGAGGGGTGTGGCATGGCTCTGTTGGTAAAAAAATAAAATGAAATCCTTAGAAAGAAGGGACATGAGGTCCGAAGTTGCTGAATTTTTGTGGGTCAAGGTAAGAAATTGCAAGAGTAAAAAAATCGTGATGGGAATTACATACAGATCTCCAAACAGCAGCAAAGATGTGGTTTACAACTTAAAATAGGAGGTAGAACACACGTGCCAAAAGGGCAATGTTACAATAGTCATGGGGGATTTCGATATGCAGGTAGTTTGGGAAAATCAGTTTGACACTGAATCCCAAGAAGGGGTATTTCTAGAATGCCTACATAATGGTTTTTCAGAGCAGCTCGTGGTTGAGCCCACTGGGGGATCAGCTGTTCTGGATTGGGTGTTGTGCAGTGAACTGGAATTGATTGGAGAGCTTAAGGTAAAAGAACCCTTAGGAGAAAGTGGTCATAATATGATTACATTCATTCTGAAATTTGAAAAGGAGAAGCTAAAGTCAGATGTATCAGTATTACAGTGCAGTAAAGGGAATTGCAGAGACCTGAGAGAGGAGCTGGCCAAAATTGATTGGAAGAGAACACTAGCAGGGATGATGACAGAGACACAATAGCTGATATTTCTGGGAGCAATTCGGAAGTGCAGGATAAATATATCCTGAAGAAGAAATTTCTAAAGGCAGGATGACGCAACTGTGGCTGACAAGAGAAATCAAAACTACCATAAAAGCCAAAGAGAGGGCATAAGTGTAGCTATGGGCTCTCGCATGGGCCCCAGCTATGCCTGCCTCTTCGTTGGTTATGTGGAACAGTCTGTGCTCCAAACCTACCCTGGTACTGCTCCCCAACTTTTCCTTCGCTACATTGATGACTACATTGGTGCTGCTTCCTGCACCCATGCTGAGCTCGTCAATTTCATCGACTTTACTTCAAACTTCCACCCAGCCCTCAAATTCACTTAGTCCATCTCGGACACTTCCCTTTGTCGATCTCTCGGTCTCCATCTCTGGAGACAGACTGTCCACTGACATCTTCTACAAGCCCACTGACTCTCATAATTACCTCGACTATATCTCTTCCCACCCCGCCACATGCAAAAGTGCCATTCCCTATTCCCAGTTCTGCCATCTCCGCCGCATCTGCACCCAGGATGAGGCTTTCCGTTACAGGACACCTCAAATGTCCTCTTTCTTTAAGGATCGTGGTTTCCCTTCTGCCATCATCAATGATGCCCTCACCTGCACCTCCTCCATTTCCCGCACTTCGGCCCTCACCCCATCTTCCCGCCACCACAACAGGGACAGAGTTCCCCCTGTCCTCACCTACAACCCCACCAGCCTCCGGATCCATTACATTATCCTCCGCAACTTCCGCCACCTTCAACAGGGCCCCACCACTAAGCACATCTTTCCCTTTCCACCCCTCTCTGCCTTCCGCAGGGATAGGTCCCTCCGCGACTTCTTGATCCACACATCCCTCCCCACGGATCTCCCACCTGACACTTATCCCTGTAAGCGTAAGTGCTACACCTGTCCCTACACCTCCTTTCTTGCTACCATTCAAGGCCCCAAACAGTCCTTCCAAGTGAGGCAACACTTCACTTCTGAGTCTGTTGGGGTCATCTATTGCATCCGGTGCTCCTCTACATCGATGAAACCCGACGCAGATTGGGGGACCGCTTCGTCGAGCACCTCTGCTCTGTCCGCCACAACAGACAGGATCTCCCAGTAGCCACCCACTTCAACTCTGCTTCCCACTCCCATTCAGATATGTCCATACATGGCCTCCTCTACTGCCATGATGAGGCTAAACTCAGGTTGGAGGAGCAACACCTCATGTACCATCTAGGTAGTCTCCAGCCCCTTGGTATGAACATAGAATTCTCCAACTTTCGGTAATTCCCTCCCCCTTCCCTTCCCCTATCCCTATGTCACTCTGCCCCCTCTCCCAGCTGCCTACCACCTCCCTCATGGTTCCGCCTCCTTCTTCTACCCATTGTGTTTTCCCTTATTCCTTCTTCACCTTTCCTGCTTATCACCTCCCAGCCTCTCCTCCCCCACCCCTTTATCTTTCCCCTTACTGGTTTTTCACCTGGAACCTACCAGCCTTCTCCTTCCCACCCTCCCCCCACCTTCTTTATAGGGCCTCTGCCCCTTCCCTCTGCAGTCCTGACGAAGGGTTCCGGCCCAAAACGTCGACTGATCATTTCCACGGACGCTGCCCGACCTGCTGAGTTCCTCCAGCGTGTTGTGAATAAAGCAAAAATTGGTGGGCAGTGAGAGGATTGGGAAGCTTTTAAAAACCAACAGAAGGCAACTTAAAAAGTCATTAAGAAGGAAAAAGATGGAATACAAAAGTCAGCTAGCCAATAATATTAAAGAGGATACCAAAAATTTCTTCGGATATATAAAGAGTAAAAGAGAAGCAAGAAAAGATAACGGATTGCTGGAAAATGATGCTGGAGTGATAGCAATGGGAGACAAGGAAATAACCAAATGAACTGGCTATGTATTTTGCATCAGTCTTCACTGTGGAAGACACTAACAGTATACCGGAGGTTCCTGAAAGATTAATTTGCAGGTTGAGTTGGTGGTGAGAAAGGCAAATGCGATGTTAGAATTAATTTTGAGAGGATTAGAATATAAAAGCAAGGATGTAATGTCAAGACTTTATAAAGCACTGGTGAGGCCTTATTTGGAGTACTTTGTGCAGTTTTGGGGCTCCTTGTCTAAGAAAGGATGTGCTTACATTGGAGAGGCTACAAAGGAGGTTTATGAAAATGATTCTGGGATTGAAAGGCTTCATCATATGAGCATCTTGGATGGCTCTGGGCCTATACTCATTGGAATTCAGAAGAACAAGGGGTGACCTAATTGAAACCTGTTGAATGTGATAAACCTTTATAGAGTGGATGTGGAGAGGATGTTTCCTATGGTAGGGAAGTATAAGACTAGAGGACACAGCCTCAAAATAGAGGAACGTCCATTCGTAACAGAGATATGGAGGAATTTCTTTAGCCAGGGGGTGGTGAATCTGTGGAACGTATGCCATAGGCGACTTGGAGGCGAAGTCATTGAGTATATTTAAGGCAGAGGTTGACAGGTTCTTAACCAGTTAGGGCATGAAAGGATACCTGGGAAAAGCAGGAGATTGAGGGGGAAATGGAGCAGCCATGATGAAATGGCGAAGCAGACTTGATGGGCCAAATGACCTAATTCTGCTCCTATATCCTATGGTATAACTGGCAAGGTTTAGAAGGCAAGTGGTTCAACATGGACTAGAAGCTGTTTTGGTGCTGCAGTGCTCTATGAGTGTATGGTCAGGTACAGGGACAATGAAAAGCTTACTTACAGCATCATCATAGGCACGTTGATACGTACAACACAGCGGTGGTGTTAGGGGATTTGATAGTGAGGGGAACGGACAGGAGATTCTGTGGACGTGAACGGGACACCTAGATGGTATGTTGCCTCCCAGGTGCCAGGGTCAGGGATGTCTCAGATCGTGGCCACAACGTTTTGTAGAGGGAGTGGGAGCAGCCAGATGTCTTGGTACATATTGGTACCAATGACATAGGAAGGAAAAGCAATGAGGTCCTGAAAAGAGAATTTAGAGAGCTAGGTAGAAAGCTGAGAAGCAGGACTTCCTGGGCAGTAATTTCTGGATTGCTACCTGTGCCATGCACCAGTGAAGGTAGAAACAGATGATTTGGCAGATAAATACTTGGATGAGAAGCTGGTGCAGGGGGCAGGGCTTCAGGTTCTTGGATAATTGGGATTTCTTCTGGGGAAAGTACGACCTGTTCAAAATTGACAGGTTGCACTTCAGTCCGAGGGGGACCAATATTCTCACGGGCAGGTTTGTTCGAGCTGTTGGGAGCATTTAAACTAACTTGGCGGGGGGTGGGAACCGGAGTGAAGGGACTCAGGATAGGACAGATGGTTAAAAAAAAGTAAAGATAGCGGGCAGTCAGATTGTCAGGAAGGGCAGGTAGGTGATAGGACTTAGTTGCAGCCAACAGGCTGAGTATCAAATCATTAGGGATGCAGAATCAGAAAGGATAGCAAATATGGTACTCAAGGTATTGTATCTAAATGCGCGTAGTATAAGAAATAAGGTGGATGATCTTGTTGCAATTTTACCAATTGCCAGGTATGATGTTGTAGCCATCACTGAATCACGGCTGAAGGATGGTTGTAGTTGGGAGCTGAATGTCCAAGGTTACACGTTATATCGGAGGGAAAGGGACGTAGGCAGAGGGTGTGTTGTCTGTTCTACCAGTAAAGAATGGCATCAAATCAGTAGAAAGATGTGACATAGGATTGGAAGATGTTGAATCCTTGTGGGTTGAGTTAAGAAAATGCAAAGGTAAAAGGATGTTGATGGCAGTTATATACAGGCCTCCCAAAAGTCGCTGGGAGGTGGACCACAGATTACAACAGGAAATAGAAAAGACAAGTCAAAGGGTCAGTGTTATAGTAGTCATGGGAGGTTTTAACATGCAGGTTGATTGAGAAAATCAGGTTGGTTATGGATCTCAAGAGAGTGAGTTTGTTGAGTGCTTAAGAGATAGCTCTTTAGAGCAGTTTGTCGTTGAACCTGTTAGGGGATCAGCTATACTGTATTGGGTGTATTATAATGAATTGGAGACGATTAGGGAGCTTAAGGTAAAAGAACCCTTCGGAACCAGTGATCACAATATGATTGTGTTGAACTTGAAATTTGATAGGGAGAAAGTAAAGTCTGATGTAGCAGTATTTCAGTGGAGTAAGGGAAATTACAGTGGTATGAGAAAGGAGTTGGCCAGAGTAAATTGGAAGGAACTGCTGGCAGGGGTGTTAGCAGAGCAGCAATGGTGTGCATTTCTGGGAAAAATGAGGAAGGTGCAGGACATGTGTATTCCAAAAATGAAGAAATACTCAAATAGTAAAATAGTACAACCGTGGCTGACCAGGGAAGTCAAAGCTATTGTAAAAGCAAAGGAAAGGGCATACAACAAAGCAAAAATAAAGGTAAAGGTTTGAGAAGTTTTTAAAAACCTAGAGACCAGCTAAAAAAAATTACTAGAAGGGAAAAGATGAAATCTTGAAAGCAAGCTAGCAAATAATATCAAAGTGGATAGTAAAAGTTTTTTCAAGTATGTTAAAAATAAAAGAGAACTATGAGTGGATAGAGGACCGCTAGAAAATGAGGCAGGAGAAATAATAACGGGTGACAAGGAGATGGCAGATGAACTAAATGAATATTTTGTGTCAGTCTTCACTGTGGAAGACACCAGCAGTATGCCTGATGTTGTAGTGTGTGAAGGAAGAGAAGTGGGTGCGGTTATTGTTACAAGACAGAAAGTGCTCAAAAGTCTGAAAGACCTAAAGATACCTAAGTCACCCAGACCAGATGAATTGCACCCTAGCGTTCTGAAAGAGGTAGCATTAGAGATTGTGGTGGTATTAGAAATGATCTTTCAAAAATCATTGGTCTCCAGCATGGTGCCAAAGGACTGGAAAATTGAAAATATCACTCTACTCTTTAAGAAAAGAGGAAGGCAGCAGAAAGGAAATTGTAGACCAGTTAGCCTGACCTCCGTAGTTGAGAAGATGTTAAGAGTCAGTTGTTAAGGATGAGGTGATGGAGTACTTGGTGACACAGGACAAGATAGTACAAAGTCAGCATGGTTTCCTTCAGGGAAAATCCTGCCTGATGAACCTGTTGGAATTCTTTGAGGAGATTACAAGTAAGATAGATAAAGGGGATGTAGTGTATGTTGTATATTTTGTCTTTCAGAAGGCCTTTGACAAGGTGCCACACGTGAGACTGCTTACCAAGTTAATAGCCTATTACTAACATGGTTAGAGCATTGGCTGATTGGTAGGAGGCAGCGAGTGGGGAAAAAAAGGATCCTTTTCTGGTTGGCTGCCAGTTACTAGTGGTGTTCTGCAGAAGTCGGTGTTGGGACCATTTCTTTTTATGCTGTATATGAATGATTTAAATGATGGAATAGATGACTTTGTTGCCAGTTTTGCAGATGATATGAAGATTGGTGGAGAGGCAGGTAGTGTCGAGGAAACAGGTAGGATGCAGAAGGACAGACAGATTAGGAGAATGGGCAGGAAAGTGGCAATTGAAATACAGGTGTCCCTTGCTTTTCAAACGTTCACTTTACGACATCTCACTGTTATGAAAGACCTACATTAGTTACCTGTTTTCGCTAACAGAAGGTGTTTTCACTGTTACGAAAAAAGGCAGCCAAGCTCCTCCCCGGAATTGCATTCTAGCCGGCATTGCTTAAACATGTGCCTGTGAGCATCTGTGCTTTATGTCAATTTATTTTGAGCATCCGTTAGCAAAATGAGTTCTAAGGTATCGGAAAAGCTTAAAAGAGCTCGTAAGGGTGTTACACTTAGCGTAAAACTAGACATAATTAAAATGTTTCGATCATGGTGAATGAAGTAAGGACAAAGTGAATTTGGCTTGTGGAAATTGACGAAGATGATGTTGAGGAAGTTTTGGCATCCCATGACCAATAACTGATAGATGAAGAGCTGATGCAATTGGAAGAGGAAAGGATAACAATCGAAACCGAATGCAATAGCGAACGGACCGAAAGTGAAGCCATCCAGGAACTGAACGTGAAGCAACTGCGTGAGATTTTCGCTACAATTGACAACAATGATTGCAGAAAAGTATGACTTTAATTTTGAGAGGGTACGTAGGTTTAGGGCATATTTGCAGGATGGTTTGAGTGCTTACAAAGATCTGTATGATAGAAAAATGCACGAAGCTAAGCAGTCAAGCATACTGTTGTTTTTCAAGCCTTCCACATCAGCCACAGTAGACAACGAACTTTGACCTTTGACATCGAGGCAGGCAGAGATAGAAGAAGATGACCTGCCTGCCCTGATGAAAACAGACAACGATGAGATGACACCCCAGTGTCCCACCACCCCAACCTCCGACGACTCAGCCTAACACACCATCATCAGTGTGCTCACTGTCTTCCCGATTCCGGTAGCTGATACTAAACTGTACATACGTTATTTCTACTTTATACAGGCTGTGTGTCTTTATGTGTTACTTGGTATGATTTGGCAGCTTTGTAGCTTAAAGGTTACTGGAGAGAGTGTTTCTGCTGAGAGCGCTTGCGTGAGATTTTCACTACAGTGGACAGTGCAATGATTGCAGAAAATAATTTCTACTTTATATAGGCTACTTATATCATTCCTGCTTTTACTATATATTACTGTTATTTTAGGTTTTGTGTGTTATTTGGCATGATTTGGTAGGTTATTTCTTGGGTCTGCGAACGCTCACAAATTTTTCCCGTATGAATAAATGGTAATTCCTTCTTCACTTTATGACATTCCAGCTTACGAACCATTTCATAGGAACGCTCTACCTTCAGATGGCAGGGGAAACCTGTACAATGTTGGAAAATGCATGGTCATGCACTTTGATAGTAGAAATAAATGTGCGAACTATTTTCTAAACGGGAAGAAAATACAAGAATCTGAGATGCAGAGGGACTTGGGAGTCCTTGTGCAGAACACCCTGAAGGTTAACTTTCAGGTTGAGTCAGTGGTGTGGAAGGCAAATGCCATGTTAGCACTCATTTCAAGAAATCCAGAATACAAGAGCAAGGATGTGATGCTGAGGCTTTATAATGCACTGGTGAGGCCTCACCTTAAGTATTGTGAACAGTTTTGGGCCCCTCATCTTAGAAAAAATATGCTGGCATTGGAGAGGGTCCAGAGGAGGTTCACAAGGATGATTCCAGGAAAGAAAGGGTTATCATACAAGGAATGTTTGATGGCTCTGGGTCTACTCACTGGAATTCAGAAGGATGAGGGGGGATCTCATTGAAACCTTTCGAATATTGAGAGGCCTATACAGAGTAGATGTGGAAAGGATGTTTCCCATGGTGTGAGAGTCTAGGACAAGAGGGCACAGCCTCAGGATAGAGGGGCGCCCTTTTAAAACAGAGATGCAGAGAAATTTCTTTAGCCAAAGGGTGGTGAATTTGTGGAATTTGTTGCCACATGCGGCTGTGGAGGCCAGATTATTGAGCGTATTTAAGGCAGAGATTGATAGGTTTTTGATTGGACATGGCATCAAAGGTTATTGGGAGAAGGCCTGGAACTTCGGTTGAGGAAGAGAAGGAAAATGGATCAGCTATGATTGAATGGCGGAGTAGACTCGATGGGCCAGATGGCCTAATTCTGTTCCTATGACTTGTGGTCTTATGGTCTAAAACATATTATACAAGGCAGTGGTGAAAAAGGCAGTGTTAAACTGGTTATTATTGCAAAATCACAAACATGAACATGGCCATGGTAATGCAAGAGGTGGTTTGTCATGTTCCATTGCTACAGAGGTAGGGTTAGGGTTGTGCCAGTCAATTCAGCAACCTGATCTTTGCAAGAGATCCCACAAATGCTGGAAATCTTGATTATTCTGGAGGAACTCATCATCATTACATGCTGTATGACATGGGTGTTCATGGTCTTCCATCTGTCTAATTCGCGTGTGGGGAAGACCCCCTTCACGTTGTTGTTCTTATTCTTTTCTCTATCCATGACCTTGATTGTTCTTGGTAAATATTTCTACAGAAGTGGTTTGTCATTGCCTTCTTCTGGGCAGTGTCTTTACAAGACAGGTGACCCCAGCCATTATCAATACTTTTCAGAGATTGCCTGGTGTCAGAGGTTGTGTGAAGGCATTTATGGAGGGGAATAACCACTTGATGTTTTGGGCTGTGACCCTTCATCAGGTTGTAGGAAACTATTGTAGCTGTTCCTGACCATGGTGGTGTGGAACTGCAAACTTCAATATCTCCTGTCTGACAATAAATTACTCGCAGTCTCAACAGGAAAGGCAAGATGATTCAAACAGGCAGATCTGAATTAAATGCCCATCCACAAAATTGGCCCATTTCTTTGTCTTATGAGAAAAGTTTGAACAAACTAGGGTTTTTCTCTCTGGAGTGAAAATGGATGAAAGATGTGACCTGATAGAGGTGTACTGGATAATAAAAGGCTTGGATCGAGTGGACAGCCAGAGACTTTAACCAAGGGCGAAAATGGCCAGTACGAGGGGTCGTAAACTTAAAGTGAAGGTGAATGGAGGAAAGTATAGGAGGGATGTCACAGGTATGTTTTTTTAACACAGAGATAGAGGTGGGTGAGGGGAATGCCCTGCCAGAAGGCAGATACATTGGGAGCATTTAAGAGGCACAGACAAAGTGGACAGCCAGCTTCTTTTTCCCATAAAGCTAAAGTGATTGGAGGAAAGTATAAGAGGAATGTCAAAGGTAGTTTTTTTTATACAGGAGTGGTGGGCACGTGGAACACAATGCTATAGGTAGTGGTAGAGGCAGATACATTAGGAACATTTAAGAAACTCTTAGACACATGGATGATAGAAAACTAGAGGACTATGTAGGAGGGAAGGGTTAGATTAAACTTAAGTTAAAAGTTTGTCACAACATTGTGGGCTGAAGGGCCTGTACTGTGCTGTAATGTTCTATGTTCTAAAATGTAAAAAAAACCAACAAATGCTCTGATGTTCCAGCAAAACTCTGGAGATCAGAAGCATGAATGTGGATGTGCACACAAGTACTTATGGGCAATGCTGTTGGACTATCAGTAACCCTACTAACTCCACTCTCTTTCCCCCTTCCTCAAAGAAAACTCCCTGCTGAGGGCTCTTGATGCAAGGCATGAACATCTGCTGCAATTTCCTTCTTGAGGTTACCTGGAATCCTGACAGGAAAGAATAAACATTTCTGGAAGTATTAGGGGTTTAGCCACTCTAAATCCTGTCACTGAACAGATAGCCAGTTGTACTCATGACTGCAGAAAACTTAAGAGTTGTGACTAATGCAGTCAAATCTTCTGAGAACTTTCCTTTCCAATACACAAACCTCAGGTGTTGGGGCCAGTAATCGTACATTCAGGGCTTGTTTGAAATTAGGAAGTGGACAATTAACTGAATTCCCATCTTTCAGCCTGTCTTACAGTGTTGGAAGGGTTTCATAGAGTCAGGCAAGGTCACTCAGCAAAGCTGGGGAATTGCAGATCTATACAGAACTAGGCTGTGATGCCAGTGTCCACCTTTCACTTCTCCTTACTGCCAACTTCTTTTTCCTCTCATCTTTTTTTCCACAGTGTCAGTCAAAACTGAAGCAAACTCCTTCCAACCATAGTAATGTAGTGGAGTGCAGTAACCTGGTGCATATGGTGTCATCGGTTATCTGGACTCTGACGATTGCACTTGTTCCTCAATCACACTTTGTTTACTCATGCACAAGATTCAAGATTGTTTAATGTCATTTCCAGTACACAGTTTAAAGAAGAGCTAAGTAAGTGTTACTCCGGATCTGATGCAGCACAAAATAAATGCAGTACATAAAGAACACAATAAATATATCTTATATACCTAGATTGTATGTCCATAAAGTGACGCTAGGCACAGGAGTGTCTGTACATAAGGAGACTGACAGGAATGATAAAGTAGTGGTGGTTGTCAGGCCTGCTCAGGCAGGCTCCTTCTAGTCTCCCCGCAACTAGCAGGAGTCACCTGCAGCCTATTTAAACCCAGCTCTCATCCACAGTCCTTGTTCACCCATCGAGCCAGCCAACCTCAACCAGTTGCTCCTAGTCTCCAGTTACCTTGTTGCCTTGTCATGTTAAGTATCCATCCTTTCTTGTTTTATGACCCCTTGTGGCTCATTATTTTGCAGTTTATTAGTAAGTATTGTTTACTGGTGGATCACCTCCACTGCTCTGCTTTTGGATCAAGCCTCCTCTACATTTCCTGACAGTGGTGGGTTCATGGGTGGAGGTGTTGATCAGCCTGACTGTTTTTGAGTCTGGTTGTCCTGGTATGGATGCAACGTAGCCTCCTCCCCAACGGGAGTGGGACAGACAGTCCATGAGCAGGGTGGGATCCTTCATAATGTTACTGCCCCTTTTCTGGCACCTTTCTGTATATGTGTCCCTGATGGCGGGTAGCCTGGTGCCAGTCATGCATTCTGCCCCTATCACATAACTGTTCTGAAGTTTGAACAAAAGAAATGTAGTTTCTATTGACAGTTGCAGACAGATATTGAACCAATAGAAACCTTGTGTATTTCTGAATCCCATCATTTGCATATTGAAGTACCAATCATAGTACATATTTCAGCTACACACAAAAAGTGCTGGTGGAACGCAGCAGGCCAGGCAGCATCTATAGAAAGAAGTACGGTCGACGTTTCGGGCCAAGACCCTTCGAAGGACAAAGGGTATCGGCCTAAAACGTGGACCGTACTTTTTCCTATAGCTGCTGCCTGGCATGCTGTGTTCCAGCAGCATTTTGTGTGTATTGCTTGAATTTCCAGCAACTGCAGATTTCCTCGTGTTTACATATTTCAGCTATTAATAGCCAATTAAATCTAAGTGTTAAAGGCCAATAATACTTGAGAATTAGTAAGATACCTGTCCAATAGTAAGTATTGCCTGAGAACCCTTTGTTTGCATTTGTATCTTGTCTGGGTATGCTTGGTGACCTTGGTTCCCAGGCTTGAACAGAAAAGCTGTACAAAGAGGAGTTAGGCTTTCAAGGGCCGTGCTCAGCCTGGGTAACTGCACTATGTCTGGACACTGTCTCTGTCAGCTTATCATCTTGACTGTTGTCTGAGTGAATTTGACACACAGAGTGTGTGTGCTCTGTTCTGTTAGCACACCATCTTTAACTCTTTCCTTGCTGCAACTTCCACACATACATTTCTATATCTGTGCTGCAGTTCAGGTCCAGTTTGTAAAGTGTGCGCTGGCCTGTACGGACAATTCATTACAGAATTTTGTTAAGGCCTGGGGATAATTGTGTTTAGCCTCGTTCGTAGAATTCTACCCTTCACCCCGCGCCCCCCCCGCCCAACATTCAGGCGGTTACAACAAACTTAAACCAGAGAAATGGGCTATTTGGTACAACAGGTCATGTCTACGTTTATCCTCCGTCTGACACCAAGAATGATCGAAGGGCATAGAGGAGCTTGTACACGCCCTTTAGCCCACAAAGTTGTGCCCACCTTTTAACCAACTCTAAGATCAATCTAACCATTCCCTCCTACAAAGCCCTCTACTTTTCTGTCTCCAATGTGCCTGTTTAAGAGTTCCTTAAATTTTCCTATTGTATCTGCCTCTACCACCATCCACGCTTCCATCACTCTCCGACATTCCTCCTGTATGTTCCTCCAATCACCTTAAATCCATGACCCCTTCTATTAACTATTTCCACCTTGGGTAAAAGGAGCTGGCTGTCCACCCGATCTATGCTCCTTTTCATCTTGTACACCTCTAATCAAGTCATCGCTTATCCTTCTTCGCTCCCAAGCTCGTTCACCGTTTCCTCATGGGACATGCTCTCTAATCGAACCAATATAAGTGGAGAAATGAAGCCAGTATAATCCGCCCTTCCTCCCATGATGCACCTGTGAGTTGGTATTGGTTTACCATTGTCACGTATACTGAGTTACCATGAGAGAGGTCAAGGCAGGTACATTATCGACATTTGAAGGGTACTTGGACAAGTAGATAGATAGGAAAGACTTTAGGCAGAGATTCCCAACCTGGGGTCCACAGACCCCTTGCTTAAATGTATTTGTCCATGCATAATAAAAGATTGGGAACCCCTGGTTTAAAGGGATATGGACTAAACATAGGGAAATGGGACTAGCTTAGATGGGCTGAAGAACATGTTTCCATACTATTTGACTCTATAAGAGAAGAAAAATTTGTTTTGCAAGCCATCCAGACAAATCATTCCACACATCAGTACATTGAGATATAGAAAGAAAACAGAATGTGAAATATGGTGTCACAGTTCAAAGTTCAAGGTAAACTTGTTAACAAAGTACATATATGTCATGATATATAACCCTGGGATTCATTTTCTTGTTAGCATACGGAGCAGATACAAAGAAACACAATTGAATCAATGACAAGATGGACAAATAACCACATTGTGCAAAGAAGACAAATACTAAATAAATAAAGGAGGGAAGGGCGGCAGAGATTTTTTTTACACAGAGAGTGGTGGATGACTGGAATGTGCTACCTGGCGTGGTGGTGGAGGCTGGTACGTTAAGGACTCTTAAGAAATGTTTAGCTAGGCACATGTGTCGTACTGGACCGACTGATGCAAAGACAAAAGTACCACAAAAACACTAACACACGTAATTCTTTTTCAAACCTTTATTCTTTACTCATAGCATGCTGTGGGGGAAGTTACAGACTGATCTCCCAAAAGAGCCAGTCCAGACACTGCCCCCGAATTACACAATTCCCCACAATTTATAACATTGATCAGGTAGCAGGAAAGCTTACGATTATAAGTTTAGATAATATTAGAATCATTTCAATCACATGCTAAGATACAATTAGATGTAAAATAATCATTGGTCAGTTAATTATAATTATTTTAAGCCAAAGCTGACCCATCAGTTCCTCATTTGGACCCTTCCCCTTTTCTCCTGAATATTCTAGCCCTTACACTATTCTTCCCGTATTTAGCTATACCTTGAGCTGCTTCTGCAAGATCAGAGAGTTCCTTATTTGAGCCTTTGCCTCTCTTTAGAGAACCATGACTAGTACCTCACCGGTCGCTGGGTAAAGCTTCTTTGTGACTGTCTAAAACAGTAAGCTAAGGTGATTGATCATTAATTAATCATTGTTCTTAGTCTATACCCCTATTTACCTACTCCTTCACCCCATCATTCCCCCCTTTTATCATACCATGAGCAGAGTGCCATCAGTCTTTCCGTGAAAAGTCGGCAGCCAGCATTTAGGCAGGTCATTATCAAACAGCAAGCAATAATTATAACAATGAGAATAATCAGCCCATGCAGTAAATAAGATCCCCATGATCCTCCCTGCAACCATCCTAACCAGCCATCCCCCTTCTCCGAACCTTGCCTGAAATCATCCAATTGTTTCTTAATAGACTGAATGGCATGGGTCACGTTGTATGATTCGTCAGTAACATGGGTGATACATTTGTCTCCGACTATAGCACATACCCCTCCCTGTTGGGCCAACTGATAATCCACAGCATACCTGATCTGCTGTGCGTAGAGTCGCAACTCCACCAGTTCTCTGTTAACAGCCTCCAGACTTTCCATCGTACTGTTTCCCAATGCTGCCTGCCTGCAAATGAGGTAGTTGCAGTTCTTTGCAGCTATGATTCCTGCTGAATCCCCTAGAGAGAGAGTGCTCAGAAACCCATAGCCCAGAGTAACAGGATTCCTCCAGTCAGCACAGAATTCCTTACTCACGGCTCGAGCTGTCAGTCACCATCGAACATGGGCAACCTGAGGGCTGGGAACAGAAAGTGGTCCAATCGTTCCTACTGCAAGAAGGTTAGGCAGAGTGATGGTAGCTATAGAATAGGAATTATAGGCCGGTTAGCCTTACGTCGGTGGTGGGGAAACTGCTGGAGTCAGTTATCAAGGATGTGATAACAGCACATTTGGAAAGCGGTGAAATGATCGGACAAAGTCAGCATGGATTTGTGAAAGGAAAATCATGTCTGACGAATCTCATAGAATTTTTTGAGGATGTAACTAGTAGAGTGGATAGGGGAGAACCAGTGGATGTGGTATATTTGGATTTTCAAAAGGCTTTTGACAAGGTCCCACATAGGAGATTAGTGTGCAAACTTAAAGCACACGGTATTGGGGGTAAGGTATTGGTGTGGGTGGAGAATTGGTTAGCAGACAGGAAGCAAAGAGTGGGAATAAACGGGACCTTTTCAGAATGGCAGGCGGTGACTAGTGGGGTACCGCAAGGCTCAGTGCTGGGACCCCAGTTGTTTACAATATATATTAATGACTTGGATGAGGGAATTAAATGCAGCATCTCCAAGTTTGCGGATGACACAAAGCTGGGTGGCAGTGTTAGCAGTGAGGAGGATGCTAAGAGGATGCAGGGTGACTTGGATAGGTTGGGTGAGTGGGCAAACTCATGGCAGATGCAATTTAATGTGGATAAATGTGAAGTTATCCACTTTGGTGGCAAAAATAGGAAAACAGATTATTATCTGAATGGTGGCCGATTAGGAAAAGGGGAGGTGCAACGAGACCTGGGTGTCATTATACACCAGTCATTGAAAGTGGGCATGCAGGTACAGCAGGCGGTGAAAAAGGCGAACGGTATGCTGGCATTTATAGCGAGAGGATTCGAGTACAGGAGCAGGGAGGTACTACTGCAGTTGTACAAGGCCTTGGTGAGACCACACCTGGAGTATTGTGTGCAGTTTTGGTCCCCTAATCTGAGGAAAGACATCTTTGCCATAGAGGGAGTACAAAGAAGGTTCACCAGATTGATTCCTGGGATGGCAGGTCTTTCATATGAAGAAAGACTGGATGAACTGGGCTTGTACTCGTTGGAATTTAGAAGATTGAGGGGGGATCTGATTGAAACGTATAAGATCCTAAAGGGATTGGACAGGCTAGATGCGGGAAGATTGTTCCCGATGTTGGGGAGGTCTAGAACGAGGGGTCACAGTTTGAGGATAGAGGGGAAGCCTTTTAGGACCGAGGTTAGGAAAAACTTCTTCACACAGAGAGTGGTGAATCTGTGGAATTCTCTGCCACAGCAAACTGTTGAGGCCAGTTCATTAGCTATGTTTAAAAGGAAGTTAGATATGGCCTTTGTGGCTACAGGGGTCAGGGGGTATGGAGGGAAGGCTGGGTTCTGAGTTGGATGATCAGCCATGATCATAATAAATGGCGGTGCAGGCTCGAAGGTCCGAATGGCCTACTCCTGCACCTATTTTCTATGTTTCTATGAACAATAACACATATCCTGTCTTGGCCTGGTAGCAGGTATTTTTGTATCTCACTATTTTATCATACCACAGGTGCTCCTATGGATACAGGGAGGAGTATTCAGAAGTCCCTGAACCTGCTGACACATGAGTCCCATTGCAATATCCACATACATACTGAATTCCCTTAAAGACGGGCACGCATTGCTCGTGGATACATTTGCAAGAGAATATTCCCTGGTCAATTGTACATCGGCAGTCTGGACAATGTTTCTTCAGGCAAGGTATCTCCACGGGAACCCTGACAAAGACGCATCCCTCCCCCTTCTCCTGCAAAACAGAAGGGATAATCCCCAATGCCCTCGCCAGTAGTCTCACCACCCACTCTCTTGAGGCACTTTTCCATAGCCCCTCTTTTAAGCTTTCCGCTTATCCCCTTACATTCTGCCCCTGATCTATCCTCCACTATTAAGTCATGTTCTGCCCAATTTAGCCCTGATGGGTTAGCAACAAACAATACTTCTACAGATTTTACCAAAGGATAACATGCAGTACGGTTACCATGCACATATGAGTCTTATAAAATAAATTGTCCTCCAGGCTTAATACCACAGAGGTAGTTATGATAGTGAAAAGTCCAGTAATAGTCTTTAGTCCACCTGCGGAGCCCATCATTTGCAAACCCTTAGGTGGATCCAGCAGTTGAGCCCTCGAACCTTAACGGCTGTCGGTGTTTGCAGAGGTATCTGGAATGGCCCTTTCCACCGGGGTCCAAGCTTGGAGCGCTCCCAATCCCTGATCAGTACCGAGTCTCCAATTTTCAACTCCAGCCCCTCCGTTCCCTGACCTCCAGGCTCCTTAAGGGTATTCTGTGCCTGGGAGTGAAGAAACTTTAGAGAGGAAGTTAGTTGGCGAAAGTACTTCTGCAATTCATCCCCCATGACATTTAGATCAATTTGGGTGGGAGGCTGCATGTCAGCATCCCATGAGGTCCTTCCAGGATGCCCATAAACAATTTCAGCTGCAGGTACCCCTGTAGTGGAGTGTGGGGTAATTCTCATATGGTATCAAGCCAGCGAAGGACCTTCAGACAACTCAGTCCGGTTTCGGACATTAACTTAGCTTGTTTATCAGGGTGCCGTTGGCCCGTTCCACTATTCCTGCAGCCTTCGGGTGGTCAGCACAATGAAACTGCTGTTCGAAGCACAGCACCTCACATAGTTCTTTATTTATATTTCCTACAAAGTGGGGGCCATTATCCAAATTTATTTGTCTGGGCACTCCGGATCTCGGTATAATCTCTGTAAGCAACAGCCTTACCAACGTAGAAGCTTTATTATTGGTGGTCGGAAAGGCTTCAATCCATTTACTGAACACATCTACAATCACTAAACAATGCTTATAACAGTACACATGCGGTAGTTCGATAAAATCAAGCTGAATACATTCAAAAGGGCCACTTGGCAAAGGGGGTTTTCCCTGGGGCACACTCTACTCCCTTTCCCGCAAATCAAACAGGCTTTTATTTTTGCCGCAGCAGCTTCCTCCAGCCTGGGGGGTGCCACCATGTGCGGAACAAAATATTACTCATTCCCCCCTTGCCAAGGTGGGTGTCCGTATGCAAGCACTCGAGCAACATAGCCAGCAATGCATTAGGAATACAAACTTGGCCAAATGGGGTATGCCAGAGGCCTGTGGACAGCGAATGCACACATCTGTTTGTCTTCCGAAGTTGTTTTTCTGAATCAGGGGCGCCCCCCTGGAGTTTTTGAACTGTAGCCCTGTCTGGAGTGCCCGACGCTCGTGGTGTTTTAGTCAGGGTGAAGGCCAATTGTTCTGCAGTTAAGGCTATAGCGGTTGCCTCCTGCGCAGCCTGCTTGGCAGCCAAATCGGCCCTGTTATTTCCTTTAGTCACTGCAGATTCGTCTTTTAGATGAGCTGAACATTTAATAATGGCTAATTTTTCGGGGAGGAGTATGGCCTGAAGGAGGTTCCTTACACACATAGCATTCTGGATGGGGGTCCCTGAGGAGGTGAGGAAATGGTTCCGTAGCAGACAGTCATGAGGAGGCTCAGTCAACTCAACAGGTGTCGTCTCTAAAAGTGCAGCAGGGTTGATGGTATCACAGTATGCAAAGGTGAGGAGTGGGTTATGAAGTAATGCTATTTCACAACGGCATAGTCTGGCCTGAGTCAGATGTTGGGTTTGGTGGGTGGTCAGCAGCGCTACAGTGGTGTGGGACGAATACACTGTAACTGGCTGTTGGAGGGTGATGTTGGAAGCAGCCGTGACTAGGGAGTAAATGGCCAGGAGCATCTGCGAGCAGGGGGGTAATCCCTGTGCTACGGGGTCTAACTTAGTGGAATAATAGGCAGCAGGCCTGCGTCTATCCCCATGAGTCTGAGTGAGCACTGCAATGGTGCAGCCATCTAAAACATTCTCAAAGAGCTGGAACGGACGGTCATAGAGTGGGCAGCCGAGAGCAGGCACTCTCGAGAGGGATTTCTTCAATTCCTCAAAGGCTCCTTTCTGTTACTCGGTTAGCTCTAGGGGTCCCATAAGTGAACTGGAAGCCAGAGGGCTCAAATGTTTTGTATACAAAGCAACATTGGGAATCCACTGTCTGCAAAAGTTTACCAGCCCAAGGAAAGCACGCATGGCTTTCAGCATAGATGGCAGGGAGGTTGCAAGGATTGGGGTCACCGTTTCTGGGGTGAGCTGCCTTCCGGTTGCACTCAAAAGGGTTCCCAGAAATCTCACTTGCCTTTGGGCTCTCTTTACTTTTTGGAGCAGGATCACGTATCCCCGTGAATGTAGAGCATTCAGAAGCGTATTGGTGCCCTGCACGTTTGAGGCTTCTGATGGGCTAGCCAGTAGGTGGTCATCTATGTACTGTATTACCGTAGAGCCCCCGGGAAATTGTAAATGTCTAGGCTGCCTATGCAATATCTGCGAGAAAATGGTCGGGGAGTGCATGAACCCTTGGGGTAACCTAGTCCAAGTTTACTGCTGGTCTTGAAAGGTAAATGCAAAAAGGTACTGTCACTCAGGAGCAAGGAGTATCGCAAAAAAAAAAACGCATGCTGCAGATCTACTATAGTAAAAACTTGGGAGTCCGGTGGAATGTTGCTTAAAGTTGTAGGGACCACTGGATGTATAGGCTGCACAATTTCATGCTTTACTCTGGTTGGCTTGGAATCCCTGCATGACTCCAAAAATGCTCAACTGCCCTTTTCATGGCCTGCGTATTCCTATCAGGCCAGTCCATATCAGTTCTAATAGCCTTGGGCACATCCTCGGGAAGGCACTGCAATATCATCGAATTAAACTGGGGCGAAGTATTGCCGGCATTATAGGCGGCATCTCCAGCATAGGTTGCACAAAGGGAGCAGACCTTTCCCAAAAATCGCAGCCGTCTTCTCCCACCTTTGGGCGGCACTCAAGGACCTTAACGATGTCTACAGGACGCTGCAAAGCCTTCTTTATTTTATTCACCTGGTCTGCGAGTGGGGTTGCGGCGGAAAAGGACTCCCAGTTGGCATGATCCCCTATAGCTTCTCTCCATTTCTCCTGCTCACTGGTTGTAAGAGCCATGCAGCACAAACTAAAAAGATCCTGGGGAGTCGCCTGAAACATTTGGATTGAACCAATCGTATAATCGATAAATCCCTAGGGATTATTTTTCCTGTTTGAGGCCCAATTCATGATCATACACATTTCTTGGGGCCTCCAAGGACCATAAACCTGCACAGTAGCTGCCTGGTTCGGCTGCCCTACCCTAGGGTTGGGAACGGTCCTGCTGGGAAATTGCCCAGGGATCCCTCTCCCTCTGGGTCTCGAGTCTTCGGAATCATCATTTTCAATACTAGAGTCATAATCAGTATCCGTTTCAGGGTCTGTCAGGGGGCCTTCTCCCACCAAAAGGATTCGGAGGTGCCTGGGGTTGGGCAGCAGTAACATTATATGGGGGTGGTGGCGCCGTGGGTTGGGGTTGAATGCTGGCAACGGGAATGTGCCATACCTCCTCCTCCTCAGTCTCACTTTCATTAAAGGGCAGGAGCAGTCCAGACAGGTCAAGAGGTACCTCAGTTTTACTTTTACTGGCTTCATCATTATCCTTCCATCTATCCTTAGCCCCCCTATCTCTTGTCTCCCTATCCTGTTTTTCCTTATTCTTATCATGATCCTCACACAGTCCTTTTAATATCTCCCACGGTTTCGAATTTCCTTCATTGTCACATACACTAATCCCTCTGTGACGTGCATTATGCTCCCAACTACTATGCTTAGATCTGTTATTTAATTCTTCGGCCGTTTTTCTTCAATTGGACGTTAAAACTTTCCATTTTTGTCCGGTATTACGCTTTCAAATTGCTTCTTCTACCCTTTAGACACTTATCTAAATCCTATGATCCACCCAGAGGCCAAATTACACTCCCCAGTTTCTTATTTAGGCATGCTGATAACCTTCGGTAATCATTCTCTCTCTCTGGGTCATCTTTACATAGTTTAATCAATGGCGTGTTATTTACAGACTTATCTAATGTTAGCCCCATGCTCCCTAATCAGGTGGGTCCTGACCTTCGCGTGGGGGATTTCCCCTCTTAACAACTGGTCTAAGGCTGGGTGCTGATACTTAAGAGTGCAGCTTTACCACCTTATAATTTATAACCCCCACTCCCTGTTAATGTTGTGCCATGTCTCTCTGCACCCACTTCAAGATCCTGACCTTCGCATGGGGGATTTCCCCTCTTAACAACCGGTCTAAGGCAGGGTGCTGAGACAGGCAAATTGTCACAAGTATACCCCAAAACGTATTTATAGCATCCCGATAGATTGCAGAGGAGAGCCACTTCCCCTGTGTTTGGCCAAACGTCTGCTCTGCCCTGTGCTGGTCAATTTACTGCACTACACGCCCCGACCCCCCACACCAATTAGAATGGTTACCAGCTCCAAAATGTAATAGGTTACTGCCACTAACCCGCTGACCAATTTGCTGTAACACACTCAAAGAAAATAATATACATCACTACCTCTGCTACCCAATTTGTTAGCACCGGCAGGCTTTAATATTCTCAATACTTCTTCGGGGACTCTAACCCCTTACCTTACCTTATACCTCGTCAGTGACTCTAAGCTCTCTTTTAACCTGTGGTACTCGGACGATCCTCAGGTTTCGAAAGGAGTCCGTCAGAGGATTACCCGCCAGACGAGGGGATCGTCAAGGTGGGCAATTAATGAGAGAGGTCAAGGTAAATCTTACCTTGTGGGCCCACCTGTCTCAGGTCACCGCCACCGAGTCGACCACTGAAACCGTCTCACGAGACCCTCGTCTTGGATTCCTGGCTGGCTCGCCAAATTGTCGTACTGGACCGACTGATGCAAAGACAAAAGTACCACAAAAACACTAACACACGTAATTCTTTTTCAAACCTTTATTCTTTACTCATAGCATGCTGTGGGGGAAATTACAGACTGATCTCCCAAAAGAACCAGTCCAGACACTGCCCCCGAATTACACAATTCTCCACAATTTATAACATTGATCAGGTAGCAGGAAATCTTACGATTATAAGTTTAGATAATATTAGAATCATTTCAATCACATGCTAAGATACAATTAAATGTAAAATAATCATTGGTCAGTTAGTTATAATTATTTTAAGCCAAAGCTGGCCCATCAGTTCCTCATTCGGACCCTTCCCCTTTTCTCCTGAATATTCTAACCCTTACACTATACTTCCCGTATTTAGCTATACCTTGAGCTGCTTCTGCAAGATCAGAGAGTTCCTTATTTGAGCCACTGCCTGTCTTTAGAGAACCATGACTAGTACCTCACCGGTCGCTGGGTAAAGCTTCTTTGTGACTGTCTAAAACAGTAAGCTAAGGTGATTGATCATTAATTAATCATTGTTCTTAGTCTATACCCCTATTTACCTACTCCTTCACCCCATCACATAATGTGAGGAAAATGGAAGGATATGCACATTGTGTATGCAGAGGGGATTAGTTTTTTGGCCATTTGGTGATTAATTTATTTGGTTTGGCGCAACATTGTGGGCTGAAGGGCCTGTTCTTATGCTTACAGACAGCAGAAGGAATCACAGGCATTCTAAAACATTCCACTGTGCAATCCCACACATTTTAAACATGTCCTTCTCTGCCTTTCCCATCCATGCACCGTTCTAAATGTATGTTAAACACTGTAATTGTACCCTTCTTTGTGTCTTCCTCTGGCACATCTCTACATTTTACCTCTCTCAGCCAGAGGGTGGTGAATCTGTGTAATTCTTTGCTACGGTTGGCTGTGGGGAGACCAAATCATTGGGTATATTTAAAGCAGAGTTTGATAGGTTCTTGATTAGTAAGGGAGAAGGCAAGCAAATGGAGCTGAGAGGGATAATAAGTAAGTCGAAATGGAATGATGGAAGTACTCGATGGGCTGAATGGCCTGATTCTGCTCCTATGTCTTATGGTCTCTCACTGTAAACCACTGTCAGTAAAATGATAATAATAAACCTGATTCTGATTCTGTCAGTGTGACTGACCTTCTGCTCTCCCTCCTCAGATCCAGTACCTGGACTCGATGAATGGAGAGGACCTGCTGCTGACTGGGGAGGTGAAGTGGAGGCCTCTGCTCGAGGACAATCCCCAGAGTATCCTGAAGCCAGACCCACCTGCCTACAACGACGAGGGCCTCTGACTCGAGTGCGCCTTCCTGTCAGGCACCAAAGCGTTCAGTGACAATCGTAACCTGTGACTAAGCCAACTCGACTTCTCAATCCGGTTTCAAACAGAATTGTATTTATTCCTGGGTTTTTCCCCTGCCCCCTAACCCAATCCACTGGTTCGGTTCTACTCCTGGGTTCTGTGTCCCCTACTAGAAATGTTCCCCTCTTTGAGTGGGTGAGACAGGTACTGCTCCTACCCTGCATTGTTTCCTGGTTCACTAAAGGGATCTTCCTCAAAGACTTGATCCGAGCCGAACCAAGCTAAAGCTGGTCTCTGGGCAGCCTAGTGGACACGGTTTAAAAGGAGAAGGTATGTCTTGCGTTTCAGGCAATGTGGGAAACTGACTGAGCTGAAATCTTATGATTAATCCTTTCTGTCGGTTATCTAACGATGTGGCCTCTGTTAAGCTAAATGAGCCTAAGGTTCAAACCTGTAGAAAAGTGTGGCGTGCAGGCAAGGTGAACAGAAAATAAAGCACACATTACTGATGTAAAATGTTGCTGTTGAACAAAGCTCGTAAACCAATCTGTTGTCTTCATTTTAGACTGGAAAACCTCAGTAAAATCCTAAATCGCAAGAACAAACTGTAAAGCAGGGTGCTGCGTATGAGAAATACATTGTTTCAATAAAAAACCAAAGTTTCCTCTGCACACAAACTAACTAGTTATGTCAAAAATTGGCTGAAAAGTGGTGTAGAATGGGTCTACATAATGCAAAACTTTTTTTCTTAGAGAGCAGGATTAGTAGCCAAAGTCATTAAGGGAGCCAAAGGCTGAGAGTGCCCCATGTGCCCTCTCACACTCAGCTCAGCTTCTCCCAGGAGAGTTCATGTTTGTTCTTCTTATTCAGCCCATCACACCTACTGGGACATAGACTGCCAACAGCAGCTCGCCAGAGTCCTCTGTCCCTGTGGCTTCTGGTTTCACCACACAACTTCATATGCCTTCAGGCGAAGGTCCTTCCCCTCCCAGGGAAGAGGTCTTTGGAGCTCCTGTCAGCGTTTCTGTAGCTCTGGGTTTTTACTGGATGGGGTTGCTAGCTCCACACTCAACCCTCCTCCTTTCGCAATTGGGAGAGTTTATTTTTGTTTTTGAAATATACTTGGGATGGACTTCTCAGTAATTGAATAACTTGGATTGCAAGTATCGGGAACCCTGGTTTTGAACTCACTGGGATCTCATCCCCTGTTGTTTAGCCTGGGACCGTAAGATACCCAGTTTCCGTGTGTGGCCCCGAGGAGGCACTGCAGGAGTCTTGGTGGTGGAGAGGCTCTGTACTGGCAGGAGGAGGCTTACACACTCGGCTCCTCTTTTCACCCTCTATTAAGAAGGTAGCCAGCGGCAATAGCTGTAAGCAGAGAGTAGCAAGCCGAGAGCACTATGCAGCATGCACTAACTACAAGCATTACTACACTACTGCACTAATGCACTAGATGCTTCACACGCACCCTGTGAGCAAATACTCCCACCCAAACTACAGGAGATCGCGGAGCAGCAGTGGGCCCCAGAGACGTGGCGTGCAGGCCCACCACTGTGTGGACACGCCCTGGCACCCATCAACCACTGTCCCAGCTAAGGGCAAATAACCCCACTGTCTTGTGGTAAGTCTGTTGAGACAAGGCTAAGGGAGCATACCCTGACAGAAAAGCAACGCGCTGGCGGCGTACAATAGGCGGGCCTTAACAGACCAAGGACCCGGCAGCCTCCTGCAGCCGAGATGTGGGACCAGTTGTCCTGGGATCACCCTTGCCACCGCGATTTTCCTTGCACAGGTCTCCACCTCTGATCTGCAGGAGTATTGAGGCCATGATCACCCAGTGCCAGCTGCAGTGGCTTGGGCACGTGATAAGGATGCCCCCATGTCGGCTACCCTGCAGAGTGTTATACGGCCAACTACATCATGGTCGATGCTCAGCTGGAGGGCTGAAGAAGCCCTGTAAGGATCAGATGAAGAATGCTTTAAGGAAGTGCAAGATCAGACCCGAGGACCTGGAGGATGTTGCTGCTGACCGTACCACTTGGCGACAGCTGTGTAGGGACGGGGTTCATACTCTGGAGATGGAAAGAACAACCAGAAGACAGCAGAAGAGAACCAGGAGAAATGCAGCCATGGTTGCCACCACTACCACATATACATGTCCCACCTGCAATAGAGCTTGTGGGTCCAGGATAGGACCGTATAGTCATCAAAGATCTCACTGTTAAAGGAGTGGACGTTGTCATCGGATTTCGATGGACAACCCCAAGGAGAGAGATCTCATCACTGCTACCCCACCATTCCTCCCTCCGTTACACTTGAACAATGTCCTGTGCACTCTTGCTGAGAGACTGAGTTCCCCACTAAATTGGAATCCTGGTGAAAAAAAATTCAGACTGCAAATGACGATACAGGAAAACATTGGCCTGGCAACACAACAGTGTCTATTTGTATCAGAAGTAGAGAGCAGGAGGCTGCCAGTTCTCTTCCTTGGTGTGGTTTCTGAGCCTGAAAATCAGGGCTTTTTATATAACAATATATAAGTCAATTTCTATGAAGTTCCTTCAGTTTGTACTGAAAAGGGTCAGTCAGCTTGTTTCCCAGTGCAGTGGGGTTTCATTATTGCACTGTATCGGGTAATATTTCTATAAACATTCAGTTGCTACGCAGATCGTACTGTGTCCTGTGGTAATTAACTTACCTATGAGCGTCATCGTCTATACCACAGCCCCTGCACTCCACTCACTGGTGGTGTGGTCCAGAATGAAGGATTTAATAATAACTGTTCTCAGCAGGAAAAGTAGATTATTTGTCAATTTTGGTGGCAAAAAAATGTACTTGAAGGAAGAATAAAATGTGTACTTTGAGTAGTTTCCTATTGTGTACCTCTGTGTCGCTCACAGCTCAGAGGTAAAGCTCTCTTATGAGCACAAGGTTGAGAGTCTGAGATCCTCGCAAGAGACTGGAGATGAAAGATTAGCTTTACTTGTCACACATACATCAAAACAAATCCTCGTTTGATGCGAGGATGTATCTGAGGCAGACCACAAGTGTCAACATGCTTCCAGCACCAGCATAGTGCACCCACAACTTGCTGAACCTAACCCGTACTGCTGGGATAGTCCTAGAGAGTAACACACACAAAATGCTGGAGGAACTCAGCAGGTCGGGCAGTACCTTTGGAGAAGAATAAAGACTCGATGTTTCGGGCTGAGACGCTCCATCAGGACTGGAAAAGAAGCCAGAATCAGAAGATGGGAGGAGGGGAAGGAGAACAAGCTATAGAGTACTGTGTCTCTTGGAAAGACGTAATTGTTGGATGCATCCCCATCTGCTCTGTCTGTGGATATAATAGGTCCCAGTGCCCCTTTTGAAACAGCAGTGGGTTGCTGCCAATGGCTACTCCTTAACCATTGCCACAGTAGATCACCAAAGCTGTATACTATACAAAAGGTAGATTGTGAATGTTAGTACAATGTATTCCGATCAAGTTCGAGTTTAAAATCAGATTTATTACCACAGTTTTATATGAAGTTTTATATCGTGCAAGGGCATGAAATTACTAAAAATTAAAACAAGTAACTAAAACAGAAAAAAAAGGAATAATGAGGTAGTGTTCATGGGTTCATGGACCATTCAGAACTCTGATGGTGGAGAGGGTTGTGCCCTTGACAATGTTGTTATAGGCACACGAGCACTGGGTATTTTCTTTGAGGATCGTCACCTTGTCATGGTGGAGAGGGTCAGAGCCGTCTCTATTTCCTGAGGAGACTGAGGTCTAACATTTGCCAAGTGATGCTGAGGATGTTCTACGAGTCTGTGGTGGCCAGTGCTATCATGTTTGCTGTTGTGTGCTGGGGCAGCAGGCTGAAGGTAGCAGACAACACCAACAACAGAATCAACAAACTCATTCGTAAGGCCAGTGATGTTGTGGGGATGGAACTGGACTCTCTCACGGTGGTGTCTGAAAAGAGGATGCTGTTCAAGTTGCATGCCATCTTGGACAATGTCTCCCATCCACTACATAATATACTGGTTGGGCACAGGAGTACATTCAGCCAGAGACTCATTCCACCGAGATGCAATACTGAGCATCATAGGAAGTCATTCCTTCCTGTGGCCATCAAACTTAACAACTCCTCCCTTGGCGGGTCAGACACCCTGAGCCAATAGGCTGGTCCTGAACTTATTTCCTGGCATAATTTACATATTACTATTTAATTATTTATGGTTTTATATTGCTATATTTATACTCTATTCTTGGTTGGTGCAACTGTAACGAAAACCAATTTCCCTCGGGATCAATAAAGTATGACTATGACTATGAGTTCCTGAGATCCTGAGAGTGATGCTGTCTGGATCTTAGCTCCTGGTAGGATCACCCCTGGTGGTGAGGTGAAGGGAGGGGGGATTCCAGATAAAGAGCAGTCTAACCAGGACCTTAACAGTGGAGCAGGCAGAAGATAATGACACATCACAACAGCAATGAAGGCGGAGAAAGGCTGCAGCAGTGAGGGGTCCCCAGTCAACTTGCATTCCATGCCACTGGACCTTAAATCCGATCTCTCAAGAACTGTGTGATGACTGCCTGTGCATCTGCCTCCCCACATGAAACAAAGTCATACACAGGCATTCACCATTAACAGAATAACCCCATAGGAGAACATCATACTCAACTTGAGTGATCACACTACCAACTACACAGGCTATACATGCCATGAAAATGAGCACCACGGTGTGTTACATAACAAGATGAGGACAAACATGAATTAGCATAACTTATACATAATGTGCACATGTGCAAAATGAGCAATGACACTAGTACAAGAGTGAGAGAGAAAAAACAGACTGTCCGAGGTAGTGTAGGGTTTTTCAGGTTGGTTCAAAAACCTGAAGGCAGTGGGGAGGAAGTTTCTGTTGAACCTTGAGGTGTGTGTCTTCAGGTTCAAGTACTTCCTGCCTGAGGGCAGCATGAAGAGGAGGGAATGGTCCCGTTGGTGGGGTCCCTGAAGATGGTTTCACCTTCCTGAGGCATTTCCTCTTATGGATGTCCTCGATGGGGAGAGCTGTACTTATAAGACCATAAGATATAGGAGCAGAAGTAGGCCGTTCAGCCCATCGAGTCTGCTCTGCTATCCAATCATGAGCTGATCCAATTTTCCAGTCACCCCACTCCCCTGCCTTCTCCCCGTACCCTTTGATGCCCTGACTAATCGAGAACCTATCTATCTCTGCCTTAAATGCACCCATTGACTTGGCCTCCACAGATTTACCACCCTCTGGCTGAAGTAATTTCTCTGGATCTCTGTTCTCAATGGTCATCCTTCAATCCTGAAGTTGTACCCTCTTGTCCTGGACTCCCCTACCATGGGAAATAACTTTGCCATATCTAATCTGTTCAGGCCTTTTAACATTCGGAATGTTTCTATGAGATCCCTGCTCATTCTCCTGGACTCCAGGGAATACAGCCCAAGAGCTGCCAGACGTTCCTCATGTGGCAACCTTTTCATTCCTGGAATCATTCTTGTGAATCTTCTCTGAACCCCCTCCAATGTCAGTATATCCTTTCTAAAATAAGGAGCCCAAAACTGCACACAATACTCCGTGTAGTTTCACGAGTGCCTTATGGAGCCTCAACATCACATCCCTGCTCTTATATTCTGTACCTCTAGAAGTGAATGCTAACATTGCACTCACCTTCTTCGTAACCGACTCAACCTGGAGGTTAACCTTTAGGGTATTTTGCACAAGGTCTCCCAAGTCCCTTTGCATCTCTGCATTTTGAATTCTCTCCCCATCTAAATAATAGTCTGCTCATTTATTTCTTCCACCAAAGTGCATGACCATACACTTTACCACATTGTATTTCATTTGCCACTTTGCCCATTCCCCTAACCTATCTAAGTCTCTCTGCAGGCTCTCTTGTTTCTTCGACACTACCTGCCCCTCCACCTATCTTTGTATCATCGGCAAATTTAGCCACAAATCTATAAATCCCATAGTTCAAATCATTGACATACATCGTAAAAAGCAGCGGTCCCTACACCCACCCCTGTGGAATTCCAATGGTAACCAGCAGCTAGCCAGAATAGGATTCCTTTATTCCCACTCTCTGTTTTCTGCTGATCAGCCAATGCTCCACCCATGCTAATAACTCCCCTGTAATTCTATGGGCTGTTACCTTGCTAAGCAGCCTCTTGTGTGGCACCTTGTCAAAGAGCTTCTGAAAATCCAAGCACACCACATCTACTGCATCTGCTTTGTCCAGCCTGCTTGTAATTTCCTCAAAGAATTGCAGTAGGTTTGTCAGGCAGGATTTTCCTTTCAGGAAACCATGCTGGCTTTAGCCTATCTAGTCCATGTGCCTCCAGGTACTCTGCAATCTCATTCTTAACAATTGATTTCAACAACTTCCCAACCACTGATGTCAGGCTAGCTGGTCTATAGTTTCCTTTCTGCTGCCTCCCACTCTTCTTAAATAGAGTAACACTTGCAGTTTTCCAGTCATCCAGTACAATGCCAGAATCTATTGATTCTTGAAAGATCGTTGTTAATGCCTCTGCAATCTCTCCAGCTACTTCCTTCAGAACCCGAGGGTGCATTCCATCAGGTCCAGGAGATCTATCCACCTCAGACCATTAAGCTTCCTGAGCACCTTCTCAGTCGTAATTTTCACTGCACAAACTTCACTTCCCTAACACTCTTGAATGTCTGGTATACAACAGATGTCTTCCACTGTGGACTGATGCAAAATACACATTCAGTTCCTCTGCCATCTCTGCGTCTCTCATTACAATATCTCCAGTGTTATTTTCTATTGGTTCTTTATCTACCCTCAACTTTCTTTTACCCTTTATGTACTTAAAAAAAAACTTTTAGTATCTTCTTTGATATTAGTTGTCAACCTCTTTTCATAATTCATCTTTTCCTTCCTAATGACCCTCTTAGTTTCTTTCTGCAAGTTTTTATAAAGCCTCCCAATCCTCTATCTTCCACTAGCTCTGGCTTCCTTGTATGCCCTCTCTTTTGCTTTTACTTCACTTGTCAGCCATGGTGTTGTCCTTCTTCCATTCGAAAATGTCTTCTTTAGAATATATCTGTCTTGCACTTCCCTCATTTTTCGCAGAAACTCCAGCCATTGCTGCTCTGTTGTCCTTCCTGCTAGTGTCTCTTTCCAGTCAACCTTGGCCAGTTCCCCTCTCATGCCATTGTAATTTCCTTTATTCATACCGACAGATTGGAATTCAGTTTCTCCTCAAATTTCGAAGTGAACTTGATCATATTGTGATCACTGTTCCCTAATGGTTCCTTAACCTTAAGCTCTCTTATCACCTCCGAATCATTGCACAACACCCAATCCAGCAGAGCTGGTCCCCTAGTGGGTTCAATAGCAAGCTGTTCTAAAAAGCTATCCCTTAGACATTCTACAAATTCTCCCTCTTGAGGTCCAGTACTGACCTGGTTTTCCCAATTCACTTTCATGTTAAAATCCCCAATGATTATCATGACATACTTTTTTTTATCTCCTTCTGTAATTCTGCATTATTTTGCTTATTTAATTGTTTTTTATGTTTTAATTATACTTAAATATCTTGATATTTGGAGATAGAACAGGAACAGGCCCTTCAGTCTACAATACTGAATGCCCAGCAAAGCTAATCCCTTCTGTCTACACAATGTACAGTCCTTCCATTCCCTGCAGATTCATATGCCTATTGAAGAAACTCTTGAACATCTCTGTCACAGTTGCCTGCTCCACCATCCTATCCTGCACATCTATTTTATTGAACTTGCCCCCCTCACCTTAAATACGTGCCCTCGGGTAATTGACATTTCATCCCTGGGGAGAAAAACATAATGAATATCTACTCTGTCTATTCCTCTCACAATGTTATAAATTTCTTTCAGATATCCCCTCAGCTTCTGTCACTTCAGAGAAAACAACCCACATGTATGCAACCTCTCATACCTTCTAATCCAGGCAACTTCTGTGCCCTCTCCAAAGCCTCCACATGGTTCCTATAAAGGAGCAACCAGAATTGAATGCAATGCTCAAGATGCAGTCTCACCGGAGTTTTATTTAACTGCAACATAACTTCATTCTTAAACTTGGTGCCTTGACAAATAAAGGCAAAAATACCATTGCCTTCTTAACTACCCTGTTGACTTGTGCAGCCTCTTTCAGGGAGCTACGAACTTGGGCTCCATGATCCCTCTCTTCATCAACACTATTACAAGTTTTGCCACCAACATTTGATTTCCCAAAGTACAATCACTTATGTTTGGTCAGGTTAAACTCCATCTGCCATTTTCCTGCCCTTACTGCATCTCACTATATCCTTCGCCAGTCTTCTACACTATCTGTAATTCCACCAGTCTTCATCTCATATGCAGTATGCCTTATGCCCTCTTTACCACCCTCTCAACTTCTGCAGCCATTTTCAGGGAGTTTTGGACTTGGATCCCAAGTTAGAAGAGATGTCTGAATATGATTTACTCATGTCTAGGTTCTCCAGAAAGATGAACTGTCCCAGAAATTGCGCTGCTCTAGAAGGCCAGGAGCTGAGCGAGAAGAACAAGGTAATCATAAGACATAGGAGCAGAATTAGGCCATTTGGCCCGAGTGCTCCGCCATTCCATCATGGTTGATTTATTATCCCTCTTAACCCTGTTCTCCTGGCTTCTCCTGGTATCCCTTCATGACCTGATTAATAAAATTCCGCCTTAAATATACCCAGTGATTTGGTCTGCACAGCGTCTGTGGCATGAATTCCATCATTGGGCATGTTTGTGAAACTGCAAATGAAATTTGCTTTCACTGACACTGGGTGTGGGTTATGACATTTGGTATAGTAACTGCTCTGCCGGTCACCACAAGAAACTTGAGTTGGTGTCATAGCTCAGCACATCACAGGAACTAGCACAGACTCCATGGACTCTGCACTTCACACTGCCTTGGTAAATCAGCCAGCATTACGTTGTTCCTGGCACTAGAGGACGCCAGTGAGCCACCTTATAGCCAAGTAGCTTTTGATATTCTGAAAGGCCTGAATACTGATGAAAACAAGCATTCAGGTACACGGGGCTTCAAATAACTAGTTAATTCCTGGCTTCCTTAAAAGGGACAGGAGGTACCAAAGCCTAAAATCCCACACTACAACTACTTCCCTTCAACCATTCAGTTCATGAACCAAGTGGCACAACCCTAATCACACTATGACCACTCTGATCACTTTTCTGTTCTCATTGTGTTCTTGTAAAGATTTCAGAATCGGTATTTAATTCAGGATTTGTGTTTCTTCCTTATATGATGCTGCTATAAGTAACGATGTTTTAAAGATTAGCATTATTTCTCACGTATATATTGAAACATTGAGTGAAATGCATCATTTGCGCCAGTCCACGGATGTGCTGGGGGCAGACGACAAGTATCGTCACACTTCCGGCGCCAACATAGAATGCCAACAACTTACCTGAAAGTAAGCTTTTCTTTGCTACTGTGCATAAACTTAACTTTGACTTTGACTTTGGCTGGAGCTAAATTTAACAAAGGAAAATAGACAATTACTCAGCCAACATGAAATGTTTCGGAATTGCGTGTATCTGGTGGTCATAGAGAGCTCCAGCACAGAAAACAGGAATTCTGCCCACTATGCTGATCTAATCCTTTTATCCTCCCTATATTTCTATCAATTCTTTCCAGTTCAAAGTAAATTTATTATAAAAGTACACATACGAGGGTGATTGATAAGTTCGTGGCCTAAGGTAGAAAGAGATGAGTTATACAGCTCTTGTTACATGCACGTGCAGTTCAACTCAGTTTAATTTGAGCAGATGGACCTTTCTCTGACAGCAACAAGCGAGAGGCAGAGAGAGACCATCACACACAGATACCTTTCTCTGACAGCAGCAAGCAAGAGGCTGGTAAACAGTGCTGAATACAGGCTCAAAATCAGAATCACCTGCATGTGTTGTGAAATTTGTTAACTTAGTAGCAGCAGTTCAATGCAATACATAATCTAGAAGAAAAAAGGAAAATAAACTAATAATAAATAAGTAAATCAATTACAGTATACATATATAGGTGTGGACACGTGGCCAAGTGGTTAAGGCATTGGACTAGCGACCTGAAGGTTGTGAGTTCGAGCTCCAGCCGAGGGAACGTTTTGTGTCCTTGAGCAAGGCACTTAATCACACAGTGCTCTGCAACGACTCTGGTGCCAAGCTGTATGGGTTCTAATGCCCTTCCCTTGGACAACATTGGTGTCGTGGAGAGGGGAGACTTGCAGCATGGGCAACTGCTGGTCTTCCATACAACCTTGCCCAGGCCTGCGCCCTGGAGAGTGAAGACTTTCCAGGCGCAGATCCATGGTCTCGCAAGACTAACGGATGCCGTTACTTTACTTATATTGAATAGATTAAAAATTGGGCAAAAAAACAGAAATGCTATATATTAAAAAGTGAGGTAGTGTCCAAAGGTTCAATGTCCATTTAGGAATCAGATGGAAGAGGGAAAGAAACTGTTCCTGAATCACTGAATGTGTGCCTTCAGGCTTCTGTACCTCCTTCCTGATGGTAACTACAAGAAAAGGGCATGCCCTGGGTGCTGGAGGTCCTTAATAATGGACGCTGCTTTTCTGAGACACCGCTCCCTAAAGATGTCTTGGGTACTTGGTTGGCTAGTACCCACGATGGAGCCGACTAAATTTACAACCTCTGCAACTTCTTTCGGTCCTGTGCAGTACCCCCCCCCCCCCACATACCAGACAGTGATGCAGCCTGTCAGAATGTTCTCTATGGTACATCTATAGAAGCCTTTGAGTGCATTTGTTGACATACCAAATCTCTTCAAACTCCTAATGAAGTATAGTCGCTGTCTTGCCTACTTTACAACTGCATCGATATGTTGGGACCAGGTTAGATCCTCAAAGATCTTAACACCCAGGAACTTGAAACTGCTCACTCTTGCCTTCTATCCTCACCTCAATGTTTCAGTCTTCCTTGGTGAGAAATGGACTCGATCGTGGGCTGGCTCCAGTCTCTAAGCTTCTTGGTCTTAAGGCTACTCACCTCTTAGAATCTTCTTAAAGACAGCAAAGCACAATATTGCCCAAACTGAATAAATACAGAACAATAATAATAATAAATAAATTAATAGTACTGAGAACATGATTCAGAGATTTTGGCCATCTACAGATGGGGCTTGGTGGACATTTTATAGTGGTCAATAGCTGATCAATCCACATGTCTTTGGGGTGTAAGGGGAAGCATGCAGACTCCACACAGACAGCACCCTAGGTCAGGATTGAACCCATGTCTCTGTCATTGTGAGGCAACAGCTGCTCCCACTGTACTGACCTAATCTGTTGCTTGTTTCCAAATCAATGCCTCACAATGATTTCTATGAAGAGTAGATTGGATTATCATTGTCACATGTACAGTGAAGAACATTATTTTGCATGCAGTCCATACAGATCATTCCATTACCATAAGATAGAGGAGTGGAATAAGGTCATTTGGCCCATCAAGTCTGCTCCACCATTTCACCAATTTTCCTCTCAGCCCCAATCTCCTGCCTTCCCCCCTTATCCCTTCATGCCTTGACCAAACAAGAATCTATCAACCTCTGCCTTAAATATACATCAAGTCTTGGACCCCATAGTTGCCTGTGGCAATGAATTCTATAGTTTCACTACTCTCCAGCTAAAGAAATTCCTTCTCATCTCTTTTCTAAAAGTTTGTCCTTCTATTCTGAGGCTGTGTCTGCCGGTCTTGACTCTCCCACCATAGGAAACATCACATCCACTCTATCAAGGCCTTTCACCATTCAGTAGGCTTTAATTCGGTCACCCTTCATTCCTCTGAATTCCAGTGAATACAGGTCCAGGATCATCAAACAGTCTTTAAATGACAAGCTGTTTAGTCCTGGAATAATTTTCATGAACCTCCTTTGAACAACACTCACAACTCTCCTTTGAACGTTTTCCAGTTTCAACACATCCTTTCTAAGATAAAGGGCCCAAAATTGCTCACAATACTCCAAGTGAGGCTTCACCGGTGCTTTATAAAGTTTCAACATTACGTATTTGCTTTTATATTCTAATCCTCCTGAAATGAATGCTAACATTGCGACGCAGCGCATGCGGCTGTTCCGAATGATGTCGTACCTGTGAAGTAGGGGCCGTGCACAATCCTGATTTGATGGAGACAGGCGTGAGAAGCACGGAGGAACATCTGGAGTAACTTCTGAAATGCCCGCTTCGCTGCCGCTGCTACTGTGCGATCGAGAATCTCCGGAGGGGAAAGCCCCAAATCCTCGGCTTTGCCTATTGCCTGTTGCTGGGGCCGGGGTCGAAGCGCTCGGCAGAGATGGTGCTCGGTGCTCGGTGTCGGACAGCTGGTCAGAGGCTCGAAGTTTTCGGACAGACACGGAGTCGGAGTGTGGTCAGATGCTTCCGGGATTCTGCATCGGCAAGTTTGCGGCGCTGGAGGTTTACCGCCTGCGTGAGATGATAGGACTTTCGAGAGACTTTGAAACTTTACCGTGCCCATGGTCTGTTCTTATCAAATTACGGTATTGCTTTGCACTGTTATAACTAAATGTTGTAATTATGTGGTTTCTGTCAGCTTTTCAGTCTTGGTTTGTCATGTTTCTGTGATATCATTCTGGAAAAACATTGTATCATTTCTTAATGCATGCATTACTAAATGACAATAAAAGAGGACTGTGTGTCCTCATAATCTAATCTAATCTAATTTGCCTTCCTCACCACAGACTCAACCTGTAAATTAACCTTTAGGGAATTCTGCACAAGGACTCCCAAATCCTTTTATGCCTCAAATTTTTGTATTTTCTCTCCATTTAGAAAATTGTCTACCGTTTATTTCTTTGCAACAAAGCCATCAATTCCATAATCCAAATCATTGACATATAACGTAAAAAGAATCATTCACGGCCAGACCTCTGTGGAATACCACTGATCAATGGAAGCCAACCAGAAAAGGCTCCCCTTATTCCCAATCCTTGCTCCTGCCAAACAGCCATTGCTCTATCCATGCTAGAATCTTCCCTGTAATAGCATGGGCTCAAAACTTGTTAAGCATCCTCATGTGTGGCATCTTGTCAAAGGCTTCTGAAAATCCAAGTACACAACATAAACCCAATCTTCTTTGTCTATCCTACTTGTTATTTTTTCAAAGAATTCCAAGAAATTTGTCAGACAAGATTTTCTCTTGAGGAAACCACAACCTTAACAATCGACTCCAGCATCTTCCCAACCACTGAGGTCTGAGTAATTGGCCTCTAGTTTCCTTTCTTCTGCCTCTCTCCTTTCTTGAAGATTGGAGTGACATTTGCGATATATCAGTGCATTGAGCTAATTCAAGGGAAAAGCAATAATAGAATAAAGAGTTAAGATTACAGAGAAAGTGCAGTGCAGGCAAATGATGAAGGTAGGATGAGCTAGCTAAGGCTGTTCTCTATGGAGCAAAGGAAAATGAGAGGACCTCTACCACACAGGCTATACTCTCTTCACCTTGCTACCACCAGGAAGAAGATACGGGAGCCTCAGGACTCACATCACCAAGTTCAGGAACAGTTACTACTCCTCAACCATCAGGCTCCTGAACTAGAGGGGATAATTTCACTCAAGTTCACTTGCCCAGTCATTGAAATGTTCCCACAACCAATGGATTCATTTTCAAGGACTTCATCTCATGTTCTCAATACTTACTGCTTACTTATTTATTATTGTTATTTCTTTCTTTTTATATTTGCACAGTTTGTTGTCTTCTGCACACTGGTTGAATGCCCAAGTTGGCTGGTCTTCCATTCATTCTGTTATGGGTGTTATTCTATTATGGATTTATTGAGTATGCCTACAAGAAAATGAACCTCAAGGTTGATCAGGGTGCTAAGCTGCTTTGGCACAAAGCGTATTAAGTCTTTGTAAAGAGCTGCCAGAGGAAGTGGTAAAGGTGGATAAAATTACAATGTGATGGGTCCATGGACAGGAAAGGTAGATGGGCCAAATGTATGGAAATGGAATAACTCAATCAGACAACATAGTCAGCATAGGTGAGTTGGGCCGAATAGACTGCTTCCATGCTGTATAGCTTGATGAATTTTTATTAACCGTCATGTCCCCTTTAAATCATTCTCCTCTCACCTTACAGCTCTGCCCTGTAACGTTACGCTCCCCTACCCAGGGGGAAAGACTGTGACTGTTCAACTCATCAATCCATCACATGATTTTATAAACTTCTGTAAGGTCACCCCTCAGCGTCCTACACTCAAAGGGATGGAGGTCATAACCTATCCAACATCTCCTAATAACTCAAGCCGTCTCGTCCCAGCAAAACTGTTGCGAGCAACAGTTTCTTCCTGTCTGCAGACTAGATTTCTGTATAGATGATGAACCCATGAACACTATGTCATTATTTTGCTCTTTTTGCACTATCTATTTAATTTTTATATATATTTCTTATGTACTTTATAATGTATCTTAGGTATTGTACTGTACTTCTGCTGTAAAACAACAAATTTCACAGCGTATGCCAATGATATTAAACACAATTCTGATTTTGATTTTGCACATTAGTTTTTTGTCAGTCTTTCTTCATGTATAATTTTTCATAATTTCTAATGTATTTCTTTATTTTTCATGTAAAGGCCTGCAAAGAATTGAATCACAGGGTAATATATGATAAAATATACATACTTTGATCACAAATTTACTTTGAACTGAATTAAGTCAAGTTTATTGACATATGCACAGGTACAGTGAGTTACAGATACAATGAAAAACTCGCTTGTAGCAACATCACAGGTACGTAGGTACAGACAACACACTAAACATAAATTATACATCAATTTTTCAACACTGAAGAGAGAGGAAAAGGGCAACAAAAACAAGGCCATAGTGCAAAAAAGACACAATCAGGGACAAGTCAATTGTCACGGATCCCTCCCACCCGCCCCACAGTCTCTTTGATCCCCTACCATTGGGCTAGAGTTACTGTAGCATTAGGACAAGAACTGTTAGGATGGAAAACGGCTTCTTCCCCCAGGCTGTGAGACTACTGAACTCCCTGCCACCACCTGGTCTCATCACGTATGAAGCACCAGTAGCGTTATACTGTTTAGTTTTTAACTTGTGACATGAATGCACCTTAGTGTTTGCTAATCATTTGGTGGTGAACATGTACACAGCTGAATGATAATAAGCTTGAAGAACTTGAAGTCTACAGTAATGGACTGTTGCTGAAGATTGGGTTTGGGTTGTGCAGGTCATTTGTAGCTGCTCCTGAACTTAGTGGGGTGAGACTTCAGGTGTCTGTCTGTACCTCATGTCCAAAGGTAGCAGTCAGAAAAGGTCACGGCCCAGATGGGGGGGATCCTTGATATTTCTTGAGGTAGAGCCCCTTGTAGATCATAAACAGGAGAAACTCAGCTGCTGCTGAATATCCGAAGCAACAAAAAACAGGCAGCATCTATGGAAATGAATAAGCAGTCAATGTTTCTGTTCGAGTCTCTTCTTGTAGACTGGAAATGAAGGGGGGAAATGCCAGAATAAAATGTCGGGGGGAGGAAAAGAAAGACTAGCTAGAAGGTGATAGGTGAAGCTGGGTAGGTAGGCAAGGTAAAGGGCTGAAGAGGAAGGAATCTGATAGGACAGAAGAATGGACCATAGGAGAAAGGGGAGGAGAAGGACCCAGAGGGAGATGATAGGCAGTCTGATCTACCTCTTGTAGATGCTGTCCGTAGTGGAGAGGCCTGTGCCTGGGAAGTGTCTACTATTCTCTCCGACCTCTTGTGTCCCTGTGCATTGGAACTGCACCCTCTCCAACTTATTCTCATCTGGAGCTGGGCAAGCCACTGTCAAGACACAGGAGCCACCATCAAGGTCACCATCCAGAGGCTACCAAGAATGGTAGGTGCCGGAAGAAATAGATCACCACAGCTCAGTACAGGCCCCTTGGCCCACAATGTTGTGCCGACCTTTGAACTTATACTAAAATCGATCTAATCCTTCCCTCCCACGTACAATCCATGTGCTTATCTAGGTGCTTCTTAAATGCCTCTACCACCACCCCTGGCAAAGCATTCCACTCACCCTTCCCTGTGCAAGGACGCTGACATCCCCCTATACATTCCACCAATTACCTTAAAATTAGGCCATCCTGTAGTGGCCATTTTCACCCAGAGGACACTGCCTTCGGCTATTCAGTCTGTCTGTGCCTCTGATCATCATGTATGCCTCTTCCATGTCACATTTCATAACCCTTTGCTCTAAAGAGATAAGCCCTAGCTCACTCAACTTATCCTCATAAAACATGTTCTCTAATCCAGCCTCCTGGTCAAGCTCCTCTGCACCCTCTCTAAAGCTTCCACGTCCTTCCCATAATGAGGCGACCAGAGCTGAACACAATACTCCAAGTGTGATCTAAAGGAGTTTTATAGAGCTGCAACATTACCTCGTGGCTCTTGAATTCAATATCCCTAGTATTGAGGGCCTTCTTAACAACCCTGTCAACTTGTGCGGCAGCTTTGGGGTGTATCTCTGGACGTGGGCTTGCATTCACATAGCACCCGATACCTGCCCTGCGGTGGAGCTGTGATTGGCTGCTTGGGTAACAGGTGCAGGTGGGGCTCGGTGCCGCTCACAGCCATTGGTAGAGGAGCGAGTTGCTGGATTCTGGAGACGCTCAGACTGATCACCTGTCGAGGAAGTGACAGGTCTCCCCGGGTGGGAAGTCCTGGATCAGGAGCTGGAGGCATCAGGAGCCGCTGGTTTCCACGATGAACGTTAACGGTAGTTTTGATGCCACCTCGTTGCAGAAGCCCGCGTACCGCAAACCGCTGGGCAAACTGTGTCAGAGGCTAGAGGAAGTGAAATGTTCCTGGAGGCAGAGCTCCGCGCTGGAGCTCAGTCACAGCGAAGCGGCCAGACTGGCCACCGACGCGCTGCTGGAGTCCGGAGTCCCGGGTTACCAGCGAACGCTGGCCGACGAGAGGGAGCTGGGTTTCCTGTCCCAATTGGAGATCGACTACATCAGCCGGAGTGGAGCTGCCAGGCTGCCGAGCCCCTCGGCGGAGCTCCGCGAAAAGGGCAGCCGCCAAAGCTACAGCGAGGGGGACGAGGTGTCGGAGCTCACCTCGGCCACCTACTTCCCCGTGCAGACGGACTCGGAGGCGCCGCTCCTCGACCTGGGCTGGTCCAAACCCCCGAGAGCTGTCTGCCTGCCCTCCGAGTCCCAGATCATCTTCCAGAGGGACAAAAGCCACAGCATCAAGGACACCATCCGGAGCCTGCTGAACAAAGCCAGGACGGTAGGTGCACCATAGAGTGAGCATACTTGCATTCGTGTAGCACGCAGCCAGATCCCGCTGTGGCTTGGGTTCTTGTAGATCATAGGACACAGGAGCAGAATCCAGCCCATCGAGTCTGCTCCGTCATTCCATCAAGGCTAATTTATTATCTTCCTGAACCCCATTCTCCTGCTTCTCCCCGTAACCTTTGAGGCCCTGACTAATCAAGAACCTATCGACCTCCGGATTAAATACAGTATAATAAAACCACGAAGCTCTTTGGGCCATCGGGTGCATGTTGACTCTCACACCTGTCCCATTCCCGCCCTCCCGAATCAAAATCAGATATTTTATCACTGACTTCTAGAAGGCTTTACAGAAAATACGTTCATTACAAAATACATTCTATAACAATCACAGAGACACCCATCTCCCAGGACATGTCCTCTTCTCATTGCTGCCAGCAGGGAAGAGTTACAGGAGACTGAAGGCACACACTCAACGTTTTAGGTACAGCTTCATCCCCTCTGCCTTCAGATTTCTGAACGGACAATGAACCCACTGCTTCTTTAAATCTTTGCACTATTAATTTAATTTTATTTTATTTACATATGTTATTGTAATTTATAGTTTTTTATTATTATGTATTACATTGTACTGCTGCTGCAAAACAACAAATTTCACAACATATGCTGGTGATGTTAAACCTATTCTGAATAGCACAATCACTAATGCAAAACTAAATTAAATGTTCCCAACCCTGTTAAGGATGGCATTTATCCCCTGTGGGTGCCCAACAGTCCCAGAATACCTCCATGGTACCCATGGACACCATGTGTTCCCTCTTCCACGATTACCCGGCCACGTACATACCCCTAGAACATCGCCAGTCGGTCTGATAGGCAGAACTCTCTGCTGCCCGCTTCTAGGACCCACAGGTTTCTATCTTTGCCAGTTCTGGGAGCACCCCTCCTCGCTAGCTGAAAAAATAATTGCTGTTTTGATGCAGCAGTATTTGTTTGTCTATTTTAAGATAATAATTAAATAAATGGAACAAATGAAAAGAAATGGTGAGGTAGTGTTGATGGGTTCATGGACCATTCAGAAATCTGATGGCAGAGGGGAAGAAGCTGTTCCTGAATCACTGAGTGTGTGTCTTCGGGCTCCTGTACCCCCTCCCTGATGGTAGCAATGAGAAGCGGGACGACCCAGATGGTGAGGGCCCTTTGCGATGGATGGCGTTTTCTTCAGTCACCACACCTTGAATGTATCCTCAGTGGTGGGGAGGAGCTGGCTAAGTCTCCAATCCTCTGAACCTTCTGCAGTCTTGCTGTTGAAGAAGCTGTTACTGAAATGTTGAGTGCGTGTCTCCAAGCTCCTGTCCCTCTTCGTCGATGGTAACAATGCAAAGAGGGCATGTTCTGGTGATGGGGGTTCCTAATGATAGATACTGCCTTTCTGAGAATCACTTTTTGGAGGTATCCTCATTGCTGGGGAAGACTATTGCCCATGATTGACCTGGCAGAGTTTATAACTTTCTGTAGCTTTTTTCCAACACTGTGCATGGCCTGTCCATACCAGACGGTGATACAACTAGTTAGATTGCTCGCCACAGGACATCTGTAGAAATTTGCGAGAGTCTTCAGTGACATACCAAGTCTTCTCAAACTCCTAATGAGACATAGACACTGATATAGAGATATAGCCTTCTTTGTAAGTGCATCAATATATTAGCCCCAGGGTAGATCATCAGAGATGTTGACATCCAGGAATTTGAAACTGCTCACCTTTTCCATTTCTGATCCCTTGGTGTGTGTGTTCCCTCGACTTCTCCTTTCTGGTCCACGATCAATTCCTTGGTCTTACTGACACTGAGTGTGTCGTTGGCAAATTTATAGACGGTATTTGATCCGTGCCTGGCCACAGAGTCATGAGTGTATAGAGAGCTCTACAAAGCGGATAAAAGCTCTTCGCTCAGTTAGCATGACAATAATAAGCACTTGACAGTGACTAGTTAACCATTCACCTTTGGGATGTGTGAGGAAACGAGAGCACCCAGAGAAAAAACACAGGGTTGCAGGGAGAGCGTGCAACCTTCACACAGACTGCAGCCAAGATAGGGGTTGAACCCGGGAATGCTGGCGATGAGAGATCACAAATTTAACCGCATGTGTCACCATGTCACTCCGGTGCAGTTCTTCCCACAAATGAGCCCATTCTGGACACTTTTTGAAAGGGTTTTAAAGTTCAAGGTAAATTTTATTATCAAAGTACATGTATGTCACCCTGAGATTAATTTTCCTGTGGGCACATTCAATAAATCTATAGAATAGTAACTATAACCGATCAATGAAAGATCAACCAGAGTGCAGAAGACAGCAAACTGTGTAAATACAAATATAAACAGACAGTGATAAGTAACGAGAACATGAGATAATGAGATAAAGAGTCCTTAAAGTGAGATCATTGGTTGTGGGAACATTTCAATGAAGGGGTAAATGAGTGTAGTTATCCCCCTTTGTTTAAGAGACTGATGGTTGTGGGGTAGCAACTGTTCTTGAACCTGGTGGTGTGAGTCCTGAGGCTGTTGTACTTTCAACTTGATGGCAGCAGCGAGAAGAGAGCATGACTGGTGGGTGGGGACCTCTGATGATGGATGCTGCTTTCCTATGACAGCATTTTTAATGTAGATGTGCTCAATGGTCAGGAGAGCTTTACCCGTGACGTACTGGACTGAATCCACTATCTTTTGTACGATTTTCCATTCAAAGGCATTGGTGTTCCCATACCAGACCATGATACAGCCAGTGGGCATAATCACACTATAACATCAAGCCTCTTGCTCGGTAAGCTTTCCCAGTCTAAATCTGCAACTCCATAACAACAGATCTCTGGGAGCATCTTCTCTATGACTGTGGTGGATATTGTGAAATCTGTGTACTGTCAGGTCAGCATAAAAGGTCTTTGTCTGCAGTCTACAATCACTGCAGGACTTGTATGTGTCCAGGACAAAGAAGGGGGCAGGAAAAATCATTGCAGATATTACCCACCCTATGAAATGTCTTTTCCAAAAGCTCCCTCCTGAAAAGTGCTACAGGGCTCTTAAAACAAAAACTTTACACCATCTTAAAAGTTTTTTCTCCCAGGCAGTCAGTCTGATCAACCATTCTAGTTAACCCCCTCTATTACCCCAGTCACTGCACTGTAAACACTTCAAATCCCTTCTTATAATACTGTTTACACTGCAAATAGATGCGGGTATTTAGGCACATTTTATTCCATAGCTATACTTTAACTTCTAACTTTATCTTTCATGTGAAACTTTAATCTTTCGAATTGCTGAATGTTGCTTTTTGCTGTATATCGCAGCAACACACCACAGCAAATTCCTGACATGTGTAAAATGTACACGATGAATAATGATGATCCTTCATCCTCGATTCGCTTTCATTGCTCAATCGGTGGACACATTCCACATCATCATTTCACACCTTTGATAAATCGAGTTGCAAATTCTGCGCCTGCATTGAACTGTAGACCAACTATTCCAGAAATTCAACATAATAGGAAACTCCACCATACGTTGACGTTGGCGAAAGTATGTGACATACTGTATTCAAAAATCTCCCCAATGCATACTTCTCTTTGATTGGATTTGACTGTGACATTAACAAATTCTATCAACTCGTGGGATGAAAGAAGTAAGGTAATCCACACCTCCACCCACCACCACTACTTTATCACTTCCTGTCAGACGATCTTTGTACAGTGCCTATGAGAAGTATTCACCCCCCTTCGAAGTTTTCATGTTTTATTGTTTTACAAAAGTGATTCACAGTGGATTTAATTTGGCTCTTTTGACATTGATCAACAGAAAAGACTCTTTCATGTCAAAGTGAAAACAAATTTCTGCAGATTTATATAAATTTATTATAATTATTAAGCACAAAATAATTGATTGCATAATTACTCAGCCCTGTCAAGTCAGTATTTAGTAGATGCACCTTTAGCAGCAATTACAGCCTTGAGTGTGTGTGGAGTCTTTGCACATCTGGACACTGCAGTTTTTCCTCCATTCTTCTTTAGAAAACTTCTCAAACTCTGTCAGAATGCATGGGGTTCGTGAGTGAACAGCCCTTTTCAAGTCCAGCCACAAATTCTCAATTGGATTGAGGTCTGGCCACTATAGGATATTAATTTGGTTGTTTTTAAGCCATTCCTGTGTAACTTTGGCTTTATTCTTAAGGTCATTGTCTTGCTGGAAAACAAATCTTCTCCCAAGTTGCATTTCTCTTGCAGACTGCATCAGGTTTTCCTCCAGGATTTCCCTGTATTTTGCTGCGTTCATTTTACCCTCTACCTTCACAAGCCTTCCGGGGCCTGCTGTAGTGAAGCATCCTCACAGCATGATTCATGGTAGGGATGGTCTGTTTTTGATGATGTGCAGTGTTTGGCATACACCAAACATAGTGCTAGTTTGATGACCAAAAAGCTCAGTTCTGGTTTCATCCCTCTTCCAACTAATCTCAGAGTCTCCCACATGCCTTCTGGCCAAGATTTCATGTGAGTTTTTTTCAACAGTGGCTTCCTCTTTGCCACTCTCCCACAAAGCTGTGACTGCTGAAGCACCCGGGGGACAGTTGTTGTCTGTACAGTCTCTCCCATCTCAGCCACTGAAGCTTGTAACTCCTCCAGAGCTGTCATTGGTCTCTTGGTGGCCTCATTCACTTCTTGCACAGACACTCAGTTTTTGAGCACGGACTGCTCTAGGCAGATTTACAGCTGTGCCATATTCTTTCCATTTCTTGATGATTGACTTAACTGTACTCCAAGGGATATTCAGTGACTTGGAAGTTTTCTTGTATTCATCTCCTGACTTGTGCTTTTCAATAACCTGAGTTGTTTGGAATGTTCTTTTGTCTTTATGGTGTAGTTTTTGCCAGGATACTGACTCACAAGCAGTTGGACCTTCCAGATACAGTACAGGTGTATTTTTACTACAATCAATTGAAACACCTTGACTGCACATGGGTCTCCAAAACCAGATCTCCATTTAAATAATTACGTGACTTCTAACATCAATTGGCTGCACCAGTGATATTTGGTGTGTCATATTAAAGGGGGGGTGAATACATATGCAATCAATTATTTTGTGTTTTATATTTGTAATTAATTTATATCACCTTGTAGAGATCTGATTTCACTTTGGCACAAAAGAGTCTTTCCGTTGATCAGTGTCAAAAAAAGACAAATTAAATCCGTGGTGATTCAATGTTGTAGAACAATAAAAGATGAAAACTTCCAAGGTGAATACTTTTATGGCACTGTATATAAAGCTATCACATGTAATTATATTTTTTCATTATTGTGTTTTTTATCTTTTATTATGCTGCATTGGATCTTGAGTAACAATTATTTTGTTCTTTACACTTGTGTACAGGAAATAACCTAAAAAAATCTTGAATCTCGAACCTTGAATTTCTTAGCAACTTCCTCAAGCAATGGGGTTCCCAACCTTTTCTAAGCCTACCATTACTTATTGAATGTTGAAAGGCCTCCATAGAGTGGATGTGGAGGGGATGTTTCCTATGGTGGGGGAGTCTACGACTAGAGGACACAGCCTCAGAATCGAGGCGCATCCTTTTAGAATGGAGATGGGGAGGAATCTTGGTAGCCAGAGAGTGGCGGATTTGTAGAATATGTTGCCCAGGTGGGTGTGGAGGCCAAGTCATTGGGTATATTTAAGGCAGGAATTGATATATTCTTGATTAGTCAGGATGTGAACAGATACGGGGAGAAGGCAGGAGATTGGGGGCTGAGAGGGAAATTGGATCAGCCATGATGAAATGGCAGAGCAGACTCGATGGGGCAAATGGCCTAATTCTGCTCCTATATCTTATAGTTTTATTAACCATGCCGTGCATGGACCTCAGGTTGGGAAGGGAACCCCTGCTCTAACATTTCAAAGTCATATGTTAGTTTCAGACATCCCACCCTGCAAAAACTCATTTCAGGGAGGTAGTGCCATCAGTTTGCGGGAGACTCCCGGAACTTCCGGGAGAGGTGGGATGTCTGCAATAGAGTAGCTCCTTAGCAGCTAGCCAGCTAGTTTAAATAACGTTAGCTATGCTAATAAATGAATGACACCTGTTAAACTCACCTCAACATGTCTTTTACAGTCTTAACCCACCATGGGCAATAGAAAAGTCGCTGCTTCAAACAGTGCAGTGAGCAACACTGTCAATATTTTTGACCCCTATTAGGCAGAGGTACACTTTAATGTAGTCTGGGGTGACGTACATTTTATATTTTCTTTTTTTGGAACACTCTGCCATGGTGTGTGCTCTCTCTCTCTCTCTGTCTCTCTCTCTCTCTCAAAAAAATCAATTTACGGGATGTTGTATATAATTTGCGGGCATCAGGGAGCCACTATCAATATGCGGGAGACTCCCAGAACTTCTGGGAGAGGTGGGATATCTGTAGTTTGCTCACCATTAATCATGTTACATTAACCTAGGAGAGAGCCTGTGAAATTAAAGTACAATGGATGTTTATTTTGAAGGGCAGGTTGCTGGGTAGTGTACAGAAACATTCAGGAACAATGACTTCCCTTCAACCGTTCGGCTCTTGACTAACTGGCTAAACCCTAATCAACCATTTCTTTCCTCTCCATAGACACTGCCTACCTTTTAGAGTTCCTCCAGCGTTATGTATCTGTTAAACCCTAAACATTACGGTTCAGCAACACCGTGATCACTTTGGACAAAATGGGCTTTTTATGTACTCATTGTGTGTTCCGTAAAAATTGTGTATAATTTATGATCTTCTTGTGAATGCGGTTTAAATAATGTTGTGTGCCTGTGATGCTGTGGCAAGTAAGTGTTTCATTGCACCTGTAATTGTACATACAGTAAAACGGTCATAGAGTCATCGATCACTACAGCACAGAAACAGGCTCTTCAGCCCATCTAGTCCGTGCCAAACTATTCACCTTCCTAGTTCCATCGATCTGCATCCGGACCAAAGCCTTCCCTACCCCTCCTATCCATGTACCTATTCAACTTTCTCCTGAGAGTTGAAATCGAGCCCCCATCCACCACTTCTGTTGGCAGTTTGTTCCACACTCTCACCACTCCCTGAGGGAAGAAGTTCCCCCTCATCTTTCCCTTAAACATTTCACCTTTCTCCCCTAACCCATGACCTCTATTTCTAGTCTCACCCAACCTCAGTGGAAAAGGCCTGCTTGCAGTTATCCTATTTATGTCCCTCATGATTGTATATATCTTATCAGATCTCCCCTCATTCTCCTACGCTCTGTGGAATGAAACCCTAACCTATTCAGTCTTTCCCTCTAACTCAGGTCCTCAAGTCCTGGCACGATCCTTGTGAATTTTCTCTGCACTCTTTCAATCTTTTTTACATCTTCCTTGTAGGTAGGTGACCATTGCACTGGGCACTGTACAAAAACACACAAAGTGCTGGAGGAACTCAGCAGATTAGGCAGCATCTATGGAGGGAGATGGGCCATCGACGTTGCAGGTCGAGACCCTTCCTCTGGAACCCTTCATCCGTTCAGGTGAAGAGTCTTGACCGGTACATTGTCTGTCTGCTTCTTTCCACAGATGCTGCCTGACCTGCCGTGGTTTGTGTGTTATACCGAAGAGTGACAGAGCAGTACAGCATGGATACAGGCCCTACAGCCTAACACAGTGCCCTCCCACTCCTGTACTCGGCCCATAACCCTCTGAGCCCTGTGCCTCCATGAGTCTGTCCAGGTGCTCCTTAACTCTTACTGTTGTATCTGCTTGAACCACTTCCTCTTTAAGCTCAACCCATATGTTAACCAAAGTTCAAAATATATTTATTGTCAAAGTATATATAAATTATACAACCTTGAGATTCTTCTCCTTGCAGGCAGCCACAAGACAAAGAAACCAAAAAGAACCCTTTAAAAAAGACTAACAAACACCCGATGAGAAATAAACACAAAACGCGCAGCCTATCAAAGCAGGCAACAGCATTCAGAGCGAAAGTGAGTCCATAGACACGAAGGCCAGAGCAGCTGGAGCAGGCCTCAACCTCCCCTCAGGCCTCATCCTCCCCTCAGCCTCACCCTCCCCTCAGCCTCACCGTCCCCTCAGCATCCTCTCAGCCTCAGCCTCCCCTCATCCTCCCTTCAGACTCAGCCTGCCCTCAACCTCTCCCTCCCCTCAGCCTCCCCTCAGCCTCAGCCTCATCCCTCAGACTCAGCCTCCCCTCAAACAGCCTCCCCTCAGCCTCACCCTCCCCTCATCCACCCCTCAGCCTCATCCTCATCCTCCCCTCAGCCTTAGCATCAGCCTCAGTGCTGTGAGAGTGCTCGCCTGACTCTCCATGGAAAATTTGCCTCTTGGTCCTTTTTAAATCATTGCCTTCTCACCCTAAATCTATGCTCCCCCCCAGTTTTGGTCTCCCCTACCCTTTGTTTACTCCCCTCGTGATTCTATAAGCCTCTGTAAGGTCACCCTTTGTTCTCCTGCTTCCCAGGGAATAAGACCTAGCCTCTCCCTTTAACTCAGGACTTCTAGTCTGGGTAGCATCCTCCTAAATCTTTTCTGCACTCTTTCCATTTTAACCACATCTTTCGTATAACAGGTGCATAGTGTGGCCCCACCAACAACTTAAATAACTGCAATGTAATGTCCCTACCCTGAACTCGATGCCCTGACTGATGAAGGTCAGCATGCTAACTGACTATTTCAAAGGTTTCAAAGGTACATTTAATGTCAGAGAAATGTACACAGTATACATCCTGAAATGCTTTTGCTTCACAACCATTCATGAAAACAGAGGAGTGCCCCAAAGAATGAACGACAATTAAATGTTAGAACCCCAAAGTCGCCCCCCCAGCTCTCCCCTCCCACGTGTAAGCAGCAGCAAGCAACGATCCCCCTCTCCCCACCAGCAAAAGAAAAGCATTGGCACCCCCCACCGAACACTCAAGCGTGCAGCAAAGCAACAGCAAAGACACAGACTTGCAGTACCCCAAAGACTACTTGTTCACCCAGTATTTGACATACCACAGGCTCTCTCTCTCCCTAATAAGGGAGAAAGAGGCGTCTCCATTTCACAGCGAGAGGGGAGACATAACAAACAATTCGCTGGTTTACGATGTTAAAAGTCCATTGCATCGCTTTTTCCAAGCTCTGTGCCCAAAGATCTTGAGTCTTTGGGCACACAGCCTTAGATCTTCCATCTCCCACAACACACCAGTCTCCTGCCCGGACACCGACCTTCGATCCGCCCGTCTCCAGAGGCATGAAATCTTGGCCCTCCGAAGGCGTGCTGAGCTCTCAGGCCGAGCCCTTGGCGTACCGAGTAACAGCCAGTCGTGAAACCCCGAGAGTGGGTCCCATTCTCGCAAAGAGCCGTAGTCAGCGTGTAACTCCAGGTCAGGGTCTTCAAAAGAACCCTGAAAGGGAAAAATAGAGATATTAAAGATGGAAATAGAGCTGTTTCTGAAGACGCAAGCAAAAGAGTCGCCGTTCACCACTCTGTTTAACTGTGGTGCCCGTTCAATGAACTATGCACTTGCACTCCTAGGTTCCTCTAACCTATAATACTCCCTATACCCTGCCATTTATGGTGCAAGTCCTGCATCGGTTTCACTTCCCAAAATCCAACACCTCACAGTTACCTGTATTGAAACCCATTAGCCTGTCCTCAGCCCATCTCCCTAACTGATCAGACCACAATCTCCTCGTCATCTATGATAACCCTGTTCACTATCAACGATACACAGAGAGTAATGAGTGGGAGAACTCCCTGCCAGGGGTGGTAGTAGAGGCAGATAAGTTAGGGACACTTAAGAAAATCTTAGATTGGCAGATGGATGGTAGAAAAATGGAGGGCTATGTAGGAAGGAAGGATTCGATTGATTTTAGCGTAGGTTAAAAGGTTGTCACAACATCGTGGTCTGAAGGACCTGTACTGTGTTGTACTGTTCTATGACCTATGGTCTAATGTGTCATGTCACAATTTATCAAGGCTTGTGCATTTGCATCTAAATCATTTGTATAAATAATGAATAACAAGGGTCCTTGCCAAACACTTACATTCCATTGCATTCTTATGAAAGGCCACAAGGAGAGGAAGAAGAGGACAAGGCAGGGGCGGGGACAAGGGGAGACGGTGGCAGAAACTTGGTGTGGTTCAAAGACCGTGTTCTGAGACCGTTCTCTGATTCAAAGAGAATAAAATCCATCAAGAGTTCTGAGGATGTTTTCTCTGTGTTGCTGCAATTGTCTTATCGTTGCTCCCTTGTATTGTTTTCAAACGGACAGAGCCCATTTTGTTCCAGATACATAGTTGGAAACTATTCAGAAACATAGAACGTAGGACATTGCAGCACAGTACAAGCCCTTCAGCCCACAATGTTGTGCTGACCCTTTTAACCTACTCTTTAAGATCAACCCAACCCTCCCCTCCGACATAGTCCTTCATTTTTCTATCATCTATGCGCCTTACTAAGAGTGTCTTAAATGTTACGAATGTATCTGCCTCCATCACCACCCCGGCAGAGAGTCCATGCACACACCACTCTCTGTGTAAAAAAACCTACATTTGACAACTACCCCCCCCCCCATACTTTCCTCCAATCACCTTAAAATTATAGCCCCTCATATTAGCCATTTCCACCCTGGGGAAAAGTCTCTGGGTGTGCACTCAATAAACGTTTATTTAAGGGCCCTTATGAAGGGTCTTGGCCCGAAACATCAGCTGTTTATTTCACTCCATTGATGCTGCCTGACCTGCTGAGTTCCTCCAGCATTTTGTGTGTCTTACTAAAAATTTCATTGCTGGATACACTGCAGAAGACGCCTCTACTTTCAGTAATAATATTTTTCTTTCACCAGAAGAACATGCAAATATTAAAAGGATGCAATACTGAGGCTTTGTAAAGCCTTGGTCAGGCCACAGATGGAGTATTGTGAGCAGTTTTGAGCCTGTTACCTGAGAAACAATGTGCTGGCATTGGAGAGGGTTCAGAGGAGGTTCGTAAGCATGATCCTGGGAATGGAAGGGTTAGCATTTGAGAAGCATTTGATGGCTCTGGGTCTGTACCTACTGGAATTCAGAAGAATGAGGGAGATCCCATTGAAATCTATCGGACATTGAATGGATGGAATGGATATGGAGAGGACGTTCCTACACTGGGAAAGTCTAGGACCACAGGGCAGAGCCTCGGAATGGAGGGACATCCCTTTAGAATAGAGATGAGGAGGCATTCCTTTGGCCAGAGGGTAGTGAATCTGTGGAATGCATTGCCACAGACAGCTGTGGATGCCAAGTCTTTGGGTATATTTAAAGCAGAGAGTGATAGGTTCTCGGTTAGTCAGGTTGTCAAAAGTTGGAGGGAGAAGGCAGGAAAATAGGGTTGAGAGGGAGAATAAATCAGCCTTGACCAAATAGTGGAGCAGAGTTGATGGGCCGAATGGCCTAATTCTGTTCCCATGTCTTATCACTTTAATATAACAACGACTTCCCTTTCTATCGTCCTCAGCTGATTGCGATTGTGATGGATCTATTCACTGACATAGACATACTCTGTGATTTGCTGGAAGCTTCCAACAAACGAACAATCCCTGTCTACCTACTGCTGGATGAAAGTAACCTGGAGCATTTTATATCAATGTGCGATCAGCTCGACATACGAAAGGAACACATTAAGGTAAGTCCTGCTGAGTTGGCTGCTGTATGCAAGTGAGCAATTCAAAGGTCAAAGGAAATTTACTATCAATGTACATATAGGTCACCATATACTACTTTGAGATTAGTCTTTTCCATGTATTCACAGTGGAACAAATAAATACAATAGAATCAATGAAAAAACTGACAAAGAACCAACAAACTGAGCAAATAAGATAATAATAATAATAAATATCACCGAAATGGCAGAAGAGATTAAAAAACAAAATTGGAACTTTAAAAATAGCTTGCCTAGGTGAGTATAAAAGTATAACCAGAGCAAGAAAGTTAAGAAAAAATCTAAGGAAATATAAGGTCCATGCAAGATATGATCAGCCTAACCAAAGCATGATCGAGTTTATAGATATCAGCGAAATAAAAGCTTGGTGCATACAAAGCCAGACTAAGTGGATACATGAAATGTACCAGACAGAAAAACAGAATTATCAGTTCAGAAAGAATGAAAATGGTTTATATAGGATATTGAAACTATGGCTATGTCCACACTACACCGGATAATTTTGAAAACACCGGTTTCGAGTAAAAACGACAGGCGTCCACACTAAGCATTTTTCAAAATATCTCCGTCCACATTAGGCGGATATTTGGGCGAATCTCCTCCTACTGGGCATGCGCAGGACACACAGAAAACAAGCGAAGAGGAAACGGTATACTTGGTGCGCGTTTGTCCAGTTACAGAGTAGAAAAACTTTAAAGGAATTGCTCTTGGCTCTCTCGCAGGAGGACTTAAAACTTAAAAAAAAACAAATACTGGAGCGTATGGAGGCAACCAACAGGGAGTTCACGGACAGTATGACCCAGCTGACGACGAACATTGAAAAACTGACTAACTCTGTTGCATTAATAAAGCACCTTGTTAAATGTATAAAATGTCTGCATCAGTGTTATCTTGTATTTCCATACAATGTTACATTAGGCTGTTACAGAACTATTGTCAGAGAAGTACTTGCATAAATAGGTAAACCACCATACAAGCAAGGACAGAAAACAGGACGAAGTGAGTATACTTATTTATTCAGTAAGCTATGGGTCAAAGTACTTGGTGAGTACATTTCTAACCCTTCTGGTTTCAGTCTCGTCCGTCTGTTCTGAAATTGTTAAGTGGTGGCGTTCAAGAAAACAACAAACATCTGTTCCAGCACGTCATGACAGCGTTTTTAAATAGTCAAAAAAACTCACTTTACAATTTAACTCTCACGCCGCTCACACCGACTGCGCGTTATAACAGCTTGCGCAGTACCGAGCAGAAGCAGAAAAAGCATTGTTGTTGTGGTGTTGTCATGACAGCGTTTTTAAATCTCTCCGGTTACCCCGTACACACTACGCCGGATATTAAGTGTTTTCAGATTTATTCACTCTGGAGAGCATTTTCGAAAATCTCCATTTTCGGGGGCTGAAAACGCCGGCTCAGTGTGGACGGGAGGGCAAAACGAAGAGAAAAAGCTTCGTTTTCAAAATTATCCGGCGTAGTGTGGACGTACCCTAAATTCAATGCACAAAAGCCTCACCAACCCGAGCACAGAATTACCAGCAAACACAGAGATAAGTGCTTTTGATCTAACATCCGGTCAAACAGGTTACACACAATCAACAAGCCAGTTGGATTGGGGAGGAAAAAGAACACACTCACACAATTGAAGAAATGCAAACACTTGAAATTACAATGGATACACTGAAAGACGTTACAAAAAATACCCACAACTGGAAAAGTACCAGTAGTGATAATATTGATAATCATTGGCATAAAAATTATTTGCCTTCATCTGTACCTATTAATATATATCAATAATTTTCTTGAAAAAGTGCCTGAACTTTGAGAGAAGGTAAAACATATCTCTTACCTAAAGGAGGAATCACAAAAGATCCATCAAAATGTCATCCTATCACTTATTTAAAAACTATATATAAAATTGTAACATCGTGTCCTAGTCATAGTCATAGTCATAGTCATAGTCATCATAATCATAGTCATAGTCGTAGTCGTAGTCATGGTCATGGTTGTAGTTGTAGTCGTAGTCGTAGTCATAGTCGTGGTGGTGGTGGTGGTGGTGGTCGTAGTCGTAGTCATAGTCATGGTCGTAGTCGTAGTCGTAGTCATAGTCGTGGTCGTGGTGGTGGTGGTGGTCGTAGTCATAGTCGTAGTCATAGTCATAGTCATAGTCATACTTTATTGATCCTGGGGAAAATTGGTTTTTGTTACAGTTGCACCATAAATAATTAAATAGTAATAAAACCATAAATAATTAAATAGTAATATGTAAATTATGCCAGGAAATAAGTCCAGGACCAACCTAGTGGCTCAGGGTGTCTGACCCTCCAAGGGAGGAGTTGTAAAGTTTGATGGCCACAGGCAGGAATGACTTCCTATGACGCTCTGTGCTGCATCTCGGTAGAATGAGTCTCTGGCTGAATGTACTCCTGTGCCCACCCAGTACATTATGTAGTGGATGGGAGACATTGACCAAGATGGCATGCAACTTGGACAGCATCTAATATCTTGTAATTAATCACAACTCACTTAGATAATCACAATATAGACCATAAGACCATAAGACAAAGGAGCAGAAGTAGGCCATTCGGCCCATCGAGACTGCTCCGCCATTTTATCATGAGCTGATCCATTCTCCTATTTAGTCCCACTCCCCCGTCTTCTCACCATAACCTTTGATGCCCTGGCTACTCAGATACCTATCAATCTCTGCCTTAAATACATCCAATGACTTGGCCTCCACTGCTGCCCGTGGCAACAAATTCCACAGATTCACCACCCTCTGACTAAAAAAATTTCTTCACATTCCTGTTCTGAAAGGGCGCCCTTCAATCCTTAAGTCATGCCCTCTCGTAATAGACTCCCCCATCAAGGGAAACAACTTTGCCACATCCACTCTGTCCATGCCTTTTAACATTCAAAATGTTTCTATGAGGTCTCCCCTCATTCTTCTAAACTCTAAGGAATACAGTCCAAGAGCGGACAAATGTTCCTCATATATTAACCCTCTCATTTCCGGAATCATTCTAGTGAATCTTCTCTGTACCCTCTCCAACGTCAGCACATCCTTTCTTAAATAAGGAGACCAAAACTGCCCACAGTACTCCAAGTGAGGTCTCACCAGCGCCTTATAGAGCCTCAACATCACATCCCTGCTCCTATACTCTATTCCTCTAAAAATGAATGCCAACATTGCATTCACCTTCTTCACTACTGACTCAACCTGGAGGTTAACTTTAAGGGTATCCTGTACGAGGACTCCCAAGTCCCATTGCATCTCAGAACTTTGAATTCTTTCCCCATTTAAATAATAGTCTGCCTATTTATTTTTTCTGCCAAAGTGCAAACCATACACTTTCCAACATTGTACTTCATTTGCCACTTCTCTGCCCATTCTTCCAATCTATCCAAGTCTCTCTGCAGACTCTCCGTTTCCTCAGCACTACCGGCCCCTCCACCTATCTTCGTATCGTCAGCAAACTTAGCCACAAAGCCATCTATTCCATAATCCAAATCGTTGACGTACAATGTAAAAAGAAGCGGCCCCAACACTGATCCCTGTGGAACACCACTGGTAACCGGTAGCCAACCAGAATAGGATCCCTTTATTCCCACTCTCATCTTGTTAAGTAGCCTCATTTGTGGCACCTTATCAAAGGCCTTCTGAAAATCCAAATATACAACATCCACTACATCTCCCTTGTCTAACCTACTGGTAATTTCCTCAAAAATTTGTAATAGGTTTGTTCGGCAGGATTTTCCTTTAAGGAATCCATGCTGAGTTCTGCCTATCTTGTCATATGCCTCCAGGTACTCTGTAACCTCATCCTTGACAATCAACTCCAACAACTTCCCAACCACTGATGTCAAGCTAACAGGTCTATAATTTCCTTTTTGCTTCCTTGCCCCCTTCTTAAATAGCCGAGTGACATTTGCAATCTTCCAGTCCTCCGGAACCATGCCAGAATCTATCAACTTTTGAAAGATCATCGCTAATGCCTCCGCAATCTCCACAGCTACTTCCTTCAGACCACGAGGGTGCATTCCATCTGGTCCAGGAGATTTATCGACCTTTAGCCTATTCAGCTTCCTGAGTACTTTCTCTGTCGTAATTGTGACTGCTCACACTTCTCTTCCCTGCCACCCTTGAGTGTCCGGTATACTGCTGATGTCTTCCTCAGTGAAGACTGATGCAAAATACTCGTTCAGTTCCTCTGCCATCTCCTTATCTCCCATTACAATTTCTCCAGCATCATTTTCTATCGGTCCTATATCTACTCTCACCTGTCTTTTACTCTTTATATACTTGAAAAAGCTTTTAGTATCCTCGTTGATATTATTTGCTAGCTTCCTTTCAAAGTTAATCTTTTCTCTCTTAATGACCTTCTTGGTTTCCTTTTGTAAGGTTTTAAAAACTTCCCAATCCTTTGTCTTCCCACTAATTTTTGCTTCCTTGTATGCCCTCTCCTTTGCTTTAACTTTGACTTTGACTTCTCGTCAACCATGGTTGCATCCTTTTTCCACTCAAAAATTTCTTCTTTTTTGGAATATACCTGTCTTGCACATTCCTCATTTCTCGCATAAACTCCAGCCACTGCTGCTCTGCTGTCTTTCCCGCCAGTGTCCCTTTCCAGTCAACTTTGGCCAGTTCCTCTCTCATGCCACTGTAATTTCCTCTACTCCACTGAAATACCGACACATCAGATTTCGGCTTCTCTTTTTCAAATTTCACAGTGAACTCAATCATGTTATGTTACATACCTGTTTTTCAAGAGTTAATTATAAAACCAGGACCTAGCCATTATCATTAATGCCCAATATGATGAGCCTATTTATTCCTTTCACCTTCCTCAGCAATGTCACGTTGCAGGTGCCACTTGTGGTTACCATTGCTTTGGCACACTCAGTTTGAGGTTTATAGTATGAGAAATCACAGACCCCTATGTTAGTCATGTGAGTTTCTTAACTCAACCCACAAGCATTCAATATCTTCCGATCCTATGTCACATCCTTCTACTGATTTGATACAGAAGAGCAGAAAGGATGCTGTAAGGGTATGAAAGGATGTAAAGAACAACTGTTAATAGATTCTGTAATTCTAAGTCAAGCCCAGCGGAAAAGTAAAAATCTTTCAAGTTGTTATATTGACTACTAAAAGACATTTGACTGTCCCAGTTTCATGGTTAGTAGAAGTGGTGGCATCCGTTAGTCTCGCAAGACCGTGAAGGCAGTCCGACGTTGCCTTCAACCTCGTTAATAGAAGTTGTTAAGATATATAAACTACACCCAATATTGTGAAATTTCTACAACATCTAATGAAGCATTGGTGTACTGTACTCATCCTATCTATTATCGACCAAAAAGAACTTTTATCAAAATAAGCCGAGCATTTTCCAGGGCCACACCCTACGCCATATATGGTTTGTCTCGCTTTAAACCTGCTCTCTAATTTACTGAATCGGGACAAAAATAGGATATCAATCACAGACAACCAAACAAATTATACCTTGGCACACCACCTGTACATGAACCATTTGAAATTATACGCTCCCTTCATCAGTAAAGCTAAAGCAATTAATTCAAGTAAAACTGGTTTCTAAAGATATAAACACGAACTTTGAACTAGATAAATGTGGAACATTAAACATAAAGGAAAGTGTAATTGTGCTAGTAGAGCATAAATCAGAGCAGCAAGATACAATACAACCCATGGATGAATATGAAACATATAAGTATCTGGGATATCAACAAGCAAAGAAAATAGATCATAGTGCAATAAAGGGAAAACTCAACAGAATTTACTTCAAAGCTCAAGAAAATCTGCCAAACAGAGCTCAATAGTAAAGATATAACAAAGGCAATAAACACTTTTGCTATACCTATATTAATGTAACATTTTGGCATAATATCTTGGTCCAAAACTGATCTGGAAAATTTACCATACTTTACTATAAATACAAGCCTGATCAAGTTTTTGGAGTCAGAGTACTACATATTACATTACAACAGATCCATTATTACAGATAGGACAATACATAATAACCACCAGGATGTAATATTACAGGATAAACAAGCAAGAACAACTTAGTTAATAGATCTAGCCATTCTGAACACATATAACTTGCAGAAATCAATAAGCAAAAACATTAGAAATATGCTGAATTAAAAGAGGAATTTGAAAGACTATGGAACATGAACAGGGTACAGGATACATTGTTCCGATAGTAATATCGGCCACTGGTATCATCCCAATACACAATAGCATTAAACAATTATGCCTGCACAGCAATATTTATGTGAATCTTCAGAAAGCTACTAGAATAGTCCAAACATTCCTAGCAATTGGCAAATGAGTGTGCTTGGCTATGACTGTACCTCAGGTTTTACCAGCTTCAGCTGAGAAAAAATAAATAATAATTAATTGTTACACAGGCCAGCCAATCACAGGCAAATCCCTCCCTACCAGTCAGAACATCTACAAGTAACGCAGCCATGAGAGAACAGCATCCATCATCCAGGACCCGCACTATCCAAGTCATGCTCTCGTATCGTTGCTGTCATTGGGAAGGAGGTACAGGAACCTCAGGTCCCACACCACCAGATTCAGGAACAGTATTACCCTTCAATCATCAGGGTCCGGAACCAGTGTGGATAAATTCTCTCACCTCAACTCTGAACTGATTCCAGAACCTATGGACTGTGGGGTGGGAACCGGAGTGAAGGGATGGGATGGATAGTAAAAAAAGTAAAGATAGCATGCAGTCAGATTGTCAGGAGGGGCAAGCAGGTGATGGGACACAGTCACAGCCAACAGGGTGAGTATCAACTCATTAGGGATGCAGAATCAAAGACGGTACTCAGGGTGTTGTATCTAAATGCACATAGTATAAGAAATAAGGTGATGATCTTGTTGCGATATTATAGATTGTCAGGTATGATATTGTAGCCATCACTGAATCATGGCTGAAGGATAGTTGTAGTTGGGAGTTGAATGTCCAAGGTTACACGTTATATCAGAGGGATAGGAAGGTAGGCAGGGGGGGTGGTGTGGCTCTACTGGTAAAAAATGGCATCAAATCAGTAGAAAGATGTGACATTGGATTGGAAGATATTGAATGCTTGTGGGTTGAGTTAAGAAACTGCAAAGGTAAAAAGACATTGATAGCAGTTATATTCAGACCTCCCAACGGTGGCTGGGAGGTGAACCACAGGTTACAACAGGATATAGAAAAGGCGAGTCAAAAGGGCAATGTTATGGTAGTCATGGGAGATTTTAACATGCAGGTCGATTGGGGAAATCAGGTTGGTAAAGGATCTCAAGAGAGTGAGTTTGTTGAACACCTAAGAGGTAGTTTTTTAGAGCAGTTTGTCATTGAGCCTACTAGTGGATCAACTATACTAAATTGGGTATTATATAATGAATCGGAGACGATTAGGGAGCTTAAGGTAAAAGAAACCTTAGGAACCAGTGATCACAATATGATTGTGTTCAACTTGAAATTTGATAGACAGAAAGTAAAGTCTGATGTAATTTCAGTGGAGTAAGGGAAATTACAGTGGTATGAGAGAGGAGTTGGCCAAAGTAAATTGGAAGGAACTGCTGGCAGGGATGTCAGCAGAGCAGCAATGGCGAGTATTTCTGGAAAAAATGAGGAAGGTGCAGGACATATGTATTCCAAAAATGAAGAAATACTCAAATGGTAAAATAGTACAACCACGGCTGACAAGGGAAGTCAAAGCTATTGTAAAAGCAAAAGAAAGGGCGTACAACAAAGCAAAGATTAGTGGGAAGATAGACAATCTGGAAGTTTTTAAAAACCTACGGAGAGCAACTAAAAATCATTAGATGGGAAAAGATAAAATATGAAAGCAAGCTAGTAAATAATATCAAATTGGATAGTGAAAGTTTTTTCAAGTATATTAAAAATAAAAGAGAAGCAAAAATGGATATAGGACCACTAGAAAATGTGGCAGGAGAAATAATAATGGGGGACAAGGAGATGACTGATGAACTAAATGAGTATTTTGCATCAGTCTTCAATGTGGAAGACATAGCAGTATACCTGATGTTGTGTGTAAAGGAAGAGAAGTGGGTGCAGTTACTGCTACAAGACAGAAGGTGCTCAAAAAGCTGAAAGACCTAAAGGTACAAAAGTCACCTGGACCAGAGGAACTGCACCCCAGGGTTCTGAAAGAGGTAGTGTTCGAGATTGTGCTGGCATTAGAAATGATCTAATTTGTGGTTGCATTAGACAAAGATTATACAAAGTCAGCATAGTTTCCTTCAGGGAAAATCCTGCCTGATGTACCTGTTGGAATTCTTTGAGATTACAGGTAGGATAGATAAAGGGGGAGCAGTGCATGTTGTATATTTGGACTTTCAGAAGGCCTTTGACAAGGTGCCACACATGAGGCTGCTTACCAAGTTAAGAGCCCATGGTATTACAGGAAAGTTACAAACATGGTTAGAGCATTGTCTGATTGGTAGGAGGCAGAGAGTGGGAATAAAAGGATCCTTTTCTGGTTGGCTGCCAGTGACTAGTGGTGTTCCGCAGGGGTTGGTGTTGGGACCACTTATTTTTATGCTGTATATAAATGATTTAGATGATGGAATAAACGGCTTTTTGCCAAGTTTGCAGATGATATGAAGATTGGTGGAGGGGCAGGTAGTGTTGAGGAAACAGGTAGGATGCAGAAGGACTTAGACAGATTAGGAGAATGGGCAAGAAAGTGGCAAATTAAATACAATGTTGGAAAATGCATGGTTATGCATTTTGGCAGTAGAAATAAATGTGTGGACTATTTTCTAAACAGAGAGAAAACCCAGGAATCTGAGATGCAAAGATATTTGGGAGCCCTGGTGCAGAACACCCTGAAGGTTAACTTGCAGGTTGAGTCAGAGGTGTGGAAGGCAAATGCCATGTTAACATTCATTTCAAGAGGTCTAGAATACAAGAGCAAGTATATGATGCTGAGTCATAGTCATAGTCATAGTCATACTTTATTGATCCCGGGGGAAACTGGTTTTCGTTACAGTTGCACCATAAATAATTAAATATTAATAGAACCATAAGTAGTTAAATAGTAATATGTAAATTATGCCAGGAAATAAGTCCAGGACCAGACTATTGGCTCAGGGTGTCTGATCCTCCAAGGGAGGAGTTATAAAGTTTGATGGCCACAGGCAGGAATTACTTCCTATGACGCTCTGTGTTGCATCTCAGTGGAATGAGTCTCTGGCTGAATGTACTCCTGTGCCCAACCAGTACATTATGTAGTGGATGGGAGACATTGTCCAAGATGGAATGCAAATTGGACAGCATCCTCTTTTCAGACACCACCGTCAGAGAGTTCAGTTCCATCCTCACAACATCACTGGCCTTACAAATGAGTTTGTTGATCCTGTTGGTGTCTGCTACCCTCAGTCTGCTACCCCAGCACAGAACAGCAAAGATGATAGCACTGGCCACCACAGACTCGTAGAACATCCTCAGCATTGTCCGGCAGACGATGGAGCTCAGTCTCCTCAGGAAATAGAGATGACGCTGACCCTTCTTGTAGACAGCCTCAGTGTTCTTTGACCAGTCCAGTTTATTGTCAATTTGTATTCCCAGGTATTTGTAATCCTCCACCATGTCCACACTGACCCCCTGGATGGAAACAGGGGTCACCGGTATCTTAGCTCTCCTCAGGTCTACCACCAGCTCCTTAGTCTTTTTCACATTAAGCTGCAGATAATTCTGCTCACACCATGTGACAAAGTTTCCTACCGTAGCCCTGTCCTCAGCCTCATCTCCCTTGCTGATGCATCCAACTATGGCAGAGTCATCCGAAAACTTCTGAAGATGACAAGACTGTGTGCAGTAGTTGAAGTCCGAGGTGTAAATGGTGAAGAGAAAGGGAGACAAGACAGTACCCCGTGGGGCCCCAGTGCTGCTGATCACTCTGTCCGACACACAATGTTGCAAGCACACATACTGTGGTCGGCCAGTCAGGCTTTATAATGCACTGGTGAGGCCTCACCTTGAGTATTGTGAACAGTTTTGAGCTTCTCATCTTAGAAAAGATGTGCTGGCATTGGAGAGGGTTCAGAGGAGGTTCACAAGGATGATTCCAGGAATGGAAGAGTTATCATACGAGGAATGTTTGATGGCTCTGGGGTCTGTACTTGCTGGAATTCAGAAGGTTGAGGGGGGATTTCATTGAAACCTTTCGAATGTTGAAAGGCCTAGACAGAGTAGATGTGGAAAGGATGTTTCCCATGGTGAGAGAGTCAAGACGAGAGGGCACAGGCTGAGGATAGAGGGGCGCCCTTTCTAAACAGTTGCGGAGAAACAAAGGGTGGTGAGTTTGTGGAATTTGTTGCTACATGCAGCTGTGGATGCCAGATTGTTGGGTGTATTTAAGGCAGAGATTGATAGGTTCTAGATTGGACATCAAAGATTATCAAAGGATGTCATCAAAGGTTACGGGGAGAAGGCCTGGAACTGGGGTTGAGAAGGAGATAGAAAAGGATCAGCCATGATTGAATGGCAGAGCAGACTCGATGGACCAGATGGCCTAATTCTGTTCCTATGTCTTATGGTCTTATGGTCTCATGGATTCACTTTCAAGTACTCTACAACTCATGGTCTCAGTATTATCTATCCATTTATCTATCTGTCTATCTATCCATCTATCAATCTATCTATCTATCCATTTATCTCTTTATATTAGTTGCATGATGTGTCTCCTTTTGCACATTGGCTATTTGACGGTTTCTTTATGGTTAGTTCTTTATAAATTTTATTGTATTTCTTTATTTCCTGTGTATGCTCAAAAGAAAATGAATCTTATGGCAGTATATGGTGGCATATTCTGTGATCTTCGATATAGGTCATGCAATTTGTTGTTTTGCAGCAGCGGTCCGGTACAATACATAAAAATTACTACAGATTACAATAAGAAATATTTTTTAAGTAGATAGTACAAAAAGAGGGCAAAGTGGTGGGGTAGTGTACATCAGCTAATGGCCCATTCAGAAATCTGATGGCAGAGGGGAAGAAGCTGTTCCTAAAATGCTGTGTATGGATCTTCAGGCCCCTGCACCTCCTCCTTGATGGTAGCAATGAGACGATGTCATGTCCTGGGTGTTGAGGTTCCTTGGTTATGGGTTCACTAGAGGATTCACAGCCAGGGATATCTGATGGCAGAGGGGAAGAAGCTGTTGCTAAAACATTGAATGTGTGTCTCTAAGCTGCTGTCCTTCCTCTCTGATGGGAGCAGTGAAGGTCTATGGACCTTGGCCATGGCCCACTGGCAAAAACTATATGCATGAGCGGCTTTTCACTGTATCTCAGTACGTGTGGCAATAGTAATCTATGCCTCTGTCAATTCCCGTTCCACTCTTACTCAAGATCCTCTGAACCTCAGTCATATCTTTTGCATGCCATCTTGGTCAATGTCTCCCATCCACTACATAATGTACTGGGTGGGCACAGGAGTACATTCAGCCAGAGACTCATTCCACCGAGATGCAACGCTGAGCGTCATAGGAAGTCATTCCTGCCTGTGGCCATCAAACTTTACAACTCCTCCCTTGGAGGGTCAGACACCCTGAGCCACTAGGCTGGCCCTGGACTTATTTCATAATTTATTGGCATAATTTACATATTACTATTTAACTATTTATGGTTCTAATTATTATTTATGGTGCAACTGTAACGAAAACCAATGTCCCCCGGGATCAATAAAGTATGACAATGACTATGACTATCTTGATTGCAAACACTTAAAGGCAAATCTATCCCCTTTACTGTGTGGTGCCCGGAACTAGGGCAGGGCTGAATTCTTTTCATAGCACCATGGCATTTGTACACCAGTGTGTTTTTAGATGAGCTGAACAAGAAAACCCTGTTATTGTTAACCAATTTGCATATGGTGATCAGTTTGCTACATGTTTAAATATGATGTCAAATAACATGACAGACACACCTTTTTTCCCAAATTCATTTGGATATACAGTATGTAGCCAGTGCCTGCCAAACATGCAGAAATACTCCTTTACAATATGAGGCTCATCAGTGTAGCCTGTGGGACGGGTGTCGAACAAGGCTCATTTTAGTGGAGCTCTCAAACCACAAACAGTTAGCACCAACTGCCATAAGCGTGACTTCCCAGTGGACAAACATTTAATTCCGATTCCCTTCCTTGTTCCAATGTGTCGATCCATGGCCTCTTCTAGTGCCAGGATGAGGCCACCCTCAGGGTGGAGGAGCAACACCTTATATTCTGTCTGAGTAGCCTCCAACCTGATGGCATGAATATCAATTTCTCTTCTGGTGAATTAATTTCACTACCACCTCCTCTGTTCCCCACTCTAACCTTTTACCTCTTCTCACCTACCTATTACTTCCCATTGGCTCCCCTCCTCCTTCCCTTTCTCTGATGGTCCACTCTCCAATCCTATCCGATTTTTTTCTTCTCCAGCTCTTGACCTTTCCCACCCACCTGGCTTCACCTATCACCATCCATATAACCATATAACAATTACAGCATGGAAACAGGCCATCTTGGCCCTTCTAGTCCAGCCAGCCTCTTTCCCAACTCACCACTTTTTTATTCTGGCATCTTCCCCCTTCCTTCTCGGTCCTGAAGAAGGATCGAAACATTGACTGTTTACTCTTTTCCATAAATGCTGCCTAACCTGCTGAGTTCCTCCAGCATCTTGTTTGTGCTACTTTGGATTTCCAGCATCTGCAGACTTTCTCATATTAACGGTTAGGACAGGTCCCATTACAACCATTGAGGAGGAGATACAGGAACCCGAAGGCATATACTCAATGTTTTAAGAGCAACCCCTTCACCCTGTCATCAGATTTTTGAATGCACCATGAACAAACCTCACTTTTTGCTCTTGTTTTGCACTACTATTTATATAATAGACACATATTTCTTATTGTAACTTATAATTGTTTTATGTATAGCACTGTACAGCTGCTGCCCAAGCCAACAAACTTCACGGCATGCATAACCGATAATAACCCTGACACTGGATCTGATTGTTTCTATTTCTGACCTCCTTCCTGAAGCAAGACTTGAAACTAATTAGGAGGTGGCGCTGTCATTTTTTTCCTCCCAGTCTCCTGTTAACTGCAACCAGGTCCTTCCCACATACTCCGCAAAGTTAGACTGATGGAGTGGATGGTGCAGGAGGCTGATACTGTCGCAGATATGCCTTGTATTTATTGAAGTTTTTCGGGTCGGAGGCAGGCATGCATGTGACACCATGCGTTTCTGGGTTAACTTGTCTTCCCGATGCTGCAATGCTCCAAACACTCTTTGATCAGAGTTGTGTTACCTGGGCTGAAACACATTCCCGATGTTTGAGCCCTCCAATCACATGGTGGCTGAAGGTTAGCATTACACTATCCATGGCCAATCTTTTTCTGTATCTCACAACAATGTTTTAGTAATTTTTGTCAATGGCTTTCCTATTCCTAGACTTTCAAGTACTGGTAATTCAAAAGATCTGCAGAAACTTGGCTTTTTTTTTGTTCTAAGTGTGTTCAAAGTTCAAAATTTGAAGTAAATTTATTTCCAAAGTACATAAATATCACCATATACTAACTCTGAGACTCACTTTCTTGCCGGCATTCACAGTAAGTACAAAGAAACACAATAGAATCAATGAAAAACTGCACAGAGCAAGATGGACAAACAGCTGATGTGCAAAAACAACAAACTATGCAAACACAAAAGGGAAAAATAATGAATAATTAAGCAATAAATATTGAGAACATGAGGTAAAGAGTACATACAGTTGAAGTCAGAAGCTTACATACACCTTAGCCAAATAAATTTAAACTCAGTTTTTCACAATTCCTGACATTTAATCCTAGAAAACATTCCCTGTCTTAGGTCAGTTAGGATCACTACTTTATTTTAAGAATGTGAAATGTCAGAGTAATAGTAGAGAGAATTATTTATTTCAGCTTTTATTTCTTTCACACTTTCCCAGTGGGTCAGAAGTTTACGTACACTTTGTTAGTATTTGGTAACATTGCCTTTAAATTGTTTAACTTGGGTCAAGCGCTTTGGATAGCCTACCACAAGCTTCTTACAGTAAGTTGCTGGAATTTTGTTCCTTTCCTCCAGACAGAACTGATGTAACTGAGTCAGGTTTGTAGGCCTCCTTGCTTGTGCATGCTCTTTTAGTTCTGCCCACAAATTTTCTATCAGATTGAGGTCACGGCTTTGTGATGGCCACTCCAATACCTTGACTTTGTTGTCCTTAAGCAATTTTGCCACAACTTTGGAGGTATGCTTGGGGTCATTGTCCATTTCGAAGACCCATATGCGACCAAGCTTTAACCTCCTGGCTGATGTCTTGAGATGTTGCTTCAATATATCCACATACAAGATATACATACATATATATATACATAGATATATATATATATAGATATATCCACATACATTCAATATATCCACACACCAGTCCCTCCTGCAGAAAAGCACCCCCACAACATGATGCTGCCACCCCCATGCTTCACGGTTGGGATGGTGTTCTTCGGCTTGCAAGCCTCACTCTTTTTCCTCCAAACATAACAATGGTCATTATGGCCAAACAGTTCAATTTTTGTTTCATCAGATCAGAGGAAATTTCTCCAAAAAGTAAGATCTTTGTCCCCATTAGCACTTGCAAACCATAGTCTGGCTTTTTTATGGCAGCTTTGGAGCAGTGGCTTCTTCCTTGCTGAGCAGCCTTTCAGGTTATGTCGATATAGGACTCGTTTTACTGTGGATATAGATACTGTCTACCTGTTTCCTCCAGCATCTTCACAAGGTCCTTTGCTGTTGTCCTGGGATTGATTTGCACTTTTCACGCCGAAGTACGTTCATCTCTAGGAGACAGAATGCATCTCCTTCCTGAGCGGTATGACGGCTGCGTGGTCCCATGGTGTTTATACTTGCGTACTATTGTTTGTACAGATGAACGTGTACCTTCAGGCATTTGAAAATTGCTCCCAAGGACAAACCAGACTTGACATCATTTTCTGACCTCAGTCCCATAGAAAATTTGTGGGCAGAACTGAAAAAGCGTGTGCAAGTAAGGAGGCCTACAAACCTAACTCAGTTACACCAGTTCTGTCTGGAGGAATGTAACAAAATTCCAGTTGTGTACATACATCTATCGATGCTTCTGGACACATCTTCAGTGATGTTCCTGGAATCATCGGGTGTTTCAGGTCTTTCAACATCATACAACCTCCTCCAGGTGACCCAGCCGGGGCTGATCAGACCCCAGCTTGTGTCCAGATGGTTAGCTACTTATGACTCCATAGCTCCCCTCTTTTGAGCCACAGCCATCTTGAGGCCCTCTCTGCCGCATCGGTGGTACTGCGGATGGCTCTCCACTTCCTCTCTCCCTCGATGTCCAAAATGCTGAAGGCTCTAACTAAAGAACGGGCTACAAATCCCCTACAACCAACCTCCACTGGGAGACACCTCGCTCTCCATCCAGCCTGCTGACAGTTGCTGATCAGTCCTGCGTACTTGGAGAGCTTCCTTTCAAAGGCCTCTTCCAAGCTATCTTCCCATGGGACTGTCAGCTCCAGCAGCACCACTTGCTTAGTAGACTCAGACACTAGGACAATGTCTGGTCGCAGGGTGGTGGCTGCGATATGGTTGGGGAACTTCAGCTGCCCTTCGAGGTCCACCAACAGCTGCCAGTCCCTTGCAGAGGTCAGAATGCCTGCAGATGTTCTTTTGGCAGGTATTGGCTGCTCCCCAGCTCTGACAAAGGCAATGGTCTGCTTGGAGGGTCGGGACCGCTTCGCCCACTCAACTCCTGCACTGACGACTTCAGCGATGGTCTTCAGGACCTGATCATGCCTCCACTTGTACCGTCCCTCACCAAGTGCCCTTGCACAGCCGCTGAGGATGTGCTCCAGAGTTCCTCGCTTGGAGCACAGTGGGCACGCAGATGACTCTGTCTTGCCCCATGTGTGTAGGTTTGATGGGCTTGGAAGCACATCATCCACTGCCTGGATGAGGAATTGGATGCGGTGTGGTTCGGCTTTCCAAAGATCAGCCCAGGTCACTTTCCTCTCAACCACATTCTCCCATCTTGTCCAAGCTCCCTGTTGCTTCATTCCCACCACCTTGCAGGCTGTTATCTCCTCCACTACTGCTCTCACCTCCTCCTGAACTAGACGACGCCTTTCCTTCCCTCTGGTGTCCATTTGGGGAGTTGGAAAGGATCCTAGCCTGGCTCGGCCTTGTGTGACCACTCCCACCAGCCTCCTGTGACGCAGCCTCGCCTCTGCCTCCTGAACAGCTTCCTCTGCCCTTCACTTCCTGCCAGTACTTACTTGGATCCCTGCTCTAGCCACCTTCAGGTCACTTGAGTCCCTATACTGTAGCACTTCTCTGGCTCTTGTTACCTTGAATTCTTCCTCCAAGGATTTGAAGGGCAGTTGCAGTTTGTTGTGGTGTCCATAGAGTGCGATGCTGCTCAGGCTCTTTGGCAGCCCCAGCCATCTCCTGAGGTGGCTGCTAACCCTCCTCTCTAAGGTTTCGACTGTCGAGATCGGAACTGCATAGACGAGGAGGGGCCACAGGATTCTGGGAAGAATGCCATGCTGATACACCCAGGCTTTAAACGTCCCAGGGAGGCCAGACTTGTCCACAGACTTCAGCCAGCCATCCAACTCGGTGCAGGTTGCCTGAATGGATGTTGTGTCCCTTAAAGAGCTGTCAAAAACTTTGCCTAAGCTCTTGACTGGCTTTTCTGTGATGGTTGGGATGGCTGTGCCTGCAATGCTGAACCGGAACTTGTCCTCCACCTTCCCTTTCCTCAGCACCATCGATCTTGATTTGGCAGGTTTGAAACGCATCCGGGCCCACTCCACCAGCTTTTCGAGCCCTTGCAGAATCCTCCGGCAGCCTGGGACTGATTCTGTGGTGACTGTGAGGTCATCCATGAATGCCCTGATAGGTGGTTGCCGTTGAGTGGAATTCATTCTGGGCCCTCTGCACTCTGGTTCAGCAGACTTAGTGAGCATGTTCATGGCTAGGGAGAACAGTGTCACTGAGATAGTGCACCCTGTGATGATGCCGATCTCCACCTTGTGCCAGGTTGGTGTAATTGCTCCTGAAGAGACCCTCATCCTGAAGTTGCTGTAATAATCAGCGAAAAGGTCTCGGATTCTGCTGGGGACGTGATATTTGGTCAGTGTGAGCTGCACCAGTTTGTGCGGAATGGAGCCATGTGCATTTGCCAGGTCGAGCCACCACACTGACAGGTTGCCCTTGTTCTCTCTGACCTCCCTGATGAGCTGTTTCACCACGCCGATGTGCTCCAGACAGCCCGGCATCCCTGAAATGCCACCCTTCTGGACTGATGTATCAATATAGGTGTTCTTTGCTAGGTAGGTGCACAACCGGTTGGAAACTGCACTGAAGAAGATCTTTGCCTCGACACACAGCAGGGAGATGATGCGAAACTGATCTATCTGGGTGGCATTTTCCTCCTTCGGGATCCACACCCCTTCAGCCACTCTCCACTGTTCTGGGATCTTCCCCTTTTCCAGAAGATTCTCAGGATCTTCCACAGACGCAGCAGGAGTTTGGGGCAGTTCTTGTACACTTTGTATGAGGTGTTGCTTGGTCCTGGAGCCGAGCTTGCCCTTGCTTTGCGGACGACCTCTCTGACTTCCTTTAGTTGCAGCTCTGACATGTCGAACTGCACATCCTGTTCAGGTGGGTCTATTAGGATGTCGCACTCTCTCAACTCCTGCTCTCTTTCAGGATCATTATATATCTTCTTCAGATGTTGGTCTATGTCTTCCTGCGAACAGGCCAGTTTCCCACTGCGCTTCTCCCCCAGCAACTCCTTGATGAACTTGAAGGGGTTGGCGATAAAGGCAGCACGTTTTCAGGCCCTTTCACGACGCCGCCTTCAATGCCACTCTGCCCGGCGGAGGACCCTGATCTTCTTTCGTAGTATGCACATCAGCTGGGCCAAACCAATGCGCTCCTCTTCTCCTGCCTCCTTGTATTGGGACTTCAGCGCTTTCATCTTCTGCCTGATATTGTGGATCCTCAATACTCTTTGGTTCTTCGAGTAAGATGTTTTGGAGTCTTCCTTCTCCTCTTCTCCAGACCGTTCAGCTGCGATACTGACAATAATTGTTGTCATGGCTTGCAGCTTCCTATCAACCCCTCCCTTCGCCGTTGCCTCCAGAATTTGGTTAACATCGTCATCAAGCTGCTTCCACAGTGAAGTCATGTTAGCTGCAGGCCATTTGATCCACCTCCTGTTAGACTTCATGTTCGAGGGATTAGTTTGCAACACTTGGAGGTTCTGGGCACTATGGGGTGACTCCGGGCCTGGCCCCTCCTTCGTCTCATCAGGTTGGACACCTGCGCGTTGTGCTGCTCCTGCTCCCGCCAAACACATCATCCTCGCTTGGTGGATCTTCAAGCCGTGATCGTTCTTGCAGATTTTGCCACGTGCACACTGCTTCCTCATCGTCGTTCGTTCATTGCCTGGGTCTGATGTCATTGTGTCCATCCGAATGGGGTGCTCTTCCTCCCCCGCCCCCCCCCGGGCACCCTTGGGGGTATCTTTTCCTTAGATTCTTTAACTTACTGTGAGAAGTTTGTGGAAGGCTACCCAAAGAGTTTGACCCAAGTTAAACAATTTAAAGGCAATGCTACCAAATACTAACAAAGTGTATGTAAACTTCTGACCCAATGGGAAAGTGACGAAAGAAATAAAAGCTGAAATAAATCATTCTCTCTACTATTCTGACATTTCACATTCTTAAAATAAACTAGTGATCCTAACTGACCTAAGACAGGAAATGTTTTCTAGGATTAAATGTCAGGAACTGTGAAAAACTGAGTTTAAATGTATTTGGCTAAGGTGTAAGTAAACTTCTGACTTCAGCTGTAGATTGTGGAACAGATGGGGCAATGAAGTTGAGTGAAGTTACCCCTCTGGTTCAAGAGCCTGATAGTTGAGGGGTAATAACTGTTCCTGATCCTGGTGGTGCGAGTACCGAGCCTCTTGTATCTTCTTCCTGATGGCAGCAGTGAGAAGAGAGCATCTCCTGGGGGGTGGGGGTCCCTGATGATCTGTTTTCTAATTGTGTAAAAGTTGTGTTGAATTTATGATTTCTTGTGAACACTGCTCACCTGACCCTTTGCACCTACTGCAAGCTCGTTGTTCATCACACCTGACCAGACATGTCAGATTCAGATCTATTGATCACATGTACATCCAACCATTGAGTGAGATGTGTAGTTTGCGTTAACAACCGATGATGCAGGTATTGCCATGCATTCCAGCGTCAACACGGCATGCCCACAACATTCAGCAGAACAACACAAGCAACCACAGCAAGGTAACACCCACCCACTCCCACACACATTCAGGCCTCAAACCTCAGGACTGGCCACCTTCGGCTCTCTGACTATCGGTTCTTGGCCCCAGACTCTCAGACGCGCTGACATGTAAAACATGTAACATGCTCTGTTGCCGCAGGCAGCCGCAGAGGCCAAGTCTTTGGGTGTATTTAAAGCAGAGGTTGATGATTCTTGATTGGACAGGGCATGAAGGGTTACAGGGAGAAGGCAGGAGATTGGGGCTGAGAACAAAATCGATCACCCATGACAAAATGGCGGAGCAGGCTGGATGGGTCAAATGGCGTAATGGTCTTATGGTAAAAAGGTCAAAGTCTTGGTACATTTTTACCACCCTTATGGTCATTGTTTTAATGCACGTTTTTATGATACTAGCTCATTCCTTATAAATGCTTAATTGGCATTGGTTAGTCTAATGGACAGAGCTAGCAAGTGTTTTCACTCGGAGACTGACTGGTTCTGAACCCATTCAACATTCACCACCCTAGATAATAGCAAATCTAACTGACAGTGTGTGGTACTGGCTCAGTCACCTCTCTGCTCTCAGCCCAGGTAAACGTACTGTTGTTTTCTTTCTCCCTCTCTAGAACATGCGGATCCGGAGTGTGGTGGGAGACACCTACTGTACAAAGTCCGGGAAGAAATTTAGTGGTCAGGTCCTGGAAAAGTTCCTGATAATTGACCTGGAGAAGGTGGTGGCTGGTTCATACAGGTAAATATTTAAAGTGATTTAAACTGAACCCTTGAGCAATGCAAACAAAATGCTGGGGGAGCTCATTGCCAGAGTTTCATGGCTGTCCTCCCCCAGTGACTCCCATTTTAATATACATTCAATGGCCCTTATTTGATACACCTAATTAATCCAAATATCTAATCAGCCAATCATGTGGCAGCAACTCAATGTATAAAAGCATGCAGACATGGTCAAAAGGTTCAGTTGTTGTTCAGAACAAACATCAGAATGGGGAAGAAATGTGATCGAAGTGACTCTGACCGTGGAATGATTGTTGGTAGGCAGGCAGTGTGGTTTGTGTATCTCTGCTGATCTCCTGGGATTTTCATGCACACCAGTCTCTAGAGTTTACAGAGAATGATGCGATAAACAAAAAGCATCCAGTGAGCGGCAGTTCTGTGGGCGAAAACATCTTGTAAATGAGAGAGGTCAGAGGAGAATGGCCAGACTGGTTCAAGCTGACAGGAAGGCAACAGTAACTCAAATAACCAACAGTGGTGTGCAGAAGAGCACCTCTGAATGCACAGCATGTTGAATCTTGAAATGGATAGGCTCGAGCCACAGGAAACCATGAACATACACTCACTTACTTACTAAAGCCTATCACCACTACAGGGGTACAGGCTGCTGACACCCTGCCTGAGTCCTGTACCCTGGGCCAGTCTTTCAGTTTGTCCCGGATGTAGCCAATCTTCAATGATCATTCCTCTCCATGGAGCTTCTGTTGGTGTTTCTGTAGCCCTGGGTTTTTACAGGGATCGCTCCCTACATGACTCCCTTGGGTCCATTCGTCCCCCCCATCCCTCCCCACTGATCTCCGTCCTGGCACTTATCCTTGCAAGTGGAACAACTGCTACACCTGCCCCTACACCTCCTCCCTCACCAGCATTCAGTGCCCCAAACTGTCCTTCCAGGTGAGGCGACACTTCACCAGTGAGTCTGTTGGGGTCATTTACTGTGTCTGGTGCTCCCGGTGTGGCCTCCTGAATATCAGTGAGACCCGACATAGAATGGGAGACCACTTTACTGAGCACCTATGCTCCATCCGCCAGAAAAAGCGAGATCTCTCAGTGACCATCCATTTTAATTCCACTTTCCATTCCTATTCCAATATATCAATCCATGGCCTCCTCTACTGTCGTGATGAGGTCACACTCGGGTTGGAGGAACAACACCTTATGTTCCGTTTGGGTAGCCTCCAACTTGATGGCATGAACATCGATTTCTTAAACTTCTGGCAATGCACCCCACCACTTCAGCTTTCCCCACCCCCTTTTTCCTCTCTCACCTTATCCCCTTGTATGCCCATTGCCTCCCTCTGGTCTTCCTCCCCCCTTTTCTTTCTTCCATGGCCTTCTGTCCTCTCCTATCGGATTCCCCCTTCTCCAGCCCTGTATCTCTTTAACCAATCAGCTTCCCAACTCTTTACTTCATCCCTCTCTTTCCCAGTTTCACCTTTCACCTTGTGTTCCTCCCTCCCCTCCCCCACTTTATAAATCTACTCCTCATCTTTTTATCTCCAGTCCTGCCAAAGGGTAATGGCCCGAATCGTTGACTGTACTTTTTTTCCATGCGGCTTGGCCTGTTGAGTTCCTCCAGCTTCTTGTGTGTGTTGCTTTTTATGGGATGGGGTTGCTAACCCCATGCCTAACCTTCCCCCTTTCGTGGCCGGGCTTGGGACGGTCCGTGATGGAGTTGAACATACGCGAGGTGCCAAATAAAGTGGCCACTGAGTGTATGCTTCCTCTGCGTCAACCTCACATTCCAAGCATCCAACATTCCCAGGACTTCCTTGTCCCTCCTACTCTTTCCCTGTCCTCCATGCTTCTGAGCATTGAGAATGACATTGGTCAGACCACATGGAGTATTATGAGCAGTTTTGGGCCACTTATCTAAGAAAAGAGATGCTGCTGTTGCAAAGAGTCCAGAGGAATTTGATGAGATTGATCCTGAGAAGGAGAGGGTTAATGTATGAGGAGTGTTGGATGGCTCTGAGCCGGTGCTTGCTGGAGTTTAGAAGAATGAGGGGGATCTAATTGAAACCTAGGGAGACGACAAGAGAATGGGGTTGAGAGGGTTAATAAATCAGCCATGATGGAATGGCAGAGCAAACTGGATGGACCGAATGGCCTAATTCTGTTCCTATGTGTTATAGTGGCTATCAGGAGATTCATACTTCATTGTGTCTTGTGTTTATTCAAGACATGAGAACAACACAAGAAATAGGAGCTGGAGTAGGCCATCCGGCCCATCTAACCTACCCCACCATTCATAAGATCATGGCTGATCTGTCCGTAAACTCAGCTCCATCTACCTGCCTTTTCCTCATAACCCTTAATTCTGTTACTATGTAAAAACCTATCTAACTGTTTCTTAAATATATTTAGTAAAGAAGCCTCAACTGCTTCCCTGGGCAGAGAATTCCACAGATTCACCACTCTCTGGGTAAAACAGTTTCTCCTCATCTTCATCCTAAATCTTCTCCCCTGAATCTTGAGGCAATGTCCCCTAGTTCTAATCTCACCTACCAATGGAAACAACTTTCCTACTTCTATCTTATCTATCCCTTTCAAAATTTTGTATGTTTCTATAAGATTCCCTCTCATTCTTCTGAATTCCAGAGAGTATAGTCCCAGGCGATTCAATCCCTCCTCATAGGTTAACCCTTTCATCCCTGGAATCAATCTGGTGAACCTCCTCTGCACGGCCTCCAAAGCCAGTATATCCTTCCTCAAGTATGGAGACCAGAAATGCACACAGTACTCCAGGTATGGCCTCACCAGTACCCTGTATAGTTGCAACATAACCTCCCTGCTCCTGAATTCAATCCCTCGACCAATGAAGGGCAACATTCTGTTTGCCTTCTTAATAACCTGTTGTACCTGTAAGCCAACTTTTTGCGATTCATGCACAAGCACTCCCAAGTCCCTCTGCACAACAGCATGCTGCAGTCTTTCACCATTTAAATAATAATCTGCTCTTCTATTATTCCTTCCAAAGTGGATGATCTCACATTTACCAACGTTGTACTCCATCTGCCAGACCTTGGCCCACTAACTTAACCTATCTATATCCCTCTGCAGACTCTCCACATTCTCTGTACAATTTGCTTTGCCACTCAGTTGAGAGTCATCAGCAAATTTTGCTACACTACACTCAGTTCCCTCTTCCAAATCATCAATGTAAATGGTAAACAGCTGCGGGCCCAGCACCGACCCCTGCAGCACCCCACTCACCACTGACTGCCAACCGGAGAAACACCCATTTATACCAACTCTCTGCATTCTATCGGTTAAGCAACCCATTATCCATGCTAATACACTTCCTCCGACTCCATGCATCCTTATCTTATTTATAAGTCTCTTGTGCAGCACTTTATCGAATGCCTTCTGGAAATCCAAGTATACGACATCCACCTGTTCTCCTCTATCCACTGCACTCATTATGTCCTCAAAGAACTCCAGTAAGTTTGTCAAACAGGACCTGTCCTTTCTGAATCCATGCTGCGTCTGTCTAATGGAACCACTCCTTTCTAAATGTTTCACCATTCCTTCCTTAATGACAGCTTCAAGCATTTTCCCGACTACAGATGTTAAGCTAACTGGCCTATAGTTGCCTGTCTTTTGCCTACATCCCTTTTAAAAAATTGGTGTGACATTTGCTGTCTTCCAATCCACCGGGACCTGCCCAGAGTCTAGAGAGTTTTGATAAATGATTACCAATGCGGCTACTATAACCTCCGCCAATTCCTTCAGCACCCTGAGATGCATCCTATCAGGACCAGGGGACTTATCTACCTTCAGGCCCTCTAGTTTGCTCATTGCTATCTCTTTAGTGACAGTGATTTTATCGAGGTCCTCACCTCCCATTTTGTCCATAACGTCCTTCTTTGGCATATTAGACATATCCTCTACCGTGAAGACCGACACAAAATAGTTGTTCAATGCCTCAGCCATTTCCTTATCACCCAATATCAATTTCCCCTTCTCGTCTTCCAACGGACCTACGATGACTTTAGCTGCCCTCTTCCGCTTTATATATTTATGAAAACTTTTGCTGTCTGTTTTTATATTTTGTGCTAATTTACTTTCATACTCTATCTTCCCTTTCCTTATTTCTTGTTTAGTTGTTCTCTGTTGCTTTTTAAAGTTCTCCCAATCCTCCAGTCTCCCACTACTCTTTGCGACTTTGTACACATGAGCTTGTAATTTGATACTATCTTTTATTTCCTTAGTTATCCAAGGCTGGCTCTCCAAACACTTACTGTCCTTAATTTTGACTGGAATATACTTTTGTTGAGCACTGTGAAAAATCTCTTTGAAAGTATTCCACAATTCCTCAACTGTCCTACCAAGGATGAGCAACTGTGCTCCCAATCCACATTAGCCAACTCCTCCCTCATCCTGTTGTAGTCTCCCTTGTTCAAACATAATACACTAGTTTTAGATCTAATTATTTCATCCTCCATCTGAATGCACAATTCAATCATACTACGATAATTCTTTCCAAGAGGATACCTGACTACAAGATTGTTAATCTTACCTGTCTCATTGCACAGGACTAGATCTAAGATAGTATTTTCCCACGTAGGTTCACTAACATGCTGCTCAAGAAAGCCATCACAGATGCATTCTATGAAGTCCTGCTCAAGACTTCCTTGACCAACCTGATTCACCCAATCTATGTGGAAGTTGAAATCCCCCACGACCACTGTTCTTACAAGCCTCAGTTATTTCTCGGTTAATCGCCTCTGCCACTGCAATATTTTTATTAGCTGGCCTATAGACAACTCCCACAGTGATTTTTTCCCTTTATTATTCTTAATCTCTACCCAGATGGACTCAACATTCTGCTCCGTAGATCTTATATCATCTCTCACAATCGCCCTGATCTCATCCCTAATCAAGAATGCCACCCCACCTCCTCTGCCTTCCTGTCTATCTTTCCGTATTACCTGATACCCTTGGATATTTAATTCCCAGTCATCTCCACCTTGCAACCCAGTTTCTGTAATGGCCACTAAATCATACGCCTTGGTACTGATCTGTGCCACAAATCCACTAACCTTGTTTCTAATACTGCGGGCATTTAGATAAAGTGCCCTTATACTTATTGTCCTTTTAGAATCTTGTGACCGATGCGATTTTTGCTTTTTACTTTTCTGCACTCTACTCTTACTTTTTTCTTCACTAGCTCTAGCTTTGGTCTCTGCATCACTTCCCTCTTCTTTTCTGTGTGGGTTCCCATCCCCCTGCCATATTAGTTTAAAACCTCCCTAACAGCACTATCAAACTATCTCCCTAGGACATTGATCCCGGCCCTGCCCAGATGTAAACCATCTGGACTACATCTCCCCCAGAAGTGGTTCCAATGCCCCAAGAATCTGAAACCCTCCCTCCTGCACCACCGCTCAAGCTACATATTCAGTCTAGCTTTCCTGCTATTCCAACTCTGGCTAGCACGTGGCACTGGTAATAATCCTGAAATGACTACCGTTGAGGTTCTACTCTTTAATTTATCTCCTAGCTCCCTAAATTCAGCTTGTAGAACCTCATCCCACTTTCTTTCTATATTGTTAGTACCTACATGCATCACAACAGCTGGCTACTCACCCTCCCCTTTCAGAATGACCCGCAGCCTCTCCGAGACAACTCTGACCCTTGCACCCGGGAGGCAACACACCATACGGGAGTCCCACTTGCGGCCACAGAAGCTCCTCTCTACTCCCCTTACCATGGAATCCCCTACCACAACAGCTCTGCCACTCTGTAGCAGTTTTGTTTGATCAGTCAGGGTTGTTAGCCCTAGGCTGAACCTCCGAACCTGGAGGACTGGTAGATCACTCATAGTCTGCCCTCTACCCTTTGACCTGTTTAGGTGGCCCTACCAGGAGCCAAAGCATAAATGCCTGACTCCAGCCATCATGGCTCTCTGGGTCATTGAGGTATACAAACCTCCAAACCACAACGTGGTTGTGGTCCTCTTGGAGAGTCTGTGGAGAGTAGACCAGAGTTAATATTCCAGCTTCAGTAACAGGGGAGAAAAATACAGAATGGAAATGATTGCAAGGGTAATGGTGCAGACTAAGAGATTGTGATGGGGCAAGTAAAGAAGTAGTTTGAGTGTGAATGGTGTTAAAGTGGAACTCCTCAGTGAGCTGCTTCTGGATTAATTGTGGATTGAGAGAGGAATGCTATGATTTATAGAGTAATATAGCACAGATACAGGTTCTCTGGCCCAACCTGTGCATGACAACCACAGTGCCTGCAGTCAGCTCATTTCACTCCAAGCCCCACCCTTCCACGTACCTATCCGAGTGTTTCTTAAATACACCTACTGTACTTGCCTCAACCACTTCCTCTGCCAGCTTCTTTCATATACTCCCTATCCTCCCCATTAAAAAAGTTGCCCCTCAAGTTCCTTTCTGGTCTTTCTCCTCTCACCCTAGCTCTATGCCCCCTAGTTTTAGACTCTCCTGCGCTGGAGAAAAGATTGTTACCATCCACTTTATTTGTGTTCTGATGAAGTGGCTTTGCCTGAAATGTCGACTGTTTATTCCTCTCCATAGATGCTGCCTGGCCTGCTGAGTTCCTCCAGCATTTTGTGTGTGTTGCTCTGGATTTCCAGCATCTGCAGAATTTCTTGTGCTTACGGTTTGCTGATCTCATTCATTTCAAAGACTGAAGACCAGCCTGGCCAATCTCTCCTTATAACTTAGGCCCTCTAGTCCTGGCAACGTCCCCATAAATTTTTTCTGATTTCTCTCCTGTTCATAGGTGGCAGGGTGGATAGAGTTGACTCCATCATTGTACTGTGTCTGTTGGGCACACCCATCCTCTTCAAGAATGTTGAGAGTTCAAAGTAAATTATTAAACTTCGAAGTAAATTTATCAAAGTACATATGTGTCACCATGTACAGCCCTGAGATTTATTTTCTTGTGGGCATGCACACTAAATCCAAGAAATACAAGAGAATCTCACCCAACAGGACAGACAAACAACCAAAGTGCAAAACCAACAAACTGCAAATCTGAAAGAGGAAAAAAACATATTAATAATAAATAAGCAATAAATACTGACAACATGAAATGAAGAGTCATTGAAAGTGAGGCCATTGGTTGTGGGGACTGTTCCGTGACGGAGTGAGTGAAGTTGAGTGGTTATCCCCTCTGGTTCAAGAATCTGATGGTTGAGGGGGTAATAGTCATTCCTGAACCTGGTGATGTGAGTCCTGAGGTTCCCGTACCTCCTTCCTGATGGCAGCAGTGAGAAGAGAGCTTGACCTGAGTAGTGGAGAGCCTTTGATGATAGAAGCTGCTTTCCTACGGTAGCACTTCATGTAGATGTGCTCAATGGTGGGGAAGGATTTACCCGTGATGGACTGGGCTATATACACTACCTTATGAGGTATCTATGATCCAGGGCATTGGTGTTTCCATAACAGGTGGTGATGCAACCAGTCAATAAACTCTCCACCACACATTTACAGGTGTTTTTTAGATAAAATTTTGGATATGCTGAATCTTAGCAAACTTCTAAGGAAGTAGAGACACTGCTATGCTTCCTTCATCATTGCACTTACGTGCTGGGCCAAGGGAAGATCCTCTGAAATGATCACAATGAGCAATTTAAAGTTGCTGACTCTCTCCACCTCTGATCCTCAGTGAGGACTGGCTCATGGATTTCCGGTTTCCTCCTCCTGATCTCAATAATCAGCTCTTTGATCTTGCTGACACTCAGCCAGATTTTCAGTCTCCCTCCTATATGCTGATTCATCACCACCTTTGATTCGGCCTACAACAGTGGTATTGTCAGTGAACTTAAATATGGCACTAGAGCTGTGCTTAGCCTCACAGTCATAAATAGAAAGTGAGTAGAGCAGTGGGCTATGCACACAGCCTTGTGGTGTACATATGCTGATGGAGACCGTGGAAGAGAGGTTGCTGCCAATGCAAACTGACTGGCGTCTGCAAGTGCAGAAGTTGGAGATCCAGTTGCACATGGAAGTATTGAGGCCAATGTCTTGAAACTTATTGGTTAGTTCTGAAGGGATGATGGTATTGAATGCTGAGCAGTAGTTGATAAAGAGCACCCTGATGAATGCACCTTTGCTGTCCAGATGCTCCAGGGTTGAAGAGCCATTGAGACGGTATCTGCAGTGGACGTGTTGCTCCAGTAGGCAAATTGGAGTGCATCCAAGTTGCTTCTCAGGCAGGAGGTGACATGTTTCATAGCAGTCATAGAGCCATAGGAAAGTACAGTTCAGAAGCATGTCCTTCGGCCCATCTAGTCTGTGCTGAAACCATTTAAACTGCCTAACTCCGATCAACCTGCACTGGGGCCATAGCCCTCCATACCCCTACCGTCCATTAACTTATCTAATCTTCACTTAAACATTGAAATTGAGCTTGCATGCACCACTTGTGCTGGTATCACATTCCACACTCTCACAACCCTCTGAGTGAAGAAGTTTCCCCTCATATTCCCCTTAAACCTTTCACCTCTAACCCATGACCTTTTGGTGTAGTCACCTAACCTCAGTGGAAAAAGCCTGCTTGCTTTAACTCTATCTATAACCCTCATAATTTTGTATGCCTCAATCAAATCTCCTCTCAGTCTTCTAGGTTGTAAGGAATAGAGTCATAACCTATTCAATCTTTCCTTATAACTCAGGTCCTCTGGACCCTGCGATATCCTTGTAAGTTTTCTCTGTACTCTTTCAAACTTATTTACATCTTTCCTGTAGGGAGATGACCAAAACTGCGCACAGTACTCCAAATTAGGCCTCACCAATGTCTTATACAACTTCAACATAACAGCCCATCTCCTGTACTCAATACTTTGAGTTATATAGGACAATGTGCCAGTGAGGCAGGTTACCATGTTCTCCTCAGGCACGGGTATAAGTGAAGCAGGTGGGTAACTCAGACTGCTGAAGCAAGGAGTTAGAGGTGTCAGTGAGCACTCCAGCCAGTTGACCAGCACAGGACTTCAGTGCTCAGGTGCCAGACTCCTTTCAGTTCAGGCCTGTTCTGAAACTGGCTTAGAGACAGTTTTATATCAACTGGGAGAGCAGGTTTCTCAGCTTTCTTTCTGAATTGGTTTATCGTCATCACCTATCAACTTTGTTTTGCACGCCATGCATTCGGATCATTTCATTACAACAGTGCTTTGAGGAAAAGCAATAACACGATACAGAATAAATCGTTACATTGCCAGAGGAAGTGAGGTGCAGGCAGACGATAAGGTCTGGATGAGGAAGACTTTCAAGATTCAGATTTGTTTCATGTCATTTCCAGTCCACAAGTGTAAAGGAGAACAAAATCATTGTTCCTCTGGGTCCGATACAGTACAAAAATACACAATAAGATAAAGAACACACTAATAATAAAAAGCATAATGAATATAAATATAAACAATATTGTGCAAAAGTCTAAGGCACATAAATATGGCCAGGGTGCCTGAGACTTTTACACAGTACTGAAGTGATTTTATGTATTGCACTGTATTGCTGCCGCAAAACAAGAACAGATTTCATAGCATACCTGATTCTGATATGGTGCTCTATTGTGGACTGAGAGTGGGAAGGGGGCAGAGAGAGGGGAATCATGGCTGGGAGAAGGGAGGGGATAGGGGAGGGAGCAGGGAGCACCAGAGAGACATTCTGAAATGATCAATAAACTAATTGTTTGGAATCAAATGACCTTGCCTGGTGTCTCAGGGCTGTGTGAGTCTGAACCCACGCTACACCCTTGCCTTATCACTCCTCTGCCATCTGTCCCACACCACTCCAGCGACACTCCACCCTTGCCATTCTTAACATTCTTTGCTCCTGTCAGGTTTACAAACTCGCTCTCCGCTCCACGTTGACAAATACAGTACTGTGCAGAAGTCTTGGGCACCCTAGTTATATAAATGTGCCTAAGACTTTTGCACAGGACCATAAGGTACCTTACATACATAAATGGATTTTATGTCCATGAAGTGACGCTAGGCTCAGGAGTGTCTGTACATAAGGTGACGGAAAAGAAATGATAAATTTGTGGTGGTTGGGAGTGTGGAGGGGTGGGAGAGTGAGTGGAGGGGTTGATTCGCCTTACAACTTGGGTAAGGAAACTGTTTTTGAGTCTGGTGGATTGACGTGGATGTGATGTAGCCTCCTCTCTGATGGGAATGGGACAAACAGCCCATGAGCAGGGTTATTTTTACCTAATGAGGTCCATTCCAAAATCTTATAGCAGTGGGATAGAATCTGTCCTTGGGCCTGAAGGGTTGAGTTTTCATGCCTTTCTATCTCTTCCTGATGGTAGGTGGGGAGAAGAGATGTGAGGGGTCTTTGATTAGGTTGGCTTCTTTCCTGAGGCAGTGAGAGGTGGAGGGGTGGTTGCTTTCTGTAATGTGCTGAGCTGTGTCCACAACTCTGCAGAGTCTTGGGGTCATGGGAGAGCAGCTTCTGCCCCTTCTCCTGATGGTAGTAGCAAGAAGAGAGCATGGCCTGGATGGTGGAGGTCTTTGATAATGGATGCTGCTTTCTTGTGGCTGAGCTCCTTGTAGATGTGCTCAGTGGTGTGGAGGGCTTTTCCTGTGACGGACTGGGCTGTGTCCACCACACTCTGTAGACTTTTCTGTAGAGGAACTGGTGAGCTTTCTTGGGTCTTGCATCTACATGGTTGGACCAGGCCATGCTGTTGGTTACATTCATACCTAGGAACTTAAAGCTCTCAGACATTACCAAGACTAAGGCAGGTGATTTTTGGTTGAATGAAACAACGTGAATGGAGTTCATAAAATGGCAGCACACAAGACGTCCGATGCAGGTTCAGGAGCAATGAACAATCTGTTAGAGGATCCTCAGCAGCATCTGTTGAGGGAGAGGAACTGTCAACATAGTACAGCACAGAAAGAGGTCCTGGTCCCCAATGTTGTGCCAAGCTGATTAAATCAGTAATCAAATGGCAAACTAAAGCAATCCTTTCTGCCTGCACAATATCGATATTCTTCCGTTTTCCTCACATCCATGTCCATATCTAAACTTCACTTAAAAATGCCTAATGTACTTGCCTTTACCACTACCCTAGGCAGTGAATTCCAGGCACCCACCACTCTCTGTACAAAAAAATTACCTCTCCTTTGAAATTACCCCCTCTCACCTTAAATGCATGCCCTCTGGTATTAGACATTCCAACCCTGGGAGAAAGATACCATCCGTCTACTCTATCTATCCCTGTCATAATCTTATAAACCTCTATCATATCTCCCGTCAGCCTTCGCCACTCCACAGAAAACAACGCAAGTTTGTCCATCACATACCCTCTAATCCAGGCAGCATTCTGGTAAGCCTCTTCTGCACCCTCTCCAAAACCTCGACATTCTTCCTATAGTGGGATGACCAGAACTGTACACAATACTCCAGATGCTTCGGGTTGAAACCCTGAGCAGGACTGAGATAGGAGGCTTGGGGTCCAGAGAAAATCATGTTAAGATAAGATAAGATAAATAATACTTTATTTATCTCGAAGGAAATTATTCTTACAAGGTTGTTCAGTCAGAAATATATACTTTAAAATACAAAATGTAAGCATTGTGGTACGGGAAAAATACAAAATGTGCATTAAAAAGTAATAGTGCAAAATACTGATGTGCAGTGAAACCACATACATATATACTTAAGGAGGAGGAGTTGTAGAGTCTTATAGCCATGGAGAAGGGATCTCCTGTGGCATTCAGTGGTGCATCTCGGTGTACAGAGCCTCTGCATTTTTAGTCTAGTCCAGTTTCTTGTCTAGGTGAGTTCCCAGGTATTTGTAGTCCCGGATGACTTCCACATTGATGGAGATGGGAATGCAGGGTGTTTTCACCTTCCTGAAGTCCACCACCCACTCCCTTGTCTTAGTGATGATGAGCTGCGGGTGATTCAGCCCACCACTCGACAAAGTTGTCCACCTCTCTTCTGTACTCAGCCTCTTGGCCCCAGCTGATACAACCCACAACTGCCGAATCGTCGGAAAACTTCTGCAGGTGGCAGGACTCTGAGATGTTTCTGAAGTCCGAGGTGTAGATGGTGAACAGGATGGGGGACAGGACAGTCCCCTGAGGTGCCTCTGTGCTGCTAATTACTATATCTGATACACAGCTCTGCAATCTCACATACTGTGGCCGTCTGAACAGGTAGTCTGTAATCCAGGACACCAGTGGAGCGTCCACCTGCATCCCCGTGAACTCACTCCCTGGTAAAGCAGGTCGTATGGTGTTAAAAGCTCTGGAGAAATCAAAGAACATGATTCTCACAGTGCTGCCTGGCTCATTCAAATGGTGTCAGCCCATTGAAGCAGGAAGATAATGACGGGTCCAGTGATTTTCGATGGTCAGGACCAGTCTTTCTAATGATTTCAAACATGTGAGGTCAGTGCCACTGGTCTGTAGTCACTGGTCGTGGTGGGACATGTCTTCTTGGGTACTGGAATGAGGCAGAATGTTTTCCACAGCACGGGGACCCTCTCCAGGCTGAGGCTGAGGCTCAGATTAAAGATGTATCGAAAGACTGCACCCAGCTCAGTAGCACACACCTTGAGTGCCCTTAGGCAGATGCCATCTAATCCACAACCTGGCCTGGGTGAAGTCCGCTGAGCTCTCCCCTTACCTGCTCAGCAGTGACAGGCCGTGTGTCTGTGGTCGTTGGCTCTCCGGTGTCCTGGGAGAGAGACGGGAGAGACAGAGGGTGAGGGGAGAGAGGGGAGGAGCTGGGGGGGGGGCAGACGGGTTGTAGAGGGATAAACAGAAGCCTCCTCATCAAACCTGTTGAAAAACCTGGGGGGGGGGGTGTTATGAGATGGAGATTGAGGGATTAGTGGACTGAGGAGGGATGAAGATTGAGGTAGGGGAGGGGTGGATTGAGAGGTAGGGGCAGGTAGGAGATAGATGGAGGTAAACAAAAAAAAGCTTGGAGTGAGGTGGGGAAGGCACTTACTGCTGCCCCTGAAAAGTAACAACTTGTCCCACCCCAGACAATCTTACTTCTTCCCTCTTCCATCGGGCAGAGCACACAAGAGCTTGGAGTCACAGAGCACTCACCATCATCATCGTGATGTGCACGTTGTATGACATAGGAAATCATGGACCCATCACCATGACTGTTCTTGGCAAACTTTTCTACAGAAGTGGTTTGCCATTGTCTTCCTCTGGGCAGTGTCTTTACAAGACGGGTGACCCCAGCCATTATCAATACTCCCCAGAGATTGTCTGCCTTGTGTCAGTGGTCAAATAACCAGGACTTGTGATATGCACCAGCTGCTCATATGACCATCCACCACCTGCTCCCATGGGTTCACGTGACCCTGATCAGCGGGCTAAGCAGGTGCTACACCTTGCCCAAGGGTGACCTGCAGGCTAGCGGAGGGAAGGAGCAAGTTACACCTCCTTTGGTAGAGATGTACCTCCACCCCACCAGCCAACTCTGTACCTGTGGCAATGAAGGAACAGAAAGGACTATTGAGGAACAAACTGAGAGGAGAGGCTGTCTACTAGATGGGTCAGAGCCGTCTCTATTTCCTGAGGAGACTAAGGTCCTTTAACATCTGCCAGACAATGCTGAGGATGTTCTACGATCTGTGGTGGCCAGTGCTATCGTGTTTGCTGTTGTGTGCTGGGGCAACAGGCTGAGGGTGGCAGACACCAACAGAATCAACAAACTCATTCGTAAGGCCAGTGATGTTGTGGGGATGGAACTGGACTCTCTCACGGTGGTGTCTGAAAAGAGGATGCTGTCTAAGTTGCATGCCATCTTGGTCAATGTCTCCCATCCACTACGTAATGGACTGGGTGGGCACAGGAGTACATTCAGCCAGAGACTCATTCCACCGAGATGCAACGCTGAGCATCATAGGAAGTCATTCCTGCCTGTGGCCATCAAACTTTACAACTCCTCCCTTGGAGGGTCAGACACCCTGAGCCAATAGGCTGGTCCTGGACTTATTTCCTGGCATAATTTACATATTACTATTTAATTATTTATGGTTTTATATTGCTATATTTATACTCTATTCTTGGTTGGTGCAACTGTAACGAAACCCAATTTCCCTCAGGATCAATAAAGTAAGACTATGACTACGACTATGACTAATAATGGGAGCGATTAGGAGGGAACTGATTGGCATACAGCACCAACTCAGAGGGGAGAAAGAAGGAGGAACCCGTATGAGAGGCAGAACATGTCCTTGCTACATTTCAGTTTCTTTACTGGAAGGAGTCGCTGTCCCGAGCACTGCGCTCATCTTCGGTTAGTGTTCAGTGTCCTGTAGATGCAGTGATACATGCTCGCTTTCCTGCCTACTCCCATCACACACCTTAATCAAAGTTCAAAGTAATTTCTTTTAATCAAAGTACATATATGTTGCCATATACATTCCTGGCAAACTGATTAAATCTAAGAATCGTAATGCAATCAATGAAAGACCTCACCCAACAGGGCGGACAAACAACCCATGTGCAAAAGACAACAAACTGTGCAAATACAAAATTCAAAAAATAATCAATATGGAGAACATGAGATGCAAGGTCCTTGAAAGTGAGTTAATTGGTTATGGGAACATTTCAGTGATGGGGCAAGTGAAGTCAAGTAAAGTCATCCCCTTTGGTTCAAGAGCCTGATGGTTGTGGGGTAATAACTGTTCCTGAACTTGTAGTGTGAGTCCTGAGGCTCTTGTACCTTCTTCCTGATGGCAGTAATGAGAAAACAGCTTGGCCTGATGATGGGGGTCCTTGTTGATGGATGCTACTTTCCTGTAGATATGTTCAATGGGGAGGGCTTTACTCATGTTCAAGGGAATTAGTGTTTACATGCCAGGCTGTGATGCAGCCAGTCAATATACTCTCCACTATACATCTATAGAAGTTCGTCAAAATTTTAGATGTCGTACCAAACCTTAACAACCTTCTAAGGAAGTAGAGGCCTGCCATGCTTTCTTTGTAATTGCATTTACAAGCTGGGCCCAGGACAGATTCTCTGAAATGATGACACCAAGGAAATTAAGGCTGCTGACTCTCTCCACCTCCAATCCCTCCGATGCACATTGGGTGTTGGTCTTTATTTTAATGGATTCTTTCGAGTTTCTTCTTTTGTGGCTGCCTTAAGCAGATGAATCTCAAGGCTGTACGATTTATACATGCTTTGATAATAAATGTACTTCGAACTTTGGTGAGGTCTGGTTCATAGACCTCCAGTTTCCTCCTCCCAAAGTCAATCATCAGCTCCTTGGACTTGCTGACATTGAGTAAGAGGGTGTTGCTGCCCCTCTCCATCGATGAGGATCCTTCCAAGCCTTCAAATACATCCATATCTTTAAGAAACAGACAGCAAAAGACTTGCACATGACGTAGAGGTTAGCATGTCACTATTACAGCTGGGAGCATCAACCTTCAGAGTTCAATTCTGACACCGTCTGTACGATCTCCCCGTGACCACCTGGGTTTCCTCCAGGTGCTCCAGTTTTCTCCCACAGTGGAAAAATGTACTGGTTGGTCATTGCAAATTGTCCTGTGATTAGGCTGGGGTTAGATTGGTGAATTGCTGAGCAGCACAGCTTGTTGGCCCAGAAGAGCTTGTTCTGTGGTGTAACTCTAAATAAAATAAAATTAAACTAAATCCTAAACATTAAAAAAGGTGCTAGAATACCCAATAGTACACTATATTTCACCTCCATAGATGCTGCCCGACCTGTTGAGTTCCTCCAGCATTTTTTGTGTTGCTCTCGATTTCCAGCATCTGCAGAATCTCCTGTGTTTAAAAAATATCCAAAAAATCTTCTAGTGGCAAACAGTGAAGTGTTTTTCAAAATTCTGGAGGAACTCAGGAGGTCAGACAGCATCGAAGGAGAGGAGTTGATGTTTTGGCCGAGACCCTTCATCAGGACTGGAAAGAAAGCGGGAAGATGCCAGAATAAGAAGGTGGGGGAGGGATATGGGAGGAGAAGGAGCACAAATTGAAAGGTGACAGGTGAAACCTGTGAGGGGAAAGGTGGGTGGGTGGGGCAAGGGGGGAATGAAGTGAGAAGCTGGGAGGTGATAGGTGGAAAAGATGAAGGGCTGAATAAGAAGGAATATGATAGGAGACGAGAGTGAACCATGGGAGAAAAGGAAGGACAACTGTGGGAGACGATAGGCAGGTGAGGAGAAGAGAAGAGGTGAGAGGATGCCAGAATGGGGAATGGAAGAAGACAGAAGTGGGGGCGGGGTGTGGAAAGAAATTACGGGAAGTTAGAGAAATCAATGTTCATGCTGTCAGATTGGAGGCTACCCAGTCTGAATGTGAGGGTATAATTGATTGGTTGATCTTTAATTTTATTTAAGTTAATTGCTCTTGCATCATTACGGAAACATCAAAGGAGAGCCACTTCAACCCCAGATCCCCATGCCAACTCTCTGAAAAGAAGTCCAATTAGTTCCACTTGACCTTAGCTCCAAAATATTCAAATCTCTTTTCGAACGTTGCGACTGATTCTGCTTCTAAGCAATATATTCTTGATCACAGCAAATCACTGCAATCAGAAGTTAAACAAAAATGTCCTCCTGTGCTTTTCCCAAACACTTTGGCCCTCCTGGGAAGATGGCAGCTGGAATTTAACTCAGACAAGTGTGAGGTGTTGTGCTTTAGGAGGTGAAACCAGGGTAGGACTGAGGAGTGCCCCAGAACAAAGAGATCTGGGAATACAGATCCACAATTCTTTTAAAGAGGTATCACAGGTAAATGAGGGTTCTAACGACAGCTTTTGGCACATTGGCCTCATACATCAAATCATTGAGAACAAGAGTTGGGATGTTATGCTGAAATTGTTTAATTCATTGGTAAGGGTGAATTTGGAGTTGTATGTAGTTCTGATGAACTACCTACAGGAAAGACGTCAATAAGATTGAAAGAGTACAGAGAAATTTTTCAAGGATGTTGCTGGAACTTGAGGGCTTGAGTTATAGGGAAAGATTGAATAGGTTAGGACTTTGTTTGCTGCAGTGTAGGAGAATGAGGGGAGATTTAGCAGAGGTATACAAAATAATGAGGGATATTGAGAGAGTAAATGCAAGCAGGCCTTTTCCCCTGAGGTTGGATGAGACTAGAACTAGAGGTCATGGGTTAAGGGTGAAAGGTGAAATATTTAAAGGGAACCTGAGAAGGAACTTCTTCACTCAGAGGGTGGTGAGAGTGTGGAACGAGCTGCCAGCGCAAGTGGTGGATGTGGGTTTGACTCCAACATTTCAGTAAGACAAGTTGGGATAAGTATATGGAGGGCTAGGTGTAGGTGTAGGTGCAGGTTGGTGGGACTATGTAGACTAACAGTTTGGCATAGACTAGACAGGCCAAAAGGCCTACTTCTGTGCTGTAGTGCCCTATGACTCAAGCCCCATCTGCACCTCCCGCCCAGGTTATATCTAATCGATCTGCAGTTCCAATAAAAATTGATGTTGGCAATCAAGCACAGAAGATAAGAAAAGCAGTGTGGTGATAAGGACTGGAGGGATAGTGAGTGTCTGTCAGTTAAGGATATGCAGATCAAGAACGTTAATTAATGTGATTGGAACTATCTGTCCAGGAGTTTGTGCTGACTCGTGGCTGTGTCTTTATGTATATTTAAAGCAGAGTTTGATAGATTCTTGTTTGGGCAGGGCGTGAAGGAATATGGGAGAAGACAGGAGATTGGAGCTGAGAGGGAAATGGATCAGCCATGATGAAATGGGCCAAATGGCCTAATCCTGTTCCTATATCTTCTGGTCTTATGGATGATGTTTCTTCTTCTTCTTCTGAAGCCCGTCACCCCTACTGGGGCATAGGCTGCCGACAGCAGCTCACCAGAGTTCTCTGTCCTGGCCCGATAGGAGGTTGATCGACCCAGTGGCTTTCATTCACCACACAACTTCACACGCCTTCTAGGTGAAGATCCTTCTTGGAGCTCTAGTTGGCATTTCTGGCCCCATGCCCAGCCCTCCTCCTTTTACATCCGGGCTTGGGACCGTGCATGGCGGAGTTACTGGATGGAATCATCTGGGGAGAGATTTCAGCTGCTTGCCACTTATACATCAGGCTCATGTCTGTATTTACAAGAAATGGATGGGTCATTCAAAATAAGTCATGCTGCAACTATACAGGGTACTGGTGAGGCCGCACCTGGAGTACTGTGTGTGGTTCTAGTCTCCATACTTGAGGAAGGATATACTGGCTTTGGAGGCAGTGCAGAGGAGGTTCACCAGGTTGATTCCAGGGATGAAGGGGTTAACCTATGAGGAGAGATTGAATCACCTGGGACTATACTCTCTGGAGTTCAGAATGAGAGGGGATCTTATAGAAAATACAAATTTTGAAAGGGATAGATAAGATAGAAGTAGGAAAGTTGTTTCCATTGGTAGCTGAGATTAGAACTGGGGGACATTGCCTCAAGATTCAGGGGAGAAGATTTAGGACGGAGATGAGGAGAAACTGTTTTACCCAGAGAGTGGTGAATCTGTGGAATTCTCTGCCCAGGGAAGCAGTTGAAGCTTCCTCACTAAATATATTTAAGAAACAGTTAGATAGGTTTTTACATAGTAAGGGAATTAAAGATTATGGGAAAAAGGCAGGTAGATGGAGCTGAGTTTACGGACAGATCAGCCATGATCTTATTGAATGGTGGGGCAGGCTCGGTGGGTCAGATGGCCGACTCCTGCTCCTATTTCTTATGTTCTTATGACTCATAGAGCGTGACCGCACAGATACAGATTTTTGGCCTACCAGTCCATGCTAATAACAGTGCCCACCAGCTAGTCCTGCCTTCCTGCCTTCAGCCCACATCCCTCCAAGTGCCTCTTAAATGAACACACACAAAATGCTGGAGGAACGCAGCAGGTCAGGCAGCACCTATGGAGGAAAGTAAACAGTCAACATCTCAGGCTGTGACTCTTCATCAGGACCTCGGCCTGAAAAGTCGACTGTTTACTCTTTTCCATAGGTGCTACCTGGCCTGCTGCGTTCCTCCAGCATTTTGTGTGTGCTGCTCTGGATTCCCTGCATCTGCAGATTTTCTTGTGTTTGTGCCTCTTAAATGATATTATTGTACCTGTCTCAGCCATTTCCTCAGGCAGCTTGTTCCATATACTCACCACCTTCTGTGTTAAAACAATATAAGGTCTCTTATAAATTGTTCCCCTCTCACCCTCAGTCTATGTCCCTGGAAGCTAGCCTCCCCTCTGTAGACTCTATCCACCCTTCTTACTGCCTCAGTAAAGCAGGCAGCCCTGGCTTTTCTCTCCACTCCCGTTGGGCAGTAGATACAGAGGCCTGGAATCAAGGACAGCTTCTAACCAACTGTTGTCAAACTAATGAATGGCTGCTAGTACGGTAAGATGGACTCTTGACCTCAGAATCGACCTCTTCATGTCCTTGCACCTTGCCAACCTGCACTGCACTTTCTCCTGAACTGTAGCATCTCATTCTGCATTCTGTTATTGTTTTCCCTTCTACTGTCTCGATGCGCTGTGATGAAATGATCTGCTGTATATAGAGGGCATGCAAAGCTAAACGTTTCACTGTATGCACTCAGTCTCCACTTTAGGAGTGGAATTCTGGTGTGGTCTTCTGCTGCTGTAGCCCATCCACTTTAAGCTTTAATGTGTTGTGTGCTCAGAGGTCCTCTCCTGCACACCACTGTTGTAACACGTGGTTATTCGAGGAGTTACTGTCAGATTGAACCAGCCTGGCCATTCTCCCCTGACCTTTCTCATTAGTAAGGCATTTTCACCCACAGAACTGCCGCTCACTGGATGTTTTTTACTTTTCACACCATTCTCTGTAAACTCCAGAGACTGCTGTGAGTGAAAATCCCAGGAGATCAGCACCCTGATATTCAAACCACCCTGTCAGGCAACAACAATCATTCCATGATCAAAGTCACATTTCTTTCTCATTCTGATGTTTAGTCAGAGCAACAGCTGAACCTCAACGGTATCTGATTGTTTTATGCATTGAGTTGGCTGGTTAGGTATTTGAATCAATGAGCAGGTGTACAGGTGTACCTAATAAAGTGGCCACTGAGTGTATGTATATATAGTGAACTGAGTTACTAATTTAAATAGTGTGGAGCGACCACAGAGCTGGTTACCCATCTGTTACCATATGTGCAGGTCTGACGAGAAAATCCAGAATATCTGAAGATGTAGTTATGCAAGGAAACTGACTCTCTGTGTTCTCTCTTGCAGTTTTACCTGGCTGTCAGGACAGGTGCACTCCAACTTTGTCATGTTACTGACGGGAGAGCTAACCCAAGAATTCGATGAGGAATTTCGGAGCCTTTATGCTATGTCAAAACCAATCGATCGATTCTCCTCCTCTGCAGACGATGACCTTTCTTGTTACACGTCCAAGCTGAGGATTGCCGCGAACCACCATTTTGCGAAGGAAAGGCTGTCAGACGTGGTCCACTCCAACCCGTCAAGCAGCTTATCTGGGAGCAGTCCTCTCAGTAGCACCCAGGCAGCCACACCTGCGGCTCTGGTGCTGAGGGAACGCAAGCGCACCAGCCCGTGCACTTCCAACAACTGGAAATTCAGAGAGAGTGAGAGACTGGGCAATGGCTGGACTCCTGACACACTGACCAGGGCAAGTCCACTGGGCCCCAAACCAAACCACATACCAGGTTTCCCCTTTGTACTCAATGCCCACCTTGCAGACCCAGCATTTGGGAACACACTGCAAGATCCTGGAGTCCCATCCAGAAACAAAATATCAAAAGATGATTCGGAGGACGAAAGCACCATCTCTCTGCCATCACCTCCCATTATACTCAATCGTGGGGAATTACTCTATCAAACAGAGGAGGATGAAGGCTGCAAAGGTTTGTATGACCCTCCGAAGGAGTTTATGAGAACAGGAGCGCGAATGACCCTCGGGCATAGTAAGCTAGAAATGATGAAGGAATACAATGATAAGATGAGGGCCAGGAACACTTTCAGCCGCTTTCAGTTGGTGAAGCACGACTCCTGAGGGTGGCTTTGTCGAACTGGCAGTGAGTCTGCGGAGTATGGCATGGTCGGCGGGCAATCCAATCATCAAAGTCACCGTGAAGAGCCATTTCTGACATGGAGCCGCTGCCCGGAGTCTGCCAGGATTCTGCCTCACGGCAGAGTGGGGTCCCTCTGTGCTGAAATGCCTCAGAGCCCCGTGTGAAGATCTGAGATGCATGTGTTGGACCTTGGGTGGGAGGGTGCCAAGAGAGACTCCAAAACGCAGTGTACTGAGAACTACTTTTGAGAGCTAGATTAGTGATTGTTCAGTGGCAGGTGAGGACAAAAGCATCTTACACTTGCTGTTTGCTGACAGAGATGAAGAATTACTGTTCATTTTTATTTCCTCCCCTAAGTCTGCTTTGCAGTGTCAGCCATGGCTGAGCAAAATTTACACATTTTGTAGACATCCTAGCCGAGAAAGACACTCAGTTGCCACTTTATTAGATACCTCTTGTACCGAATGTGTGGTTATTTGACTTACTGTGTCCTTCCTGGCAGCTTGAACCAGTCTGGCCATTCTTCCCTGACCTCTCTCATTAACAAGTTACTTTCACCCACAGAACTGCTGCTCACTGGATGTTTTTTGTTTTTCACGCCGTTCTCTGGAGACCGCTGTACATGAAAATACCAGGAGATCGGTACTGTCTGAGATATTCAAGCCAACAATTATTCTACGGTCAAAGTCACTTAGATGACATTTCTTCCCCATTCTGATGATTGCTGTAAACAGCAACTGAACCTCTTGACCATGTTTGCACGCTTTTATACATGGTATTATTGCCACGTGATTGGCTGATTAGAGATTTTGCATCAATGATCAGGTGTACAGGTAACATAGAAAAGCTACAGCACAATACAGACCTTGCAGCCCGCAAAGCTGTGCCGAACATGTCCTTACCTTAGAACTACCTAGGTTTACCCATAGCCCTCTATTTTTCTAAGCTCCATGTATCCATCCAGGAGTCTCTTAAAAGACCCTATCGTTTCCGCCTCCACCATCGCTGGCAGCCCATTCCACGCACTCACCACTCTCTGCGTAAAAAACTTACCCCTGACATCTCCTCTGTACCTACTTCCAAGCACCTTAAAACTGTGTCCTCTCATGTTAGCCATTTCAGCCCTAGGAAAAAGCCTCTGACTATCCACATGATCAATGCCTCTCATCATCTTATCCACCTCATTAGATCACCTCTCAGCCTCCATCACTCCAAGGAGAAAAGGTCAAATACACTCAACCTATTCTGATAAGGCATGCTCCCCCAATCCAGGCAACATCCTTGCAAATTAGGTGTACTAATAAAGTGGCCACTGTGTGTACATTTTGTTGGAATACACACAAAATGCTAGGGGAACTCAGCAGGTCAGGCAGCATCTACTGAGGAGAATAGTCAACGTTTCAGGACAAGATTCTTCATCAGGGCTGGAAAGGAGAGGGGAAGAAGGCAAAATAAGAAGGTGGGGGGAGGGGAGGAGCATAAACTGGCAAATTCTCTTTGTCAAACATTCGGTTGGACTGTGTACTGGCCTCACTTAAATAGGAAATATTGTGTTCCATTAAGAGATCTCAAACGTTCAAACAAAATGCAAAATTACTTACCATATTAAACCAGGCTAATATTATCAGAAATATTTTATAAGTTATTCTTGGGAAGTGGGAGATGGCTCAGTACCTATTGTAGAGAGAGTTATTATACGTATATTGTGTAGAAGACGATGAGAGGCACAGAGAGAGAGAGGATAACCAGAGACTGTTTCCCACGGTGGAAATGGCTAATATGAGGCAGCATACTATTAAGGTGATTGGAGGAAAGTATCAGGGGATGTCAGATGAAAGGTCTTTATGCTAGAGGGTGGTGGGTGCATGAAACGCCCTGCCAGGGGTAGTGGCAGAGGCAGATACATTAGGGACATTTATCAGACTCTTACAAAGGCACATGGATGATAGAAAAATGGAGGGCTATGTGGGAAGGAAGGGTTAGATGGATCTTAGAGAAGGACAAAGGATAGGCACAAAGGGTGTGTACTGTGCTGTACTGTTCTGTGATGTTTTTTGGGAGCTTTATATTTGCATACTGGTTACTCTAAACACTGGTAAAGTTTGACTGAGGAAATGAAATGTGCATATAGAAATACCATGTCTTGTATTTCTAACTTTTATCAGCCTAATCCTGTATATAGTGTCAAATCTGTAATTTTACAGCAGATCTAGTTGACGTTAAAATCTTCCACAGTTCACAAACATGATATAATTCTGTTCTGAATTTCAAGCTGTAATCCAATATTCTTTTGCACACTAGTTCTTTGTCACTCTTGTAGTTTTTTTTTAACTCTATCGCATTTCTTTATTTTTTTAAATGCAAACAGGAAAATGAATCTCAAGGTAACATATACGTACCTTGATAATAAATTTGAACTTTGAATTTTGAATGAAGTCAAGGTCACTGCTATGTGTACAAGTATGTTAGCAGAGACTATATTGACTGGCTGCATCACAGCCTGGTAGGGAAACACCAATGAGCTTGAACAGAAAATCCTACAAAAAGTAGTGGATACGGCCCAGTCCATCACAGGTAAAACCCTTCCCACCATTGAGCACATCTACATGATATGCTGTTGCAGGAAAGCAGCATCCATCATCAGGGACCCCCAACGCCCAGGACATGCTCTCTTCTCACTGCTGTCATCAGGAGGAAGATACAGGAGCTTCAGGACTGACACAACCAGGGTCAAGAACAGTTATTACTCCTCAACCATCAGGCCCTTGAACCGAAAGAGGTAACTTCACTCAACTTCACTTGGCCCGTCATTGAAATGTTCCCACAGCCAATGAAATCACCTTCAAGGACTCTTCATCTCATGCTCTCTATACTTATTGCTTATTTATTTATTAATTATTATTATTTCTTCTTTTTGTATTTGCTCAGTTTTTGTCTTCTGCACTCTGGTGGAATGCACTAATTCGGTGGTCTTTCATTGATTCTGTTATGGTTATTATTCCATAGATTTATGAGTGTACCCACAAGAAAATCAATCGCGGGGCTCTATATGGTGACAAATATGTAATTCAATAATAAAATTTTCTTTGAACTTTGAGGTACAGGGAGAACAAAATACTTGCCTGCAGCAGCATCACAGGCATGTAGACACAGACAACACTCAGAACATAAATTATACGAGACTGAAGTGAGGGGGGGAGGGGGTGGAAGCAAAAAACACGATGAGAGAAAAAAAGAAGATAATAAATTTACTTTGAACTTTAAAAGGCAGCCTGACCGGAGGCAAAACTTCCTCTGAAAGTAGAAACTGTGAGCTTTTTCTGCGACGGAACCTCCAACTGAGATTAAATCTTAACTTGTGATCAGAAATGAATTGGCATTTTTAAGTAAAACTTGTCAAAAGAACGAGGCAAAATATTTTAATTTTTTTCTTAGAGATACAGCACGGTTACAGGCCCTTCTGCCCAAAGATCCAGCGTGTCACCCAATTGCACCTATGGTTTGGTGCAGACTAGATGGGCTGAAGGACAAACACAAGGAAATCTGCAGATGCTGGAATTTCAAGCAACACACATCAAAGTTGCTGGTGAACGCAGCAGGCCAGGCAGCATCTCTAGGAAGAGGTGCAGTCGACATTTCGGGCCGAGACCCTTCGTCAGGACTAACTGAAAGAAGAGCTAGTAAGAGATTTGAAAGTGGGAGGGGGAGGGGGAGATCCAAAATGATAGGAAAAGACAGGAGGGGGAGGGATGGAGCCAAGAGCTGGACAGATGATTGACAAAAGGGATATGAGAGGATCATGGGACAGGAGGTCTAGGGAGAAAGAAAAGGGGGAGGGGGGAAAAACAGAGGATGGGCAAGGGGTATAGTGAGGGGGACAGAGAGAGAAAAAGGAGAGTGAGAGAAAGAATGTGTGTATAAAAATAAGTAACAGATGGGGTACGAGGGAGAGCTGAGGGCATTAGCGGAAGTTAGAGAAGTCAATGTTCATGCCATCAGGTTGGAGGCTACCCAGACGGAACATAAGGTGGTGTTCGTCCTACCTGAGTGTGGTTTCACCTTTACAGTCGAGGAGGCCGTGAATAGACATATCAGAATGGGAATGGGACATGGAATTAAAATGTGAGGTCACTGGGAGATCCTGCTTTCTCTGGCTGAAGGGCCTGTTTCTGTGCTGCATTTTTTCTATGACTGACACCCAGGGTAATCCCGTGGAGTTATGGGGAAAACATGCAAGCTCCTTACAGTCAGCAACGGGGAGTCACTGGCTCACAGGCATTGTAACAGCGTTAGGCTAACCACTGCACTACTGTGCCGCCCTGAATGCTTCCAGGCAACGGAATAAAAACTTAAGAGATGACAGTAGAGCCACACAACATGAGCCCTTGAAACTGTATATACCATTCATTAAGTATGAATGGTAAAGCTGTATCAATTGGGGAGCCAAGGTACATAGCAATTACCATGAACGCTATCATGCCTCAGGGAGTTCAGAGTTCATTTCCGGCATCCTCTGTAAGCAAATCTGTGCATGCTCCACATGACTGTGTGGGTTTCCTCCAGGTGCTCTGGGTTCCGTCACAGTCCAAAGAAGAACCGGTTCGTAGGTTAATTGGTCGTTGCAGATTGTTCTGTGATTAGCCTCGGGTTAAATATGTGGGTTAAATAGGTGGTGAGGCTCAAAGTGCCAGAAGGGCCTGTTCCACACTGTCTCTCCAAATGAGTAAAGTAGAATGTGGTCAGCCTGTACCTCAGATCTATGTTCCTGCTCACTGCCCCCCCACCATTCTGATCCACCTGAGATGCAGTCTCAACAAGTGAGGGGATTCACCCTCATTCGGAGTAGAGAGTTCCAAGGATTTACAGTGAAGCTCCCAGCCAAGGAATATTTCCTGGTTTCAGTACATGATAGAGTCTGTCCTGGACCCCTGTCAGACCAAACAAAATGCATTGTCTGAAACGGACAGTGGAAGATATTCGGTAGTAACTTGCAATGGGAAGAGGAAAAACCTGGGAAACGTCAGGGAGTGGGGTTATATGGTTAACTGCACCAAAGCTGGGCATATGCAAAATACACGGAGTGACTGCAGGCAGCATCTATGGAGAAAAGTAAACAGCGAATGTCGTCTGGGCCAGAAACATCGGCTGTTTTTGTTTTACTCCATAGATGCTGCACGACCTGATTAAAGTTCACAATAAATGTATATGTGTCATCATATATATATAATCCATAATAGAATAACATAGAATCAACGAAAAGCCGCACCCACTAGGCGTTCGATCAGAGTGCAAAAGACAACAAAATGTGCAAATACAAAAAGAAATAATAATGATAATAAATAAATAGCCAATAAATATCGAGAACATGAGATGAAGAGTGTTTGAAAGTGAGCCCTCCTGATGAGTTCCTGCAGCATTTTGTGTATTTCACATAAACCAAGGGGTTCACCCTTTGTGCTGTGTCGTCGATGCCACACAGGCAAGGATTCATAATGGTCATGTTCAGAGACAGGGAGCATGGCAGTGAGAAACTTAAGTGATTTTTTTCAAATAAAGTAAGTTAAATTTGTAAAACATGGGGAAATAGTAAAAGTTGAGGAATGCATTTTTTCAATGTTTCTGCAGAATGCAATTGGAAAATCCGTTCCTTGCGATGGGGGAGTGCAAACCAATCTGTGTGTTAAATGTTTTGCTGAAGGCGTTCCATTTTCAGAACAGAATCAGTTTTAAAATGCAATAAATAAGAGCAGGGGAGCACAGTAGCATAGGGGTCAGCATGACACTATTGCAGCTCAGAGCATTCTGGAGTTCCGAGTTCAATTCCAGCATCTCTCTGTACGTCCTCCTCTTGAAATGAATAGGTTTCCTCCAGGTGCTCCGGTTTCCTCCCACAGTCCAAGGACTTACCATGATTAGGTTAGGGCTAATAGGGGTTGTGGGGTAGCTGGGGTGGCATGTCTCGTAGGGCTGGAAGGGCCAACTCCACATTTGTTGCTAAATAAATGAAACTAAAAAAAATTAAACCTCATTCAAAACTTAACTTTGAACTTCAAAAAGACACAAGAGACTGCAGGTGCTGGACTCTGGAGCTATAGGCAAAAGTATCAGCGGGTCAGGCAGCATCTGTGGAGAGAAATGGACAGTCGGTGTTTCAGGCAGGACTCTATCCTGAAAGTTAAGAGCAGACAGCCGGTACAAATTCCCTGCTATGAGTCATGGTTCTGGTTCATCAGGGTATTTGAGGGCCAGTTTAGATGTGAAGAAAATGAAAATAAAACAGTGATTTGGCATGGGTCAATATTTATTTCTGCTTTGCACTGCAACATGAGACTAAAGTGAACACCAACATTTGACACCTTGGAGCAGGTCCCCCTGAATAATTCAGGAGAGTAATGAACTGAAATGAAAGGAGACTCTCTTTATGATTAGCCTTGCTCTTCAGAACTAGATGGTTGTGATTAAATTTTTGGCTCTGCGTTATGAGTATCTGTCGATGATAGGGTAAGAAATATCGCCGTGTGCTTGAGAAGTCAAATGAAGCGGAGCGGCTGAATGCACATCCACAGCTGACACTGAACCTTCAGGCCCAATGACAGCATCTTTAGTAATAAGTCAGCTTGAGCAGTAATGCCCTTCAGCCAGTTCTGGTGTAGATTTGATCAGGAAAATCAGATTGTTAAGACCAAAATACATGAGAGCAGAAGTAAGCCATTCGACCGGTCGAACCTGCACTGTCATTCCAACATGGCTGACTTAGATTTCCCCTCTCAACCCCATTCTCCTTCCTTCTTTCCATATTTCACCTTATGTTTCAATGTACATGTGATTAATAAATAAATTTAATCTAATCTAAATAGTTTGCATAGACCAAGCTCCTAGAAACAGTAATAATAACCTAGTCAGTAATAGTCATGTTGGTCGAGGGTAAACATGGACGAAGACACCAGGGAGAACTCAACTCATCTTTGAATAATTCCATGAATCTTTTCCATCAATCTGAGGGAGCAGCCTGGCCTTGGTCAGCATCTCCAACACTGCAGCTTTCCTCTCCAGTTGCACTGAAGTCTCTGGAGCTGGTCTTGTCGTCAGAAGTGCACAGTGAAGGAGTAATGGAGAAGCTTATGAGGGAATCAGATGACATGGGAGGCAGGAGCTCAAAGCTATAGCTAACTAGGATGTGTCGGAGGCCAGAGCTGAAGGCATGTTGAAATCCCAAATGACAAGGTTATCAAGAGGGGGATATGAGTTCAATTACCTTTTCAGTCTTTTTTTTCTTGTACAGTTGGTTGTCTTCAGGACATTAGCTGGGTGTCCGTCTTGTTGGGTGCGATCTTTCATTGATTCCATTCTGTTTCTTGGACTTATTGTGTATGTTCACAAGAAAACGATAGTATCTGGTGGCATATATGTTCCTAGATAATAAATTTACTTTGAACTTCGTATTTGCTCTCTATTGTAGATCCTGTTGTTCCCATAAGCATTTTGTATCTATTCTATATAAAGAAATTAAAGATGAAAGGTTAGCTGTATTTGTCACATGTTCATCATAATATATAGTGAAATGTGTTGTTTGTGTCAAGGACCAATGCCTCCAAAGATATGCTGGGGAAAGCCAGCAAGCTTCACCATGCTTCCGATGGCAACATAATGTGCTCACAGCTTACCACCCGAACTCATACGTCTTTGGAATGTGGAAGGAAGCCGAGTACGAGGAGGAAACCCGCACAGTCGTGGGGAAAACACACAGAATCTTTACAGGCAGCAGCAGAACGGCCCATCACCGGTGCTGTAATCGCATTACACAAACCACTACACCACAGTGAGGCTCGATTCACCAAGGAGGTTCCAATTCCTTGTCTCCTATCGGAGTGTGTGTCATCGGCTGCAGTCTACCATCACTGTGTGTGTCCAGGACAAAGGTGTAGGCAGGAAGAATCATTGCGGACACTACCCACCCAACAAACCCTTTTCCTGAAGTTCTCTTCTGCATAGCACTATAGAGTTATTAAAACAAAAACTACATGCTATTTTAAAAGTTTTCTCCCCCCGGGAGTTAATCTGAAGATCCATTCTAGTTAGCCCCTTCTCTGTCTCTCTCTGTCACTGCACAGTGCTGTAACCACTTCAAAACACTGTTTATAAAGCTATTTACATTGTAAATACATGCTGGACATTATGCATATTTATTCCTTATTTGTATTTTAACCCCTAGCTCTATCAGTTTTTTTTTTATTCCATGTTACATCTTGACCAACACACCACAGCAAATTCCTAAAACACATGAACGCATATAGAAACATAGAAACATAGAACATAGGTGCAGGAGTAGGCCATCTCGGCCCTTCTAGTCCGTGCTGAAATGGTAAATAAAGTTGAGTAGTTTCAAGTTCCTCGGTATACACATCACCGATGATCTCACCTGGACTGTACACACCTGTTTTGTGGCAAAAAAGCACAACAGTGTCTCTTCCAACTCAGGCGAACTGAAGAAGTTCGGCATGAGCCCCCAAATCCTCAAGACCTTCTACAGGGGCACTATTGAGAGCATAATTACTGACAGTACTCACCTTTCCCCCAGTATGGTAACTTCACCAGCCTCAATCACTGGGCACTGCAGAGAGTGGTTCAGACGGCCCAGCACGTCTGTGGATATGAACCTCCCTCCACTGAGGACATTAACAGCAGGTGCAGAAAGAAGGCCTGGAAGATCATTGGGGACACCAGTCATCCCAACCATAAACTACTTCAGCTGCTTCCATCTGGCAAACAGTGCCACAGCATTAAAGCCAAGACCAACAGGCTATGGGACAGCTTCTTTCTACAAGCCATGAGACTTTT